>NW_027526407.1:31419670-32653420 GCF_048455015.1 Haemaphysalis longicornis | reverse complement strand
TTCGGCAACTCGACAATAATGGTTTCGCAATCACTAAGACATAGGAAGTGCTTCACTTTCGTCGCCACAGTATAGGAAGTGTCATGGCAACACGAGTGTGGGACTGAAAGTCGAAGAGTCTTGGGTAACGGATGAGTAGACAGACAGTATGGTAGCACGCCACTATCGTCGTTTAAGAGCCGGATTCTGATTCTCTGCTAAAAGCGGCGCCGAAACACTGCCGAGAAGAGAACGTTTTGGCATTCTTTAATTCGTGACTGAAGGCACTGCGAAAGTTATATTTATCGCCTGCACAAAGTGGCACTGCGGGATTTGGTCGTCGCAGCAAATCACGCAGCGCCTGTTTATTATTTGTTTTTGTTGCAGGTAGCTATAGAATTTGTTTATAGCTACAACTGAGTGGGAAACGGACCAATAACGGCGATATTCCGAAGGTTTTCGTCAGACGTCACTGGAGCATACAGCGCTGAGACCAAGACGGGGAAAAATGTTTTGACCACGTTTCTGCGTTATGTGAGAAATTTATAGCAGTAATATTTAAATGAGGTGATTTGTCACCTCTTATTTTGAGAACTCACTAAGAGGGTTCAACTTAAATTGAGAACGACTCAGAGGGCAATGGAGCGGAAAATGATAGGTGTAACATTAAGGGACAAGAAGAGAGCGGAGTGGGTCAGAGAGCAAACTGGTGTTAAAGACATATTAGTAGAAATTAAGAAGAAGAAATGGACGTGGGCAGGGCATGTAATGCGAAGGCAAGATAACCGCTGGTCATTAAGGGTAACAGAGTGGATCCCTAGAGAAGGCAAGCGTTGCAGGGGGCGGCAGAAAGTTAGATGTGCAGATGAGATCAAGAAGTTTGCGGGGATAAATTGGTCACAGTTGGCACAGGACCGAGGTAATTGGAGAATAATGGGAGAGGCCTTTGCCCTGCAGTGGGCGTAGATAGGCTGGTGATGATGATGATGATTTTGAGAACTAGATGTGCTTGTTGAGTAAGTTCGGAAAGGCTTTCACAGTTATAAGTTGAAAACAAGCGTTTAAAGAGCGTTTAGAGCATTTAAACACTGTAAAGAGGAGCGTTTGCGCGCCATCCATTCCTCGCGTGAGTGAGAAGAGTACTGATGAGGAGGATTATGGGAGTTCATTTACATTGTTGCTTCTTTTTCACGCAGGAATATGGCGATTATGATTGCAGAATTTCGTGTTATGTGCCAGAGGGCGTGTACCAACGCCGAGACATGCGCTGGCAAGCGTTCCTCAACGATGGTACTCCATGCCGCGGTCGGAATGAAACGGTTTGTTCGAATCGGTCTTTTTTAAAGACGATAGTCTTTCTTGGGCTACTTAAACCCAGAAATTTTGGTCTGTCTGCATGTCTGTCTGTATGTCTGTCTGTCTGTAACTCGATTCAGCCACCCGGCCAAAGTAAAATGCTTACTGTCCAATAAGTCTTATATACTCACAGCCAAATGTAAACGTCCAAGGCCGGTTTATATGTTCATACTTGTCAACTTTGTTGAACTAGCACATGGCATTACGCAAATATAAGACAGAAAATCATTGCATGAGTGATATTGGCAGTGTTCCTTTATTAAAAAATTCCTGGACGCTTGGTTTTTCGACAGCAAATGATATTCTACATCTACTGCAGAAAACCGCCGTCTCCTGGCGGCATATGAGAAATCACGCGGCAACAGCAAAGAAAGGTTCCACTAGCTAGGTTTCACGTGCTGCTTGGAACGCACGTGGAGCACGGCAACGCGGTTCTATAAACCTTGAAGTCGGCCGCCTCGATTCACGCGCGTCTCCGCCGTACGGCAGCGCTGCCATCGACGAAACCCGCCTGTAGCAGTGGAACGCGGTAAATTCAAATCGCCTTCAGAAAACCTTTAGTGTGTTTACCTTGGGATGAGCGCGACGGAACAGAAACAGCATGAGAGGTGAGCGGGAAAGCAAAGGAGGGCATTTCCTTGGCAAATGTGTACAAAGATTATCGTCTTTTGACGACATTTGCAACGAAAGGAGCAGATACGCGGCCAATTTTTTTTGCATTTCGAGTTCGCGTGCCACTTAAGGCCCAAAATAGGAATCTTGGACTCATGTCAAAAGTTTCTGGCGTTTAGTTGTATTAAATTCATTGACTGCTGTTTGCGGCGCTATATCTATACTCGTAAACTATGTGACGTCATCGAAGACGCTCCGTGTATAACTGCCTTACGGAACAACGAAGGTGACCGTGACAATGCTACTTGCACCATGGTAATTTTTTTATTGTGGTTAGTTCAGCACTTACGGTGAAGTAAGCACAAAAATAGGCTCCGTGAAATTCGGGCATAGCCTAGACAACCCTAAAACAATGCCTGTAATGCAAATATTTACCAGCTCCCAGAAGAAAACTGTGAAAAGAACGAACGTTAGGAGCATTTTAAAGAACAACGTGTAGTTCTCCAGAAAATAATCGTAAAATTCACGTTAAACAGTTGTTGCAGTAACTATTCATGCCATATGCCGTAACAACTTTGCATTCATTAGCTTGTTAGTTTAACTTACACAAACATCAAAAACGTTTAATTCAGGCAATTTCTCGTGTCCTGGCCTAGACTATGCAGTTAGCCTGGACGGTTGGAATCAGTCAGCAAGTAAAAAATTTTGCAAATTTAGTTTTTTTCCATAATAAAATACGCAGAATAATGGACTAATAAAATGCGAGCATGAAAATATGAGCAGGAACAAACAAATAGTGTGATTTCTTCTCATGCAAGTCGTGCATTGCTTAATTTGTGTAATAAAGTCGGAAAATGTGGCTTTCCAAACATACAGTGTTCCCTTATTGGACCTCGACTAACAGTATTGTCCTAACTTCGCGTGTTCTGGTTCATATTTTAGTTTTTGCATTTCATTTGTCCACGACTACATATTAAGTGTCTGCTGGGTAAGAGTTGTCTTGATTCTTGATTCAAAAACGCTGACTTTCTTTTGCAGGTGTGCATAAACGGTGACTGCATACCGAAAAAAGACAAGTATCCTGTAATGCCCATCTCCTAGCATTTGAAAATAAAGTGCTTACTTTGCTACGTTCGCAGCTTTCTGAAGTGCTGGTCTTTATAAAAAAGTTGCCATAAAAGATGCCAATTGAGAAAGCCCCAACGTAGCGGCTTTTCCGTGACGGGTGCTTTAGGAAAGAAACCACACTGTTCTTTTTTTGCATAGGTCACCTCTTTGTATGGCGTAAAAATAATTTTCAGGTTTTCACAAAGTGCAATATGTTGTGATGGTTAGTTTTCGACATTTCTCTGCGCAAGCATTCTTTGGCAACCCCCACCAGAAACAAGGTCGTCCGTGTGTCCCTAACGCATAACACAATCCACTCCGTATTTATACATGACCATATGCGGCATTTATTAGAACACTCCAGCGCCTTTTATTTTAATGAACCTGCATTTACTAAAAGGCCGTGCAGACCCCAAGGCAAACATACGTACAGGTGTACGTAACCACCTGTAAAACTGCTTCGGCATTATCTGACGACTTCCACTGGAGAGTTTCTGCACATTTTTTGTGTTCTTATGCCTGCGTGCTTTTTTTTTTTTTTTTGAAGCTTTCATTAATTTTGAGCTCCTTCTTACCAAGAATATGATGAACTTTATGGAACTGTAGTGCAAATAGTCGCTAGGTAATTGTAGAGGATACATACGCGAAACATTGTGCAACCCAAATCAATCATGAGAGCACATGTGGCTGAAACTGCTGGTAAGTTTCAGTTTCTTTGTGGCGCCATACCACTTACTACTCCAATGCAGTTCTACCTAAGCAAATTACTCGCTGATCCCCCAGCATGCACTGCGTCCTAGCAACCTCGGTGTCCACAGCAACGTGCGTCAAGCAGACATCACCTAGCGAAGAAGGTGTGCTTGCTCGCGAAGACAGGGAATCGGGAGGGCCCATTCGTCTGCGCGACAACTTGAAGCAAAAGCGAAGCGTCAACAACAGCTAAAGAAAGAGAAAATTTCGGTTAAAGTTCAAGAAGCTCAAGCGAAACGGCAGAAAAGAAAAAAGCAGACTCAGAAAAGGAAAATAAAGCCACACACACACAAAAACAAAGAAAAACAAAAAACAAAAGAAAAACACAAATAAGCAGAACATAAACACAAGGTATTCCCAACCATAACACTGGCGAATCATTGATCCGCCCTTCCGACACCCTATACGTTGAGTGGGCAGGCATCCGTTTTGTATTTGAAATACTGTGCTCATCCGCCGGCGTGGAGTGCGTTCCAAAAAGTGCGGCGTCCATTCCGAGCGCTAACCTCTAGAATATTCGGAAATTTTCTCTAAGTGACGCCCCACGAGCGGCACGTCTCTTCTCTGACGCACCTCCACTTCACCTGATTTAATTTCACTCTTCGCTGAGACTACGCAATGCGCTCAGACTAACGTCACGCGGTACCTCATCCGAAGGGACCTTCAAGCCTCGCACCCGCAGAACGCCAAGTTGCCATCTGCCAAGCCACCTTATCCGCTTCCTCCGAGTGGGTTGACCCGCGCACACCGCACACTTCTCCTTCGTCTGCAAATCGACTGTCATCACGGCGCAGAAACAAGTCACAGGCTTGGCATCACTAGTTCACCCACCTGAACACACTGCTTTGCAATAGAGACGCTCGCGCATACACTGTGCGAATGTCCGCAACATTCGCAGGTTCGAACATCGCTTACAGGGTCGTACGGTAAACTCAGGCTTCCTGTTGTTCCCGGACTATTACCCTTCAAATCGCAAAAACGAGTTCTGTGCCCTGCTGAACATTTCAAGGACACCGGACTCTCGGAGCGGCTGTGATATCCTACCATTGCCGTCCGTGCTGCGCGGCTTGTGATCCATCATATTTACTCTTCTCTTTTCTATCATCTTTACTGCCTATTCTCCTCCTCGACTGTCTTGATTTAAAGGCTCTCAATCATTTTCGCCTTTCTCTTCCAATAAGTACACACACTCGCGCGCACACGCACACGCACACGCACACGCACACGCACACGCACACACACACACACACACACACACACACACACACACACACACACACACACACACACACACACACACACACACACCTATTCCATAGTAGCCGCGCACATGCTATATGCCACGCAAGTGCCGAGCAAGTAACGCAATAAGGTTTCAGGTTAAATTAAAGCAGATCCGTGCGAGGCTGATAGCGCCAAAGAATCCGTGGGATACATCACGTTAGAATACACGCTGTTACAGTATGTCTAGCAATAGCTAACCTCCGAAATCCCCTTTTTCCCCTGTTCCACAAAGTGTGCACTTAAAACGTCGACGTTTACCCCGAAATATAACGTTTTCGCGCTGCGGCTAAAGATACTCCTGGAGGGGTGCTTTCAGGCGTGGTGTTTCTGGCGTATGGTTTTAACACAGTATGCTAATTAGGTAGCGTTCACACCCGCTTTTAAGAATAGTTACCCTGCAACACATATTGGTGAATTCTGGTAAAAAACATTCCAGATGATGATAATGATAATGATGACGATGAATAAACCTTATTTGAGTCGAGGTGCTGACGTTCGGGCACCCGTCCGGTGGGAGGCTTTCCGGGTTGCCTTGGACTGTGCTGGCCATCCGTGCCCTCTCCATCAATTGTCGCTGGTGCGAAAGGTCGGAGCAGGTCAGCAGCTCCACCCACTGCTCAAAGGTAGGGTTGGGGTTAGGGGTGACGGAACGGGATTGCCGGCACTTCTATACGCCTCGAGCTTCGCGATCGCTGCGCCGCCTGCCGCCGCTTCTCCGCGGCGTTGACGGGATTTGCGCTGCGTGGCTGATAGAGGCTCGTGCAGAGTTTTGGTTCTATTTCGTTTCTTTTCACATTTCCGCGCCCTAAAAAAACTTGTTATGGTGACGTCTATAGGCAAAGAGTACGTTTAGGTCACTTAAAAAGCAGCTGCGTCTTCGTAGAGTACGCGATCGCCTGCAAGAGCTACCCGGGGACGCGGTTCTGCGCGCTTCGTCGCCGCTCTTCCGGGCGTCGGCGACGGCAGCAACATATCACCCATGTCACCTCCAAAACATCAGGCACAAATGAATTCTACTGACGCCTCGTTTAAACCTGATACTGGCACAATGAGAGGTTGGCTTCATTTTGCAGCGTGGACAACGGCTTCGTTTCACATATATACGACGCAGAAAAATTTGTTTCGGGGATGTGATTACCCAATCCCGGACAATAACTTACGCCTTTTAAGAACATAAACAACGCGAAAATGTAAAGTATATTCCAAGTCTGTGCGTTGTTAAATATGTGCTCACACACGCCATATATCAAGAACCAAGGAAAGTAATCAATGAAACCACGGAAAAATAAATGCTGTGCAAGTGCGGAATAAAGAAACATAATTTAGCTCTAAGGGAAATGAAAAAAAAAAAAAAATCAGTGCAGCTTCTGACATGCTAAAGACGTTCGTCTAAACTTAAGCCAGGTAGGTTTCACTGGACCAACTATACGCGAAATGCACTACTATTTCGCGAGACATCGGGGGGGGGGAACGCTGTGTACAAATGCGGAGCGGAATCAAGCAATGAATGTTTTAGTAATCCCACACACAAATTTCGCGTTCACTTTCCTTTTGTTTTTCTACTTCAAAGAAGAGCTGATCGTACGGCGGACGCATTTTTGGAAGTATACAGGGTAGGCTCTTCAACAAGCGATGAAAGGTGTCGTTGGAAGAGTGTGGTATGGGATAAGACCCTCTGATTTCAGTTTCTGGTTTTTTCTGCAGGCTCCGTGTGCCACATGACGATATTTCGAAGAAGCATTTATTCGCGAACGCGGATTATATTGTAAGCCCGTCTCCGCGCAGCTCGCAGAGGATATATGTAGCAGATGAATGTCTGCGGGCGCTCACCTCACGACAAGACGACCTGATCCCCGAGTATAATTATGCATTGTCCATCGTACTTTTGTTGAGTATTCCCGAAATTAACACAGACTGGCTTGTAAATGGTGGTGATCAATATCTGAGGTATAATATTGGCAAACGTAACTGGCGTGCTGTCAGGTATGAGTGCTCCGCTGATTATGTAAGCGCACAAAACCGATTTAAATCGTAGTGTATAGCCGTAGCATGAACATCTGAGGAACCGGTGGTTACGGAGACACGGCTAGTAAATTCAGGTCAATGTAACTACAATCGGCTCCATCATACGCCGGTTCCGCGACGCTGGCCTGTGACACATACCTGGCGCTTATACAGACCGAATATACCCCACTAACATCGCGTCAGAAACATTTACACTCTCGTAAACACACCCCATTTGCGAACAGAGTGACTGCTCTACATAAACATAGATTTCAAACGCCCGCAAACGATAAATCTCAGTCGTGAACGTGCCGCAAAAGCAGCGGCGGCACTGGGGAGCGGGGCGCGGACTCCCGCGGCTGCTTTCGAAACGGGCCGCTAGGGGGATTTCAGTGGCGCCCCTACAGGCCGCGCTCGAGGCGTATACAATGTGGTACAGGGTGCCTGGTTGGGGGCATGTAGCAGGGTGTTATGTGGGTAGGAGTTAGTATGCAGTCACCGGAAGGTAGTAGCTTCACCACGAGAGAGGTTCGGGTGGGGGAATGGCCGGGTATTTGCGACGCTCGTTCCTGTAGTGGGCGAGTATTTCGGCGTATGTTTGCAGTGAGGTGGGCTCAACTGTTGCTTCAGATGAGGGTTCGTGGCCCTCGTGGGAAACGGCCCGGTGTGAATGAGCGCGTGCAGCGGCGTGTGCCGCCTCGTTACCCCCGAGTGATTCGTGACCTGGAGTTCAAATTATTTGCAGTTCTGGGAGTGGTTTCGCTTGTTCTAGAATTTTCAAGGCGGGTTGTGATATGCGCCCTTTTAGGTAGTTCCTGCAAGCGGCTTGGCAGTCAGTAATAATGGTTAAAAAGTCTTGGCCTGTTGTGGCGGCAAGAGCGATGGCAACCTCTTCAGCTGTTTCGATGGAGTTGGTGAAAACAGTCACTGCAGTGAACTTAATTCCTTTGGCATTGACCACGCTGGCGGATTGTGCAGATTTGTGTGGGTATGGCGATGCGCCCGTATATCGGGTGCATGAAAACTTAAATTGTCGGCCACCAGCCGCCGTAAAAGGATTGCGAGACTGTCACCAAAATGATTTCCTGCATTCCAACTGAGAAGCTAATGTACCTGCGGACAGGCGCATGCAATAATTGTCCGCTGCTTTCTGCCACGTGGAAGAAATGGAGCCCATACGGTAATATTAACGACCGCATCGCGTCACGTGTTAGGCAACTACACGTCCTAATGACGAATCCGCTCATATTCGTCGCAGTTGCAATAGAAGACGTTTATTTTGTGTTCTTTACAATACATTACGGGGCGAGAGAAAAACCTGCTGTAAACAGCTTGACGAGCTCTTGCTTCGTACGTATGTGTGGGTAGTAGATGGCATGTGGCAATATACATATAATCAACACAATGCAATTTCAATAAAATTATTTTTGGGCAATATTCAATAAAAATTAGAAAAACGATACTATTACAGAAATGAGAAATCACGAGTATATACACCTCTAGCGAATCACCTCTAGCGAAAAAAAAGCAGTCATTATTGCAGAGACATACGCAAAAGCTCAGAAATAGTTACAGAATGCACGTAAACGCCACATTCAATAAACTGATTCAGAAATTTAGGGACCGTGTGTGACATGTGATTACCATAGTTAGTTCTTCGAAAGTGAAGTGTCCGTTGTTCAAAACGTGGAGCGTTGTAGACGTAGAGGTACACTAAAAATTAATTGCAGAAAACAAGTAAAAAATTCCCTTTACGCTTTGCTCTGCCTCTTTAAGGCGTGGTTACGCGATAATTGTGGAAAGTTTCTATAATAATCAGGTTGAATGTTTTAAGAGGACGCGTTGAAGTGTCGAAACGAGGGTTTAAAATTATGCGAACTGCTTTATCTTGAACGCTCGCCAGTTTGGTAATGTTAGTAGAGGTTGTGGTGCCCATACGAGGAGGTATGTAAGACAAGAACAAAGACAACAAATTATATGTTAGAAGCTTACTTTTCGTAGGAAGATCGGAGTTCGACAGATCATGTCAACAGTGCGGGCTAGTTTTGTCATTGCATGATCTATTGGGAAATCCCATAGCCCATGTTCAGAGAAAATAACACATAGTGTTTCGGTCCCCTCTATTACTTCAATTCTACTTGCGTTCAGAAATAGTGCATCCGGTATTATGTCGTTCCATGTTGCTCCAAAAAATAGCGGTTATGTTTTTGCTGTATGGATAATACTTAGGCCGTTAGGTGAGGACCACGCAGCTGACTTTACCGATTTTTTTTTCCTCGCTCAAGCAGTTTTTTTGCAATCATTATCGGTCATAAATAAACTGGGGACGTCCGCATAAAAAACAAATTGGGCTGACTGATCAATTCGCACTATATGTATTAAATAGATAAGGGCCCAGTATGCTTCCCTGGGGGACGCCGGAAGGTGCTGGTTTAGTCAAAGATGCACAGTTATTTATTGATACATACTGGTTATGGTAAGCAAAATATTTTTCGTTATTTCAAGCGCTCTTACGCGGATTCCGTAATATTGTAATTTATGCACAAGCAAGGTCCTGTTAAGCAAATCAAATGCTTTTAAGAAGTCGATGAATATTCCCGGTACAAAGTTGTTCTCTTCTCTCTTTTGAGGTGTAAATTCTTCCTGATCTAAAAGAACAATTTTGGAGTAACGACTTTTCCGGAACCCAAATTGGAAATCTGTTAATGAATTGTGCTTGTCTGTAGAAACTGTAAAGATCATGTGAATGAGTTTTTCAGGTGCAAAAAAAAAAATGGAAGCTCACACTAGCGCATAAGACTTGAAAGTAGCGAAGTTTTACGCAACTTTTATAACCATCACGACGGCTTAAGTCCACGATTGCAGCCGCTTTACTTCTTCGCTGCCGCAACGACCTTTACTTTATCGTTGTTGCTATAAGTGTGAGCTCCCTTCATGTTTTTTGAAGTTATAATCATTGTACATCACCTTGGAGGGGCGTACGCTATGACGTGTCTTACTGGCTCCGAAAGTGTTTCCATGATTACGGCGAACGCTGTTTTTTTTTTTTTTTGTTTTTTTTGCCAATTTTGGCCAATCTCTATAAGTAGGTATGAGCGGCTTCACAAACGTGCGCTGCAGGCGCTAGGCGGTTGCCGCGAGGCGCGCACGTACGAGCGCGCGGCATTTTCTTGGTTTTTTTAACTTCCGGGCGGTCGCCGCAATCTTGGCCAATTTCCCGAAGTGGGTATGCTCGGCTTGACAAACGGGCACCGGGGTCGCTGGACGGTCACACCACGGCACGCCCAAACCAGCACTCGGCATTTTCATCGATTTTTTAACTGCCGAGCGGTCGCTGCGGGACCTGCGCTCACGAGCGCACGCGCGGCATTTTTTCGGTATCTTTAACTACGGACAGGAAAAATTACGATTTGCTAAGCAGCTTCTGTGTTAAAAATAGGCAATATGAAAATTGGACCTTCATTGCAAAGCGTATATTCGCCTCCCTTTTTGAATCTTAGAACGGGGATATCTTAGAATATGAATCTTAGGAGTAAGAAATCTAGAACCTTAGAATAAAAAAACCTTAGAATATGAAAGTCACTTTAGCAGTTTGTAACTCTGCTCGCTAGCTTCCATTTACAACACAGAGATTAAATGCATGAGTTAGGTCTGGTGTTATAAGATCACCAACTGCACTGGATGAATCTGAAAATCGGAAACAACACAGCAACAACTATTTTTAAGGGCATAAGTGTCGAAAACTCTTGCAACTCCTAGACAGGACTTAAATATATGGTATCACGGCAAGCCTTTTGTAAGAATTTTCGATAGTCCCCATGAGGGAGGGCGGGTGCAAAGTTACGAGGATTACATTGAATGCATTAGATAATTCAGTGCCTTCAACTTTGTTGCCATCAATTGTGAGACCTGTAATTATACTAGTAGTATTTTGTGTTTCAATAATGGAGGTAATTTTCTTTCAAATGACGGCTGTGTTGTTAACGTTATGAAAAACGTTAAGAAAATTTCCTTATTGGTACGATTACGAAATACTTTGAATTCTCTTAGTAAGTACGTCACGCTGAGAAAGAAATTTCTGGTACATAGCGGTTTTTGTTGTAATTTTTTAGTAAGTCTTCAGTAATCCATGGCTTCCTATTTTCCGTGGTTGTTTCAAAAGTTTAAACGAAAAGCTGGCTTTGTAAATTGACTTGAACTGATTAATAAAAGGACTAAATGGTGCATTTGCAGCGTTCTTCTCAAAAACTTCATTCCAAAAGTTTGTCAGGAGAGCGCATCAGGTTATTAGTAGTAATACTGCGAAGTAAGCTGCTAGGTTTACGTTTTTTTGATGGTGCCATGGGTCAACATACATTGGGAGATTGTCATTGAAGTCATAAGCTATTACACGTGCCTTATATTCTTGATATTCGTGCTCACGAGAAAAAAATCAAGAAGGGTTGAAGAGCTTGTTGCTGCTCTTGTTGGCAATTAATACATTACTTGGACCGAACCTTTTATATATATAACCAAGTGAGCTCATTACTATCAGATGTTTTAGCGAAGATATTATAATGATAACCCCACTAAGACTACGTGTAGCTTATTTCAATTGCAGTTAAACGCTCGTGGGTTCGAGATTTCAGCGCACTTTGAAGATCCCCAGGTGGTCAAAATTTATCCGGAGCCCTCCTCTACTGCGCGCCTCATCGCCTGAGTAGCGTCGGCACAATAAACCTGACAATCCAACTTTTAATTTCAGTAGAGAAAGAAAAGCTTCAAGGTAATCAAGCAAAGTATGATAGTTTCCACTTGCATTGCTAAAAAGTTCAACTGGCATTGCTAAAAAGTTTCAAGGTTAGTGTTTTAAAATCACTGTTTAAGAATAAAAGTCATGCAGCACATCACACTGGTACGTATACTTCACTAAGACACACTCCTCCTCCGCGACGAGATGGGAAAAATTAACATCAAAAGAAACATTGTAGTGGGGCATTTTAAAAACATTGTCATCTACGAACCACGTTTCTGACAACATTTTCACGTTAAATTCAGAACTAAAGTTACTAAAGATGTTTTCCAAATTACATAATTGTTTTTAGCCGATCAAGCATTTAGGCGACATGTTTTTGAACAAAATAGACAGGTTTTTAAACTCGTTCCTTAGGTGCAGTCGCAAATCATGCGCTGTGCCGTGCATGGATTGCAGATATGCGATGTCTTAGCCAGCAGCATACGCTACGAAATCACTGTGACGTCAGCTTTGCACGTGACGACGCTAGCGTCATCGCCTTCCTGCCGTCTGCTTAGCATTTCCTGTGGCAAACAGGTCTACATAGTCTGTGTTCCTGGTCACGAATCCCTCGAGGGGAACGAACGAGGCGGCTAACGCCGCGGTCCGCGCTTATACACCGGGCCGTTTCCCTCGCGGGAGGATCGTCGACCCTGGCATCTAATCAACAACCTATTTTGCTCTACACGGGCATCTGAACTCACTATCGACACAAACGGCGAATGTTCTCGCATCTCCACCCGCAAATAACAAGATATGAAGCTACCACCTTCACAATACTCCAAACCAACACCTATCCGCACCGCACCCTCCTCCATGCCATATATCCGACCAAATATCAAGCCACATGTAATTACTGTTTAACACTCCGTACCCTAGAGCACGAGGTATAGGAACGCCAGAAAACACTAACCAATCCCCAATCCTTAGATTCAACAGTGGACGACGTGGTTTGCCAGCCAGGACTCCGCGGGAACACCCCAGCCACATTATTGTAGCATCTCTATGATGTCACAGAATCATGTTCGTCTGATTGGCCACGGCTGACCCAAACCCCCGCTGAGAAAATGACTGGGTGATTGTAGCAGAACCTGTCTTTCCGTTTGAACATATCACTCATGCGCTTAACACACTGAGCGTGCAAGCGTGCGCTTAACACACTGATAACGTCTTTTTCAGTACTGCTCCATATTGCGTCACTCCTGCCCAATGACGCCATTGTAGCGTGAAATTTCAAGTCTTTTATTGTTGCGTTTTTCTGCCTAAAGAACCTCTTTCGTAGCTAGAATAGAGGTTAGTGAGTTAAGAAAGGCGAAGTCGTCCAAAGTGAACCACATTGCCATGGCTCATCTAATTAAGAAACCGCTGCACTAGAATGACTAGACGTTTACGAATGAACCGTAAGGAGCTATGGCAAATGTGTGATCTACACGTGCAGCATATACTACCTTCACATGCAATGTAGTCGAACAGTTTTCAGATGCGAGCTCAGCAGCAAGAACCGATTGAAACAGTAATCCGGCACTATGACATTCAGTATGTGTCAGAGCCATATAGGAAGATAAATCTTTTTTTCTTTCGGAAGGAGAGTCGCGCAGCTTTCTTATTACTCCAGGTACAGAACTGAAACTCCTGGTAGCGTGTCTCTGACCTTCAAGCTCAGCCAAGGTCAAGCAAGCGCCTCGTGAGGTATCGCGGAGTGAATAAGCACCACGGACCGCTTTCGGTAGTCGGCCGAAGCACAATTGAAGACTACAGCTTGGAGCTGGCGTCTTAACAGCGTGGTGACAACATATGTAACGCCAAGGGAGACGAGCAGCGTGGTGAGCGCTAGTATACCAACAGCAACAATCATAACACCGTGTCGTGGCCTTGCGAGAGAAGCGCGTTTAGCTCGTTTGTCGGCCCAGAGAAATACTTCAAAAAGCACTTTGAATTCAGAATGTCATGCAATAGAAGCTTCGGGTCTCATTGATTCCCAAGCTTGGGATTCGTCAATTTTTTCCTCATTCCCAACTAACTTGCGAAAGTTTCTTTTTGTTCGCTTCTTGAAAATCCACTTCACTGATGACGAGCCATTCCCAGCGGCGCTATTCCCACTATCATCAACATCATCATCATCAGCAGCAGCAGCAGCATCGTCGTCCTCGTCGGCCGTGCACTGCCGCAGAGTGCGACAGCGTCTCGCTTCGTCTCCAACGTGACACATCTTCCCCATGGCCGGCTTCCCCGAGGTTCCCCTGCCTGGAAACGACAGCCTGAACAAGGTGCTCGACGACCTCATCAAGGGAAAGACGTCGCTGTCCGAGATACAGGTGAACAGTGACTACGTCATCACCTGGAACGGGCTCTTTAACGTCATCGAAGTGGTGAGTATACTTTATGAGCGCCATCAGTTAACAGTCTGGTGCCGGACAAGGTATACTGAGAATGAAATGCGCATGCCAGAGGTCTTAGCACACAGGATTTGGTGGGTAGCTTGTCCCAGTTAATTCAACCAATGCGGTATCTATAGTGCGTCCGACGGCACTCCAATTCAGCGCTACAGCCATGCCTAGAGTGTCGTCCCCACGACATTCGAATATTTAATACAGGCCTGACAAAGGCTAGAGCGCCAGCCGTTGTGTTGTGGGGGTTTCGTCTTAGCACCGTGTTTTTAAGTGCGGTGGTTCGAGTCCAGCTCTTGCCCCATTCGTCTTCTGTTTACATTTTAAGTTTAATTTATAATTTCTGGTGACTTAGGTAAGCTTTCGGTGTTTTAATGATTTTTCTTTTCTTGTCGCTTGGTTACGTTAGGTTACTTAACGTTACGTTACGTTAATGGTAAGTGTAGTAGTTCCGGACGCGGCATTTTTTTAATAGAAATGCCGGTGGACGTCGCTTTCGTGCAGTGCTCATAGTACCTGCCGTCTTACGGCACCCTAGACACATCCTTCAAAAAAGCTCGCGTAGCGCCTAGTGTCACGGCGGCCGCGTGAATTGCCCGTCAGTTGTAGCGTAAATTGGTTAACACGTCAAATACGGGAAAGATGCACCCCAATGTAACATTACAGCTATGCACCACCACGCCTGCCGCGGTTACGCGCTGGTATCCATGGTGTCGTGTGCCAACTCCGGTGCCTTGGTTGTTTTGCAGCGCTGTTTTGTGTATTTTACGGCAAAAATAGATGTGTGCCCGGCTCCAGTTAAAATCGCTACAATTCCTGACCATAACATAAAACACTGACAGAGCTTCACGCCGTAGGCTGAACGGAAGTGAACATACATTTACTTAATGCAGTCTTTTGGTCAGGCCACATCTCCGTTACATGTTCAGCCACTTTACGAAAATTCTGGTTCTTGAAGCGAAAACTCGTAAACGTTGCAGCAAACACCAGAATTTTAGCTTATAATACTTTTCTGAAATCGAAACTAGATCACGCGGCAGCAGATCTAGTTCCGCTGCACTAAAAAGGACAGTATAAATTTGGAGCGTGTACGAAGGAGGGCCGTTAGGTTTATCTCCGGAAAATATAAAACAGAAGATTCCCCGTGCTGCCAAGGCTTAGGATAAAATCGGTTGGCTGGATTACCGGCGCAAATTTAGCCGTCTCCAGTTTTCACGTAACATCATCGTGCAGTGAAAAACCGGACTTCAACGGCGTCGTTATGTAACTTTTTGATGCACGACGAACAAGACATAGACACCAGCTCTTCCTCACCCCAATGTTTGCTAAAGAAATCTCGCATCGATAGTTTTTATGTGTTTGCTGTAAACAAATGGAATTCCTCTCCCTTAAGGTTTTAGAACAAACTTTAGACATTTTTTCGGAAAACCTCGTTAATTACCGTAACTTAAACACATGTTTTGACTAATTTCCCTCTGTATGAAAATTTTCTGGTCTTTTATAGCTCTTGGAGCTGTATTGTTGTAGGGGCACGGCGTTTTTGCCTCACTGTGATTACATCTGCTATGTTCTTTTTTGTGATTGCTGTACTAGGGTACAATTTAGACGTGTTTGTAACATGTTATAGGTAGCAAACTTGGGCCTTTTGTTCAACACTCGTTATGCACCTCCTGTATGGACCAGAATCTTGGCCTGCACTAGAATAAATTGAAATGAAAACGCCAACGCAACCTAAGAAAGTCGAAAGGAAAAACTTCACGGAACGGCGCTTACTGTTAAGTTTTATTTTAGTCCTAAAGTCGATACAGTTACATTTGATAGCAGGAACCTTAAAACTGTTAGGCTTTATTTGAGCCCTAAAGCCGATATACATACATTTGATAGCAATGATCTTGAAACTTTTAAGCTTTGAGCGCTGAAGTCTATACACTTACATTTGATAGCAGCGACACTGATACTGTTCAGCGTCTTTTGAGTCGTAAAGTCGATACGGTCACATTTTATAGCATTGACCTGGAGTCTGTTAAGCTTTATTTGAGCCTAAAGTAGATAAACCATTTTTGATAGAATTGACGTTTAAACCAGTGAGCCCCCCTTGCCCCACCGTACACAGATCCTGGCGTCCTCGCTGTTCCTGGTGGTGGAGGTGCTGGGAGGCGCGGACGCGAGCCTGCGCTGCATGGCCACCGTGTCCTTCGCCATGGCCATGCAGGGCGTGCACTTCCTGCTCGTGGGACTCTTCTCGCCCGTCGTGTCCGTCGCCATCGCCCCGTCCTTCTACGTGAGCCACCCTCCTCCTGGCCGGGGAGGAGGAGATTCATACATGTTCTACTCACTCGCGCTCTTTCAAATCAAATCGTTTTATTCAAACATCCTAGGATGCTTAGGGGCACGGTCAAAAAGCCCAGAAAAGGCTTGAGGTGGTCCGTGCCCCCTACAAGGCATACAGCGGAAAGCGGAGCAAGTTAAAAATGCACTGGGTGAATTTGAATTTGCAGACGCAGCTGCTCGTGGACACAAATTTGCACAAAAAGATTGCAATATAAATAACAGTTAAACAATACCAGGATGGAAAAACAAGAATGATCTGATGTACATAATATGCGTGAGATCCAAAAAAAAAACTGCGCGTTACACCAAAAAAAGTGTGCGTGAATACAGAATGCGCGCTCCGCAAAAGATAATTAGAGGATTAGGGAGTAGGAGAGAATTACCTTTATTGCTTAAGCCTTCCCATAAAGAGCCGCTGTAGTAATTGACTTGGCTATAAGACTTTCGGAGTTTGGCCGGGCTTGCGTGGTGCGGTCGGTCTCCCGAAGAAAGCGTATACCATCAGAATAGTTATTTCTGGGGGCATGCTGTTAATCTGGGTTCAGGAGTCCATCTTGGTAGCGTGGCTGAGTGTTCCCAAACATTTTTCAGGAGACCGAGACATGCTGATGAAGGCGATAACTTTATCGAATTTTTTGCATGGTGCCGAGTCTCGAATGAAATCGCACGACGAGCAACCCTCGGCAGCGCACAATACCGCCTTCTAGTTCACATCAAAAGTCCCTAGAATTCCCTTAATAAATTCAACTCCAAAAGTCTGGTCCAATCAGGAACCTACATTTCAAACCCACAGGCCCCGCCCACGCTCGAAGCCGTCCCGGGTGCTTGCCCACGTGACCACGAGGGCGAGAAGGCGTTTGCGACACTCAGACGTGGAGATCTTTCGTCTGAGCACGGGGCACACCTGAGTGTCCTAGTAACTTAACCGATTCCACGCTCCGCGCTAAGGAAATCAACTCCTTTGTCATACTGCCGTCGTACTTCAATGAGTTGCAGGTGTGGGACGGGTAGCCGATCTCTCTTCTATAACGGGTCTTCTCTCTTCAATAAGGCGTCCTTCGCGGCACGGGCCGATTCGGTCACCGGTGACGAAAACACGCTAGTTAGCGTCGACGTCCTTTTTCAGCTTCGGTATGCCGGGTAACCCGATCATGACAAACCGCAGGTGGGGGCTCACCAAGGCCGCATGATTAAATGGATTTGAGGAGATTTGATTATGAAAACACCGTCCAAAGGAAGGTAATGGACGACGGCTATGGCGTCAATCAGATGTTATCAAATCAGAGTTTTGTAACATATCGCCAAAGGGAATTAAGGTAACCGACGATGACTCTTTCATTACTAAAATGTTATCTAATCGGGTTTTCGCGCAACTACACTAGTCCTGGATACAGAAACCTGCCTTCATGGAGGGTATACAATAATTTGCCCCCCGTGTTGAACTCGTGCCGACATATCGACTCAATAGCATTTTTTTTTTTGCCTTCATGAGAATAACAGCCGTTGTGGCCGTTACCCAAAAGCACGACCTTTGTGCCACTTTCCCGGCAAAAACGGGGGAAAATTCAGAAGAGACGGGTAGTGGATTGTACCAGACGTGGCGAATCGCTCGCTCTTTTACGGCGAAGCTGTTAGCCTCTCGTTGGTCGGAAAATTTCGTGTCGTAAACAAAAAACCCAGACAGGACCCAGCAGTTCCTGCCCAGGATCCCGAGCGCATGCGTCAGGCTAACCAGGCGTGCAGCGTAGAGCTCAGTATTCGTGCAAAGAAAACAACCACAAAACAACCATGGAAAGCGCATGATGGATGATAAAGCGCCGGTGAACAATATTGGGACCCCCTCCCGTGTGTTCTGCTAATTTGTAAATACTAGGTTTGCAGCCTCTCTGGAAAGGGGAGCGGGGGGTTGACGTCATTCAAAGGCTAGCGCATGCATCAGGCTTGGCAGGACCCAGCATTTCCCACCCAAGACATCGGGAGCATGCGTCAGGACCCACCGTTTGTCTCGAGCCCAGTGCAAGCGACAATCCCGCCAAGACAATGAGGAACATTTTATACCCTCACCCATCAGCATGTGTAGTGCTTTACAACAAATATGCGCTGGACATCCACTTTCGCAGGGCGGGATGGCGTCCATTTTTTTTGTTTCCAATGAAGGCTGTATACGTTACTACTAGACGAAGAGTGCTGTGGCTACCTTTCTGCGCTCCACTGCTATGTGTGAGACATCGTAAGCGGCATGGGTCTGTAAATATCATTAGGGTTAGCATGCAGGCCGCAGGAAAGCACGACCAGTCGTGTTGTAAATAAAGCCCAAGCTTTTCAGCACCCAAAGCGCTGCATTATTCGAAAAATGAAAGAAGCTCGCACGAACGAGTAACACCTGAAGGTAGCGAAGCTGTATACGCAACCTTCACGACCATCACGACGGTTTAAGTCCACGATTGCCGCCGATTTTCTTCTTCTTCGCTGCCGCAACGACCTCTACTCTATCATTGTTGCTAAAAGTGCGAGCTTACATCATTTTTTGGAAGTAATAATCATTGGACGCAACCTTGGAGGGGCATACGCTATGACGTGTCTTTCTCGTTCCGAGCAAGTGTCGCCACTATTACGGCGAACGCTGGTTTTTTTTTTTTTTTGCCAATCTTAGCCAATCTCCTTAAGTGGAGATGCTTGGCTTGACAAACGTACGCCAGGGACGCTGGGCGGGCACCGCGAGGTACGCACACACGAGTGCTCGACATTATCTTGTTTTTCTTTAACTGCCGGGCGGTCGCCGCGAGGCCTGCGCTCATGTGCGCGCGCTAAACAATTTCTTGGTATTTTTAACTGCGTACGCGAAAAATTGCTATTTGCTATAGAGCTTCACTATTAAAAAGTTTGTCTTCAAGAAAATTAAAAAGAGCGCAAAGGACGAGGGCAAAGAAACACAGTAGACGGGACGCGCGCTCACTACCAACTAGTTTATTTCGAAAACCCTTCCCACATATCAATGTCAATACATCAGGGGGGCGCCTGCGCACAGAAGACCTAAAAAAGTTAAACGACTGTTAAACGAGCAATTGCTAAGCTCGGTCTGGAATCCGCCCTCCAAAAGTCTTGCGAGCATGCCGCCCACACCAGTTTTCAACAACAGATTCAGAGGTTGCGGTCGTCAGGGTATCCAAATACCATCCTGGTGGCGACTGTGGAATCCCTGCTGCAGAAACTAAAATGCACGGCGAGGGAAAAAGAAAGGCAAAAGAGCTCCGAGAGGCCCGAGGTGATTCCCTATATCCACAAGGTGACACATAACCTTAAGAAAGTGGCGAACAGGCACAATGTACCCGTTGTTTTTTCAGCGCCGCGAAAGCTGGCAAAGTTGTGCGCGCGCATCCCTGGGGATGCCAGGAAAGGGGCTGCCTGTGGTAAAAAGCACGCACTGCGTTATGTGGATTGCGCAGTGGCTGCAGTATATGAGTTGCCACTGGACTGCGGCAAGTCCTACATAGGACAAACCGGCCGATGTGTCAATGACCGGGCCCGCGAACATGAGCTGTCCCTCACAAAGGATTCCGGTGCGAATCTTCCGGCGCACTGCGCAGAATGTAAATGCGTGCCTCTGTTTAATCAGTTGAAGATACTGGGCCGCAGCAGGGATACGGTGGCACGTGAACTTTTGGAGGCATACCATATTAAAAAAAGGGGCAAAGATTGTGTCAGCCAGACATCGGTGTATTTGCGGGAGAGTGATTTCCGCCTTTTGTGCCGTAATCGGTAGCGCGCATGTGGCTTGCCTTCTTTAGGTCTTCTGTGCGCAGGCGCGCCCCTGATGTATTGACATTTATATGTGGGAAGGGTTTTCGAAATAACCTAGTTGGTAGTGAGCGCGCGTCCCGTCTACTGTGTTTCTTTGTCCTCGTCCTTTGCGCTCTTTTTAATTTTCTTGAAGCCATGAACCAACTCGCCCAACAATCCATTTTATTAAAAAGTTTGTGTTCAAGTTTCGAAACAAGCAGCAGTTAACAGAAAAAGTACGGCAAGCTGGAGTCCCCCTCTGCAAAACTGTCGTTTTGTGCGCGTCCGCCCTTTTCATTTCCAGACTTAATACCCCAGTGGCAATTCAGCACTCTCAAATGAAGATGGTGTTGAATAAACGTTTTTTATAGAGAAAAGGCGTCAGAAAATGCGGTGTGGTCAGCGTCCTATGTCAAGGCGGCAGCGAGAGGACGCCGCCGTCGCGCGCCCGGTCAACCAGGATAGCTTGATCTTCACGGTCGGAGCTGCTCGGAGCCTCTACCACTGCTCACGGGAAGGGGTGGGCGTTAGTTGGGGAGGCAGGCTTGGAGTGAGCGGGAATTCAACGAAAAGGTGTAAAGTGTTTAGTAGGGCATTACACGGTTGAAAAGTGTGGGGGGTAGACTGTAGGTGCAATGTGGTGAAGTCGTGTACAGTTGTAGTAAGTATCTGTTTGTAGGCGTCGCCAGATGTACGCTTGCGCGTGCGTGAGGGAGGGACGGAAACGATGCATGATTGTAATAGCCCAGCCGTAACAGGAAAGCACGCGTGGAGCATCGCTGGCAGCATCGGCGTTTCCGAAAGGTAAAAATGCCGCCGCTGAGCCTCCTGCCGCAGCAAAGTTTCAAGTTAGTCTAGACGATGCGCAGCTACAGAAAAGTGCGTAATATGGCACGCGGTGAGAAAGGCCTGTACGCTATGCTACATAGCGCCGACATTACTGTGCGTTAGAATAGTTGTAAAAACATGGGAGAGACTTCAGCTACACAAAACTTCCGGGCCATCTCCACTAACGTGAAACGAGGGGAGGGGCGAAGCATGCAGTGTATAAGCACGACCGCTCGATGGAAACCTTTCCATCGAGCGGCCGCGGTATAAGTGTATTCTTGGCGCCTTGGCGTTTTTGCCAATGGAAATAAAACCTCTGGGGGTGCAGGTACACAGCTTTGCTGTAAAAGACTCGCGTCTTTGAATCACAAAACGTTCTAGCGCGAGGCGTAAACGAGTGTCTCGGTGTTCCAGCACAGTGACTACACGAGACGACGCTTACGGCGACATCAGACGCCGACAGGTAGAGCCCTTAAAAAATGATGCAACTCTCCGTCTAACGACGGCGGTGGTTGAAAGAAGCTTTCTCGTGAGGGATTCCTCTGTCGATACAAAAACCTAAAGCAGGCTTCACCTGTGAAAGAGTATTTGAGGGAGAGTGCGCTTTACAGGCGGAAGTTTGCTTTCCTGCAGTGGGTTTTGAGGTGGACTACAGACGCCATCAGTGAGACGTCAAAAGCTTCGCTTTAAAAACTAGTGCGAAAGAGAGGAGCTTGAACGTTCTGTGCAGCTGAGACCCTTCTCGTATCGCGCAGTACGTGTCCTTCCACTTCATGGCTGCGCTGTTCCTCTTCTGGCCCGGGTGCTGCAGCGTCATCAGCCTCCGCTTGAGCATCACCCAGTGCGCCGTGGGCGTCATTGGAGGGGTACGCACCCTTTTTTTACAGCAGCCTCCGTGAAACATATTTAACCATCTTTCCACTGCTACTGGAGGAGATGCTAACGCCTTTGCCGGAGCGAGCGCTAGTAGCAAGAAATATTAAAGCAAAATGGAGAGACGAGCAAGTTGGTGAACATCCATGAGTGAAACTTAAGCGCAAACTCACACAGGGACGAGAAGCGCTGGTGTCGTTTCCCTTAAGTTTCACTCAAGAAATATTAGGGTGCCCGGTCAAGCAAGTTCCTCTGGCACTGCTGCCCGAAATAATTGTTCACCAATACACGGTTGCAGGAAGTTTTATTGCGGGGGCTACGGTCAACGTAGTAGAGCTGATGCACTTTTTCTGGGCTCGCAGGCTCGCTGTGAGCGTCGTTTTGGGCCCTGGAGCAGGCCCTGATCAGGGGGACACGCTGTATGTTTCCTAGAGTTCCTTGACCACCCGCAGGGCTCCCGAACCGAGAAGAAAACAATTAGCCCATTTTCACTGACTTCACGTCGCGAACGCTGATGTTAAAGGACTACCGACACAAAATTTTAAAGGCGAGATAACTTTGGAGATAGATTGGTGTGAACACGCACACATCATCTACAAAATATCAGTGGAAAATACAGCTAGAACATATTCAAAATCAATCTTAAAGTGTGCGAAACGCAACTGAGCAGACAGCGGAGGACCTCGCGCAATCGACATTGCCTGGAATCGATGTGGAGTAAATAAACAACATCCAAACACGTCACGAGTTTATGTTGCCCGCTTTCGCACTGCCGGCGTTTCTCGCCGGCTCGCCCCTCCAATCAGAGGTCGGTGCTTTTGCTCTAGAGCAACGAACGATCCGAGCGTTGGCGGCGAAGGCGCCGGGATTTCATTGGCTCATCGGGCAGCTGGCCGCGACGCAAGTTCTACACCAATTCCAGGCACTCAAATTTATTGCTTTTTATTACACTGGACGCGAAAACGCGCCGAGGACACGGAAAGCGCACTGAGCGAACCGCACGGTCGCTGCGCAGGCGGCGGCTACGGCCGCGATGTGGCGCAGGCCCGCGCAGGTAGCTCAAGCAATAGCTTGTTCCCGCTGCACGAAATGGGACTCAGGTCCCCAACAAGTCAGCACATACGAAAAAGGAGTTAATGATGCGATGGCGAATTGCATAAAAATCGTCATCTGCACCGCTTACGAGAGCGGCAACCGAATATCCGCCGCAGTGTCAAGTCTAACGCATCTGTAGGCAGACTTGTAGGCAGACCGGCAGCTGCTCTTAGAGCGCGTCTCCCCACCCACTGTCTCGAGTGTCACGCGTTATTCTCTAGCCACGGCAGCAACTCGCGGCGCCTGCATCACGACCACAATTGCTTTTTAATTAAGCGGCTGACGAGATCAGTACATAGGGGTAGTATGTAGGGGCTGCCGCCGACGCGGAATCGACACTTCTACGGCAGCTCTGCTCTGATATCCGTCCGACAGTCACGTTGGAAGCTTTGTTTATACCAAATCCAGCTTTTCGCGGCACCCGCTGAAACCGCAACTGCGACTGGCTGCATTAAAAACGTCTTTAATTAACTAACCGTCGCGCGCTGAAGCAAATGTGGTTTGTACACGTGATGAATAGGCCATTAGCTATTAATCGCAAAAAAAAAAAAAAGCAAAATTTTTGTGTCAGTTCCCCTGTAAAGCGCTAACCACATGGAGCGATTTTTCCAGCGACGCGACGAGCGACGCGACTAGGATCCGCAGTCGCCAAACCGAAGTCGCTCGCCGAGGCAACCACATGACAGCGACTGCTCGAGCGACTGAGGATGGCGATTTCAATGTTGCCGCACACACGCGCTTGGTACGGTGGTTGTTTGCAAACATTTTTTTGTTCATTTGTCATAAAAAGCATGACTAAAAAGTATTACACCTTTCTACCTTGCTTTTTGCACTTCATTGCATCTTTAAAACTGGTTTGGGTTAGCGATAGCGCACGCTTTTCCTTCTGCGCCTCGTCTCTCGGCTCCAACATGAACGCCGTGAAGAATTCGCTTTCTTGACGTCGTTTTTCCCACACGGGTCTCACCCAGTGTGTGCGGGAGCCTTCTTGCTCCTGCTTCAGCGTGTACACAAGCTTTGCCACGCGAAGCTTTCTTTTCCGCTGCACCGCTGCGGAAAATCCGCTGCTCCGCTGCGTGGATTTGCAGTCTTCCCCCCGTTCTCTTCCAAAACCGGAGGTTGCGTGCTTACGTAGGGGCTCTCCTATTGGCTAGTCGCTGAGGCCACTTCCGGGAGGCGAGCGACTGTTTCTGGCGACCCAGAACCGAGCGATTCGATGAGCGACTTGGTCCGCGGCGAAAAGTAGTTCGTCGCTAGTCGCGTCGCGCCCCAAGTCGCTCGCAAAATCGCTCCATGTGGTTGGGGCTTAATATCGAAGTTGCGTGGCGTTCCCTAATCGCAAAGCGAAGGTTCATGGAACTTATCAAAGCCAGCAGATCGATTCCCGTTCGCGTCGATTCATTTTTGCCATGTTCCACTGCTCGATTATCTACTGGAACCTTTTCCTACTTTAGAACTTGGGACATTGCCGCGAGGGGGCGCCGCGAGCGCTTTTCGTTTTTTTCATGGCGTATTTTTTTATTTGCTGTCGCAAAAAATGTAGCGGCAATAAATTCTTAATTAAGAGAACAATGCAAATATCACTTACCTATTTATGTCTTGCACCAAACATGCCTCATGCTTTGTTTTTTGCTCAACAATGTTGGCAATTACAAACATTGCCGCCAGATTTACTAGTATAGAAAAGCTCTACCTATATAAACGTTTCGTTCAATAATGCCCTTATCTTGTTATATGCGCGCTTTGCGCTTGCTGTCCCCCTCGGTGGGCTATGCCCTCTCCACATCTCTGAAGCCGCATTACCACGCCTCGTCCCATGAAAGCCTCGACCAAAAACAGCTTCGCCTTCAGAACGTTGCATTTTACAGCCGTACCATTTCATAAGGGCGATCTCCCGTACACGCCAGGTCAACTTCCCAAGCGTTGTAGTCCCGCACACGGGCCGAGTGTCAGGCCTGGGAGTTGCTTGTACCTAGTTTGCCGGTAGGTGTCTTGCGCCTCATAGGCAATAAACGAATGCACACGGTGACTCTACAGCCACGGTGGACGCTCAACTGGTAACCGCTTCCGACAGGATGCAGACACCTGACTATTTCACCACCCGCAAATCGATGTTGTAGACGGCCAGCGGGCCCCGCCAGATAGACAAGGGTCCGGGGTCCTCGCAAAAGTAAAGGCAACTAACTATCCAGGAGTTAGACGACCACTTTCAAAGGTCTGCACTCAACGAGGGACGCCGGTAACCTTTAAAGAAACCGGTGGGCGCCGGGCGGTACGCGGATTCGGACCCGGTACCTCCCGCACACGAGGCGAGTGCTGTACCTCGCGCTGCGGTGTTGAAACAACGAGGCGTGAACAACATAGCTGAGGTATTGAAAAAGAGCATGCCTATGCCTCGTTGTTTCAAAGTGACGGCCACCGTTTTAGGCAATTCAGCCCCACATGTTTACACCCAAGCAACCACCAGACGTCCGCTGACCGTCCGACGTACGTCCATTCCAGCTCTTACGGACGTCCGCAGGACGTCCGTTTCGGAGCCGGTTGACATGCCATGTACGTCCGTGGGACGTCCTGGTTTACACTTCCGTACGCCCATTCAGACGTTCGAAATGGGATGTATTTTCAATGTTCAGTGAAAATTTCCAGACTCCCAATGCATGTTTGCAAGGCGCAGTCGTAACTATATGGCATCCGATAAGTCTAACCGGCCCACTGACCGTTCTGCGCTGCGGTTTTGAAGAATTTGAGGCACGGGCTGTGCGTGCGACTGCGGTGTGTCTGTGTGTCAAGGGATGCGAGAATTGATGCGCCACGCCTTCCCCTCATGTTCGCGCGCGCCGTGCTGCCACTGGTTGCGGCCACCGGCCAGCTAATTCTACAAGCCGGCAAAAACGATTCGCAATTGAGGGTAAAACTAATTCATACCTCAGGGTGTCCACGAACCGCTCCCCAAAAATCTTCCCCCAATTCTTTTCCCTTTTTTTCCGAACCTTTCTGGTAGTGCAAATAGGTGTACATGGCTTCGCTGCATGAATTATACGTTTTTCTCCGCGCAGCGCGTCTTGATGTTGCTGTTTTGCATAACACGTCAGGTATGCGGAAAAGCCAGACCAACGCTGCCTCTATAATCTTTGCTTAACGCGTGAGTGAAAAATGGCCTAACAAACACTCTCCTGTTGCTCTCTCCTACCCTTTCCCGCTCCGTAGCCTTCCTACGTGCTTTCATGTCCGCCAGCCAGCGCCGCTTCTCGGAAACTATGCAAAATAGTTGGCAGTTTTTCTAATGTTCCCCAGGCTGCGCTCCGACGCCTTCGAGCTCAAGCTTACAGACGTCCCTACCGCTCCCAAAGGAAAGCGGGCGACGCGTTAGGCAACGTTTTTACAGGCGGCGTTGGCCAGACACACACAAGGCAGCCTATAAAAGTTTGCAAGCCTTCTAGCTGCACAAGCAAATCATTTGACTGTGCCATGCATTAGCATAAAAGTCAGACTCCAAGAGCAGGCATCGAATGAATATCTGGGCGACCGCAGGTACAAGCACAGACTCTGACATTCTAACACGAATCAACGTGGCTTATCATAGATTACCCCACTACCTACTTTTTAAATGCAGAGCATTTCAGTAACTCACGATGTCACCCGCGTTGACATCCGTAGTCCGCACCGCACCCCTCCCTACTATATAAATATATAAAAAAAATACTATCCGGCGCCTGGTTTCCATCCCTCGACCCTGCGGGCGGAACGCAATGTACATTGTGCTCTACCCACTGCGCCACAAAGCCGACACAGAATGGGACGCTACGTACGCGCCTTATATCGTTGATTCATTCAAATTACTGCTGACGATCGCTCTCTCGTCAGCAGTTGTCACAAGTGCAACAACATTAACGTAACGCAAACTACTTAACGTCGTGCGCCCCCGGAAATGCTCTGCATTTGATCGTGCCCCTCGCGAGGGGGATGTTTCACTGCGTCTTCTATCGGTCGCTGGACCCGTGGCGCCATCTGGTGGAGGCGCGGCACAACTCGTAGCACTTTCTTTGAAAAAGCGCCTAGAAAGCGCGGCAAATATGAAATAGGGATGACGCGCTTTCGAGGCAATCCGCCGACGCGGCTGCTTTGTGTACAGACTTGGCGGTGAGCGTCCCGGGATTCTGGTGCCGACCGAACTTATTGGTGACGCATACCCACTTGGGGGATTGTCCAGGATCGGGATCTTTTCCAGCCCAAAAGGGGGCCCCGGTCCACTTATGGTCGAGAACCACTGATGTAAATGGTTAAACGTGCTTGAATAGGCCTGCCTGCCAGCAGCCAGACCAGTTCTTGGAGGAGGAGACAAGTCCACATACGTGTTGTTTTCCGAACGTGTTTCATCCCTTAGGCGTACAGTTACTGCATGTACTTTGGTTGTTGCAGATCGTAGCCATGGTGCTGGGAGGCACCCACCTGGCCCATGCCATCTACTGCCTCATGGGAACGGTCACCAACAAGCACAACATCGATTTCAAGGACGTGGAACGTGAATTTGGCGACTTGGTCCAGTGACAACACTAAAGCACCTGCATAATGTGCAGTGTATGCAGCTTTTGTCGCAATGAGTAGCTTAGACTTTTCTATTTTTTTAGCCCCATGTGCTGTTGTCATCACATAGGACCTGAAATACTTCACATCAGGAAATGCAAATTATTTGATAATACAAATACCAGCTTTGCAATGACGAAATCCCAAATGTGTAACACTAATAGGAGTTATCATTTACGCGATGCTGAATGCTGGGAAGAAAGCATCAATACTAGTAGAATAAATTAACTACCTTGTAAATACCATACTCCATTTGGCGTCAACACTTAAGTACAACTACACAAACAAACATGCAGACACCCCTAGCTACGCCTAGCTACAATTTCATTTGCTTCACCTGCAGATCTTCAACATCCAGCAAAACCTCATTTACAAGGACAATTTTTTTCAAAAGGATAATTATCTATTCTGGCAATATTAGCAGTGGCTGGTTGTTCTTGCATCAAAATAATAATGAAAGAAGCATCACTGTTGGGAGACTTAACAAGCCGGGACGATTAGCACCCGATGTCATAGTCCACTGCCAAATGCTCCCCATAATACATCATGCATACACAGTCTTGCTTCTAACCGCAGGCTAACATAACCTGCAAGACATTTGGTATTTGCTCATGTGCACAATATCCTCCATGGCCAAAATATCGTGACTGCAAAACAGTCCCTTCGCCCAGGGTTTGTTTTTTATCTCAAAGCACAAAACAATTTCTACAGCTAACTGTGCCCAAACCACAGTGAAACTTGCCAAAATTCACCCCACCACAACCTCCTACAGCAGCACTTTGCAACAATGACCAGTTTTACAGCTCCCATGGTGTAAAACTTTACTTGCAATTCACAGGTAGCGCTTGCCAGAAGTGCTAGACCACGAAGTTTATGTTGCCCATCATTTTTGGCTGCTCAGAAAGGGAAGCCTCAAATGTCCTGTGCTTCAATAAGTGTTGATACAGTATTGATCCTCGAGTATAATCTCATTCCCTGTAAACATATTTCTGCAATTTCGATGAGATGAACAAGTCCCAATGTCTAGTTGACTAGGTAAAAACTAGAATTCGCCTTGCTTTCAATCGTTCCACCCTCGTGTGAATGTGAAATCAAACCTAAATAGAGTTAGAAATAGCATAACAACTGGTACGCAGGTGATGTTTTTGCTCAATATAATGCATATGAAGTTGACTGACTTTACAGCAATTATCGACAAAATACCAACTTTGAGCTCACATGTGCCTCCAATAATCTGCAGTACTTACCCATTCCTATTAAAGTTTCTATTCTTTTATTGTAAAGAAACAGCCACTTTCTGCTTTATATAAACATTTCCATCTGCGTTCATGTATCTCGTGAAGAGAAACTTGCCTTGTTTGTCCAGCTTAGTTTCCTGCTTTTCCCAAACGGACAATGAACTTGACAAAACACCTGAAGCAACATCACTGCTGGAACACACCACTAAACTTTATTCACAACTAAAAACCATTTCCATTTTGGAAAGCAGTTTGAAACTGGCAATTTATAGAATTTACAAAAAGAAACCAACAAAGGCCTGTCAGTACTCCTGCCAACAATATACAATGCAAGGGCTATTTAAATACAAACTATGGCATGAAGTGCTTCCTGTCCAGGCATAAAAATATTGTTCGATGAAATAAAACACAGCAATGTAGTCACTCTTGTTTCTACACAAACAAAACAAGGTACACATTCTGTGTGTCCAACAAGAGAAACCTTAAACTATACACGAAAACAACAGTAAGTACTATTGCACAACTACGTGTCGAAACGGGACAACAAAAATGGCACTCATTAAGAGTCCTTTCAGTATTCACGAAACCCAAGCAGGGTTCCATGGCGAAAGACTTTCTCGAAAGGATTCCAGAGTAAGCGACCCAAACAGTAACACAACAGGCTATGGAACACTTTAACTTTCCCCTTTAAATTTCCCCCCTATCCCAATCCCTAACCAAATCGCGACACGTTCCTCTCAAAGTTGGAAACACTTCAATTTTGGTGCATTTCCTTTACTGCAACCAAAGAGTTATGAGAATGCAGCGACACACGTAGACCACTTTGGCATCAGCCTACTGAAGTGTTGCGCACACTCTTAGGCCTTGTCAGAATTTAAAAAGGAAAACGAGCACAACTTTTAATTAACACACCAATTAAAACTTACAGGAAAGAAGCAGGAGTGCTGCTGGGGCCTTACATCTTACTCAACAGTATGCCACTGGCCCCGAGGCTACCAGCAGAGCATTTTATTTGCAGTGAGATTGCACAGCAGAACACCGCACTAGGCACAAAACCTCAATTCAACCCTTGGGACCGAGGGAATCCTTGTGTACCCTGCAACAAACCGCCCTACAAGTTCGAGGCAGCACCAAACGAAACACCAAAAGTCCACGAAACAAACAGCCAAAGAATCGACCCTCCCGTCCCCTTTGTGTCCTTCCAAGCAAATCATATTGGTGGTGGCAAACTGTTCCTCCGAACAGTGATGAACTCCGGAGGGTTGTTGCACATGTCTCGCCACAGCGCCATCAGGTCGTAGCCGTTCTGCGCGGCCGAAGAGGACGCTCCGGGAAAGAGCACCACCAAGACGGTCACCAGGGCCGCAGCCATGAGGAGGCCGCCCACGAAATAGCGGGCGGTGGTGAAGCGCTCCACGGTCACGGGCGCCAACCGTCGCCGACCGGCCAGGACCCGACGACTGTTGTTCAGCCTGGGCGTGTCAGGCGTGCACCAATAAGAAAGTTCAGAAATATCGTGCAACAGCCTTGCAGGGTGGAAATGCACAATTTTGCGTCGATGCAAGGAGCAACAATTGTTTCGCTTTGCACAGCCTATCTCATACTACTTTTATTTGGGTTAAGAAACTAACTACAATGAAGACAGAGAAAGAATAAATATTTTTATTTATAAAGCAGAGGCTGATGAGTGGGGCCTCGTCACCCTGTGGAAGGCATCCCTAGTCCAGGATGCCTTGACTTCGGCTGGCCGTCCGTGCTAGGGTCACGAGTTTGAGCTAGTTATCCGGGTCTGGGCTAGTTAGGGAAGCCCACCACTGCTCGAAAGTGGGGTTGGGAAGCGGGGGCAAGTCTGCAGTACGTTGGCGCTCCTATATCATCTGGTAGAGCATGCCAGTGTTTAACCCACCGAATTACAGTTAGACTGCCTAGAGTGCCATCCAACACCACTATAAGCACTGTACTAAAGCAACCTCTACCGGCGTTTTAAATGAAAAATGCCAAGTCTGGCTCCACTCCCCTCTGCCTAATGTAACTTAACTTGACCTAACAGAAAATAATGAACAAAAAGCAACCATTTAAAACATTAAAGAAAAATTTAAGACATGAAAGTTATAATTAAAAATAAAGATAACACATGGTGACTAAACAGCGCAGAAGACGAAACACAGAGAAGAGCAAAAAACAGGCAGCGCTCGTCCTGTTTTTTGCTCTTCTCTGTGTTTCATCTTCTGCGCTGTTTAGTCACCATGTCGCAACACCAACTCGCCCAACTTTCCATCCTGCTAAAGATAACACAATGGATGTGAGAGCCAGGTTCAAAAAGTCGCCTTTGGTATCAGTAAGCTAAGACTCAACATTCGACGCAAAATTCGACTTTGGAAAGCACTCTAACCTTGGCTGCAGTGCCGAGCTAGAGTGCCATCAGATAGCACTTTAGACATGCAAATATTTTAACATTGGAACCAGGCTGAAAATGGATTTTCAAATTGCTCTAAGAGACAGAAAAACACTTTTTCGCCAAAAATCAGCTACGAGAACTACTAATAGAGTGCAAAGCTGCAGAGCAACAAAGGAAACAGCAAAGGCAACAGTGTCTGCGAAATATTAATTACAACAGGACATTTTTCACAGGCTGAAAACATACAAGAGACAGAAAAACACTTTTTCGCCAAAAATCAGCTACGAGAACTAATGGAGTGCAAAGCTGCAGAGCAACAAAGGAAAACGCAAAGGCAACAGTGTCTGCGAAATATTAGTTACAACAGGATATATTTCACAGGTTAAAAACATACATCGGATTCAAGGTACCAACTGGTGGAGTGGCGGTGACAAAATTCAAGCCTTGCATGCTTCAGCATGTCATAATACTACTACATGCTATGATGCGCCATCCCGTGCTCACAGACGGTGTCAGCAGCAACAGCGACAAGCAGGACCAATTTTGTCAGCCCTTGTATTTTTCCCTTACACAGGGTGCAGGGAAAGCGCATTAATTCATATCTCTAGGGAGTGAAAAAAATGTACAATTCCTCTAAATGCCCAATTCTCGAATAAATGACAAAAACAGCACACTTGCAATTATTTTATGCATACCACTACTTTGCGAACAAGTCGGTGATGTTAGTTCGTCTTTTCGCTAACGAGTTTTCGGACTTGCGACAATCTGCGCTGGGCAAGAGTACTGCACAGAGGGGTGTCATAGCAGATTTCTTCCAGAACAGCGAGAGCATCCGCGGGTTCTCATGCAGTAGGACCCAGCGGGAGTACATCACACGAGTCCTTTTCTTCAGATGCCTCATCCACCATACCAAGGGCATTGGTGATGATCTTATCATGACTTAACTGGCTGTCGGCATCATCAACAGCAACACAGTCAGGAAGCTGAACTTTGGAGAGGACCAAACCTGCAAATGCCCTGTCGCCCAGCATACACTCTGGGCTTTTACATGTTTTGAGTCGAACAAACCCTCTGCTAACGTATTCACCCACATGTACACCACAATATTTATCGCACTCAGAATAGCCACGATGTCTGAATCGGTCCGAATCAAGTGAAGCACGCGGAAATTTGCGCTAAAATAATGAAGGCGCGTGGAAATAGGGGCAATGTGCATTTTTGAAGGGAGGGAGCAGGAGCACCAAACTATATGAATTCCTGAATTAACGGGGACAATTAACAAGGTTTTACTGTACGACACTAAAACACCATCAATTCCAGCAGAAATTTCACCAAAAATGTATTTAATGCTTTTGAACTTCATTAATGAAAATTTCTTGGTGTATTTGGTTGTTGAAGAAGGTATTTGTTTCAATTTAGGCAATCGTCAATTAAATTCTGTGAGAGTTACTTCACTGCTAGAGAATTCAACATTACTAATGTCAATACCTGACCAAGTTAATTTCTAATACCCTTTGATGCATTTGGGGAGTACCAACTATTGAGGAGTGCTCTTAAACTAACTACTGCATATACCTTAAAGAGCAAGAATGTATATAGGAGGCGAAATGCCCGTTGTGGCAGGCACAGGAAAGTTACTAGATAACGCCACAATAAAAAGCAATGTGGACAACAAAGCTCCGTAGCTGGGACGGTGAGGGAGAGGGTAGCAGTGCCAAATAGACGAAATGGTAGTGGCCACAATTCATTCCAGGGCTGGGCACTTGGTGACTGCAGTGGCTGTGTACATTTTTTACCTGCAAAAAATGCTGCCAGCTTAACCTCAGCAAAGTGCTTGTGATGTCATCTGACCGCCCAAGGAAGTGACGTTTGTCCTCCTGTCTTGTGTTAAGTGTGAATGCACTTCTTAAGCGAGCCTGAATCGTCCGCCGCTGAATCGTCCGCGCGCTACTCTCCTCCTCCTCTCTCCGCTCAGTGACTGCGGGTGTTGGGCGCCTCCTCTCCACTTCGGGCGGGAGAGCTCTCGCTCGCGTAGCGGGCGCTCCGCATTCCGACACGTGAGGGTGCTCGTGTAGCCCTCGCCGTAACGGCGGGCGCTACTCTCCTCCTCCTCTCTCCGCTCAGTGACTGCGGGTGTTGGGCACCTCCTCTCCACTTCGGGCGGGAGAGCTCTCGCTCGCGTAGCGGGTGCTCCGCATTCCGACGCATGAGGGCACTCGTGTAGCGGCCGCGTGGCGCGGGAGGGTATTAGTCGAGCGCGCGCCGTCGTCGAGAGCGGTCGCTGGTCCTGCATCTCGATAACGATGATGGCGGACCGGGCAACGGTACCAGCAATAACGAGTGAAATATCTTTCTTTGTAGTTGTGTGCGTGTGTGTAATTTCTCGACTACTCATTAAGATCACGATATCCACCGTAATCGCGCAATCAACAACCGTGCATTCGCACTTACACACTCTCCCCCTCGGGGAAGTGCGAGGGATATTTTTTTACTCTGTGCTACACCCTTTCGGGGGTACTTGGCCACTAAAAAATTTATATTGACATCTAAATAGAAACCCCTCATTACATATACCATAAAATTCTGAGGAAGCACCCCCTGCAGGCAAGTCGAGATCACCAGTAAAGTGGAGAGGGGCGCTATCCTGGAATAGCTCCAAAAAACGCAAGACGGCGGCGACAACCATTCCCTGACAGAAAAAGAAACACGGAATGCATACATACCTAAAATTTTGTCAAAGAATGTTAGTCATCGCTCTCAAAGCCATCAACAGACTCCTCGAAGACAGTCGCAAAGAAAAATTCACAGAATTCTGCTTGAAGTCTGCCCCGGTCTTCTATTGCCCTGCCTCTAACATCTGCACAGTCCACCATGCCTGTCGCCTTCTTCTAAGCCATCCAGTGTGTTGCTTATGCCACAGCCCTGAAGGAATGCACCACAGTATCCTCAGGTACAGTGGCCCATGCTTCGGCAACAAATCCGGGTACATGCTGCTGCCAAAAACGGCATCGCAAAAAAAAAAAAAAAAAAAAAAAGAATGATGCGTAGAGATCGAGCTATTGAGGTGCTAACGCCAACTGGATTGGATTAGAGCTGTCTATGGCATGCAGATTTGCCTGGGTGCGGTGGATTTTGGACTGCGGACACTGTGGAGCAAAGAAGGAGGGGAATGACATGGACATTTGAAATTAGCAGCACGTTTAGGGTCCCTTACACAGGTGGCGGCGCTTGTTTGGTATTTTACAGTACCACATTTGCGCAATTCTAGCACGCACACTTTTTTTGCTAGAAGTAGCCCCCAGATTTGTGTGCAAGTTACAATCGGGCTAAAAGCTGAAATCAGCTTCAAACTGGCCAGCAACTTTTCCATGTACATGAACACCTCCAAAAAAAAACAATTCAATCCAATCAAAATTTTTTTTTTTCAAAATTTCTTAAGTAACTTTCCTGCATGTCACAATAGTGCAAATATGCCATACACTTTTTCCTGAATCTCGAATCAGACACCGGTGCCTTTTTTGGCAATTTCCTTTCCTCGACACTCCTCAGTTGGAAGCCAAACTTGGAAATTTGGACCACACTAAACACCGTGAAAACAGTCTGCAGCTCACCAGTACTTCATCCTGATGACAACAGTGGCTGCCCAGTGTAGCAGGTCAATGCTGACGGGGTTTGTTGCGCCGTTCCTGCCTCCTGTCTCCCCTTCCCCTCCGTGGTGCCCGTCCTCCTCTTCCTCCTCCTGGGCTTGTAGCTCGCTCGGGTCCATCTCTTCGACGCCGTCGAGGTGGTCCGGGCTGTCCAGGGCATTCTGGATGCTGGCAGCGGCGACCAGTTCGTCCAGCACAGTGCCGTTCTGCAGCGTTAGACTGAAAAGCAACACAAGAGAGGATCAGGAAAAAATGTGCCACAAGACTTCGAGCCCATACGTTTTCAGACTCACCAAAATAATCAGTCCTTAAAGCAAAAGCACTCTTAATGGGACCGGTAGCATTCTGTCAAAAAACTAATGCACTTCCCCATAGACCGGTTGATCAACCAAAGAGCTCTGGTAAGGTCTCTGGACACAAGGCGTGTGCATGGAACTGGGCCTCCACTGTGTCAAAAAAGTTTACTGAAAATCACCAAAAAGGAAAGGCTCTATAGATAAGACAACACATGCATCGATCATGAAGGAGCACAAAAGTATACGTTTATCTCCTAAACCACGTATCGGTATACACGTAATCTTTCGTTTAAGCACTTAGTGCGAAAGAAATCGTCATATGGCTTCGTTATTCATTTCAGATTTTCGTCCTTGGGTGCTTGATGATTTATTGGACGCACTTTCAGCACAGGTTTTGATGCACTTTCTGACGCAGCTTTGATGTCGGAAAGCTTTCGCCGTGCTCTGAACTTTCTTTAGGAAGGGAGGGTTAAGTTTCATTGCCCAGTTTTTCAACAGCCCTGCACTACTACTAGTTGCCTATCACTTAAGCCTAGGCGAAACAGACAACACTTTGATCATTCCTTGAGAGCATAGGATAGGATAGGATAGGATAGCAAAGAACAAAAATGGAAAGGCAGGGAGGTTAACCAGGTGCAGAGTCTGGTTTGCTACCCTGCACTGGGGATGTGGGGTTAACGGTATAAAAGAGGGGGAAGGCAAAAAGGAGGAGATAGGAACAGGAACGTGCACACTTATGGTCCCTTTCTCTGACACTAAAGATGTTCATGTAAGCATATATCATTAAAAAAAAACAAAGACAGGCTGTTGTCGCCTTCGGTGATTTGAAGGTAGAAACTGATGTACTAGGGTTGTCTCTAAGATGGAAAAATGATCATCCAATACCTTTTCCTCATTCCCTTAAGATTAAAAAGTGTGGGCCTTTATGTGTCATAGCTACCCCTGGGCTTTGAGGGGTGCCATAGAGGCGAGAGTTAGGAATTAGAAATCCCCCCTGACCCTATACAGTAATAACAAGATATTGAAACCTTGTCTATGTGTGTAGTGCTTCATTTTCCCCTCCTATCATCCAGAAGTTATCCCGCAAGGAAGAGAAAGCTGCAGCATTGCGTTCACAAATGCAATGATGCAACCACTGGGCGATAGTTGAACAGCCTTCAAATACCACTAATATCATTCAGAGTGAGCAAAATGCTCCAGAAACAATTAAACAGCTAGTCCCCATGCTTTGAACAAGTGGCAGAAGCCATGCCAAGCTTACGCTTTCATAGCACTTCCAGCTGGCACCAAGCGTGGTTGGGGTCAATCTTGCAAAGTTCTGCCCCTTAAGTTAATGCATGCAGTGCCAGGCATGATGCATATTGCACTGCCAAGCGTGTATGCTGAAGGATTACTTTTAAGTTTAACATGACCATTATCTACAGCATCTTTTATTTTTTTTCAGCCACAACGAGTGCCCCAGAGAAACTCACTACTTAGGATTAACATACTTTGATCCTTTCTCAGGATAAATTAAGAGGAAAGTTGGTTCCTCAATACAGAATATGTGATTATAGTGAAACTGATCTGCATGTGTTTTGTACCATCACCTTATTGCTAGAACCACATATTACATATTTTTTGTAACGTTTCAATTTCCAGCCCAAAAATCACAAAATGCATTTGGCCACCGCAGTGTACCTAGGGTTGTTCGTTTCCTAGTGAAACCCAATCTTACCTTATTTTTACACCCTGAACACATTTTAGCAGAATCGGATTAAGTCCGATTTTTTCCCAAAATGGACCTTTTCAAAGTAGCGATCTGCACAATCGCAGACTGACGGTCCGCCGTTCTCAACCAGTACATGCTGGGAGCAAGCTCCACAAACACAGCTTTCGGACTCATTGAGTATTGGCATGACTCTACCGCTCGCAAATCCTGCACTCATGTCGTCGTGCCTAGCTAATGGAAGCTGCATTGTTGAGAGAACTTTCTCCCAGCTGAGATAAATTTCCACAATCGGACTGGTCTCAAACGGAGACCAACATGCTGTGCATGCAGACAATAATGCACGTAAACAAGGATGTGTAAAGAATCGATGACTAGGTTTTTGTGAATAGAATGTTTCATTTATTAGAAGTTGTCAATGCTCTTTACTGTCATCATTTCTGATCCAGTCCCAAGCAAACGTCGAATTTCCGAGAGTATCTGCTAGAAAACCCTAGTACGCCTCCGATCACCAGCTTGAAACAAACACCAATTTTAACGCGTTAAGAGTTAAGGAGCTCGTGACACCTTCTGGTAAAATAAACTACATGTATTGCTTAGTTCATCTGTATATTTAACCCGAAAAAACCTGAATTTCGGAATGGTTTTACAAAAAAAAAATCCTATTTGTCCCCAATTATCAATTTGAAAAATAGCACTTGATTCTTACCCCTGATTTTAAAGAAATATAAAACTAAAAAACAAACAACCTAAAGTATGCCCAACCAGCACACCTCGAAGAATTACTTGTGCGTATAGATCTACAAAGCACACACTGGCCAAAGAATAACATTCCCTCTTGCACAAAACCCTGGCAACAACGCAAGAAGAATCGCAACCTCAGCTAAGCATTCACCCGCACCTACATGCAACACACCTTGAGTGGAGTACAGAGAATCAGAAGCTCTACCTTTCGTCAGTGCCTAGGCTGCTGTGGTCGAGGGATACTCCATTGGCAACTCCGATGCCATCAGCACCATCCCTGGCACTGTGGTTGTGGACATCAGACTTAGAGAAGGTACCTGGCGTGTCCTCCTCAATGTGACACTCCCTGTCACAAAGCGCACAAAGAACCAGCAACAATATTTTCATTTTATTGAAGACTTTATTCTATTGAATATGTTGCTAATCTTTTATGCAATACCCGTTCCACTTGTACACGAAAAATGACATTAAGTGCTTAAGCACTTAAGATGTCGAATGATAATAATTGGTCGGGCCGTGCTACACGTGAAACCTCAAAGGCATAAAATGTGTCAGGCATGATGGTGATCATGACCAAAAAGAGAAATTCACTCATATTTTATAAGTCTTTAACGTAGAGAAAAACGTCTTACAAGGGTTACAAATGTTTTTTTTTTTTCTGAAAGAAAACGTTATGAGAAACAGTGTTTTATAAAAGTGGCTTCGTCAGCTGCCATCGCCTGCCAGTGGTAGCCAAATCCGAAAAATTTAACACGACAAGTGACACTTTGTTTTGCCTTTTGCCACTGTTTCAGTGAACTTCGTCTTCTTCAAAACTTCGCCACCAAGAGTGCACAAAAAAATCGCCTTATTTCGAAGTTCAGCTACGTTTTCTGCGTCAACACTCTGGTGCTGAGAGTTTTGTTGGTTTCAGTTGGTGGTCACCGCGTTCGAGGGTAGGCAGATTTTAGGCGTTCGTGAAGGTACATGAGTTGTGCGGAACTCCTTAAACCAAAAATGACATTAGAGCGAATGGCATTAGATTTTTGCGTGTAGCAGCGAATTAGTGGTATTAAAACTTCAGGCATTAAGCACTTAATGTCATTTTTCGTGTACGTGTGGCACGGGTATTAATCTGAAAATGATTAGCCACATTCAACAGAGGCTTTGTTGATGTACCATTGTGATATGCTAGCCTTACACTGGGCATTTCCACAAGCTGCATGCTGTGTACATGGGATAAAGAAATTAAAGAATAAAGAAGATAAAGAATAAAGATAAAGAATCCATTTAAATTAGGAATGTTTTCCACCTAGAAAAGTGGTATGCTAGCTGGAAAATTTCTATAATGATTTCTAGATGGAAAGCCTTCAAGCTGGACAGAACTTCTGGTTCAATACTCCAGCTAGAAAAAGAAATTTTCACCTCGGACTTAATCTGTTTTCACTTGCATACACATGTTAGCGTTTATGATCAAGCTATGTAAGTGGACTTAAAAAGCAGTGGAGACCAATACTATTAAATTATGTTACAAGACCAATCAGAGTGAACATGAACTGGACTAATGAATGATAAATAAAATGTTCTAGAAGAATTCAAATGACAAAGCTGCCCAAATTCATGCAAAAAGGGTTGCAAGGTAGCATTACTATCCTAAAATTCATATCAACTCAATGTAAGTGAAAACTGGGCTTGGAGAATGCTGATGTTTTCACAGTGAGCACTCGAAATACTTCATCAGCAGTATTACACTAACATTTTTCCTTTAATGCTTGTGCACAGACTACTCAAAATGTCAACAAGTTTTTGACCCACATCTCCCCTAGTAAGGTGCGGGTTAAAATTTTGGCCGATGAAAGAAGTTCTTGCCACACATTCCAGTGAAATATGCACAAGTGAACGTACGTTTAGAAAATTTCCTAGTAGTAAGAGCTTTAGACATAAAACTAGCCTCCCAATTCTTCAAAATCTTGTTCAGTTCAATGCAAATCGAAATCTCTCAACACAAATGAGTTTGAAAAGGAATAAGGCCGTTTAATGCCAAAGCATGCAACATGCAAATGCACAGTCAGCATATTTTATGATTCCATGCAAATTGCATTGGCACATTTTTGTGTGAACAAGTTAAGATGCAATTGGTGTGCCACTTGACCACAGCCCCATGTAAACACGCAGGCACGACCATAACACGGCCCGACTCTTCGAAGCCTCCGTTACACTGAATGCAATACCAAGTTTAATACAGTGAGCTGGGGAAATGGGCGCACACTTGGGGTTCTTGTCAACTGTGGTCTTGATGGCGATGGCTGGATTTTATAGGCACAAGGCCAACTGGGGCAAAGAGCACCAAAAAGAGTGCTCAGCTATAAAAGATGCAAAGGAACATACCAAAATCCATGAGCCAAAACAAAAGTAAAATCAATCAAAGACAATTTGAGGATGGCTGGTGTAAACGGCCAGGTTGTGACCATGTGCGATACGAGATGAGGTGTAGAAATTTAACATCTGATCAAAAATTGATGAACTGTGGCCTTGGTCTGATAAACGGATTGGCTGAGACTGATATGCATGCGGTCTTAAAATACTGCGATCCCCAATCTACGCTCGCTGAAGGCGTCACCAGCATGCGCTGTCGGTGCCTGGAGTGTGCAGACCCCATTCGCGAAACATAGTCACGACGTGGCTAATTCATCTACCAACTCTGACAACGTACTGTTTGCCCCCGGCGGCGTCGGTGTCGTGCGCCGCGGCGGCCGCGGCGGCGGCGGCGGGCAGGTGCACGGCCTGCGGCACGGGCAGCGAGCAGCGCCGGACGCCCAGGTTCAGCGCCCTGACCGCGCGCACGGGTCCCGAGGCCGAGCCGGACAGGCTCCCGCCGGCGGGAATGCTGAACAGCCGGCCCCTAGAGTCCTGCGCGTCCGACGGGAACAGGAGGGGAGAGAGGGGGGAACCCAGGGCGCGGCCCAAAGGTACAATTAGCGACGATTCCTGTTAGGCTTAAGGCCAGGTGCCTGGTACGACGACGACATATTGCCAGGGAAGATTTACGCTCTCCCATGTGGTCTGTGGCAGAGAGCTGAGAAAATGGACTTAGCTCAGGTGAAAATGCTTTACTGGTTTGCTTCTGGTTTCACCATGGTCCCAGATGTGGGACATCTGGCCCCAGTTGCCAATGGTATGGTTTGCTACTGGTTTCATTTGGTACCAGTTACTGTGTAACTGGTTCCAGGTCACTGACAACTGGTTCCAGTTGGCAGAGGCCTGGTCTGCTACTGGTTTCATCTGGTCCCAGTTACTGGATAACTAATTTAAACTGGCACCAGTTGCAATGGTCTGATACACATCTGGTTTCATCTGGTCCCAGTTACCAGGAATACTGGTTTCAAGTTCGGTCGCCCATCATAAAATACACGGCCAACGTGCGACCGAAAGGTCACATTAGCGCCTGTTGTCATTAGGCTTAAAACAAGGCTTGTTAGCATGGGTGTTGCATCGTAAGGTCTACCCTCTGCCCTACCATCTGGTCTATGGTACACGGCCTGAGCTAAGTCATTTCCCTAAGCCCCTCTGGAACTTCGTACATCGGCAAAAAACACACAGAAACCAAGGGCGCAAGCACGGAAAACTGCGGTCTGTTTGCCTAAGCGTGATCAGTTCATCAGCGGCAAGCCAGATAGAGGCAACAAGCCAAGGTCGCACTGTGAGCGCATGGTGCTTTCACACGCACGCGTGATAGATATGAAAGACGCAAAGCGGACGAAACAACTAAAGAAAAAAGGGGGGACTCTGTGCATTGATAGCTACAGGGCAGCGCCGAACAGATAGAGGCCTTGGTCGTGTCGCGTGACAGCTACGCGCCCGCGTCAAGGTCTTAATTACGTGTGGCGCAATAATACGCATTTGGTCTTTCCGAGATACGCAGGTACACTAAAAGCAAAGGAGATTCCTGGAAGCAGATCTTGCCGAACGCATATTCCCGGACAGCGGAATAATTTCTGTAAAGACGCGCTGAGGTTCGTGTGCATCTGCCGCCGAACAGGTCATGGCATAGCCTATGGCCGCTGCATTTTTGTTCACGCCACTTTCGCGTGGGACGCATAAGAAAAGATTTAAAGCCAAGCCAAGCCAAGCCAAGCTCACGCGCAACAAGGCACGAACGCCTAAGAAACAACCTCTATATTAAGTCGTGTCTTCTCACACCGCAAGTGGGTGTTTTTTTATAGATTCTAATCAGAGGCCTGGACATTTCATCGACGTGTGGCATACACACATTTGTTCGTGCTGACATGAACCTTCCTGGGAATGAAGTGACTTAAGTTGTTTCAGGCAGTCACCTTGGTAATACTACAGCGTTGACGTCCTCGTATGCGCCTGTATACCTTCCCACACAAACTTCCCCGTTTCGGGAAAGCAGTGGCCGAAGCTGCTTTGCCAGTTGGTTCGAAGTTGTATAGATTTAACTAGCTTCGTGCTGGCGTAAAAATTTGATAGATGAGTCCGTTGCTGACAACTGGTTTAACCAACCGTACTTCAGCGCCCGAGAGTCCTTAAGTGGTTGCGTACGTGTGACCGAAATGTCCACGTAAACTTCCCAAAATTACGATTCCAGTCGGTAGGTTGCGTATTCTGGCTCTTGCAATGCAGTTGAACCTCGACTTCACAAAATTACCGGGGCTCCTGAATTATTCGTTAAATCAAGAACTCCATAAAATCCAGAAATAATTAAGCTTACGAGCAACTGCAAGAGGGGGGAAAGGGCAAATCGTTCGTTTTTTTTTTCGGGAAATTCCTACAATCGGGGTTTCGTACCATCGAGGTTTGGCTGCAAGACTTCGCAGTTCCTTTGCTTGTTCGCTCAGTGTGAAACACACTAAGTGCCACCAATAAGGTATACCCTTACAAATATTCGTCGGCACCTCTACCCTGAGCGCCACGCTTGGGCCTCAAACGACGCCGCCCTTATGTCAAAGGATAGACGCCCGCGCAAACAAAACAACAGAGCTGGAGGCGGGTTGGCTCGAAAGAAAAGCGCGCGCTTAACAAGGAAGGAGGCCCTCCATCCGGCATTTCGAAAAAAGTGACGCCAAGGCCTCTCCGAAGTTTCAGTTTCCTCCACTAGGTGGCGCCCCGAGTCGACCCCAGTCGAGCCACTTACCGTTTCATTTCCTGGGCATCCGAAGGATGCCCTTCGGCGTCTTCCAGGCAGCGTGAAAGCAGAAACGGGGAAATGACAAACACGCCGACGTAACAGAGGAATAATTAGTGAAGTAGGTGCGAAGAGAAGCCGGGTATGAAAGGCATTGGAAGAGGAGGGGGAAATCGCGGCAGCGCGAGCGCATTGCTCGGGGGCAAACTATTACGCATACGTGGTTCTACATCACCTAAACGGACAGATAACTCCGGCATAAGCGTTAGCAGACTTGTCGATGACGTCTGGCCGTAATTTGACACCGCGGCAATTACGCCAACGACAACGCAGCGTGTATATGGCTGAGCCAGTACAGGTTTAACCTTTATCGGAAGGGGAAAAAAGCAGTGATGCGAAGAGTTTGCGCCCGACTGTACTGCACGGATAATTCGGTGCTACAACTGTATCTAAGGTCTGCGGCGGAGAGAAACTGACCCCTTTCCACAACGAACCCACATTACTGATGCGCTTACGTAAGGAACCAGATTGACGCGTACCGCGCTAAATGACTACGGTTACAATTTCTGCGTAACGCGAGCGGCCTGAATTCTTCCTGCGTCGCCACGTCGCCACAGTGTAAGCGGAAAAGCAGCGCGACAGATTTCGTCCCAAAGGCATGAAAAGTTGGAGGAGGAGCAGGGGAACGCAGATTCATCGTTCAGAAAACAGAATAAGGGCAGTGAAAAACAAAAGACCGAAGGCAAGCACGCGGTTTCCAACGCACTGCGCATGCGCGCGCTATAGAAGACGGGTGAAAAGATGCAGACAAAACAAAACAGCTTGCAATGAACACACGCTTGGGGAGATCAGGATAATAAGGATGCTAGGGCGAAGGACGTGGGACAAGGGGTTCCGAAAGTTTCGCGCGCACTAAGAGTGGGGTAAGAGGAATGGTATACACTAATGAGGGAGACGTCAAAACACGAGAGACGAGGATGACACGGACGGACCAGCCACACACCACGTTTCTGCGATAACGAGGACACAGACGGGGAAGAGTTTGCGCGTTAATAAAGACGTGGAGAGTTGCTTGCCAGGAGAAGAAACGGGAAGGATTTTGGGAAGAGCACGGATAAAGCCCAACGGAGTGCAGAAAAAGTTGACGAGCTGGACACCACAGAATGAGGACTAGAAGAGTTGCCAGTAGTGACCATCTACAAGAAGACAGGGAGCTGGAGAGACGGACAGAACAGAGTGAGGACTGGAAGAATGTCAGATGGGACTTCTTGCACAACGACAGGGTGCTGGAAAACTAACCGGCGCATGTTATAACAACACAATTCTACTGGAATAATCTGTCCGCACAAGCATGAGGACGCTTAACAGCCGTGTCTTTGCTCTTTTACGGCTTCAGCAGTTATTTTCAGGAGCTCTAACGGCATGCACGACTGAGCCCAGGTACGGGACATGCACTTCAGCCGTTGCTGGACGATTCCGTAGGTGACGTTAAGAAAGTGGGAACCAATTACACAGTCTCTGACCCCACAGGTTGTCAGCAAGGGAAGTGTTACCGCAACAGAAAGGCTGCGCGGGTGGACTGGACAAGGGAATCGACAGGACAGAGGGTGTATGTACCAGACGGGGGCACAGTTACATCGCCTTCCGGAGAGAGGCTTACTAGGTAGACAACGTTGCCGCGGGACTCGTCTCCCGATGGCCGTCGGAAGCACGCGACGCTGGCCCTGCGACGAGCATCCTGGAGGGAGCAGAGAAACACGGGGCCAAGGGGACGACGCCGTCTTAGGTTCCACGTTCCACCTAATAGGGCATGCCGTGAAACGTTCCAAGGGTAGGAGGAGGTGACGAGATCCCACACTGGGTGGCTCCGAGGTGCCCACTTAGTCCGTACCAAGGACGAAAGAGAACAGGCCACAACAACCTCTCTAGCCGCTTTGGCTCAAAAGCTGCGCCCTCTGATGGTACAAGGTGATTGAAAGAACTCTGTGACGGTACAAGGTGTACTCCGCACTTCTGAGCCGCTATGAATTAAAGAACCGGCGGTCGGCGTTCCGAACCGTATACACAGCTGTCATTTTTATAGTTCGCTCATTTGTTCAGCGGCAAAATTGTTCTGCACTGTTCTGACGCACCAGCTTCTGTTCAGTCAGGCATACCTAAATATTTTAGCGGTGCCGGTCGTGGCGTAATTATTTACATCCTTAATCGGCAAGCGGCCACATATAAGTTACCTTTTGGCTCCATGCACGAGCACGTAAAAAAAAAAAAAACGCAAATTTTTTTAAAGATGGAAAGCCGACACTAGGATTTAACAAGCCTCAACCGTTAGCCGCAGGACGTGGGTTGTAAGCCGTGAATACGGCATTATAACCCGCTGCGGGCATCACAGCGCCGGAGTGCGGCGATGGGTTCTAACGAAAGTCTCCCGACACTACCGAAAATCCCCGAGGGCACCTCAGAGCCGCCAATTTATTAAGGAGGCGAAATTTCTATACCCACGCCGTGTACGGGTGGAGTTAACGCCAATCTAAGGGTGCATACTGCGGACCATTCGGTCGACGACTGAGCGTGCAAAGGCATGCAGGCGACGTGCAGAGACATGCGTTATGTATTCTGGAGTCTAGTCTACGGGGAACCTAATCCATGTGCACACCATGAAAGTGAATTGGGAGAAACGCCGTGGCGCCTCGAGCATTCGCAAGCACTACTAAGCAGGGATATTTTTAAATTCCCTCTACCGGGTGCCTCCAATCGCGCTGCGATCCAATAACTCAACCAATCAGGAGGCCGTGATTCTTCCCCAACATATCTCCGCAAAAGACCGAGACAAAAAGAGTGAAAAGGTTTTAGAGGCGCGGAAAACGCGGACGCTAGAAGAAACAAACAAGACCGACAGAAAAAAAAAGGTGTGTCTATTGTTTTTGGTCCTGCACATCCCGGTAGCCCAACGGGATATGGGCCACTTTTACGCCATTGCCAGAGTCCTTCAATGCTATTGCTAAAGACGTAGGTAACCTCAGCATCATAAAACACCGATCTTGGGCCACCGTCAGTTTCCATACCGAAGCTGATTACGCCGATTACTAGCAAAAACACGATACTGCGGTAGGTGGGTGCTAGGCTGGTTTGAAAAAAAAAAAAGAAAAAAAAAAAAAACAGTTGAAAACTGGCGCAAGATAAGATCGACCGAAAGCTCAAACATGAGACGCGTGATTTCTTCATGTTCTGTGAGGCGCTTTTGCATGCACGCCTTTTCAACTCGTCTTACGTTCCGGCTGTTCCGCGTTTTTAAACCCCAACAACCCCGTGCTCCGAGCAGCAAAGAGACGGCCAATACTCTTCCGGCGAAAAACGAACTTCCGTTATTAAGGAAAAAAATCTTAAAACTCAGTTTTCACAACTTCATTAAAAAGTCAGAAACATAAGCAACCAATAACGAATGGGCACCATCCCCGCCTCCTTCCCTGGGCTGCCGGGGTACGCTCCTCCAAAGAGCCACTGCACCAAAAAATTCCAAGAACAGGACTTGGAAAAGGTGCACCGCGAGCTACACATGTGGCAGCCAGAACGGCTTAGAGCCACCTTAAAAGGGCATTGTTTGGGGGCCGTCCGATTTTTGTATACAAGACTAGCTCGGTTAAGACGACCTCAATGGTTAAGACGAACAAGACCTTGGTCTCCTTTAACACCCACAATGCACACAACCTCAACTTAAGACAAATTTCCGATACTACGAACAAATTTTCACGGCCCCTCCGAGTTCGTCCTAACGGTAGTCTACTGTATTACAATGGACCTTTTTCCAGTAGCGCTCTGCGCATGCGCTACTCTCGCTCCCAGCTACCGATCCGCCATTCTCGGGGTGCAAAATGTAAACAAAACGACGCCATATTGGATTATCCAGTTGCGAACGCCGAGCCCGCTAAAAATGCTCCGTTTTCTGAGCCCTGAAAGCGGCCGACATTTAAGCGCTACGGCTGTCATTGAAAAATTTTTATGCCGCCAAAACTATGCGTGGCGCCTGTGACGGCTTCGTAAACTGCGCTGGGCAGGTGAAAAAAAGGGGGGCGTTTTCTTCCGTAATCCCCCCAAGTGTGGTTCGGACGGCCGCCGCAAGAGGGCTACGTTACTGGAAAAAGGTCCATTTCGTTACCCAGGATCTCAGGTAAGCCGATGAGCCAATGTCTCAAGTACGAATTGTCACCTTGTTCGAATAACCTACAGCACAGCGGACCTGTTCCGCGAGAAAGAAAATATGGAATGTCAAAGGGCAAAGAGGACCTACGCCGCGAAAAAGAGCGATGGAATCTCCAAGACAGGCGTCCAGTTTTTTTTTTTTTTTTCCCGCTCAGCGCGCACCAACGGTGGCGTTCCTCTTTTGCGCGCAACAACGATCCCGCCGCCGGCCATTGCAGAAACAAATCACGCACACTCACTGGCGCGCCGGGACTCGGGCACCGCCCGGTCAAGGCCGTCTGCAGCGCGATAAGAGCCGCATCCTGCAGCCGACGACGAGAAGCCCGACCGCTCTTCGTCCGGTTCTACCACCCCCGTTTTGTTTCCCCCTCTAAAAGCGGCGTGAAAAAGCACCGATGAGAGAGCGAGAGAGAGAGAGATCAAAGGAAAGTCCCTTCTGTAACGACGTCTGACACCAGTCGTCGAGCGATGCGGACGTCCACACAGTTTGCCTTATCTACACTGCACACAGCGTTAGGGTTAGCATGTTCCGTTTTCGGCGTTCTCGACTCCTACCCATCCGTTTCTTTTGCTGCGGTAATAAAGCGGGCCTGCGTTTTGAGCTCTTAAAATACGTCGCCTCCAGCGATAAAGCTTCAATGGCCACTCCCGGGCACGTTTTCGGTCATTTGGACACACAGCAAACGCTGCCCTCAAGCACCGACTACCAGAGCACCCTATGGTATACAATACGGGCCAAAGGAGGGAATAAACGTTAGATGCAAATGACGTCCCTATTTCATCTGTTCCCGGCGTCTCAGTCGATAACTTCGGATAGCAGCGCTGTCATTCCTCCAAGTAAAGACATTAGCCCTAAATCACATCGGCCTCCCTACATGACCTTCCGAGCTACCCAAGAACCCACAACCAAACGAACCCTTGCACAGAGTTATAAGCTAACTGGGGTCGGGGATTCAGGCACTACAATTCCTACGTTTGCATGCAGTGCGTCAACGTGCAAATACCGTCAAGGTGCATGGAAGATAATTCGATATTTCTGAGCACATCACACTCAACAACAAATAAAAAAACATGCACACAACACACAAGTCCTACAATCCGCACAGCACATGTTAAAAAGGGGAGCTTAAAGTTTTACACTGAACGTGGTGTCGCTCAACACTTCGAGAGCTAAATTATTTCGTTTCGCAACGCACGTTATTCCAAATACCAGACGAGCAGACATTTTCTCCTAGCCGTAGCCACTGAAAATGAATGGCATGTATACGATCACCCAAAAAAGAAAGCCACGCGACGGAGTGCTTCTCATTCAAAGATGAAAAGCTATACTGCGCACACAAAGCAGACGTCATCCCCACCATCATAAAAATAACTCATTTTCGCTGAATAGTTACGAGTCATTAATTTCTGCCTTAGGTTGTCATTTTTCATGGTAACCATTCACACGCACAAGAAAAACGAACGGTTCCAGTGGCAACGCATAGTGAGACTTCTCAAGCAGTATTCAACGAACGAGTATACAGCTACACACGTTCGTTCAATGACGATCGTTCGTCAAACACAGTTGTTAACGGAATGTTTATGGATTGCTAGAAATATAAGCAATAAAGTTGAGAACAGTGGCTCAAATTAATGATGCGAAGAAGAAAAAAAAGCACCTGCAATGAAAAAAGTAAACGGCTTTGTGCGCAGTACCTTTAGAAGTCCCCAGTAAGATCCACATTTCTTTATATTCGTTGTTAACAAACAGTGCAATACTTCGGGCATAGTATACTCAGTAGAGAACACACCAAACAAGCACAACACAGCGTGAAGACTATATACTACGAACGCAAGCGTGCACAAGTGCAAATTAAAAAAAAAATGGCGCCAATCCGCCAGGCTGCCGTGCACAGCGAGATGTGCGCTGGTGGAAGGCCGAGGCACCCAAGCTGGCACAAGCGATGCGGTGACACCAAGCACCGACGAAAACCCAAAGCGAAAAGAAGCGGCGAATGGGGTAGCGGTGGTGGCGCTGCAAGCGCTGCTAGCGCGAGCGACGCAACAGCCGGGAGAAACTGCAGGAGAAGCCCACCGTCCTCAACGCGGTACCATAGGGATGAAAGCCGCACATTACAAAATAGAATTGTAATGGGTGAACCGCAAACAACACTTGGACAGGAAAGAACACCAGACGGAGCGCTACTAGCAACCGAAAAGTTTAATCGTGAACACGCATCCACATATACACACAATGAAAGCTATGCAGGCTATGTGGTGACGGTGGCTTTGATTGTATGCGTAATGCATGTGTGTTCACGATTAACCTTATCTGTTGCTAGTAGCGCTCCGTCCAACGTTCGTTATTGTACAAGTTTTGTTGGCGCTTTATCCATCATGAATCTACATCAACACGCCCAACACGCAGCTGCTCTTAATACAAAAGAAAACGCGTTTTCGCGCTCGTCAAGTTCAAGACAGCTCACCAATAACAAGACAGGGTCGCGCCGCTTAGACGGAGTTGTACAGGGCGTATGCGTTCGCGAAACCTGCGCGCAATTTACGCGACAGGACTAACCACACTGCAAGGGCAAAAAGGGTGTCAACCTCTGCGCTAAACCTGGTGCGAAGGAAACAGCCGAAAGACAACTCCGCGAAAGTTTTCCTGGAACTTATTCCTGGACTTCCACGGGTAGCGCTTCGTTCGTTCGTTCGTTCTCTATACTGGCTTTGAAAGTCTGACCAAACGCAGTTTAGAAATGGGATTTGCGGAAGACCCTAAATACACGACAACCGGCCTGATGGTTCGTCAAAGGTTTCTGCCCCGCTGCCGGTCCTCAACGTCCCCATCGAGCTCGCCTTGTTGCCACAGCAGAGACAACCTCACTTGGCGAGTGCCACGAAGGCAGTATCGCGTGAACTCGCCCTCGTCGGCGAGCGACCTCCTCTTCGGCGGGGACGGCGCGCATGGGAGCCACTGTTTTTCCACTGCACGCGGCGGAGGCCTACACTTAGTTCCAATGAAGGCCGGAAAATAAACCAGGGCTCATCCCCCAACGCCACCAACATAGCGGCATTAAAGGGACAGACAACCGATTTTTGTGCCGTATATTTTTTTCATCATTTAAAACCCCATAACCCGGAACGGTTTTGCTGATAGCGCCCTAGAACTTTTGAAATTGCAATTTTTAGATCTACCTGTCATGTGTGTCCCGTCAGAAGGAATGCTGGCAACTACGGCAGTAAGCCGTGCGGAAACACACTTTTAACTGCGCGTGAGATTAAAAGAAGTACTCAAAAACTTTTCACCGGCTAAAACAACAACACATGTGCAACCCTTCCTGAGGTTTTTGAATCACGCGTTGAAATCGACGGAGTTTTTTTGGACACGTAACGTAGTGTCACGTTCAAACACTGTGTGTCACCACCACCGTTCAGACGAGAAATTTTGGCGCATAATTAAAATTATTTCCGCTTGTTTATTTAGAAATCCCTTCCGGTTACCCTGGTATATAAACGCTGGCTTTCATATGAGCTGGACGACACGCACTCCACAAAAATCGGTTGCTGTCCCTTTAAACTCCAACTCGACCGGAAAAGGCCCATCTACCTGGTCCCTGTCCCTGGTAAGCGAGTGCTCCTTCAGAAGGGCGATGCAACGCCGAAGAACTCAACGGATGCCGGTGGAGGAGAAGCAAGAGCATGCAATGCACGGCGATTCCCCGCATGCGGGTGCAGTGGGAGGGAACGTAACTGTCCGTTCTAAGGCGGGCGGAAGCAGCAGCAGGAGGAGCGGTGCCGTAAGCGAGCGTGGACGAAAAGGAGGGAGCGTAGGGGGCCTCCCTGCGGCACACCTTTGCGGGCGTCGCGCTGGCCACGTCGTGGAGCTGGTGGTCTAGGAGCAGCTTCCGAGCCTCCTCGAGCTCCCGGTGTTCCCGCTCGGAGGCCCGCTTGAGGTTCTCCACGTGAGCCACCATCACTTCGAACGCTCTGCTCATGCGCTCCTCCTAAAGGACGCCGCAGAGGCGACCACAAGGTCAGTGCCCCGGGCGCAACAGGCTCGACCTCTGACCTCACGTCGACCTCGAGGCGAGGTGAACTTTAATTTTGAGGGTGGCGACGCCAGGTCCCTCCAGTGATCGGAAGAGACAGTCCGACCAGAACTACGCAGTTCCTGCCTCCCGAGACATCCCAAGCATGCAACCGAACACGTTGCCAAACAAGCTGGCGCTCAGCTTTACATGACACTAACATCGCAGAAGGAACACGAAGGCTTACGAGGCACACAGGAAGTCTTCGTCTACCTTTCACGATGTCAGTGTCCTGCCCATGTAAGTCCTCGTCTACCTTTCGCGCTGCTGCGCCTTGTAGAGGCAACAGAAAGTAGAGTTTGGCCACATCACTGTTACTCATAAGCAGACGGTAAAATTTGAGTTGCTCTGTAATTGACGTAAAAGCTTTAGGCGATTCAGGTAGGTCACCGTACGATTCTACGAAACCTCCTTGAAAGAGGCACGGTGAGATGCCTCGGCTTGCGGAAATCTAACCAATTCTTTTTCCATGTTCCCCCCCTCCTAAAAATAAAAAGATTAACCTGGGTAACAACACCCGCTCCAGCAACGCTATGGCAGGTTTGCAGCCAATAAAAAATAAACGAACAGGGGTTATAACCCAAGCATACTTTTTGCAGAAATAGAAATTTGTAGATTTCAAAATTAAATACCCCCACATATTGGTTCACTTTCGGCCAGTTCGTAACCAATTTAGCTCTGGCTGACCTTGGCGCCAGCCCTTTCCGACGAAGGCGCAGCTGCAGAGGAATGCTTTTCGATTAACTCTTAGCAGGCCATTCGCTGTTATTCTTTGGCGAGGATGTGCAAACAGGAAGATCGAGTTCCGGAAAAGCGACGTTGAGATTTATGCAGCGTTTAACAATGCAAGGCCACGGACGTCCGCGAAGGCCGACGGAACGCTCACAATGCCCACACGAACACGAGAACAACACAGGCGTGACAGCCAACATGGTAGAGTACACTCCACACAAGACGAACAAAACACTGAACGCAAGAAAACCGGTAAACTGACGAGTGACAACCCAGGCGTCCGCAATTGTAGATGTCCGTGTCGCGTCGCGCAGTAGCGATAAGAGCTTGTGTGGTTGTAGTCAGCGCCTCATCCATTAAGCAACTTCCTCATTCTTTTGCTCGCTACAGGCTGACAGCGGACACTTTTGCTCACACAATAAGCGTCAACTTTGACTTGTAAAGCTTACGCTTTTGTCCGTCGACCATTTTTTCTAGGGATTCAGACGCTTGCCTGTTTTTCTACCACTACGCCATCCATAACGTGCAGTCATACAGCGCCCGACGATAGAACGAAATGCACGAGGGCTTATAATATACTACCGCCTGGAGTAACATGAAGCCCAACTGGAAAAAAAAAAAAAGAGAAAAACGCCAGACTCAACGCGACGGCGTAATGCACTGCTAAAACTCTTGTCACCCCCCTTTTTTTTTCAGTTACATCTCTTGAAAGAAAGATCACACACATTAATGAACGAAAGATGAAGACTGCTACATGTTCGTCGCGCTTCGTGACCGAAAAAAATTTGGCGGATTGGGGACGCCGAGGAGTGATTAAATCGTTATTTATATATAAAAAAGACAAAAATAAGAACAAACGCAAGACTGTGGCGAAACTGTCGCCTCTCTCATTCATAACTTCGAAAGTCTTCCACTTGTCTCCGGCAGGTCTTTGGCACGTCCTATGCCGTTTTCTTACTACAATCAAACGAGTAGATTTTTTACTCGACCGACGCGTCGCTAAGCTGAACGCAGCACCGATGCTCCTAGCTTTTCGTCTATCAGCGATATTTACCGACAGCTTAACACGAAGACGCGCGAAAGTGAAATTTGAATAGCCTCTCGCTGACTGGTATGCGCTGGCAGGCGGACGGTCGGCCGCCCAATTAGGATGCCTTGAGAATAATTTCCAGAAGCTATCACAAGGTGATGTTGTCGATATGTTCCCTGCAGCAAAGCTCTCAAACGTCCAAATCTGCGAGCGAAGATGCCGCGATCCTTTAAAACAGAGAATACCCACCACCCGCTCGACCATTTTCGTACCGATCACTCAACTTTAGCTACGTCCTTATAGTTATAATCTAACAACTACACTCTAAACGGAAATACTCCGGACTTGTCCTCTGGAGCAAGCCCTACACAAAGTTTTATTTACTCCCCTAAGTGGGAGTATTCTATAAACTTCCTAAGGGAGAGAGTTTGCTCAGGCACTTATCGGAGTATTTTTGCTCTTTATTACTTCGCTGAGGCGGGGACCTTTTTGGGGCATTTAGCAGAGCATTTTGTGCTGGTCCATACTCCGCCGTGGAGAGGAGCTTTTTCTGTCATTTAGCAAAGTAGTTCATGCCATTCAGAACACCTTTAGAGGAGGGAGTGTTTAAGCATCTAGCGGAGAATTCAACGTCACCCAAAGCTCCACCACTGAGAGTGTTTTCGAGTGTCCAGTGAAGTATTTTGAGTTTTTAGGAACCGCGCTGCGCAGGCAGCCGAGAATCCCAACTAATATCCACAGCCTTGGCAGGGCACTACACGGTTTAAAGTCAACCCCACTTCCGCCAGTGTTGCTACCTGTTGGTGATCCGTTTATTAAAAAAAGAAATACCCCCCCCCCCCCCCCGACAGCAATGAAGAAAACCCTACATGCGACTACAGCCTCAGGCGATTCAAGCCCAACACCAGACGGCGGACATTGTAGACAGCCTCGCCTAAGGCAACAACACAAGCGGTTGAATAAACAAGCGCACATCCGCCGTTTTAGTGTCCATCTACTTACTACAAGCGACGCGCAGGTCCTTGCAGCGGGACGCCGGCAGTTCTGCGAAACGCGGCCAGTGCCCTTATCGGCCGACACACACGGGATAATAGGCGGTTGGGAGCTGCGCGCTTTCGATGACAGCGTCTATTTTGCCCCCCGCGGCGAACTCGGTTTGCACGATTAGGTTCTTGAGTAGCAATCAAATTACACGCCCGTTAGCCGCCAAAAGGTGGCCTCGGGGGACGTCGTAAACGCCCCCTGGTGGCAATCGAGCGGAAAACCCCGCGTTCCATTTCGGCACTAAAGCTTTGCGGGCGAATCGAAAGAGCGCCTCGCTTCAGAAATTTGATGCTTCTAAAGGAGAGACCACGTTGTCAAAAATGATGAACTTCGGTCGTACCATGAGAGGGATTACAAAACCTGCGTTTACTTCAAACACTGTGACGCACTGGTGTTGCGGGCTGTAAAAGGTGACGGCGAGCTGCTGGAAGGGCTTATAAAAAAACCGAGGATGCGGCAAATGGGCCGTTAAGGGTCTCGACGTAAAGTTAAGCCGAAGCCCATCACCCTATCATTGGCTAGTTTGACCAGCTATACTCATCGCTGTTCGCGCTATAATTGCACGACAACTAAGTCGTGCATCATATAATCACGAAACGACGTTCGCACTTTTCCGAGCTTTTACGCATGTTCGGTGTACTGGGGGCTCATGGGTGGCTTAACAAAACACGACGTACGTTTGCGCGCTCCCGACAGTGCCAGGCGGACGGGCAGACGAGATGGGCGGTGCCCGCCGACACTACAACAGTGGAAAGTGCGCACTTAAACGTAGGAGAGGCGGTACAGAGATTTGCTTGTTTGTTTTCGGCCGGGGAATCGTTTCTACGAGGCCACCTTTGGCTTCTGTTTCAGCCGTGCGGCTACACGAGGCGAACCTACCAATGCCCGACTACTTGCGAAAGGCCTTGGGTAGTGGGACAGGTGAAAGGTTCACGGATGCCTGCCAGCTGCGTGCACAGAAACTGAAATTACAGTTTCCGTACGCCGATAGCGATAATGACAGTGCCATTATTGGTCTTAAAACTGCAGTTCCTTGCCAACTTAGTCATGGTTAGGCGATACAAGTATGCACGTACATGTTCATCAACACGAAAAAAAAAAGAAAGAAAAAGCCCGGCTCTTAATATTGGTAATGCACGTAAATAAAAATGTCAATACAAACTCGGGATGTACGTATACCGAGTAAAGCTTACAACAATCGGTATGCAATTGGATAGGAAGAATTCCACGCACCTGTATTGAAAGTTGCGAGAAAGAGCAATTCCTTTACGGAGTTTAACTACGCCCACAGGTACGAGCAAAACGAGCAATCGAATCTTCTCCAAACGCGGAATTTCGAATGCGCAAGCTGACACCTGTTGCCTACTCTGCGAAGAAAATTGGAAAAAAAAAGAAACAATTTAAAGCCGTTCAAAGTGCAGAGCAGTGATTCGCCCTAATGGGCTGTGGCGTCGTTGTCCGCTCACGGCTACCACGCATTACGCTCTTCACCAGTCTGTCTCACTCCTCTCGTAATTTAACGGAGATTTGACCAATGCAATTCAAATTTCCCGCCTTTGTAGTGCTTGCACGCCCCCTGGCTGAAACAGCGCGAGCGGGAGTTGCGTTTTTTTTTTTTGTGCTTGCTTTTCAACAAGCACGCAGCGTCGTACGGCACAGTTCGGAACGCGCCATTTTTTTCTTGCACAGCCACTTTTTTCGCTTGCTATCGTAAAAACCAACCCAACGAGCGTTCCTAACTAAATGAACGCGGGGCTGCACAGATTTTGCCTGAAATGTACCTGCAGTTTTCTTTGCGCTAAACAACGGAGAGATGTATGAGAACCGCCAGCGGTTCACGAGGTTCGAACGCTTATGACTATATAAACCACTTGGTTTTGAAGCCTCTGTGGGACGCCACTACGACGGTACGCCGCGGGGCTCTTTGCACAAAAACTGACTACTTGTAGGGCAGCGCTGATACCACTAGTCGCTGCGCTCTGATATGTGGGTTATAATAAATTCTCTTTTCACACTCTACTTGGGTCCACCGAGCGAGCTACGACTACAAGGCGAGCCCCTAAACTGCTCTGCACTTTAAAAAACCCCGCCGAGGAAGACGGGGTGGCGTCGACCCGTACCTGTTGCACAGCACCGTAGACCTCGGCTTGACTAGACACCCGGTCCGTCGACTGCTGGATGACGTCCACGTGACTGCGGATCTTGGCCACCACCTCGCGGACGCGCTCGTCGTCCGTGTACAGGGAATCCAGAGTCTGCGCGCGCGCGAGCGGTCATGGCGCGAACGTTAAAAAAAACACGACGAGAGTGAAAAGCCGAAGCCGACCTTAGCCAGATCCCGGATGGCCTTGAGCTCATCTTGGATGTTGCCTTCCGCGATGTCTCGGTGCCGCTGGTGGAGCTCGAGCCGTTTGTTCAGTGTCAGCCGGTCTGTCTTGAAGCCCAGGGACAGCGTGGTGAACTTGTTCTGCGCCACAGACACAAAACACAACCCGCGCACAATTGCGGAACAGTCCGCAATGACGGACATCCCACTTAGGACCACAACAAAACCTTCGATGACTTAGAAAAAGGAAGCATTGAGGCAACAGTGCCCACCGCCAACGTTAAGACAGGGGTAGGGATGGAGAGTTATAACAGTTTCGTGTTAAAAAATAATACGCATCGCCCATAGAATTGTATCGCCCATAGAAGGGCGATACAAGAGATCGGAGAAGCAGAAAGTGTGCTGCTGTAAGCGGTTCTTCTGCTTACGACAGCAAAAAATTACTGTCGTAAGTTTTCGCGCGCACGCGTGCGACGACGCAAGACGTCATAAAACATGTCTCGAGGCTGGATACGTCTCAGTTGTACCGCGACGTCGGTATTGCTTTTACGGTGGTAAACACAAACAACGCCGCACTTTGCTCCTTTGACTTGGCGTGAAGGCGAGACTTATTTTCTTTCCCAGCTAAGATGATAATTGTTGTTCGAATCAGTATACATTTCGCGAAGCTGCGATCTGCACATTCGACGCGCGTGGCAGCCGCGGCTTGGACGCTCTCGTCTTTCGTGGCTAGTTACCAACATTTGGGGGAGTAATATCAACAGGCTCAGTATACCGTCGCATACGCCGTCTACGTTTAGAAGACCGCTTTGAATGCGGGTAAAGGCTACATTGCATTGTCAAAACTGCCCACTCGGTGGAGCTAAGCGACTTTTTGGGTGCTGGCAACGGGTCGGAATGTATTTTCGCTTTATCGTCCGCTTAGCGTCCGACTAAGTGACTGCTTTTAACGACGGTAACGGGGTTGGAACGGCGCCATGAATGCGACAGCGGACATTAGCGCCGCATTAGCGGCCCGCAGCTTCGCGACGCGAGATGCCATAAAAGAAGATTAAGTAAGCGATGACGCGCTTAAGTGCACAGCGTCGTCGCGCCATCCAACTGTCAAAGCGAACTGGCGAGAGATGAGGCCGCATCATCTACAGTGCCAAGTTCGACCCGTTTACCCATTTCACTTTATAATAGGGGTGAGAAGTTTTTTTTTTTTTATGTATATATTTAGAGTGAATTCCGGTGAAGACTAACTAAGTTAAGACGAGCTTCGTGGTTAAAGGAGTAGTGACACGAAATTTTCGTGTTACGTTTTTTTTCGCTGCCTATTAGCCCATCAATCATAGAATGGCCCGTTAGACAATCGATCGCAGCGTAAACAATCATTTACGGCGTCGTTCATTCGTGTCAGTTTCGGTTTCGACAAAACGAACACCGAGCGGCCGCCATGACAGGAGGTATTACGTGACGTCACCATTCTTGTCGCACCTCTGCCGGTCTGGACGCGCGCGCGAGCGAGCGCCCGCACTCGCCCAGACAGGCCGAGGTCTTCACCATAGAGTTTCTTAGTAAGTATACTAGAGAGAAAACTGCGCCTGGTAATCCATGTCGTCGTGGGGGTTTATGGGAAGACGCCCCTTTGGGCTTGGAATTGGCATGACAATTGGATTCCTTAGCGGTTTTGGGATTTGCTTTCTTCACTATGCATAAACACGTTTACGAGCTGCGAGGAAGTCGAAATCCTTCCTGTTCTGTGGTAGCCGTGTTCGGTGAAACAGCGGGCAGTGCGTGATCGCACCTGACGCTGGTCGGGGCTGCAGTCGAAGGACGTATGACTGAGCGAGTAACATGCAGCGGGGAAATTTGTAGCCGCCGAAAAAAAGAAACAAAACGTACTTCAACGAAGACAAAATACGACAGACACGGGAGCCTGAATCCGTGCTATCCTGTCATCGTCCCCGGCTATTTAACGCCACGTTTTCTTTTTTATTGTTCAACTGCAGCTGACGGTCGGTGCACCGGTTCACCACGAAGGCGACGTTTTTATAGGCACGCTCAAAAAACTTTCCGAACTCTTCAAACGGCTTATTATTTGGAATAATGGTACAATTAATAAAATAAGGGTCTCTAATGAGTTTCTCCCCAAATAATAACGTTTTTTGTAACTACCACCTTGGTCAGCAAAAATAGCAGGCACAAACGTTCCGGCAAAAATACGCTTTGCTTCCTTTTCTCTTAGTTTTAAAACAGCCTGTTTCATTTTCCACTTACATAAATGCAGACTATTCTTCGCGTTTTTGTGACACTTTGTTTAAATTTTCGGTGACTAAAACGTTTCAATCCAAGCCAATGATGAAACTAAGGTGAGCACATGATGTAATGGCGGCCCATGACGACACAGACGGCCTTGATGTGAGCCACATAGACGCTAGCGCCATACTCCTCTCTAGTGTATACATTAAGAAACTCTATGGTCTTCACCATCCGGGCCACGCGACCGGGCAGCATGACGCCAGTCCCAAAACCATGACGTGTACACACGGTGCAGCAGCGCGTGCCAATCGCAGCCAGCGCGTCAGCTACGTCACGGGAGGCCCGATGTCGGTAGTTTGGGGCAAGTAACAGATGATGTCATGCTGGCTCGCTCTGGGCTTTCTCGTGCGGGCAGAGGTTAAAATGGATTTAAAATATATTATACTGAACGGCTACTGTCGAAACTTGCTGGGAGATATCTCCTGATAAGAAGGAAGCAGTTATCTCAGCTTTGAAATTTCGTGTCACCACTTCTTTAAGACGAATAGCACTTTTGTCCTCTTGTAACGTCCACAATGCAAAAAAAAAAAAAAAAAAAACTTTGGCTTAAGACGAATTCCTTATAATACGAACAAACTTTCATGGTCCCTTTGAGTTCGTCTTTACAAGAATTTACTGAATTAGAATTGGGCTTTGTCCGCCGAGGTTACACGTCGGCCACAAGGCGAGCAATTGCTTTCGAGCCGCACATCTAAGCGCGGAGCGGAGAACGTAGCCATTTCTTTGTTCCGCTTAAACGCGCCCTTTGTTCCTATCACTTGCAGGCACCCATTCTTTGTTCCACTTAAAAGCACTTTTTTGTTCCTCTTAAACGGGCCCTTTCTTTGTTGCACTTAAACGAGTCCTTTCCTCTGTTCTACCTAAACGAGCGCTTCGTGTGTTCCGCTTAGGCAAACCTTTTCTTTGTTCCACTTAAACGAACCCTCCCAAAAAGTAGGAACTTTCGACGTCTCAGTTTCACATGACCTCCGCCAAGCTGTACAAAAGGCCGCGGTTTCGGCCGTTCCTTCCCCGTGGGCTGACACGAAAATAACATTTTTGCGATGCGATGCGCCACATGCTATGATCGGGGAAAAAAAAATAGAGGGAATGACGCGTTGCTGAACCTATCTCTTTCCATCGCTAAAAGCTTCGCTCTTAGCCGAGATTCTCTGCAGCAAATATCAGGCTTTACGAGGCAGCCCGGACTTTTTCCACAGTTCAGTAGACTAGAATCGTCTCGTTCCGAACGTCGATTTCTATAAACAAAAAGAAAAAGCACGGGGCTGGCCTTCTTTTAACGCTGCCTCCCTGGGTCCCCTCAAATGGATTTTGCAATCTGACTTTTTTTTCCATACAGGGCATTCATGCCCCTCTGATAATATAAAGGCATTCCTCCTCCTCCTCCATATGAAACCAAGAAGTAAAACACCAGCGTGATCAACCACATGACAGTTCCACCCAGGCGCCATCTTTTCATTATTCGCCTTCGTACTAATTACATTCCACCCGGGCACATCCGAAACAAAAGAAGCAATTCGCTGCAATTTTGCCAACGCTTCCCTAAGGGCGCAAAGAGACGACGCGGAGGCAGCTATGAGCAAAAAGCGATCTAGAAGACACGCCCATTTCGCGAAAAGCTTTCAGCGCCCACGGCATTTTGCGACTTTAGGGCTCGATGGTTTTTGGAGTGCCTCAACGTTTAGCGACGTCACCGTACACTGCCGACCTGATAACGGCCTCGACTACACCCTTGATCCTGTCTTGAATAACGAGCCCTGTATAAGCGGCGGGGTATATAGCACATCCTTTGTGAATGCAACAGAGAATGAACTGTAAACGCCGAAATGCCATCGATTATTGGAATAACTTCCCGGATTTGAATAGAATAGGTCACAACCGACAAAAGTGCAAAATCCACCTACAAATCAAGAGATCGAGTATGTATATGGACTGTCGAAGCACTTCTAGAATAAATAACGGTGCTCCCAAAATTAAGTACGCCTGTGAGCCCGAACTCTACATTCGTGACATAAAGTACTAATTCTAAATTTACACGCACAAAAACAGCGCAACTAAGAGGCAAACTGAATTTTTAGCAAGCTTGCTTTATACAGCCTTTATTTACAACGTCTGAGTTACGAAGGTAGCTGAAGATACCAGTCTTGGCAGACATCCAACGAACAAATTTATTATTTTTGATGAGGTGGTAGGACTCAAAGGGCAGCGTTCGAGTGACGAACATTTCGTACGCTTCAAATAAAATATTCACGCATCTTCACGAAAATAATCATGACAAGTTGGCGAAGCACTGGGGATCGTTCTTACCGTAAATCACCCGTGAGAGTGCTTGCTGCTGCTAAAACGATTTCCGATCCAATCCAACCCAATCCAAATCCAATTCAATCCAACGGTCCTCGCGCATGCGCAGCACGGCTCTCCAGGAGCATTCTCTCTATCTTCCCTCTCTGTCTCTCCAAACTTTTGTGAACCTTGTATTTCGTTTTTGTAAACCTTTTGTTCACAGACGTTTCGATTTACACGGTGCTGTACCGTGAGCACGGACGCCGGACAAGCCTTGCCCTTAAAGGTGCTTGGCCCCTAAAACTAATACAAGCCCAACACACTCGTCGTCCTTCCGCCATCGCTAGCCAGATTTCTCCGGCTATTAAATGTCTAGCGTTACTCTAATTACAACGTCGACTTTCCAAGGGATCACCGTTTCTGTATGTTCCCAGCGATCGATCACAGGAAGGCTGACGAAGCCACCCTCGCTCAAACGAGCTGCCGTCCTTAGCACGCTTTTCAAAGCAAGAAATGGCGCAGCCGGTTCTTCTCACAGCCAATCTTCGGGTAAATTTATATAATTTACCTCGCGTGAAAAGAATAAAAAAATTCCGCAACTAAGCACCACCCAGAAAATGCTTACCATGCACCATTTCAACCGTTGGCCCGAGCCCAGGGCTGATGAATGAATCGATTTCAACAAAACTGTGAAGACAATCATATTGGCGTTCGCACAGCCCTCAGGATTTCCAACGGCGAAAAGAAAATAGGAAATAGAATAAAGAAAATGAAATAAGAACAGAAAAGTAGAAATAGAACAAAACTAAACAATCAAATACGAATGTAGAATAGAATTAGAAATGAAAAATAGACAAGAATTGAAAACAGAATGGAAAATAAAGGGAATAAAGCAACGAATATTCGCCCTGAAGACCTGAAAAAGACAGCTCAAGCTCACCTCAATCTCTTCTTCGGTCAGCTGGTCCGAACTGCACGAAAAAAAAAATACAGGCAATAATGAGAATCTTGGTTCAATGGTCACTGCCGAAACAAGCAGCAACACTTATGACAACTGAAAAACAATGCGGCGACAACCAGCTTACTGCCTGCGGCGCCTACTAAGGCAAAGCTATGCTCAACAGCCAAACTGTCAAATTAATGTGATGATTCCGCGTTTCTTGCGTTCCTCAATCCCCGCACATGCGGGCTAGACAAAACTGCACTAGAGAAACACGGACGCGCCCTGAGGAGGCACGGTGTACATTTCTGCATGAGCCAGCAAAACTGGGCATCATCGATTCAACGGACAGTCCGGAGACCGCGTTCGGACCGGAAGTCCCATGGAATAAAGCTGAACCTCGTTATAACGAACACGGATATAGCGAATTATCGGCTATAGCGAACTAAATGCGAACTCTGGTTGGTCGCGCTTCATTTCAGTGACATTTATTCTTTTATAACGAAACTGAAACTTGTGACAGCCGCGCATTATCAGCTATAACGAAGAAATATTTGACCAGTATGCTCAGAAGCTACTTGGAAAAACTCCAGGCCTCCGAAACTGCACAAGTTGAAAAGGCCACTTTGTTCGTGGACACTGCGGAAAACTTCATCATGCTCAGTGCTGTGAATAGCCACCAGACAAAGATCACACCCTTCCTCGAAAAAAAAAAAAAAAAAGGAAACGCACGACTGTTTTGTCAAATGAACTTTGTTCAGTTGTAATTTCCAGTTTCATGTTCCGGTTCATTAAGCTTGAAATGCCATAAGGAGAATGATAAGGTTACCTTGTTTACAGTATGTTCGAAGATTAAAATAACGTATTTTTGTTTCAAGGAGTTTTGCGGGAGATAGAGTAGCGATTGGTTTGAACCGATTTTTGGCTCTACTGTTCCAATGAATATCGGAGATAACGAACTACATTGCTGTCCCGATAGTACTTTCTTATAACGAGGTTCGACTGTACATTGAAAAATCGAGCACCGGATCGCGACTCGGGCGGTCCGCGGACGATCCAGGACTAGAGCATCGAAGACAACCAGTGCCATCATGGAGTGGAGGATAGCGATGGGGACCGGAAGTGGTTTTTTTTTTTAAATTGTCGGATTACCAGCAAGAGTAAACTGCACAATCCCGCTCCAAACGTCGGGCGGAATCGCGGGGGATCCTGGCGCTAACCACGTGACCAAGAGTTCACCGAGCACCCGAGGAAACGCGTGCGGTGGCACATATATAAACCGCAGCCTGTTTAAAAGTGTCATGATTGTGAGAGCAACCCCCGGTTCGGGAGCACCACGGAGCTAGCCTGTTTCGAGGCACACGGGTATCGCGAAAAGCCCTCAACAGTAGCTTTTTAGATGTTCTTTCCACTGGGGGTTGGAGAAACAGCAACGTCAGCGTAAAGGGAAGAAGACAGTAGCGAGGATGGTGCGAAACAAGTTCACTTAAGCGTCACCCTCAATAGGTATACATATTTTAAGCGTCACCTACGCGTCACCCTCAAAGGACCTAAGCGTCACCCGCAAAAATGAAAAGTGTTACAGCGAGCACGCATCCTTGCGGCACACCACTATCTTAGACTGCAAAGCAGCTTTCGGCAGCTATATGCATCAATTTTCTCCTCTTAACCGCCTCGCCTTTTTTCAGAGAATACTGCCATTGAATACGTGGACAATTTTACGTCACTTGGCGTAGTTTTTGCTGCTACTATGTCGTGGAACGCCCACGTAAGCAAAATCTGTGTCGCACTTTCAAGGTTTAATGGGATAATTTGGCGCAACAAAGGTCTTTTACCTGCAAAAACTAAATTGGATCTCTATTATGCCTTTTTTTATTCCCATGTGAGTTACTGTTTCTTAGTATGGGGGAACACCACGGCGGCAACAAATATACAAAAAACTTGTAAGCGGTTGCAAACGTGTCGTATGATTCCCCAAATTTTCCTTTGTACCAGCAGTATAAAATTGTGAAAATTGACCGCATGTTCAACTATAAATTTGCTTTCTTCTATAAGAAAGCAGTCAGCCGGAATGACCCATTGTTTTCGAGTTTCGTAACGCTCACACATTATCACAACCCGTACACGACTCGCTAAACAAATAAATTTGTCTTACCACGGTGTAGAACAAATTATGGCTACAGTATGCTAGCGCACATTCTTCCAACCTATCTCAACACGCCATTGTATGAAGACGTGAGCCGCATGTCATTTACTGCATTTCGCAAAACCTTTGTAACATAAGGTGTGAATACATTTTTGTATAAAATTGACTGCCATTGCTTCCTATGGAAAGTGCCTTGTATTTTGTGAAGTTAGAAGCTCGTCTGTGAACAAAGCTTCGGTAGCGAAGCCGAAGCGTCTTGTTTCTTGCTTTTAAAGTTTTTGAACTCTTTAACTGCTTTTTTTAGCCAGTGTATCCGTTTTTACTTCAATTGTATTTCGTGATATGCTTGTATGAACAAATGCTTCTGATGTGTACATATTGGTTGTGAAGAAATGTTTTTAGTGTCTGCAATTAATCGTACTGTTTTTGTTTCCTCTAAAGAATGACATTTTTTTTTCTTGAAATTGCACAGTGTTGTTGCGTATGCTGAAATGTAGGGGTGGCGAGGCTCGTCAAGCAGTCGCTAATGCCTGATTTTTTCTTGCCATCCTCAGTTTTTTTTTTGCCTGTAAAAAAAAGACCGGAATAAAGCGATTGATTGAAAGTACTTGATTGATTGACTTCGACTCCGAAGACGCGACTCCAATCAGGAAGTTCCCGCCATCTCCGCACTGCTGGTACGCGTGGTATGCTGCACGATCTCGCCGATATAATTATTTCAGGAATAGGAACATTTCGTTACACTAGCGCGCACGGACATCACAAGTTCTGCGAGTTTACAAAACGCGCTTTACGCAAAGCGCCTCCAATGACATTGGCCACTAGAAAACGAATGGAACTGGTGCTTTCACTCACCGCCATAACGCACTCCTCGATCGTTCATCGCACATATAAATTGCCGCCACTGTTTAAGCAAGGTGGGTGCAGCGTCTAGCCAAGCCGCGATGGCTCGCGCGTTTCAGGGTGCCGAAGGACGTCCAGCTCATTTCCAAAGCCAAACGCTTCGACTAAGGAAACACCCAAGAATTGGTTTTCCCCACCAATCAGGTATATCCCTCCACCCATAAAAAACTCCGATAACGCCTGCCTTCCTGTTATCACTACAAAACAAAGAAGAAATACCACGGCCGAAAAGACTCCGTTCAGCACCCTAACGGTGTTTACGAGCGTTCATCAAGATCAATGACCATGGTTCATTCTGCTTTTTCCCTGGCGTGAAAACCCTAAGGTTTGCGAGCTGATCCTTTTAGATATTAAATGAGGCCGCGAGCAAATATCGTCACGGCTATTTTCCGCAACGTCCATAAGAGCTACGCTATTAAGGCGTGAATGAGTAAAAAAAAAAAGGAAAGAACATGCGTCTCCGTAATTGCATGGGGCTTCCAGGAGGGCAATCGCCATGGCCATCGCATCACAAATGACAGCACACGCAAAAAGCAACCAATGTTCACAACCAAAACGAAAAGTGCTACAGCGAGCACACATCCTTGCGGCACACCACTATACACAACCAGCGGCGGCGCCTTATTACACGCTACCCCTTGCGAACAAGGAAACTATGGGGCGACCAGGCGGCCATTACGGGCCATAAAAACACACGGGCCGGCCCGCCCAGGCGATGGAAGCGGCTCAACACCCCGAATTTCCGATAGCGCCGCGTCCAGTTGCAGCGAAAGGCATTACGCGTTAAAGCGCAGGCAATCAGGCCATGATATATTCCCCACGCAATATTGGAAGGGATTCGAGCCTCGCTAACTTCCTTGCTACGCGGGAGAAGCAATTGACGATGGGCGATTCTAACAACCATCTACATACGCATTAGGGTGTATACGACCCCGTCGTGACAGCGAGAATTAATGGAACGCAAATGACCCTAGCAGGGTAAAACGGAAGAGAACTGCACGAGAGCATGTAACTCACGGTAATTTCCGTTTACCCCAACGCACTTCCGTTTTGGTACGCAGTGTTCGGTGCTTTTTCGGTGCTTTCGGCGCAGTGTTCGGCGGCTTTTCTGTCTGTATACGAAAAGAAAAGCCGCGGTTGCTAACAAGAAGCTCCGGGCTAATCGGGATGTGGTGAATCTCAATGTAGTGACTTATTCCAAGCGCAAAAGGCTGTTCCAACACGAATGCTGATTTTCAGGCTGGGTAGCCATCGATCAGCCGTTCGGGCAGCACCGCTGCACACGGCTATACCAAGCGCGACATACGCACGCAGCTGTGTCAAACGTCATACCAGCCATATATGGTCATACATACATGGTGCTATCAAATATCATGTATGTCCGTATATGGCAGAATCAAACGTAATACTAGAGGCTTGAGCATATGCGGCATAATACGCCAAACGCAAGCATCATAAGGTTATATACGCTCTATATGTAGCCATATGGAGCCAGAAATGGCAGGTTCTCACCATACACGGCCGCATTTCCAGCTTTCTAAAAGGCAATATATTACTTTGTACGCTGTCCTATATGCTTATGTGTTAAAATATACGAAATATTTGGGACATGTTCGAACTTCCGTACGGGCTGTTACATACGGGCCAGTATTGCGGCTGCTGGGAAGGCATTGGACGTACCTCTACAAGGATCATGCTTGTTCAGGCATCGCGAAGCTCTGCCCATCGGTTGAAACCAAAGCGCCGTGTTTGTGCCCTCTTCTTTTTGCCTGTGTCGGTAGCGCTGTTAATATGAACAAGTACCAACTCGCCCAGTCTTTCGTTTTCGCTATAATAAATCCGTCATTGAATCAGCGATAACAACGCATCACGTAAGCGCCCTGCGCATGCGCAAACAATACCCGCTTCCACCACCATCGCCCGGCGGCACCACTAATAATCCATTATTGTCTCTGGCAAGACAGGAGAAGCCCACGCTTATGTAAGCCATCGCGCAGCGCAAGGAGGTGCTTACTTAGGCCTCAAAACTTCGCCATCACTCCCTCTTTGACCATCCTTGGAACGTTTTATGGAGACAAAGATTCCAAAAACATGGCAGGCACTCTCCAACCATGACATATATCCTTATCATTCTGGCTGCTTGGTGCATCTGAACAATTATAGTACAATCCGCGGCCATTAACTAGCAGCGAGAGATGCCGAGACACTTCCTGCGGAAGTATCCGCTACGGCATAATTAACGGACGCAATCGTTGCAGAGGCAACTGTCGAGTACAGGCAGCGGAAGGAAGACAGAGAACGCGATACTTCCTTCGCGATAACGCGGTGTCATGGACAAATGTGCCCAGGTTCCGCTAGAGTGACCGTATACTCTCGTACTCTCGTAAACGCGCGATTGCGCACGTGCCGTTGCCTGCGGTATACTGCCCATAGCCCGAGAGGAATCTATATGACAAAAGAACGATCACGGCAGCGCAACCACACCGAACGTAGTCACACTATACCTCGAGGTGCGTAGGACGATGTTTGCGTGGGTAGCTATTGTGAAAAAGTTTGCCCCACATACGTTGATAATGCACCATTAGAAAGACGAACATGTCTAGCTTTGAGTTGTATCATAGAGCAATTTACATTGCATATATGTTCAAACATAAAAAATCGCCTTCTGCTTCCGTTACTTTGCGTTTCTAAATTATTGTAAGAAAACAATTCGGTGTAAGTGGATTAGGTTTGCTGCGAGCTAGGAAGACATGCCACTTGGCTGTAACACAGAAGTACATTGGTTCGAGTCAAACATTTCTTTATGCGTATGTAAAAGCAGGCTAAAGAACTAAAAAAAATGATAACTTTCTAAGACGTAACATCTGTACAGTTCAACGCAGAGAAATCCCATTTCGCAAAAAAGTCAATCTGCAAAATAGCAATATGCATACATACATGGTCCCAACCGTATATGCATACATACAGTGCCACATTTCCCAAGGAAATGCAGGCACTGAAAACTTTTGTTGTAGCAAAATACGTATAGCTACCAACGCATATGCAAAGTATTTTCACGGCTCACAGCAAACGAATGACATTTTCCATATCCGTTCGCAGTATATCCATTCTGCTACCACCAAAACTTGCCTGCATTTTGCTGAGAGCTTCCTTAGTTTTTGAGGTCTAGATGTTAGGCGGAATGCATACGAAGACACGGACTTCGTGTCTTCGTTGAACATGTGGGACTACGTATGCGGGCATATTACCATATTTGGACCTCCGTAACTACAGCTATAAGCGCAATGCAGGAAATCGCCGACTCGCAGACAAAGTGCGATAAAATACAGCGGACAACACGAATTTTCCCGAGTTTCCCGCAAAAAGGCTTAAGATGTGAACAACCATGATTGCGTATCTTTGCCAAAGTCAGACAGGTTACCTTTTCCGTAGTGCAACCTGCGCAGAATAATGCTTCCTTTTTTTCAGCTTTCCTTGCGTAGTTGCCCTTAACCAGACAAAACGCAGAGCGGACCAGCTGCACAAAAGAATTCTACCGTCTCAACCTCTGACACGTATCGAAGCAAAGCCTAACCGATATCTGCACTCTCTCTTCTTCGGAGCCCGGCGTTTACGTCCGCGGAACTTACTACAGCCAAAGCTCGTTAATTCGAACTCGAACGGACCAATAAAATTGTTCGAATTAAGCGGAGTTCGAATTAGCGGGAGGTCACAAGAATGAATGGACATCGCGCCATACTGCGCGGGCGGATCACAAAAAAGGCATCGTTGGACTCGTTATCGCGAATTAGGCACTACTACACGTTTGTCGCAGGAGATTTCGTAAATAATATTCATGGAGGTCGAACAGCGAACGAAGTTAATGGATCAGTGAGTTATACGCCCGAAACAGGCACAGCTGACATTGCATTCATGTGAGCAGTGAGCCGTAATGTCGAAATAATAACGCTGTATATGCGCGAACACAAGTTTGTTTACTAGGCAGGGTTGAGGCAATCAAAATTAAAAGTAATCAGTAATATGCAGTTGCTTGTGTTTCTTTTGTCATGAACCAATGAGAATCGCTTGGAACTTGCGGAAGAGCTCCAGCGTAGCGTCAAAACCACCATCTGCTGAGAAATAACGTGCTGCAAAATCGAGCCTCGACGCTGTTTTGCATGCATCTCTGGTAAATTTGGTTTGGTTTGGATTTGCAACACATTGTGAACACTCTGGGCCGACTTCCTCCGCGCGGAGCGATAGAAACCAGGGGATACCAGTTCGAATTAAGCATTCTGGATACCGACGCGTTCGAATTATCGGGTGTTTTCCCCCACTGAAATATACAGGGCTTTGCCGGGACCAGGGCGTGAGTTCAAACTAACCGTAAGTTCGAATGAACCGAGTTGGAATTAACGAGCTTTTACTGTGTAGTTTAATTCATGTGTGACTACGAAACAGCTCCATAGCCCTATCCCTCCCGATACACTCCAGAAGTGACTTCTGAAGTTATAACCAAGAAACGTCCTCTCTCTATCAAAATATTTTGAATGAAAGCCGCGAGCGAGCGTCTCATGAAAACACCAGCTGCACGTTATAGTTTCAACGCGATCAATACACGGCTTCAGCAGTTTTCGTTTGGGCTCCTCACACTGAAATTGAGCGCCCGTCGTATAATAAAAACCGCTACGTTCGCTCCCGACCTGCTTTCGTTTTGAAGTGCTTATCGCGACTCTAAACAACGAGTTCCGGGATTTATGATCGTCATACAAGACGAATTGGCACGGAGAACTACAAAACGGTTGAGAATTAAATCGTACAGTGTAAGACAGGATCGTGTCATGTGTTAGCGCAGCTTCTTTATGCAAAAATGCGCCTCCATTGCTTTCCTCGATGTCACAACCACATGAAATAAAGTTAATGGTGTGGGCAAAATGCGTAAGGCCTTCTTGGTTAGCTTCTGAATGTCTCGTAGCAACTGAATCGCCTATTATGAAACAGTATACAGCTTAAGGTGCAGGCAAATGCAAGTACAACAGCGCCGCGCCAAATAAAACTATGATGACTGTTATATATGGGACAAAGGGTGTTACAGAACTGCAGGAAAATATGTGCTTATGGCGTGTAGGAACACGCTCAATACAACGTTAGCCGTTTGATGCCCCAAAACAAATTTAATTTCTTGCTCAAGACTGTGAAAACATTTTTATGATCTAAAAGAACTTCCGACATCACAAATATGAAGTAAGAAAAAATTTTGGTTCATTAGGACGGACGCAATGACTCACTAGGCACTGGCTGCCATTTATCAGTTCAACAAGAAAGCTACCTTGGCCAGCATGATTTTTGGTCCAAGTGAATACATTAACGTAAAGTTTGCATTGCTATCATTTGTAACAACAACGAAATTGCACAATTTTGCTTACCTGTCACTAGCCCATTGAGCCATCGCGCTCGATTGCTAGTTGACACGCATACACAAGACTTTTTTTTAGTACACGGATTTACATGCTACCCTCTCATATTTTTTTTTTAATTTTTGAAGGTCCGGGAACCTTTGTCAACAAATGGTGTTAAATGTCGAAAAAACCACAAAACGCGAGAGCAAAAAAAAAAAAAAATATTGTTTGAATTGTTGCTCCTGCGCAACATTGGGCATTAAAGAGTTAACAACTAGCAGGGATATGAGCTGCGTAATCTGCTTGTGGTGCATACAGCCCTTGCAACTGACACGTTATGAATGCGCAGGGTTATGAGGCCCGTAAAATGGCAAGATGGTGATTGATCACCGCTGCCGCTAACCACAGCCAAGGAACAAATTTAGTTCCGTTTGAACGTACCACTCGAGCGCTAACGTTCAGTTAACACATCGATGACTGTTTTCAGTATTACCTCTATTAAAATACTTCTGACACAGGTAGCGGGAAATTTGAAAGTTCTTAAATAGTTCTTCCGGTTTGGAAACGTCTTTGGCGGCTGTAATTGCGCTCTGTGAGTTACCGAAGCCCACTTCCAAATTAAAATCGCACTATGTCTTCATGGGGTATTCATGGGAGGTTAATGGGAGCCTCCTAAGTAGTGACCGCGGACCTTAATCATGAGGCAGAGATGATTAGAAGGATAAGAATGGGGTGGAGTGCATACGGCAGACATTCTCAGATAATGAACTGCAGCCTACCATTGTCCCTGAAGAGGAAAGTGTATGACAGCTGCATCTTAATGGTACTCAACTACGGGGAAGAAACTTGGAGGCTCACTAAGAGGGTTCAACTTAAATTGAGGCCGACTCAGCGCGCAATGGAACAGAATATGATGGGTGTAACATTAAGGGACAAGAAGAGAGCGGAGTGGGTCAGGGGAGAAACGCATGTTAAGGACATATTAGTAGAAAGTAGGAAGAAGAAATGGGCAGGGCATGTAATGCGAAGCCAAGATAACCGTTGGTCATTAAGGGTAACAGAGTGGATCCATAGAGAAGGCAAGCGTGGCAGGGGGCGGCAGAAAGTCAAAAGGGTAGATGAGATCAAGAAGTTTGCGGGGATAAATTGGTCGCAGTTAGCACAGGAAAGGGATCATTTGAGATCTACGGGAGAGGCCTTTGCCCTGCAGTGGGCGCAGACAGGCTGATGATGATGTCTTTATGGCCCCTTAAAAACAAGTCTGTTCCAAAAACGTCCATGCCGTGAACAGATTCCACACCTTTCGTAAACTGAGATGTGGGGACACGTGATAAAGACCGCGCGGTGTGTCTAGTACACAATTAATGATTGATTGTGGGGGTTTAACGCGCCGACGCAACGCAGGCGATGAGGCGCGCCGTAGTGGAGGGCTCCGGATTAATTTTGACCACCTGGGGATCTTTAACGTGCGCCGAAATCTCGTACACACGGGCGTTTTTGCTTTTCGCCTCCATCAGAAAAGCGGCCGCCGCGGCCGGGAATCGAACCCGCGACCTCGTGCTCAGCAGCGCTCCAGTACACAATTATGAAAATGTAGAACCTACAGCTCGTGGGTATACTTAGGGGTGACTGAACGCTGGGATATGCGACTTTATCCGCTTAGAGTTACGGAAAAGGCACCACACTGTCCGAAATTCCGTTTGTAATGCGAATGCACTCCGTTACAGAAAAAATACCCCGCTCGCCCCGTGGTGCGTCAAAAAAGTTGAATATTTCACAGCGCACCCTGCTCTGAGGTAGCCCATGGCAACAAATCATGTAGCTTGCAGGGTCGCTTTCAGGAGACAGAACTACAGCTTCGCCATGCCTACTACACACAAAAACAGAGAGCAGAACGGAGTTGAATGCCTATCCTATAGGTCATGGCAGATAAGGCACCCGACAAACACTTTTTAGGGGATGTCAGCCATTCAGGCGTTGCAACGTGGAGGCTGGCACGTAACAGGTTATCTGGCGGCTGAAGCAGGCGCTTCGTTTTTTCCCCGTGTACAATTAATATCATTAGCAAAATGACAAGAGTGTGATGACCCCGACTAGCCAGTTAGAAGTGCGGGGATAGTTTTTTTGGCTTTTGTGACCGGAATGTGCGCAGCGCGCATTGGATGCCACCATGACGTTACGTACGCTCTCTGCTACTCTTGCTTACACGGTTCTTGTTCACTCGAATAATGACGAGGCACATTTTGATGCCGGAGAAATTAAAGGGCTAGGACTATTCGCACAATCGAGAAACACATATCTAACCAACAGTAAAAGATAGCTATACAGTGTGAAAAATGCCCCTTTTTTGCAGGTAAGTTTTCCAGCCAGTGAAACAACACGTGTGTGCCTATTTGTCTTCTAAGTTAGGCGTTCCGTCAGTGTTTCAAGGGAAATTAACCCTGTCATTTCTTTCTTCATGGTGAATTCTTAAGTGAAATTTGTGAACCGCCTCGAACAGGATAACCAAATCAAAAGCAAAACCTGCTTAGTACATACAGCAAGGATTTTTTCGATGCACGTATTACGTACAAACTTCAGACGAGTTCTCAGGCCACAGCGATTGCGAACCGCGATAAACGAACCACGAAACTTGCATTTCCCATGCTATTCGGCTGTAAAAGCCACTGGCATGTTTCCTTTCCGAAGCACGCTCAGCTTTTCGGCTACAGCACGTTCTGCAGCCTGGTTCCATCCCAGTGTACCCGAGTATTCATCCAAAACACAATATTCGAAAATATCTTATACTGAACGGCCAATTGAAAAGCGAATTTTCGTATTCAAATTTTCGAATATTCGTGCTAGAAATGTGAACTGTTCGCACTGCGCATACTTGGTATTTCTGAATATTCGCACTCGGTAGACTATTTCGCTCACGGTGCTTCGGAATAATCGCGCTCGCCATTATGAAATATTCGCACTCAGTATTACCGAATCTTCGCACTCTGTATTGTAGAATACTCGCACTCGATATTTCGGAATATTCTCAATCGAAATTCCGGAATATTCGCAATCAATATTTCGTAATATTCGCACTCGATATTTCGGAATATTCGCAATCAAAATTTTGCAATATTCGCAATCGAAATTTCGACATATTCGCAGTCAAAATGTCGGAATATTCGCAATCAAAATGTCGGAATATTCGCAATAAAAATTTCGTATTATTCGCGCACCCACAGTATACACGAAGACTCAGAGTTCAGTCGCGCGGTACGAAGGACACGCAGACGGAGAAATGGCTTAAGCTCATCCAACGACTGCAGACAGGCCGGCGGGCAGGCGTACACGCTGTTATTACCGCGGCACAGCTGCCCGCTGCAGATGTAGGCCACGTACAGAAAATCCGGACGGCCGGCGTTACGCAAGGACCGCCTCTGGCGAGCCTGCTCTTCTTTTTCCAGATAATTCGTATAATGCGCGTTGTTGGAAGCGCGGACCGCGTTGCTTCGTACGCGCTAAGGAATGCCGCGCGACTTAAACTAAACGCAATTACGACCAACCACAACGTTGCCCAGTTAACAAATGCAGCTTCCCAGGATATGATAAATTTGACAGCAGATGGCGAAACGTAATTCACGCCGTAACAGAATGCAAGCAAATGGTAGAGCGACGGAAATGAAGGCCGCAGCGTTTATCGAACAAACAGGTTTAGGGGCTGGGGCTGTTGGCGTGTCGTGCCGCCGTCGTAATCGTCGTTCGTCTCATGTTGTCACGGTACTAAAACACCGGGAAACTCGTTTACGCCTCGTACTAGAACGTAACGCGTACTACAAAAACACCGGGACACTCGTTTACGCCTCGCGATAGAGAGCATCGTGATTTTTCAAAAACAAGAGACTTTTACAGCAAAGCTGTATACCTGTACCGCCCCCCCTTCCCCTTCCCCTTCCCCCCCGTTTCATCTCAGTTGGCAAAAACCCGAAGGCGCCAAGAATACACTTATACACTGCACGCTTCGCTCACCAGGCTTCGCGTTAGTAGAGATGGCCCGGGATATTTTTTAAACAATGAAAACATATTTTGTTTCGTAACAAATATCAAATACTCAAAACTAAGCTACGGCTGGGTGTCATGAGCTTAGCCCGACGCAACATACGCTTCGGGGTCCAAGAGGGAGAATTATTGCTCGGCGCGTAGTGACATCGCAATGAAATGCGACTATCATGCTACATGCCATGTTTATTCTGCCGTGACTCTTCGTCTTCCCCTTCAACGCCATTGCTGTAGTTGCTGCCGCGCAGAATCAACGCTGCTGTTTGGTTTGTTCGTACACCGGGCCAACTCGGCTTAATTACAGGGGCCATGAAGGTAAAAACACAAGTTTGGTTGATTAGAAAGACTGATTTGTACTGATAACGATGATACCAATTTCATCGCAAGCCCCGAACAAATAATGGAGATTTTAAGAAAACTTGTGAAGCAGTGGCGACTCCCTAACCACTTTCAGGGGACGTCATAGATGACGTAACAGATGACGTCACCGCTTTTCTATGACGTCACAGAATATTGTTTGAGCGATTGGCGAACGCCGAACTAACCCACCCCTCAGTACCCTAAGACACATGATAGGAAGATTGTACTGGGCCTTCCAGTTCCCTTTGATCGCATCATTTGAATGCTAACGAGCAGTTAACGGACTGCTGCCCATAACGCGTCACTGTAGCGCGAAATTTAAAATGTTCTCAATACTTCGGGTTTTAACACCGAAGCTGTGTAGCAAATCGTCATTTTTCGTGTCCGCAGTTACAAATACCAAGAAATTACCGTGCGCGCGCACATGAGCCGGGGCGACCACCCGGCAGTTAACAAAACCATGAAAATGCTAGCGGCCGGCGTGCCTCGCAACGACCGCCCAGCGTCCCATGCGCACGGTTGTCAAGCCAAGCATACCCACTTAAGGTGATTGGCCAAAACAGCTCCAGCGTTCGCTGTAATTGTGGCAACACCTGCTCGAAACGAGAAAGACACGTCAGAAACGTCATAACGTACGCCTTTCCAAGGTGATGCCCGATGATTACCACCACTAAAAAAAAAAAAAAAATTAAGGCTCACACTTATAGCAACAATTATGGGGTAAATGTCGTTGCGGCTTCGAAGAAGAAGCAAATAGGCCTAAAACTTACAACGCCGTGATGGTCGTGAAGGTTGCGCACAGCTTCGCTACCTTCAAGTCTTACGCGTTAGGGTGATATTCCTTTTTTTTTTTTCGTTAAAAACGTCTTTCGTGGCTTGAATGTAGCTGAGTGAGGTACTGAAGCCTAGTTCTTTAAAATAAACAAAGTTGTTCTTGTCGTCATAGCCCCTTTAACCGCGAATGCTGCCTTTTCACAACACGAGTCGTACGCGAATGACTTGCTTCGCCGAGTGGAAATTTTCAGAGAGCCAGCCGTAAATAGTACGCGTCGTCCATTGTCCCCCCAGCGCACGTGTCCCCGAAACTTCCGCTTTCTTGCTTTCTCTGGCGCTGTCTCTTAAACCAATTTTCCCCACGCCCGGCAAGCCGCACACTCACTCGAGTAGACGTCGACACTACGAAGTGCCGGACAATTGCTCAGAAATTTTCCGTTTGCTGCCGAGGGATCTATAAATGGAACATTTATACAGCCGAAGCTAGCACACGTATTAACGCGCGACCATTTCTTGAACAGCAAATGAGAAAGATTTTTCGCACCCAATCATAGTACAAGGTCGCTCGCGGACTCGGAGGAGCGATGGTTTTAAACCCTTGACAGCAATGCGAAAGTTGCGAGTGAGATGCCTTGACGTTGGCCTCAAAAATGTGCGTTTATCTTGTTTCGTTTTTCATCCTTCACTTGGGTATATTGGCCGCCTGGTTATAACGCGGGGCTTTCGCTCGACGGTAGCCATGTGCGTTGATGATTGGTTGAGCTTACTGGCGCAAGACCAAATAGGGAAAACAGCGCAAAACAAGATATATCATTTAATAAAAGTGGTGTGAGACCTAAGTAAAAGGGATAGTCAAGTTGAAAGTAAAGTGGAGTAAAAGACAAATAATGTAGCTGGTGTAAACGACCAGGTATGACTATGCATGGCTGATATAGATGAAAGGAAAAATTTTGACCTGTACCAAAAACTAACAAAACACGTTTAACACAAAACCTGGGGCCGTCACTTAAAAAGTATGATGGGTGTAGCGGAATATGTCGTCTGTACAATTGTGGGAAATGTTTACGTCGTGTTGTGTCGAGTACTCTTGCATTGAATGAGGATGTGGCCATGTGTTTTATGCCGAGGCTTACCAGGACTACAAAAAGAAAACGTTAGTTCTACCCAAACTTCGCTTACCAGGGTCCTGCTAAAGCATATGACCAAAATATTTCAGTACTTTTAAAAAAGTATTTAACTAATGTCTGACGACGAGGACAGCGTATACAGTACACACATTTTCCACTAAACATTTGTGGAGCCGAAAGGTTCCTTACACAATAGACATAGTTTACAGTTGCGCCAACGACAATTATAGAAGGTATGGAAAAAGTTCGTCCCAGTTGTACTATCTTGGCTCACGTTTCACTGCCGTCGCATTTCAACGTTTCAATAGGGAAATACCCTCAGTAGTGGCATTTCTTTCTCAGTAGTGGCCCGTTTGTCTTTCTCGCGAGGATATCAAATTATACCTCAATCGCCCTTAGCAAAAGAAATAAAGATACCGTGACAAGTTTAAAAAGTGTTACGATTATGTATAATGTTCCTAAAACAATCCTTAAACCGGAAAACGAGCGAGTTTAACAGAACTGAATTCTTTAAACGGTAATGGGCAATTTCAACGACGATTCCATCCCTCTCATCCATCTGGAATCCTTTAATGATCACTAGATTCAAGCGATCTCCTCCCCCTCGTGCTGACTACAGCCGTATATGTTTTTCGAAGAGCGTTATGCAGCTGGATAGGTTACACACACGCCTTTGGGGCTCAGATGCATATTGGAAGTGATTTGCCCGAATTGCTGACGGTTAAAACGGTTCAACAAGACGGTTCAACTGACGGTTCAACAAGAATTGCTGACGGTTCAACAAGAAAAACACGTGCCCAGAGTGGGGACTGGGTGGGGTCCCCACTCTGGGCACGTGTTTTTCTTCTTTCTTTCTCACGTAATTAATAATAAAAAAATATGTAACGTCACTAACGGTAAAAAAATAGTCTAACCATTCCCCTATGCCTTCTTTGGCGTTGTAGACTGCCGGCATGTCTTTCTGTATATATATATATATATATATATATATATATATATATATATATATATATATATATATATATATATTCCTTTTCTTTTCCCGCTGACTACTTTTACACCATTTGCGGAGCGCGCAGGACTCACTCTTGTTTTTGTTCTTGTGTTTGCTTGTGTGCCTCTTGTTGCGTGTTTTCGTGCTGCCTTTCCGTCCGTGTTCTTTCCCCTTCCCTCACCTTCCACCTTTCTAGCCAATCGGAATGCCTCACTTGCTCAAACTGTTTGAAACACCCCTCACCCGCGACCTCTCCTGCAGGGATGAGGGAAGTAACCCTCCCTCACAGAAGTTTTTGTATAAAGACGCAATGTGAGAAATTAAAATACAGCCCTGAAGAAGGAGTTTCTAACTCCGAAACTGTTGGCAACAAAAACGGGAAACGTGTCAGTCGACTTCTTTCACTATTTTTATACTGGCCCATCGAACCTCATGATCTCTACACATATATATATATATATATATATATATATATATATATATATATATATATATATATATATATATATATATATATATATATATATATATATATATATATATAGTATAAGTAAAGAGTCGGATACACCGCAAAAACAATAAAAAAAGGTTTACTTACGTAGCGGCAACGGGACTTGCCTTCATCAGAGTACAGTTACATGATTTTGCTGTCAAAATCATGTAACTGTGTTCGGGTGAAGGCAAGTCCAAGACGAAATCGCTCGGATACAGAGCCTACTATCTCACCGCCATAGTCACTGTTTCAAGGAGTCCCATCAAACCACCTTCGGGGTGTAACGGCATAACGGCAGAAAACTGATTCAACGGTGCAAACGCACATATCGCGAAACTTCTAAACGTACATCCAACACGCGGAAATTTGTTCGCAGAGTTTTCGACAAACGGCCAATTCGGTTCCGAAGCCCAACACGAATTCCGCAGAGGAACCGTTACTCGCACTGCAGAAGCGACATCAAAAACCCTTACCTATTTCGAATGGCGACCATGAGGTCGTAGAAGGTCGTTATAGGTCCCGTCGGCGAATCCATGGCGGTAAAGTCTCGTGTTTATCCTTCCTGACTTGTATCACGGCACACACACTCACGCACGGGGTTGCGAAAGGTCAGCGAAGAACTTCCAGCCAGTTCACTCGTCTACGCGAACACACCGGGTGAAGGCCGCCGAAAGAAGCGGGAACACAAAGCGGTTGCGTTCAATTCTCCCGTACCCGTACTTTCGAAGGTTCCCTCGTGAAATATACGAGCGCATCTCCGATTTAACGAACAAAGCCGAGCGTCCAGTGGCAGGCTTTTAGCGAGGCACTATACCAACAAGCGCGATGGCCTCGTTGATGAAAAGAGTAACAGGATCGACGATTAAAAGCCGGTATATCGAATCGGCGCGAGGAAAAATCGCCTAGAACTATAACGTGTCGAGCTGGCGAGGGAATTGCGACCGACGGCGGCTGCAGGTCAGAGGGACCGCGACTTGGCCAGATGCGTCAGGTTGACACAATCAGAACGCCAATTTGTCAGCTGTCCAGCGCTGAAGTGCCGCGTATTTGCTTTCCTCGTCAAAGTTGCGAGTTAGGAGCCGCGATCAAGTCTAATCAGAGCGCCCGGCGTGGAGGGGACGTGATGACCTGGTTAAGTCAAGCGCTCTTCGGCGAGACCCGGCGGGCGCGAGTTTTGCAAGCGAGTTTCAACTGCGTGCGCTCGATTGAGCTCGACTGTCAAAAATAACTGACAGCTGCAGCGGCCTGGCTGCGTTGCGTGGCAAGAGGCTCGACGAACCAATCGACCGCCATGAACAGAAACCTTCAATCGTGCCTTGTCGGCGTTACGCGGAGTCATCTACCACGACGGCCTCGCGCTGCTGTTGCCGAGTCGAACGTTGTGAATGCATTTAGTGCAGTTCTGTCGCAAACAAAAACGTCCTTCGTTTTGGCCCACAAACAGCGCATAAATTTCGCGGGTTGGGCCAGGAAGGTCTACAAGGAGTGCTAGCGAGAACAAGCACCTTGCCTTGGACTCAGAAAAAAATATATATATACCGCAGCTTACACAAGCAGATGCGCGGCTCTTGTTTCAACACTAAATTTTCTTCAGTTACATTCAGCACATTCAAAGCGTTTTGAATTTCCTATTCATCAATCAGGGGACGGACGGTTCTGGCGATTGACCTGACGGACTCTCGGCAATCCAGGAGAGTATTGAATCGCCGACTGTCGCCTCGCCCAGTTGACAGTCGGTGAACGCCGACGCACTGTCTTCGGAGATAGGCCCACACGTCACGCACGAACAGCACAAACCACTACGCTGGCTCCGCTAATCGAAGCCCTCGACGGCGCAACTCTTCCAATCAAAGCAGAAGCGCGCGGCACTCAAAAGAACTTCAACACGACGCCGATGACACACACGCGCGCACTGGCCCTGGGTTCCAGGAAAGAGAACGGCCGCAGTTGGTTGGGTTGCCGCTGACACAGCTTTCACTACTTATTCCATCGAGTAACGGTAGCGGCGGAGAGGCAGCTGCGGGACGCCGGAGAATCAGCGCGCTGTTTGTTTCACGGCACGGGCTTCACGAGCACGGCCCGCCGCCGCGGTTAGTCCCGGCGGAGAAGGAAGACGTCGGCGGTGGTGGTGCTGGTGCTGGTGCGGCGGCGGCGGCGGCTAAAAGGCGGCCACGGCAGAGCAGCAGCAGCAGCGCGCCAAAAGGAAGTGGAGAGTGGAAGGAGACCAACGAGGGGGAATTTCCGAGTAATAACGGCCGGGGGGGAAAGGAAAAACAAGCGGCGTCGTCGGGCGACCTACAGAAGCGAGCCGCCGTAGAGCGCGCACGAGGACGGACACACGTGGGACTGAAGTAAAACGACGTCGTGGAATGGCCCGACCGGTATCACTTGCGAAGAGTTTGAAGTGTGGCATTCATAGGGCGAAGGATTTAAAGTGTGGCATGCATATGACGAAGGATTTGAAGTGTGGTATTCCTAGGGTGAAGGATTTAAAGTGTGGTATTCCTAGGGCGAAGGATTTAAAATGTGGTATCCATAAGACAAAGGATTTGAAGTGTAGCATTCATAGGGCGAAGGATTTAAAGTATGTTATCCATGAGGCGAAGGATTTAAGTGCGATATCCATAGGGCGAAGGATTTCATGTGTATCATTTATACAGCGAAGGATTTAAAGTGTGGTATCCACAGGGCGAAGGATTTGCAGTGTTGCATTCTTAGGGCGAAGTATTTAATGTGTGGTATCCAAGGGAGAAGGATTTGAAGTGCAGCATTCATAGGGCGAAGGACTCAAGTGTGGTATTCATACGACGAACGATTTAAATTATGGTATCCATAGGACGAAGGATTTGAAGTGTTGCATTCTTAGGGCGAAGGATTTAATGTGTGGTATCCAAGGGAGAAGGATTTGAAGTGTGGTATCCAAAGGCGAAGGATTTGAAGTGCGGAATCCACGAGGCCAAGGTAATGAAGTGTGGTATTCCACAGGGCGTGATCGCGTGCCTCTGCTGAGCCCTGTTCGCTGAAGTGGTGCGCAGACCCCACCGAACGCGCGACGAATGTGCGCTTTTTCTAGCTGGCCCGGGCCATCATTGGTGTAATGCCAAGAACTGCCGCTGTGGAATATCAGGATAATGGCTGTTCGAAGCGCATTAACGTGAATTTCGTGATTACGGCGCTGTACTTCCCGTGCGCGCGAACGGTCTGTGCGCACAAGCTGTTGAGAACAACGCCGGAGAGTAGCGACGCTTGAGTGGAGTTTGTAAATTGTGGTATCTAAACTTCGACACCATTCAAACAATACCAGCACTGCAGAATGACCAATTTTGTTCACATAACTTTGCGGTGATTACACTGAAAAGCGATATCTTTCGTACGTGACAACTGAGTCATTCGAAAGGCCCCAATAGATCTGATATAGGAATGAACAGTCAAATATTCTGTGCCCCATTTAGTAACAATCGGTGCCGTCAACATTGAAAAAACTGTTCCCAGAACTTGTTTTTAGAAGATAACTGGGTAACTAAACGGCTAATTTCTAACGACAATGCGAAGACATCAACAACACGTACGAAATTACTACAACCATCGGACACAACGCACCTCGACCATTGCGATGTGCCGTCCGCAAGTCACCAGCGAAATTCCTTAGAGTCCAGGACACAGGCGATAAAGATCTAAGTCCGGTTGGAGCTCAAAAACAAGGCAGTAACTCACACAACACCGAACATAAGCCGCACACAACGATACATTCGAGTATTCGCGCTTGCATCACGGATGTCCACCAGGGAAAAAAAGCCTCCATCTCAAACCAGCGTCCATTCTCACGCCTACAAGACTACGCAAAATATGGCGAACAACTGCGCTGGCACAAAAGCACGCATTTAACGCACACTCTCACACTTGTGGGGCGGAAAGAAAGACACGCGCGCACTCACACCAGAGAAACAACACGTCCGTACAACCACAGCACACGCACTGGAGCACAAATAAAGCAGCAGTGACGGCGAGAGAGTGCGTAAAAACCGGCGCCCGTACTACGCTGGAGAACCGGACTTGGAATACGGCAGCAAAACTGGCAACCCAGGAAGAACAATAAAAAAACGAAAAGCGCGCGAAAATTTCAGCGCGCGCGCGGGAAACTCGCAGCAGATAAACGGCCCGTAGGAGTCCGTATCTCGCTCTCCCGCTGTCTTGAAGGAACGGCGGCGGGGCAGAGCGGCGTCGGACTTCGAAAGCGTGCCGCGCACAACACAGAAAGAAGGCGTCGTCCGGCGGACTGGCTCACGCGGCGGGAACCCAGTTTCTCTTCGACCGGAGGAAGAGGCGACCTCCTCTCCCTCTTTCTCTCTCTTCCACGCGGGCCCGTGCGCGCGCAAGTAGTTCCGCCGTTCTGATTTGCTGCAAGGGTTAAGGTCGGTCGGTCGGAGTTGTCCTAATATGCGCGCGCGCGCCAGATCAGAAATTACGCGGGCACGTGGAGAACGGAAAGAAAAAAATGGCCGCGTATCTGCTCCTTTCGTTGCAAATATCGCCGACAGATGATATTTGCAACGAAATACATCCTTTCTCTTTCCCGCTCACCTCTCATGCTGTTCCCCTGCCGTCTACTTCAAGATAACACGCTAAACGTTTTCTAAAGCCAATTTAAATTTACCGCGTTCCACTACTCCAAGTCGGGCGTCTGGATGACAGCGCTGCCGTACGGCGGAGACGCGCGTGAATTGAGCCACCCTACTACAACGTTTATAGAACCACGTACCCTACTCCACGAGCGTTCCAAGCGTAACGTGGATATCATCTAGTGGAACCTTTCGTTGCTATTGCCGTTTGATTTCTAAAATGAGGCCAGGAGCTAATGCGGGCAACAGCAGGCGATCGTTTTCTGCCGTTGATGTAGTATTTAATTTGCTATCGAAAAAACCAAGCAACCATGAATTGTTTAATAAAGGAAGACCGCAAATATTACTCATGTATTGATTAGCTGTCTTATATTTGCGTAATGTCTTGTTCTTGTCCAACAATGTTGACAAGTATGAACGCTGACACCGGACTGAGACGTTTAGATTTGGCGGTGATCATTTCATCCGTTAATCTTTAATACGATTAGGCCATGCTCTGGGCTGTGTTGCGCGTGCGCAGTAAGATCATCCTGTCAACTGAGCCAATCATAGATCATCTAGCACAGCCCACTGGTAAAATGGTTGCTCCCAGGACGAAGAAGTTAAAAAGGTCTTATCCGCAGTTTTCGTTTCAATTTGGCCGGGTGGCTGAATCGAGTCACAGACAGACAGACATACAGACAGACAGACATTTCTGCGTTAACGTAGTCCAAGAAAGACTATAGTCTTTAAAATAACGTTGGCGAAGCTTGCACTAAGTCGCGCAAGGCTTTAACCATAGCGAAGTTGGAGGTAGCACTGAAGGACACACCACCACCCATTGTATTAGGTTTGAAATAGTTCATTTACATTTTCACTGCGGTAGTAGTAGTCACTGTCATATCCATCTACATTGTCGTCTTCCTCATGCATGACTGGCGGGCCCGGGTCCTTTTGTGCGTAGGCTTTCACATTTATCCCAAAGTAGAACGCGTCAGCCCGCGCTAGAACCGGCGGCAACCGGCTTCGCGAAGTGGGCGTCTGCAGCGCGGAAGCACGAACTGTTTTAAATGCAGAGCATTTCAGTAACTCACGATGTCACCCGCGTTGACGTCCGTAGTCGTAGTCCGCACCCCTCCCCCTACACTATATATAAAAAAAAATACTATCCGGCGCCTGGTTTCGATCCCTCGACCCTGCGGGCGGAACACAATGTACATGGTGCTCTACCCACTGCGCCACAAAGCCGACACAGAATGGGAGGCTACGAACGCGCCTTATATCCTTGATTCATTCAAACTACGCCAAGAAGCTGCTGATACAACGCATTCACTACCACCAACTCCCCAAACACTAAACGTTAACGCAATACACCCACCCCCTATGCGAAGCACTTACTCGAGTCCCCCTCGCGGGGAGATGGGCCCAATTACGATGGCAGTGCAACGCCGGCACGTGCGGGGAGAAAAGAACAAAGAGAACAGAACTCCCGCTGGCGCAGTTTCAGGCAGGGGGCGCGCGAGCACTGCGAAGGCGGGAAATTTGAATTGCATGGGGTGGTAGCAATGAGCGGATAACGGCGCTACAGCCCATTATGGCGAATCACTGCTCTGCATTTCCGACAGCTTACACGTTGAGTGGAACGGCTTTAATTTTCTCTTGATCTTTTTTTGCGAGCGCCACGCGCAAGCATGGTCGACGCCGGACGCTCATCGTAAAACGCGTGCTCACGAGCGCGGTAAACTGTGGAAGCTACTATGACTCGGAGTTATGAGATGACGCCGCACACATTACGGCCAGCAACAGAAGCTCCGCTGTTAAAAATAGTGGCCAAGAAAAACGAGTAATTCGACATTTCCTTGCTTCTGTTGTGTTTTGACGGCCAGGCTAAGTTACACCCGAGCCGGATTTCGCCGAAACGCGGTCGCGTCGGCAAGGCGGGCACCGACTGCAACGTTTGAGTTTGTTTTTGTCTGGGGTTTTGTTTTTCATAACGACGCACGACGCAGCTGCGGCACCGATGCACGCGAAAAGCACGAAAGCCGCGGCCCACGGAGCTGCCGATGGAACAAGAGGGCAATGATACGTGCGCGAGACCGGAATAATTAGCATTTTTAATTACCGAAGCGCGATCGGCACATTAATTAGGAACTTGCGGTTTGAGCCGCCTGCTGCGGCCTGACACTTTTATGCAAATGCATAATATATCGGACACAGTCACATACGGGAAGTAACCCGCCCATCTCTCCCGCTAAAAGACATTGTTGTTCGAAAAAATTGGGCAGATAAAAATATTTCCGAGTACAGCTTTGAAGGTTGCGATCAAAATTAGGCTTTCGCTGTGCGCCCTGCCAACGCGACCGGATGTCCTTGGGGCGGGACCCTCGCGAATAACTAGATTAAAATTTATTTGAGCAGATTACAATTCTGGACAGAATAGAGAACACTGTGACCAGGGAACTGGCATAAGCATTTTATACCAAGAAAAAAGAACCAGCTGTGCATCAGCGATATGTCTGTGCTCCTGCGGGGCAAGATTGCCTTTTAAAAGCTCTTCCAATGTACGCAATACTACATTTCGTCTAAAGTACCGACTGCGCATGCACCCCGCTATCAATAGCTGTGTTTTTATTTTCGAAGATGTTCTCAATAATCTAATAGTGACAGCTTTTCTCACCACGCTTTTTTTGGGTCCGTTTTGGAACATGCTTATCTCCTCAGGACATACTGTGTACTATTTACACATAGCTAGAACACGGACCGATAAATCAAATTTCTGTAAAATGATTCATTGATTGATTGATTGATTGTAGGGTTTAACGCGCCGACGCAACGCAGGCGATGAGGCGCGCCGTTGTGGAGGGCTCCGGATTAATTTCGACCACCTGGCGATCTTTATCGTGCGCCGAAATCTCGTACACACGGGCGTTTTTGGTTTTCTCCTCCATCAGAAAACCGGCCGCCGCGGTCCGGAATCGAACCCGCGTCCTCGTGGTGAGCAGCACAACGCCTTAGCCACTGAGCCACCGCGGCGGGCATTCTGTACAATGTAAAACATTATAAACACGAATGGCTAACCGCTGGACATTAAAAAAAAAAAAACGCTCGCAAAATACACGCACACCGACACATACTAAATTCATTTCGACCACACCTCGGCGCCCCATAAGCCTTGCCGCGATACTCTACGAAGTAAACTCGAGTTGCAACTCCACACACATCGCCCACCGAGCGAGGCAGGAAATTTGCTACGCCCATTTCGACGCACCATTTCCCCCAGAGGTCCTTATTGATCACGGGTCAACATATCGTTCGTAACGTTGCTTGGGAAGCCGCCGTTGCTCGCTTTGAGTGGCAAAAAAAAAAAGGGACTACGAGATACACTGCGACAAGGCGGACGCCAAACGAGGAGGGAAGTGCGGTACCGTGCAACGTGCTCGCCAGAAATCGCGTTGCTGCCTGTACAGGATGCTCCACCGCAAGCACGTGCGTCGCGAAAGAAAGCCAGCTTCGTGGAGGAAGGAGACAGATCTGAATGTAGCCAAAATAGACCTGAAAGGCAACACTTCGAAGAAAAAAATTGCCGCAGCTCGAATTAGTTAGTCGTGCAAGGTTGCAGAAACAGCATAGTTGGCGGACCCGCTCCCTTCGTCGGAGAGCCGACTTTGCACCTCACATGGGTTTCCGAACTTGCAGCTGAAAGTTCTCCATGAATGGCGAGCCGGTACATTTTGAGGACGGCCTTTCACATCTTTCCCAATGTGGACCGCGTTAGCGCGCGCTTAAACTCGCGGCAACAGGCTCCGCGAACTCGGCGCCTGTAGCTAAGAACTCGGCGTCTGTGCCCCCCATTTCAGGTGCGAACGCACGTGAACTGGCGGGAGAACCGCACGCGAGAGGTCACGCCACGAACGCTGGGCAGGGCGTTCTCGAAGGTCGAGCTGACCGACGCCGGACGAGGCGCACGTGCACGTGCGGCCGGTATTTTTTCTCCTTATTTTATCGTGGTAACGATGTAAACCTGAACTAAAAGCTTAAACAGCTATAGTGTTAAATGTCTCAGTGGCCAAGAAATAGGCACCCGAGGCACATGGTTGCGTGTGGCTTCTGCGTCTGGATGCCTCGAATATGAACTGCAGCCGGCGCTTAGACCACGGGTCACCGTCACACCGAAATTCTTCACGCCTCCATCACGCCGAAAAGAAATTCCCCAAAATGAGGAATCGTTTTTTTTTTTTTTTTTCGGGACTCCTGCTATAAGGCGACTTTCCTTTCTAACCACTCGCTCAGTTTGCAAAGACTACCCTGAAACTTTTTTTTTTCCAAAAGCGAGCGCTGATTCGCGTTTTTATCGGAAATTCTACTATAAGGCGATTTTCCTCGTAACTGACCACTGGCTCAGTTTGCAAATACTCTCCCCGTAATTTTTCTTTATAGCAGCGAGCGCTGATTCGTTTCTTTTTTGGGAATTCTACTATAAGGCGATTTTCTTAACTTACCACCGGCTGGGTCCCCGAGGACCCTCCTAGCAATTTTCTTTCCAGCAGCGAGCACTGATTCGTTTTTTTTTTTTTTTTTTTTTGATATTCTACTCCAAGCCGATTCTCCCACTTAACTGAAACCCTGCTCAGTCCGCGAGGACTTCCCGAGTAATTTTCTTTCCAGCAGCGACGACTGGAAGCAGTAACACTGCTCAAAAGATTGCCAATTACTGCCCACCATTTTTCTATCCCCTCTCGCCTCCGGCTAATTCGAGAAGAGAGCAGCAAAGGCGCGCCACGCGCAAGGCAGCAAATGGTGTCACGGGGACGCCGCTGCCTTCCTCCGAGCCCGTTTCGTGGGAGGCAGGCGAGCCCCATTAAAACTAACGTTAACGCCAGCGGCGAGCTCGGTAATCGGAGCGCCCCAATGCGCGCTGATCCCGCCCCTGGCGAAGCTCGGGCGATGGCGAAATTCCGAGAGTGCTACGGGTCAGCCCGGGCAACGCCTACACGAGTACGCCCGCGGCTGTGGTCGTAAAGTCGCGAAAGTTCCAAGTACGCAGTGGAAACTTGTAGCGAACCATTAGAAGCTGCAGGATACGGTCCGTTATAATCTCCATGAACCGGTGCCTCAACGAGAGGCTCACGTGATCACAACCCCATGGAACTTACTAAGTTATGACCCACGGCCTTAAAAAGCCCCATGCACCGCTACGAAAGGTTTCATAAATTCATAGGAATGTTCCTTACGGCCTAGTTTGCTTCTTCTAGGAATACACATTCATTCTTTACCGAGATAAAGAAACAAGAAAAACATCTAGATGGCGATGGCTGTCTAGCAAGCGAGAATCTTTTGTATTCATTTCAGTGCAGAAGTGACATATTTCTACAATAATCAAACTAGGCCGTTGGGAACATTGGTGTGCACTTGTAAAGCTTTTCGTATTGGTGCACGATGATTTTTTTTAAGTCTGCGGTCATGAAAAAGTAACTCCATTAGGAATGTTGACAGGTAAGTATCCCTTAAAGGGGCCATAAAGACAAATACAATCATGTCCAATTTGAAAGAACAAGGCTCTGGCAACTCACTCAGTCCGATTCCACACACGAAACCCCTTTTAAACCTAAACAACTTAATAAATACTGAAAAAGTTCAAATTTCCGCGCTACAATGATGTAGTGTAGGCAGGAGCGACGTAAAGCGGCCAGCACCGTGAACATAGCAAACAGGGCCAGCACCGTGAACATAGCAAACACGGCCAGCACCGTGAACATAGCAAACAGTATATTAACTGGACGATAGAGGGCACCTATAGGTGTTATTCTGTGAAAAGTTTAGCTGTCAATTTCTTCACTTGGTAACACTGAAATGGTTACGGACACGGCGCGTCTTGTGCCACTACGGCCACACACCGAAGAAAAAAACTCCCCCCACCTAAGGGAGTTTGAAGAAGGGGATCGTGCGGAAATGCGAATGCATTGGGTGCACCGATGAGTGCGCTGCGGCAAGCAGTAACGGAGAGAGGCGTGCGCTCCACTGCATTTATATACATTTTCCGAGCGAAGCGAGCGGAGAGAGGGTACGCGGAGGAGAGAGAGACCCGCGCAACACGCCCGCCCCGCGCGCGAGCTCTCTCTCCCGCCGAGCTCCGCGATTCGAGCGCCCTCACACGCCCGAGCGCGCTCCTCCTCTCCACTCACTCTCCGCTACTCCGCCCGAGCTCCGCGATGCGAGCGCCCTCACACGCCCGAGCGCGCTCCTCCTCTCCCCTTGCCCTCCGCTACTCCCGCCCGAGCTACCACCTGCTCCGGTTGCTAGGCACGCCACAGCTGTTGCTAGGGGCGAGGAGGAGCGCGGAGAGATAACACCTGCGGGCGCACGCCGACGGAGCACGACAACCCCCGACTAAGAAATGCATTCGCATTTACGACGACGACGACGAAGGCAGAACTACGAGGCGCGCGCTCACGTGCGCTCGCGCTGGAGGAATGCAGGCGCACGCCGACGGAGCACGACAACCCCCGACTAAGAAATGCATTCGCATTTAAAAAATAACACCGGCGTTCGTCGTCTGCTCCGTTTCAACCCGATTCTCAACGGTGGTGTCAACAGAGTTGTGGTTAATCGTACTCACATTGGAGTCGAGGCATTACTTTACGTTCGGCGGGCTAGAGCTTGGAATTTCCAACCAATATCATGCGCTTAGCACGAACAATTACCGCCATCCCGCGGAGCCCGACGTAACCAGTGACGGCGCACTCACATGGTTGCCTGCATGTGTGCCTGACTATTGAATACAGGCTATAATGTGGCATTGATGTGTATTTGTTGCCGCACCTTGTTTCTAAACTCACGTAATCTTCCATTTATTCAGCAAAAGTTTACAGATTTACGCCATACACGTTAAGCTCGAAACCAAAAACATCGCACCCGCATCAGGGCCACCAACGAATTACTGCCATGACGTTACACATGCTTGCGGTGTAGTTTATTGCCATACCAAACTTCGACTTCTTTTGCCAATCGTTTATGGTTACAACCGACACTGTTTGTTGACGCAGCTTATATAATTGTTAAATGCGCTCGCAATACGCTAATCTCAAACCTGCGAAGGTGCCAGTACAGTACGTCACAACCGATGGCTCCACTTTTGAATGCGCATTCACGCGAAACAAAGGTGCATGTAAAAATAGATTAAAAAAACTCAATATCGCTTAATAGTATAGAGCAGAGTAATAGAGTAATAGACGACGCTTATGTCTGCACCAAATGCCGACGAATTCCTTCCTTCCTTCCCGTTTTAATCACGTACTGTATGACGTCACAAGTGGCGACAGTAACGAAACGGTGCCCGGTGTGTTTTCGGTGCGCCTGCAACTTCATGCGATAGTTTTTTTCCCTTGGTAAATCTTTGGCCAACTTTAAGAAAATCCATTTCCCTGGTTCGCTACTTATCACAAATCGTCAAGTGGGATTAGATGCGCTCTTAGATGAAAATAGATGAGAAGAGGGTTCTTAGATGAAAACAGATGTGCTCTTCATACTTGCGACAGCAATTAAAAAACACGCATTGAAAACAATGTTTTGACCCCAAAAATACAAAAAGCCCTTTCACCCGAACCTAGACCTCGTGGCGGCATTCCATGAGGTTCAACAGTAACGGAAGGTTGTAAATGGCGCGCGAGCCGTCTAAAACCGCGGGAAAATTGAATTGGACTTGAGCGAACCTCGCCGTGTTTATCTTACGAAGAGCGAGACGGGCAGGAAAGAGAAGAGAGGGATTTACGTGGCAGGGGCAGCAGAAGGCTATCGTCTTTCGACGACATTTTCCGCGAAGTGAGCAAATATTCGGCTAATTTTTCGCACTCTATTAAAGGGATGTTTACCACCTTGGAACGGTGCATCTGCAAATCAGATACAATGTTCATTCAGCAGGAATTACTTTGACCTTCACCTTGAACGTACCTTCGAGCCAAAGGCCAGAGTAATCGGCCCCGATTTTTCCTTATCTGCGAGACCCCGGAAAGCAGCGGCTCAGCGGACCTGAAGATTGACACGACCGAGAAATGAGTCGAGATACGAACTGAGGTCTTCGGAACAGCGCAGCCAACTTACGACGTTTGATTAATAACAGCATGCTGATATTGCTTCCAAAATGAGGAGTCGTCGAAACGTGGCCTCCACCAAAACATTTTTGCATTCAAGTGCGAATCACTGACAATATTTAAAGGCCACAAAAAAGACCTAGCAAGGAAATGACACTTCAAAAAGGGAGCAACACTAACTATTTTGGCGGTCGCGCAATATAATGCAGAGATTTCTGAACAAAAAAAAAAATAAAAAACGGGATTTTTTTAAAACTGGAATCTCAAAAACCCCGAAAAATAGGCACTGCAACAGCAAAAAAATAATTCTATTAGACCGGAAAATTCCGTTAGAAGCCCTGAAATATTAACTTGGAATCCCCGAAAAAATTTAGAAAGGCCGGAAAATTATTTTAGAAGCGCCGGAAAATGAATTTAGAAGCTGCAGAGAGAGCACCGGAAATTTACCTTCGAAGCAACGAAAAATAATTAAGAAGCTACGAAAATTTAGTCTAGAAGCTCTGGAATGTGAATGTAGAAGTGCCGGAAAATGGATTAAAAAGCTCCGGACAATAATTTAGAAGCCCGTAAAATGAATTTACAGGCCCTGAGAAACAAACTTATAAACCCCGAAAAACGAATTTAGAAGCTCCGGAAAATGAATTTAGAAGCCCCAAAACAGGGATTTCTAGGGCTCCGGAAAACGCATTTTTATTAAAAGCCCACGAAAACGGATTTCGAAGCCCCAGAAAACAGAGAAACTCCGCAAAACAGCTGCCCTAAATATTTCCCAGCGGCTTCGCAAAACCCGAACGCTGCTCCGCTGCGCTACGAAGCGTCGAATTACGTTTCTCATCCTTCCTCGGCCCTGGGGCCTGGGCCCCCATTTAAAATAAGCGTCGTGCCATCATTTCGATACCTTTCGCTCGCGTACTGAAGAACGAGGATGCGCAGGCCTGTCTCCAACGACACAGGCCCACGAAACCGAAACTTGAATGCGAACGGCCAGAAAAACAAACAAACAAACAAAAAAAAGCTTTAGGTGGCCAAAGTATGAACGGCGCAAATATGGAAAACGGCATTCTCGGCCCCACAAGGCCACTTTCTCCGCTTTCCGAGTTTGCCGCCTAAATTAGAGCCCACGTCCGAAATCTCGCAGTAAACACAGACGGGACACATTGGGCCTCGACAGATCCGCTGCGTAATCAGAGACAGCATAGTACTATATATATATATATATATATATATATATATATATATATATATATATATATATATATATATATATATATATAGTAAGGAAATGAGGGGCTCATTGAGGAAATACAGAAAGATAGGTCAGCAGTCTACAACGCCAAAGGAGGCATAGGGGTGTGGTTAGGCTCTTTTCTTTTTCACTATGGTTAATGAAGTAAACATTTTTTTTAAATATACAGAAGAAAGAAAGAAAGAAAAAACACGCGCCCAGAGTGGGGACCGAACCCACGCCTTTCGATTACATGTCGAATGCCTTACCAATTCGGCTATCTGGGCGACTGTGTTCTCCTTCACTTTCTGGGCTATTTATATTTTTACTAGAAGTTTATCTGACGCTTGAGGGTGGTAGCCAGCGCCACTCTGACTACACGGGGAGAAGGGGAGCTTCTTTTCAACCCCCGGGGCGTGACTCGAACGCCTACAGCCTGTCATGAGCGGGTTACTGGTGGGAAGCCCTCTTATGCTACCTAGGCATCAAGGCTGCCAGAACCGAGACCCTCGCTAGGCTTTCGCAGAATAATATAGTAAGGATCAATCAACCACCCGGTGGTTGATAAGAAGGTCCCCTTCTCCCCGTGTAGTCAGAGTGGCGCTGGCTACCACCCTCAAGCGTCAGATACACTTCTAGTAAATATAAATAGCCCACTTTTACGAGCCACGTTAAAATCAGCGAAAGAGCGTGAAGTCGAGAACTGTATACGACTCCGGCCACATGCAGCAAAGCAGGGGTCAGGAACGCGTGTTTGCGAGAGGCAGCTAGCCAGCAGGACGTACCCGGGCGAGTCCTTGGAGAGTCCTTGCGTGGCCAGCACGATGTCGGAGAAGGACGGGAAGGCCTCCTGGCCATCCAGGCTGCCCTGCGCGGACTCCGTCTCGGGCCGCTCCAACATGAAGCTGGTCTTCTTCAGCGGAGCCTGCGAAGGAGGACAGAGAAAGGAAGCGGCACGACGTTAACGGACGCTGCACTTCTAAATTAGACACCGCGAACGCAGGAAAACCCCGATACATTACACCAGTACCGTGAAAGCCGCCTCCATTACCCGTCCCCCCACCCCTTCCTCAACGCCTGCGACGCCCGACTGTGTGGTACAGCAGACTCCAGACTCAAACATATGTACCACTACATACGCTTACAATCCCAACTTCCCAACGTGCCATACTTTCAATTATGGGCCTGCGCCCACCACCCGAATGCCCCTCCTTCCCCCGACCCGGAGTAGTGCCAGTGCCGGCTAACCGGCTCTCAGCTCGAGACTCGGGAACGCCGTCACGGCCTGCACCAACGTCAAGGTGTTGATGGGTGCGCAATGAAACCCTTGCAACGTTAATTACAACACAAGAAAAAGAGGAGGGAAAACGTTTATTAGAGCTCTTATAAAATAAATGTGGGTGACGTTGCACAAGGCCGCGGGTCGCGGGAGCCGCTCGTGCCCTATTGACAAGGTCCTCAGGCCGCGAGCAGGTAAGCCTGCTCATGAAAAGGCAGGGGGTGTGGGTGGTGCGGGCGTTTTATACAGGGTGATAAGTAGATCCCGGTACGTCGCAAGTATAACCGTTGCAGGGATATGCTGCATATTGCAGGGGATATAAGGTGAAAGACGGGTTACTGTTGTCAAACGAAACAAAAAAAAAGTTTAACCATAACATGATCAACACTACTTCATACCGTACAAGGAAGGTAAGACCATAAAAAGTTACACCCACCGTCTCTCAGAAGCAAAAACAGAAAACGTACGCTATCAGAGTAACCAACCAAACGAAAAAAGGGCACACGAACATGCTTACCAAATACGATTCCGTCGCCCACCAAAGCCCGCACCCGTCATACCACTCTGATACTCAAACTTCCGAACTTCCGTCACCCCTTTGACTCGTCCTTGAAGCTGCCTTGAATACGGCACCACGGATCGTTCACGTTAGGGCGGCCCTTCCTTATTAAATTCGAACAGGGCACGCGCGTGCGTGCAGCGAGGCAGTCAAGTGAATGTCGACTGCTGCCCCAGTTTCCGAGACGGTGCTAATGAAAGGAGCCGCCCTCCGGGTTCCCGATCTCACCGCGTTTATTGATCACCCGTCGCCGAACGACGGCCTGCGTTTGACTGGCACTCGATCCACGCGGGCACCACAATGAAACGAGGCACCACCACTCAAGCCTTCGAGGCAAGTTATAGCCGCGATCAGTCAACTGTCGCGGCCTGTCACGCCGCAAGGACTTGCCACTCACACACACGAACCACTTCCGTAATGCACTCACTAGATGACATAGTCGTGTTTTTTTTCTCTCCAAATTTAGCGACGTCGTAAGTAGATTTAGAGAACAGGGAGCACCTAAATAGGTATGCGCTTTACTCTGATGTAGATTCTAGCCCTCCATGCAAAGTTAAGACGAATTTTTGCCAAAAGAAACGGGAAAAGGCGCCGCTGGCCCTCGAACACGAAGTCACGAAGTGTTTTTGACAAAGTGTAGAAATGTAAGGGTCGGGCGGACCTAGTCTACAAGGTTACTTGTCCTTCGTACAAGAAACCGCACCGAAACGTAGCATCCTGGGAGGCACTAATCCTCAGCCGAACCTCCGACGCCCAGCGCAAGATCATCGGTCTCGCCCTAGAAGCCGCCAAGTCCCAAGGGATACCGGCCGACTGATGGGGGGAGGGGGCACCTAACGCTCCCTCTTTGACTGGTGTGCAATAAAGTTTTCACTGACTGACTGACTGACAAAGTGTACTGTTGGGCGAGTTGGTAGTACATAAAAAAAAAAAACGCTACAGCGCGAATAGAAACAAGGGCACAGCGCTCGTCCCGTCGTCTTTCTGTGTCCTTGTGTCTCTTCTCGCTGTAGCTATTTTTAAAATGCGGGGTGCGGATGTAAGTAAAGGTGGAAAGGGGGATATAAGGTTGGATGAGAGAGCTATATCGAAAGACAAATAAAATCGAAGAGAGAAGTAGGGGTTCGTCTTCTTTGACTGCCTGGAGGCAGCAGCTTCTGACCTCACTCCTTTGAACTGCCGTTTTCCTGCAAAGCACCGGTCGCGAGTCTAGACTTCACCGATGCCTCGTTACTTCATTCCAGCAGCTTCAGTGGCTACTGAAAACTCGTGGCTTTAATACAGCGCGCTGCGAATGTGAACGCTTGAGGTCTGAGCAAATGAAGTTCTGTACATCGCCACGAAGAACAATTCAAGCTAAACTACGCCGTACGCGGAGGTATAATGATGCTGCCTAAATCTTGCACCGACTGTAGCAAGGCGTCAACTCACAGATCAATTCGAGAGCCGCCAAAACTTCCGGCCTCACCGCGGCGCTTGTATACACAGGAAAGAACAGGACGACATACAAGACAAGTCACCAGAGCGCGACCGTTCTGGAACACAGGCACACGCCCCGAAAACTAAACATAGCTCAAGGTCTCTCCAAGGTATATACCGGGCGAAGCTGACAAAAGAATCTCTCATCTTCCGGCTCCTATGGATGTTTTCAACTCGTTCGTCTTGGCCGCAGCCACTTTGACATTGGACTGTGCTCGCGCCGCCATAACTGGCGCAGTCGACAGGACCGTCGAACTGCGCATGCGCAACAAAATCCAGAACATGTCCCAGTCTAACGGTTAATACGGGGGGATACGCCATGGGAGACAAGAAAGCAAACTCAGGTCGGCTCAACGGGCCACGGAACAAATAATGTTCGGAGTTAACACTCAGGGACAGGAAACGAGCTACCTGGCTGGATCAGACAATTCCAACGAGAGTAGAAGATATTATTGGGCCTCCTCGATTTACCAGTCCTGGACGGTCCGCGGGCCGGCCGAGTATTGCCTTCGGATCGGAAGCCGCATAGGAATACATGGGAAAATAGAGTGCCGGATTGCGTCTCGGAAATTGCGCGGACGATCCGGGACTGATAATCGAGGAGGCCCATTGTACAAGTAGTGAAGAACAAATGGATTTGGAATGGCCATGTAGAACGAAGAACCGACAACCGGTGGACAATTAGGGCAGCAGAGATGGGTCTAGAAGAAGGGGAAGGCCATTAATCCCATGGAGAGATGAAATACGGAAATTCGGTCGCCAACTCTGGACTCGAGCGGCGCAGTACAGAAGAAGTTGCTGGCCAATGGGAGAGGCTTTCGTCCTGCAGCGGGCCTGAGCCGGATGATGATGATGATGTTGGTGGTGGTGGTGGTGGTGTTGGAGGTGGTGGTGGCGGCGTTGTATAGGAGTAAAGTGCAAGTGCATATATGCCCGTGATTGCGCGTCGCGGGCCGCGCTGAGAAGTTCCTCCAGGTTCACACGATCTGTTGGGCCTGTTAACTTGTCAGGTAGACCGTCAATTTTCCTGTGCCGGTTTCCACACCACACAGACGCCGATTGATAAAGTCCTTCAGCTATGGGCACATGCTTTGGACAAGACCGCTGTGCTTAAGAGCTCAGGCGGTTCACAAGCACTTTGAGCACGCACACGAGCACTGGCCCACACTTCACGCGTCTAAGTTGAGATATAACCGCGCGATAGCGCGCAGTTATATTATTCGAATTTTCGCAGTGTTCGATTACGCCGCTCAACTAAGTGAAATATCCCATGGTGCCAATGCAGACGTATCAACGAAGGCACCCCTTTTCACTTCCATACTGGTTGACAATTTACCAGAATGCATTGATTGAGCTGCGCGACATCCTGGTAATATATCTCTGCGCAGAAAGCCCAGTCAGCAATTGTAACACAAACTGACAATACGAACCTGTATGGCGAATCTTCGCTTGCACTTCTCCTCTTTTCCGCTCATACCCAGCTTTCTCGCTCAAAATTACAACCTCTCGGGAACCTAGCAAAACCACTTTAGGAAAATAATATTTGGCATAAAGATAGAAGCCAACGTGAAGATTAAAACGCTAAAAGAACATTTCAGGCTTCTGAATATTTTTCTGTGTAATTCGCTGTCAAATCTAACTCCCCATGCATTTCTATGGGATAGTTCCCATGGCTCAGGAACCCAGTCGCGCAACGTGCGCGACTTGAAACTGTGCACAAAGCAAGTATTCACCCCAAGTATTAGCTGTGCAAAAGAACTTTTCGTTTCGCTAAAAAATTTCAGAGTAATCACTGTTGAAAGGACTGCCATGAGCGGGAAAGCTGCACATGTACATTCTTTTTTTTTTTTTTTCTAAATAAGAACATTCTGTGGCTACACTTCTCAATTTAGTGCTGAGCACGGTTTTTTCCCCGCTTGGACTGGGTAAACCACTCCTACTTTATGGCTCATTAAAGTTTCGTACTACTACTATTACTACTGCAGGGTTTTCCCGCTTACTAGGCGTCAATTAAGATCCGTCAATTACGTACTAAGCATAGTGGAGGACGATGTTTCGCTGGCTCATTCTGAGCGTGGTGCGTTTCTGAGCTTAAAGTTCGCGACATCCTAATATCCAGGGAGAGTTACACGAGGACGTTACGGGAAGTGACCTTCAGTCTATTGCACATGACGTGTTGTAAGTGGGTTCATTAGGTGTATCCGCGAAATGTGGGGCGTCAATTAAGTGTTATGTGCCCATTCAGTTTTATGCGTCTAGCAAATGTTATACATCCACTAAGTGCAGACGTCCACGAAGTGTGGACATCAAGCATTTGCACGCACCCGCCGCGGTGGCTCAGTGGCTGAGGCGTTGCGCTGCTGAGCACGAGGTCGCGGGTTCGATTCCCGGCCGCGGCGGTCGCTTTTCTGATGGAGACGAAAAGCAAAAACACCCGTGTGTACGAGATTTCGGCACACGATAAAGATCCCCAGGTGGTCAAGATTAATCCGGAGCCCTCCACTACGGCACGCCTCATCGCCTGCGGTGCTTCGGCGCGTTAAACCCTACAATCAATCAACTTTTACTGGATCGCTATGAAGATCAAACAATTTACAACTTATTACGGAAAAATGTTGTTTAATACCAACAGTTAGTTTACAAGGAAAGCAACGACAGCTTTGCAAACTCAACAGTATGCACGAACCGCGAACAACGGAGTAAAAAACGAGCAAAACGCAAGCGCGGGTAACACGGCGGAAAACACGGCACACACGCTGACCACCGCGAACGACGGGGCCTCCTCTCTTCCCTATTTTCCCACATCGTCGACACGCCTCATGAGCCACGCTTTTGTGGACATTCGGGGCCGAAGGAGAGAAAACATCCTTCCGCCCGGCCCAACCGCGCGCATTCGAGCGATCTTTCCGTTTATTCGCCCCACGCGAGGACGCGTCCGGGCGTGGAGGCGCGTTTATGGCCGCGTTCTCAATCGACAGTCGATACAGCACGGTCACGCCGAAGGCCTCGACGATGAAAGTAACGCGGCGACAGCTGCGTCGACCCCTCCGTTCGCGTTCGAGGAAAGACAGTTTGGACACGTGCTGGCAAGGGCAGCGGTCAGAAATTGGCCGATGTAAAGACGGGGAAACGTTTATTGAGCATAATAATGCCGCTCTGCACTCGTGCGAGCCCTGGCTTTTTCGCCCATTCTAACAACGAGCACATTGTCTGCACGTGCCAACGCTCACAATTAACTCTCCAAACTCCCTCTCTCATTCCTCCCCAGATGCCAAAAAGGGCATTTAAATGCACAAAAAACACATCACGCTAAAAGCACACAGCACTCGGCACGACAGCAAGGTTCCCCGAATTTTACGAAAACACAAACAGCTCGATAGCGGACACGGTTTCCACAAACTTCCCAATCCTTTCTTTCGGCGGCAAATATGCTTGTAGCGGTAAAGCCAAGTTTGTGGCAAAGCCACTATTTTCCGCCGATGCAAATGGTCCAGGAACGGCCCTCCCATTAGCCCTTGCGCCCGACGAAACGCTTGTGGAAAAGATGCGCAAGAGAGGATGCAAGGAGAGCGCAGTTCACGAGACCATGCTTACGTGACGCAGCCAATAGCGCTCGCTGCTCCCAGCCGGCGCGGAGGGCAATTTATGTTCCGTCCCTCGGCCTTGAGCGCTCGCTCCCGCAGCCGGTGCGGAACGCTATACAAAAAAGGCGCGCGGCGTAGCATGTGTTCACTCCACCCAGTGAAATGGACAAACAGCTCTTCCACGTTATCGTAAGTAATCAGCATAACTTCGCTGTCAATTCACAAACCGTCAGGCGATTTGTATGCGCTCATTATGAACCTATTACTTCTATTCGTCCTCCCTTTCGTGTCGGCGCCTACGGAATGCAGTGTGCTCAACGTGAGGTTCAGTGTACACTTTTTTGGGGCATTTTAGCGGCGAAGCTCCTCTTGCTCGGACCCTGTCCCGCCCCTCGTTGCTGCTGTATACGGCACGGCACATTAATGATGATTGTGGCAGGATCCCCCTAGGGATTGGCCAACCAAAGATTGGCCGAAGAGGTCAAAACGTTCAGCGCGTTCGTTGCTACCCAACAAGGAGAAGAGGAAGAAGAGGTTGTCATTCGTCGCCTGCGAGCTCAAGACACGTACCGGGGGTACACGACACAAGACGCTCGGCAGAAGGCGACGGCCAAGGTGGCTAAAATGTCACACACCGAATTCGCCAACTTACCCATGGAAATTCTCATCGTCCCAAACAAGTCCTACATAATTACCACAAACATCGACGTCGTCGACGGGCTTGTCAACGGAGCGGTGGAAAGTTTGTCGTGTCGAGTGCGGGCGAATGATGTGCGGGCGAATATGATGTGTGGGCGAATGTTTCACGGTTTTACCGATAAGCATTTTTGCTTCGCCCCTCTCATCATCATTCACTTCGTGGAGATGGCGGAATTTTTTTTTCTTGCTTTTAAAAAGCCCCATCTCTTTAACAGTTCACAGTCAACAAGGAATCTGATACAGTGAATTCAAAATGTTTCAGGTGACCCCGTAAATGGGGCCACGGAGTTGAAAGATGAGCTAAACGATGAAAGGAACACATTCTTTAAAGGTGCATTGCAGCGTTAACTCGACGTATCTCTTACGTTACAAAAGCCTACTTTGGGTCTCAGTTAATTTCTAACGCAAAATTAAAGAGAAGAAATTTAAACCGCTATCTGTGATCGCCTTACGAAGTACCGCGATGGCATTACACGTACTTGCATGCAGATTGATGCAATCCCCGTCTTTTTGAGTTAGCCTCAAATCACTTCAATCCTCCTTTAAAAATGTTCACACAATGTACGGGCGCTCGGATTACCACTCCGTTAAAACCCGCCCTGAAATAAAACGGGGACTCCGTCGGGACAGACGACGTCACTAAATCTCACGAGGACGACGGTAGAACGGAAACCACGAGTTTGAACAAAATCTCCTCGGAGTAGAGGTATGCGTGTAAATGTGGTTAAAAACGTAGCAAAATGGGCTGCAGTTCCTGAACTCCGGCGCAGTGCAAATACAATTTTTTACAACATTACAACTTTTTTACAACTTTTTGTGCCACCTCCTGTATCGCTCCAACGTGCTTATAATCATTTGGTATTATTCCATTTCCTCCCGCTTACAGATTAAGGTCATGTGTCATTTGGTAGCGCAGCACGTGCACTTTTTTTTAAAGCTTCACACTTTGTGACCGCTTGCAATTTTGTACTGTATAACGTCCTTATACGTACGTGATTACATTGTTTTTTATAGTCCATACATACAACATACATACATACATACATACATACATACATACGCCCATACATACATACATGTTTTCAAAATGTGAACTTGCTTTGTACGCTCTGCTATAGATAAATTTTGGCTGCATGTGTACAAGACGTTTTTTACCGAGTTGAATTCCACATATCTGTATATCTTCCCACCTGCAATGTTCCCATGTGCAGCTTCAAATGACCTTTTTTGTGCGTTATCTTCTTTTTCTCTTTACTGATATGTAACGTGTTACATGTTCCGTTTCTTGTTCCTTCGAAATTCGATGTTATCCGAAAATTCTGCCGCGACACTTGCCCTTTGTTACCCCCCTTACTTAATGCCCTGCAATGGGGGAATGTAAGGTATTTTTAAATAGATAAATAAATGTATCAATGTTGAGCAACTACTTTCAGAGCCCTGAAGAATGTCAAAAAAGCGCTCACGTAATATCCAAGAAAGAGCTATATATAGTTACTTCGAAAGACTAAGCGAGGAGGGTACGTACGCGCCGGTGCACATCGCTTGTGTAGCTTCAACTAAAGGGGAACTGCGAGCGATGCCTACGAACTGTAATCTCAATGTGCATGTGGCTTTTCATGCATATAATTATCCGAACCGGGCACCGCTGTTCGCATTCGAATAGTGGCGTTGCGCCATTTAGTCAGACTTGGGTGTTTTCCCAGACAATTGCCCCGCTTTTTATTATTATGTTGTAACCAATTAAAACAAGCTCAGCGACGGAGCACCTTGGTATAACTTTCAATGCCTCTCTATTTATTTATTTTCCCTCGTGCATAGCCGCAAGCGCCAAATATTTCAATGCTGCCGTGGTGAAAACCCCGAGTCGTCGAACCCGAGTTAGGTTTCAACACAGAAGGCGTGCTTAGAATAGGAGCGTAGTAGGTTTTAGCTACTGAAAGTCTGAAATCCAAAAATAAAGCTGTTCCTTAAAAAAAAAAAACGCAAGTCCAACACCTATTTTATCCTGGAGTAGGGGCAGTGTTGTATGCGACAGACGCCGAGTCGCCAACGTAGGGGAGAACGCAGATGCTACCTTTTACCCACGGACAAAGATTGATTGATTGATTGATTGATTGATTGATTGATTGATTGATTGATTGATTGATTGATTGATTGATTGATTGTGTGGGTTAACGCGCCGACGCTTCACAGGCGATGAGGCGCGCCGTAGTGGAGGGCTCCGGACTAATTTTGACCACCTCGAACACACCCCACGGTCAAAGAGAGCTTTTTTTTTTTTTGCACGCAATATAATAATAAACCTGCGGTCACTAAGTGGAACTAAGCCACCTTAACACTGTGCGCCACCTGTGGCACGAAAGTAAAATAAATTACACGTCACAACAGGCAGGACTCGATCGTCGATTCGACGTTCGAGAACACAACAATTGTGTGAGTCGCTACATCACAGTACAAAGTAAACCACGCAGTCCTCGAAAGCAGGGGAAGCAAGGTTTCCCGAAAACTGGCCTTGAAGCAACTTTTGCTTCCCTCACAAGAAAAAAAAAAAAAAGAGAGAGAAAGAAACGATAGAAAGCAACCTGGTCTCGCCTAGAGCACGTGAACAAAGAAGCCGATTGTTGTTGTTGAGCCGCGGCGCCTTGAGCGGCAGGGCGCTTTCTTCGACACGGACCATCAAAAACAGCGCGACGGCGTCACGCAAGCTCTTTCAGTCACGGCTTCCAACCACGCCGCATTTCCATCGTATTACCTTAATTTCCCCCGGTGATGATACCCTGTGTCATTCTCCGTGCGCTCATCAGTACACATTTATTCCGCCATTACCTGGCATATACTGCAAGTGCTTCGCGCATCACGCAACAGAACACGGCGGCGGGGCTAGTAAGCGTAAATAATGTTTACATGCTCACCTGACGCTTGGGGTAGCCTTAACAACGGCAATAATGACGAAACGGCTTGCCCCGTGGGGTGCAACAAAGGAGGCGGATAGTTTCAGGAACGAACGTTTGTTGCGGCTGTTTTTTGGATTCCATGGCGAGACGGAACATGTCAACGCAAATGGAAAGCCAGTAACAGTTACCATCATCATGAACATTGAGAGTTTTACCATGTAAAGTCAGTCTGCAGGCCCTCCCGCTGCATCACATTCCTAAAAAAAATCGCGGGCCATCTCCACTAACGTGAAACCTGGGGAGGGGCGAAGCATATGCAGTGTATACAAACGTATTCTTGGCGCCACGGCATTTTTGCCAACGGAGATGAAACCATTGGGGAGGTAACAGCCTTGCTGTAAAAATATCCTGTCTTTGAAACACGAAGCTCTCTAGCTGGAGGCGTAAACGAGTGTCCCGGTGTCTTTTTTTTTTTTTAGTACACGTTACGTTCTAGCGCGAGGCGTGAACCAGTTTCCTGGTGTTTTAGTACCGTGACTACACAGGCAAGGAAACGACACTTCCCCGAACTATACACCCACATGCTACCCTTATACCCATCATTGTTTTTATCTGATCAACCCCCGATCACAAGTGAGCGCCTTCTAGCCTACCTCGCCGACATTGCATCCCTACGAAAAGCGACGAAGGGAACATGGAAGGCGATGTGACCGACGGGGTACGAAAAGTGAGCACAGTGTCAGGAATCGGGTGTAACTCGCTCCGTTGATAGTTGTCAGTGACTGCAATGAGGACGTCTAGAAAACAAGACAAGAAGTGGTTCGTACAGTGCCCGGTTCATGTCGAAAGTGTTTGAACTACAGTATCACCATTCACACCAAACGACCGCTGAACACAGGTCATGCATAGCGCCTTAATCTTTGTGTATACGTACCGCCGTACGAGGTACCCTCCCACGGAGTTTAAACCACACTCGTCTTGCGCTACCCGAAACCACTATTTGCACCCAAATTCTCTAATGCCCCCATCCAGTTAAATGCCTCCCCCATACAGGGTGTCCCAGCTATCATGGACCTAGATTTTAGAAAAGAGCAATGGCGTTACTCGAAGAAATCCTAGTGGATAATGTTTGCCGTACTGTAGAGAAACGAACACTATTTTTTCGTTAATAAGGTTTAATTATTTAATTTTAATTATTTAACTCGAAAAGTACTGCCGTAAGCATTGAAGTGTCAATGAGACACTTGTATACGTACCCACGAGACGAATCCAACTGCGGTATTTTCAGCGACGAACTATAATTGCGCACTCATTTATTCTGACTGATAAAGAAACCCCGCGAAATATGAGAAATACCACCTGACGGCGCTCCCGCGAACATCGTAAAGCAGTCCCCTCGAACAGGCTGCCTCTGAGTTAGCCAGAATGAAATAAAGAAAAGAAAGAAAGAGGAAATCGCGACTGGGTTTGTGCCTTATCTCCCACACGCGCCCCGCGAGACTTGCCGCTGTTGCTCCTTCCATGCATCCCTTACCAAGGTGATGTGTTGTCTTTTCGGACCGACCAGATTTATAGGGGAAATCCCCAAGGTGGCGCAAGATCCTGGACCAGGACGAATTTTAGATGCGGAGCATCTCATGCTCGGGGCTGTGTCCCTACCTCCCTTGTCATTGTCCGCCGTCCGCACTGCACTGCGCAAGAGCGTCTCTTCATCCCCGTTAGCGTTTCGGATGACGTCAGCGCAGTTCACTATAAAAACAAATAGTAAGGCGGCGCCCGGTTTCGATCCCACGACTCTCTGGCCGCAACGGGAGGTACGTGGCGCTCTTCCCACTGCGCTACAAACCGAGACGGGAGCATGTGCTACGAACGCGCCTAATGTCCTTCAGTCATTCAAACTACGTCAAGAAGCTACTGCTACAACGAAGGCACGCGAAGCTGAATGTCAACCGAAACGACGAACTGAAAACTAATGGGAACTTCAGTCGACCCCATGGCTGCTTCGCATACTACTCAGGGTACCCCTATGGGAAGATGGTGTAATTTTTTTTTCAACTGCGAAGCTTCTGAGAAATCTGTACAGCTTTCCTTTGTAGCCGTACTGCTGCAGTGAGGTGGATGTCAAACTTTCCTTCGCTGTCTTTTTGGACGTGTGACGGGCGAAGCAGTTGTTCTCAATCAGCTTACTTGAGGGCGCTGGTTTATGATGGGCGCGGGAGCACCGTCACTTAATATTTTTTTTTTTTGGCCACTACACCGTTGTTCTGGAAACATTACGCTCTGTGTTTCCTTAGAGCAACGCCATTGTTCTTTTTTTATAGTCTAGGTGCATGATAGCTGGGACGCCCTGTATATACTTCTAGTCCTGTCTCTCACCCAAGGGAACTCCAATGCCCATTTTCAGACACAAGACAGGCTTAAATTCCCTTTAAATTATGCTCAGTTTCTCCTCGAAGGCCCCTGTCTGAAAACTCTTCGGCTAGTAGAGACGCCGTTCAGAAACGGCCCCGTCACATGATTATTATGTAAAAGGGACGTCGTATATAATGATTAAGTGCAAATTTTGTAAGCTTCATAGCGATAGAATTCGTTACGAGACTATTTTCAGATTGTTCGTGTGAAGATAAAAGATATAGAGCCACCATCTGAGTGCAGACAGGTGTGCGACTATTAAAAATACTAAATAGGTCCTCCTAAGCCTTTTTTGTATTTTTACGGGTCAGCGATAAAACCACGTCAAAAGAAACACAAAATAAAACTCACCCGTATACGACTCCTTAAGAAACACGCGCACGGGCTTGCTCGCTTTCGCGCGAATCCACCGAAAGCAACGCTTCGCAGAGCGCGTAACACAAGGATGAACTTTCCGGCTCGATGCTCGGACAGTATTATACGGTTCACCGCACTTCTAATGGTTCAAGAGGCAAGAGCTAAGCTTAGAACGTCGCGAATCAACGAGATGATCGCAACGAATGCCGCACACATGCGCCAACCAGCGACACCACAGTTCGAAAAGAGCGTATACGAACAAGCCAGCGCTACACGGACGATCATCGCAGTCGCAAAGCTCCAAACCACGCAAGCAGCAGCGCGCAGTATGCCTGGCATCGCCGCACGTTCATAACACATATATACAAGCTCCGACTTCGAAAACGAGCCCCGGAAACTTTCGAACCACAGCAAACCCCAGCCCTCTCTCTCTCTCTTAGCGTTTTTTTTTTTTTATTTGGCGTTGCTTGGGAAAGTTTTGGTTCCCGGCCACGCGGCGTTGAAGAGGAAAGAAACCAGATGGCACGAGGCCGGACTTACTATAAACGTCCAGCCCTTGGCGTACACGCGAAGCCCGAAGTTGTGTGCACGGCACTTGAAACCGACATGTACAACACGTCCTGCGCTACATGATCGGACAAAAAACAAAAATCGGTAATTGAACAAAAGCAGTTGGAAAAGCTTTCTCGCCGCGCCTTGCGACTGAGCCGCACTTACTGAGTGGTACGGAGCTTTACTCAGCACACAAGCAGTTGTCAGTGTTTAACATCTGCAGTATCATCATCATCATCATCATCAGGCTGCCTAAACCCACTGCAGGGCAAAGGCCTCTCTCATAGATCTCCAATTATTACGGTCCTGTGCGAACTGCGACCAATTAATCCCCGCAAACTTCTTGATCTCATCTCAGCTGCCCATCTAACTTTCCGCCGCCCCCTGCAACGCTTGCCTTCTCTAGGGACCCACTCCGTTACCCTTAATGAGCAACGGTTATCTTGCCTTCGCATCACATGCTCTGCCCGTTTTTTCTTCTTAATTTCTACTAATATGTCCTTTACACGCGTTTGTATCCTGACCCACTCCGCTCTTTTCTTGTCCCTTAATGTTACACCTATCATCCGTTCCATTGCTCGCCGAGTCGTCCCCAATTTAAGCTGAACCCTTTTCGTGAGCCTCCAAGTTTCGGCCCCGTAGGTGAGTACCGGTAAGATGAAGCTGTCATACAACTACTTCTTCAGGGAAAATGGTAGGCTGCCATTCATCATCTGACAATGCCTGCCGAATGCACCCCACAGTATCCACAGTACACTCTGTAGTATACATTTCAGCATACATCTGTACTGAACCTATGCTTGTGGATACAAAAACATGTCCATCACGCTTGGAGCGCCGAGACCCAGAATTGACCTGTTGCTACCGGTATTCATCAAACACTCCAAGTAACGTCTACAACAGCCGGTGCTATAAATGCGAAGCGTTACACGCCCTAACGGAAACGAAGTTCCCGTTAGGGCGTGTAACGCTCACCGAATCACCTTTCGCGAGTAGAATTGTACGTCACGCGCCGAGTGACGCAAGTCAGGTTCGGAGTGTACAGAATGTCGGGAAATGTCAGGGGGCGCGTGCGGATTGAATTCGTGCATGCACAACGCGTGCAGCACACAACTGAGCAAAGCTCTAGAGGCGCGAGACCATAGCACACGCCGCGTACATGTTAAACCACAAACAACAAACAAAATCGCACCTCCAATTTATCTTTCTACGTTCCCACCGAGAACCGACCAAGGAGACACTTGCACCAATAATAGAAGCAACGCACCACGAGCGGCGGTTCGCCTTTACGAAAGACCATCGATTGTTTACGTACGACGGAAACGTTCGAACACGACCGCTTCTCGAACTGTTTGAAGGATGGCGTTTCGTGAGCCAATCGCTGCTTGTTTTTTCGACCGCCCCTTCCCCGCTGGCAAGAGAATGGCCCCAGTGACGGCGCTGGTAAAATAAATGGCGGCGGCAGGCTGACCCCTGCGTTACTCTGGCGCCGTTTCTTCTTTCGCTCGCTTGAGCAACCACAAAACTTTTGCGCTTTGAAGCCCCTCGCTTTCTATAGGGCACGGGAACAGAGTTTTCTGGCAGGGGGAACGCCCGTTAGATGAACCAAATTTCTCCAGGGAGGCACGGCAGGCTGTTGCCGAGGGCGTGTATAAAGTGCACGGTGGTGGTGGTGGTGGTGGACTTCGCCGCTATGAGGCCAGCCGTCCGTAACAACAAAATGTGGTTGATCCCTCTTCCATAGGAACCGGTAAAACAAGAAAGTGAAGTGTGCTTTCAAAGGAGCAGTTGAATGTTTATTGTGCGTCGTGATGAACTTGCACATCGCTATTTCTATTTCGTCGGTATGGCAACGTTAGACGCATCAACGTTTTACACTGGATTGCGCGCGTAGGAGCACTGCGTAAATCCGACTGAAACCACAGGCGCCCGCAAACCGTCTGTGTGAACGAAACCAAACGGGTTGTCAGCGAATCGTTTGCTGAACACACGGTCCGCTGCAGCGAAAGGAGCAGAGGACCGTGCCACGAGCGCGACATTCGGAAGTCAGCGCCGATCTAACTCCGTGGTCGTTGCCTTACAGGCTTCTCAGCAGGTTACGCTGCGCGTCCCCCGTACACGTAGGCGCTGGCATCGAGGCGCCGGCATCGAGGCGCCAACTGTCGGCGCTCATTCGCGTCATGACGCACTACTTCGCTTCGCCTCTCCTAGACGGCAGCACCATCTGAAGGGAAGGATATAAGGCGCGTTTGTCGTGTTTACGCGCGCAGTCGGGAGCGCGTTTCGGACCACCCGTTGCGGCGAAAGAGTTCGTGGTGCAAATCCCGGCGCAGCCGCGTCAATCGTAGTCTTCCTGGCGACGTCATTTCCATCACGGATATAACATCAGTCAGACCTTGGTGGACCCCGGCATAAAACACTTTCATGTTAAAAAAAATAAAATCGACGTCACAGCTCCCGTGACCTTCTCCGAGATAAAGCAATAGTTGGCGTTTACCGTTACGGCGAAGGAGGGCGCGCCGCTTCTGTTGGCCAGCCAACGAACAGGCAATAAAATAACTGTCTCATATGACACGGTTATGGCAAATCAAATTGGAGCTTTGGGCGCGGAGGCTAGCGGAATGAGAAGGGTAAGGCCGCGTTCAGATTGTTCATGGCAAAAAACAGCGCAAAGAAAATGAACGGAAGATGAGAAAGTAACATTTTCTGCATCTGCATTTTCTTATATTGCCTGCGCGCAATAAAAATTTATTCAGTTGTTAGTTAGCGCCCGTGTTTGTCCCTTTCTCGTCTTCCGTACAGTTTCTTTGCGCTTTTTTTTGGCCATAAGTATGATCCAACTAGCCTGTCTTCACACTTCAGTTTAGGCTGCTGCCGCAACTGTCGTAATAACTTTAAGTAATGACGTCATTTCACGTCTCAGCCAACCGAACTGCGTGACACGCCGTTTTTTTTTTTACGTGCATAAATCACAATATGGCTTTTGCGTCGGTAGTCTGAACATAGCATAACGGTTAATTTTGACCCCCTAGTTATTTTTAGTGCGCCGAAATGTCGACAGGCAGCCACACCAAATACCGAACACGCGTGACGCATGGGATATACTGACATTTTATTGGTTATGATGTTTAACGCGCCCACGCTACACAGGCGATGAGGCGCACCGTAGTAGAGAGCTTCGAATTAATTTTCGCCACCTGGGGATCTTTAACGCGCGCCGAAATGATATATTGACGGGGATATACTGGCAAGAAAACGAAAACAGTGACAAAGGGTCCAAAAAAAATTGGCTGGCGATTACGATACTCCCTGATGCGATATTTGGGCGCAGCAGCAGTGCGCTGAGGCAGCCCTCACTTATGGATTCTCTCGACGGCAGCGATGATGAGCCTCTGTGTCGGCGGCGCGAAGCGCGTCTCAGGAAGGGACCGCGAACTGTGTCTTAAGCGAACGCATATCATACACGCGCGGACGTCTCCCTCGCGTTTTCGCCAAGCATCGCGCCGTCGAGCGCCTCGTGCAGGCACAGCATACTGCCCACTCTCCTCCCCGACCGCACACTTTCGGAGAGCGCTGGCTCGCGCCACCACGGCGATCCTTTGACTCATCGGTCTTCCCATCGTTCGCTTTTATTTCACTCGTTGGTCTCCCCATCGTTCGCTCGGTCACGACGGCGGCGACGCGGCTCAGCCCAGAGACGGGCGACGAAGGGCTGCACCCTAAAACACAATGACCGCCCCCTCTCTTCTTGGAGCGAAAGCGCCGTTACTTCAGGTACAAAACCAGACAACGGCTTGCTTCCTCGTAGCGTCAGTATGACCTTCAAGCTCAGCCAAGGTCAAGCCAGAACCTCGCGCGGTTGCGCAGTGAAAGCGTCTCATCACGTGTTCGTTCCAAGGGGAGGGGTGCGGAGTGGGATATACGGGGAAAGAGTAAGGGCACGTGCCATCAGAAAATGATACGAGGAAGCGCTATCCGCATCCTGTAACTGCGCGCTCTCGGAGCGAAAACCTGCGGCCGCTCGACAAACTTAGTTTAGCCGTGTTCAACCACGGTATTATTTTTTTCTTTCCGGAAACAATCGCTGACGACTGATTAACACAGCCTCCGCTAGATGCAGATGGCGCCCCCCTTAGTTATTCCTGCATTTCATCTCGGAGAGCAGGTGCAATGCTGAAACTGTCGGTGCCAGAAAAAAGGCCAAGTTGAGTGCAAAGCATCTAGAACAAAAATACCTCGTCTCTGTATCGATAGAGTGGACGGCTATACTTGCAAAGCGACTTGCCACAAACACATAGGTATTGCCGCCCCACGAATACCGAATACAAGAACAGGAATAAATGTGACAAAGCGGATTGTACGTGGGAGAGCCAAGTCGGTATCGAAACATTTGCCCATATGTTCGGAAAAGTGCTGCCATGCAGGGAAGCATTTTAGTTTTCTGCCCCCTTTTTTTCACACCCTCAGAACTGTACATACGCAATAAACTGAATGAAGTCTTGCCTCGCGCTGGACATTGTAGCGATCTCTGCTTTGTGTTGACACCCCTGCCTCGTATACCGACGTATGCCGACACTCATACCTTAACTAATGTCTCCCACTAACCCAGAGTCCCCTGCTAACACATTCGTTGTATTGAGATCTTTACTGACACCTGTTCTGCGTCGTGACGACATGTGCGCCACATGCACGCAAAACGGCATCATCACACAACTAAAACACTACCCCCGCTGAACTCTTAATTTTTACTACATGCGTTGCTTCAGTGAATTTAAGCTCTCTCATCTATAATTCCCGAGTTTGTTTATTTATTAGGGTCGAAGCCCCTTAGGAGCTGGGGCGTCTCCTTTCATCATCGTCATAAACGTCGTCTCATGTAGTTACGGTACTAAAAAATACCGGGACACTCGTTTACACCTCGCGCTTGCAAATCGAGAGCTTCGTGCTTCACAGAGAAAGAGACTTTTACACCAAAGCTGTATACCTCCAACTCTCGACGGTTTCATCTCCGTTGGCAAAAACATCAAGGCGCCAAGAATACACTTTTTTTTTTAACTTCGAGTTTTTGCCGCGCGGCGTATGAGAGGCGGTAAAAGATGGGAGGAGGGAAGAGAGTAGGAAGGAAAGAGAAAGAGAAGAAAATAGGGAGAGATGGGCTGCCAAGAGCACAGAAGGTCACGAAACCGACAGGGTTTCAAGTCTACAGGTATGCACGCAGTCCAGTGGCGTGCAGAAAGTCCATCAGTGACCTGCAGTATTTATCGTCCTGCACCCACCGGTTGTAGTCATCCAGTTTATCCCACCGGAGACCAACCTTTGTAAGTGCATCGTCTCGAGCTGTCCTTGTTCCCGCGCACGTCCACAAAAGATGCTTGGCGTCAGCTTCAACCGCCGGAGTACACTTATACACTACATGCTTCGCCCCTCCCCAGGTTTCACGTCAGTGGAGATGGCCCGGGATCTTATTTTTTATTTCGAACATAAATACATGCATGTAGTTATGTCCACGAGGCGTGGCAAACGAGACTCGTGTCGCCCATCCTTCCTAATCCCGGACGAATCGCGCGCCACGGCGCAGTAGGACTAAGATTTCATCTTCAATACGTGCGTCCCTCGTCTCCAAACCACCGGCGGCGATCGCACACAACAGCCGAACGTTACAAACGCGCCCTGGCCCGTAGCCCGAGAAGCAGCGGACACGAGCGAAAGCGTCGTCTGTTGTGCACGTTGTCAGGGCATTTATTAAACCGCCCCTTAGGGGGACGACAAGTACGCGATCGGGACATCGACGGGGCTGCACGCACTAAAAAACTTCACACGGCGCATCCGCTAGGTCCGTCGGTTCCGTGGGAAACGATACGGCCGCCGCGAACGGGGCGCCTAACACTTACGTTATGTTTGCGCTGGGCAACTTGCCACTGCCACTATAACTCTCCCGCGCTTCACGGCACCAACTCCATTGGACGGTTTCCGGCATCGACACTTTCAATGGGCACCCGCTCGAGGGAGTAAGTGCAGCCCACTGAGCTGACATGCACCGAACTGGCCGCACTTTCACTTTGTATACGAATACCTTGTGCCAAGCATGCTTACCCCTTCCCTAAGCTACTGGAAGGCGTAAAAAAAGAGGAAGGGGTGCGTAAATAGGCAATGATGTGTGCAATCAAGTTTGCTCCCTTATATTTAAGTGATGATGATGATGATGATCGTTGGATGTTTATGGCACAAGGCCAACTGGGGCAAAGAGCGCCAAAACAATAGTCGATGATAGGGGTGAAACCTTAAACACTAAGTAAAATCAGCAAAAACAAAAGTAAAATCACAACACGACAATGAGCATGGCTGGTGTATCGGGCCAGATTTCATGATGCGTGATAGGAAATGAGGTTTAAAAACTTGACGTCGGACAAATACTCAAACACACGTTTCACGGAAACAATGGCATCATCACCTAGGAAAAACGATGGATGTAGGGGAACATGTTGTCTGTAGAGTTCTCTGAAGTGTTTGTGTCGTGTTGTGTGAAGTGCCTTGCATGTGATTAGTATGTGCACTACGGATAGGGCCTCTCCGCACCTGCTGCACAGAGGTCTAGAAGATCCCGTCAGCAGATACGAGTGCGTCGCATGGGTGTGCCCTATCCGCAGCCTACCCAAGGCGACTTCCGTGTGTCTGTTGCGTGTGTCAGTGGTGTACGGTCCCAAGCGTGGTTTTATAGCGTGTAACTTGTTGTCTGTCTGTTCACTCCAGTGTGTTTGCCATGTTCTATGCAAGTGTTGTCTTATGTGTGGCTTGAGGTCTGTATATGGTACGGTTGTTATGTCTACAGTGTTCCTGAGTGCAGCAGCAGCAGCCCTCTCGTCTGCCAACTCGTTTCCAGCGATCCCAGCGTGTCCTGGGACCCAGCAGAGGAGCAGCTGATGCTTCTGCGCATACACAGACATGATAGTGTTAAATACAAGATTAACTATGTGGTTTTTGGGGGGTGTATGCGATAACAGTGCGCGAACAACACTCAAGGAATCTGTGTAGATGATAGACTTTGGAATATGATTTTCAAGTATGTGTCGTACAATCAGTAAAATTCCATACGCTTCTGCTGAAAAAATTGTGTGGACGCTCATGGTTCTGGCTGCACTGAAATCCGGACCATGAGCAGCGCAGGAGACCATGGTGGAGGTTTTAGACGCGTCACTGTAAAATTCTGCAAGTGGGTATTTAAACTGCAGAGACAGAAAGTGCTGCAGTATTGCAGCACGCGGTACCCGATTTTTGTCAAGTTTCATAAAAGAAAGGTCGCACGACACAGGACGAACTTGCCAAGGCGGTAAACTGTTTGAAAAGGATGACCTGTACACATCTAAAAACGAAGCACTGAGATCCGAGGCTCGCTCTTTCACTCTAAGTGAAAAGGGCAGAGGAACGGATGGGCGATTTACAAAGAGCAGAGATGTGGATGTGTCGTTAAAGACAGGATAAAAAGGATGATTATTCAGCGATGAAATTTTAAAAGCATAAAGCAAGTCCATGTATGTTCGTTGGTTCTCAAGACTCCACTTATTACACTCAACATAAAGACTCTCAGCAGGGCTAGTGCGGAAAGCACCCGACGAAAGACGAAGGCCCAGGTGTAGAACTGGGTCAAGAATTCGCAAGGCTGTCTTAGTCGCCGACCCATACACCACACTGCCATAGTCCAAACGAGACCCAACCAAAGCAGTATACAAGCGAAGCAAGAGTTCTTTGTCGGAACCATAGGATTGGTGGGAAAGAACCTTAAGTATATTCATTGTTTTGAGACATTTATTTTTAAGTTCCCTGATGTGGGGAATGAATGTGAGTTTGTGATCAAACACCACACCTAAGAACTTGTGCTCCTTATTCACAGGAAGCGACACGCCATTAAGAGTAATGTCTGGGTCCGGATGGACACCGCGCTTCCTGGAGAACACAACGCAGGAGCTTTTTGCAGGATTCAATTTAAACCCATTCTTGTCTGCCCAGCCGGCAAGTTTCTTGACACCAAGCTGGACTTGACGTTCGCAGATTGACATATTACATGATTTATAGGATATCTGGACGTCATCTACATACATGGAATAAGAGATTGTGGGTGGCAGTGCCTTACCAAGAGAGTTCATTTTTACTATGAAGAGAGTGCAGCTTAACACACCACCTTGTGGCACGCCATTTTCTTGCACGTGAACCCTTGAGAATGCACCACCGACTCTCACTCGAAACGTTCTTTGTGACAGGTAACTGACAAGACTGTTTAACATGTTACCCGAGACACCGAATGACTTCAGGTCACTGAGGATCCCGTAGCGCCAAGCGGTGTCGTAGGCCTTCTCGAGGTCGAAAAACACAGCTACACAATACTGTTTATGAACGAAGGCATCCTTTACATACGATTCAAGAGATACGAGTTGATCGTTCGTGGATCGCCCCGCCCTGAAGCCTGCCTGGCAGCTCTCGAGAAGACCATTGTACTCGAGGAAGTACACGAGCCTGCGATTGACCATCTTCTCGAGAAGCTTGCACAGGCAGCTCGTCAGGGCAATAGGACGGTAACTTGAGGGGGACGACGGGTCCTTTCCCTCCTTCAGGAAAGCTACAACTATAGCCTCCTTCGAAGAGTTTGGAATGTGCCCCGAAAGCCAAATCTTGTTATATAGGTGTAAGAGTGTTAGAAGAGTGTCTGCGTGCAGCTGTTGTATCATTGTATATGTGGTGCTGTCTGGTCCTGGAGCTGGGGGTTTACACGTGCTCAGAGCAGCCCTCAGTTCATGTAGTGAAAACTCTGAGTTATAAGAAGATGTTGACCTATTGTTATCTAGTATAGGCTTCTTTTCGGCCGTTTGTTTGTGTTTCATGAAAGTGTTTGTGTAGTGTGCTGAACTGGACACGTGTTGGAAGTGTTGTGCGAGTGTGTCAGCCTGGTCTTCGAGTGTGTCCCCTGTAGTGCTGACAAGAGGCAGGCTGTGTGTTTGTTGTCCTTTGAGCTTGCGTATTCTCGTCCATACTTTTCGTGTGTCTGTGTACGAGTTTATGGATGTTATGAAGGAACGCCAACTCTCTCGTTTTGCCTCACGGCGCACACGTTTTCCTAACGCCTTGGCCCGTTTGAACAAAATGAGGTTACCCGACGTGGGGTACCGACGAAAGACACCCCACGCCTTGTTCTGGGCCTCTCGCGCCCGCCTACAGTCCTCATTCCACCACGGCCTCCGCTGGTTGCGCGGGGCACCAGAGGCGTGGGGAATGGACTTTTCGGCGGCGTCGAGGATGTGCGCCGTGAGCAGTTTGGTAGCGTCTTCAACGGGTAGGTGTGTTATGGACGTGTAGTGTAGTTTGGATGTCTCTGTAAATGTATTCCAGTTAGCTCTTGCTTCATTAAACCTTTTATGGGAAGATGGACTGCTCGGGCCTGTACCTATATACGTTAATGAAGTGGGGAAATGGTAACTACCATATGGGTCTGTGCCCACACCCCTGTCAAGACATGGAAAGAGAATTGCAGAGCCAATAGCCAGGTCAAGATGTGAGTATGTGTTGTGACCTATATTATGGTATGTAGGCTGTTTGTTGTTGAAAAGGCATGCTCCAGAGGATGTAAGAAACCTCTCTATCAGGCGACCTCGGGCATCCGTACGAGAAGAGCCCCAAAGAGGATTGTGAGAATTAAGGTCGCCTGTTAGAATGTATGGTTCGGGCAGCTGGTCAACCAGCGCCTCGAAGTCAGAGCTCAAAAGTGTAACATCAGGAGGAATGTATATGGAGCATACCGTTATCAACCTATTAAATATTATTACGCGTATTGCTACAGCCTCAAGGATAGTGTTTAAAGTGACAGGGTGGCATGCTAAGGATTTCCGGACGATTATGGCCACACCGCCAGAAGAGTGTGTGCAGCCATCCCTGTCTTTCCTGTATACCAGGTAACTATTCAAGAAATTTGTGTGTTTAGAATTCAAATGTGTTTCCTGAACACACATTACACTTGGCTGATTGGTATGCAGAATCTCATACACGTCGTCAAGATTATTCAGAAGGCCTCTGCAGTTCCATTGTACTATGTTCTCTCTTCCCATTATGAAGTGTTCGGAGCTACTGGACTGTGTTGTTTATGTGTCGTCTTTCGGGGCTGTGACTCCCGTCTTTTTTGGCTTGTCGGGAGGCTTTGGCGTCGGGACGCGTTCCTTGCGGTGCACCGCAGACAAGAACGGACCGACGTCCATTTCATCCTCGGATGTCCTCAGAGCGCCTGACGGATCAGGCTCCTTAGACCGCGAACCCTTTGGGGCGCGCTTTTCCTTGCCCGCAACCACCGAGGGATTCAGGAACACCTCGGATGGCGCAGGCGGTGCGGTGGGGGTGGGAGCTGCTGCTAGTTCCTCCGTCTCCATCTCGTCTGCGCCCTTGCTTGTGGTTTGGGACGCTGGAGTGGAAGTGGAGGATGCAGCATCGCTTCCACCAGACGTGGTTGCCCCCACAGCCGCTGCTGGCTCAGCGAGCGGTGCGGAGGCGGGTTGGACTGCCTGAGGCAACCCAGGGGGGGGGGGGGGGGCGGGGGCGGGACCAAGTCCGACTCGCGGTACTGGGTCCCCGCAGAAACCAGACGCCGCTCCGCCCCCCGGCGAGCTGCGTCGGCGTACCTCCCCAGAGGGAAAGAGGCGAACCTCTTCCGCGCCTCTGGGAAGGTGATGTTTTCAGTGACCTTGATGTTAATGATTTTCTTTTCTAATTGGAACTTTTCACATTTTCTGGAGTAGGCCGCATGTGGGCCCTGGCAGTTTACGCAAAGAAGTTGTTGAACGTTACAGTTGTCGGACGGGTGGTCGTGCTGGGCGCATTTTGTGCAGGTAAGTCGGCCGCGACAGGAGTTTGTGCCGTGCCCGAACCGTTGGCACTTGAAACAGCGCCGCGGGTTCGGGATGTACGGCCGGACTGAACATCGGATCTAACCTGCGTTGATGAATTCTGGAAGGATGGACTTGTCAAAGGTTAGGATGAGGTGCTTTGTCGGTATTTGTTTATCGTCTCTGCGGATGGTTATGCGCCTGACCGCTGCTACGCCCTGACTACGAAGGCCCTCCAGCAGGTCAGCTTCAGATTCATTTAGTAGGTCATACTCGGAAATCACGCCCTGGGAGCTGTTTAGGCTGCGGTGGGGCGTGACTCGGATTGGCAGATCGGCGATGTTGGTTTGAGCAAGAAGTTTATTGGCCTGATCCTGGCTACTCACCTCGACAAGAATTTCACCGGTTCGATGTTTTTTGGCCTTATACGACCCTCCAACAATACCGTCAAGAAACTTTGAAATGAGAAATACAGACTGTGAAGCAAGAGCTTTTGACTGGTCTACAGATTCCATCACGATGAAGCGAGGATAGTTGTTTGGTTTCGGAGGACTCAAGTTAGGAAGTGGTGGAAAAGAAACTTCGGTGCGGCCCCTTTTCGGGGGCCGATCACGTCTGGGGGGGGGGGGGGGGGGTTTGATTTATCCATATGGCATAGGAATAAGCAGGGAGACGGGGGTACTTTCTTCTTTGACCTTACCCTGGTAGCCAAAGAGGTCCCGGAGCTCCCTGCCTGGTGAACAGACAGGGAGCCCATCCGCCGGAGCTTGACCTGGGCTCCGACGGCCACCGTTCGTGGTTTCTATCCCTCCACCTATAAACACATCGCCACGGTTGGATCCAGCTTATGTTTGGGGGCTCGGGGTCCGCGGTATCGCCAGTACCGTCACCAAGATTACTCAAGGTGCCCCGTGCGGGGCCCTTATATTTAAGTACGCAGAACACAAATACAGCTAACCCTGGATGCAACGAACCTCTTTGTAACGAATTCCCGGATAGAACAAAGTTTTTTAATTCCCCATTGCCACCCCCATTGAAGCCCATGTGTTTGCGACGCGTATGTAACGAAGGCATTGCGATGGTTAACCAATGATGTAACAAATTCGCTACGTTGTTGAGTCATTGCTTTTTGCGATTTTTTCTGAAAAATAGGCCAGAGAAATGCACTAATTTAGAGTATTTCTCCGGTACCGCAAACTACTGTGCGTTTCCACGTGTAAGTGCGGTGTCGGTTAGGTGCTAGGCCTGCCTGACGGCGTTTACAATACAGTTGCGCGTCGCCACTGCTACCTGTAGTGTCGGTTCTGCTGCCAGAAAAATAAAATGTTTGTCTTGTCAAGACAAACTCGAACATTTAAATGCCGCCTCCGCCGACGAGAAAGATAAACACTGCCGCCCGGTAACGTATCCCAGCTAGCAACCTCTCAACAATTTTGAGTGCGGAAGAGAGCCTCAAGTTCGCCAAAAGGCGCCGTTTGGTCCTTGAAACGTGCTAACGCACCGAAAAGTGTCAACAGGCAAAAGGGATACTTGGGTTACGTTTGCGCATACGGTGGTAAGTAACCTTGCTCATTGGGAGTGCCGTGTAGTGAATAAACTCGTGGGGGAAGCGGAAGGCACAAATCACGCAGTTTTTCAGTGTGAAACAAATCCGTAAAAGGTGAGCATACCGTCACTAATCTCTAGCAGTCTGGTTTCCTTTTTGCTTCATTCACGCGAGCCTTAACTCGAAACCAGCATGTAACGAAAACCTGGATGTAACGAAATCTTGCAAATTTTTGTCAACATAGGTTTAACTGTACACCACTCACTTTCGTTTGCCGCCTTACAAATTGGGAGTTGTACGCACGCGCGAAGTTACACCAGGGCTACACGGTGCACCACGGGGGACGGGTATACGAATTAACTGAGACCAAGTGAGAATTCTGAACGTGGCTTGAGCCTGCAAAAACACGGGTTTTTTAAAGCGAAGCCTTTTACCTCTACACCCCAAGGATTCTGTCACGACCGTAGGTGTCAACAGAAGAAAACTCCCGCGAACAAATAAAATAAGTTATTGGCCAGGAATCGAACGTGGAACGAACAGAGAAACGGAGCGACAGCCCGTTGTCTTGCCGATTGAGCTACGAGCCCCCGCGGAGACGGGGGAGACAGACAGTGCACACACAGGTCACATCTGCGAGTTTACCCCCTGCGTTCTCGCTGAATGCCACGTGATAGCGTCACGCGACCGCTCGCGCCACTGTGCGCACCACCCACAGCACGTGCAGCAGCCATGTTCGCGCCTTGTGCATGCGTTATAGGAGTTAGTAAAAATTAAAGAAAGCTCACACTAGCGCATGACATCTCACTTCTCCGTCTCTGCCGCCGAGAGAGAGAGAGAGAGAGAGAGAGAGAAAACGTTTATTTGAGCTTTCTAAAGTGGGAGTGGTTCCCTAGTCCGGGAATCCATCAAGTCTCTGCCTTCGCTCTGGATGCCAAGAACTGCTGGACGTCCAGATCTTGTCACCTCCATCGGCGGCGGCAGAGACGGAGGAAAAGAGAGATCGTCTAAAACCGGGTGTGAGCCTCCTTTAATTCTATAAAAGAAAGAGTTTCCACTCATGTGCTTCACCAATACAACTCAACCAACCACCATTAATGGATCATGCATTGATTTAACCTTGGCAAAGAATATCTCTTTGAATTAATCAAGGGTGTGGTTAAGTGAATTTACCTTGTCTCCGGTTTTCCTCTTTTAGAGCCACGCGTGTGAACTCGTGACGTCGCATGGGTAATCATTGTGGGTGTCGTTTACAGCTTCGCTTTCCAACCACCTTCACAGGGTGGACTGGTTGCGCTGTTTTTCGCCTACATAGGTGGGAAAGTACAGCTAAGATCCGTGGGTGCGTTCACGACGGCACGTCGCACCTACAGTGTTCGCTAAGAAGATAGAATCGTTAACAAACCGACGCTGAAACGTGCAAGGGTTAACGTCTTCTCGTATGCAAGATTTGCATCGAGATGCAGATTTCAAGGACCGGAACGGGCGGGGTGACATACGAGGTTGCGGTAGCCCGCCGCGACCCCAGAGCTTATATATAAGCACACCATCTGGGATTTCCCCTCCGTGGTTGCTGTCGGCGCGAGCTTTTAACATAAAACGCCCGAGCAAACAGGGTTTCCGCAAGCACCGTCGGTATAAATGCACGGGCCGTGCAAGACGACGCCTTTCACTGGCGCCTTGCAAAACCACGCGAGGCGAACGCAATGCCTCACCGAAAAACACGCTGCAGCGCAGAAGCCAAAAAACTACCAGGAAGGCAGAGAAAACAGAGGAGTCCTGGGAGCTTGGTTGGGAAATGGCATCTCGAGGAAAAGCGCGGTCGAGACTTCCATTTCAATGTATACCCGCGCAGTGCCGCGGTTTAAGCTGAAAAATATCTGCAACCACGCATCTGCGCAGCTGACTGCATGGTCTGAGGCGCGCGCGCTGCGAATACCTAATCAGAGTACACTCTAATCGTTGCACGACGGCTGGCGCCAAATGCGCAGAATAGGTATTCGCGCTGCGGCTACGCCATCGCACGATCGAGCATAGGCTCCACTAAATTGGGATGTGGCATTGAAGCGAAAACAACTCCCGCGTCCGGGCAGCATATTACGAAACGGTACGAGACAGGGCCGGTCCTGGACGCTTTCTGCAAAGTTAATAAATGCACATGGTGTGCGGCATTCTGTACCTAACGCGATCTACAACCCAACCTAAAATCACAACAAGAATACCGCGAAAACCTAAGAAGAATTCCCGTCGTACGACAAAAAAACTTTGTCGTGACGACAGAAGTCCTGTTACGAACAGCCCATCTGGAGTTTACGACACACATTTCTGTCGTAACGACAAAGTCAATTTCCTCAACGACAAACATTCCCGCAGTCACAACAGAACTGTCATTTCGGTACTATTCCCAATAGGCAATAACATTCGAACCATGTGCAACTACTGATGGAACATTACGATCACGACAAGACAGGAATTCGGCACGACGGAACATCAAAATCAGGACAGGAATACTACACACGACAGAACATCAGAATCACGACACGACAAGAATACGACAAGACGGCAGTACGACGCGTGAAAATACGACAAACTACAGAAATTTTGCTAACTGCAGGCACAAATAACGGTTTTCCAATCCAATCCAAATCTTGTCATTTCAAACTGGGAACGGGTACAAAAGTTCCCACAATTTCAAAAATAAGGCAATTTGTTCGCGTCCGTATGTTTGGCTATAAACTATCAGCATGGAGGGGAAACAGAACTCAAGTGTCAACTGGGGACCTGAACCCAAAGTCACACACAAACCCGATGCATTACCGCCACACCACGCGCACCGAACGTGAAGCCCGCTTCCGCAGCCCATAATAGGACTATCCGGGCGTTACTGTATACGGCGCTTAACGCCAAACTCTAGCGGTTGATGAGGCATGTGGCTTCCACTCCGCATGTGCATGCGTGTCGACAGTGGTGCAAATGAACCATCGCTAAGTCATTGAATAGAAAGACTTGTTCACCCGCCATGTTGTTCCCCCGATCAAATGGTTTGTCCAGGCCGGATTAAACGGTCCCGTTTAAGTTGTCCTGCGTTATACTTCAATCCCTTCTGCCGCCAAAGAACACTATGCACCAACACTTTCTTCAACAAGTCACCCCAAATGCGTGTTCTCCGACGTGGAAGTGCACTAGAACTTTCCCACTTCCTCTGGCAATGGCGAAATCATGGCGAGGTAATGTTGGGGACAAAAACTCTGTTGCCGTCCTTGCGGAAACAGGGATGGAAGAGGTCCTGTGAGCACTCGGAACATGCACATTTTAAATATCTGTACATGTCCCCATCATGGCCAGTTCCATTATGTTTTGCGTAGAGACATTTAAAATTTACGTCGTCATCATCATCAGCCTATCTAGGCCCACTGCAGGGCAATGGCCTCTCCCATGGATCTCCAATTCTCCCGGTCCTGTGACGTATCGCCGTGTGTATGGCCATCTGCATCCCGATATATGTCGCGATGTTTTACTCTTGCCTGCCCCCTTTCTCTTCTTTTCTTTTCCTTTGCTCTCTCTTTTTCCTCTATCACCTAACTGTATTCACCCCTATCTGGAGTAGCAATACTGTTACTGGGGCTAACTTCTTCAGCTTTTTTTAGTTTCCTCTCTCGCTCTTCCCTACGCGAGTCACCTTGCATTACTATATAGCATGGGAATGCACAAACCCCCGGTTCCTCCCTTCCATCCCTTCTCCCACCACTGAGCAGTGGAGGAGGGATGGAGAGCAGGAGGAGAGGATATTCTCCAGCGCCCGGCTGGAGGAGCCGACATCTCTGGTATTGCGAGCCCACAGAAGAGACAGTTCCAAACAGCACGCCGTTTGATCAACAAAGTATTCTCCTCCATATCCTCATCCCTAAAATGTCCTCCTCCACCCTCCCCTCCTCTGTGTCTGTCCGTACGTCCGTAGCATGACGGCCGGCAAGGGCAGGAAGGATACAGGCGCCGAACGGAACAGAGCGCACACAGTTAAGCCACTCGGAATCATTTCATAGTTGAGCTTTCTATCTCAGCTCACGGCCCTCGCTTGCGATAGGAAACTTCGCACCTGTTCGACGGACGAACCTGGCAATTCCTCGGCCGGAGGCCAACGCTTAGACCGGCCAACCGAGGGAAACGAGTGCGATCACAGGAGAGTCAGACACACATACATGCGTTCGTCAGTGACTCAATGACCGTAATACTGCCCTTTTGACGCTGCCACTCTTCACGCTTCTCCTCACGAGGCGAGACCGACAATTCTACAAGAAGCCGACTACAGTGAAACTACCGATAACACTTTCGACAGTCATTTTTCGCTGTGTACAGTTTAAGGAAAACTAAATTGCGTCGACAAGCTGTTTACAGATGTAGTTTTGCATCGTCTCTACTGTCCTGAAAACAATGCGGGCACACCGAGAATGGCGGTACCCTCCCAAATAAACCGCGTTAATTTACGTTATCCAAACCATTTATACTTTCCAAACAACAAGGTAATCCGAGCTCTGTACCGCAGTGCGAATTTGTCAATTTAGATGCAAATCAACAACAAAGAGCTTTACCATCCCAGCACCGAGAAAGCTTAAAGAAGAGCGAAAGCTTTCTCACATCGTTAAAAGTGCGTCAACACCTTCGCTGAAAGCGCGTCCGATCAATCGTCAAACCTTCAACGACCCAAATCGCCACGAAGAACGAACCCATGCGACGATTTTTCGAGCACTAACTAAACGCATCTACGAACGATCCAAATGTGTGCCGATGCGTGGTTTATGAGGTAAAGGTATACTGTTGCACTCCTCCATGATCGATGCCTGAATTGGGTTATCTGGAACCGTTCGTTTGTCGCCATTTCCAAGTAACCGGTTTTGACACGATGGAAGCCCGGTTTAGCGCACGCGCCTTATGATCTTATCAGAGCTTTTCGGTCGACCAACCGGTCTACGAAGAAATGTATTATTTTTCTGACAGGACGGCACCCGTCCCACTAGGAAAAAAAAAAGCTTTCGCGTTAACAAACGTCAGCAGCACCTGCTGATTCACGCATAGAAATTCAGCCGCGTTAACCAACCTCAAAACGCCAGTCCCTGCCCGATTCCCCGCAGAACACGAACTCACCCCGTACTGCGTTCGCTGACCGTCGCCGCAAGGTCCCCCGGCCCGTCCAAACTTGCGCCGGCGCACATAGAAGTCGTACCCGGAGCGGCGCTGCCGCGCGATAGTCTCGAACAATTCCATGCCCCCACGTCACAACGCGACCATTACGGCGGTCAAAATTGCACACCCGGCAAAAGACCGACCGTTACACTCGGTACTGCAAACACACAGTACCCTCAAGCACCTTCGAAGAACGTAATGGCTTTGACCTGCGGCTGCTGCCACAACCGCACGCAAACAAACCGAAATAGCCGCGGACCTGTCCCCACAAGCCGGCTGCGAGGCGGTCCCGTACTTTCTCAAGTCCCCTAAGTAGCGGACAGACGTCTTGGTTAGGCAATGCATTTCAGAAATCACACAGGAGAGGAGAGGGAGGGAGAGGGTCTCAAAGAGGCCGCGCCGCGACGACCTCACAAAAGAACTGCCGTGGGCGCGCGCACCGGTCTGGTCACGAGAACGCTTGCTCGCTGCTGGCACGCACAACGTTTGAATGGACAAACCCTCGCACGAAATGGAAAATGGAGGCAGCCGGCGACAAAACTCCGCGTGCATAAACAAATACGCACGCTAGTGCGCGCGCTGGCGGCAGGCACCCACCCACGCGAAATACTCGGGAAAGTCCAGGACGTTCGCCCGCGCGGTGGAGGTGCATGTAAACACAGAAGCGCGCGCTATGTAGAAAGCGCGTCGAGGCAGAATGGAATAATGAGAGAGCGTTATCGTGATCGGAAGATCCAACAGTGGATCCTCCGTCTCGATTGATCTCCGTGGATATTCACACTCGATTGGATCTTCCATCTCGGTGCATCTGCCGTCTCTCGGCAAACATTCCGTCTCGGTGCCATATTCACGCTAGATTGAATCTCCTGTCTCCGTGGGTATTCCCGCTCGATTAGATCTTCTACCTCGGTGCATCTTCCGTCTCGGTGTACATTCCGTCTCGGTGCCATATTCACGCTACATTGAATCTCCTGTCCCGGTGGATATTCACACTCCACTGGATCTTCTATGTCGGTGCATCTTCCGTCTCGATTTATCTTCCATCTCGATGGATATTCGCCCTCGATTGAATCTCCCGTCCCGGTGGATATACACGCTCGATTGAATCTCCTGTCGCAGTGGATCTTCTGTCTCGGAGGATATTCCGCCTCGGTGGACATTCCGTCTCGGTGTCATATTCACGCTAGATTGAATCTCCCGTCTCGGTGGATATTCAAGTTAGATCGGATCTCCAGTCTCGGTGGATATTCATGCTCGATTGGATCTTGTCTCGGTGAATCATTCATTCCGTTATTTGACAAGCGGTTATTTGACCGGCCTCAGTGATTTTTAAGCAAACAGGCCGTGCCGACTGGGCACTCTCTCTCTCTCTCTCTCTCTCTCTCTCTCTCTCTCTCTCTCTCTCTCTCTCTCTCTCTCTCTCTCTCTCTCTCTCTCTCTCTCTCTCTCTTTTTTTTCCGATTTCCCCTTACAGGTGGACATCCGTTTCCGTACATACAAATAACGTTTCCACGTGTAGGGTCCCTGAAGAAAAACCCAATATGACGATGTCGATGCTCTCGAAGCAGCGGGCCTCGGTGCCATCAAGTAGGTGGCCACAGCAATTTCCTGTCAATCACTTGCCAGTTAAAACAAGCTTTACATTCAGCACAGGCAGTTCGAGCAATGAGGCGAACGCAGGCACGTACCCAGGATTTTTTTTCGGGGGGGGCCCAACCCAAGGTAACTTTTCTATGCAAATTAGGGGAGAGGGCGAGGGTATCCGCCGTTACTAGTACAAACACGATAAACGCGCAGCGTTTACCATAAATGCGCGTAAACCTGCATAGAGAAATGAAATTAACTGTATCCGCCCTTGTGATGGAGGCGAAAAGTAAAAAACACTCGTATGTTCGAGATTTCTGCGCACGTTAAAGATCCCTACGCAAAGTTTGCAAAATTAAAAAAAAAAAAGAACGGCGTTAATTACAATATTTAGGGGAATAAATACGCGTACTGCACAGTAACTATACATTTCCGGAGCCTCCCACACGTTATACGCAATCGAAGTCGGCAGAAACGGAAGTGCATAGGCACTTGAAAGTTCAGATCTCCGTGGCAACCCTCTTGCGCTTCCATATTTTTCTCCAAACAAAACCTGTAGCTACTAGTTATTAAGGAAGGAAACAAAATGCTAGGAAAAATCGGAGATGTCATACGCCTAATTCCGTGTGTTATTACCCTAAACAGCCTCCGAGTTCCACGTTTAACGGTCTGCCATTCAAAGCACCAATGATTCAGGCCTCGGGAATTGCAGTATCGAGACGCACTGGACTGCAGGAAATGTAGATAAAAAAAAACGGTGGCAAGCGCCAGCGCGTCAGCGATTACCTCTGGCAGTTTTGTAAAGAACCTTGTTATATCCAGGGATGCGCCTTGTCGCTTCCTCGACGTCGCTGCGTGGCTTGTCCTGCAAGGCGGGAATGAGCTCCTCTGTCCTCTCGTTCGGCCCGTTGGTGAAGTAAACTCGTTGCTCTCTGCCGACACCTTGACGATACTCCGACATCGCGAGACTAAGCTATCATATGTACCCGGGGTTTCATAACCTCTCTAATACAAAGACACAGTTCGCAGTCCAATTTTCAAGCCGAAATTTCTCTCGGCCAAAAGTCTGGTTGGGGTCCGTCGAGTTGTCCGGCCCGGGTTTATTTTCACCGTTCACCCGCGGCACCCCGTCTCTCTCATGTTCACCATTGGCCACTTAAGACTCCGTGCCCTTTCCCGCTGAAGCCCGGTGTTCTGGAGGTCTGTTCATAGGAATGCAGCTCGGGGTCCGTAAACCCGCCAGTAAAGTTTGGTTCGTTGTTGAGGTGGGTGGTGTCGTCGTGAAGGACCCGATGATGAGACGAGGCAAGTAGATGATGAAGAAAAAGTCTACTTACACTTATTTACAGGAGACGACGAAGCATGAACATAAGATAACACATGATAATGAAAACTGGATTGCAATTAAAAGGTGCCGCAGCGCACAAAAAAGGGTATCGCGGCATGAACCCTGATGGTGGCCCGGGGGCCAAAACGGGTGCCGAACCGCCGCGCGGTTGGCGAGAAATTCGTGAGGCTCTGGCGCCCAGAAACTGCCACGAGAGCAAGTCTTCATGCGACCGCTCTTGGCCGCAGCTCCGGACAAACTCAGCAAAATTGCGCATGCAGTCGCAAGCGAAGCAGCCTCCACACAGCAACACACCTACCAATTAGGATTTTCACCCCCGCTCCCCCCTGTCCGCCGCCCCAGAAAGTCGGGGGGAAACAAGTCTTCCCAAAAGCCGCGTAGGAGGTCGCCGGCAAGGCCGGCCCAAAGGGCTGCCACTCCGCCGACGGCTTGGGGGACACGGCAAAGCTGCGAGAAGGGAGGAGGGTCATCGCCCCGACGGGGTCCACCGGCGCTGGCATCACTACACTGCCGTTGTGCATAGCAGCCATCAACCACAATGGCTGTCAATCAACAGTGCCGCTGTCACTGCCTTTAGTTGTCCAAAGGAATGCCGCCGGTGTCTCTTGCCGCCGTACAACTGCGATGCGCGCCTTCACTTTGTCAACCTGCCGTCGCCGGGCTTGGTAACGTTGTTGCGCTTCCTTTATGAGCGATCCTTCTTGTCCAGACGGACGCGCCGACTGTGGAACAAGGCTTTTGTACTCCCACGGTAGCTTTCCCTAAGCGGGCATAATGTTAGAGGCGCCGGACGGTGGGGTCAAGCAACCCCTCGCGCCACTCCGCTCGTCGCCATCCGGTTCCAAGCCCTTGTGTCGCCTTGGTTTGTTCGGCAGACGCTGCACACGTGCGCGAGCCGTACGTTGGAAGGCATTGCGTAGATAAACCCTACAGCGGGTTTCTCTGCGGCAAGAAGACTTCTTGCCCTTCTTACCGACAAACACAAAAGCTGCATTTCCACGAAAACTAGTGAAAAAAGCGCTGTGAGTTCGGCTCAGGGAAGGAATTCATTGAGCCACAAACACCAGGCATGGGCGATAGTATCGGCCGACACCACGGCGCGCTAGGATGGAGGGATTTGTTGAATGTTCAAAGACAAACATTTTATTCCCCACCAAAACATATGCGACCCGAGCCGCTGAAACCGCCACCCTGGCGAAACAAGCGATAAGTTACTGCTGTCTGAGAGAACCGAAGCACCAATTGCAGACGAACAGGGTAAAGGGGGTGCAGCGAATTGCAAGTGGCAGGCCGGCAGCAGAGCCCGAAGCCAGTGTACAGCGGTACTGGCTTCCGCGTAAACAGAGCAAACATACCTCGCCTGTTTTTTTTTTTTTTTAATCCCACGTTGACCACCAAATGATTCATCTTTTTTTTTTTTTTTCGAAATGAACCTAATCCACAAACCAAAACTAAGTCAGATAAAACTGCACTGCCAAGAAAATCCCGGCAACTTTCCCCTAAAAAATGTGGCAAATAAATAGTTGAGATAATCCCCGGCAAACGTGTACGCAGATCTTAAACTTAATCCACAAACCAAAACTAAGTCAGATAAAACTGCACTGCCAAGAAAATCCCGGCAACTTTCCCCTAAAAAATGTGGCAAATAAATAGTTGAGATAATCCCCGGCAAACGTGTACGCAGATCTTACTTCGTGTGGAAAATGAGCCAGACCCTGCTGTGGCATGGATCAAAATGAGCCAAATTCATTTGCCCAATGGGATTTCGCGTTGGTGTGACGTTTCGGGCTGTTTTGTGCGTTTTTGCGTCATTTTTTTTTTTTTGCTTTTGAGAGCTGGCTTATCATGAGGTCAGACAGCAATGAGGAGATCGGCAAATGATCTGCCGACACACGACTACGATAACGTGAACGGAAGCGGAAGTGAACGAAATGAAACTGAGAGGTGTGATACTATCATTTTATATCGTCTCCCTCGTCCTTAAACGGTAAATCTGGTTATTATCATTGTTATTACTCCCATATTTCCCATTTACGTACCTAACAAATTAGCTGCCTCTTACAAGCCATGGCAAGCCATGGAAGGTGATTTGAGCAGGCTTCTTGTAAAGCGTTTTGGGAATTTATGGCAAGGCAATGAAGAGCTTCATGAGTGTTTTCAGGCGTGTCCAAAAAAGTACCCTACGGGGCCATTCGAAAAGAGCTGTTTTTTAAGCTCTGTTGCATGTTTATTGTCTTTTTTGCTTGAAACTGTATCGTACCGTTCTTGAAAGTCGATTCTAAAGTTTTCATAAGAATGCCGCACCAACTTGTCTGTTTCAAATGAGTACGAGCCAAATCTGAACTTATCTTAATATTGCTCAAATTCTCCGCATAATTATTAATTACTTGTCGCTATAGATTTCCCCTAGCTGACATGTGAAACATGTCATTTAATAGTTTTGACAGCACTGCATTTAGGTCCGGTTCCAAACTTTCGTTTTTTTCCCCTCAAATTCCCCTTAGGTGGATTTGGCTCATTCCGAAAAAAAAAGCGCCTCAAATAGCTATCAAGCCCAGGATTTGTATGGCGTCGCTTTAGAATGTGTGCGAGGGACGATGAGAGGTGGCGCGGGAAAGGGGGGTATGGCCCAAAAAATTTCGGGGGGGGCCCGGGCCCCCCGGGCCCCCCCTCTGGGTACGTCCCTGGGCGAACGCCAAGTCCAGTTCGAGGACCCACCGACAAGCGCGCCCGCGCCGTTAACGCGAAAAGCCAGTTTTCCTCAAAGAGACAATTCAGAACGCCTACCAATATTTCGGAGACTGCCTTTGTTCACTTCTATTAAGCTAAGATCACTTCGTTTCGGAGCATGCATCTGTGAAAGCTGCGACATTGTACTTGCATGTAAACGTGAACGAATCGTTTTTTTTTTTCAATCACACCATGTCTTCTACCGGCTCATTGGAAATGGACAAAATTAAACTGGGCATATACTCAGAATTCACGCCACTCACGTATCGGACAGTGAATTGGCCTTCATCGAAGCATCTTTGGTAAAAGCCAGTCATTAGCCGTTGCGCCAGCAAACCTTGCTGACATTATTTAAACTATTCGTGTCCCACTTTCGACTGATTCTATCTCACTCTGATGAGACCAGTTAATTGGCACCGATACAGAATGCAAGCCTTGTCGATGTTTCAACGTATACGATGCTTTCATGAAGGCCAATCTATTGGTGGATACACAAGTAAGCTTGTTGCTGTCTCAACGTGTGTCTGACTTTTATATTTGTTCTATTTTCCGTGCTTTCTCCCAGTTTTCATCACTTTCTGACTACATACGCAAGGCCACGAGTACAGATTGGAATTTGCATTAGAAATTTATTCGAGTAACCCCCCCTCCCGTTCCTCTGGTTCGAATACTTACATCGCTCACCCCAATGAAAAAGGATACCGAGTTAACGGCAAGAGCTGGACTAAGCTTTTTTACCTGCACACGAGGCATTTTACCTGAACACACGAGGCAACATTCCTCACACTGCAACATAAAAAACCATCACTTTCTTGATCACCCAACTTATCTGCCATGACACCTCTCGTTTTGAGATCAGCGAGCTTGATAAACGCACACGTGAAGAAAGCACCCAACACCGAATGCCTTGCGCCCTAAAAATAGGAGCATTAAAAAATGACGGTGTAGGAGGAATCCTGTAGCAAGAGTTTGTGCAGAGATCACGTTCCTGTCGCAGCCACCGCATATTGGTATTCGAAAAACGTGGCAAGGGCGGGGGCGCGCTTTTCTTGGGTGCACACGGATCGGCACGTTCAACACACACTCGGGGTAACGGCAGTGCGTGAGAGTCAAAAAGATGGCGGCAGCCTGGCAATGAGCCTCGAAGCCGCTTCACGGACGCGCTCGGTTTCGATGCGACATATCGCTTCGCGACCATCAGGGGTTTCCCTACCGCTTTTGCATACTCGGAATACGCTTGCTTTAGCAACGCTTCCACGAGATGAGTCACCGTTCCGCGCAATAGTCTCGTTCTGTCCAGACCACACTGAAACCATCCATTGAATGCAGTCGAACGCAGATTCGACTGCATTCGAGTGTAGATGGAAAAACAATTCAGCATGGCCGGCAATAAGACATACGAAACTGTCAATGTAAACAATATTTTGAAGGAATGTTTGATATAAGCGCGATAACTGGACAATCAGGCCGGCTTCAATTTATAGCTTGTATTCACTGGCGAGGCACGCATGCAGGCAACCGTGCGCCTACGTCGGGCTCCGCGGGATGGCGGTACTTGTCCGCGCTAAGCCCATGATTTGTGTTGGACGTTCCAAACTCTACCCCACCAAACGCAAAGCAATGCCTCGAGTCCAATGTGGGTGCGATTAACAACATCTCTGTTGACACCACCGTTGAGAATCGGGTTGAAACAGAGCAGACGACGCACGCCGCGCCATGTCCGTGGCCGTTTCTAGTGTTGCCAAGCGAAGAAATTGACAGCTAAACTTTTCAATTAATACCACCAATTCGGATCCGGCTTTATCACGTGAGGGCATCCTGCCATAATAACCAGTTTTCCTGCCGACGGCGCCGTTGTATGTGACGGTATTTACCACACATTCGGTTTACTGTCGTACTTGAACCTCCCATTTTTATGAAGTCGGAAGAGGCGAATAACGTCCAATGCACTGTTCTTACAGAATGAAAAATACAGTTGAACACGGATATATCGAACACGGATATATCGAATTATTGTCTATATCGAACAGTGCAAACATCCCCTTGAAAATCCCATGCAAAAGTATAGGGCTGTTGTGCGCGTGTATCGAACTCCTGATCACGGGCAAATTCGATATATCGAATTCCACGCTGAAGGCTCCCCTGAAAGTTTGCGTCCTCTGGTGGTGTGTAGTTGATGATAATTTTGACTCATCGCAGGCGCTGCCTGGCTTGGTGAGACAGAGGCGGCGTCCGCGGCATTATGTCGCTTCGATGGCCTTCAACAGCTGTTTTCACGCTAGCACAAGGGGCAGCTCCATGATAGCTAGAACGCGGATAGTGGTTGGGGCGAAAGGACATAAAGGAGCAAAAGAAATTGACCGGAGGCACTCTTTTTCTGTGACTGAGCTGTTTGGTGGCTCGTGCAGGGGAACCGATGCGGCGTTGTGTGTTTGTTTTGTACAAGGCATTTATTTCGGAGCAACGAAGGCGGGAATTCGTCGAGTGCAGGCTGCTGAAAAGATGTTGGTTGAAAAGTCGTTCGGAATTCCTCGCAGTAGTTTTGAGGGCGATGCACCCATCAACGTTGACGTAAAGGCAAATGCAGCACAACCCACCCCGGGTATTCCGGAGCGTGTCGGGTGCAAAGCGACTACGTTGCACGCCTCCACATGGGGGAGGTGTTCGGTTTGGATACCGAAGATAACGGCATGCAGTGCCTGACAACGTTCCCAACCGCCTACTGCAGCCGAGGTTACGTCAGCGTTATTCGCCTCTGTTGTGGCACAGTGTACAGCATTGATTTTCTCATTTGTGTGTGTTTGTACTCTTGAAGACAATTTGGCGAACTCTACGATGCAGAAGAAAAAACAAGCGAAGCTCAAAGACATTTCATTGATAATTAAAGTGCGGTGGCCATCATGCTGCGGTTCGAATTTCCTGTGCTTTGACGGTCAAAGCGGTAAATTACCGTTTACCACGACTTCAGAAAACTCTCAGTGATGTGCGGAGTTGTCAGATAATCTTCAGATAGGCCTATTTTATATATCGAATTATCGATATATCAAATTCTTTCACGATCCCCTTGGAGTTCGATATATCCGTGTTTGACTGTACAGCTAGACGTTACCTGTGGTGCAAAGAATGAAAGAAACGAAAACATCTGGAATAATTGGTCACAGGCCGCGCTGACACGCCTGCGACGAAAGCGCATGACGTCGACTGGACAAACTTGTCAGTGGGACATATTACAGCACGTTGCATTTCACTACTACAATTTTACAAATTCGCTTAACGCGAAATCAGAGCCACTGTCATTTGATTGATTGATTGTGGGGTTTAACGCGTCGACGCAACGCAGGCGATGAGGCGCGCCGTAGTGGAGGGCTCCGGATTAATTTTGACCACCTGGGGATCTTTAACGTGCGCCGAAATCTCGAACACACGGGCGTTTTTGCTTTTCGCCTCCATCAGAAAAGCGGCCGCCGCGGCCGGGAATCGAACCCGCGACCTCATGCTCAGCAGCGCAACGCCTTAGCCACTGAGCAGAGCCACTGTCATTGCAATGACATGGATTCAGGGTATGGTTCCACTGGATTGCCACAGTGGAATTCATTAAAACCAGTTAGTTGCAATCAATTAGAAAGCACTAACCAATTTTCTTACCCAATATGAGGCACACACTTCGTTTTGGATCACCACGTTGGTGCACGCCTATTTTGTTTCAACCAGCTGGAAACAACTATCCCAATGAGCTTCCCAAATGGGCCGTTACATTAGAGCCAATGCGTTTTTACGGGGCCAACTGAAACTGTACTATTACAACGGGCCAATAAGAAAACAACTGACCAATTTGAATGTTCATTTAGGAGTTCCAACTGGGATTGACCAGTCCAATTTGAACCAACCGTACTCCCATTTGGGGGGTCAATCGGACTGCCCAATCCATTTTGCACCAATTGTGCTTCGAAATCGTACTATTGCATTTCCAATAGGACCACTTCCATTTCAAATTTGTTGAACTGGTCTTCCAATTTTTTTTTCCAGCTGGATGACTTCTCTCGAAATCTTCGTCGACCTTTGCACTGTAATGTGTTCCACAGTGGAGTACCAACTCGCCCAATAACGTACTCTTCCGAGACAAACTTGATTCCCCGCGCTCCTGTCCCGGCCACGTAAACGCAGCCTACCTGCAGCAGCAATCTTTATCATCATCATCACCAGCCTATCTAAAGCCCACTGCATGGCAAAGGCCTCTACCATTAATCTCCAATTACCCCGGTCCTGTGCTAACTGTGACCAATTTATCCCCGCAAACTTCTTGATTTCATCTGCCCATCTAACTTTCTGCCGCCCCCTGCCACGCTTGCCTTCTCGGGGGATCCACTCGGTTACCCTGAACGACCAACGGTTATTTTGCCTTCGCGTTACATGCCCTACCCACACCTATTTCTTCTTCCTAATTTCTACTAGTACGTCCCAAACACGTGTTTGCTCCCTGACCCATTACACCTATCATCTTCCGTTCCATTGCTCGCTCAGTCGTCCTCAATTGAAGTTGAACACTTTTAGTGAGCCTCCAAGTATCTGCCGCGTAGGTGAGTACCGGTAAGATGCAGGTGTCATACACCAATTCTTTATGAATGATCGTCAAGTCACCGATTCGTAAGAGGCTGCATTCAAGTGCACTCCGTGAAAGTCACACCCCAACTGCGCCCGCCGACTTCAACAACCGTCACGACCTCACAAGACATAGCGGTGCTCGTACGGAACAGACAGCGGCAAAAGCCATAAAGTACACCTCGCGAGGAAACCATCTGCGCCGACTGCCTTCCCTCCGAAACATCCCTCCCCCAAGTTTCGTACACATCCGGGCGTGAACTACGCGATAACGAGGTCACGAACAGCCCCTCCCGGCGCGCGCTAATCCGCTCAGCACCTGTGCGCCAAACAGCTCCACTTACCCCGGACACTGTATCCACGGCGATCTGGAACCGCGCTCTGCTGGTCTTGCGGCGCGCCATATCGGAACCCGGCCGGTTTCCTTCACCGCGGGGCGTCCTTTGCGGGACGACTGGCGGATACGGCGACGGCCGGATCTCCCGGCAACGCCAGAAAGCGGCCACAAATGCACACGCGCGTCTCTCGGTGGGAAAGGAAAAAAAAGAACGGTGTTTTTTTCTTATTGAGAGCGGTGTCACCACCGCATCGCGTCTGGCTTCAAGGACAACTCCGTTTGCACCACGTACGCGCGCTTGATGGAGAGCTGCACTGCAAGTCGCCACCGATTGCTGATCTGTTAGGCAGCAATCGATTACTTCGTGCGGCGTTCGACGACGCAGCGGTCGACAACTTGCTGCCGCTGCCAAGCGCTTCCGCAAGAGCTATACAGTCGGGCCCGAGGCCAGGGCCGTTTGACGGAGAGTGTAGCAAGATCGAGCGCTGCCACATGCAGTAAACAGTTTCGTGATTTACGGTGTAGCAAAACTAAGCAAAGGAGTGGGGAAAAAAACCCTCAGGTAAGCTACAGGACCAGTAGAACGAACTTTTTATCTGGCTAAAATTTCAGGCCGAGCTTGTCAACTGCCTGGGCGACCAGCTAGCCAAGCTAGTCGAGCCAGGTGGTGATGGGAGGGGTAGGTCCAGATAGGAGTTCGATACATGGTAAAAGGGGCGATGTAATAGTTTATTTTCCATAAACTGTACGAGGTTATGGGGAAAGAAGGAGGAAAAGTTAAATCGCCATAGGCATCATAGGCACCATAGGCAGTGGGACAGTTCGGACAGGACTGGCCGGGTCCGTATACGAGAGAGAAATTGGACCCGTCCAAAACACCAGTGAACCACAATTGGAACCAACTGCACTTCCAATTGGTTTACTGGTGTTTTGGACGGGTCCATTTCGAATTCCAATGTGTTTTTTTTTCGGCTGGATAGACACAGCATCGTGGCACAAATTAAGAGGAAGAAAAACTGCGCTTAGGCTAAGCATATATCTATATAATGAGGAGAAATGGCAACCAAAGGACCAACAGGGTAACAGAGTGACTACAAAGAGAAGAGACTACAAGTAGAGGAGGACTGTAAACTCAAAGGAAATTAGGAGGCATACAATAGGAAAGGGCATCGCAAGACAGCAATGGCTGGAGGTCAGTAGGAGAGGCTTGCGTCCTGCAGTGGACACGAGCGGGCTGATCATGATGATGATGATGATGAATCCGAAAAAAGTTAGCTCTGTGGATTAGGAACGACCTTATAGACGACTCATCCTGCTTATTTAGGTGCTGGTTAGGTCGGAGACCCTGCAATCCCAAAGACTGACAACAGGTGAACCCCCAGGTTAACGGAACGACAGCCAAAGAGGAGGACATGGAGGAGCTGGTAGACAAGGAAATTCGGCTGCAAAGAATGGATGCGGATAGTGCGGAATTGGAGCGGTTGGAAGGTTATAGATGAGGCCTTCATTCTGCAGTGGACTTAAATAGGATGGTTGGACGGTGGTGATGGCGATGATGATGAGCTAACAGCACGGGGAGTGGAATCAATAGTGAGGTTTAAATAGCGCAGGGATCAACAAAGAACGGGGTGAGGAGTACTAAGGTTCAGATCGCGCGGGGATCCCATAACAGAGCCACAAAGGTTTGCAGGGTTAAGGCATCTTACTAAAGGGGCAACGATTTGAGCTTGCAGTGCCATCAGGATAACGTGTCACTAGGATAACTTGCAGTGCCATTAGGATAGGGCGCAGCGCTTAAGACAATGGTGTCCATCAGTGGCCGAATGCAGCAAAGCAATGAGCTCCTCCTCCCGTCACCCTTCTTGCTATGCTAGAAGCTACAACTTGCTATGCGTCCATGGAAGTGGTAAGGGCGTGAAGGCCTGCTGTACCCTGTACAGAGTATTGAACATGGAGGCGGGCTTTTTCGGAAACGCAGAATATTTGTTTTGAAGCGAACATCGAAAATGAAAGTACTGAAACATTTAAAGAACCACAGATATTGGCCCAATCCTGATGTATCTACGCACACTCATCTCTTGTTGCCACAATTCGAACGACGCATTTTTCGGCACAATACGCGGTTTTGAAATCCCGCTGTCGCATAGTGCAACATGTTCACGCAGCCTGCGTGTCACTCGGCACTCCGCCAAGGGATTTACGAATGCTTGGGGCTCTGCCCCCTCAAGTTATCACGCCCGTGCTCCGACACCCGAAGATGGTACAAGGAATAAACAGTTCTCTGACTGTAAAAGCGTTGCGGCCCTGGCCGATTTATTGCTCCCTGATGGCTGCTCAGAGTCCTCACACCTGCCAACAACCCACAGATACAGGGTAGACCATTCATAACGTAACCGCTTATAGTGCAGGACCGGATATAACGCGGGTTTTCCAGGCCACCGGTAGGCCTCCCATTGAACTCGATGCGTATCGCTTAAAACACGGTAGCCCGAAGCCCAGCACCGTTTATAGAGCGATTTTTTTGGCGGGTCCGCTGATCAACCGGTGCAGTTGGAGCATCATTTTAGGGTCGCAAAAAGACGCTCCTGTCTCTCTTGTAACTTACACACGTACAAAAAAAATAGGCACCCTTTTCCTTCAGTTCGCTCGCTCCGTTTGCATGCACTCGCGTGATGCATGCGCTCGCGTGATATGCACAACTGCCCTTGCTCTCGGCGCACCTCTAAAGATAGCGCCCTCCTGGGCGCGGTAAGTTGTTGCGATTAGAACCTTGTGCAGATAAGCAACCACCCTTTTCCTTTTCGAACATCTGGAAATACCTAGTCGCGAGCCGCGACGCCGGAGGTTTCCACTGCCTATACGTTGTGCTGATAAGCAACCGCCTTTGGCATCGCAATCGAACGAAAGTGCGGATAAGGCCGGGTTCAGACCGCTGCCGCAACAGTCGTAATAACCTTAAAGAATGACGTCATTTTCACGTCTCAGCCAACCGAACGGCGTGACACGCCGGTTTTTTACGTTTATATAGATCACGATATGGCTTTTGCGTCGGTAGCCAGAACATAGCCTAAAAAGAAAAATCCGCTTGGCGTTCTTATCACGTCGTCTCGCCGGCAGCACAAGCCGGGCTGGTTCCCTCTCCGCGACATCCGTTCTTCCAGACGCTAAACGCAGATGCCTCAAAACATGAACACAAAGTTAAAGCCGCGCTCACGGTTTGTAAAACCATAAAGCAGCGCCTGATGCAAAAAAAAAGAACGAAATAAAGGCCGTACCTCTGTTTTTAAGTGGCGTTAGTTTCAGTGAGGATAAACAAAGAATGATTGAAAGGTACCTTGCGATATGGTCGGATTCGCGCATGTTTACTGTGTATAGTGCGGTACTGCTTATAGTGCGGATTTCGGCGGCTTCCACGGCATACATTATAAGCGGTGTACGCTATAAGGCATATTTATACAATTAGTAGGATCATACGTTTTGCGAACCATGCCTTTTGTTTTGTTTACTTGTGTTTTGTTACCTGCGCCACGTGTTTCCTTCCTTTCTTTTGTATGCCGCACAGACAATCTTATTTGATGGGGAAACAGTGTTGCTTTGCTGTCACTTTCCCGGAATGTCCTTAAATGTTGTCGAACTAAATCAATGCAGCTTATAAAAGTATAAAAAATGACAAAAAAATGTGCAGCCCACCTAGCTAGTAAGCGGTCATACGTGGTAATTCAAAGAATTGAAGTCCTGCTTTAAGTTTTCTTTACTAAGACTAAAAATGGCTTTTCACTGCCAAATAAATACGGAAGAAGCTATAAAGGGTTCAATCTTCATGCCAGTAAACTTGTTTTGCCCTAGGCGATCCTTCTATCGCCCTGAAAAACACTTGGTATGCGACCTGGGCCATCTCAAGCAACCACGGACGTCCGTGGGACGTCCGAAAAACAGCCGAACATCCAATGCCAAGTTTGGACGGCCACCGTACGACCATGTGCGGATGTACATTTGCGTACACACAGTCGACATCCAGCAACGGACGTACAAAGGATATACATTTTCGTATGTCCTAAGGACATCCGCCCATGGACGTACACAGTTACGCACGAAGCATCAAATAATGTCGTAAATTGAATATAAAAGCTACAACGGAGAAGCTCATATGCTTTTCTCAATTAAGAAAATTTTGTACATCAACACCCTTACTTGTATATCGGAAGTGTTACTAAAATTAGGCCTTTTAACTTTTTTGAAGCTCCTCCCAACTCGAACGATGATCTCTTTGGGGAAGAGTATATACGTATTCGAAACCGCTACCATTACGTGTGAAGCAAGTTTGCTGTGTTCCTGTCCCAGTAGTGCGTTGTTGCTGTGCAGTGTAGTATTCGTTGTAGGAACATGCTTATGAATTTGTGACTGAGTTTTTATTAACGTCCGAAATAGATCCAATTTCGGACATCCAAATGGACGTACGGAAGTGCTCAATCCGGACGTCCCACGGACGTATGCAATATGTCCATCGGCTCTGAAACATACGTCCACTAGTGCTGGAATGGACGTACGTTGGACATCCGGCGGACGGCCGGTGGTTGCTTGGGGTTGATTGATTGATTGTGGGGTTCAAAGCGCCGACGCTACACAGGCGATGAGGATGAGGCGTGCCGTAGTGGAGGGCTCCGGATTAATTTTGACCATCTGGGTATCTTTAACACGCGACGAAATCTTACACATAAGGGTGCTTTCGCTTTTCGCCTGCATCAGAAAAGCTGCCACCACAGCCAGAAATCGAACCTGCGTACTTCAGCTCAGCAGCACAATGGGCGGTTAGACATAGGCCATAATGCAGGAACAGCCAAATAACGTCATAAATTCGCTTGCGCAGCACCCACGAGTTATCGCATTCTCCCCCTTTCAATTGTGTAGAAGTACAGGGGAGCATTGCAGGCCAGTCCGACTACATCAAAAACAACAAAACAGAGGATCACATCCCTTATATATTGTTGATCACGAGAGGGACAGGTGGTTGCCAAACAGAAGACTAGTTTTAATCAGTATAGAGCCCACACAAGGTAGCGAGCAAGCAGGCAGAGCGTCTTCTTCCTCTACCCAGGTCCCTGGCTCCGTCTAGTGGTCATGGCGGTTTCCGAGTAGTCGGCGCATACCCTTGCGGAGATAATTACCGTTCATAGTGTGGCAATATGGTTTTGTCAGCGAAGCTGCTGCAACTTTGGTTGAACACATTCACAAAACAAAACACCGTCAACGTAAGTGCAGTTCAACTCCCACTGACAGTGTTTATTTTATTTATTTATGCCCCACCCCCCTCCAATGTGCAACGGCAAGAAACGAGGACAAAAAGAAAAAAAGAAGCTACCTTGTATAGCTGCTGCTGCTTGTGGTTGAACAAGATCACCCCCCCGAGGAAAAAGCCCAGTATAAGCTCCAAAAACGTCGGGCCACTTTTAAAAAATGTATCTGGTGTATCTGCCTTTTCCAAGTACAAAGGAGCACATGAAACTGCTACATCTTGCCATCCAGCGGTGTCTCCGTGAATGGAGGCAGGCGTGGCTGTGACGTTCACGTCACGTTCCAACACCACACTCTCTTCCCCTCCCCCACGCTTGCTCTGCTGCTGAGCCTCGCCCCCTCCTCCTCAGTGATGCTAACGCAGCGCTGAGAGCCAACACTACTCTCCACCCTCCTGCCATGATGCATCCTCTCTCCCCCTGCCCAGTTTCCTGTTAGCCGACATTTCCAGGTTCCAGTGCCTCCCCCAAGAGCAAGTGCAGAGGATGCATGCAGGGGCCAGAGCTAAACAGCTCAGCTGTAAAAGACACGATCTCCAATGGCCGGCGTCAACGCCCACTTGTCTAGTCTCTGAACCACCACCAGTTCGTAGTATTGACAGTATTCGAGGCTTTCCGGAAGGCAGCATAGCGCCCACAGTATTAGAAGCACAGGTGATTAGGGAGACTGGAGAGGAGGGGTGATAGAGAGACCAACTGCGACGGTCACTTCGGTTTGGTTATGCTCCGCGAGGTGAGAGCATGATCAAATCGTAAACAAGAGTGTGTCATACTAAGAGTGCTGAGACTCAGTGAACATCGCAATGCCATGGTGGTTTTCGCATACACGATCATGCATTAGTGGCTCGCTCACATCAGAGAGGAATTCAGTATTGCCTCTGGGGCTCAATCACCATTATTGTCATCAAAGGGCCAACATCACCCAGAAAAAGATCCCTTTGAAGGTGGCCACTCTACACCTCACCATGACAGCAGTGCTTCACCAGCCCAGTCGGTGAATGTCATGCTCGTGAGGTCTCCTGAACATCCATCAAATTGTATCTGTCTTGCTTAACCACGCTACAGTTTGCAATATTTTTGAAATGTTCCCCTCACATTAGTTACTGTATTCTTTTTCGTTGCCTCTCGCATGTCTTTATGCATTTGTATTGCACTTTGCCTTCTGTTTTATAAGACTCTTTTTCTTTGTTTTTAAATTCAACGCTCAGACTCGTTTCCTCAACCGCTGCCGCAGCAAAAACCGAGCATCAGACAGTCAGCGTTCATCACAATTGATTGGCATAATTAAAAATTTGTTTTCTTTGCACGCTTACATTGCTAATTGGCTGGGTTAAAGATACATTTTATTGGCACGCTGATACGGTGACTGTAAACAGGAACTGTAATAGACTGATGCACTGCAGCAGCAACAAGGGTCTCACAAATTCACTCTAGTATCCCTTCCAATTTCCCTATTATCCCTTCGACCGGGATAATTGGAGATTAATGGGAAAGGCCTTTGCCCTGCAGTGGGCGTAGATAGGCTGGTGATGATGATGATGATCCCTTCAAACGTTTTGTAAAACCTGTCATGTACTCACTGAGACAAAGTGCGGCTACTAGGCAAACCAGGGGCGTACGGAAGGGGGCGGGGCTTATGGGGCTTCAGCTCCCCCCCGCAATTTTGTCGTGCTGTCATGCACCGCAACCAAGGCAACCACCTGCGCCGGAAACCATCCTAGGATTTTGTCTAGAACCCCAGGAGTGCTACCCGGAAAGCACACCTACTTTCTCTTGGTGGCCTGTTTGCCTCGTGGCATGCCTAACTCCTATGCGAAGCCTTCATCCACGGAGGTTTTCTGCAAGCTCCCTGGTGCGACAGAGAGTTGCTGCTCAGAACAAACTACGGGAGATTCGCGGGCGAAACTGCAGGCCTGGCTACTTCAGCACCTCCATGCAACCAGGGCGCCACTGGAAACCAGTGCGCTAACAACTTGAGACTTCGTCTCTTCCCCCGTCCCCCCCCCCCCCCAACATCCTGTAGGTTATTTTTAGTTTGTTCAAAGTTTGTTCAATTTTGATCACTCTTTTCCGTATGGGGGTGGTGTTGCGAAGTTTCCGTAGTTATTTTTTCTCATGAACACCTGCCGGACCGCCTGTTCTAAGTGGTGCGAATTTACCTGCGAATTCGCTACTGCAACGACGTTCGTGCAGCACAACAATCTATTGCCACAGCTACAAGACAAGGTCATTTTGCCGCACGAGCGGCGCCGCTGCAATGAATTCGGAGGTGAATTCGCACCACGTAGAATGGGTTTTCTGTATAAATGTACACTTTGTGGCCTTGCTAGTCGACCGTTAGGGTCGCGGAGGCGGTCATCACTGACCCCCACGTGCTGCATTGGTTGATTGGCCTCCGTAAGCCTAACGGTCGACTAGCAAGGTGGGCCTTAAAGCTACAAGCGTACCACTTCGTTGTGGCATGCAAGAGTGGTCGTGGGCACTCAGATGCTGATTGTCTTTTCCAGCTGCCAAATGCGCGAAGTGTTTGTAAAGAAGACCACTTCGACGACTGTCTGGCAGCTGTGGACACAGAATTCCCAGATGTTGCTACTTTCCGTTCAGAACAGTAGAAAGATCCAAGCATCCAGCACCCCTTTGCTGCTGCTGGTGGTCCTACGGCTACCCGGTGCTACTCACTTTCCGAAGGGCTTCTCTACAAGGTTAACTACATGCCTTGGCGAGCACGCTTCTTTCTTGTCGTGCCAAAACCACTCCGCGCCTCAATTCTGCACACCATTTATGATGATGTTACTGCCAGTCACATGGGTTACACAAGAACTTTGCACCGTACCCAAGAGAGACTCTTCTGGCCCGAAATGCGCCATGAAGTTCAGCAGTACGTGTCGAGTTGCCTTCAATGTCACAACTCCAAGTGTGCTAATCGCCGGCACAACGCAGGCGATAGGCGCACCGTAGTGGGGGGCTCCGGGTTAAGTTTGACCACCTGGGGATCTGTAACGTGCGCCGAAATCTCGTACACATGGGCATTTTTGCTTTTCACCTCCATCAGAAAAGCGGCCGCCGCGGCCGGGAATCGAACCCGCGACTGAGACAGCAAAGCGGTGGCGCCAAATTCTTTATGGAGGTCATGGGGGTTGTTATCCACACTGAGAGCAACTGAGAGGCGAAGTGGCATCTGGCGCCTTGTCCTTGTTCCATCTAGTTCAGCCCCATCAATAAAAGGTGTCCTGCCGCAGAGGATTTCCTCCGTGCGGACTTCGTTGTGAAAGCTCGCACCACGCGGCCGACGCGATGCGATAAGCTGTTGTCGGGGTCTGTAGCGGCGAAAACAATTGTACGACAGCAATGCAACGCACTGCACGAAATCGATTGGGTTCAAACCACTTCGTCATAGAATAAGCAAAGCCAGCCTCTGCAGGAGGTCAAGGTGCAATCTCAGCTGCCCCCAAGCAAAATTTCTGGCTACACCCCTGAGGCAAATTAATTTCCGCTGTCTGTAACACAAAGTGGTGCAGAATTTGTAGTGATTGCCAATAAGAGAGTCCCTCTGCGACACTGTTTGTTCAGACAAGAGTCGCAGCAAGCATTTGCCTACAAACAAATATGAACGGGAGGGGAGACTGCCAAAAGTGTGGGGCCCACTTTTCTGCCAAGCTGAGCAGCAGGCTAGCTTCCTCATTGCAACTGCCCCGTTTTTGTGCTACACAGTTCACAGATTAGAAAGGAAATGAGAAAGTCACGCATTTATTTGCTTAAATTAGGATGATGCTGCCTCAATGTGCAATGCCAAGCTCCAATTCAATGTAAAACCTGTATTTTTCAGAAAAAAAAAATACTTTGAGCTGGAATATCCAAACATTAGTACAAGCAAGACTTCAGTCAGTTGAGTGAGAAAGCCCACGGCTGCAAGTCCTTCGGTCCATACATTTAATCTGGCGCCTCCCTACAAGATAAAAGAGCAATGTGCAATATTTGCGACTCCCAGTTTGCAATTAGCGCATGCGTTCTAATGCAACTTCAAGTCCAGTTGATTTTATTCCTCTGGGTCACGCCGTTGGTGCTGTGCTTGCCAAGCGTTTCTGACCCTAACAATTGAACATTGGGGTTACCACGCCAGCACAAAAAGGCTCGGGGATGAAAAAGTCCCTTTTCGTGGCTGTAAAAGTGGAAGTACAGGAGTAGGAGTATGCATCATTATCACAAAGTACCCAAAAGTACCAGACGGGTCTGGGAGAGTCCTACAGGCAAGGAATTAGTGAATCGGATATAACAGACAGTGAGCATGGCAGTTTGGTGAAAACATTTTGCTCTGGATCATTAAAACTGTCCAGTCCAATTGCATGATTTCCTTCGTGACGAAAAAAAATTCTCCTCAACGATCATGAGAAGCACGGGTTTGTTCAACTAGTTTAGCGAGTGCCGTCAAAAAACTTTTTTTTTCTAGAGCAGGAAATTTTCCTTTGGGCCCACGAAACATGCAGCAATCCCTGTTCATCGCCCAAACCTCTTGTTTTCACCCGAAGCATACACACACTGAGTCAACACTGAAGTGCAGCCCGGTTGCACGGTTTCCATATGCTTCAACACATGCTCCACCACCTTCAGTTTAAAACCAGCTGTGTAGTCCATGTACTGGCCCATCGTACATTGCGCACCAGGAACACCATCAAAACACAGCTGAACAAAACCACGGAGCCTAATAGTGAAGTCGTGAAACAGCAAGAGCAGAGGAGTGCGGAGTATGTTTAGTGCTTTGTTCGCACACCGCAGCACTTTCATGGCGTTATACGCAAGAAGGTTTGTTTTGTTTTGAGCAAGTGGCGTTCCGCAAGCGCGGCATTTTTAAATTGTGAGCGACCGCATTCGTGCTCGTGTCTCCAGCTACTGTTGAATTTTTTTTTTTTTTTTGTTAGAATGCTCTTTAGAATTTTTGCCATTACTGCGGCGTGGTATCAAGTTACCGCGATTTTTAACGGCATCAGTAACCATGCAGAGATAAAAACATATTGAACAGCACCTTTTCTATTCCTGCTGCATTTTTTATGCAAGGTACAACGGATAGAATATTTAACGCTGTATTTTGCAATTGTATCGCATACATCTTGTGGTTTTATGGCATTCCAATGCCACTTTTGTTGCGTTGATTCTGTTCTTTTCGCAATATTGTATGTTGCGTCGGCTTTCAACTCATTCCCTCCCTATGTAATGCCCACTTGGGCCTTTAGGGTACCTAAATAAATAAATAAATAAATACAACTAACAAAGAAAGTAAATTCTCAAAATGTACAGTGGGGGGATGGTTCATTCCACAAGTGGTTTCATTATGCGGGTAAATACAGTACTTGCTTCAGTTATTCCGCCTCCATACACTAATCTGCCAGTGCTGAGTATAGCTAAATGCTGCCCAGCTGCTGTGTTGAGAATTTGTTGCGGACGCAATTCCATTCCTCCGACTTTATCGTGTGGTGTTTCACTTCGGCACAAGTCTTCACTGGAAACGGAGCGGAAACTTAAAACAAGAGGACACATACACGTTGTTGTGGAGTGCCCGTTGACGAGGCGTCCGGTTGGTCCAAGTCCATGGCAACGCTGCGGCCCACCCCTGAAAGTGGAATGGTGGGGAGCTTTTAGGCAAAGCTTAATATTCTAGGTACAAACCTAGAAAACAGCTTACCCCTCGCACCATCTATCTGACCTTCAAGCTCGGCCAAAGTCAAGCCAGCGCCTCGTGCGGCTGCCCAGAGTGAAAGCGTCTAATCGCTTGTTCGTTTCAAGGGGAGGGGTGTGGAGAGAAGGATGGGGGAAAGAATACAGGGGTGTATTACAAGGGAATAATATAACGAGGCGCTGGCTGCATCCAAGTTCACTCCGTGTTCATGCATACAGCACCAAGCAACGCCTCTGTTGTGTGTTGTGGTGAAATTGTGTGCGCATTTACTGCACACTCTCTGCATAAAAACTGAGCTTTCGCTCAGCAAACCTCATTTAACCACCTTCAACCATGGCAAAATTTATGGCTGTGGTTCCATGGACCGTATTTATTCGATTATAAGGCAGCCACGATTATAAGGCAAGTGTGCAGTTTAGAGAGTCAAAAAACATCGCCATATACAGGGTGTTTCACCTAATTTTAGCCAGAGTTTAAAAATATTTTGATACACTCTAAGATGATGCAACCAAATGCATGTTGCTACCTTTTCTATGTAGTTTTTCACGCTATTTTTTGTATGTGGCTTAATTAGGTAATTAGTCAATTTTAATTAGCCAACTTTCGAACGCACAAAGCTAGGCAAAAAATCCCAATTAGAAAGTTGCAGAGCGGTATTCAAAACCTCAGAATAAACACTTTCTGTCATTATATCCAGTAGGCGTTAATGTTTTTCAGCGTATGGAAGATGCCCACGAAATAAAAGAAATACCACGTGACGTGCCGGCTCGCGCGTCTTGATAACAGTGCTTCCAAACGTTGTGCTCACGAACTACCATAGGCAAGCCTCTGCTTTAAAAGGCGACAGGGCAGCAACGTAGGCGTTGGCTGTGCCATTTGCGCCAGCAATGTGCTTCTCTCGCGACAGATCGCCAATAGCGATAAGCAGACGCAGCGGTTATCGCTTGTTCTGCAAGAATCAACAGGCTCATCATCTGCGCTGTCACTTTTTAAACGGCGGAGCGCCGATGGTAGTTTGAGCGCGCAACGTTTGGAAGCGCTGTTATCAAGACGCGCGCGCCGGCACGTCACGTGGTATTTTTTTTGCATTTCGTGGGCATCTTCAATACGCTGAAAAACACTAATGCCTACTAGATATAATGACAGAAAGTGTTTATTCTGAGGTTTTGAATACCGCTCTGCAACTTCCTAATTGGGATTTTTTGCCTAGCTTCGTTGGTTCGAAAGTTGGCTAATTACCTAATTAAGCAACATACAAAAAATAGCGTAAGAAACTACATAGAAAAGGTAGCAACATGCATTTGGTTGCATCATCTTAGAGAGTATCAAAATATTTTTAAACTCTGGCTAAAGTTAGGTGAAACACCCTGTATATATATATATATATATATATATATATATATATATATATATATATATATATATATATATATATATATATATATATATTGTAGCAAGGATAACGAGCAGCTCTTAACGCCATCAGCTTATCCGGGTATGCGCCACATCAAGAAAGAGTGCCATGCGATCGTGGCCAATCTATGCACGACGGTATGCGCGCACGCTGGTAGCGGTGGAAGAAGAAGTACGGCTGAAGGTGCTTGGCGGGTGTGTTCGGCCATCGTCGGTACGCTTGTACCTGCGCTCGCCTTGCTTCTGCTCCTGCCAATAAACAACATTCGGTCTACTACCGGAGGGTCAACTATATCCCTTACAAGTGGTGGAGGTCAGGTGTTTCGGTCCCATCCTGGAGCTACGCAACCGAACGCTGTCCACGATGAACCACGAATCCGTCCAGCAGCCTTCGGCGGCGGCACCAACCGTCATCTGCTCGGGCGCACTGCGCGAGCGGGATCCACCCAAGTTCAACGGCACCGACGGAAATGATGCTGAGGACTGGCTTTCCATGTTCAAACGTGTGAGTAACCACAACCGGTGGGATGACAAGAACAAATTGATCAATGTCCCCTTCTCTCTCACCGGCCTCGCGGAGACGTGGTGGAATAATAACGAATCCCGCAACAAGACGTGGTCCTCCTTCCGCTGTAACTTCATGGAAGTCTTCGGGCGCCCTTCGTTGAGGAAGCTTCAAGCCGAGCAGCGCTTACGTGTGCGAGGACAGCAGGCTGGGGAGACGTTCACTAGCTATATAGAGGATATCATCGACCTATGCAAACGCGTCAACCCCTCCATGGCAGAAACAGAGAAGGTCCGACACATCTTAAAGGGAGTCGATGAAGACACCTTCCAGATGTTACTATCCAAGGACCCCCGAACTGTCGTTGACGTCGTCCGCCTTTGCCAGAGTTTCGACGAGCTGCGCAAGCAGCGAGCCCTCGCACGGCAGGCTTGTGCTCGGGAGCAGCCCGTATCAAGTGTGGAGGCAGTATATGAAGGGGACCCTGCGCTGTTTGCGCGAATCAAAGATTTCATTCGGGAAGAGGTGGCCCGCCAAGTCTCCCTCCTGCCCTACATCTCAGACCCGCCTTCCACCCTGGCGCCTTCGCTTCAGAATGTCATCAAGGAAGAGGTCGCTGAGGCACTACCATCGGCTCAGCATAACCTGCCTGTAGCTGCGCCCCTGACTTACGCCTCGGTAGCAGGACGGCTATCGCACCAGCCTGCTTCGTTCTCTCGCCGACCTGTTGTATGCCCACCTGCCGCTTCCTTTCCATCAGCGCCCCGTGCTCCAGCTTCATTACCAGCACGACCGCCGATAAGCCAGGTGAGCAGTCCCCAGCTAACGGGTGCGTGGCGCACGCAGGACAATCGTCCGATTTGTTTTGTATGTGGCACGCCAGGGCATGTCGCTCGCTACTGTCGCCGCCGCATATTGCCGCCCGTCGCCAGCTATCCCCAGGCGCCTTTTTACGCCACCCCTTACTTTTCGCCGTATGCCGCTCAACCAGCGCCGTACAATTTGCCCCCTGAGCCGACTGACCGTCCAACTTTCGCTGGCCGCCGTTCAGCTTCTCCACGTCGCCGTTCGGTGTCTCCCATGCGTCGCCGCCCTACTAATGCCGAAGAGGAAAACTAAAAGCCGCAGTTCCGGAGGCAAGAACTGCGTCGCCATCGAATCCTAGAAGTCCTCATTTCTCGCCTAAAAATGTTATCGACCTAATTGTGGAAGGTGTCCCTACCATTGCTCTCATCGACGCTGGAGCCGCTGTTTCGGTCATCCACGCCGACCTCTGCCGCTCTATTCGAAAAGTCATGACGCCCCTTTCAGGACTCTCGTTACGCACCGCCAGTTCACAGCCCATTGAGCCGCTAGCCGCTTGCACAGTTCGTGTCGTCATCCAGAACAATTCCTACACCATTGAATTCATCGTGCTGCCAGCTTGCTCTCACGACATCATCCTCGGGTGGGACTTTCTTGCCCACAATAACGCTATCATTAATTGTTCCCGTGCTGAAGTCGAGCTTTCTTCTGTTCTTTTCGACGGTTCCTGTAATGCCGCTACAAAATTACTCGTCGCTGAAGACACCGACGTCCCGCCCAGCTCCTCCGTCATCGTGCCCCTGTGCTGTACCTCTGTCCCCGACACCACTGTTTTGTTTACGCCTTCTGTCATTTTCTTTCGCCGCAAATGCCTTCCACTACCTTCCGCCGTTTTGGCTGTGCGTGATGGCGCCACCACTATGTTGGTGACAATCCGTCAGCGACCCCGTGCGCTCTTCTACAGGGAGAAACACTTGGCTTCGCAGAGCTTGTAGATGCTCGTCTAGTTGTTGACGTACCAGGTGATCTTTCTCATGTTGAGATCAGTGAACTGAGTGCTTCTCCATGTTCGCCCGGGCTATTGCCATCCGATGCCTTCGCCCACTGCATCGACGCCAATCTGGATGCAACCCAGCGAGGTATTACTTCATTGCTTTCGAAGTTTCGTTCTTCCTTTGATTGCACGCAAACCTCGCTGGGCCGCACGTCTACTGTTACGCACTCAGTCACCGGGGGCGATTGTAGCAAGGATAACGAGCAGCTCTTAACGCCATCAGCTTATCCGGGTATGTGCCACATCAAGAAAGAGTGCCATGCGATCGTGGCCAATCTATGCACGACGGTATGCGCGCACGCTGGTAGCGGTGGAAGAAGTACGGCTGAAGGTGCTTGGCGCGTGTGTTCGGCCATCGTCGGTACGCTTGTACCTGCGCTCGCCTTGCTTCTGCTCCTGCCAATAAACAACGTTCGGTCTACTACCGGAGGGTCAACTATATCCCTTACAAGATATATATATATATATATATATACTTAGCTTTGAATATAAGGGGGTATGGGGGTAAGGGTATGACTTTGAAACTACGGATTCTGGAAGAAATCCTCGCCTTATATTTGAATAAATACGGTATGTATCATGTCCACGATGCAAAACTCATTCTTAGCGATGACCGTCGTCAAAGCTTGAGAAAAATAAATTTGGTCACACCTGTCGCCTAAATTCTGTGTCCCGTCCATGTCGTAAACTAAAAAGCTTCGCAGGTAATCCATCTTCCCAGAGTGGAACAGCTCCAAGTTTTTCAGTGAGGCAACTCCTCAACCATGGCCTCTGCTCCGGAATCTTTCCCAGCAAGTTTCTGTGACATGAGCACTTCCTACTGGGGGCCGCCCTCGCAGCCAAAGTAGTGTAACAGGCAACGTTTGCACCATTAACCTAGTGCATCTATCTTTCAGCAAGATTCAATTGAAACTGGCAATGATGTAGCTTAATCCAAATGTGTCCCTTTGAAGAAACAAGAAGCTCTCACTGAAAAGCACCGTAAAGCTACTTAGACATTTCTAACAAATCTGTAAAAAAGAGAAATCAAGAAATCTAGCACTAATTCAATCCCCATACAGGCTCACTGCATGTCCTCAATTAGTACAATACCAACTCAGCAAAACAGCCTTCAATATTTTTTCATGTAGTTTACTTTGTAGGATGCTATACTCGGTGACAACTTAAGAACGGCACCGGAAGTTGCCGCTGTGCCTGATGATGATGATGATTTCTATTGGTTTCCCCTTTGTATCGGGGTGATGACATGTCATCTTACCAAAAAAGACTAATATACCTATGTTTTACACTTTTGGTTTAATACTAGCGCTGCTTAGGGCAGGCACAAAAAGCTTATTAGGCACAAAATACTTTTTTTTTTCTGTTACAAGTGGTAACTGTCCTAGGCAATATTCCCCTCTCTGCTTTTCGTCCACCAGCATTCTAATCTTCTTTTCGTCCCCTCGACAGCCTTGAAGTTAACTTCCTCTGTGATACCTTTAAATCCTAGGGCTTCTGACAGCCCAATATTCCCTTCATGTAGATTTGGATGGATACCCTCACATTCTAGCACGATGTGCCGCATAGTTTCTGTTTCTTTTCCGCAGACCACGCATACCCCATCATTTTGTGAATACTTCCCCACAAAACTCTTAGTTCGCAGGCAACCTGCTCTAGCCTCAAAAAGCAAAGCACTGCCCTGGGAATTATCGTAGAAATTTTCCTTTCTGATGTTCATCTTCTCAGCCCTGTACATCTCTAACGACGTTTTGGCTTCCATTTTTTCCCTCCATTTATTCGTTTCAATCTGCCTTGCCTCTTTTTTGGTTACCTTGGCTGTTTTGGATTCCCCACTGTTCTTTCCGTATTTCATCGTTAGCCTTCTAGTCTTTCTTAACCACTGCGTGTCCACGCTTTTCAAGTATAGGTACCTAAAAACCTTAGCTGCCCACCTTCGTTGATCCATTGCCCTCAACCTCATCTCAAAGCATACATTTTACTCTGAGCTACTCTAACTTCAAACGACGCCCAGCCCATATCTCCCTGAACTGCTTCGTTAGTTGTTTTTCCATGCGCGCCTAAGGCCAGACGTCCTACCGTTCTCTGGTTTACTTCAAGGCGTGATAGAACGTCTGATTTTAAGCAGAGTACAGCATCCGCAAACGTGAGACCCGGAACCATTACTCCTTTCCACATTCCTCTTACTACTTCATATTTGTTATACCCCCACAGAGCTCTATGCTTCATTATAGCTGCGTTTCGCTTTCCCTTAACCTTAAGTTGCTCCTCGTGAGTACTTAAGTAGCTATCCCCTTCGTTTATCCACACTCCCAAATATTTATATTCCTTGACTCTAGGTAATTCGCCTTGCTGGATAGACACTACGTCGGTGGTAGCGTCATTGAAAACCATTATTCCTGATTTTTCTGCACCGAAATTTAACCCGAGGTCAGTGGCTTCCTGGCCGCAAATATTTATTAGCCGCTGCATTTTTAGCCGCTGCAATATTTATTAGCCTTATCACCGTAGCCGGATGTTTCTCCGCGCGGCGCAATAGGGCGTTACTGGGAATATTTTGAACACGGCATGAGCCGTTCCCGTGATTTTTTGGACTTGATATGCTTATAAACGACTCCAGTGACGACAAACAAACTGCGTGAGACAAGGCAGACGATATCGCGCATTCATAGCAAACCCCTTTCAAAACGCGCGCGCACTGACGTCATGGGTCCGGCGTTTTGTGCCGTTCTTGAGTTGTAACCGAGTATAGTACATCCCTACCCCCTCCATTGCCAATGCATTCAATTACAAAACAAACCGAGAGTTCAGACGCAGTTGATTGTGATGACCGTACTGCCAAAAGAGTATCGCTAAACGAAGCATCAACATGTACTACTTCCACTCACCGAGAAGGCATCGCCTGAAGGCCGCCTTGCGAGTCTGGGCATCCGGCACCCTTCGCTCCGCGTCGAAGTCTTCAAACAAGAGTCTGGGCACCTGGACAGTAACATTCATTCCGACAATAAACAGGGCAAGTCCACACACCAAACTCAAGATGCATTGCCAGTTGATTTCACTGAGTTGGTGACGAAAACATATTTTTGGTGCTGTGGCCAAGGATGCAGGAAAGAAAGCGTATTTCTTGTCCAAATTTACATGTTACTCTTCTACAACGCGAGCCAGGGTTTATCTAATGCCCCAAAGGTACCTTTGCATGCGTGCAAAAGCCATCTGGAGGAGCAAACCACTGCTGCAGCACCAGAGCCACACTGGTATGTGAAACGTACGGCCTTGGTGGCACACCATGACACTCACTGGCCAAAGCTGGTACTCACAGTAAGTTCAAATTAATATCGCTTGATCGAAATGTTGACTAAACTGTCAAACTCACGCAAGGTTTTGCATGAAGGAAATAGGAGAGAAAAAATGCAACAGCCTACTCTAATGCACCAGCAAACTTCATTCAAATAAAAAAGTTACGTTAAACTCCAGCATCCCAAACTCGTTAAAAGACACAACTAAGAAGTTTCAGGGGAATGGTCTAAGTACAACACGGCTTCAAGTTTTACTAACGTTTTATACTAACAGTCACATTTCCCGCTGGACTCATCTTGGTTTAATTCCAAGGAACTCAACTTTTTTTTATTTCTGCAGAGTGAGTTTTTCTTACCGAGACTCTGTGCAAAATCTGGCGCATTTCTCAAGCACAGGGTCTACGAACAGTGGTCTGGGAATTTTCAGCAAGGCTTGCGAGTTGTAGCAGCTTCCCTGGAGCTACAGTAGAAACCTGTTGATAATTATTCTCGGTTCATACGATTTCCTGATTTGTATGCCTGCAATTGTGAACACTAAAAATTCCTCGTAATACATTTATTACTCGATAGTACGTTTTCCTGGATAGTACGTTTCTCCCTCGCATTTTTTTTTTAAACGTATCAACGAGGTTCTACTGTAATGAACTCTACAATTATTCAGAGGTGATCTCGCATTTGAAGGTGCTCGTGACATTGCTTGCCCAAATACGAACTCTCAAGCAGTACCATAAAATTTTTTAACTACCTCTGGAAGGTTACATAACCACGAAATTAAAGCCGTTCCACTCAATGTGAAAGCTGTAGAAGCGCAGAGAAGTGACTTCGCCATAATGGGCTGTACCGCTGTATCCGCTCACTGCTACCACTCAATGCAATGCAAATTTCCTGCCTTCGCAGTGCTTGTGCGCCCCCTGCCTGTGCACCAGCGGGAGTTATGTTCTGTTTGTGCTTGCTTTAATTTAGTATGCTGGAGCTGTTTTGAGTCATTTCAAACGTGCCATTTTTTTCTTGTGCGGCTGGAGCCTTTCTGCGGCATTTTGAACGCAACATTTTTTCCTTGTTCGGCCGCTTTTTCCGCTTACTATCGTAAAAACCAACCCAACGAGCGTTCCTTACTAAATGAATGCGGGGGCTGCCAGTTATTTACACAGATTTTGCCTGAAATGTACCTGCAGTTTTCTTTGCGCTCAACAACGGGGAGATGTATGACAAGCACCAGCGGTTCACGAGGCTCGAACGGTTATGACTATTTAAACCGCACGGTTTTCGAAGCTTCAGCGCGACTCCCTGACACCGGTACAGAAGGCTCTACTTGGGTTCGTTATCTCGCTGCGCCGCCCGATTCCGGCAGTCGCATAGACCGTTAGCGAGCTACGACGACAAGACGAGCCCACAAAGTGCTCTGCACTTAAAACCACAACATACCGCCTTGTCAGAACGATTAGCTAGGTACACACAAGTTCCTGCTCCAATTAAACAAAAAAAGTCCGAACCTGTGGTTTGGCACTTCTGTCATCCGTCGGGGCAGCAGGTGAAGATGAGACAGGCAGACTGCAAGCAAGGCAAACACAGAAGCAACTCTTTTTGAATTCTGACCCTGCTAGTTACATATCGGCAAGCAAAAGGGATACCTAATGGGTCTTTTTTACCAGTCATGGCCACCCAGCAAGCAAAATGAACATTTCCTATACTTCTCTCCAGGCTGCTTTTCAAGCGTTGTGATAGGTTCTCAGGTTCTTAGTTCGTTTAAGAACGTCCTGATATTTACCTGTCGAGAACAAGTACGCCCTCATGCCAGATGCATACCAGATACTAGAAGCCTCACCCAAGTTTTTGTTATTGCGTATGCTTAGGAACGTTAGCTAGCTGTTTTTGCTAGCAAAGAAGCATACCTTCGGGACATTTTCCTCACAAACCTACATAACTACCACTATCATTTCTTTTACCACTACCTGACCGGTCAAAATTTCCAGATTTTTTTTCTCAAACCTTCGAATGACCCCTTTGCCTGAATGCCACTGGTGGCTGTCTCTGAAACCTACTAGCTCTGTCATTTCAAACCAACATTGTAACAACTTTGGTGCAGCAGAATCCCCGAAGCTTGTATTGTTATGGTTCAAGGCTTACTGAAAATAGACCACGTGTGAAATAAAAATTCAGAACTTCCCGATTCAGAATTTGACAAAGCATTTCCTTTGAAGCTTGGCCTTCACCATATAGCATCACCAAGCCATCCTAAGCGAAGACCCATCAATTCCTACATTCCATCGCAAATGATTTACTGAACATGCAATTTCTAATCTTACTAAACTATGTTTCGGTATGTCATGTCCTTATATTTTGTGGCTACCCATTAAGATTAAACTTGTGTGGTAAAAAAAATGAAGGAAGCTAACACTATTGCACAAGACGAATGTAGCGAAGCTGTACGCAACCTTCACGACCATCACGAAGGTTAAGTCTACAAGTGCCGCCGATTTGCTTCTTCTTCGCTGCCGCAACCACCTTTAATTTATAATTGTGGCTGTAAGTGTGAGCTTCTTTCATTTTTTTGGAAGTGATCATAACTCAACATCACCTTGGAGGGGCATACGCTATGAAGTTTCTTTCTCGTTTTGAGCAAGTGTTGCCAAAATTACAGCGACCGCTGGAGTTTTTTTTGGCCAATCTTCTTTACGTGGGTATACTTGGCTCGACAAACATGCGCACAGGACGCTGGGCGGTTGTCGCAAGGCATGCACACACGAGCGCTAGGCTTTTTCTTAGTTTTGTTAAGTGCCGGGAGGTCCCCGCGAGGCTTGCGATCACGTGCGCGTGCTCGGCAATTTCTTGGTATTTTTAACTGTGGACAGATAAAATTACGCTTTGCTAAACAGCTCCGCTGTTAAAAGTGTCTTACCAACATCGTACAATGTTTAACATTATACATCGTTTAACTCTTACTTACCAAATTATTTTCCCACGAGAAAATGGTATTACAAGCTTGTTTAGTCATTCAAAATGATTCTTTACAACATGTAATGAACATTCTCCTAACCTAACTGGTCACTATCCCATCCATTAGGCCAAACATGACTGCCGCAAAGACATACAAAAGCAGGACAGTGTCTTCAAAGAATCAATTCTTGTTTCTCGCAGTTTAATCTTCAGAGTAGAAATCTTCTTGACAGGGGCATCAAAGCAAGCCCAAACAAGCTACCAGCCTGCACTGTGCAAACAATATTCACTAAGAGCTCCAAACTTTCTCAGTTTCCTCATGATAAGAACTGAAGTATAACAACATTAAGGTACGACCTAGTTGGTATTCCATCAAGTGCCAAAATATTTCGACAAAGGACGTAAAGGATAGTAGAGACACATGTTTTTGGTGATTGAAACTCTTATCAAGGAATTCAAGACAGCTCCACCATCCATGAGTGAAACTTAAGCTCAAACTGACACGGGGATGAGAAAGGGAAACGAGACCAGCGCTTACTATCAACTATTGTCGTACTATTAACATCGAAAGCACAGTTGATAGTAAGCACTCATCGTAAGCGCTCATAGTAGATAGGTAGATAAAGAAGCACTGTTAGTACATCAGTTCAGTTGATAGCAAGTAGTGGTCTCGTTTCCCTTTCTCGTCCCTGTGTCAGTTCGCGCTTGAGTTCCACTCGTGGATGTTATCAAACTACCTCGTCTCCCCATGTTGCTCCACCATCCAATTCAATCCTCCCATTAAAATGCTCCAAGAACACCGTCCAAAAAGAACTTCCGCAAGTCAGTTACGACCGTCACTCCTCACCTCTGTGCGGCTTGGACCGGCTGGCAATCGTCCGAAGCCTCGGCAAGCCTCCGGCTCCCCTCTTCAATGGCACACACAAAACTATTGCTTCGTTGCCGCGGAAACGGCGGAGACATTTCTCCCGGCGCCGTAGTCCACACATCGAACTCTGCGTCCCTACCACTGGCCTCGCTGTCGCCCCTTTGCAGGTGGTCAGCCGCCAAGGGAGCGGCGTCAGTCTGCGAGTCGCGCGACTTGGTGGTCGCGGCTGGGTCCGTCTGCGTGCCTCTCGCCACGGGCGAGTCACGTGACGGAAGCGTGGGGCACGAGAGAGTGCTCGAGAGGCGGGCTTTCCCGTGCCGGCCTCTGCACCGACCGACGCAGCTGCATGAAAGCGTGGGCGGGAAAGTCAGTCTACAACACTGGTTAAGAGCACAGTGATTACTGTATTTCCCCACGTATAACCCGCACCAAAAGTGCGAAACTTTTAGGGGTGAAGTAGAGGTGCGGATTATATGCAAGGTATGTCCTTCACCACAATGTGCATTGGGCTGTGATGCCCCAACAGCAGTAATAGTGACCAAGCTACTGTTATCCCACTGACAGTGCTTATTTTGCACACAGCTCAACAATATACCAACCAAAAAAAATGTATGCGGCAAGTCATCTAGTTAGGTAGTCAGCTAGGTAGGCTCTTTTGCATAAACAAATGTGTAATGTTGCTTGAGTAGTAGACTTGGTCCATCCTCTTATGTACAAAATATGAGGGCAATACACAGGGATATATTTTTTTTATTCGTCGACGGAAAGTGGGGGTGCGGGTTATATGCAGGGGCGGGTTATACGAGAGAAAAAAACGGTATAAAGACAGTCAAAACTTGTGTGTACAAAACAGCATCAGTAGTCAATCAATTCTTGTCTGTAAATTGTTGTTTCTGAGAGCTAAATAATCACAGTAAAAATGCATTGCTTCTGATCCCACAATAGGAACATTACTACAAAAGCACATTTGGTAAAAAGAGCATAAGAACTACTGTATACAAGACGGCACCAACAGAGAATCAGTACTTGTCTGTCAGCCATAAAAGCAGCGTGCTCCTTTGACTGATTAAAAAGAATCACACGCTTATAGTTTAGTTTTGTTCAACGAGAAATTTCACTGCGTTTGAAGGGGTCGACTTCGAATCACGCACTCAGTGCGCCATAACATGATGTGCCATAACATGCACCATAACCTGCCATATGAGAAGCCAAAATCGGCAGCCTTTACGCCAACTGGGCTCAATCGTGAAGAAACTGGAAGTTTGGCATAACTGATCAAACGTAGTAAAGCCTAGCAGGCTTCTTCACCACGTAATAACCCAAGGACACGGATTTTGTTTTTGGGAAAACAAAAACTGACCAAAGTTACCGCATTTGTACGATTTTAACGCACACCTTTTTTCAATAAAAGTAGCCTTAAAATTTCCGTGCGCGTTACAAACGGGCTCAAAACCGAAATCGGCTTTCACTATTGCACGCTTTAGTTTTAATGCTGGCACGAGCTTGATAAGCAAGTTTATCAAGCACAAGAGATTTTTTAGTGCCACAGTTGCGTACGTCTAATCAAATGTTTTCCGCCAGGTATGTGGTGTCGTGTCTTTTACATCAGTCGGGTAGAATCACTGTCAAATTATTTTTTTTCGAATTTTCATAAGTAAACTTACCTCCACGTTACATTCGGGGGCGCGTTGGAATCGTGCAAATACAGTACAAGACCTGTGTTCACCTGACCTCCCAGTGCGTGTCCCCGAAAATATCGAGCACAATCTGCACGCAAATCTTTAGACTTGAAAGGTTGTTGGGTAGTTATGGCAGTCACTCGGATGGTACAGTGTTCTATGGGACATCTTGAAGGTAATTTTTAAAATACACAGTTAAATACACAGTTACAATACACAGTTAAATGCACAGTTAAATTAGAACAGTTAAATACACAGTTAAATACTTCTAAAACCCATGTGACCACACGTCATACATACATCACATTCCAGTGTATCATTTCCAAAACATGACAGGCATGAACAAACTGTGTCGATGAAGGCGTGTGTTATATTTACGTTCCAGCATCAGCTCACAGCACTAATACGACTACAGCATCACACGTTCAGTGTTGGAAAGTAGCCGATGAGTCGTCACTCTCAAACAAGTTTGCAGAAGTTCGCATTAAATTGGCCTGACTGTTATTTCGACTATGCAATACTACAATTGGAGTACAACAGTTGTATATCATCGTATCGTATATCGTATATTGTATCGTATATAAGTTGTATATTGTCTTCGTGAGCCATTTATTTAGGTTTCCGTTTTCAAGCCAGTGGCCTTGAGGTGGCATTTTTATGTGTGCAGCAAGCATCATAGGGTCATATGACAAAACATCATGTCTGTCAGACACCAAGGACAGGAATACTACTAGTATGACTTTTGTCAGTTTACATCATTGGCTTTTAAAAGGTTAGCTCACAGACTACCGATGGCTTTTCCACACAGTATGGCACCAAGTTGCCCTAAACACAACACCGTGAAAAGACAAACAGTCGCCGGCGAGATTGATCAGTAAAATAAATGGATACCTTCTTTTCAAAACCCAGCAACCAACTGAAGTTAAGTGAAGTGAAGATTATTGCCGAGCATTGAGTACACACTCAATGCTCGGCAATGATCTGTACCCTCGGTGAGAGCAATGCCAAGCAGTGCTTCAAGCAAGCACAACAGCGTCACCTTAGTGTGGTTTTGGCCTAACACAATGGATGTCTCGAACCTGTACAAACCGCTACTGTTATAGAATGCATTTGTGCAAAGAATCCAGCGTGCTCAATGACAATCCCACTAGCAGGCCCACATTGCCACACAAACTTGTGAACTCACCCGCAAGCATTGCAGGTCGACAGCCTCCTTGGTGCAGAAGTCTCTACGGTGTCATAGTGACGGTCGCTGGGATGAACCCCTGCTTGCGAGCAAATGGGCAAAAAAAGAAAGAAAAAAAAAAAAAAGACCCGTGAACTTTGTGATCAGAACCCATCAGAGACGATTTTCTTACGAAAACAAAACGTCCTTTTCGCTTCAATGATGTACACACAAGCTGTGCGTTTATGTGCTTCTTCAACAAGTAGCCCACGAAGCTTACAAAAATGCTTTCTTTACTCTCAATTTTGAAATAACTGGGCAAGTTCTATCAAAGATTTTTGGTACTAAAATGTATCGTAAAATGCGACATTCATGCAAAGCTTTCTGCACAAGCTAGGAGGTACGTGCGAATATTCATGCCTTTTTTGTTATTTAATCTAATACAATTAATTATATATGTGCTTCAATCAGAGCTTCAGTAGTAAACCCTAACAAACAGTTAAGCTATAGCTCCAAGCTAAAAGTTTCTCTTTTGCACAAACGCACAGTGTCCACGTGCATGGTCATTTCTTCGATGGAGCGCCACTGGTTATGAGCTATTGATGGCCACAGAGATGATGCCGTGCATCGGAACAATGCTCACGGCTACCGTTGGAGTCTTGGGATTACAATTATAGACTATTCCATGCATTGTCATGAAAATAAGCAGCCAGTTAAACTTTCATTGCAGTATTCATGGCTGCAGCTGGCTTTCTTTTGCAACTACGTATTCCAATGATTTGCAGCTAATCATTACTTCCTTTGTACTCGAATTATCTGCAGCAAACCGTTATTCTCTGTATTTGCTTATTAAGCCAATAATGCCAATTCTCACGTGCAAAGTACCAACTAATCAGAAGTTTGCCGAAAGCATTTTTCAAGAAGCTCACTTACTGTTCAAACAGACTGTATATGTCTACGTACGGCAAAATGTTTGAAGCTGTTCCCGTTTTTCTGCTAACTTTTTCACTTGTATTAGCTCATATCATTTAAGACTGTACAGCACAAGTAGCAAAAGTGTAAATTCCACAAGCCACGCTGTACACAATGACAGAAAGGCCTGGGGACTTATTTACACGATTTAACGCTTCAGCTAAGGCCCATGACGCATTTTTTTTTTTTTTAATAAATCTAAGTGGCTGTACCTTCTTCAGAGTATCCGCGATGGGGAACGAGCGCCTTGCGTTCAAGGGTGGCGCACTCAGATGATGGCCTCAGGGGTGCCTTGTACCCCCGGCTCTGCTGCAAAGGTCGTGAACATGCACACAGATAAAAAAAGAAAGGTTCCGTAATTGGAAAAGAAAAGAGACAAAAGAAGTCAACTTTACATCCCACACAAAATTTACATCTGTCGTATGCCATGACAGCATTTATCTTTTGAAGGCAGCATTTCTTTCGCCCCCCCAAAAAAATCCACTACCGGAAACACACCTTGGTTTCAGACAGTTAAAATTGTATAAAAAAACGAAAACATTAAAGTGACAGCCCCGGATAATGATAAAAATTGCTGCTGCAAGACAGTGGCCCACCGCTTCTACCTTTTTACCTGATGCCTGTCTACGCACTGGCATTGTTTCATCGTAAGCAAACAAAAAACTTTTTAGACCACTTCAACACACAAGAATGTATCCAGTATTATGGTTGCTCTTCCATGCCGTCTTAGCTTCCAATGAATACTTACTGTTGGTAACGACACCCCAACAGGCACCCAAATAGATGAGGTGCCAGACTTGACTGATTTTTAGTGTTTGTACAGTATTAAGTGCTGGTGATTAAACACTAGACACTGACCATCACATGGGCACACCAATTCACACGTTCTTTCCCAATCACTGAAAGTGAATGTATGCTACAGTAGAGGGCGCGCTATATCCGAGTACACACATTAATTTCAGAGATGATCACAACAAACCAGACTCCTTGCAAAAGGGATTGTTCTGCCCAAATCAAGAATCAGAAGTGTTTTCTGCAGATTCTGTAGCGCATTGCTACACACAGCCGTGAATACAATAAATGTACAGTGATGTGCAAATGGAACACGAGAGCGAAAATATGAACAAGAACTTGTATAATCTAAGATTATATTTCACAGACATTTAACGCGCTTTTGTATATATAGCAGGAAGCAATAACCGCACTTCACTGCTGCAACTGAGCCATTAGATAATTTTCTGTATGCACGCAACACAATCGCACAATTTGTGTCTTCAGGTCCACATTTTGTTGTTCACCTTTAATACGTGGCCGATTGTGCTTTCCCGCAACAAGGCAGACCAGAAGTTGCCACCACAGTTTTCCACAAGGAGAAAAAGACATGGCCAATATGGGGGTTTCTCGCTGCGCACTCAATGCTTTTACAAATCTCCCACTTAAAATCACGTCGCAAACCTCTACATTCTCAGAACTACAACTGCACAGAATGTGAAAGCAGAACAACTCGGGGGCGTTCCAATTTTTTTTTTTTACATAGTTTTGTTCCCAATCTTTGTGGACTGCCTGCCATATTAAGCCCCAAACGAAGCCGGCAACAAAGACTGCTTCGCAGACAACTGAAAACAAAGCCAGCACCACCTTTTTTGCACGTTAATGTTTTGACAGGCTAACTTGTTCTTCCACTTAAATATTTTTTACACAAGTTGGGAAGATGCTTTCATTTAATTTTTATGCTGCATAATGCTTGTCATAAAAATGCTATTTTTTACAACACTTCGGCTCGCTTTTGTTACCATGTCTGCTATGTGGTTTCCTTTTACTGCAGTGGCCACTGTGCCGTTCCAATGACCCCCATGAAATTGGAAAGAGCATTTAGAGCAAGAAATCATAATTTTAAGCTTCATTTCTGCCAAGATTTATACATTCTAGCTGGAGTTGACAGCTTCTAACTACAAAATTCTCATTCTAGCTAGAGACAATTATTTCAACCTCGCAGTTTTTCATCTTCCAGCTGGACTTACAAATGCTAGTGGAAGTAATAGCTGCCAGCCAACACAAAATCTCATTCCAGCTAAACTAGAAACTGCATTTCTAGATAGAAATTCTGCCTATTTCTAGCTAGAAGAAATTTCAGGTAGAAAATAATTATTTTCACCTGGGTGATTACACTACTTTGTAATCTGTCTACCATGCTGTCCCTGAATTGGAACGCATCCTCACTGTACAAGATAAGTTTTGGCCCCACTTACGAGATAGGTGAGAACGGCCTGGCTCTTGGTGATCTGCGCCCGCAGTGTCTGCAGCTCCAACTGAATCTGCTCCCGAACCACTTCCTCGGGGAACGAATACGCCTGAAGAAAAGCAAGGGAGAAAAACCGCAACGCTCGCGCACAAAGTTTGTCGAAATGGAATGTCGCTTTACAACAGCCGTTTCTCGATTCTTCTCAGTACTTGCAAACCTTAAAGGTAGGTCAAGCACACGAAACACAAGTTTGGTTCATTTGAAAGATTGCCCTTTAGAATCGTACTGACACCACTTTAAACGTAAACTTCACTCAAATAAGCTACACAACTAGGAAAAAAGGCAAAATAGCTCATTTCCCGCAACAGAACCTATGATGTCATATGTGACAAGCTGTGCGATTGGCTGATGCCGGCAAAAGCGAACGCAAATTAGGCGCAGCTCATAAGCTTGCCGAGCGAGCTATCTGCGCTTAAATGTAATGCATATTCATTTTAAAGCAGTAAGAATGGTGCGGTACACAATGAAAGTTACGAAAATACACGTAAGCATAGAAGTACCAATGCACGCTGCTGTTGGTACTGGGTGCACTATGCTTGTTTTAGCTGCACAGCAGTCCACCGCTTTGGAGTTTTCTTGCACGACACTGGTCGATTGGCATAAGCGACGTTGTCTTACGTGACCCTGTTTGTCGAGGATACCCCGTGTTTCCCGAAACGATTATTTTCTAGAGTAACAAAAACAATCCAGGTGCAAATACGGCCAAAAACAAAGCAATGCGGCCAACAATCCGCGGATGGGTATGGTGGCACCATCTGGGAGGACGGACGGCAAGCAAGGCTGCAGAGCCGAATGACACACTGGAAGTTCGTTTGAATACGTGCACTCGTGACTTCATTGCTGACATCACGAAAACACACGATTTGGTCGGAGAATCAAAATTTTAGCCTAAACTGATTAATTTTCCAGTGAATACGGCATCATTTTCTGCCGGACAAGTGGTGGGAGCACTATAAAACACGAAATCCTTCGAATAAAACAAACTTGTATTTTGCCTGGTTTGATTCTAGAGGGTGAGAGGTGGCTTCAATACTGCTAAGCTGTATTCTAAGAGAAGCAGTACGCCCAGCTGTTTTGGTCATTCAAATGGATCTGCTCACTCGAAGTTCTAGTAGCCGGGTATCAATTTTAAAAACTACACAGCTCTGGAGGTCATTTCCCTAAGGCGAGATTCCACGGCAAGTGGAGCGTTATTCCAACTTTGAGAGTTTGATCAAAACTGCTATGCCTTACCACACACAAAAAAAGCTGCAGTTAAAGCTAACACAAAGCGGAAAGAAAAAAAAAACAGAGAAGTCAGTCACAGACGCGTTGGTTATCAAATTTGTGCTGATGGACAGGAAAATTTTCAGGGAAGAAATCCCGCACAGAATCGACAAGAAATCTGAGCAACAGAAAGAACGGAAATCACTTACACGGCGTTTATAATTTTTCGTCTACTGAAGTTATACAGAAGCTTTCCAACAAAAGCCTGTTTGCAGAGCATAACGAGGTTCTAGCAATTTCATCTACTGGCAAACACCACAGCTCCAACTCACAGATTCTGGGCTGATGTCTTCAAGTGCCGACACCAACTGCCTGTCCTGTGAAGACAAAGAAAGCAAGATCAAGTGATAACACCGCAGTCAAGGCAGAGGACTGAACAGTGTCACTGTGCACTATAATGTATTGCCTTGCACCAATAATGGTAAAACTCAAGAACACACAGTTACAGCTTGAATGCACCAATTCACACGACTTGGACTACAAGCCTTACCACATCTCACAACAACAGAATAAACAAATAACCTGCGACTCCTGCATATCCTACCTCCATGACGAAAAGCTGCTTTTATCAAAAAATTTCACAAACTTTGGGTGTTTTACGCACCAACGCTACACTTGGGCTATGAGGCACACCTTAGTGGAGTGCTCTGGACTGATTTTGACCACCAGGGGATCTTTAATGTGCACCGAATTCCCCATACACCAGCGTTTTTCTTTTTCGCCTCCAACAAAAAGCGACCGCCACAGTCTGGTATAAAAATTGCCTCCTTGGACTCAACAGACCAACGGCTAAGCCACTGGGCCACCAAGGCAGGCAGGCAAGTTGCTTGTTTCCCGATTCATTCGTCAGATCACCCATTAATCTATCACTAAACAACGAACTCTTTAAGGTTTACAAAGATCCATAAATTTAAATTTAGGTTGTTAAGTAATTAAGCTTTCCCGATTAGTTATTTTTGGCATTCTGAAAGCAGCTAACCAGCAATTGGAAACAAAATCCTTCTATTCTTGTGGAACACCCCTTGTGTGCCACTAGAATCCAAAAACCAGTATTTTTGCTTGTCAAACGAATGACACAGTTTTGACAGTCAAATCAAATGCGCGAACAGTACACATTTCATGGAACAATTTCAATGTGGAATTTCAAACTCACGTGATGGGCCAAGGCCAGAATAGAGGCTGCTCCTGAAAAGAACAAGCACACACAAAAAAACTTGAAATGCTGGCAATCACAAGACTACAATCCTTAAAGGGGACATGAAGACAGAATAGAAGTCCAGTTTATTAAAGAGGGTGCTTCGTCCCGATAACCACGATACCAATTTTGTGGCAAACTTCAAACAAATAATTGATTGATTGATTGATCGATTGTAGGGTTCAACGTGCCGACGCAACACAGGCGATGAGGCACACCATAGTGGAGGGCTTCGGATTAATTTTGACCACTTGGGGATCTTTAACGTGTGCCGAAATCTCGTACACCAAGCATTTTCGCTTTTCGCCTCCATGAGAAAAGCGGCCACCGCGGCCGGGAATCGAACCCGCATCCTCACACTCAGCAGCGCAACACCTTAGCCACTGAGTCACCGCAGCAGGTAAACTTCTGAGGCAGTGGCGACTTTTTAGTTACTTTCCGACAATTTTCCCATGATGCCACAGAATCTTGTTTGTGCAATTGGCGACAACCTACTGAAGCCACCACCATGAAACATGACTGACCGATCGTGGTGGGGCCTCTAGTTCCGTTTCATCATATCACTGGAATGCTAACACACAGTTAACACACTGACAACTAGGTTTTCAAGGGTGGCCCATATTATGTTACTCTTGCCTATATTACGTCATTGCTGTGCAAAACTCAAGTGTCCCAGTATTTCTTGCATTTTTTTTTGTTGAAAACAATGTCCCTCATAGTTAACGGGAGCTGAATGCTCTACCAAAGGCGAGTTCTTTGAAAGTGTAGAAAGTTGCTTTTTCTCTACATGGCCCCTTTAAATTGAAACCCTGCGAATGCGTAGTATGTACAATAAAAAGAAAGTAACTCACCTGTGTGCGACTCAAGGGCTCTGACAGCTTCATCGTTCAACCTGCAAGTGAAGATTCATGGCATGAAAACCTTTTCCAACTCTAAAGTGGCACAACGGCACACCTTTTAAGCAATATCACCACTACAATGTACCAATGCACAAGATGCACAGTCAGCAAGAAACGTGCCAAGTACCAGAGAGAGCAAAAAACTGTGTACGGGATTAAATTCAAGCTCAGTAAAGTAAACAAACATGCAAAAAGGTGACGCATAAAAAGGAACGTGTTATTTTAAAAACGTCCTATCTAAAGCTTCAAGCTGTGAAACAGTTTGTCACTTGTACCGACGACGAGATGACACAATATGTGATAATTGGTTCAAATAATACGAAAATTATTTTTTTAAAAATCACTGCCGTTTAGGCAGCTGGTAATAATACAGCTTTGCTTGGCAAAGAGAAATGCAACCGAAAAACCAAACCGAAACTTATCACTCTTGGGAAGCTCAAAGGGAGGGTCATTCAAGGGATCGTTCCTATGCCTGGCCTTGGGATTCAAACATCCCAGATTGAATACACTTGAGAGCTAAATAACCCTACCAAGGACTACAAGACAGTGCTAGCTTCTCTAAAAACCTTCTTGCCCTTCCCAACACCGCCCAAGCTTCAACCACAGATGAATAGAGCATAGGGCTTGCTTCCAATAATATAAACCAAAGCTTGAAATCTAAACTTTTGCAGCGGAGCTGTCATAGGTCAAGCCTTTTTGCCCGTCTGCTGTAGGTCTTGCGTCACGCAGAGGCAGTAGCAGGTTCCAAAACCTGCTGGCAGCCTCTATCAGTGGGTTTAGAAACCGTCCTGCATAAACCGGTTCCCAGACCAACCAATAGAGGGTGCAGTGGTATCACAGGGGCGGGTTACTCTCCCACCTGCTAAGGGAGTGAGAGGGGAGGGAGCCTCCCGCCATTGCTGTTTAGCTGCCGATTCCTTTGCACTAACCGCAGAATTTGTGCAGTGACGGTGCTGCCGTTCTTGCACGAGTGCCGCTGCCGTTCGAGACGACACAAGAAAACCACAGCTCCGTTGCTTCAGCAGATTTCAGACTGGGTGGAACTGGGTTTAACTTTTTGTGAACCTGGACTGCACCGTAAGGGCCTTGACATTCCACAATTTAATGCGCAGGAAGACATTTAACCCCGCACTAAAATGCGCCACTGTTAACTTTAGTGTTTGAAAAATCGTGAATAAATCTTCGGCGAGGTCAAATGAACTACAAGAGAGAACCAGACTAAAGAAACAAAACGCAGCTTTTCAGACAAAAGAGGTCGAGCAGAGGAAACATTGTTCAAAGTGCTTGTTGCAGGGGAAGAAAAATATGTGGGAGGGACCATTCATCAAACATAGGACATTCGTGGGACATTTGCAGGACATTCCTCGAGGCAGGCCAAACTGAGCACCACAACCTGCAATACACTCCTTCCAAGATTAGCAGCTTCTTGGTGCACACATATTATATCCACTATATATTATATGAATTGTAGTCTGGAAACAAATAAAACTTGCAAAGAGCGCATAAAAACAGGATGCGCAAAGAGGCAGACACGTAAAAAACAATTATCGTTGAACTACTAATAATCGTTTCAGCAAGGGGGCTTGAAGGGAACTCTACTTTCTGAAACGATCGTAAGTAGTCATTCCGTTATTGTTTTTCAGATGTGCCCATCTGTAGTCATCCTATACAAATACAGGTACACATACGACAGCCACAAACAGCATGCAATCACTGCTTGGCAGCAAATGGGTGCAACAAGTCATGCTAGCGGACAAGTCAGTGAACAGCACGTGCGAATGTCAAACGTGCGATGCCATTCAGAGGTGTGCACAAAGGAAGAGCACAGCACACAAGACTGTGCTCTCGTCAAGCGAGGATGTGGTCAGTTCCCAAACCTCTGAGGCTGCCGCGAGCCGCACTGCGAAACGCAGCTGCCCATTGGCTAGCTCGCCGGGTGGCGTGGCACCGATTCGGCCAATCGCGTCGCTCGGGTGGCCACGGCGACCACCTTCCCTTCTTTGGGGTCACCACACATAGTCGCACACTGAAGAAGGCACCAGCAAAGAAAGAGGAGGGAAAAATTTGCACCAGATCCCGTCGACACAAGCAGAAATAAGTTCGCAATCAACCGGCATTTGCACACAGCGAGGCTCTGGGGCGAGGGGGAGTTTGCTTTCTCGGGGTGAAAGAGTCTGAAAAATGTTTAGCTTTACAGTGGTTGCATACACTAATTCAAAGCATAAGGTAGCAGTGAAAATAGTTGTAAAGAGCAAGGATTATAGCAGCAACATTCTTTTTCCCTGTGGGTACACGCCATTCACTTCCTGTGTGCAAATAGTGCCATCTACTGTTACGCTTGCAACCCTCCTATTCTTTTGAACAATTGCTAAACAAACTCCACTGTTCAGCCTCAATAACCTCGGGTAGAATTGCAGGTTTTGCAGCGAACGGCCTGGGTTTGAGAATTGCAATTTTTTCCGAAAACCTGTAATTTTTTTAGTGTAAAATGCAGTGTAACCTCCATTCTGTGCATTGTTTTTATGAATAAGGATGGTTTGGTATCTTTTATGTCAGTGTAGCAGCAGCGGGACACAGCATATCAACACGTTTAATGAACACCCAGATAAAAAATGATATCGAAACAGGATATCAAATCATAGTACTGCCACATGTTACTGTGAGATGTAGTTGTGAATAGCTCCCTACTGATGGGATTACCGTATTTATTCTTGCCATATCACTTTTTCAAACTTGCTTTGACAAGAGCTATAATTGCATCCTGCGGCCCAAACACTTATGTACAGCTATAACTGATGTGAGTAGCTCATAAAAATCCCTTTTAAAAGACTGCATAATAAGCACAAACATAAAATCAGCATTCAAATCGCTGCTAGTTATGTTTACAGTGGCCTAACTTTAGTGTTTGCTGCAGGCTGGAGCACAAACCGAAAAGGTTGTAGGCAGGGTGTCGAACCGGAACCGGAACCGAACCGAAAACCGGAACCGAACCCGAATTTTTGCCCGGAACCGGAACTGAACCGGAACCGTATTTTTTCCGCCATTTTGGAACTGAACCCGAACCGGAACGAATTGAAGGAACCGTTCCGAACCCGTTCCGGGGCCTCAAAACTGTGATTTCTAGTTTTCCATCCCGGTACCCTGCCTTGCATCCGGAGATATTTTTACCATTCGCCAGACGGCACCACGCAATATTTTGCATAGTCTGCAGTTCCCAAGACCCATAAGGTTCTCATCTTATTATTACCTTAAATTTAATGTATAGTCCGTAGACACTATTAGTTTGGTTTAGGTATTGCCCATCTCCCAAAATTATCTTTTTGCATTTACAATAACTTACGTTAGAACGCATGTTCCGTGGCAACATATCATGGAATATTCTTTATGGTTTCTATCTGCAGTGTGTTTAAAATCATGTGAAGTTTTCACGTTGTTAATTCGAATGCATCCGTGTCCGCTTATGAAGGCCTTCAGGTACACCATCAACAATAAATCTGTATCTTATACTTATTTTAGTTTGAGTGGGCACTTATATAAAAACAGCACTGAGACACAAACACTCAAAGTTCTCAATGTCGCCATCACTTTTTCTTGTACAGTGCCGTTGTGTCCTTTGGTTACTGCCCTAGGAGAACATGAGAATTGAAAAAAATAGGAGCCTTCTCATTTTCACTTTTAAAGTAAATGCGATAGCATTTCGATGGATGGATTTAAGTCGATTAACGCGGATTAGGGGGTAGACTTGGGTGGTTTAGTGAGATGAGTGAATGAACTAATGTGTATTAGTGGGACTGCGGTGTTGATTAATATGGATTAGAGGAATTAGCGGGTCAGTTAAGGCGGATTAGAGGGTTGGACCAAACATGTTATATTTGGGGTCTTTTGCATTTCTAAATTTTGCAGCGTTCTCTTTCTCGACCAATCAGGAAATTTAGTTACGCACAAAATAGCCGGAAAGTTATGTGTCGATCACCTGAATGCTATAAAAGGCCTTTTTTATGTACGTATTACGCTGTTATGTTATTTCTCGCGTAAGATTTACATCTCGCAATGAAGTTAAAAACTATATGCCTAATGCATGTCTTATATTCACCAAAAGGTTCTCAAAATGTGTATATATATGAGGTAAGACTAGAAAGCAACTAAACTGAAAGAAAAAAAGGAACGATCAACTGGTTTGATGCGAAAGACACCCGATAGCATTCTCCGATACCTTCTCTTTCTTCGTGCTACCGTTCTGCAGCCTTCCACTGATGTAGCATCTGCTGAGGAAGGGGTGATAGCACGTGCACTTAGCCAAAGGTCCGCCAAAAGTCTAATAACAAACTCTTATCAGGCGTGGCACAACTTTGCCAATAGTCTATTGCATGTTACAACACTTCGAATGAACAAGCAGAAACCACCAACGAGACCAGCCAGGATTGTATGGGCACCAGCTCATAATTGCATCGCCGGCAGACAAGATCAACAACCGCGTGGTTGGACATTTGGCCCGCTTAGTCAGCGCTGATGAAGCCGAGCCAGAGCGCATGCATCCTGTATACATACCAGGAAATTAATTAGCACTATAGGCTCTCCCGTACAATGTATTCCTTCCCGCACAAATCGCTAGCGAATAACCAGGAATGATCATTCCCTGCACTGCGGATTAACACCTTCCCACACATCACCAGCCTTCCCCTCTTTGACCGGACACAATTCTCTCCATTTCGTCGCTTCTGTGGGGGGCCTGGGAACCTCATACACACAGTAGGCGGCTGCGACAAGTCAACCCTAGATCCACCCAACATACACGTTTCCATAGAGATTCGGGAAAAAGCCTTGGCCAGCTCCGGCCTGGAAGATCAGTTTCTCTTGATGGAAACGACTGCCGACTCTACTCCTTGAATGAGGACGCCTCTCTGAAACTTTTCCTCGATTTATTTAAAGTTCATTTTCCCTCTCTCTACGAAGGATAATTACTGCTGCTTGTGACTTCACTCAGCTATTATCTCTCGTTGAGCCCAACCGCTCTCACCCGTCGCTGAAGTGCCACTTAGCAAGTTCCTATCTCCGGTGGTTCCCTATCCAATGCCGTCCTGTACACGGCGTCCAATGAGTCATTAAAGCCGTTTTTTTCTTTCTAACTGGTGCGTTAGCATATGAAACATGAGGAGAAGGAAATCGCTTTAAACGCCACCAGCCACGCTTGACAGTCGGAGGTTGACGCCGACGCGGGACTGTTTTCGACTTCTAGCAGTGCTAATGATTTCGTGTTAAAGCTAAAGCGCCGTTGAAACAAGGGGCACATGAAGAGCGTAGCAGACCAATCAATTTATTTAAATGCTAAATTATTTGGCTCATTGTGCGAAAACGGGGGTGCATGCGCGCGTGCGTGCCTAGACATTTGGTGGAACCAAAAAAGATGTTGGGCGCTCAGGCTCTCCTGCGCGCCAAAAAGACTTCCCGGTCGCCAGTAAACTACCTGCCTGCCTGGCTGCCTGCCAGGCAGGCGATTCCTGCGAGGATGCGTGATTTCGGGACGAGGGCCGGCCCGCCACGAGAAGCCCGAGCGGAGGGGGGAGGCGGCGGAGACGCAAAATACTGTGCCATGGCGACACTCCAGGGTACTAAAAAATTTCTGCATAAATTCAAACAATTATCTACTAATGCATAGCATTCCTATACCGCTCGTCCTCAGTGTGAGTTTCTACAGCCAATTTTTTGGTCTTCATAAATCCTGTCCGACCAATTATCTCAATTGACGCTGTTATAATTACAAATGGAGTATTCGCGAAATCTCCAATATTGTGGAAATGCAGGCAGTTTTACGGTTTCCTATTTTCCTTAATTGCTTAATATTTTTCTTATTTTATAGTTTTTCAAAATTTCGTTCGGCCAATTATTTCCGTTTGCGCTATTATAACGATTACATTGGTAACGCGCGAAATCTGCCTTATTGTGGAAATGCAGGGTGTTATACGGTTCGCCAGTTTCCGGAATTATTTTACATTTTTTTATTTGTTACATTTATAAATTTTGTTCGACTAATTATCTCCATTTACCCTATATAACGATTACATGTGGAAATTTCCCAAAATCCTCATTATTGTGGAAACGCAGGGTGTCACACGATTTGCCAGTTTCGGTGATTACTTTTTTTTATTTTTTAGTTTTTCATACATTTTGTGCGACCAGTTATCTCCATTTAGTACGCTATTATAGCGATTACAGGGGGAACTCCCGCGAAATCGGTATTTTTGTGGAAATGAAGGGGGTTACACGGTCCTTGCTGTGGGCAAAGAATGGTACGCATTAAAACGATTGTGCACAGCCGAGTCGTGTGCTTAGTACGACGGGGCAATAGGCAGTCTGCAGGGAGGCTGCCCATTACCAGAAGATTCTAGCGAAGATGCACCGAGGGGGAGGCGTAGGAGGCACCCGTGTGCTGCCCACAGGTCAGGAGGCTAACTGTTTGCCATCCAGAAGACTGTGGCGAGAACGCAATATTTGGAGACGATGTGCGGCCCGTCACTTGTCGGCGAAGGGAGTGGATCACACGGCTGCACAGTGGCTACGTAGAGCCATGCGTTAGAGTGCAGCCCTTAAGCACGCGCTCCTGTGGTTTCGCGTAGTCCATCAGTGTTGGACTCGTTGTAAACGAGAGAACGAAGACGCCACCGAAGATAGAGCTGACAGGAAAACGGAGGTTGCAAGTATGACGAAAGTGTAAGGGGGAGGGCGTAATTCCGTGACCGTGCGAGACGTGCTTTACAGTGGCGACCCCTTACGAGATAACGACAGAGTATGCCGCGCGCCGTCGTGCATTAGCGGATGACGCGATCACTTCCTGAGGCACAGCATCTATGCGCCGTCGCCGAGAAGACTACAGTTCGCGCTGCACTCAAATTTCGCATTAGTGAGTGTCGTAATCGTCCGTCATTTTCTTCCTCAAGAAAACAACTGCGGGGTATAAAACTGCAGTGTTATGATCCAAGAATAAATTAAATTAAATTATAAAAATGAAAGAAACTAAATCAATAAAAATAAACTTGCGGCCATAAAAAGCAGGGATTTCAAATTCATAAAAATACGTAGTCTTATGTGTCCGAGCGAATTTTTCATTTCGCTTCAGTTAATGTTGTAATCTTGGACCTACTATAGAAAACATTTTGCAGTACATTTTACGGTTAAACACTTTAGATCAACGCTCTCACTCTTATCTTCGCATCTGGAAGCACTGCAAAAATTATAGCTATTGCCAGCATAGAGGAGCAGTGCTCGTCCCAGCAGATACGCCTTCCGTTTCTGCTTCGCTGTTGTGGTTTCATTTTAATGTCGCAACTTAAAGGAGCCATGAAGAGAAAACAAAAGTTTGTTTTATTCAAAGATTAGGTGTTTCATAGTACCCAAAGCGCTTTCCCGGAAGCAAATGACGCTTTATTCACTGGGAAATAAGGCAATTTAAGCCAAAATTTTAAATCTCCCGCTAAAATTGAACATTCCGTGACGTGTACAATGGCGTCATAGCGCCGGTACATGAAACAGATACTTAGTATGTCGACTCCATATAGCACCCACACGCGCGAGTCGATCGAGACGGCGGCCATTTTAAAAATACTAGTAAAACCTAGTGCACCCGCAGCCCTAGTCATGGAATCGCCTGATCCGGGGAACAAAACTCTCGCCGAGGAGCTCGGGCTTGCATTTAACAACCTCACACCACTAAAACGCTCAATGCTTCCAAGTGCACGAGCGGCAAGAGTTGTGGGATACGCGGTGGACGGGAAAGCGACCATTCCGCGATAGCCACAACAGACGAACGCCCAGCCGTCGGCACCGCTGCCTCGTCAGCCCCGTCGCGACGGACGAATATAGACTGGTACGTATGTGCCGTATTTTGATTACGGTTAATAATAGTTCAATTTCAGTAGCAGTATCACTTATGCCAGTTGGCCGGTGTCGTGTATGGAAAGCCGTTCGCGCGAGCTCTCTGCTTCGACCAGAAAGATACGAGCGTCAATGCGCGGTGTTTACGGCATTTGTTTCCCCAAGGTCAGAGCGATTTGACGAAGTCGGCGACGAGCGCCAGCATGTCCCAGGAGTGAGCTAACGTAAGGGTCCCTGCCGTAATCACTTCCTCGGAAATGAAGCGAGCACACTCGTACTTCCTTTAGCTCTCTTTCTCCTCCGTTTGCAAAGTTCACAAAACGTAGCCACTTGCTTCGCCTAGGTTCGTCGTTGGGCAGCACATGAAAGGAGATCTCCTCACCGGCGGGGATGTCGCACTCCCTTGACGATTTGCCCGTACTACATGGGCATTTCAAAACGCAGCAACGAAATTTCATTGTAAAGTACTCAAACAAACTGAAGTTTTCAGTGGTTGTAAACTGGAAACGAGCTCGTAACGACAGCAGCAAGCCAACACCATTCGAAACTTACGCGACGACTGGCACTATCTCGTCGCTTCTTGCTGTTCCTTACTCCCCTCGTTTCCCGAAGAGCCTCGAACCCGAAAATTCGTCTGCGCGACGGCGAGATGTCGAGCTCGGCCGGCGCCTAGTTTCGTACGCATTGGCGCACACGCTTGCGTGTTCGTTCGGACCTTCAACCCTTTACTCCACCGTTCTTTGTCATAAAAAGAATGTGCAGTATGTTTCACGGGCATTTAGCTCGCTATGCAAACTGTAAGCCCTGCCTAACATGTGTTTGCTTTTGCCGGCCTCCGCCAATCGCAGAGCATTCCCAAGTGACATCACAGGTTCTGTTGCGGAAAATGAGCTGGTGGGTCGCATGGTCATTTCCTTTTTTCCTAATTATGTAGCTTATTTGAGCGAAGTTTGCGTTATAATTGGTGTCGTTATGGTTCTAACGAGGCAATCTTTCCAATGAACCAAACTTGTGTTTTCTCTTCATGGCTCCTTTAAGGAAAGCCGGCATATAGCCGCTACATGGCTGTAATGACGTCATTCCAGCCGTAGAAGAACGCCTAGACTGGGGAAGAGAGAAAAATATTTCAAGCAAGTTTGTAAGTTATCTGATGGGGACAGAGCAGTACTTTTTGTCTGAGGGACTTTCCGACTCCCTGATCTAAGTACTGGATGTGTTGGTTGACTACTTTCTGCACGCATTCAAGATTTAGAACAAAGTTGAAAAAAGTGTTGCACGGTTGCTTATTTTTGGCCAAAACAAAACATTTGCACAAAAAAACAACAACATTATGGCTTCGTTTTTGACAAGGAAACCTGACAAGGAAACGAAAACCCAGCACAAAAAAATTAACAGAAAAAAACACGCTTGCTTTTTCTTTCTCCGAACCCGTTCGAACCCGTTTGAACCGGTTCGAACCGGTTCGAACCGGAACGGAATGGTGGGCCGGAACTGAACCCGAACCGAACCCGAAAGGCTTGAACCCGAACCCGAACCGAACCCGAAAAAATTCCGGTTCGACACCCTGGTTGTAGGTTCCCAACAAAACCCAAATCCGGCATGGTCGCCCCTCGAACGAAAAAAAAAATGATTGCAACAATCAAAGAAGGTATTTAGAAACGCACTCACGGTGTGCGGAGAAATGGGATGATAACGTCCGAAGCTAAAAGTCCAATTTTCTTACATCTCCGCAATGCGAGCTTTCTCGCAAGGCACGCTTGTATTGCAGGAAAGTCAATCGCCAGGCTGCGGCGTTTAGAGAATTGCAGAAATGGTCCCCCCTCCCCGTCTAATTGAAGAAATAGCCAACAAGGCTGACCCCAGCTAAGGCCCTCAACATGATAAAGTGACCAGCTGAACTAACAAGCTGTGTATCCAAGGGCCATATTTCGAAAAATTCGGGAAAGCAAGACTGAGTTGCTAACGATTGACTGCACCGCTTTTTCAACACCCCGATGACAGAAGTGTAAAATCTGAGCTCAAACAAATCTAAACAAGTGCTACTGACCCAAGGACAAACCCGAATAAAAAAAAATGCAACCACGAGGAGCAAAGTACTCAGCAGCAAAACCCTGAAGGTTAAAAAAACGAAACAATTAGCAGTGCACATGCGTCCCATGCCGGAACCAAACTCGGCTTAGGGGGCATAAATATAAACATTGCATACAAATCAGTCTTATTTATGTGTACGATGATTTAACTGCTTTACTGACCGAGAGTTATATTAGGTTCCTAACTAAACTCCGATACGGAATTTTCGCCCCTCGTACAAAAGTCCTGCAACACCCGAAAAAACATTTAGAAACTCGCATCCACGATGTGCAGGAAAACGGGATGACCATTCGCAAATATAGAAATACATTTTTTTCCCTACCATCCCCGCGATGCAGGCTTTCTTACAAGGCATTGCGGCATTGTAGGAAAGCCAGTCGTTTCGCTGTGCCGTTTGCAGAATTGCCGATACGATCTCCGCCATCCCCACCATAATATAGTGCAACGCCCACCATCTCGCTCCTTTAACACGATGAATTAACCAACTGGACTAACAAGCTAGCAGGGGATTCAAAACCCTTATTTCGACAAATTCTAAAAAGCGAGGCTAAGCTGTTAACCAAACTGCCCCGCTATAACCCCCCCCCCCACACACACACACACACAACTAGACACACACAACCATACATAAACTACTAGACGTCAGGGTTTCTGACCCAAGGACAACTTCTAAGAAACAAAGGCTGCGTCTAATCTCCCGGAAATTCTCACGGCAGTTTCCATAAGAGCTGGCTGGCCTAAGATTCGCTGAATAATATTTACCTCTCAACGTGACCTAACAAAACCCAACCTAACGTATCATAACCTACCCAAATCCAGCCCAACTACAATTCTAGCCTAACCCAGCCCAACGACACAGAATACAATCTATAATTAACCTAATCCAACCTATTCTGGAAGTCCTGTGCGTCGATCTTCTGATATATGAATAACCAGGATAAAAAAGCATTAACAAAATCACCAAGAGCGAAAACTTCGAAAGCTAAAAAAAAAAAAAACTTCGGCCATGCCGGAGTCGAACCTGAACCTTCTCGTCTAAAATCAAGTGCTATAACACAGCGCCACCGGAGCACCCGTAGAAACCTGTTTTTTTTAAATAAATATTTGTCCCATAAAATCTCCTGGTGGCGTGCTTAGCCAATCAGAGGAGGCTGCTGCGACAAATTCCTGGCGGCAATTCTCAAGGTTGCCGGGATAATAGACACTACCAAACAAAAAGAAAATCCTCTACCACTGGCCAGCGGTACGCGGATCTAGCGAATACGCAAGCAATGTAAAGTCGAATAAGGACATGAAAAGTTCAAAAGAAATTACGAGCAACAAATATTCCACTGTGGGCCCCACACCGAAAGCAAAGATGATTTAGGGGGCGGGGCAGCTCCAAGTTGGCTCCAAATTAACAGTACAAAGCAAGACAAGAAATTGAAAAAGAAGATGAAGGAAAGACCACGGTACGCGCAGGCTAGGTGACCATATCCACCGAAGGACACCACATCCTTCCAGAGGACGACGACACTGGTAGCCCGCGCACCCTCACCAACACGAACGCACACACGCAGAGGGTCCGAGAAGCGAGCGCGCAAGGAGGCAGCAAGCCTCCGCGCGCGCACGGCTCAAATCAAAGCGAGCGAGGTCGCGGGAGATGAAGCCAACCGCGGCGGAGGCAGAACAAGCGCGGCATCGGAGGCAGCACAGCGGGCACGGGAGAAAAGCCTAACAAGATCTCCAGCAGCGCCGCCGACCCCAAGCGTTACGCACCGAGGGAGAGTCAGATGTCTCACAGAGCAGCGGCCGCAGCCGCCAGCAGCGCGCGATCACCAAGCATCGTCGGCCTGGCGGACGCGAGACTCGAAGCGGGAGCGTTACGTTAGCGCACGCGGCGGTCAAGCGAGCGCCGAACGCAGCGCCGCCGCCGCCGAGCGGTAGTCTGCCTGCCCACATTCCGAGGGATGCCGGGAGGAGAGATGGGGAGGATGAAAAGGAGCACGAGGAGGAGGAGGAGGGATTAGAGAGGCGGGAGACACCGTCCGTTTACCTTTCCCGCCGAGACGGATGCAGCCCCTGTTCATTTCGAACGCCTCGTTTTCCCGACTGGGTTAGATGAGCTATAGATTGCATTTTCTTCGTCCTGGTAGCTTTCTTTTTATACACCATTTTCCTTGCCAGAGATGGGCGCCGCCATTTGCTTTTTCTGACCGGACGCTAGCGCCGTCTATGAAGCGACCGCCGAAACTTCCGCGCTGGGCTGTTAAGTGATCCGTTCTTTCCGTGCGTCTGCTCGGTACCCGTGCATTACCAAGTGAACCGTAGTGGTTTGGCGTTAAGTTAGCGGTTGCAGTGCTAGTGTGTGTGTGTTCTGTTTTGTTTTCATCATCTGCGGACGGATTTTAGGTCTTCATTTGCTGCCAGAGCGGAAAATGCCGATCCCGGCTGTTGCGAGCAGCAGTAGCAGTGTAGTGGTGGTGCCGGTGGTGCTCCGCAGTTCCGCGATGCAAACGTACCGGTATGGCACCGACTGACATAGAAATCGATATCGGGGAGTAAATACGTGTTTTCAATGCCACCGTGCTCGTTATGTTCACCGATTAGTCATGTTTACGGAAGCGCGGACGTCGAATGCGAAGCGCGCACAGCATATGTGGGTCACGGCGATCCGTGTTCGCGATGGACTTTTGACGAGGCGATTGCTACGCTGTTGACATTGCAATGTAATATAATCTTACTTAACTAGACTTATGACGGTTACTGACGAAACGAAATTACCTGGGCGGAAAAATAATGCGACTGCACAACCAGACAAATTACCATTCGAAGGTTGAGCAGAAGGGTCGACGTTCGGGCGAGTTAATTCTGGTTGATCATGATCGTGATTATGATTGACCTAACTCTGCGCAGCGCATGTGGCTTGTCGCTCGGAGCCCACCTTTGTGAAACCGCCAGCTGCTTGCACCACAAATGCTTTATGCGACCAGCAGTAACTGTTTTGTAATTGTAATTAGATTCCGTGACAACGCAAAAGGATTAGAAGCTTTTCCTTTGACCGCGTTGTGAACAGGTTGAGCTATTTTCCAAATGCAGCGTTCACGCGCATCTCGAGCTTCGTTTCCACATTGGGCTGCCTGCTTATCCTGCTATCGACCAGCAGTGTGCGAAGGAGAAAGTTATCCTTTCATATCGTTTGGCAGTGTAATGCGTTGGCCTGAAAAAAAGTAAACAAAACGCCGTGATTTTAATGTTAGATTAGATGAAAAGGGTATTGTTTAATGTCAATCGGCTGTAATGACCAAACAATATATGGTATTTTAAATTGACTACAAGTAACCAGAAGTTATTGTAATGTTGTATTGTATCGGCGCTCGTGAAAGATCCTCAGGTGGTAAAAATTAACCCGGAGCCCTCCACTACGGCGCGCCTCATCACCCAAAAGCGTCGGGGCGTTAAACACCATAATGAATCAATTAATCAATCAACCAATCAATCAATGCTGTATGGTAAAGGATAAAGTTGCTTCTAACATTTCAGGGGGTTCCGTTCCCTGTCGCAGCTGTGCGTGTGATAAATGGATTTTGCTCCGTCTGCTTGCCGTCCAAGTGCACCCAACAAACCCTGGAGTTGGTCGTTGGTACAAAGTCGTTGCGATTTATCAGCGGCATCCACCAATATCTCAACTCGGTGTGTGTTGGGAAGCGATGCAGCAAAAACACGCCGCAACCGCACTGAATTTTCTCCAGGCAGTGTCGTGCACATGCGTACTGTCAGCGACTGTTTCTCGCTTTCTCTGATTGTTCAATAACCCACCACCGGGCAGTGCTGACCAAGTGACGTTTGCGCCTTGAACGGCATCGCAGCATTGGCTAAAACAATTGAAAGTTCCGCAAAAACTAAGCACGCGGTGCGAAATACCCCCTTGTATACGCAGCGGAGCATACCGCGCCGAGCGATGTTAACAGCCCAGCGCGCACAGGCAACACTGGTCGGCCGCCGAGAGAACTGGTTTGAGAGTATTTTCCTCCTTTCCCGGCTGCTTATGGAAAATGGTGTATAGTGAGCTGTGCTGGCAGCCCTACGATTGGCGCAGTCGACAGGAAGATGTAACTGCGCATGCGCAACATTGCCCAGAACATGATCTGATATTAGTAAAGATTAACGGATGAAAAGGTTTATGGGAGACCGGAAAACTGGTCCCGGGATACAGCACCCGGTACACCTGCGCATACGCACAACCAGTTGTCCTTCCTCTGCGCAGGCGCAGTAGCGCCCGAAGCCTACCGTCTTCCGTATCGGGACCGGTTCTCAGATCTGCCCGGTAGGCTACCGGCACTACTGCGCCTGCGCAGTGGAAGGACATGTGCGCAAGCGCAGGTGTACCGGGTGCTGTATCCCGGGACCAGCTTTCCGCTCTCCCGTGGCTCTCTACTGTCGGATGTTGCGGAGTGTGCATATCTCTGAACCATCTTCTAACATGCCGTTTTTTCCCACGTGATATTCCTTTACACACCCTTATCGTGCTGATGAGCCGATTTTTTCCATGAGAGACAAAACTTCCCTCCTGCCTGTTTTTGTTCCCGTAAAACCTCCCCAGTCGGCACACTTGACGTATTAAACCAGGACGTTGCACTGGTAGATAGCGTCCCTTAAGACGAAACGTCACCCTCCCTTGCGTGTCCATACCGGCGCGTGCTTCTGCTACCGTCTTATTCGCCCCGCACTTTTTCTACGCGCATTTTTTTTTTCCAGCGGGGATAAAGGCAGCCTTTTACGGGATTTCATATACCCCTACGTTAAAAGTTGTGTCGTCTGCCTCTAAGACACATTTCGTTTTTTTTTTTCGTTTTTTTTTTGTCTTTTTGTTTTTCCTACCTCACCCAACACAGCTCGGGCAACACGGCCGCCTCCCACTTGACTTGCACGAATAAACGCTTCTCCACACACCCAGGTCACAGAAAGCGCGGGAGCGGGTTTTCCCGCCAATCGGGCCATCTCCCGCCTTCGCACACGGTCGACTTCATAGCTCTCGGCGGTTGAACGCCCGCGCAACCCCACCATTTTTTTTATTGCGCCATTTATTTTATTTAGCCGCAGGTCATCAAAGGAACGCAAAGCTACATGCCCAAGTTGACATACAAAAATGAAACGGTATGATAGGGAAAACAAGCGACGAGACGCAGACGGCTCCGCGCACGCAGGAATCCCTCGAGGGAAAAAAAAAAGCGTTTTGGTCTGAATCCGAGCTTGACCCCAACGCGTTCATCAAGTTATTTATGCAGGCACACCGCCGTCGCGGCAGGACGAAAAGGGAAACGAAGTCTGGGAGGAGCGAGAGCAATCGATATCCCCCAGCTGCGTTCCCTTTCCCATTCGAGGGAGAGACAAGGGCGATATGGGGCGCGAATCGGGAGGGGAACGGGTCGGGGAACAAAAGCGAAACGGTGCAGGCCGGTCGTTGCAGACAGTCGCTCTGGAACCCCAATCATCGCTGCATCGGGACTATACACGCGCTCAAGCGGCCCTTTTCTGTATTCCGCGCGCGGCGAGCTCAGTCATGGGTGTCGGGGGCGAGTCATTCCGAACGATGAGCGTAGCGCGGATGAAAATGAAATCGCTGCCTGTGGAGCGCGCCTAGAAAGCACCGATAAGAGGATGATACCGCGACGGAGGTTGACGGGGTGCACGACCTTTGTAACGAGTAGCGCCACATTCATTTTCGCCGGAGAGCTTTCGGAAAATAAGCGCACTGAGATGTTGGAAAAATTAAGAAACAAGAAATTACAAACAAGCAATACAGTCGAACCTCGTCAAAACGAAGTAGTATCAAGGAAGTAAATTAGTTCGTCATATCCGATATTCGTTATAACCAAGGAGGTAAAAATCAGCTCAAATAAATCGGCGATCTGGTTCGCGCAACAATCCTAGATAAGAAAACGCATTGTTCTAGGCTTCGAACCCACTATAAACGAGGTAGTGCTTTTCTATCTCCTTGTGGCATTTCAAACTAAACAGACCGGAACGTGAGAACGTGAAATTACAACAGAACAAAGTTCGTACGGCAAAACAGGCCTGCGTTCTTATTTACTTGAAGGAGGATGTGGCCTTCGCCTGGTGGCTTTTGACAGTCTGAGCGGAATGAAGTTTTGCACATTGTCCACGCAATATTGCTCCTAAAAAAAAACGGTTGTTTTGTCTCACTTTTTTACATTTTGCCTTTAGTATGCTAGCTGTCGAGTTTTGAGCCTCGTGGGAACCAAATATTTCTTTGTTATAGCCGATATCACGGGGCTCCCGAGGTTTAGGTTTCGTTGTAAAAAGAATAGGTGTCATTGAAATGGAGCGTGACCAAACAAACCTCGCATTTCGTTCGCTATATCCGATAATTCGCTATATCAGTATTCGCTGCAACGAGGTTCGACTGTACCAGCGATAGTCCTTGCGAAAATGTTGAAGGCGTTAGTTTACGTGGTCCAGTGTTTGACGGAATACCGTCTGGTCAGGTAAAAACATGTTAGCGATAAAATGGCCATGACCAAGTAAAAAAAGAAAAATGACACAGATGTACTTTTTCCTATGTACCCGTGCCGGTACCGAAACGTCAAATTTGTTTTCCTTTTTTTTTCTACTTGGTCAGTGACCACGTTAATGGGTATATCTTTTTTATGTTTACGACATATCATTGCTTGGACACTTGAATAACAAACACTGCTGGAAGTAGCGCACGTCTCTCTCTCTCTCTCTTTCCATGTTTTATAGTCCTTCGTCCCGTTTTTTTTTTTTTTTTCGAACTGTTCGAATTTACGTCGAGATCATGAACCAATTAGCTCGCACTGGAGTCCCAATAAGCGCAGATAAAATGCGTGATGAAATATGACGTTTCACAAAACCTCGTCTGGCCAGATAGAACATTGTAGGAACGTGACATCACCGAAAAGAGGTTTATTACAAAAACGTACCGGCTTCATAAGGATGCCTTGTTAAGACGCTTCGACTTCTTAAGACGTTTGTTCACTGATTAAGGCTTCCGGAGGGGAGCCGATCTGTCTTTTTGATAAACCACTAGTCGGCGAACCCACGTTAAGCTATAAAATCTGTGATGTGTTCCGTCAGAATTTTTAGTTTCCACTGTCCACTGACAGTAGTCTGGTTGTCCACTCTTTTTTTTCTTTCCTTGGGAAACCTGTTACTGAAATAGCATACGGCAAGCCATTCAAGAGCTCCCTTGGCGAAAATCGCCTTTCCACATGAGGTCCCTTAAATTTCGGATAGGAGCGCATCTCGTGCGCTGAGCTGCGGTACACACTTCTTTTTCGTCTCCATTAAAAAACAGCAGCGTGAAATCGAAACGAGGACTTGGCGAGTTCATTATACGCGCACGGAAGCATGCGCGCACGAGTTCGCGACCCGTGTGCTCAGGCGTGGACGAACGTCACTTCTTCACGGGGGTGCAGACCTCGGCGCTTACAGCGGGTGGTAGTCGTGACAGTGCTCGGGCTTAGTATAGTGGCACGAAATTTTCATGTTAGGTTGTTTTTTTTTTTTCGATGCTATGAGTGCCTACCAGCCCTTTAATCATAGAATGACACATTGGACGGTCTATCGCAGCATAGATCATTGTTTACAGCCTCGTTTATTCACATCAGTTTCGGTTTCGATGAAATAAACAACGACGCGGCCGCCATGACAGGAGGGCGCACTTGACGTCAGTGTTCCCGTCCCACCACGGCCAGTCTGGACGTGTGCGCGCGCGCCCAGCTAGCATGACGTCAGTACTAAACCTGTGACGTCATTTACAAGGCGAAGCAGTACGCGCCAACAGCAGCCAGTGCTTCGGCTACATCACGGGGCCCTCACGCCGGCAGTTTGGAGAGAGGAGCAGATGACGCCATGCTGATTCCGATGTCAAAAGGGTATCCGTTCTGAGCTTTTTTGTGGTGCGCAAAAATTGAAATTGATTTAAAATATGTTATACTGAACGGTTGCGGTTGAAACTTCGTGGGTGTTATCTCCATATACAAAGGTAGCTTTTTACATATTTCTCTCAGATCAAGAATTTTGCGTCATCACTTTTTTAAGCCGCGCACCACAGGCAAACCGTTAAATATCGCGGTTGACGGCACTGACGTCATTGTCGACCCCGGTACACAAATGGCGGATCCAAGGTGGGTGGGTACAGCAGTTGGGCGATCACCCCCCCCCCCCCCCCCCCTAAAGCCACCAACTAAGCCACTCCCTCCCCTTCCACACCCCTCACCACGGATTTTTCGTCACGTGGTGGCGGGGACTATTGCTGTCCGCGGCGCGAGAAGCTAACGCAACCTTCGCCTTAGTGGAAGCGTGCTAATCGCGTTTGTGGCAAGGCCGCGTCGGCGTTGGCGAACGAGAACACAACGCGGGTGCGGACTCGAAACACGATCCCGGAGTGAGTGCGAGAAAGATACGTTGAAGGCACTGAAAGGCTGGCTGGAACGCGAAAGGCGCACCGACGATGTGTACGACCGATGTGCACCGACCGATGCGAATACGATGTGCACCGACCAGTCAGTGGCAGTACGGACGCTTGCGGACACACGGACGCTTGGTACGGACGATGGTACGGACGCTTGCTAAGGGATCAGCAGCTGAAATATGATCGGTCGGAGCCGGGGTGGAACCCACGTCCATGGGCTCAGCAGCACAGCGCCTTAGCCACTGCGCCGCCGCGGCGGGTCGTAATTCCGACCCCCATGACTCTTGGGAAGGAAGTGATACACCACCAATCTAACGTGGACCGTAAAAGGAATACCGCACCGCCAATTCTGCGAAACCATCCTCAGGTGGAACATTAAAGTAGTCGGTTATGCGCACCTATTCAACGGGACCGTCAAACCGGTTATCCGGTTCAACCGGCTCGGAGCTATTGCGGCCTAGAAAGCCGGTTATCCGGATTTTCAACAACAGATAATCAGTATATCCGGTTTCAATAGCCGCTTTCAATAGCCGATTAACCGGATATTCGAATATTCGAACCGTTCGGTGTGAAATATATTTTGCAATAGAGAGATCACTCCAAAAACTCGGCTTCAAACAGCGATGCCGAAACGGTGACGCTATAAAATCAACGCCAAAAACTGTGGTTGATTCCCCTGTCATAGGAATCAGTAAAACACGAAAGTGAAATGCGCAGAGAAATCTGCAGCTGAGCATGATTTGCGGGTCGGCGGTTGTCTGGTGGGTGTGCTTGGCGAGCGACATCCTACTGGCGGGTCACTTTGGCAAAGGTGCACTGGCGTCATTTCCGCGACGGATATGACGTCAGTTAAATCTTGGTGTATTTTAACACTGTCGTGATGAATTTATAAAACCAGAAAACGAACAACCCTAAGTATAACGTACCGTTTAGTACTAAATGTTGCTTCCCCGCAAGAAGACCATGTGTGCAGGCGTGCACCCTTTACAGGCCTCTTGCTTTGTTGTACTGGAGTCACTTCCGTGACGGATATGCCGGCCGTCACCGAAATCTTCGTGTATCCGGAAATGAAACAGTTTCGGGTTAAAAAAATGAAAATTGCCCGGGTTCGAAAAGGTATCTTCCGCATGCAAAATATAAATTCGGGTATCCGAATATCCGGATACAAAACCGGTTAACAAGGTCGCTAACCGAACACTCCGCGGTTAACCGGTTATCCGATTTCCAAATCCGAATAATCGGTGAATCGAATAACCGGTTTTGCCGCAAAACCGGTTTGGTATCGCCCCACTATAGTGCCTGGCTTTACCGGCACGCCGCTATGTGCGTTCATCAAACTAAACCAAGGCTGGTCGTTCCCAGGGGTGGTCCGGATCGAGAACGGTATAAACATAGCGCCTGAGCTCCCGGGACGTCTCGAGCAGCCGGTCCAAATTGATAGTCGAGCCTAACGAACCGTTCGCGGAGGCCGCCAGCCCGCCATCCTGAGGGTGTAAATATGAGACTGGTCACAGCTGGGGCCAGACGCACATTCACTCCTGGGTTCGGTACGTACGCTACTGCACAGCGTCTACAAGATGGCTGCAGGCATAATAATCAACCTTGGTCATATATATGGCGAATTGATTTAATTCACTGACATTCCCTCCCCAGTAGTACAAGCATGGCGCTGGGCTAGTTGGTTTTGAATTCAGGGACGAAAAAGTGCGCGTAAAGGACGGGAATCCGCCGCGGTGGCGCACTGGCTAAGCCGTTGTGCTGCTGAGCCCAAGGACACCACGGGTTCCGCCCCGGCCGCGGTGGCTGCTTTCCCGATGAAGACGAAAAGCGAAAACGCCCGCGTGTTCTAGATTTCGCCGAACGTTAAAGATGTCCAGGTGGTCAAAATTAATCCGGAGACCTCCACTGTATACGGCGCAGGCCTCATAGTTCAGGTGTGGCTTCGGCGGCGCGTTAAACCTCCAGAATTTGAATTTTTGTAAAATGCGGGAACCAAAAAAGACGTCTTATTTTTTTTTCGTTGTCCCGTCTTTTACGCGAAGTTTATTTTTCGTCTCGAAATTACCTGTCCGGATTCCCCCTATTCCTAGTCATACAAGCGATACCTTCTCCCCACAACGCCGCGAATTTGGATGTCTGGGTAGCTCACCTTTGAAATTGTGTACGCCCTTTCTAGGATGTTCTCCGCACAGCGTTTTTTCCAATCCAGAGCTCTAAACGGGTACTACGTTCTGTTCTTTTCAAGATCGACTGCTCTATTTGAATGACCGACGATCTGAAAATGGTTCAGTGGAGGTGTTTTGGCGCCTACATCAGGGATTGATACATCCCCCCACACCCCCTAACACCCGACAGAAGGATTTCGACACCCCCCCCCCCCCCCCCCCAAAAAAAAAAAAAAAGCTTCCACAAACACAAGCATCCTGCCCAGGGATTCATGCAACCCCCCCCCCCCCCCCCCCCCCAGGAGGATTTCGACACTCCCCCATAATCGAAATTCTGGATAAACCCCTGGCCTACATGATTGACCGACCTGTTGGAGCGGCTCCACCGTCGTGCCGCCAATCGATTCATTGGCGGATCCCACACGTTGGCGGCAATCCGCGTAAAGCGCGAAACATTACACTTGCACACGGCATCATCGCCTGCATGATTTCAATGTGGGAGATTTCGTTTCCTCGCCGTCGGAAACATCGCGCGGAAGGTTCGTAAACAGGTGCATGGTTTACCTCGACCGTCCTATCTACATTCGCGGTTTGCACAGCTAAGGCGCTCCTGCTGGCCAGCACGCTGCTTAGAAGCCACCAGCTCCAAGCGCGGAGAACGTGATACGCGCATATGAACTGCGACTTCTTAGCTGCCATTCTCTTTCTGGCCACGTGGACACGGCACGCGGAGGACAGCGTAATCTGCACGGTGTAGATATGCAAGCGTCAACTGTCTGGTGTAAGATAAACCCCAGCGGCGCGCCCTGCCAGAAAGCAGCAGCAGCCCCACAGAAAACCGGGAGGAAAGTCAAAGAAAGCTTCGCTTCAAAAATTTAACGCTGGGTGAGCGCTCATGCTGCAATATTCCTTGCAACCCTATTTGCTGCAACTTCGTTCGACCCATATCACCATGGATTGAACCGCTCTACATTCGCCTTCGGCTCCGCGTCATCCAAACGTTATCAACTCGCGCGAGAAGCTCGCCACCTCCAGGGGGGTCACCAACCGAGCGCCCCCTCGCAACTACAAAAATGGGGCCTGTAAAGAATGTCGCCGAGCTAGCTGTCGGCAGAGGCTTTTGACAAAACCGAGCAGCCATTTCACGGAGGGTCATTCACGCATATTCGTGCGTGCACCTCTCAGCGGCGTAGGCGATGCCAACGGGGAAAAAATCGCAGCGGTCACCGGCGTTTCGTCTGGGCGTGTTACCGGTTTTGCATTTAATTACATCGCACGCGGCCTAAACAGTAGCGCAGACCATGCATTTAAACAGCGCGCAGAATCGCGAATGCATCAGCTATAGGCAGGGTCGATGAACCTCGAATTTGCGCCAAAGTCGTGAATGCCTGTAGATATGCACTCTGTATTACTTTCCGCGGCGCGTATTAGCAAACGCCAGGTCGTAAAGATGGTATCGCGGGGCCGCCCGCAAGGACGAAATGGTCCACGATCGAAGAAAACACGGCGGCGGCGGAAATTTTCACGGTTTGAGAAAAACAATTTTTAACGGCGATGAACTTCTCGCGGTCGAACTGTCTCTTTGCTTCTTTCGTATAAACGCGTTCATTGCGCATCTGCTACCAAGAAAATTTTCGCAAACGTAAACACGAGCTGTGTTAACGTCTTCCCCACGCCCCCTGCTTAACGTCGTAAACGCGTGGGCGCGTTGCGGAGCTGCCATAAAAACCGGCTTAATCTGCTTCATCTTGACATTTAGCACGGTGGCGTGCTTTTGCCATCGTCCTTTTCCGTCTTTTTTCTCATTTTTCTTGATCTTATCCTGCCTAACTGGGCTACTGAGTAGTACACCTAAGCCTCTCTCAATTGTCTCGATTGCCTTTCAAGGGTTAGCTACCTTGATTTATTAATCGAATACTGCCGACCTGAGTGTCAGGTGTTTAACAGAAGTGGGAATACAAATGTACACTAACAAGTCGACGCTGCTATAGAAAAATATCGCACATGATTCCCGTGGACACTTCTCATAGCTACAATTTCTTACTTTCCATAGAGTACTCAGATACCCGATACAAGCGAACCGAGACGACGGCCTCTAGGTGTCTCTAGCAGCGGACATCGATAAGGTCCCTAAAATTTCAGGGACCTTAGACTTTGAGGCACCCTAACGACCCCTCCAACGCGCGACTGGGCGAACGGGGATTTTTAAAGTGCACCGGAATTTTAGATGCGACTGCATCTCATTCACTCGCCTTGTCCCTGCATCCGGCGTCGTCGGCGTCCGCCCCTCCCCCATTCTCCTCGCCACGCGAGCTGCGCTCTCCGCCGCTCACCCCCTCTTCTCTCCGATAGCGAACACTCTCTCGCGAGGGGCATCGGATTGGATTCGATTGGCTTGGATTGGATTAAAGGGGATTCTGTTGGATTGCGTTGCGTCATAGCCGCGGCAGACGCACTGGCGCCGGCGCGTCCCCTCCCCGTTATGCGCCGCTCCGCTCCATCGTTCCAGTGCCGTTCCTCCGCTGTCCAACGCTGCAACGTGAACCCCCTATGCGTCGCATCTACACAGGGGTTCCCGCGAAAGGAGGTGGGAGTTTTTTCGCAGCAACAAAACACACTGACGCGCGCCATGAACATTCAGGGGGCAACATGGCCAAAACACGACGCCAGTTCCGCCGCATTTCTTGCAATACACGGGGGGCACTAACCCAAGCAACTGACGTCCTGACGTCCGAAAAACAGACGAACGTCCAATGCCACGTTTGGACAGGCACCGTACGTCCCCTGTACGTCCATTTTTGGGTGTACATTTACGGGCGTACAGTGGACATCCGACAACGTACATCCAAAGGATATACATCTCCGTATGTACGAAGGACATCCGCCCGTGCACGTATCAAGTTAAATATAATCAGGGTGTCTAGCAAATTGCCTAATTCAATTTCCCTGACTTTTCCATGTTTTCCATGACCATTTTAAACAAAATTCCCTGACCTATACAACAGACGCCATTCTGTGTAAATGGTCCGTGAAACATATAAAAAGCATATACAAAACACATTAACTTCAGTTTGTTCAGTTTGAGATTTGCTTGCCTTCTGTTACGGCTTCAGAGAGTTTATTTCATCTTGCGGGATAGAAGCTTCAAGTTGCGCTGCAGCGAGCACCTTTTGCTTTTTTTTTTTTTTATTGTCCTGGCTCGACATGCAACGTGAACCGCATGGTGCATTTTTGGACGCGATTCGGGCGCGTCGGCGTTGCGCGTGCGATTTTTTAACGCCCGCGTCGACGATTCGCCTCATGGCGGCAGTTTCGAAGCTCTCGAGATGTTTAGGCTTACCACCCCGGCAGGTATTGCATGGGCGCTTTCACTAGCGGCGCGGATGATGTTTTATAGTACCGTTTTCGCCCACATTATAAGCTCCTTTACCTCACAAGCAACTTCGTGCGTGCCTTGTGTGGCATTTTAGAGAGCGTTTAGAAGCGGTCGCTCGAGCTCCCGTCACCAGTTCGCGGTCGAAGCCGCCGCCAATGTTTCCGCTGCCGGCAGCACCGCGCGCAGCGTGCAGGCGGTTCCGCGGCAGCGTCAGAGTGTCTGTGACGTGCGCGGCGCATTTTCGCGAGCAGAAAACGCCTCACACGGTTCACGCTAAATCATGTCAAGTTCCTTTTTGATTAGGTAATTCTGGCTCCTGATGTCATAAGAAAGAAGTTCTTTGAAGATTAGCTCCAAAAAAGCGCTGACTTTTAAAATTCGCTGAAAAAAAAAAAGCGCTTTGTGCGTGCGATTTGGGCACCAACGGTGACCACCTTCATCGACCCTCTGCGCAGGTGCAACCAGCAACCCAAGCCACCTGCGAGCTGCGTGAGCCGCACGGCGAGTTTCTGCACGCGATTCATGCGCGGTATTTTCACGGCCGCGTCGACGATTTCGTGCCTGCGGTGGCTCTTTTCCTGCACAAGAAAGCGCGTTTGTACCTTGAATAGCATTTTAAAGAGCGGTTAGAAGCGGTCGTTGGAGCTACCGCGCACTACTCCGCGGCCGGTGCAGCCGCCATGTTGCCGGCGCCTGCCGCTCGACACGCACCGTGCAGGTGGTTTTCGCAGCGGCGTCAGCGCGCCCCGTGCGCGGCGCGTTTTTGCTTGCAGAAAAACCAGAAAACGTTTCATGCGGTTCACGCTTTCGTCGCGCGCGAACGTGTTGCGTTCGGTAACTTCCCGGGGGCCCCCAACACTGAAACTGTGGGCAGGCCCCGAAGTGGTTTTCCCTGACTGGTACTACTTGATTGACAAATTCCCTGACAATTTCCTGACTTTTCCCGGTGGCGCAAAATTCCCTGACTTTTCCCGGTATCCCGGTCGCTAGACACCCTGATAATGGCGTAAATATAATATAAAAGCAAGAACAAAAACGCTGCTCTGCTTTTCAGTTAAAAAACAGTTTGAACATCAAAGCCGACTTGTCTATTGAAAGTTTAATCTGTTTATTATTAAAATTAGCCTGATTTTTAAAGAATATTGAAGCACCCCACCAACTCAAACGATGTTCTCTTTGGGGAGGGATACACAAACATTCAGAACTACTAACGAAGCATGTGAAGCTAACTTAACATGTTTATGTATATGTGGTTTTATAATAAATTCTCTTCTCCCATCCTTGTCTTTCCAGTAGTGCGTTAGTGTTGTGCTGCCGATTTTGGTCACGTACGGAAGTGTTATATCCGGACGTCCCACGGACGTACATGGTATGTCCACCGGCCCTGAAACGGGCGGCTGCGGACGTCCGGTAGTGCCGGAATGGACGTACGCTGGACAGGCAACGGACGTAGGTTGGTTGCTTGGAAGTGGCACCTCAAGAGTATTCTTTCGTCCATGGGCCAGGAGAAAAGTGAAGTGCACGTGACCTGTCGGCTGCAGCACCCAGGAGCGCTTGCTCCTCCCAGCAGGTGCAGAGCAAGGTTTTACGTCACGCGGCCTTCAGCGCCCGCTTTCCTACCTCGCACGGACGTTATAAAGGCCGCATGGCATAACAAGCGCTTCAGCTCATAAATTACCCATGCCTGAGTCAATCGCCGCTTCGTCAAGTTATCGCCCAGCTATCAGCACAGCTGCTCTGTCATCTCGCACCCACACTGTTCATTCAGGGGTGAGACAGCTGAATCAGATTTGGGAGCAGAAGAACCTTGAATTGGAGCAGAAGAACGACATTTATTGTGTCACCTTAGGAGCCTAAAAAATCAAACTTTTGGCACCCAGGGTGGCAGGTGGGGGGAGGGGAGTGCACTTTTTGATCGGTTTTGAACACTGAAACAGCCTTTCAATAAAGTTTTTTTTCTACCAGAGTATCAAAATGGATGAACTGCACTACCTTTTTACAAACCATTTTTTAAATTATTAGGCCCATTGAAAATATCAAATTGAAAAACTAAGCAATCATAAGGCATTTTTATTATCATGTGAATGCCGAAATTATTATTTTTGTAATCCCAAACTCGGCGTTACGCACAAGTGCTCAGCAAGGAATAAGTTGCGCAAAGTGAGGTGACAGTCGTCGCACCCCACCCCGCCTCTTCTGCAATGTCGATCGTCCTATTCCCGCCGCTCGCAAGCTCGCTGTCAAAGGCAGCTATAACTCAGCGTTTTATAACACCGCAAAGAGTCCAAATTTTCACTTCAAGCCCGCACCACGCCTCACACTCAAGGCCGATCCACGGTGAATTTGCGGGCACTAGGTTGTTTTTGATGAACTCCTGTCTTTCGAGTCGCGCAACATCCCACAACAGATCAAACGACTAAATGTAAACCCAGCCACCCCCATCACCAAAACCACGGTAGAAATCGGCGAAGAGCACTCTGCCTGAACCACAAGCAACTGCTTCTCCCGCCGGTCAATCTTCCCCACGCCAAGATGGCGGCGCCCAGTAATGTCGTTCCGGAGATACGGCGCTTCGAAAATTGCTGTTTGTTCATCAACTTGCACAAGTAATTTGTCACCTCAGTACACAAGTACTATTTTTTCTACAGGACTTTGCATCGGTTCTCGATGGGCAAACTTCAAAAACTCACAGAATAAAACACGTGCAACCCGACGTAGTGACTTCAGAAAAAAAACTTTCTCGGGGACAATTTTATGCGGGTTTTTCATTGAATGATCCTTTGCAAAGCCTTTACAAACAGCATCACCTTGGAGGTGCGCTGGAAAATAATGCTGTCAGTAAGTATTTTCCCCCCCTGAAACTGACCGGAGCGTTAAAATCTCGGCTTTCAGACTACTGTGGAGCAGTTTGGCGCCACTTTTGCAATTTTCAAGCTTTTGGAGCAGCCTGGGCAGGGAAAATAAATTTGTATCAAAACTGCGCAATATGCGCAGCCGTCTTACCCCTGTTCATTGTACTGTGTCTTAAACTTCCATAAATTGCACCGGTGCACACCAGCTGTCGTCGTTAAACAGGAGCGCACCATCGCAGGGCAATGTCATGCACCGAGAGAGCCGACGAAGTGCCATGCAAGCTGTGCTGGCAAAGCAGTTTCCTCCGAGTCTGCTGCAGCAACGGCGTGTCGATGCACTCGTGTAAAGGCAAAAACGGCTGTACAGTAAACTCTCGATAAATGAAACTTCAAGGGACCGAAAAAATTACTTCCGTTTTTAACAGTCCTGTTTACTGAGATAGATGTGTGAAAGTGCAAATTTATGTACGTACACACTCTAATACCATTTCATGGAACTGCCTAGAAGGTGAATGTAGCTGACAGTTTTTCAGAAAGCAAGAAAACTACAAGAGGTTTCGGCACAGCAGCTGACGTGGCATCAATAAGTCACTGTGCGCTACAAAATACATCAATTATTTTTGTTCGAGTCCTTGCAACTGCATCTGTACGGAGACTAGTGGCCTCATTTTCGCGAATGCTTATGAGCCACCAAATTTAGAAGACCGCAACACAGCAATGAAGTGTGCATAGCACCATGATGGCATGAACGAGGAAGCAGGAGCTGAGCCCTGTAACCTCGGCGTCTTGAATCGAGACCGAACGACTGGAACAAGAACTGCGATGTTGAATTTGTTGCCTTAAACACGGCTAACTACTAACAAGACGAGGCTCACGAGGCCAACGGGGTTTAAAAAAAAATGAAATAGCCGGAACCAGTAAAATCTGACACTTACAGCAATGAGTCCGACAAGAAGTTCTATTTCCGGTTCCGTTTACACGGTGACACGGAAATTTTAGTTCCAATTGTCGAAAGTGTTTTTACATTATCTGAATACAAAACTAACCAACTTTCATGCTAGTGTTCCATTTAAGCGGGAATTACATTTAAACGATTTCAGTTTATCAAGATTCTACTGTATGTCATTACTTACGTGGACGGGTTGCCTGCCTATACACCTGACAGTGATGTGACGGTCACAGAACGGGAGCTAATAACGACCACAGAATGCACGTGAGTGCCCAAACATTATGTGCTACGCAGGAATTTCAAGAAGTCTGCACGCACCAGCCAGTAGGAGTAAACATTGGAGCTTTGCATTCGTTTTGTTCTAATCAGGTATTACGCACAGTCACTGGAGTGCCTGGACCCTGAAGGACCTAGATATTGTGCCGTATCTCGAGGGACATGCCTTGGCTGCAGGCAGTTGCGCTGTTCTGGCTCTCAGAAGACCAGCAGCAGCTTGTAGGAGGCTGTTCAGTACGGGTACGTTTTCGCACGTGTGAAAGATACAGGTTGTGTGGTGGCTTTCAATAAATATCAGTTTGTAGCAGCGCTGTGTAATATTAAGCTGCTTTATTGGCACTTGTCAACGCTTTCACAAGTTGCTCTCATATCCCAAGCGATGGCGCTAGTGTAGAACTGCTCTCTCTGACCTCGATCAATGCCCCGTGGCGGTGCGCACTGTCGTGGTGCACTGTGCCCAGCACTGGTTTTGGGGCAACACCGGTGTGTGTTTATCGAGGGCACTATTAACATCTCAATGTTCTCTACTTTCACATAATTCCCAGAGTTTGGAAATAGGCGAAATATTCTACTCCTCATACACCCGGTTGAACCCTTCTTTACACTTCAACTGAAATATTGCGCATTTGAATATTGTGGATAATTTACGTTCTCCAATCGATACTCGAAATAGAAAATATTGAGCATTCTCAAACGGCTAAATATTTGAGCCCCTCTGGCTGGCCAGGCAGAGTTATAAGCTGTCACAAATCACACTCAAAAAGGCGATAGGGAACATAAAAAATTGACAGACTCTGCCCAATGAAGTCTTCTATAAACAAGAGCTATCACGTTGCATGGAATTTCACCAGGCAGGGCTGCATAGGATGTTTTGGATACCCAATTTTTCAAAGTTTGGAGGTCTTAAACAAGCCGCCGTTGTCGAGGGCTCCAGACTCATTTAGCCCACCTGGGGATCTTTAATGCGCACACTAGAGGGGAGCGAATGCCGAATAGTAATTTTCGAATCGAATATCGAATAGAATTCGGAAAGAAAAGCTGAATAATTTAGAATCGAATATCGAATATCATTCTTTTTATACATGCCGAGATTTTTTATAGGTTTTTCTGCAAAAAAGAGACGCTACCTCGCACATTCGGGAGCCACGACGTTCTTTTTCAACCCAAAGCACGCAATTTCGAACTCTCATCCGCAGCAGTTTAGTTGCCAAACCACTATGCTGCAGTGCTTTAGGAATCCAAAGCAAGCACAATACACACTTAGGAAAAAAAATAATAAAAAGAACGACTCGCACTGGAGTTGCTGTACTGCAATCACTGTCAATGACTAGACAGTGATTCGAAACTCCGAAGCGATCACTTTGCAGGCATGAACAATATGATGCAAAAACACAACACGACCACAATCACGGACCATGATGAGGCTCTTCAGAAGCACATTGGGAGTGTGAAGTGCGAACGATAAGCTGCGGAAGGAAAGCTCACACTAAACAGTCACCACGCACAAGCTTGCACTATCCCCTGTGGTCTTCAAAAACATAACATGCAATAAACATACACCAACTGCATTTAATTAAAAAGCCAGAACCGCTTTTGAATCAACGGAGGCGCTGTCAAAATGCCAAAAACAACAAAAGTGGCGGCGATTGCTTAACGAGAAGCTGTCCTAACATGTAAACAACTTGTCGCAGTATTCAAAATGGCAGTCACAGTCAACGGCGGCGGCACAAACGAAAGAACTTATTGACACAATCGCAAATTAGTACTCCGTGCAGTGGGATAGAATTTACGGCCTCTGCAAGTCAAAAGGCGATTTAGATGAAACCAGCCAAGCAGACGGTGTATCAGCAGTGCGACAACGCGGGCCGATATCTCTCGCTTTTGCACAGCCGCCGGGGCACATTCGGAAAGTCCACTCGACTATTCGAAAAATCGAATAGTAGGTATTCGATTCGCGAACTGAATTATTCGATTCATATTCGAATATTCGGGTACTCACACACCCCTGCTTAAAAATTATGGAGAGGGGAAAAGAAATGTTTTTCTATCATTATTCCCATAGAATCCGCTGTCGATGGAGGGGCTATGCACCAACCTCTTCCTGTACAAACAGTTTTGGCAGTTTCAGTGTTGTGCGCACAGAGTTGGTGCGACAAACTCTGGACTTCACTTTCAACCAGACCACTCCTCATTTGTTGCTTCAAAAACGCCCTACTAGCCCGTGGGAGCGCTTGCGAGCATACAAGTTGCTCTGGCTCCAGCAAGTGGAGCTCTGGAGACAGCGCCTTATACAACTGCTACACTAACGTCCGAATGTCATTTGAACCAAATGTCATTTGACTCAAATGCCAAGTAGTGCTGCTACACTAGGTTTTGAAATGCCATTTGGCTCAAATGACATTCGAGCCAAATGAGCACCGAGAGAGACATTTGGGATTTCAAATGCCATTTCTAGCACTCTCGCATGCAGCGTTCTAAGTCAGCATAAACAAATACATTACTGGCATACTTAAAACGAGGAAAATATTCTTAATTGTGGGACTTTGTTTACTTCTCGTTCACTTAAATCGTGATATCAAGATGTAATAATTCCGTACTCTCAGCACCAGTGCGAGCAAGCAACGAACCAGTGCGGCCAGACAGCACAAAAACCTCGATTAGGATTCAGAATTAAACAAAAACCATGTCAAAGCTTACGTTACTGGTAATTTCATATCATTTTAATACGAAAGACTGCAGCTAAATTTGGTTGTTACATTATTGTGTAAAAACAGAACTTGACAGCAGCAGCGCCATGCAGCACGGCGAGCGAATGCTAAAGCTTTCAAATGCCATTGAAATTGTAGTGTAGCACAGCGGATTCTGAATGGCATTCGAAGCACCCCATTTGAGACAAATGACATTTGGTTCAAATGACATTCGGACCCTAGTGTAGCTGGGGTATTAGATGAAAAGGCGATGAATGGAGCCATGAATGTGGCTGTGGTGGCTCACTGCCAGTTTTTTTAGTGAATTTACAGCGTCGGGTGTTCACTATGGGTCAAAATTCAATTCCGCACACGTCGCTTGGAGCCGCGCTCGCACAGCTGGGTCTATTGCACGATGAAATACACGGAAATGACAGGGGGAAGGGTATATAAGAATTGAGAACCACTGACACAACGACTCAAGCAAGTTTACTGTGTTCGTGCATGCTTATCTGCCCGGTAGCGCATTGGTGTCGTGCAGTGTAGTATTCATTGGATGAACATTTGTTTCTCGGTAATACAACAATTGTGATTCTGTAAATTTTTACTGAATGTCCAAAATACATCCGATTTCGGACGTCTGAATGGACGTACAAAAGAGCTAAATCCGGGCCTCTAAAACGGATGTCCAGCGGACTTAGGTATGCTACAGCCAGAATGGACGTACGATGGACGGCCAACAGACGTCCGGTGGTTGCTTGGGTGAGTCGGAAAACCCACAAGCAGGGACCAATACCCACACCCCACCCACTGCACTGGAAATAGAAGACTTTACATTGGGGGGGGGGAAGGGAGAAATCTCACAGGCCCGTGGTATATCGAAGGCTGCCTAAGACATCACAAGCCACCCACCAGAAGCCTCTCAAGGAGAGAGCGCACAGCCTTCGTTGCACTAATCCAAGGTTGCGTTGAGAGGACACAGTGCAAATGCGATTACGGACGTTTTTGCGTCTCACGTAGATCAGGTGATACTGAATGGATTTTAACGATTCTCGGAGGAGGAGATTCCAGGAGAAATGTAGTATTCCGAATAGTCGGTGGTAAGTGTTTCGGGGTCCCTTTCATTTTCGCAACACAATATACAGTCGAATCCCGCTACAACGAAATTGACGGGACGTGCGAAAAATTTCGTTGAAGCGAAAATTCGTTGAGGCGAAATCTGCCCCAACACACCACGGAAAGGCCAGAAAAATAGCCCCGTACGTTTCCGCAACATTGGCAGCATAATACAATGTTTAGAAAAAGGAGTGACGCGCCATACCTCATGTTTATTCGGATAACAAACATACCAATGGTTATCTGTTTTTTCACTGCACCCAAAGAACGCGTTACGGAGGGGGGTGAAGATATGCAGGCGCAAAACGTATCGCTGTACAACAAGGCGTGTCCACCGAGCTGATTACTTGCAGATAGCTGCTAGGCCTTAGGAAGCCCCCCCCCTCGCTTGTGGCAGGAGCAGTGCCGTTATCTTATCCTCCGACAGGGCACAGCAGCTACTGACCTTGGCAGGCAAGACGCGCGCGCTTGCATTTAACATGACCGCGCGCTCGCGACTAAGATAGGATGACTAGGCTTCAAGACCAAACACGCAAACATGACTTTTGCTCTTGGCTATGAAGAATGGTTGAAGGAAAACGGCAAGGACAGCTGCTCACAACGCATACATGACGGCACCGTGCCAGCAGCGGAGCACATTCATGCAATTTCAACTGGATACGGATTGGCTGTAGCTCTGGGGCTCCGCCTTGGCGAAGCGGGCCTGCGCCTCGTGTAAAGACGGCCAGCGACATCGTTATCACCATCAAGCAATGGCGTGCGCCTGAGTTATTTTTTGTTTTGTTTTGGGTGGCGGTGTGGTCGCAACGCGCATGTTTTCGGTGAAACTAAGCGTCCCGAATGTATAAAAAGTTACAGATAGCTGGCGCTATGCTTATTTTATTGTAAAATTGTTCAAACCCAGCCCAAATCATCGAAAATTTCGTTGAAGCGAAAGCAAGTCTGACAAATGGTTCGTTGTGGCGAGGACTTTGTTGCATTGACTTCTATGGCTAGCTGACAGGGAATTGGAAATATTTCGTTGAAGCGGAAATTTCGTTGAAGCGGCGTTCGTTGTAGCGGGGTTCGACTGTATACCAAAATTTGGAATTGGCCCGACAGTGCCGACTGCCTTACGAAGCAAGCAGCCCAATTTGCTACAGTGCCCGGTCATAACCCAGCCAACAACAATTTGTTACCACACTTTCCCCAGGCCTCTGACAATTGAGCTGCACCAACCACGCTCTAACAACGTCCCACACACGTCAGCCATCAGCGTCTGAATTCTTCGTCCTTTTAACAAAACTTGCTGCTGAGCTAGTTGGTACATACTTGAAGAAAAAAAAAAAACATGGTGCAAACTACATGAGGGCAAAGAAGGCAAGATACAACACATACAGGTGCCATATCTGTCGCAAACTTCTCTTCAATGTCCTCGTCTAGTACAGGCACCATATCTGTCGCATCTTCTCTTCAATGTCCTCGTCTAGTTTGCACCATGTTTTCTTCTTCATTCGTCCTTTTACCCTTTGCAGCGCTGCTACTTGATACAGGTGGCCCCACCAAACATCCAACTGTACACAGACAGCTTACCTGCCACCTACATTTAATTTCACTCATGCACTCATCTTGTGATCGATTGATTGTAAGGTTTAACGCGCCGACGCAGCGCAGGAGATGAGGCGCGCCGTAGTGGAAGGCTCCAGATTAATTTTGACTACCTGGGGATCTTTAACGTGCGCCGAAATCTCGTTCACACGGGCGTTTCTTGCCTTTCGCCTCCATCAGAAAAGGGGCCGCCGCGGCCGGTAATCGAACCCGCGACCTCGTGCTCAGCAGCACAACGCCTTAGCCACTGAGGTGCTCATCTTTTGTGTCAGTAGAGCAACAGTTAGCCTCGAAAGCGACAGTTTTTCCAAGCAACGGGCTTGGAAGTCAACTGCCCGAACCAGGTGTTCTGCAAGGCTGTGTGCCACCCAATGCTTTTTTTTCACAGTGATGTCTCAATCTTCCCATACAGCGTGCTACTGACAACTTATCATAGAATGGAAATTTTTTTATGTCCAGAGGTACTAGTGTTTCGTGTTGCCTTCTTGAAAGGCTCCTGGAGTGATGTTTTGGCCAATGTTTCTCCCGTCCACGCACGAGCACCTTGAAGGGCTTCTGGAGCGACGTTTTGACCAGTGTCTTTCCCATCCCAGCATGCGCACATCCCTGGTCATCACTGGCAAGCGCAGCCAGGCTTCATGAGCTGATTGACGGCACACTCACTGTGTGGACTTTTCACAGCTCGACACTAGCTGACTGGTGTCCTCCATGGTGGATCGATTTGGGTCGGTGTGTTGCACAGACAGTAAGACGCCTACAAAGCGGTAGGGAAACGGACACCCCACGTTCGTCCGCCAGAATAGAATGATTCCTTCCAAGTTTCGTTCGGCTACTTAAGAAGCAAGTATGTTCAATCATATATTACAAACGCGCTTTATTCATTCGTGCACTCCTTGGACTGTGCCCAGTTCTGCTGGTTATTCTACTTCACAGAGTAGAAGGGCGCTAAGCTTTTTTTGTTATTATTACCCCCCTATATCCCCATGAGGTGACACGCTCGTTTTGACGACCACAGTGACACAAGCACGGGAACATGACCACGAAGGGATTGCCCTCATCCGGCCTTGCCGACAAAGAAAAAGCGGTTATCCGCACGAGTGGATGATGCGGGCCAATAAGAGACGGCCAGAACCGAAGAGCTAGGGAGGCCAGTCGAGAACAGGGGAGAACGCCGGGAAGAATGGACGGAGAAGGGTTGGAGGAGCACGACATCCAGGTTGACAACTCGAAGCTCGTCGGGTTTTCGGGACCCGAGCTCGAGAAGGGTCTACCAGGAGCCTTGGCATCCTTGGCATAGTTGACGGGGACTTTTCTGTGTGCTTTTTGTAGATTTGGTATTTTTTAGACTTATGTACAGGTTGCTTTTAGCTTTGAGTAGCAATTGCCTGCCGTGTGCGCGTGTTTGGTTTGAGAATACAGGTTTGTACCGTCGTCTTGTGCCCTCGTCTGATTATTGGCAGTGTGGCAGGTCCCAGTCGCCACAGAATACCTGAAAAGAACCTGCGAGGGAGCTTCCCCTCACCACACCCCGTCAAAATGGAAAGAGCATATCTAGCAAGACATCATAATTTCCACATTCATTCCCGACTAGCTTTACAGATTCTAGCTGGAATCGACAGCTTCTAACTAGAAAAATTCTTAATCCAGCTAGAGACAGTTATTTCCAGCTTGCAGTTTTTTTTTTTTCTTTTAGCTAGCTGGAAGTAATAGCATGCCAGCCGGAACGAAATCTCAATCCAGCTAGAAATGAGCTAGAAACTAAATTTCTGGCTAGAAATATTTCTAGCTAGAAGTAATTTCTGGTTCAATAATCCAGCTAGAAAAAAAATATTTTCACCAACCACCAACGCTCTGGCCGCCCTCCCTCCAAAGTGTCACTCGCACCAGCTCTTGCCTTAATTAACAGGCCAGCAGGCCAGCTTGCTGTAAAAAAGGGCAGCTGAAAAAGAAAGAGAAAAGGGACTCACACGTGGAGGCTGCAGCGGACTTTCCTGAGCAGGGCCCACACCAGGGCCAGGAAGCGACGAAGCTCGGCCCGTCGTCGCTCCAGCACGGCCCGTTCCTCCCGGTGCTCCGCAATCTAGAAGGAGGAGAAGAACATGAGGACAGACGGCCGATGCACTTTACGGTTTTCAAACAGGGTTGTCGTCAGTCGGCACTCTTACACTCCATTACTTGCGATGTGCCGTTCGGTTAAGAATTGCAACTACAAAGCCCCGTTGGTGACACTGAAATTTGGAGAGGCCACGGTAGCAGGTATTTCCGGTGCTGGTCAGCGCAACTGATTGCCATAGAATCAAAGCCTCGGTTAATAAAGGTAGCGTCCTGGGCACGTTGGTACTCCATTGTTAAATAAAATGATTGCGCTAAAAAGGGACACAGACGGAGTGAGGACAGACACACACGGCGCAAACTTCCAACTACTTTTTATTGCCACTGTGTCAACTTTATACACTTTGCAAAGGACAATCGCGCATGCGCACGCAAAAAGAGAGATTAAACGTTCGGTGATGTGGCGGCCAAGAAAACTCATTCCTTTTCGGACCGACTTTTCAGTAAAAACATGCCTAGGCAGGCCTCTTAGCCCATTTGGACCCCAGAAAATCTCACAGTGCTATTAACTAAATTGCATCGATAATCCAATGCTAAAATTCGGTCGAATAGCCCATTTCAAGTAAAAGCAATTGTAGAAAAAAAATACAATCCCTTTACACAGACCAAATCTCACGAACTGCTCACTCCGAATCATCCCCTGCCCCTCAGTGACTATTAGAAGAAACATCAGGAAAACTATTTTTATCACTACTAAAATTTGTAATTGCATTTATTTAAAGCACCATATTTTTGACGTTCATACGAAACTATACTGGAAGGGGTGTTGAAGTACGTGGCCAAAACGTGCCAAAATCAACGTTTCGTTGGTCGGCTGTGTACCTGGCCGAAACGATCAATTTACTCCCTTCGTGTGTGACATGTGCTATTGTGAAAGGAAAACTGTGAACCTAAGCATGTGGAAAGAAGAGCTGCAAAGAATTGCCTCGTCTAAAGCACCTCCTGTAATCACGGCACGGGAGACCATTTTATCAATGATGGGTTAATAGGTTGTTCGGTTTCATCATAGAATATTTTCCACGAAAATCTGTGGATAAAATAAAGCATTGAGCACCGCAGATTCACTTTGTGCTTCCTCCAAATAAAATGAGAGCATGCATACGCCGTGCAAAATCCTGATCACAGCCGTTCTAGGGCACCTTTTGGATCATCCCAGCGGGGACTGCCCCGAGAAGTCCTCGGTGTGCATGGTTTGGGATATGGGACGTACAGAAATCGCTCGTTATAACGAAGTCAGCAGGACGGCGAAAAACTTCATTATAAGCGGTATTTTGATATAAGCGACCACTCAAGAAGACTAAAGTAGTTGAGCTGTAATTGCCCCACAATTGCGAGGAATTAAAACGCAATGTATTCAGTGAAGGAAAACTTTGTTCAGGTGCAAAGAAGGCAGTGAGCTTTGGCTGTTTCATGCTCTTGGCGGGCGCGAGCAACCCCGCTCCAGTTTGGCCAAGCAGTGACTGGCGTCCGAACGCCTCGTAGACTGCAGAACGAATGAGGGGGAGAAGGCAGTGGCCACTTTTATAGGGAAGGGGGGGCTACGGAACACTACGCGAGTTTCGCGCTGGAAAGCGCCGCAAATTCCACAGCTCGACAGCTAGGTAATTGTGTTTGTTTTTATTTGAGCTCAAAAAACGATTACCCGCTCATTGTGCATACACAGCACAATCACGAAAGCTGACCGGTTTTGCACGGGGGGGTTTTGAATGATTACTGAGCAATTTTTTCCCTGAGCTGTGCAGCCGTGATGTTTGCAAAACGAGTTTTTTGACACCCCGCTTTCGACGACACTTCTAATTCTACACTTCGAGTGTCACCGTTCATGCACCGTCGCATCCACGCCATTGACTAACTTCTAGGAACAAAATTCAATCACCCTACTTCACATTTCGAGCGTTTGTCGTAAATCGGATGGCGCAAATCGAACATGACCAGCTCGAGAAAATCACAGGGGAAAAAGCAGCTTGTCAACTCGCCATATTGACTGCCTCACGCGCCGCTGGATCGCCGCCGCTCGGCGACACCTCCACTCGCCACTCCGCTCTAAGCGGGTCGAGCTCTTCGTGCGTTTCGAGTAATGCGGCCTAAAACGCCTGCGTTTGGGTTGGGACCAAAAGAAATTTCGAATAAAGCGATATTTCGAGTAAAGCGATTTTATTATAACGAGCGATTACTGTACTTTTTGGGATGTCCCTGGGAGTTAGGTGTCTCGGTTTAAATAAACTTCTCTGCATTTTTCACCACAGATGTCACTTTACTTCTTTTTTGCAGGACAACAGGCCTGTTCCAATGGCTCTAGCAACTTCGAATACAGACTGCCATGGGTTTGCTGGCAGTTTTCATTCAGTGTAGAGTACAGTCGCGCTCACTATGACCTACACCGCTCATTAGTATTCAGAGCTTTATACGACCTTTGTCTAGCACCCGGGGTTAAAGACCAAGTGCGCATTAGGAGAACAACGTCCTAATGAATCAAGCCTTATCCTAACATATATGCCCATAGTCATTGTTTTGACGATATAATCGTATGAATACTAATGAGCGGTGTAGGTCATAGTGAGCGCGACTGTACCAGGGTGTCTACCAAGTTGACATTTTCAAATTCCCTGAGTTTTCCAGGTTTTCCCTGAGCGATTTTGCTAAATTCCCTGAGTGACACAGAACTTCGTTTTAGGGCAAGGCAGGCCGACACCATGTTGCCAGATGCTGTCACACTCTAATAAGCATGTTATAAAATAAGAAAAGACATAATACAGTATGAATGGTAACAAGTAATGTTTATTTCATTAAAAAACAACGCAAAAAAAAGCAAAATTTCACTGCTTTAAAGAGTTTATTTCGGTTTGGATCAGGGACACCTTCATCTCGGCATCAGCCAACACTTTCTGCTCCTTGAGCTCAAGCTCCTTCAAAGCGGTGGCCGCACGTTTCCTTTCCCGTTGATTCCTCAATGCATCGGCTCTTTCTTTTCTCGTCCTCTCCAGCTCTTCCTTCCATCGCGCGTTCGCCCCACGCACCATTTGAAGCATCCTCTTCGTCAACGGTACACTGGCAACTCCTCCAGCCGACGACACGGCGTTGAAGACAATTCGCTGGGCGACCAGAGATTGTTCCTTCTGATTTTCGACAAGGCAGTCCTTGTTGATGGAAAATCCCCGCTCAACAGACGCATTTCCGTGCGAAAGAGAGAGAATTATCTTGGCGAAAGTGAACGGTTCCTTGTTTGAGCCACAGACACCTGCCCAAAGGGCATCCAGCCGATGCGTGCTTCGGTCAAAACATTTCAACGCTGCCTGCGTAGAGGCTAAAGAGCACACATGCTTGTAGGACCGCAAAGTGCGATCTGCTTCCGCTCCGGTCATCCATTGATGTTCTGTTAAAACTTCGAGTGCCTCACTTAAACGCCTTTCCCCAAGCTCGGGAATCAGCGCGCATGCGGGATCCAGACACGACGATCCCCTCGTCAGTTTAAACTTCAATGGTGACCTTTCCGCGATCTTTTTGGCGCAGTTCTTCACAAAAGTGGCGCAATCCTTTCTGAATGCAAGGACAGTCAAATCTGAAAGTTTTGGGGCCTTTCGAAGTGCATTCCTCGTCGCAAAGCCAAGGTCAATCTTGGGCGTTCCAAGAATGTTCGCAGGTTGGTCCATGTCCACCTTTACCAACTTCAGTGGGCTGTCTGCAGCCATCATTACTTCTTTCTTTACTATTCTACTCATTAACAATCGCAGAAGATTTTCCAACGCTGTTCCAAGAAATGGAAACATCAGCGAATCAGTCTGGAACTGAGCCAGGAACGGCTGGAGTTCTTCCGCGACACTAAGCATAAAGGTTAGCTTCGCAGGCAGCAGGGGGTCACGGATGGCTGTTTCGACCACGCCGTAGCTGGCACTAGTCAGTCACTTGTTCTCGTTTCGACACGACTCAACGTAGACCTTTAGATACGGCAGAACCTCAAGAGCCCTCGAAATTACACGCACGTTTTCAAGCCACCGCACAGCACAAAACTTCAAAGGGTAGATGTTGCTCTCGGTGATGCGTGCGTATTCAGCACGTCGGGCGGGTACGCATTTGAACAAATTGTAGATAGCCCGGAGAAATTCTACGAGTTGCCACCCTGTTGCCGCGTGTCCGGTTTTGAACGCACCATTCACAACATGAAGGCCGCAGCTTCCAACTTCGAGAATCTGGGGGCTGTCACTGGAATCGCAGAGTTCTTGCTTGATCTCACGAAGAAATTTCATGTTTACGTTTGGCCCGTCCATTGATATCTGAAGAATTTTGGACCGTGAGAGTCCATCTGTGGCACTTTTAAATGCGGACACCAATTCTTCGGCCCGCGTGCGACCAAGAAAGCATGACGTCAGGTAGCGCGTTTTCACGCACTCCTCTGCCTCCGACCAAAAGCGAACCAACACGTCCATTTGCTCCTTTTGTGCAACTTTGTTTAACGACTCGTCAAACACCACGACAAGGTGCGAGGCTTGGCTCACTTCCGACACGAGGATCTCTTTAAAGAACGGCGCAAGACCATAGACAACTGTATATCCCACCTTGTCTTTGCCAAGCTGCACTTTCTTGGCTGTAGCTGACGACGGGAACATCAAAGGGAAAAGAGAAGCCGATGCCGCGGCAGCACGGTATGACGTGTGCGTCATAACAGCGTTCAGACACCACATCACCTCAGCATTTATGACCTCTATGTCACGCTGAAAGATATCCTTTGCTGCACGCTCGGGTTGGATGTCTGTAGCTGCAGTTGAAGCAAATGATGGCGGCACAGAACTTGACGCCACTGGCCCGGCTTGCACAATCCGCCTCTTTCACAACCCCACTGCGCATGCGCAATCCCCTAGCGGCCAAGTCCCTAAGCAGTCCAGTAGGGGCAGCAGACGACATTCCCCACAGCTCCCGCACAAGCGGGAAGGGGTCGTGGTTGTATTTACATCGTTTGATTTTTTGTGTGTGCTCGTTGTGCGCGGAACAATGCCCACAACTAGTGCTGCGTTCCGCTGTAACTCGGAGTGCCGAAAAGGGAACGGTGTCGGCTTCTATCGCTTCCCGTCGGCCGCACGCGATCGGCTACGGCGGTTTGCGTCGCTCGCGTCGGCTCGGGTGATGGGAACTAGCATGCCGATGGGTTTAGAATCGTGGCGGATATTTGATCGCTGCTATCTGTGCAACTGCGAATGACAATCCGCAACAGAACTTTTCACTACACTATCATCCCCTTTCTCGCATGTGGAACTCTATTTAAGTTATAACTGCCGTTTGAGCGATCGGTGATCAAGACACCTGCGTAGCCTGTTTCGATGCTTCCGCGCAGGTATCGCCATCTTTCGGCCGCTCGGCGCACCGCGCGCCGCGGCGACCGGTCAGCGTAGGCTTGCATCGCGGCAGATATATCTGATCGCCGCTTTTAAAATAAGCCCTGACAACAATCCCAGGCACAATTTTTCACCACACTAAGACCTACTTTCTCGCATGTGGAACTTTTTAGCGATCAGATTGATTCAGAAGAGCAGCGACAAGCGCGGTTGCTACCGTGGTCTGCGCCGGTTCGAGCCGCTGAGTGTGCCGAGCTGGCAGGCGCGGCCGGCGTGTGCGCGGACTGTTTCCGAAGGCAGAAAACGCTTCACGATTGCTTGCTTTATCCATTTCTTGTGAACAAACGCGCAGAATCTACAACTTCAGCTCAGCGATCATCGTAGTTGACCATGGGGCAAAAACAGTGGGCGGAGCGACGCCGACGACGCATCTCATGCGCGCATCGGGCCGTCTCAAATTCACGCGTACGACTAGTCGTGGCAACAGTCGTAACGATCAGTCGCATGCGAATCGCGTGCACCAATCGTACATGCGTCCAGCGCTTAAAGGCATTTTGCGAACTGCCGGCCTTTGTTGAGCTGGCGATCGCACTTCATGCCAGACGACTCCAAGTACTGCTCGCTCTGCTGCTCGGACGGCACACGGATCTGTCCGAGATTTCTCTGCCAGCCCTCATTCAGTGATAAGAAGCCGCCTGGTATTATGTGATGACCAGGGGCTGTCATCTTAAGGCGTTATAACACCAACACAGAAGAAAAACTTGGGCTGCTCCTCGCCGTAATGTGGGATTGTCGTGCATACAACGAGAACGCAGCCGGAGGAAACGCCGGCAAACCCTACAGCTTCAACTTTCGCTAGGCACGCTAGGTGGCAGCACACCGCAATGAAAGAGGCGGATTGCCGCCGGCGGCTTCCTTGCCGGCGTAGTGAAAAACGAATTTACAGAGGGTGTTGCGGCTCCGGTCGCAGCAAGTCGGTGCTTCTTACTTTCCGCGTGACTTGTCAAAGCTCTTCTTCCCATGTTGCTGAGCGAAAACTGTTTTCTGCACAGCACACAGTAGGCCGCGTTCGTGTTACTTTCAACGGGCCTAACCCAGGCTGCAAACTGGCAGTGTTCCGGATTCGTCCAGTCTTGGACGAAAGTGCACTTAAAAGTCGTCATACTTGTCACATCAACGCGTTGCACAGGACAAGCGCAGAGAGTTGATTTGGGATTCACGTTCGAAATCACAACCACCGCACCTACACTGCGTACACTCCGCGTCAAATTCGTTTGGCGCGCAGCGAAAGGTACGGAGCCAAAACACGCACAGTGTCTTCCTACGCAGCGAAATATAGTGCCGGCTTGCAGTTAAAAATCAGCTCTTGAAACAGGGTACAATGTATATATTCGATATTTAAGACGTATTTATAACACAACTGCAAACTTTTAACTTTTAAAATGAAGGAAAATGTTTTTTTTTTTATTACGCCAAATTCACGTGTCAACTTACTAGAAACCGCAGTAGATGGCACCAGGTGTTGAAGCTACTGCATGCTACTGCGCGGAGAGAATGGGGGAGCAACGCGCCACGCCGGCACCCCCGGCGGCCGAGGCGGAGTAGCACACTTACCGTATCCCCCTTCACCTGTAGCTGCTGCAAAAAGCTATCGCGGTTGTCGCGGCGCGCAACGTACGCGGAGTGGGGAGGCAGGGTCGGGGGGTCGTCGAAGCGGTCGAATAGCTCACTTGCGATCCGCACGAAGCGCATTCTCTGCATCAGACGGCGCCATCAGAGACAGCGCGGGGAAACTGTACGCTTTCGACTCGCTCTGTTACTCGAGCCAGCATTACCGTGTTTTATTACAGCTAATTTTCCCTGATAGAAGCACAAATTTGTCAAATTCCCTGAGTTTTCCCTGATTTTTTCCAGACTACTCAAAATCCCTGAGAATTCCCGGTTTTCCCGGTTGGTAGACACCCTGCTGTACATTTATCGTTCTGTTCTCTAATTTTTCTTTTTTCCCCCTTTTCACATCTTTGTTTTATCTTAACAGTATGTTTTATCCTAACTGTACTTCCCACCTCCTTTACCGGGCTACACAGGTCCACCTCCGCGCCTTTCCCATTTTTTCTCCCACCCTTCCTCTTAATGAGTGCTTGGTTGATGAAAGATGAAATCCTCCTCACCTCCTCCTCCAGCGCCCTGATGACTTGCTCCGCCTGCTCCTTTTCGTCTCCCCGGATCGTTTGCGGAGATGCCTCTGGAAAATTCAGGCGAGGCAACACATACAGAACACCGCCAACGTTATCACTATTTGCCAAAAAGGTGAGACTGACAAAGTGTGCATTGATGCAAAGAGAAATTAAAAAAAAAAAAAACAGTGTGCAAGTCCTAGCTTTAGAAAATTAATTCTCTGATCGCCAGCGTTGAACAGTGAGAAACAACACAAGCATAACACGAAAAGCTACCAACAATTACAGCACAACGCACAAGACGCATAAGCGGCCTGGTGGTGGTGGAGAAACTTTATTTCAAAAAAGGGTCCTGCAGGATACCTGACAGGTGTCAAGGTGACGGCTGTTTTTAAGGACTACTGAAGCACCAAGTGTCTCCTCCCTCTCTTTGAAATAAACAATCTCTGGTAACTGCTCCAACTCCCATCCAGTAGCACAGTACCGTATTTACTCGAATCTAACGCGCACCTTTTTTTCCAGAAAAATAGGTCCCAAAATCACATGCACGTTACAAAACGAGTATGACTCAAAACGTCGATGGTGCCGTATCGCCATCGACGTTTTAATATGGCCGCTTGACTACTGAACGCGTAACCAGCGCTTCGTAGTTGGCGCATGTTTGCCTTTGTTGTCTGCGTAGTCTTTTTTTTGCGTCCCTCTGTTCTTTCCGCTATGGAATTTCCCACTGCGAAGACACGGCGGGTTCACCACGATGCTGTGTTTAAGAAGAAAGTAATCTTGTAAGCGGAAAGCGATGACAATCGGGCCACATCACGTGCGTTCAGTGTTCCAGACACTTGCACGAGGGACTGCCGCAAACAGAAAGAGAAAATTTTCGCAAGCAAGGCAACACGGAAAAAAAGTTGCATTTTTGTATTAAACAATGATAGTCTAGTGCGCGTTACAATCGAGGACACAGAGTTTTTTTTTCCCTTCTTCAGACCATGAAAAATGGGTGCATGTCACAATCAAGGGCGCGTTAGATTCAAGTAAATATGGTATATTGTTTTCTACCAAAAAAAAATTATAAATAACAACCAACTATAAATTTTTCCGCAATTGGGCAGAAGTGACCGCATCTACAGAATGTGGCGAAAGCGGCAATTTCTGCTCTGAATGAATCCCAGCCTCAAAGTAATTCGTTTAGCAGAGACTCAAGAACCTCCTGTAGTATTTTGTATGCTCTCTGAGATTTTCTTTGTAGGCAGAGGCCAATTTCATTAACTCGTATACCAGCAACAACGTCACAGGTGCTCAGCGTCAGGGCAGTTCGCTGGCGATTTTAACTGCTTGTTAGCTCGCTTAATTACCAAAATTTCGCGACAAAACTGGGGACATTGAAATACTCAAAAATTCCACTCGCGATTCTTAAGGAGCCATGAAGAGAAAATGCAAGTTGGTTTTATTCGAAAGATTTCGTGTTTTATAGTGCCCCCAGCGCTTGTCCGGATACAAACGGTGCTTTATTCACTGAGAAATTAAACAATTTAGGTTAAAATTTTGATTTTCCCGCTCAATCGTGCGTTTTCGTGGTCCCAAGTGACATCACTGGAACCGACCGCTCTGCAGCCTAGAGTACCTTCATCCACGCATCCGCCGTACAGGGTAGAGACACGTATACGCTGGCACCGCCATTTTCGGTTGCTCGCTCGCCGCCGAAGCAAGTCATTGTGTCAAGACCGCGCTAAAATTATCGCCGCAACGCGGTTTACTGAAGAAGTTTGAATCATATTGTCTGTTTCGCGTTGCTAGGTCTCGTGGGAAACGAAAAGAATAACGCGTTGAGCCCGTTGGCCCAATTGCGGCGGCACGGGACCGTTCAAAGGTTGTCTCCACCCTGTACAGCGGTGTTGGTTTGTTCCTGCGTTTCTTTACGTTCCGTAACCTAGATGGCGCCACCATACCGTGGCAAGCGTTTGGTTTGTTTTTGCCCGCATTTAAACCTGGCTTGTTTTTGTTCTGGGAGAAAATATTCGTTCCCTGAAACAGTGCTCGCTCGACAAATGGGGACACCGTTGCTTGCGTCAATCGGCCAGTGTCGTCTGAGACAACCCCAAGCCCCGTAGTGCTGTGCAGCTAAACCAAGCATGCTGTGCGCAGTACGAACAGCAGAACGCATCAGTACTTCTATGTTTACAGGTGCTTTCGTAACTTCCACTGTTTGCCCCATCATTCTTATTGCTTTGTAAAGAATGTGCCCTAAATTTAAGCGCAAATCGCTTGTTTGTCTAGTTTGTAAGTTCTACTTAATTTGCGTCTGCTTCTGGCAGCCTCCGCCAACCGCAGAGCTTAGCTCATGTGACAACATAGGTTCTGTTGCGGGAAATGAGCTGGTGGGTCGCATGACCATTCCCGTTTTTCCTAATTATGTAGCTTATTTGAGCGAAGTTTACGTTAAAAGTGGTGTCAGTATGATTCTAACGAGACAATCTTTTGAATGAACCAAACTTGTGTTATCTCTTCATGGCTCCTTTAAAAGCACTTGGGTAGCCCTGAAGGGGTAGGATTAGTGCATAAGCTTTGCGGGAAAATACAAGCTGATAGAACTTGCAGACCCATCATCAAAAAACAATATAGTACCACATACCTGCTCCATTGGATTCGAAAGCCACGTCCACTTGAGCCACCGAAGTGATCCTGGCTGGAAGGCTGCATAAAATTCAGAAGAAATTCACTACTATTTAAAAAAATTCCCGACAAGCATAGGCTTCTTTAAGAAAGGGGGGAGGCTAACACCAACATTCCACTGTATGCCATTTGTCACTTACTTTGAGCACTTGTTTCAAACTTTTTACGACATTTCGACGTAGAGCCCAGTGGGCATGCAGTGTTACAACTAGTTCACATGCATTTTACCGGCGACAAAACCCAAAAGAAATGACTGAATATGCACGGATAACTGAGACGTTCTCTAGCGCAAAAAAGACGAGAACTTAGAAAAGAATACGGATGGGGCTAGCGTTTGTCCCGTCAGTATTCTTCTCTAAATTCCTGTACTTTTTGTGCTAGAAAACATATTTATCCCAGTACCAACTTGCCCAACTTTCTGCACTGAATCTACAAGCTTTACTGATTGAGGAGCCTTGTCTAAGCAGTTTCATTCACGTAGGAATTGTATTTAACAACAAAAATGCACTGTACTTCGTTCAACGGAGTTAGTGCAACATTCAAAGCTCTTTGTTGCATCGACAATCACGCCACCTATATCACCCTTGTGACCATTTACTCTCAGAGGTAATCAAGACAACATCTGGCCTACGTTCAATAGCTATCAGTCCTGTAGTGAACTGTCGTGTCCGCAAGACAAACCAACAACTTGTCGCAACAAACCCACATGTCTCCCTCCCACCTTGAAGCATTTGCAACATACTGTGCAGCGAAGCTGTCTTGTGCAAGGTTCTGACCAAAACTGCATGCGCCTATCGGGTCACGTCGACAAAGAATCGCGCGCTCACTCAAAACTAGCATAAAACGCTCCGTACCTCTCAATCCAATATAGTAGGTATCATGTAGGCATCATGTCTTAGAAGATGCAGCATTTTATGTCCTGTTTTTTTTTTTCACTCCTTTGTCAATTTTTAAAAGCGTTTTTGACTGCCTTATTAAGACTGCTGCGACTAAGCTCAAATATCCCGAAATGCGTACACCATTTTTAAAATGCTTCTAACAAACAAAAATTACTGAATGCTTACCTGCTAGGTCCTGCCTGGGTTGGCGAGATGGGGTGAAGTGGTCCACACTGCACGCAACAAAGCAAATTAGGAACCCGCTCTTTCTTCGCAATCACCAGACAACATGACAGTTATTCCACTTGAGCCCGGAAGTGTTTATATTTCCATAATCTGACAAATCATGCATGCCCAAACATCGCCAAATAAATTTAAAAAAAAATACTTCTGGCTGTATTAGTTGTATTTTATGCAGTCAAATCGCTTGCACACACAGTTGGGCTGCACTGGTTTCGATGCCACACCATTCCCGACCGTTTCACTGGCTGCGAATTCACAGTATCAGACAAAAGTATAACATCTCCTTGTACTCTCATTTTTCTTTCGTCAACCCAATCAAATCAAATCAAATCAACGCAACTTCGCAACTCACTTGAAGCACCTGATCTGAGTATCTTTGAACTGTTACAGCACTTTTGTCCGAGCTGTTAAAAATTTGTTTAAAGCCTGAGTGTGGCCGCCAGATGGCCCTAAAATCTTCATTGTTAGACGAAGAATACTACTAAATTAAGCTAAACCAGTGAAAACTCTCAGTTTTGTTATCTTGTTGTAAAAAACCACAGAATTGAAATGTACACGGTTGTGTACATAGCGTCTGAAAGGGTTAACTTTGAAAGGAAGTTTGAAATGAACAAAAACATGTCCTTTTTCTTTAAAGTTCAGCAAACGAAACCGCTAAAGCCCGAAGGCAGCTTTGCCACAACAGCAAATTTGAGTGAAGAAAGGATTACTGCATTGTTCCGCGGCAACAAGGATGTCAGTGACATGATTACTAAGTCGTGAGCAATTTGGCAACGCAAAAAATTCCAGTGTGTTTTCCAAACAGTGTCTGCCTGCTTCGTGTCTACAAAAACAACACAAACACGTACATGATGCGCACTTCGTTCAAACCTTTCTGCGCTAAATCGATAAGAGAGTCAGAATTGCAAAAAATCAGGATCGAAAATTGGAATAGGACAAAAAGCCAGAACCAAAGAATGCTTCACCTACGTACAGGAAATGCATCCCCGCACATTCCATAGGTCGGGTTTCCTGAAGCAATAACCCCAGGCAAAGTGCTACGCATTATCTAAATACTACGTCACGGGGGAATGTCGTGAGAAGCTGTCTTAATTAGAAGTGCGCTTTCCAATGTGTTGAGGTCGACAAGCTTGAACCCAGAATCAGCAAGGTTAGATGCAATGCACTTGCAACCGGAATGCAGACAAAAAAAAAGTTTGCGATGCTGCAAAAAAGAGGTGATGCTGTCAAAAGATCCAGAGAATGCACCAGCAAACCCTGACAGCCATTTTCAAGCAGTAAGAAGGGCAGGAGACATTAAAAGCTGCGTCTAATCTTACGGCAGCCGTGAGAATTACCTCTGGGAAATTCTCTCGGCAGTTTCAATGAAAGCTGGCTGACCTAAAATTTGCTGAATATTACATCCCAACGTTACCTGACATCACATAAGCTCACCGAACCTAGCGCAACCTAACCGAACGCGTCATAACCTACCCAAATCCAGTCCAAGTGCAACAAACCTAATCTAACCCAGCCCAATGACACAGAACACAACCTATGTTAAACGTAATCAGACTCATTCTAGAAGTATGGTGCGTTGATCTCTTGATATAGTAAAAAAAAGAGTAAAAAAAGTATTAACACAATCACGATGACCGAAAAATTCTGAACGAAAAAAAAAAAACACCGTGTTGTCGGATTCAAACCTAAGCCTTCTAGTTTAAAACCAAGTACTATACCAGAGTGCTGCAGGGGGAGCTGCAAATGCGGCTTTGTAGGAAATATTTATCCCATAGGATCTCCGTGTAGCGTGCTTAGCCAATGAGAGGCGACTGCCGTGAGAAATTTCTGACGTTACTAATTCTCACGGTTGCCGGAAGAATAGACCCTACCTACATTAAATGGTCATGTTTGTCTCTTTTAATTGCTGTTTTTCCACAGCACCGAATCGTGCTTTCCCAGATAGTGCATTTTCTTCACGGTGTTTTTCGTTGAAAAGCCCATAAACACGGTTCTCCTTTATTTTTGCAAAAAAGAGTGCATTCAACTGGTTTCGTTTAAAAAACTTGCAAACATTGCATTGATCCCGGCTCCATCGTGTTTAACTTATTCCACCGCACACATAACTGCTCTAACTAGAATATCGTGATGCAATTACCAACAACCGATCCTCTCAGGGGCCTACTTTTAAAACTTTATCAACACACTGTCCCGACCCACTGCACTCACCACCAACGTTACCATTACCGTCTTAGATAATCTAAAGAAACCAAAAGTACTACCGTATTTTTCCGCATTTAACCCGCACCAAAAATACGAAAATTTCAACGGCAAAGTAGGGATGCGGATAATATGCGGGGTTTTTCCCTTAGTGCAGCTTCACAGCAATGCGCGTTGTCCCATGAAGCTCCTACGCAGCAACACTGACTAATCCTTCTATGACAGCGATTGTGCAAAACATACAAGGACAAGGAAAAAAAAACAAGGATGAGCGCACTCTAACAACTGAGTTTCATTGGTGAATTGTGACTTTCCCCTTGCAGTCAGTGCATTCTACTTGCTAAAAGTACACTTTTTCTGCCTACATAGCATGTGATGTGTTGCTTGAGCAGTAGCTTTGCTGCAGCCTTTCGCGTATCAAATGTGCGGGCAATACGCGAGGATTTTGCTTTTCTTTTCCGGCGGGATGAAAGTGGGGGTGCGGATTATAAGCAGGGGTGGGTTATACGCGCGAAAATACGGTAGTTAATGCAGAGTTAGCATGCCTCTTAATGACAGGGCACCCGTCAAAACGCCCAAGCCAGCAGTACCGACCTCCGAATGCCGGCGCACAATCATGGAGCAATCCCACGATGGCATCCTCGGAATTCCGCATATTGGAAGCTGCCGCCTCCCAGACCCCCTGACAGCCGTGTGCAACTGAAAGTGGAAAAAAAGAAACAATAAATCAGGGTTGATGACTACTGCAAAGTTCCAAGAGAACGCCCTCCCCCGAAACATTGCCCACCCAGCTTAGGGGTGAAAGGGTGAAAGATTCAATTTGCCACATTTTCCGATGTAAAAGTCACAGTTTTTTTCTAAAATTTTCATTGGTGCGTCTTATCCACTGGTGCGACTTATGTATGGAATAAATCCGGTACGTGGCGGCCGCGCGTGGTCCAAGCTCAAAAAGGTGCCTATGTGCTGCGTGATGTCAGACACAGCTCTGTGGTCTAAATGGATGAATTATTCCTTAGTGAGTCGGAGGAAGAAGGCTTCAATGGTTTTGCCTAATGCCGTCTGTAAGTACATGCCATCTGCGTGTATCAATAAACCATTTTTTGAGAAGTTACTTCTGTCTAGACTTTGGACGGTAGATACACGTGTCTAGCACTGCTTACTGGGGGATGCCTTCAGAGGCGGCGGCCGCCGCAACCATGTACTTTCGCCGCACTTTCTAACGAACTGATCCTCTACGAGTTTACCTGATTAACAAATGCGTTTTTTACACTGGTGCACCTTATACACCGGTGCGACTTATATATACGTTTTTTTTTTTTCTTTCGGAAAAACTGTCGTTTCGAGGGGGGTGCGACTAATACAAAAGTGCGATTTATAGACCGGAAAATACGGTATGAAAAGACCATAAATATCACCCACTCCCTGAAATCGATAGCTTTAGCATCGATCAGTGAACAAAATGAACAGGAATCTATTCATGAGTTGATGCAGTCACTTATTTGTCCTTTCTGCATTTGACCCGAAAGCTTGCTCATTTCCTATTTTTTCATGACATCTTCGCAGTTTTCGTCGCCAGTGAGGCCACTTTTTTGTAGTTTTTCCACCTGACCCGAAAGTTCGCCCATCCCGTATTTTTCACTTAATATCTCTGCACTCTGGGAGGGCATTCATTCAAAACTTTACGGTACTTCGCCTAAGTAAAACAATTCAAAGCCCAACAACAAAGATGGTTTAAACGCAAAGTTTTCTCCCGTCGCGAACCAAGTCAATTCGTTTGTTCTCATCCGAGTTTAGATGATGATGATAATGACGATGCCCTTGAAGTGTTTGGCACGCACCCACTCAGTAGGATTGGCCAGAGATGAAGTGTTGACTGTGCACCTATGTTTGAAGGGGCAGTTGTTTTTGGGGCCGAAAAACGGTCAAAAAATTGTTTTCTGGAAAATGGCATTTGCAGCATTCACGACCATTTTTTTATCAATCTGCAAATTTTCTCATTATAAGGCACCATATTTTATTGTAAACAGCATTTTAAAGTGCACTCTACAGCTCAGTTCGCACAGAATTCAATAATGAAACGGCACTTTTCTTGCAACGCAAAGCTAGCATTTCGCCCTTAAATACCTCGGCACCCAGACAGGTACAACTGTAATTTTTGTGCTTTTGATACCTGAATGTATGGAGAATACAATGTTGGGAACAATTTTTCCAAATGGAAGCTTTGGAAAATTATTATTGCGTTCAATTGACACCACCACTGAGCCATTTCTGGCAGAGCGCGGGAGGAGTAAAGTTGAGTGTGTTGTAAAATGACCAAAAATAGCTAAATCAAAAAAATTCTTCCAATTTCGTATTTTTTAGTCATTTGTCTGCCTAGCCACAGGGTAATCACCATTCTGTATGGAGTGGTTATTTTGTAATGGTGACCGAAAATAATGGCAATTAATCACTAACTATCCCAAAAAATAATCATTTTGCAAAAAATCTAATTGCAGATTTCAAATCGGCACAAACAATCAATGATGCTGTGCAGATTCATTAATATTGGTTTGTAAATAAAAAAAACCAGGTCTAAGACCAGTCCGCCCCCTCAATGCACAACCCATTTAGTAAGTTGGCTTTCCTTCAGTGCGTTTTGGGTGTAACAATTTAAAATTCGGACAAACTTCATTCTTCGAAGACATTCGCTTTCAACCAGACAAAGCTTCACATTTTAACCATCTTCCACTTCACCCACGATCATCATCATTGTCAAAAAAAAGTTGGCTTTCCGGTGCACGTGTTTGCATACAACTGACTTTTGCGAAGCAAAGAAATAACAAATAGCTTTAATAACAATGCTTATCGCATGCTCGAGATACCTTTTCCTCAACCCTTCAAAACTGCCTCCACCACTGAAAGCCACTTGTGGACTTAAGACTAGAGTACATCTCATATACCTTTTGGATGTCAAGTGTGTGAATGAAATGCTCTCTATAAAAGTGGCTCAATTCATGCGGTCTAATCCCAACCAAACAGCGAGTGCACCTAAGTCAAGAATTAAAAGCAATCCCTTTTACTGCTTTTTAGGTTCTTTCATCTGCCTTTTTGTACAGTTCACAGCCCTTTTTACACAACAAGCTTATAACACATCCTCATTGCAGTTCACAACAGTGGGAGCATTTCATAAAGACAGTATCGCTTTGTGCAAAACTTTTTTCCCCACTCTTTCACACCGAACGTTCACGACTTCCAACGACCTCAACACCACATGCTAGTTTTACTATTTTACTACTACTACTTATTTTATTTTAACTAATCATTTTAACACTACTATCTTAAAACTGCAATACTACATGCGTATTGAACTGCCATTGAAGCAATGTTGCATTAAATTCGAACGCATTGCACGAGGCACACATTATGCGTTGCCAGCACACTCCTTACACACTGCACACAATATCACTACACCGATGTCCCTCTCCGTGAAGCTGCAAGCTTTCTGAGGGAGATAAGCGGCTGCTTGAAAGCTGGGTCCACTTGTCCGTAATAGTCGACTCCCAATAATTTGAAGTCGGTTAATATTTGAAGTGGGTCGATAATTTGGAATATTCGGTTATTTAGAAGTGACGTTCCGGTCTGTGCAGTTTTACATGCAATGGACCTCTCCCTGTATGTAAACACCATGACGTCACGAAGCGCACGTGCGCAACGGGTGGCGCCTGCTGGCGGCCGCGAAATGCGGTGGTGGTTGGCAGAACACACCTGCGCCGACGCCCCGGCCTGGCCAAGCGGCGCCCGAAAGGAACGGTTCGGACTGTCGCTGGCCGTCTACATTACAGGGGGGGGTCTAGCTATCCTAGCTGCGGCCGTCGCACCTCCATGTAGCTTTCTGCACCAACAACCTTCGCAACACTTTCGTGTACCGTACGGCCAACTGATGAGTGACCCTTTCAGATAATCAGTGCGCGACAGAACAGCCTAAACGAGTCATTCTGAAGGTTGGTTCTCTTACGACCTAATCTTGCTTTCTTTGCGTCGCCCGGAGACAGTGGCGTACGCACAATTTCATGTATGTCGAGGGAAAAAAGCATTAAAGGATTAAAAAGTAAAATACGCAGCAATGAAACAAAAATATAAGCAAAGGCCAAAAATTGTTCCAATAAAAATATCGCGATGATGTCGTGCTCCACGGAAGTGACCGATTGTTTTGTTACCTTTTTCCCCAGTGAAATCGCGAAATGGTTCATCGTCCTTGTGAGAGTAACATAGCAGTCACATATGGTAAGTGCGTATAGATTGCGACAGTGCAGGGCACTGAAGTAATTATCGGTAGTCATTATTTCATGATGGTTAAAGTTAGTATCCTTGTACGCCCGCTGCTTACGCCAGCGTCGGGAGGCCGCAACAAAAGAATACACTCACTGTGTCCGTTCGCATTAGGGCGAACAGATTTTCCGAGTTTTTTCGAGACAGGAGAGCGGCCCATCTCACGCTGAAGGCACGATGCTACATGTGGGCACGGCAAGCATCTCGGTTTTGCCGCACCCTGATCAAGGTAAAAATTTATTGGCTTACAAGCAATAAATTTCGTTCGTCTTGAACAGATACCCCATATTACCCAACTTGTCGTGGTCGATCTGGGGCAGGCGCTATCGCGGATCGCTCGTCGAAACATTTATTTCGCGTCGCCTAAGCAGGTGAGGCATTCATTGTTTTTTAAATAAAGTACCCTACCTCGTCAAAACATGGCAATATTTCGCAACAAAAAAATCTCCCTCTTCCCCCCACCCCCGGCACTATCTCAGTGGACCACTGCAACTTTCTGCTGGTGCTGCATGACAGCAGATGCTTGACAAACACCATCGTTTCATGGCACTGATCAGCGCGGACCGCCAATGTAGACAGTATGACTGCACTTTGAAGAACAGCAGAAGTTCGAGAATGGGAAATGTTGCTATGAGTAAGAGCAGCCCGCGCAGCTTTGGCTGCTCTTCGTCGCATTTCGCGCATCCACAATACCCGTCGAATTTAGCTCTTTGGGGACGTGGAAGCGTCTGAAGCCGCCGATTCTGCTCGCACGATTTGCATAGCTGAGAGCACAGCAGCCCACTGGCATCAGAAAAGGTAACACATAAACAAAAACTCCACTTTTGCGCGCGTCTAATGCAGCCTCACTGCATACGCGCCGCGCGCCGGTCCGAATCTTTTGCCAACCACCCGCCCGGCCACACCCAGCACGTGCGCTCGCCGTGACGTCACAACCGCCGCGTGACGTACCCCGGGAGAGATCCATTCAACGGAAGCAATCACTCTATAATTTGAACATAAAAGCCAAACTATCGGTTAATTGGAATTTATTTCAAACAAAAAGCATCGAGGTGACCGTCATCTCTCAATAAAATTCAAAACTTTTAAGAGCCAAAACGCCGCCGTGCTCAGCACTACATCGCCGCCATTGGAACTGAGGCAGCGCACAGTCGTAAAGCGGCAGGTCAGCTGAGACTCGCACCAGCGTATGCATCTCTCTGTTTTCAGGTCCTTAACCTTCTTTGTTGCACACAGCACCCTGTGAGCAGTTTACGTGGTTGGTGAACACTTCAGACTTCGAATTTAGCAATAAATCGCAACTATATTATTTTTTCTAGCTGAATTATTGAACCAAAATTTTCTTCTAGCTAAAAATATTTCTAGCTAAAAATAGGAAGAATTTCTAGCTAAAAGTTTAGTTCTAGCTCATTTCTAGCTGGATTAAGATTTTGTTCCACCTGGAAGCTATTACTTCCAGCTAGCATTTGTCAGCCCAGCTGGAACAAAAAAAAACCTGAAAGCTGGAAAGAACCGTCTCTAGCTAGACTAAGAATTTTTCTAGCTAGAAGCTCTCAATTCCAGCTAGAACCTATAAATCTAGTCAGAAATGAAGCTGGAAATTATATTTTTTCTTGCCAGAAATGCTGTTTCTATTTTCACGGGGGAGAGCATACCATGTCGTATGCTCGAACTGCTGACGAAAGAGGAGATTGTTAACAAAATCAAGGAGGGAGACGGGTTGCGGAATGGTACTGATGCTGTTCTTGTTCTTTCTGCTTAACCGGAAGTTTGACTAAACCGAAGCTCTTTGTGGTCCCTGTGCACTTCATATTAACGGGAGCTGACTGTACCATATTCTAATACCCATCGCAACAACTCTACAGATAGCATGCAGTGTAGCCCATGCGTCCATCTCACTTTTAAGTTTTGCCACCCGGTTTGCAGCGAAGCAAGCAGAGATTCAAACACGCCGGCGACGCAAACTCACCGGCGTGCTGGTGCAAGGCAGATCCAGGGCGCTGAAGAAAAGCTCGTCGCTGATTGGCTGAGTCTCACTTGGGTTGAGGAAGAGAGAACCCGCTGGCGAGATGCAGCGGTCAAAGACGCCTTCATCGCTCTCTAAGTTGGCTTCCGCAGTTACTGTTCCGACGGCAGAACCGGTGTTGTTTCCGACGCCATTGCTGAGAGTTGAATCGCAGTTGTCGTCGAGAAAGAGGCTTCGCTCGTACAGCACTTCCTTGAGCCTGCGTTTGGAGGGAGAGTAGCGCTAGAACTACCACATTTTAGCAATTCTAAGCACCCTCCTCTACCTTCATAAAAAAATTTTGGAAAAAAGTTTTCATGCGAATCTAGATTTTGGAGGCATGTCAGCAGGTCCAAGTTGATCTTACGCCCATGTCATATATGAAGTGTTTAATTATACAAACTACCTGGACGGAATAGAAGATGACCTGCTGTGCGATACAGAGAGCGGCGGCTCAAACGGTGGAATGGACTCCAGTGGTACTGAGCGTGACTGAGCATCAGACATAAGCAGCGGCTTCACTTTTTGTACAAATTTTCTTCTTGAATGTTTGCCAAATGAAACGTTATTCCTTGCGCCCGTCTCGTCGAGATACCACCGCGATAATGTGTGCGTGTGCGTGCACGCGTGCGTGCCCGGCGGTGTCAATTTCCGTTTTTCGAAGCACTTTGGATATCGTGTTCGTGGAAAAAAGGGGGTGCTTAGAATCGAGTAAATACGGTACTTCTGCTGCTTTGTACAGATGAAAATGCACTGTAGCAAAAATGCAATCCAGCCCCCTGTGAACGTCGAACAATTCAGGTTAAGGTGGTTATACTGAAATGAAATTGTCAAACCTCAACTGCCCCACACAAACGAAAATGCACTGCAGCGAAAAACAAATACAAACTTCTGTAAATGCCAAAGGGTTATTGTAAAAGTGGTTACATTTAAACGAAATTTTCTATCTGTAGGGAACAATAGGCGCAAAAAATTCTGCGCTGTGCCTTCAATTTGTTTTACAAGAAAAAGTTTAAAATTATAAGTTTCAGAGAAGAAAAATCATTATTCTTCGAAATTGTGGGGGTTTAACATGCCGAAGCTACATCTGGGATACGAAGCACGTTATAGTGTTCCCTGAAATGTTCACTGAAATCTCGAAATATGTTTTCATTTTTTGCCTCAGTCAGAAAAATGGCTGCCACGACCACGATAGAACCAGCATTTCTTTTTTTTTTTTTTGTAACATAGTAATACATATACTGCAAAACTGAAAATGTCAAATCACTTTCCTTTTGCAATTATCAAAGCGCTTGAGGCAGAAATGAGCTTGCAGCTTACAAGTATGCGTCCCACTGCTCCAGCGTTTTAGTAACGACGACTTTTCCCAAAACTCAGTAAAGCACAACCACAACGTGGCATAAAAAAAAAGGTAAAGCTTCACTGCATCTTTTCTGCCCAATTTTAGAGGCTCCAATAAGTGAAAACCAGTGCTGAAAAAAAAAAAAAAAGCAATGTGCCGAAGGCTTGTGTGGGGAATATGAGACAAGGGCTACTGCCGGATATTCATCACAAAATGCAACGAGAAATTTCACACGGAAGACGTCCGCGAGTTTAAGAAATGTGATTCCACATTAAACAGTAACACGTAACCTTGTACTCTGCTGACCCACCAGCAAAACATCTCATAGCATCCATACCCCTGAATCGACATTCACAATCATCATCATCATCACCAGCCTGTCTACACCCACTGCAAGCCAAAGGCCTCTCCCATCAATCTCCAATTATCCCAGCCCTGTGCTAACTGCAACCAATTTATCCCTGCAAACTTCTTGATCTCATCTGCCCATCTAACTTTTTGCCGCCCCCTGCCATGCTTGCCTTCTCCCGTGATCCACTCTGCTACCCTTAATGACCCACGGTCATCTTGCCTTCACATTACATGTCCTGCCCACGCCCATTTCTTCTTCTTAAAGGAGTACTGACACCAATTTTCGGCGTTAATATTATTGCACAGTTCGCTTCCTTTACTCAACAGAATACGCTGGCTGAAATATGAGCAGCCTGCATCGCGGAGAACACACTTTAATTGGATCTCATTTATCACGCCGACGGAACAGTGTGCGGAGCGGCACTCAGCATCACCGTGACATCACCGTGACATCATCCCGTGAAAGCCAAAAGAAGTGACGCGACAGCGCTCGTCAAAAACTCGTGACGACACTTCACGCGCGCGGCCCCGCGAGCGGCGAGCGGGCGCCGGCGCATTCACAAACGGGTGCACGTAGCCAGAGCTACAGGCATAACCGCTGCCCAGAAAGGCACTGTTGGCAAAAATTAATTTCCACACATTGGAAAGGAAGCAATAATATAGCCTGGAATCGCAACAGAAGTCGCCATCAGGACTTTTATTGAAAGCGGTCATCGAATTTCCATCGCAATGGTAGGCCTTGCACCTTCAGGCAGCTCAGCCGTTCAGATCCAGCGGCGGCGCAGTCGAAACAACGCCCCCACCGGGATTCTGTCATATGCGCCTTTCGGGATGAAAGTGCAGGAATTTGAAACAAATGATTTTCAGGCCGCTCAATGTAATTAATTATCGCGCGCTGAAGTATTTAAAGTGTTGTTTCAGGTTCGCCAGATTATTAAGCATCAGTTAAGCAATAATAGTGGAACAAAATTTTCGTGTCAGTACTCCTTTATTTCTACTAATACGCCCTTAACACGCATTTGTTCCCTGACCCCCTCCACTCTCTTCTTGTCCCTTAATGTTACACCCATCATCTTCCGTTGAATCCGTTCCATTGCTCGCTGAGTCGTCCTCAATTTAAATTGAACCCTTTTTGCGAGCCTCCAATTTTCTGATTGATTGATTGTAGGGTTTAACGCACCGTTGCAACGCACCGTTGCAACGCAGGCGATGAGGCATGCCGTAGTGGAGGGCTCCGGATTAATTTTGACAGCCTGGGGATCTTTAACGTGCGCCAAAATCTCGTACTCACGGACATTCTTGCTTTTCACCTCCATCAGAAAAGCGGCCGCCGCGGCCCGGAATCAAACCCGCGACCTCGTGCTCAGCAGCGCAACGCCTTAGGCCACTGAGCCACCGCAGCGGGTGCCTCCAAGTTAATGCCCCGTAGGCGAGTACCGGTAAGATGCAGCTGTCATGCACTTTCCTCTTCAGGAAAAATAGCAGGCTGCCATTCATTATCTGAGAACGCCTGCCGAATGCACTCCACGTCATTCTTATCCTTCTAATCATCTCTGGCTCATAATTGGGATCCGGGGTCACCCCTTGGCCTAAGTAGATATATTCGCTTACCACTTTTACTGCCTCGCCACCTACATCAAGCGCTGTGCTCTCCTGAGGCTATTGAGCATTGCTTTAGTTTTCTGCATTTTAATTTTAATTCTGCATTTTAATTTTAGTTTTCTGCATTTTAAATCGACATTACCAGTGAACAAAAACGTGACTCACCGACAGTTCTCGTCCTGCTGCTGGCGCAACTCATCCTCTGCATCCTTCCGCTTCTGCTCCAGGGCCTGAAAACAGTGCCGATAAGAGGGCAAGTTCACATAACCCGTGAAAATGAAACGAGCATTTCTAGCAAGAAACCATGATTTCCGGCTTCATTTATGACTACCTTATTAGATTCTAGCCGGAATCAACAGCTTCTAACTAGAAAAATTCTTAGTCTAGCTAGAGACGATTATTTCCAGCTTGCGAGGTTTTTTCTTCTAGCTGGATTGACAAATGCTAACTGGAAGTAAATCTCAATCGAGCTAGAAATGACCTAGAAACTGAATTTCTAGCCAGAAATTCTGCCTATTTCTAGCTAGAATATTTCTAGCTCGAAGAAATTTTCGGTTTAATAATCCAGCTTGAAAAAACATTTTCACCTGGGATATCTCACGTCTATGAAAGCAGCAAAGTGGTGCGATATCTCAAAAGATAAACAGAGGCGTTCCTTTGTTAGAGTTTCCTTGGCACTGTTTTGAGACACCAGCGAGCAAGCTTAATTTTGGCGGGCTGTTTTAGTTGTAACTAAAGTTTACAAGACTCCAAGGAGATTGGAATCTCTTGTTTTAGCGGAAAACCATGTATCCATTCGCAACCAAATTTCCATAGCAGCTCGATTCATTTTACGCCAACGAGTGATTGATTGATTGATTCATTCATTCATTCATTCATTCATTAACTGATTGTAGGATTTAACACGGCGACACAACACAGGCGACAAGGCGCACTGTAGTGTAGGGCTCCAAATTAATTTTGACCCTCTGGGGATCTTTAATGTGCGCCGAAATCTCGAACACAAAGGCATTTTTGCTTTCATTTCAAGACAAGTTCAAGATAAAGATCAAAACTGAACCCCTGGAAACGGCAAGTGACATCTCTGCAATTCATTTTTGGTTTCTTTTTGCTGAGCAAATGCTGGAAACTGATCAGTCAAGTAAACTTTCTGCTTTTAACTTCAACATGAGTAATGAAACAGACACTTCACATACCTCGACGGCTCTGGAGAGATCCTGGATCGTGGCAGTGCTCTCGTGGAGTTTCGAAGATTCCTGGGAAAATAAAAATAAAGTTATTCTTAGGTTAGAAGTCTCCAAAAAATTCATGCAATATAGGAGAGTAATGATCAAGTAGCAAAAGTGAAATAAGAAACTTGGTCTTCGAAATAGCTCTTGATCCAATCTTCACTGGCCTGAGAATTATGGCTGAACTGCTTAAAACATGCTTTCACCATGTCTTACACATGCACCTTACATTACAGTAGTGCACAGGCCGTGAAAAGGGTGCCCATTACTAATCAAATCCTCAAATGCACACAGATAAAGCCTCCTACTGTTCTACTTCGGTGGCGTGAAGGCATCAATCTTGTTTCTGCATTTTTTTTTTTACATCACTGAATAAAGATGAAGCCTTTGAAAATATAAATTAGGTCAGCACCAACCCGACTGATCAAAACTTAAAAAAGAAATTATGGGATGCACCCACTGCTATACGCCCAAGCTCAAAGTATGTCTTCCTTTACAGCACAACACCCATATGGACGTGTACATTCAGAGACAACAGCTTTCGGGGTGCCAACACACTAGACAGAGCTGCTTTCTGCACTCTCAGAGAGCCTGGAGATTTTTTTTCACACAAGTGCTATACATGCATTAAGTCTCCGGTCATCGCCCCCAAACCCCCCCCCCCCCCCCATATTTTTACCCACAGGAAATGACTCATAACCTCTGAGCACTAAAAAGAATCCTTTATGCTGCTCCCAGCTGCATCGTATCACAAACCCCACATTTCCAGACATACTCAGAGGTGCGAGAATAACCTGTTGCCTCATGTGATGTTCTTGTTAAAATTCATTAGTTTCACCAAACACTTACAAAGCTTAAAGGAGTAAAAGAAGAATTCCAATACACAGCAGCTAAAAAGACCCTTCCCTCAGAAGGGCAACGTACAGGGTGTTATGTACAACAATAGCTGAGTGCATTTAAGCACTGTGCATTTATAAACCACTGAATCCATCCCAATAATATTTTGCATGACGGTTATGGTCTGCTTTAATATGCCCCACAAACAGAAAGGGCTTAGTTTGTGGGGCCCCTACTTAGGAACGAGTTTTCCTTAAAACGCAAAAAGAAAAGAAAAAAATAGACAAGATGCGACCTTCGTGCTAGGTTTGAACGCAATCAAGACAGCCGTTTTGCCAACGTGATTTCTCAGCAGCGCTCCTGCGTTCTTCCAACACTTCATACAGTGCAAGACAAGGCCCTTCGTACCAGCGAGAGGTTCTCCTCGAGCGTCAGGTTCCTCCTCTCGAGTGTCCGCAGTTGCTCCCGGTTCTTGGCGAGCTTCTGCGCCGCCCTTTCCTCGTTCATCTCCAACTTGGCCACTTTCTCCTGGAGGCTGTCCATCTGGATCAAGGTAGAGGGGAGGGAAAGAGGTCACAGTTAAGGCGTACTTTAGTGAAAAAGATGGGCAAAAGTCCGCATCATTTGCTCGCTCCTTAAAGGAACTCTGCAACACTTCCGATACACGCTTTCACTCTTTCCTTCGCGTCTGGATTGATGTTTTCCATTCATCCGGAATTGGGGCGCCATCCCAGACTGCGTTAATGAAGTCTGTAAACATCAATCGTGCACTTCATTCCCAAACCTGGTAAAGAGATAAATACGGACAACTTACGGCCTATTTCTCTAACTTCGTGTGTTGGAAAACTCATGAAAAAGATGGTCTGCACGCGTCTCTCTGCTTACATTGAAGAACAGGGTCTCTTCTCCCCAACCATGTTTGGTTTTCGTGCACACCTGTCAACCCAAGACATTCTCCTCCAGCTTAAACGGAAGGTGATTGACCCCCCCTCACGGAGAACATGGGGACAGGGCCATCCTAACACTAGACTTGAAAGGTGCATTCGACAACGTAAAGCACAGCAAAATCCTTAGTAACCTAAATTCCACGAATTGCAGGCACAAAACCTTTCGTTATATTCAGGATTTTCTTCAGGGAAGGAAGGCATACATAAAAGTCGATGACACAAATTATGGGCCCGCACACCTTGGAACTCGTGGCACACCTCAAGGGGCGGTGCTTTCCCCCCTTCTGTTCAACGTGGCCACGATGAAACTTCCTGATAGACTCAAAATGGTAGAAGGGGTCCGCCACGCTATACACGCCGACGATATTACTTTGTGGGCGACGGGCGGAAGCGTCGGAGAAATCGAGGCGTCTGGAAGCACCGTGAAAGTTATAGTTATCGCCAGCATAAAGCGTTACTGCGCGATTTTCTCATATCAGACCCGCATTCTGTTTCTGCTTTGCTTTTGCAGCTTTCTTTTTAAAGTGGCTAACGAATGTATTCATTGCTGCAACTCAAAGAAAAACGACCAATAGCCACTGCGCCAGTGTAATGACGTACTTCGAGCACTCAGAGACAGAAAAATATTTTGAGCAAGTTTCTCTAACTTATCTGATGGGCATAAACCAGACGACCCCCTATTTTAGGCACTGTATGTGTTTGTTGACCACAGTCTGTAAGCCTTTATGATTTAGGGAAAAGTTAAGAAAAGTGTTGCAGGGTCCCTTCGAAGGAATCGTGACATGGAAGTTTGAATTTGGGCGAGTTGGTAGATGTCTAGGTGGAACATTGCTAAAGCCAGACACAGTAAGAAAAAACACGTGTGTGTTCTTTTAGTGCTATCGCACCCCGAATCTCGACACGATGTTCTTGCATCCACGTTGGAAATTGCAAGCTATCCTTGGAATAAAAACTGCACAACGATGTTGTGGTGCACGACACAATGATGCCGAGATTTGCAGAAAGGTGAACGATCGCTGCAACTTGCTTTCTAGTGCAAGTGCTTAGAAACGAGTTAGTACTACCGGCACGTCCTCCCAAACTGACTCTTACAAGTGCACCGAGCTTTCACACAATTACTGCCACATATACAAATCACTGTTTTAAAAAGAACAATGCTACACTGTTCTGCAGCAATTCAGGGTACCAAAAAACAACTGTAAAGAATATTGCGATGGTAAGTGTCTCGTACAAATTACAGTACGTTGACCCAACATGTTGAAACTAAAACCTCGTCAAGTTGCGTTACAGTAAGAAAGCCACAAGGATATTAAATCACAATTTTTAAAAAGGCTGCCATATCCTGCTTCACACATCTGAAATGTCTGCCAATGCCTCAGACATTTTTCCATTCATGCTATGCAAATACACAACACACCTAGTGCTGTCAATTCTTTGCATGTTAATGGTGCAATGTCGGCAGGCTTCTTTCAAATGTATCCAATTTTGAGAGGAATTAGGGATAGGCTGGAATTCAGTTTTTGTGAAAGAGATTGATTGATTGTAGTGTTTAATGCGCCAACGCAACGCCGGCGATGAGGCGTAGCCAAGGCTGGCCAAGGCTCGTCAAACGTCAAAATGGCGCTGCGTGCATGTTGCTCAAGAGGGTTTGGAGTGTCAGATTGCGACGAATGATCCGGGAACGTACTCTGAGCCAAAGCGTAGCAGCGGGGATTTTAATACATGGGACTCTATGTCAGCTACGCTGGGACTAGACGAAAATGATTGATTGATTGTAGGATTTAATGCGCCGATGCAACGCAGGCGATAAGGGGTGGCGTAGTGGAGGGCTCCGGATTAATTTTGACCACCTGGGGATCTTTAAAGGAGCCATGAAGAGAAAACACAAGTTTGGTTCATTCAAAAGATTGTCTCGTTAGAATCATACTGACACCACTTTTAACGTAAACTTCGCTCAAATAAGCTACATAATTAGGAAAAACGGTAATGGTCATGCGACCCACCAGCTCATTTCCCGCAACAGAACCTGTGATGTCACATGGGCTAGGCTCTGCGATTGGCGGAGGCTGGCAGAAGCAGACGCAAATTAGGTAGAGCTTACAAACTAGACGAACGAGCGATTTGCGCTTAAATTTAGGGCACATTCTTTACAAAGCAATAGGAATGATGGGACAAACAGTGGAAGTTACGAAAGCACATGTAAACATAGAAGTACTGATGCGTTCTGCTGTTCGTACTGCGCACAGCATGCTTTGGTTTAGCTGCACAGCACTACGGGGCTTGGGGTTGTCTCAGACGACACTGGCCGATTGACGCAAGCAACGGTGTCTTACGTGACCCCATTTGTCGAGCGAGCACTGTTTCAGGGAACGAATATTTTCTCCCAGAACAAAAACAAGCCAGGTTTAAATGCGGGCAAAAACAAACCAAACGCTTGCCACGGTATGGTGGCGCCATCTAGGTTACGGAACGTAAAGAAACGCGGGAACAAACCAACACCGCTATAGGGTGGAGACAACCTTTGAACGGCCCCGTGCCGCCGCAATTGGGCCAACGGGCTCAGCGCGTTATTCTTTTCGTTTCCCACGAGACCTAGCAACGCGAAACAGACAATATGATTCAAACTTCTTCAGTACACCGCATTGCGGCGATAATTTTAGCGCGGTTTTGACACAATGACTTGCTTCGGCGGCGAGCGAGCAACCGAACATGGCGGCGCCAGCGTTACGTGTCTCTACCCTGTACGGCGGATACGTGAATGAAGGTACTCTAGGCTGCAGAGCGGTCGGTTCCCGTGATGTCACTTGGGACCACGAAAACGCACGATTGAGCGGGAAAATCAAAATTTTAACCTAAATTGTTTAATTTCTCAGTGAATAAAGCACCGTTTGTATCCGGACAAGCGCTGGGGGCACTATAAAACACGAAATCTTTCGAATAAAACCAACTTGCATTTTCTCTTCATGGCTCCTTTAATGTGCGCCTAAATCTCAAACACACGGGCGTTTTTGCTGTTCGCCTCCATCAGAAAAGCGGCCGCCGCGGCCGGGAATCGAAGCCCCGTCGTCATGCTCAGCAGCGCAACGCCTTAGCCACTGAGCAACCGCGGCGGGTGCTTTTGTGGAGGAGAGGTAACTGAACGCCAAGATCCTGCGAAATTGCTACAAAGGGACAATAATTGGAACAAACCCACCTCACAGCCTTTCCTTCAACACTGGACACTGGACTAGGTCTTAGATCCATAAAGTTTCGACATCTGTAAACACCCTCATAGCGACAATAACGGTGCAAGCAAGCGGTGCCAAATGAAGGTTTCACAGAGAAGAGGCTCACGTCAGCAATCCGCCGTTCCAGCTCGACTTGGAGCGCTGCCTTGGCCGCTTTGGCGTGCTGCAGCTGCTGCTCCGCGAGACGGCAGGCATCGGTGGTCGCAACCAGCGCGGCCTTGGTGTCTTCGAGCTCCTCACTCGTGCACTTGAGGGCCTCCACCTCCTGGCTCAGGCTGGCAAAGTGTTGGGGAAGGAGACAAAGAAGAAAGGGAGGAAATTGATAGAGTCTTTCAAACTGATGATTCGAGGACACGAGATTCCGTTTTCTAGTGGGTACAAACCCGGTACTTAATGCACGCTCCAAGTGCCATCCACTGCTCGCTTGGAATACTCCTGCTACACTAAAGCCTCGTTACAAGAGACACTCAAGGGATGCAAGAAACATGCCTCTTCTAACCAGGGTCTTTTGTATGCGATGTTGCTAACATGGTGAACATGGGAAAACCAACCGAATCACTTTCATTCAAGTGACTCTTATAACCACGTGTCAATTGTAACAGTGTCTCTTGTTGTAACGAGGTTCTACTGTATTCTTTTACGTTACTGCTAAAAAAGCTCCCATGTTTTGCCTCAGATAGCCTAGTGTGATTTGGAACAAACGCCCCGGGTTCAAGCCCCAGCAATGCCGATACTTTTTCAAAACCCGTGGTTTAATTCTTTTATCGCGAAATGCTCTCATGTTCTCTTAGTTGATTCCGCACATTCTTTTTACGAATAAGCATGGCTTGGTACCTTCTAGGTCGGTTTAGAGGTGGGGTGCGGGACACCGACACGTCTAGGTAGTTAACGGTTTGCGTCGCACTATAACTGCCTGGCTTGTATACTTATCTTGGAACGATAATCACTTCAAGGAAGGTCATAGCTCGAGGCTTTCACTGAGAAACAGTCTCGGGGGAGAAGAAGAAGAAAGGGAATTGGGAATGATAACATTTCAAGAAGCAAAAGTTCAAAGAGGGAATTCGGAATTTCAAAGGTGCCACGTTCAAAGGTGCCACAATGCTTCACATTAACCCCATTTGACTTTAATCATGTAATAATCTAATCTGATCAAATCTAATTATATTTGGCATAGCATGACATTAGAAAGCTCTCTCTCTCTCTTTTTCTCTCTCTTTGCGGGATTTTCAAAGGTGCCCACAATGATACCAGGGGGTTAAGTCAAACACGATTACCGTATTTGTACGATTCTAGCGTGCACCTTTTTTTGCTGAAAAGTAGCCTTAAAAGTTGTTTGCACGTTACTATCAGGCTCAAAACCGAAACAGGCTTTAAATCGGCCAGCAGCATTGCCTTAGACACGAGGTCCTCTGAAAATCCAACTCAATCTAATAAAAAAATCCGTCAAGACCAAGTGAATGAATTCCAGCGCACTAATTCCTGAATGCCACACCTTGGTCAGCTGTTAAACATTTTTCTACTACTGCAATTAGCCCATCACCCGTAGAATTATGAATTTCAAGACACTTGAAATCGCAAACAGCTTCAATATTCCCCGCTATAGTTTTCTTTACTGCAGGAGCTGGATAAGCAAGTACGAAGCACAATTTATTTTTGGCTGCCACAGCTGCATGCGTAAAATAAGATCTCCTTCCAGATACGTGGTGTTAAGCCATTTACATCTTTGTGGTAGAGTCGGCATCCTTTTTTTTTTTTTTTTTTTTCAAATTTTACTGCGCGAGCCTACCCGCACGTTCTAATCGTGCAAATACGGTGCAAAGAATTTGTTCATCGAAGAGGCTCACTTGCTGAGAGAGAGGTAGTGCAGCAGAAGACGGGAAGAGGTCGAACATCTCGAGAACTGACGATCCGAGGACACAACTTAAGCATTTCAAAGGTGCCCACAATGGTGCTTGGGGAGTTAAACTCAAGCGTAACTTGAAGGACTCTGTTTGCCACAGAGACACACCGCAGCTGCAATTCCTGTCTGTGCAACCTCACCTCATTAAGCCTACGTGGTCAGTTTTTACCCATTCAATGACAACTCAAGTGATTTCAAGGTTGCCGATTACGTGATAGCACAGGGAGAAAATCAGCCAATGCACCCAAAGGATCTCATTCGCGGGTTTAAAAAATTTCATTTAGGTTCAAATTTCCCTTTGCCTTCCGTGGCATTCTTCACGGTTCACTTTCCCTTCCGTGATCACATTATCAAGCCCACATTCCCAATGTCATAGATACATATAATAAAATGACGGAGACAGTAGTGTGCCATCTTTCAGCTACACAGTTCAATGCTTATTTGTATGCGCGGTCAAAAATCAACTCCCTAAACTCCGAATGAAATTCTTGGCTAAGCCCCAACAGGAGTTTTCAAAGCACCAGCAACTTTAGCTGGACTACCAGGACTTGGCAACCTCAGATTAATGAATTCCAAATTTAACGATGTTTCGGCTTCACGGGAGACTTGGTTATGCACAGGCTATGCCTAATTCTGCTCTGTACCATAGCACATGAACGAAAAAGGGGAATACTCGAAAAATTAGAGCCGTTCCACTCAACGTAAAACCTGTCAGAAGTGCACGGCAGTGATTCGCCATAATGGGCTGTGGTGCCGTTATCCGCTTACTGTTACCATCCATCCCGCTCTTGGCCGCCCTTATTCCTCTTCTGATGAATTGAACAGGGTTTTGTCCAACACATTTCAAATTTCCCACTTTCGCAGTGCTCGCGCACCCACTGCCTGAAACAGCGCCAACGGGAGTGCTTTTTTTTTTTTGTGCTTGCTTTTCATTTTTCACATTCCAACACCTTGCAGTGCAGTTTCGAACACATTTTTTTTTTCCTTGCGCTGCCACTTTTTTTTTTTTTTGCGTACTAACGTAAAAACCAACAAGTTGCGTTCCGAACTAAATGAACGTGGGGGCTGCCGCTTTATTACGTGTATTTTGCCTCAAATTTGTCTGGAGTTTGCGCTAAACAGCAGGGCATTTATGACAAGTGCCAGCAGCTCCAAAGTTTTGAGCAGTTACGACTATATATAAACCACTTGGTTTTCGAAGTTTGTGTGGGAAACCGTGACGACAGTACGCCGTGACGACGGTACACCAAGGGGTGAGCTACGACAAGGCGAGCCCCTAAAGTGCTCCGCATTTAAAAAACCCAACTTCCAGAAGCAGTATTGCCGATGCCGCCAGCTTATGGTCACCATGCAAATGGTCACGCATCAAAACAGGCACAGCAGCGGAGATAGCAGGCAAGCCACCCACCTTCGAATGCGTTCCAGCAGACCCCTGTTGGTGGCCACAAGAGACTGGTTGGCCTCTTCGAGTTGCGTCAGCTGCCGCGCCGTGTCTTCCTTCTCCTTGGTCAGCCGCTGTACCGTGTGTTGGAGCTGAGCGCGCTCAGACTCGGACTCCGCCACGTCCCTGCAGGAACGAGCGGCGTCTCACAACAATGCCAGTGCGGTTACTCCGAGCGAAAGTTTAGAGGCCGCGAGATTGAGGATCATAGTGCAGAGGTTGCTGTGAACGTACGGAGTCATTTTTCCCCTTCCCAGTGACTCAAAACATACCCCAGGAAAATGGAAAGAGCATTTCTAGCAAGGTATCAATTTCCAGCTTCATTTCTGACTAGACTTATAGATTCTATCTGGAATCGACAGCTTCTAACTAGAAAAATTCTTAGTCTAGCTAGAGACGATTATTTCCAGCTTGCAGGTTTTTTTTTCTTCCAGCTGGGCTGACATATGCTAGCTGGAGCTGCCAGCCAGAACAAAATCTCAATCAAGCTAGAAATGAGCTAGAAACTGAATTTCTAGCTAGAAATTCTGCCTATCTCTAGCTTGAAGTATTTTTAGCTAGAAAAAAATCTCTGGTTCATTAATACAGCTAGAAAGAATTATTTTCACCTGGGCATATGCATACAAGTCGACCACCAGTGAGCCGTGTACTGGACCATCCAGTGAATCAGCTACTCTCATGTTCCACATACCTTTGCTCTGGGCTGTACATGCCCATCAGCAGCATGAACACTGCTTGTGGAAAGGACAATATTTCGGATCCGAAAAAACAAAACAAAATGCAGGCCATTTTCTGTCAGCACAATACACGAACCTCTCTTTTTGTGTACATAATCGAGCCCTTTATATTGCTTGTTGACTCCATCTAGTCACCTGTCACCCTCCCAGTTGTTTGTATTCGTGTGTAAAAAAACACCAATCCGAATAAATTGCAGTCGAGTGTGTGCCGATCCATTTTTTCATAATATAGACCACTTGATAGTTTTGACAGACTTCCCTCTATCGCTAAGTGGCGTTCTGCAAGGAGAAGCAAAATCTGCGTTACGAGGCCTGCCATAGTAGAGGGTTGTAGACTGATAGAAACCACCTGGCAATCTTTTACAATAAACACGTGGTTTTGTCTATTGCCTCCAGATAAGAAAAGCCGCAACAGCTGGAAGCAGATCCCACGACCCTCACTTAGCAGGACAAATGCCTTGGCCATGTCGTAAAAGGTAATACAAGGCAAAGAACACAGAAGAAGAAATACATTTAAACCTGGATAGCTCAAACTTTGTAAGTGGGACATAACGTTCCCGTTGAGCTACTATTCAAGCTTCACATTTGCGCCAGCTAGCTAAGAACTATATTTTCAAGAATTTGCCCGTTACATCACTTGCAAAGAGGAAAATGAACATTTGCTTAAGCTGTGGTGATTGTTGTCTACTCTTTCTTTTGGTTTCAAATAACGGCCAATACTAAATCCAAATTCAACACCCAAACTTTTACCAGCCATCCAGCTCAAGCATCACAACCGTTACACACACACCCTTGAAAGAGAGGTACTGCACCACAAAAGAGACATAGGCAGAAGTAAAGAGCTACCAAAGACGTGTGGCCAGTGTAGAATGTATCAATGTGCATTTGGTAAGTTCGCACTTCCACCGTTTCGAAGAAAAACTCCCCCGGGCACTGAAGTGCGGTTTGAAAACGAAAGCCTGGTGGCCCTTATAAAAGACTTGCCTTCTTTTGGTAACACACTCGGTTCCCGCCCTGGAGATTCGAGCTCAAACTCCGCACAAAGTAAAATGTGTTTTTAAAGCGAAGCTTTCTTAGCCTCACTGATGCGACCATATGCGAAAGTGCATTGCGGGAAAGCCAACTTTACACAATAGAAAGGCACACGCTGATTTTCACAAAGGCACATCAAGTGCCTCAAAAGAAAAAAACACTTCCAGTGGCCAGAATCGAATGTGGGTCCGTCGCGTTACGAAGCCGACGTCTATCTGGTTGCGCCATTCCAGCAAGGTCAAAGCAGTACCTTGAACTGACTTTAGGTTTTTCATGGGAGATAGCTTCACCTTTTAACCATCTTTCTCTTTTAAAAAAAAGAGGCATTGATTTTTTGTTTACTTTTTACAACACCCGCCATTTTCTGTACCGACAACAACAACCACATCAGTTTTTCCCGCACAATGAGGAGCTCGCGGCTGACGGCTTAAAAACAGGCAACGGGAAAATTGCCACAGCCCAGTGAGGTGTACAAAGAGATTGGGGTGTCTAACACCAACACTCCTTCTCCCTTCACATAATAAAGCCCACAAGAGCTCCAAGTAGACACCTCGCTAGAGAAGCCAAGAAAAGGAAAACAAAATTGCACTCACAGGAAGCTCAGCTCGCCAGCGATGCCCTCCTTGCTCCCATAGCTGAACATGGACATTTCCATCGTCGACAGGATTCCTGACGGCACACACACACGCACAATCGCAAAGAAAGAAAGCCGGGTGTTATTGGCAGGTTCAAAAACTTCCCACACATACTTAAGCTTTCAGTTGCTCGCACATTTAGTTCCAAAAGGTTCGTTGCAGGGGGAAGGAGGTTCCAAACAATAATTAAACTCCCAAGGACCTCACACTGTGTGATAAAATATCATACAGTGAGAATTGATTGTAACTAGAGCTGTCACTAACGGGAACTAGGCTGCAAAAATAGGTGACAAGGACACAGGAAAAAAACTTGTTTTCTGCTTGGCTGTAGCTCTGATGGCACATTTTTTTACACTTCCTGGAGCTTGCAAACTCAATGAAGGTCGTGAGTAACTATCATCGTCACCAACACATAATGGCACACAGGAGCACTAATTAATGTCTCAACACTGGCTTTTCGACTTTTGTACAGAAAGTGCATAAAAAGTGCAACTAAACCCACACAATAAACAAAGAAGAAACATAATTCCTTAAAAAAGACGACAATGCCACTGACCTAAACTCTCATATTTTCATTGTAATTCGTCGCTGCACAAAACAGTCCAGGTGCAGACAAAAATATTGGTATGTACAAACAGCAGCAAATTCTAATATTACCGAAACTACTTTTTTTCCCCAAACTACAACTCAGTGGGCACGTAGTGTAGAGCTTTCCCTGTAAACCAAAAACAACAAAAATACACTAGCTCACCAATCAATTTTAACATTACAATCTTCACTCTCAACTTTCTACCAGGCTTTTATTCACCGTAGCGTACTTTCTCACCACCAACCAATGCCCAAACACTCCCAATCCCACATCCATTCATCCCCAGCAAGTAACATGCACGCACACATGCACATGACTTGTCGACGTTAGAACGGTTAGCGTGAAAGTCAGTGTGACAGTCAGTGCAACGGTGCAGCGACAGGGAAGCAGTGACGAGGTGCCGTTTGGTGCACATTGTGATAATAGTCAGTGCAGCCGGTCAGTAGGCACAAACTACCATAGTTAGAAAGCCACTGTGTCGACGCAAAATGATAACCCTGCCGCTCAAAAGCGAAAGGTGCTGCGAAGACCAAAAACTAGCAAGCTAGTCAGCTGAAAAAAGCGTGTGCACTTGCACTGACTGTCACTGTGACAATCACAGAGCCTACGGTCGGGAGTAACAGAAAGACAACATTACGCAGCAAAAAAAAGTTAACTGAAGAAGACCACTGATACTGGTTGGAATCACTGATCATAAAGGCACAAAGAAATTAACTCGAAAAGTTGTGACCCATACTAACTGTTTTTCTATATTACAAGTGATAGATGAAAACAGTCCTCTACTACAGTGCACCCCATGCCTGTGTTGCCTCGGCGGGTTTAAACAATCAGTCAATTCCTTTTTTTTTTCTTTGGCTGGGTAGCTCAAGTTGAGAGCCTGAGTGTAGTTTTCCCCAACAGATCTATTTAACAGGGAAGGTAGTAGCGTAGAAAAAAAGAAGATGCTACAAAACCTTACACAAAATATTTCGCACATTTTTTTGTAATAATGGTTTGTCTCCCATACAAAGGAGCGCAAGTGAATAAAGAAGACCCAAATCTACCCACATGCAGTAACCAGAACAATAAAAGATAATTTGTGCGTGATTATTCAAACATCACTGGACCCTGGCTGTTAGTATATGCATGTGGCCCTCTGCACTCCACAAAAAAAGGAATTAAGACAAAGGCAAATAGTGGTGGGCAAATATTCCTCTTACTTTACCACATTCAAACAGACATTCCTCTATTAGATATCAGGCTTGGCTCAAACACTGTGTTGGAAGATTATTCAACCAACATTCTCAAACTGGTATACTTCACATATAAATACCTAACGCTTCCGAATGGCAAAAACTCCACGAGCTCCAGGCTTCTTCAGCCATCAGTGCTGTTAAAGTAGACCCAACTTCTGGTACATTCCAAGTAGACACGTTCGTGTGTCTCTCCCCATGTTCAACAGCAACTCAGAAGCTGCGCCGCTTCCCAAAACACACCCCGCAAATGTTCTTACGCAGCACCCACCATGAACTCTGCCCAAGTTGTAAAAGTTTTTCTCACTTTAGAATGCACTAATTACACGGAGTAACAATTTGTCGCCTCTGGCCCCCTTCCTTGCACTAACACTTTCCGAGCCTAATCCTATAATGCCATGAGCAACTGCGTCCAATCTTCAAACAGTCAAACCCAGTAACAGCACAACCTGCGTATTGTATGATTCTTATAACTGAGGGGTAATTACTCTTTTTAGAAAAGTTTGTGCCCCAGAAATGATCCTCATTGACTATCAGTTAGTTCGTTGCTGATGTCAAAGCATGCAGCCATGGCGGCAAGTTCAAGCTGGAACACGAGGGTTGCTGCAATATACGGTTACACACTCGCTATTGATAATGACTTCCAGAGAAGCTTGAATAGAAGATTAAGCGGTGCTGCTGTCTACTCAGCCTTCACAACAATGACAGTGCCTGTACTACAACAAAGCAGCCACACTCTAGAAGCAACACTAGCATTACACAGGACACCTTCGGTTGTTATCATGCAACAACTGACTCCAAAAATAAACAGCTCGTGAAAATGTGTGTGCGTTGCTAACACGACTGCCATCACAGAAGTGTTAGTTACTTCCTCCCAGTGGTATCTGGGAGGAAGTTCCTCCACTGTTCCTCCCAGTGAACAGTGGTATCTGCAGCGTTGCTCTGCTTACCATATTTTCGCACGTATAACCTGCACCAAAAATGCGAAAATTTCAGCGGCAAAGTAGGGGTGCGAATAATAGGCGGGGTTTTTTTTTTAGCGCACCGTGAAGCTTCAGTGCACGTTGTGCCATGAAGATGACCTTGTATACAACCCTGAGGACTGCAGCTCAAGTGATAGCTCTAGTGAGAGCAGTGACACTGCGTGAATTGTGTCTTTCGCCTTGCAGTCGGTGTATTCTGCTTGCTAAATATATGCTCTTTCTGTCTACATAGTATGTGACGTATTGCTCGAGCAGTAGCCTTGGTGCAGCTTTTCCTTTATCAAATGTGCGAACAATACGCGAGGATCTTTTTTTTCTTTTCCGGTGGGCTGAAAGTTGGGGTGCGGATTATATGCAGGGGCGGGTTATACACGCAAAAATACGGTATTTCAGTGCAACCCAATTGTGGGCCTGCACCACATAAGCGTCTTTCACAAAAGTTCAACTACCTTAACTTCTCCGGTCAGCTGAAACAGTGTACTGGTGAACGCAGTTCCACAACCAACTTTGTGGCTGTGCTTAACAACCAGTGGAACCACACAAACTGACCCAGCAGAAGCCAAACAAATGGCTGCAAGTGCAAACGCCTCTTCCCCTGCCTACAATTACAGAGTACACATGCCGTGACACCATCGTTCAAGCTACCACACTCTTGCACTTCGATGTGGAGTGCAAAGGGTGTCAGGAACACTGCCGGACTGTGTGGTAATGCCCCGAGCTACTGCACTAGCTCATAAGGTGGAATTCTCAAGCCTACTCCCCGCGTGGTACATCTTTCGTGCTAAGCCCCCGCTCTAGCTGTTGACAAGCTCCAAAAGAATTTTGAAGCCGCAAACGAAGACACCAACTTGATCGCCTTGAAAGCCTTCTCACTGTTTCAAAATGGCCAAGAAGGTAGCAAATGGCTTAATTCCTAGTAGTACTCCCGATAAAGACAATTATAAATTGCCTGCATTGTCACAGATAAAATTGTGCTAGACCTAATCATTTCTTTACAAACAGGGAAAAAAAAAGAAAGAAAGAAGGAGACTGCCAAATTTTGCATTCGTGCAGGCATAATGGTGGCACGTTGGAGGTGTTTTAGTAGCGAGTGATGACATGGTTTGCCGTGAAGGGCTGGCATTTGAATACCCCTACTCACCAAACTGACGTACGGTATAGTGATTTACAATCCTCCCCCCTTGCAATGACATAACTCCTTGCTAGAGTGGGTAATGAAGACCTAGTCACCATCCTATTTCATACAAGGGACAGAAATGCGCTAGAGCACTACTTCACTCGAGGGGTTGCTTTCCATATTTCCCCATTATTCTCATTCATGTCAAAGCACATTGAAACCTCCACCCTTCTGCGAAGTCTTCTATCATCATTCCATGAAGCCGCCTATTCAGGGGTGAGACAGCTGAATCAGATTTGGGAGCAGTTTTTGGAGCAGCAAAATCTGGATTTTGGAGCAAAAGAACCTTGATTTGGAGCAGAAGAAAGACATTTATTATGTCACCTTAGGAGCCAAAAAAATCAAATTTTTGGCAACTCGGGGGGGGGGAAAAGTGCACTTTTTAATAATCGGTTTTGAATGTACATAACACTGAAACAGCTTTTCAATAAAGTTTTTTCTACCATAGTATCACAAAGGTACAAGGTACAAACTGCACTACGTTTTTACAAACCATTTTTAAATTCTTAGCCTCTATGCATAGATAGAGTGGAGGTCCATTGAAAGTATCGAATTGAAAAACTAAGCAATCGATAGGCACTTTTATTATAATGTGAACGCGAAATTATTATTTTTGTAATCTCAGACTCTGCTTTACGCACAAGTGTAGACTCGCCACGGCAAAAGTTGTGCAAAACAAGGTGACAGTCGTCGCACCCCACCAGCCCTCCCATTTCAATACCCAAAGTGCACGTTCACTACGATCGTAATTTGACTAACGTTGGTATGTGTAGCCACCTCCCTTTTAACATTAAATTTCACTTCAGATAGATGAACCATTACTACTAGCGTGCAATAATAGCCCGTCCCGCTATCGGACACTGCTAGAACATTTTACGGCAATGTAGTCTGCGCCGCTATTATGCAGTGTCGTTCGTCCCATTCCCGCCGCTCGCAAGCTCGCTGTCAAAGGTGGCAATAACTCGGTGTTTTATAACACCGCAATGAGCCCGAAATTTCACTTCAAGCGCGCAGCACCGCGTCTCACACTCAAGGTCGAAACATGGCGAATTCGCGGGCACCACAAAGTTTTTTATGAACTCCAGTCTCTATAGTCACGCAACTCCCCACAACAGATCAAACTACTAAAAGTGAACCCAGCCACCCCCCTAACCATAACCACGGTAGAAGTCGGTGAAGAGCACTCTGCCTGAACCACGAGCAACTGCTTCACCCGCCGGCCATGTTTTCCAATCTTCACCATCCTAAAATTGCCGTTTTTTCATCACCTTGCACAAGTAGTTTGCCACCTCAGTACACATAAGTACTTCTTCTACAGACTTTGCAACGGTTTTCGATCGGAAAAAAAATCTCGAGGACAATTTTATGCGGGTTTTTTATTGAATGATAAATCATTTAAACCTTTACAAACAGCATCACCTTGGAGATGCTGGAAAAGTATGCCGCCAGTAAGCATCTTTCGTCACTGAAACTGACAGGAGCGTTAAAATCCTTGGCTCTCAGACCGTTTTGAAACAGTTTGGTGGAATTTTCGAAATTTTCAAGCTTTTGGAGCAGCCTGGCGCAGGAAAGCAAATTTGTATCAAAACTGCGCAATACGCGCATCTGTCTCACCCCTGCCTATTTTTAACTGCCCTTTAGTTAACAGCTCCGTGCTACAGGTTTCAGAACGCTCCAACAAACAAATCCAAATTTTTGCCCTAGTGCGCAGCTTTTCTCACTGCAATCCATGAACACACCTATTTTTTAACTGACTGTTAGCATAAACATGAATGGGGCCAGTACGCAGCCTTGCAGAGCACCCCATAGTTGTGCTGTTAGTTGTGCCAATCACCGATCTTTGTATTTTCCTCAGTGCCTCAGGTTTCAGGATGCATGACGAAACACATTCAAACCTTCACCCTTCTGCACAATCTTCTACCATCATTCTATGAAGATGCCTCTTTTTAACTGCCCTTTAGTTTACACAGTTCAATTAGGCCAGTAAAATGCCCTGCAATGATCCCCACACTTGTTATTCATGTCAATACTCCAATCTTCCTTCTTTTCCCAGTGCTACAGGTTTCAGAATACACCATTAAACAAGCCCAAACCATTCACCTTTCTGCGCAGATTTCTAACTAAACCCATAACTCTACCCTTTAATTAGTTGAAAGCTGAATGGGGCCCGTAATTTTTAACTCTACCCTTCAGTTTAAAGATCAATGGAGCTAGTACGCAACCCTGCGGGGTTCCCGACTGTCGCGCTGTTAGTCGTGTCAGCCAGTGCATGAGCGTGCACCCTCACCAGCCGAGGAAGAAGATGACGAGGCAGCAGACGGAGACGAACGGCCTGAGGGAGCCGGAAGACAGCCACCACCACCACCCACCCCACCAGTGTGGTTACTGTCCCCACCGCCACCATGGTGGCCGGGCAAGGCTGCAGGGTGATGGACTGCAGAGGCGGCGACGTCGGACTTACTTGAGTCCAGCAGCACGGGCAGCGCTGGCTCCCAAATGCCACTGTGGGAAGGAAAAAGGGGGGGGGGGGGGAATTTTTGGGAAAAAAAATTGCGGAAACTCTTTTAAGAGGAAATTGTCAAATAAATGCTTCAACTGGTCTGCTATATACTACAGTCATATTCACCACTACACAAAGGTGCATCACCGGGAAAGCATTTTGTAGGTATCATATAGTCAGTCTGATGCCAAAGTAGGGAGACCCTAGAGCCTATTATTAACTCTATAAGGCCTCATGTATCATTATAGAGCACTACACACGAAGCTATTTAAAGTCAGCTTCTCTGGTGTACGCAAATGCACGCTGAGAAGACTTCTTTGGGAGACTACATAACCAGTCTTCAATGAAAATACAATGGCCCTAGCACCTTTTCTTAATAGTATTTTTTTATGCATTACAGACAAACAGATGGGTTTCCTCATTGGACCGTATAAGAAGGCTTAAGGCTCTTGAAGGAAGCTCTTAAAAGAGCTTCCTTTAATTGTTAAGTAAACTCTGTGAAACTTTGCAGACTTGCTGCTTTTTTCCCACTGATTTCAAATGTGCCATTATTTTTTGAGTAAGTCAATTAGTAACCAAGATAATTAGAGATATTTAGTCATTTTTGGAGAAACAATAGACAAAACAGTGTTAGTCATAACACAGTAATATTTATATTTTTCAATTCTGTGATCCCTGGTAAGTGCAATAAGAGAATCGGTTTTTTTGATGCACTGCTTGGAACTAATTTTACAGCTAATTAAACCTTGGTGGCCCCAGTGGCGAGGAACCATTTTGAATGCCCATTTCAAACATTAAGGTTTAATGAGCTGTAAAATTAGTTCCAAGCAGTGCACCTAAAAACCGATTCTCTTACTGCACTCACCAGGGATCACAGAATTGAAAAATATAAAGATTACTGTGTTATGACTAACACTGTTTTGTCTACTGTTCCTCAAATAATGACTAATTACAGTCCATCTAAAAACCAATTCTCTTATTGCACTCTCCAGGGATCACAGCATCGAAAAATATAAAGATTACTGTGTTATGACTAACACTGTTTTGTCTACTGTTACTCCAATAATGACTAATTATCTCTAACTCGGGAACTAACTGACGTACTCAAAAAACGCCACATTTGAAATCAGTGGGGGAAAAGCAGCAGGACTGACAAGTTTCCCAGAGTTACTCAAAAATTTAAAGAAATTGTTTTAAGAGCCATGTCCCCCTTCAAAAGCATAAAGGGGGGGGGACAGGTGTAAAAGGGCCCAGCAGTGGTGCTAATACTCAATTTGTTTTTGTTTTTTTCTCAGCGGAGCACCCACACAGAGGGAAGGACGGCAAGCACTCACTCTAGGTGCGCGTTGTTCCGGTAGTGGTCCAGCAGGTCTCTGATGACCCTGGAGCCGTGGATGTCCACGTGGAAGTCACGCTTGCCCGCGGCTCCGTTGGTGACCAGGCCTTTGGACTCGCTCTCGACGCAAAGGGCATTGTACACTTGCGTCAGCGAGTGGACGTCCTGGACGGGTGCACGGGGAAAGGTTAGCATGCACCAACCAGCTCAGTCACAAGATAAAGAAAAAATTAAAGCCATTCCACTCAATGGGAAAGCTGTCGGAACTGCAGAGCAGTGATTCACCACAATGGGCTGTAGCGCCGTTATCCGCTCACTGCTACCACCCATCCCGCTCTTCGCCGTCCCGTCTCACTCCTCCCTTAATGCATTCATGGAATGGAGGTTGGAGGTTTGTCCAATGTAATTCAAATTTCCCGCCTTCGCAGTGCTCACGCGCCCCCTGCCTGAAACTGCGCCAGCGGGAGTTCTGTTCTCTTTGTGCTTGCTTTTCCTCCCGCACATGCCAGTGCCGCTGGCGCCTTACTACTTACTATCGTAAAAACCAACCCAACAAGCCTTCCTAACTAAATGAGTGCGGACACTGCCACTTAAGTATATTTTGCCTCAAATGTACCTGCAGTTTTCTTTGCGCTAAACAGCTGGGAGATGTGTGACAAGCGCCTACGGTTCATGAGTTTCGAACGCGTATGACTATATAAACCGCTTGGCTTTTGAAGCTTCTGTGGGACGCCGCTGCGGCAGTTCACCATGGGGCTCTACTTGGGTGCAGTGAGTGAGCTACGACAACAACGCGAGCCCCTAAAGTGCTCTGCACTTAAAATGCCAAGCTATTACCCCTGAATGCCAGATGCGAAATGCTGCGAGGCGTCCAAACGCCCACAGCTACAGACATCACTTGCTTGTGTCAACTTTCTGGCAATGTGAAAACGTCTTTTGGATTGAAATACGCATGAAACTTTTCATTACTCATTTACAAACTTAAACCAGGTGGGTGTGCCAAATTGCGGTTTCATCCACTGAAAGCCACGCCTAAGGATGACCATATTAGAAAGTTCGGATTGAGTTCAGCCATCTGAAACTACGACATGCACTGCAGCTCTTTATTTATTTATTTTGTTAACCTCCACCTTACCTCGGTGGGTGCACAACCTTGGAGCATTCTGCTTAGAAACATTGCGGACGAGTTTTTGTGTTGAAGTGCTCTCACAGCATTTGTTTCTTTTGATTTCCAGAAGGCCATACTAACCACCTTCATGAAGTTGGTTTTACCCCATACCTCATTTTAACATGAAAGAGATTTTCAGCTTTACGAAACTGAAAAATCGTCTATTGTTAACTTCTCGTGTTGCTGATGAAACCCGTGACACCGACCAAATGACTTGGTAACATTTTACATGGACTGCCTAATGCTTGGGTCAGGTAACCATAGTAATGCAATGAAGCATTGAGAGACCACGGAGACTTGCACAAGGCTTCTTGGAGGTCATATACAAGCGATACACACGAACAATAATCCCTAGTAACAAAAAGATGCTCAATCTTACAACGGATAGACTAGCATGTCTACGCAACAGGCATACTACTTTCATCCCCAACAGAACGGTGGAAAGAGACTACAAAAAAAGAAAATGTACTGTCAACTATTGCATACCGGAGCACTTTCCAGACTATAATTTATGATGTAAACAAAATTGTGCTAAAAGGACAGGATGAACAGAAGACGACGCACCGTACAGCGATATAGTTTGTGATACAGTACATAATGTAATAATTATCACATAATGTAACAATATAATAATTGCTCTATAATACAGTGATAATTTGTGATGTCACAAAGTTTCTGGTGATGGAAAAAGCTTGTAGGGGAATACAAGGCACAGATAGCCCCCACAAATACTCGCGGTAAGGAAGAAACATATTCAGCTATGACTTGAAACATTTTACAGTAAAACCAGCCCATTAAAAGAGGCACTGTTACCAGACACATTTGGTTATAAGAGAAATTTGAATTAAAACGGTTCGGTTGGTTTGTCCATGTTCGTTCTGTTAGCGACATGTCACACAAGAGACCTTGGTTACAAAAGAATTGTCTCTTGTAAGAAGGTTTTACTGTACTGTATTTCCTCGCAGCCCTTATCTCTGCACCATGAATCCCTCACCATAAACCTCACAATGTCTAACGCGGCTCATGTAACCAAATGTCCTTTTCACTAAATGCCATCACCACTATCATCAGCAGACTCTGTCCACTGCAGGACCAAGGCCTCCCCCAAACACCGATGTCCATGAACGGATACCGAAAGCTACCGTCAAACCTGAACATGAAGAGTCGGATATGCGCGCGGAGAAGGGTACACATCCCAATGCTGTGCCGGACATCACGAGACCGATCTACGGCAAAACAGCCAGTAGCCAGCGTGGGTGTAAGGAGTCAACATCCAAGTTAAGTTCTTGCCTTCCTGACAGCAACAATGATAAAGTGGCCGGCGCGGGAATGAATCACTGGTTGAATCAAGATTCGTCAACCAGACAACGCCGAGCCAGAATTGGAGCCATCTTTGCTAACTACGTGTCTCCAAGAAAGTTATGGTGTCCACCTGACACGAAGGTAGGCACATTCACCTGCTATTCACCAGGTTAATTTATTATAAGCTAATAAAAATTCTCTACACTAATTACCACAATTGCCACAATGTGATAATTAATGTGCAGAATTTCCTGTGCTGCGACTGCCCCATCAACCTATTCGTACCTTCTCAATCGATTGGGGAAATGCTCGCAGTTGCTGACATACTTATTTCTTCTTCTCTGTCCAATGCCCATAATGAATTTTCAGATTTTTGGGGTTTAATGTTGCTGAAGCTACTGGCTACCAGACGTACTGTAGTGGAGGGCTCCGGATTAATTTTGACCCCTGGGGTTTTTTACTGTGCACCAAAACCTCAACACACAGGCATTTCCATCTTCCCCTCCATCTGAAAAGCGGTCACCGAGGCTGGGAATCGAACCCACATCCATAGGCCCAGCAGTGCCTTGGCCACTGAGCCACCGCAGCGGGTCCACAATTAGTTTTAACTGATTATGTTGACCACTGAATTGAAGGGGGGCTTCAAGTTTTTTGATATACCGTAAAGTTCCGAGAGAAACCCACCAACGAAACATCGCCCATCCCCTAAAATCGATGGCCTTAGCGCCGATCAATAAACGTGAATCATCCATTCATGTGTTGATGCGGTCACTCACTTGTCCTTTCTGCACTTGAGCCGTAAGTTCGCCCACCTCATATTATTTCTTTGCAACTCTGCAGTTTTGGTCGGCGGTGCAGCCATTTTCTGTAGTTTCTCACACCTGACCAGAAAGATCGCCCATCCCGTATTTTTCACTGGATACCTCTGAAATTTGGATGGGCGTTCTTTCAAAACTTTACGATATATATTAACTGAAGGAGGTAAGCTGTCAGTCACCGCCTTTTGGCGTCTTGTCTTTTGTACACTGATCGTTAATGATGAACAGTCACCGACTCGCCCAACTCGATCACAGACCTTTTCCTTTAACGCACGCAGCTAGGTGCAGTTGAGCTCACCCACCTGGTTCGAGCACTCGAAGCCGCGGCTCTCAATCACTTCCATGAGCTTGTCCAGGGACACGACACCACTGTCCGGAGCATCACACAGTTCAACCAGCCGCTGCAGGGCTTCGCTGACGGACGAGTTGAGGGCCGCCTTGTCAACCCTCGCAGGGACCTCCTCCCGCGTTCCCTCCCCCTCGTACGAGTCCTCGGGGGAGGAGAACTCCCCGTCCTCGCTCTGCGGAAGCTCAGAGGAGGACAGGATCATGTCTTCCGCTGCAAAGCCTTGCCAAGGGAACGCTTCGTCGTAGCCCTGGCCGTCCATTCGCTCCTTGTGACCGGGCGCTGGCAATGCGGAGCCCTAACCCATGGCTGCATAGAACACGAAATGAACCGAGCACACGAAATTAGGAAATACGCAAACCACCACAAATTTTCACGGACACTCCCTTTGTATGATTATCCAGTAATTCATAAACAAGAAAAAAAATAGGAACGATCAAAATAGACTGACTTCTGTTATAGTCCAAGTATTCAGTGTAGGGTTTAATTTTAAGGCCCATTCACACTTGGGACAAAAATAAGCGAAAGTGACGGGAATTCAGTCACTTTGTCGCGTGGTGACAAAAATTGTTCCCGACCATTTGACAAAAATGATCGTCACGCGACAAAGCGACGGAATTCCCGTCGCTTTCACTCACTTTCGGCACAAGTGTGAACGGGCCTTTAATATAAAGTAGAACAAGTACCATGAAAGAAAGTGGTTTGTGTTATAGTCCAATGATTCGGTGCTGTGAGATTCTTTGGTCACCAGAAATATTGTGTTTCAGTTTTGAGCCTGATTTAACGACCATGAATATTGTTTAGAATGACTGATCTTGGGGATAAATCGGGTAACACATATGCCCAGAACGATAATACCTATGTATCAATAATCAATAAATTATGTCAGGCTTGATATAGGCATACACAGATAATTTAGAAAATTAACCTTTTTCTGAAGTCCCAAGGTTTAATTACGCCATGTAGCACGCGGAGACCACGGGCCGATTATTGTAAACCGCCTGGGAATCTCAAACGTGCGCCGAAATCTACGCGGCGCTCTTGAAATTCGACTCCGCCACAAATATATACCTTATTGTCACGTTTTCGAAATACACTACTATACTGAACAGTAATTTCAAGCTTTTGCGAATGACGATACACTTACAAAGAGCGCGTACAGAACGGCATCAAACGTTCGCGGCTTGGCGTGTAGGCCTCCACTTCCTGGTAGATGAAGCGAAGAAAAAAAATCGGGGAGAGCTTGGTCGGGTCACGCTCCACAAAACCGGAACCAATTACATGTAGCGGTTCGTGAATTAATTACCTCAGCGAGAGTTGTGTGGCATTGAACCTGTAGCGGTACGCGAGCGCGGGAACGCTGAACTCGGTGGCTTAATTTATTATCGTCTGCGTTGGCAGCCCCGCACTCATTTTCATTGACGTACCGGCCGTCAAACGGCAACGAAAGCAGATTACCGCCAACGTTTAAAGTTTACATATCTAGAGAGAGCACACTTAATAGGTACTCGCTACTCACAATTCACTAAAAATGCCACTTCCGACGGTCGCTGCAAGCGCTTTGTGCCTGCAAACAATACGGGATCATGTGCGTTCGCTTTTGGAAACTACGATTGTCTGCGTTGTCCGACCGCTTTCCCTTACGTACTCGACAAGCGGCACCAAAAGTAAACTCCCGCCACCACTCAAGGCTTACATAAAAAGCAAGAAAAAAATTACTTACAAACGCAATTCTCAAGTGAGACGCGACTTACGAATTGGTCGTCAAAATATGTCACTTCAGACGCGCGCTACAATTAAGCGTACTCTGCCTGCAAATTCACCACGAGATCGTCTGCGTTCGCTTTTGGAACAAAACTCGCGCGTTCACAATTAGTTAACCGCAGTTTAGCCACTACAGGTCGTAAAAAAAAAAAAGTTGCAGCGATTACTACAAACGACAACAGTAAAAGAAAAAAACGGTAAAAACATTACTGAACATGTCCCTTTGCGACACTTGCAAGTGCGCCAGCGTGCAGAGATATTCGAATGCAAGCAGCGTCGCAACAGAATGCATGCCAAGCGACAACGTTCAAACAGCCACACACGATTCCTACCTAGCTACAAGAAACACAAGCTAGAGCGTTTAAAATTTTTAAGCGACAGCCCGCTCAAAGCTGGCCGCAAACGAACGGAAACGACTTGTAACCGGCTGCCGTGATTCACGAACTTTGAAAGCAGCGCTTCAACGAGATAAAGGAAAACGCGAAAGTGACAACACCACGCGGCAACCGCGGAAACGGAAAACGCAGCAATGAAAACGACCTCAGGAAGTAAACGTTCGCGCAAAGAAAACGCAGAGGAGAATCGGAAAGCGATACCAGTCAGTTCGGCGTTTGGAACGCGAGCGGCCATTGACACAACACAAGAGCACGCCGCGTCCGTCGTGGACAAACTTACGGGAACGGGCTTTCGGCAAAAGAACGCCGTCGTGGGCGTCGTCTTGCTGCTTCAACGAAGTCCGGAATGCGACCTCGACGAGCAAAAAACCAAAGACTGGCCGGGCGGCGCTAAAATGCAGGGCAAAATACAATGCGCCCACGGCGAACGAAAGCCAATGCAAAGGAAGCCAGTGGACCGGTCTTGACCGCTGGGTCGCTCTGCGTCGTCTGCTCCGTTGGTGTCGCTAGCTGTGGGGACGATTTGTGCCTAGCTGTGCCTAGCTAGGGAACACGCATAGGGAGCGATTGTGATGTCGTCTGTTGCTATTCGTACAAGTGTTCCGCGCCTTTGTTTGAAGCATATGGTGATCGCTCAGGCGATGTATAATGTGTCCACTAAATTCATACTTTCAGAGCGATGAATAAACCTTTTGTTACCGCCTCCATGACATCGGAGGCTGCGATTAGTCTGACTGTCGCGTGATGGATGCGGCTACAACCCAGTTACGGTGAACCAGAACCCAGTTGAACGTGCACGTGTGATTTTTTAGGTAATATTCTTTAAAATTTGCTCTGCGCCAAATTAAGATGCACTTGTACGCGAGCGCACTTGAACAGTGGTGAATGCGGTGTATTCAGACGTAAGCCCATTGCTACGTACGTAACGTACGCCCATTGCTACGTACAGGCTACAATTATATGACAAAGCATATTTTTAAGCTAAAACCAGATATGTAATTAATGCTCGTCAGCTGTCACACAGACAAGTTTTTGGACTGGACCAGTACTATACGCGTTCCCAAAGCCAGACGGTCGCTGTTGAACATAAGGACTACTTTGAGACGGATTTGACGTCCTTAGATCGTCCCCTGAAGCCGTGATACAATCTCTGCGGTACAACGCTTCATGTACAGGTTGTTTTGCTACGGTGTTTAGATAAGCATATTGCAGAGAATCTTCGGCAAAAAAACTAGCCTAAAATTAGTTTTTAGTAATTTGTTGTGGTTTTTCTGCGGTATTGCGCGCCTATATTCAGATGCTGCATTTATATACTGTTGATGCATCCATTCAAATAACCAACCTTTGATTCAAACGACCATGCAGTCACGACTTGACAGCAATTTTCTACTAGGAGTCGGTATACGCTATAACTATTCCGTGTCTTCTTATCGGTAGTGTACAGTGAAGTACCGAAACCTTTCTTCCGGGTTTCGCTCAGAGCCTTCTAAGCTACGAGCATATTTCCATGCCAGCCAGTTCACACAGGAGCTATGAAATGTTTCAAATATCTAACCGACTTTTACGCTGTAAGGTAATTTCGGAAAAGAGCCGATGCATCGTTTTTACTCATCTATACCTCACTGCACCCATGCAGATTTGTATAATTTATTACTATAGATCATGTTCTTATCGAAGTTTTAGGGCAAATGATTTATCAAGCTACTCCCACAGCCGTTTCGACGGTGACCATGTACAGCATGGGAAAAAACCAACGCGAAGGTATTCCCGTCATTTTCGGTTCAGTCGCAGACGACACATATATGGCGGCAAGCTGTAAAACAGGAAACAAAATTCGCTCGCTGTCTGAACAGGGAGCGGGTGTACTAGATTATCGTCTCTATTTTCACTTTTTTCTTATATATTTCATTGCACTTAGTGTAGAAATTTTAAGACATTATAGCTTGAAATGGGGAAATGAGAATGGCGAGAAGTTGCGCGCGACAGACGACAGCAGGACGAGTTTGTGTGCTGCATGCTATGGGCGAGGAAACGAACCACAAAAGCGTGAAAGAGAACGAAACACTCTCAGAACTCTGCGCAAAAAGCGAGCACACGTTTTCGTGACGGTCGTCGACATTTTCCGGGTTGCTGCACGCCGTGACATATATTACTGATGTCACCGCTGTGCGAACGGGAACAAACAAGTAGCACGTGACTTGCATATGTGCCACGTGTGCTGTTAAAAGGCTATCCGTGTATTGCTGTGTCATAGAGTGCGCATGAGCTGTGTATAGACATTTCCACGTGTGGCGTTTTTTTTTTGTTTTTTTTTTTAATGAGCCAGATCCACCTAACGCGAATTTTAGCAACAAGCGGAAGTTTGTTCCGGATCTAAATGCAACGCTATGATATATTTTACATGTCAGCTACGGGAAGTTTATGACCACACGTAATTAAAAATTATGCTGAGAATTTGAGCAATATTAGGGTGATAAGTTTCGATTTGGCCCATATTTAATTGAAACACTCAAGTTGATGCGGAATTCTTATGAGAACTTTATTTAAATTGACTTTCAAGCATAGTGCAATGGAGTTTTGATGAGAAAGGCATTAAAAATATGCAACAGGGCTTCAAGAACAGTAGAAACATACATGGAGAGCAGGTGAGTCCACTTGGCATCATTAGCAGCTCTTTTCGAATTCTCCGCCAGAATAGTTTCTTGGGCATGCCTGAAGGCACTCACGAAGTAAGCAAGCTCGTCATTGGTTTGCCGTGACTCTCCAAAACGCTTCACAGGAAGGCTGCTCATATCTTCTTCACCTTAATAAAGTGGTTGGTACTCTCAGAGGGTGGGGAAGATTTGCCAGGGCTGGTCATCATCATCATCATCATCATCATCATCACAGCCTATCTGCGCCCACTGCAGGGCAAAGGCCTCTCCCATTATTCTCCAATTACCCTGGTCCTGTGCTAACTGCGACCAATTGATCCCCGCAAACTTCTTGATCTCATCTGCCCATCTAACTTTCTGCCGCCCCCTGCAACGCTTGCCTTCTCTAGGGATCCACTCTGTTACCCTCAATGACCAACAGTTATCTTGCCTTCGCATTAGATGCCCTACCCACGTCCATTGCTTCTTCTTAATTTCTACTATTATGTCCTTAACACGCGTTTGTTCCCTGACCCACTCCGCTCTCTTCTTGTCCCTTAATGTTACACCCATCATCTTCCGTTCCATTGCGCGCTGAGTTGTCCTCAATTTAAGTTGAACCCTCTTAGTGAGCTTCCAATTTTCTGCCCCGTATGTGAGTACCGGTAAGATGCAGCTGTCATACACTTTCTTCTTCAGTCACAATGGCAGGCTGCCATTCATTATGAGAATGCCTGCCGAATGCACTCCACCCCATTCTTCTCCTTCGAATTATCTCTGCCTCATGGCTGGTAGGCCAGGGCTGGTAAGAGGTGGCTATTTAGTTAAGTACAAGATGGTAAACACGGGAGTAAAAAAATAAATCTAACCAGAGTTGTCTCGTAGGGACAGGTGAGACGAAATGAAATAATTGTTTCACATCTCCCAGTTTCATTTCGTTCACATCTTCCGTTCACTTCGTCGTTGACATATGGGGACACCTTCGCCTATCTGCCAATTGTCGTCTGAATTCATTAATAAACCAGCTCCGAAAAGCAAAAAAAAAAAAAAAAATTCCGAAAACACCCACAAAACCGCCTGAACAGTCAAGCCAAAAGCAAACTCCCATTGCGCAAATGGACTTGGCTCATTTCGATCCGTGAAACAGCAGGATCTAGCTCATTTTCGATACGAACTGCAATCTGCGTACAAGCTTTTCATGGCTTTATCCCTACTATTTTCTTACCACCCCCGTTTTGGTGGATAGTTGCCAAGTTTTTCTTGTCACTGCAATTTTTTTATCCGACTTAGTTTTCCTGGATCTGGTTCATTTCGAAAAAAAAAAAAAACGCCTCACATATTCGTCCTGGGAGCACCCATTTTGTTAGTTGGCTGTGTGCTACGGTCGATTGCATTGACGCAGTCGACGGGATGATATAAGTGCGCAGGCGCAGCTCTGTCCCGAACTTCCTAAGACGTTATCAATGTTACGAGGATGAAAACAACGTCATGAAAGAGGAGTTGATTTTCCGCAGCGATTTTGTATCGAGATGTAGAGGGTAAGAAGTATCAGCTGATCAAGTTTTCTGACGCAACAGTTTTTTGCTAAAATTCAACGTAATGCGTAATGAACCTTAGTACTCAGGCTTCCGTGTTCGCGGACAGAGTTTGACCCATTGAGTACTGCGTGTAGTCATAATAAATTTAAGTCGTCCTCTTTATGCATAGTGTCGCTTTAGTTATCGGTGGTACGGGACCAGTGCGTAGGGGAATCAACCGTTAATATCAAAATACCGCTTATAACGAATTGTCCCCGTGTCTGCAAATTTATCCTGTTAGCGACAGTTTACTGAGATCGTGGGTCAGGGCTTGTGAAAGGCTTACATTGAACTCCTGCAATCACACCAGCACCGACTTTCTTCACAGGAGAGCTAAATTTTGTTTTCAAAAGCGTAAGGCAAGGGGGACCCGGTCTTCCCCGAAGTTATTAAAAGCCTCAGTGGGGAAAGTGTTTTGATATCAAATTACGAAACAGCTGACAAGTTAACGTGGTTGGGAGGTGTCATCTTTTCAAGTGCAACTTGCAAATTCAAAACGTGTTTTCGCGAAGGTCAGCGGTTGGCATGAAGGTAAATATTAAAAAAATCTAGAATGCTATAATATGTTTTTAAACGTTTAAACCAAATGCTAAAACGGAAGTTTGAATTAGTATCGAATTAATTCTCGAAATTTTTAATGTTCGCCTGCACGCACAAACCTGTACTTGCGCTACTTCCAATAACAACGCATGAAAATGAGCTCTGCAGATGCAAGAAACCGCTCCAATACAGCCATTGCCGTGGTTATCGCACTATCTGTGCCTTTAAGATTAACGTATACTCGTGCTACATTGCACTAACACTAAACGTTTTTGAGTAATAAAACTTTACATATCACCGTCTGTTTCGAGTTAGGCCGGGGTTCGCGACTGCTTGAACAGGTGATGCTTGATGTCCGGGAGAGAGCGAGAGAGAGAAAGCATTTTATTTGAGCTTTGCGCGGTTAGAAGGCTGTTGTGACTGCCGGTTTATGCCGGGCGGCGACGTCGGCGGCTCTGCAGTGACCAGGGAGATTTGGACCTCCTGGTCTGAGCTCGCCAGTGCCTCCTCCCAGTGCTCATTGGAGGAAATTGGGGGGAAAGGGTCTTTGATGCATCCCCATATGATGTGGGGAAGGGTTGCGAGGGCTCCGCATGCTTTGCAGTTTGGTGAGGGGTAAAGGGTAAGGTGGATGAGGTCGAGCTTGGATGGTTTCGGAAAGGTGTTCGTTTGAAAGAGTCTCCAAATGCGCTCTTGTGCGGGTGTGAGCAGCACGTTGGCTGAAGCGAGTTTTCTGCGGGAGAGCCGGTAGTGCATGGCTATTTCTTGATATGACACCATTCTGCTTCTGGCGGATCAAGCACCATGGTAGTGGAACGCGCTCATCACGGCTTTCGGATAGTAAGCCCTCGAGCCATACTGTGGGCGTCCTCGTTACCCTCCAGGCCAGAAGAGCTTTCCTCGTGCCCCCGGTAACAATCAATCATAAGCACCCACGCAGACACAGGACGTAGGTAATGTTGGCGATAATGATGATAATATTGTCATCGTCAACCCGTTTTTCTTCCTTCTTTCGCAAATGAGCTGAAGCGTCCTTATAGCAGGCAAGACCAAGTAATAGCAGTAGTTGCCAGACAAGTGATAACAGTAGTTGTCTGGCAACTATCCCCCACTCGTCTGCCTCAGACGGTCGGCGTAAACAAGAGTTTTCCGGCAAGCGTGAACGCCAATAGTGCGTACACAGGGTCATGCATGTGGTAAATGCTTCCGCTACCGCGGGCCGCGCAAGGGTATACAGCACCATGGTTACGAACACACAATGGCACCTCTTCCAAGGATGGAGGCCAACCCAGATTCCTGTATGCGCTCCACACGGTTCCTTCCCAGACGTGTGCATGCATATGCATAAGCAGCTGCGGAGCCCAACAATATGCTCCGTCCATCGGCCGCCAAACGGCGACGCTCAGCGCATGACGCCGGTGCCGTGAGGGACGGCGCGCTTTTGTCTTAAAGACTTGCCGCAGCTGCTTTGTGTGTGCGGGCCGCTCATCGATTGTGCTTTGGAAGGCGAGGCTGAGGTCCTAGTGTGACCGGCTTATACTTCCCACAAGCGCGTTTAAGTTGCTTATGGCGGTTCAAGCGACAGATTCTTGACGGGCATGTCAGAGGGCGTCGGGCTGTAATAAGACCGGGGACTGCACAGAATGTTCCGGTTGGAGTTTAATTAAGCTACAAAATTAGTTATGCGTTATTAAAGCCTTCATTTAAAGACACAATGTCAAGCGATGTCGTCGCAGTGGTCACGTGACCATCTTAAGCTGAAAATGATAGGCGAAAAACACTCTTCCCGGAAATCGATCAAGAAAGCTGGGTGTTATAAAATTAACGCAGTGTCTAGAGTTACGTCCGACGGAACCCAAAATCGAAAACTAGAGTTACGTCCGACGGAACTTTAAGCCAGTTTCTAAAGTTACGTCCGACGTAACTCAGAATTGAAAATTAGGGTTACGTCCGACGTAACTTTAAGCCAGTTTCTAGAGTTACGTCCGACGTAACACAACATTGAAAACTAGGGTTACGTCCGACGGAACTTTAAGCTGGTTTCTAGAGTTACGTCTGACGGAACCCCAAATTGAAAACTAAAGTTACGTCCGACGGAACTTTAGGCCAATGTTTTGAGTTACGTCCGGCATAACGTAAAGCACAAAAAATTTACAGCCCTTGAAGACTCTTGAACCAATTTACATGGTTCAAGAGTAATTAATAGGGTTGGGTGTCAGTTAATATTTCAACCCGATTAATTGGCATCGATTAATTCGATTATGCGTGGATTATTCGGTTGTGTGGTTTTTTTTTTTAGAAAAAAATGACCAAAAATAATTATGTAGTAGTACATATCAGATCAATATGCTCATACACTTGTTCAGACACATTCCGGATGAGGTAAGTACGTCATCATCACGGCGCATGATGCGGACGCGACGCTTATCAGCTCGTTCATCACTCACATTTTTTCTAGAAACAGGAACATCAGCGCCTGCCATGAGTGCCGATGGCGCCAATTAATCGCGCTTTTCTTACTACAGAAATAGTTTATACAACGGAAAAACGGTATGTATAATTGCCCACTGTTCGTTTTTTGTACCGTATATATTTGTAGTTTTTATTTGAAATTTTGCCGTGTGGCATGAAGATACACGAGTTGAGATAAGAGTTGTCGATGAAATATTATTGAGTAGCTATTTTCCCGTCTGTTTTCGGTTTTAATCACTGCCATCTTTTTGCATACTGGTATCGTTTTCTGTCTTGACGTAAGGCGGGTTATTTGAACACGAATATGATACTCGACATGCTTGCGTATAATTTCAACATGACATATTTCTTTCTGTTGCTCAGAAACTTGAACTGGTTAAAACAATTAATCGTGACTAAAGCATTAATCGATTAATCAGAAGGTTAATCGATCAATTACTTACCACTAATAATAAATAATTGATTAGTGATAATAAAGCGAATGCCCTGGTACTCCTTTATTTCTTCACAGAATAAAAATGTCGATACATTTTAGTTAACTGATCTGGCTGATTAATGAAAAACGTATTTTATCAAAGTCGCTACTATTATGGGAAGAGTGGGTGGTTTTTACGCCCATTTGTGATATGGAGCAAACAGTCACTTTATATTCAGATGCCAGCAAAATGATATTGAAGTGAAAAGCTAAAATTTTCTCTTGAAGGAAATGGTTCGCACATATTCGTCCAGGCATTAAAAACACCCAAGCTTAATTTTACACGTACATTTAACGGAGATTACATAGGTGGTCATGCAGTAGATGGGAAACCACTCAGTAAACTTTATAAATGTGCGGAGATAATTGCTCTGATCTTTCGGTTTGTTATTTACTTGTCGGCGGATTTGAAGCACATTTTTTAAGGAAGCTGCTACAAGGCTGTCTGCCGCGGCTGGTTTAGCACGCGGGGGGCTGAAGAAGTCTGAAGCGCAGACACCCTTCTCTGATTAGCGGGCGCCGACTGCCGGGTGCGGCGTCCTCTGCTCTTTTGTGATAGTTCCGTGTCGCTTGCGGTCCTTCGGCCGATATGCTCAGGCGCCGTTAAGACACGGCCACGGAAAGACTTGCTTAGTATTGCACATGGTGAGCAGCTGCAGGCAAGTTTCTTGGTGCAGCGCCATGGCGGGAGCCCTGCTGGAGAACACCCACACCCCCAATCAAAATTTCCTGAGGAGGGAAAGGGGGGATGAAGGGGGCCCTGGCCCCCCTGACTACTGGCCTGGGTGGCATTCTGCATTAAAGAAAAAAAGTGTCGCCCCTAGTAAAGATTGTGATGTTCGTTTCCCCGAAGTCCGGTGACGATCAGGAACCCAATCGCCCGGGCTCCAGTTCTCGGATAGATGGCGGTCGAATTGACGAACTCGAGGCGTTTGGATTTGATGAAGGGAAACGAAGACGTTCTATACAACTATTTACATTAGAATGAATAAGGAAAAACTTCGAGGTTCAAGTTAGACAGTAGCTCCAAGTTTGTACAAGTCACTCGAGCTTTCCATCTCCGTCTAACTATCCTGTGCTCGGAGCGTACACAGACCGCTCAAGTGACGACGACGGCCGGGGCTCTGTTCCCGCCGCAGGTACACGCGCGGACGTAACTTTAGTTTTCAATTTGGGGTTCCGTCAGACGTAACTCTAGAAAGCAGCTTAAAGTTCCGTCGGACGTAACTCTAGTTTTCAATTTTGGGTTCCGTCGGACGTAACTTTAGAAACGGGCCTAAAGTTCCGTCGGACGTAACCCTAGTTTTCAATTGTGGGTTACGTCGGACGTAACTCTAGAAACTGGCTTAAAGTTACGTCGGACGTAACCCTAGTTTTCAATTCTGAGTTCCGTCGGACGTAACTTTAGAAACTGGCTTAAAGTTCCGCCGGACGTAACTCTAGTTTTCGATTTTGGGTTCCGTCGGACGTAACTCTAGACACTGCGTAAAATTAAAGCCATTCCACTCAACGTGAAAGCTGTCGTAAGTGCACGGCAGTGATTTGTCATAATGGGGGGGCGGCACCGTTATACGCTCACTGCTACCACCCATCACGCTATTCGCCTCCTTACCTCACACCTCTCTTGATGATTTGAACGGAGGTTTGTCCACTGCAATTCAAATTTCCCGCCTTCGCAGCACCCGTGCGCCCCCTGCCTGGAACAGCGCGAGCGGAAGTACTGTTATTTTCGAGCTCGCTTTCATCTCGCAAGTGCCGAAGCCTCACGGCGGTGATTAGAACGCGTCGTTTTTTTTTTTTTTTTTTTGGTGGCTACGTTTTTTCGCTTACTATCGTAAAAACCAACCCAACTAGCGTTCCTAACTAAATGGATGCGGGGGCTGCCCGTTATATACATAGATTTGGCTCAAATGTATCCGTAGTTTTCGTTGTGCTCACCAACGGGGATATGTATGACGAGCGTCAGCGTATCTGGAGTTTCGAACGGTTATGACTATATATACCGCTTGGCTTTAGAATCCTCTGCTTGGGTCCGTTACGCTTGGAGCGTCTATACCCACTGACCACACGGAAATAACTTTTTAACGACAACATAATTTGGAAGAACCGGATGGTGGCATTGTATTAACTTGTGCTGTCTTCTGTTGTAATGCGTTGTTTTTTGTATGTCGCAGCCCGCCAAATAAATAAATAAAAAAAAAACGCCGTGGGACTCTACTTGGGTCCATTATATCGTTGCGCCGCCTGATTCCTGCCGACGCTAGACATTGTGACAGCAAACGAGCTACGACGACAAGGCGAGTCCCTAAAGTTCCCTGCACTTAATAAAACGCTTCATCACGTACACAGCCGTGAGTGAGTACAAAACAGAACTTAAGGTTAAGTGAGCCGCTTTCAGAGGGCATCCTCCGCAACTGTCACGTCTATGCGGGCACGACCGTCGAAACAATAACCTCTCGTATGCTGGGGATTATTGACGAATTTGAAACTCGTGGTGGGGTTCACCACGGGTGCCATGAGGTGGCCCCATGTGAATATTTCAGTGAAAAGTTATATATCAGCGAATATCCTGCAGCAAACCCACACCTGTGTTCATAGGGCAGAGGGAGGCGGGAGGCAATAAAGTAGCGGTATGAAGAACAACAGCAGGGTGCCAACTACGCTGGGAACGTGTAGAGTGACTCGGGGTGCATGAGCGTGGAAATACCGCACCTCACAAGCTGTTTGCAGCACGCGGTTGAAATCTACGAAGCCTGCAACGGGGGTACGTCCTTGCGCAGCGCCATGATAGTGGTCGCGTTGCACGTTGTGTTCTTTGATTCCATCTGTAAATTAGGCAGTGTGCGTTTTGATGTAATGATGGTGTATTTAAGCTACTTGGCTTTAGTACTACAAGTTGATCTGTAACGTACCTGTTACACCTAGGGAAAAAGCTAAGGGCACTTTTTTTCCCTAGAAGCAAACCGCTGTACTAATGCCAAGGAGCTAAAAAACCAACAACAATGCCTTCTGGTGAGTCTTAATATGCACAGCAACGCCTAATTTACCGACACAATCAAGGAACACGAAGGGCAATGAGAGCACTATACTCAGGTGCAAATTAAGAACGGCAACGGGTTGCCGCTGTTCCGCATCACCGCAGCCGGATGTTATTCCGCGCGACGCAAGTCGTGCGTTACTGGGAACATTTTGATCATGGCACGAGCCGTTTCCGTGATTTATTGGACTTAATATGCTTATAAACTACTGTAGCGACGACAAACAAGTTACGCAAGAAAATGCAGACGATATCACGCATTCATAGCAATCTCGTTTCAAAACGTCCGCATCCGTTGATATCACGGTCCGTCGCTTCGGCGGAGTTATACATGAGCTCATAGAGTTGCGTGAGCTATTGCCGCTCTTAAATGGCGCCGCGCAGGGACACCACCGCTGCGCTCTTCGTAGGCTTCACCGCGCTGCAAACAGCTTGTGAGATGGAATTACCTTCTTAAAAGAGTTTTTGTTGGGGGAGAGAGAAAAACCAGTTGGGCTCTTCGATTTACAGTCTCGGACTCACCGCGGATAGTCCGCGAATAGTCCGAGGATTCCCCGAAGCCATAGGGATACATAGGAAAATCGAACGCCGGACTGCTTCTCGGGGAGCCCGCGGTGAGTCCGAGACTGTAAATCGAAGAGCCCCAGTGACTGCGCCCCCAAAACTGCGCTAAGTATACTCAGGTAGTCCGAGAGGAGTTCTCATGGTATACGAGCTAGAATGCATTGAGAGCTTATTTACCGCATCATTGCCAAATTAGAGAGTTATAGCAGAGCGGACTACCGGTCGCGGTACATTACCGGTAAACTTGCGCGTGCGCACAACCAGTTTTGGCGTCTCTGCGCACGCGCAGTTGCGCCGGTTGCCTAACGGGTACCACACCGGTACCGATTCTCCGCTCTGCTGTAATTTTCTATTGTATAAATGAAACGTGCTGCCATGTCAGCATCGCTGAGACGGGCGTATCGTGACGGGAGTCATGTCAAACAACGCGCGGTGACCCCCAATTGGACAGCATACAAAAATTAACACACCTTTCAGTATCAGCGTGCGGAGTCGTCGATAGCAAAGGTGGAGTCACGCTCGAGCTTTGATATATGTCCTGGGTGCCGCGATTAAAGGACTCGGCAATGCTAAGCTTGCACTACCACCAACTGCAAAGCGGAGTTTGAAAGTGGCCGCCCTGCGTGCGGCGGTGACGCCATGGTGCACGGTGCGAGTCGGCTGTGGCCATCTGTTGTGCAATTAGGCTTGGCGAAGTTTGTTCGGCTTCTCCTTCGTTTCAGCTTAGAACATCTGAAAGGCACCTGTGGATTTAGCTCAACTGTCCCAGCGACGTGTTCCGACTAGTATACGCCTCACCCCCACCTCGTTATTTTTGTAACTGGATGAGCTGCCCGTTTAAGGTACAGCTAACAACCAACACCACAGTTTTCTCTGTGAAATGTAGCCTCCCATCATATAGTTTCTATACATCTTAAAAACTCTATGGCTCTCACAACTCTCGCAGTCAAAAGTGACTAGTAGATTTTGAGTGTTCATACCACGTTTAACAACTTCACGCACGCGAAAAACATAATGCCTGTGCGTCGAGGTTTCGCAGCGCGTCAAAATCACCGACTGGTTTTAGCTAATTCATTAAAACCACAGTGCGCCCCATAGCCTAGGTGTGCCTTCGGCGCTAAAACCCAATTTTAACTTGAACCTTAAAGAACTCCCGAAAGTCTAAGCTGTAGCATCGGTGCGTTAAATTCTAGACAGAAAATGACTGCAGTAATGAACTTAAACTATTTTGACAGCGCACGTCGTGGTATCTATAGAGAAAAGCGTTCGTAAAAAGTCGTAAAATCGATTGGTAAGAAGGCGTAGCCGTGCATTTTCCTGTACTTTTTTTTTACTTGTTGCACCGCGTTGAAACATTGTATTTCGGTCAGATACTCGACTTCATGCAAGCGCTGGCTACTCTGTCCCCGTTCACGTACGCAGCTCTAAATACGAGACGATTACACCGAATAACGAGCAGGCGCAGTTTCTATTTTTGCGTCACAGATGACTGGAGATGAGGCGGCAAAGGCACACAAAAAAGCCCAAAAGCACGACTTCTCGATGATAAAGCACAAACGGCCGTGCCGAAACCAGCGTCAACCGCTGCTTCAGCAGCGCGGCACGTTTTCAGCGGCGCGCGAAGGTTTTCTCCACGGGAAGAAAAACCCCCAAAAAGGAGAAAAACAAAAATACGATGGAGGCGAAACGCACTTGGAAGACGCGTATTCAGCCGGTTCACAATGAAAGCGATTAGCCAACGCCTTCTCCTCTGGGAGCGGCTGTCCGCCATTCCGTTATCTGCCCCAGTGATCCGTACGGACGCCTCGAAATATGCGTCCGTATTCAAGGCGGCGAGCTTCCACTGACCGACGAAACAGGTCACGAGCACAGCAAACGCAGTATGTACACGAATACTCCGGTTTACGGTGCACCTGTTGATTCTGGCTTCTTATAATAACCCCGCTGCTACCGAAACCAGCCGCGTAAAACCAAAACGAAAAACCTGATCGTCTGCGTCGTCTGCTAGCGAAACGAGCGCCGCTTGCGGGAAAAGCGAACAAAACGAACACGATCGCCTGCTAGGCGATGCGAGTCCCTTCAGAGGCCGTGAAGTTTAACTATGGGCCTCTGCTCTTGCCTTTGTTGAGATCTTCATGGAGGGCGATTGCTATTGTTAGTGTATAGGCACACCGTAATTAACGTGCCTTCGGGTAGGGATATTATTAGAGCAGCGACTATGCCCCGATGTTCCAGTTACGGTATCCGAGGAATCCGGTTGGATGAAACGCTGCTGCCATTAGCTCTGCGTCTGATAAGCCATTTTTTGCAGCGGAGATGACCAGTGGTGGTACACTGCAAAAGAAAATGTGAACGGATGACATGGCGCAGTCTTGGCGGAAATTTAAATTACGTTACGGGCAAACGGATCTCGACTCTGCTCTCCCGGAGAGCAGAGTCGAGATCCGAGATCACTCACTCACTCACTCACTCACTCACTCACTCACTCACTCACTCACTCACTCACTCACTCACTCACTCACTCACTCACTCACTCACTCACTCACTCACTCACTCACTCACTCACTCACTCACTCAAGTAAAGAAATAAGTGAATAGGTAAATAAATAAATCTTATTCGCAATAATCCTTCTGATGCTGAAACCTACACCCTGAAAAATAGAAATAACTGAAGAGCATGGGCATAAGCCTTACACGTATGTTTGCTGGTTACGTGATAGAAAACAAACACTTTCTGAGCACTACAGCGATCACAGGGATAGAGACGATCTGTTACATACCGCTGGTGAAATGGGTGAACAAGGACGCTACAACTTCACTCTCGAACCGGGTTTCCAGCGTTAATTGTAGCCATTTTTTTTCTTCAGATGAGTACACTAGATTAAGAGCTACAGAGCTTTTGCGAGAAAGTTGTGTTTGTCGCAAAGCGTATATGCGGTTGACGGATGAAAAATTCCCACCAATGTAGCACTAACAGCTTCGATGTAAGATGTATTCTAAAAGTTGCTTTTTTAAAGGTTTTCTACGGAAACGATTGCAACAGTCGGTACTTTCTTTTGCGCGTCATTCAGCCCAGAGTAAGCGAGCTCTTGTGAATTTGTAGGTACCAACGGGCCGGAGAATCTGATTCTTGAATCGAAGCCCCGGCGCCCGTTCCACTTTTTGACTTACACGCAGCCACCGAAACAGCAATACAGCCGCGCAAAACTCTCAGGTCAAGGCCGAATCAGTGGTCTGCCGCATCTGACTTCGCACTGCGCGTTTTCGCATGAGAGCACGGCGGCCAGAACGACAACACTATAACTGGGTGACCCCAGCGACTAAAGAAGCAATTCTTCTCTTCCATTCAAGAGACGCAACGGGCTCCACTTCACGGTTGACTGGAATCTCATCATACGCGGGGTTCAGCCTGCTACTCCACTCCCGTATCGCGGCATGCACGCTGACTGCGCTCTACGCTTCGCGGCTATCCCAGTTACCCCCCCACTGCGCGTAAGAATAAGGCAACCTTCACCGGTGCGGCCGCCGGGCGGCGCGTCGTCTGCTAGACTCCGGTCGTCTGCTACCTATCTGGCGCCGATCGAGCGCGGCCGACACCACGCACCTGCGTGACATAATGAAGCCGCCCCTCGTAAGACATGCCCAGCACCTCTCCCTGCACCAGCTGCGCGAGCCCGTTACCCCGCAGCGGGCTGCCGCAGATGTTCATTAAACATTTGCGCGGCCTACATTCGACCCAAGGCTTCCTTCGAGAGCTGCAGACGACAGCGTGAGGTGCCGACCTCTCTCAAAGGGAGTGTACATGCGATGCCGTACTCTCTCAAAGATTGTGTACAACGGTGCCACGCTCTCTCAAAGAGTAGTTCGCGGTGCATTCTGAGTGCGAGATTAGGGTTGGTAAGTAGGCTTAGCTACGCACTCATTTGTGACCAGCAAGTACCGAATCTCGTCTGTTCATTCCCAACTTGCGTCACGCGGCAGCCCGACTTTCGTCTTCGACCTCCCGCCCACGTCGACGACGCGACGCAGAACGCGTCGTCCCCTTAGACGCATCTGCAGTACGTGTACTGTAATGTTGCAATACCGCGTGTCAGTCGCGGAAATGCCGAACTGCAGAACAACCTGCGCGATTGTGCTCTTGACATGAAGCTAAGGGCGACGCGAGGGGAGAGGGAGGTACGACGTCTATGCCTTTATTGTTGCCACGAACCCTTTGCATACACTATAGTCTCCAGATGGTTTTGCCGCCTATACGCCGATAACAGTGTCCTTCCACATTCAGGGCGATTTTGAATTAAATTTTAAATGGAAGAAAACACTTTTGCTTCACGCAAGTTCACGGATTCGATTATGAGCTCCGTGGGGACTACATTTATGACGAAGGATATGTACAAAACGTTCAGACAGAAGCCATATCAGATGACTGCCGATGCGATACTGTTAGCATTTTCCGGTTGTGGGACCAATTTGTGTTGACGAGCACACAGTTCACATCTCCGACTACGTCTGCTCGGACGCAGGTCTAAAAGGCGAGCTATTACCTCAACGTTGAACTGTGATCCAAGCACTATGAATTTTACTTTGTCACTTTTTTCCCCTCACCCTATCCACAACCATGGCCTACGGTCTTCTTCTCAATAAATTCATTCATTCATTCATTCATTCATTCATTCATTCATTCATTCATTCATTCATTCATTCATTCATTAGTTCATCCATTCATTCATCATGCATAATTTGAAGGTCAAATTGATGCCATGCCGTGTCGGAGTAAAGCGCTTAGACATATACAGCCCGAATTCCTGGTGAGGTGTGCCAAGAATGCGCATAGCAATAAAAACGACCGAATATGTATGAATATGCACCGCTTGGTCCTGACAGAGTCCGTCAATGCTTTAAAGCATTGAAGGACACTGGTCCAGCATACTCCGCCGTCGCGTACTCGTCGCGTACTCGTCTTCGTCGCGTACTCCGCAGCGACGACGAGTCACGGTCACCCGGGCGCTACTTTCACTTTCTAAATCCACATTCCCGCGCTACAGCAGTAGCCAATTACCCCATGTTTGTCTTATATCACCTTGCCGTAGTCCCTCGGGGCATAAACGGCAGCCCGTGTTTCGAAATTACATTCGCTGTGTCGCCCCGAGCTGAGCAGGCAACCGAATAAGTGGTTCTTTCCATATATGTGGGTCTTTCCGTCTCTGTCAGCGCTATTTATATGCAACTAGACGCCGCGCCCATGTGGGGATACGAACTGGCTCCCGCGCGGAGGACATGAAACAACTCTGCGTCTCTTTTGTACAGACCAAGCGGATGCATTATTACTTGCCGCTTCTGGCACTGCGCTGCTCATCTTCACAGTGCGTAGGTTGCGTTAATGTAGTGTTGCGGGAAAGCGCTGTGGCGCTTTAAGCTGAGACAGACAGACAGACAGACAGACAGACAGCGATGGAAAGAAAGAGGGAGATAAAAGACTTTTGCTAAATAGCACACCTGTACTTGCCTGTTGTATGCATGAAACTTTGGTTGCGACAAGTGTAACACCTTGCTCACCCGCCGATGGTTGCTCTGTTGTTCGGCGTTCGGCGCTAAGCAACTAAGAAAATTTAAGGGGGTACTGAAGTGAAAATACATCGGTATGTTTATTTTATTCTAAATAAACAGCCCTGGGTAGCTCGCCCGATGGACTTCCATTCAGCGGAGCATCTAGTTTCTCTTCGCCCCCCCCCCCTCCAACCCCACACGCAAGAACGAATAACAACAAAGTTTCAAATTCCCCGCCGTCTGGGCAAAAAATGACAGGGGTGTTGCAATTTCGGGATTGGGCAAAGCAATAACGTCAACGCTACGTGCGCTGTAGCACCCAGGTGAGGCAATCCAACGAATAATCAGGGATCTCCTATCCTTTCGTTAATTAACAATTCTGGTTTTCATTGTAGTCAGCGGCCGTTACACTAATTAGTATCAGGGAGGCGGATGGTGCTTGTCACGTAAGCTGAATGGTGGTACCAGCAGTCATATTATTCACTGGTTATCTCGTTTAATTATCAAACATTTGCTTTAAAATTGATGATATTAGAGCCAGCCTGCGAAATACTGCGAAAAACACATCAGGTAAGATTTATTTGTTTACAGTTTTACATCAAAAGACAAAACTGCGGAAAGGGAGGCAAAAGGTGTTGGAACGACTGACGGAGGCCATCCCTCCCTTAGAAAAATAAATAAAAACAAAATACAAAATTACGAAAATACAAAATACGGTACAAACAACAAAATAATGAAAATGAAACCGAAACTGTGTACAAAATAGGGTTCTAAACTTGAAAGCAAAACTAAGCGTATACGAACAAACCTTGCACTTATTCAAAATTAAAGATACGGTACACGTCAGAGCTAGTAAGCATTTCAAGACGATTCGTTTACTTGGTCATCGCACTGGTTGGTCTTCATAAGCTAGCATTTCATTTTTGTGAACGCATTTTTATAATTTGTGGTGTGATATGGTGGCGCTTGCTAAACGAAGAACAGTGGGGTATGAATTTACAGTGCGCGGTGTTCGAGATAGGGAGAGGAAGAGGAAACTTTATTAGGAACAGATGGGTTAAGGAGACGGGGTGGCCACCAAACGCGGTGTTCGAGATCCTATTGCCTGAATAGCATAATTGGTACGAGAATTAGAGTATTGAAATTGTGGACGTGGAATAATATAAGTGCCGTGTTTTCTCAAGTATTTCTTTTCGAATTCCCTTTCGTTAGTTTTTATTCGATTTTATATGTTCACGGCTAATTTTCTTGATTGAGTTATTTCTATCGCGAGCGGCAGCGTTAGAGGGCACGTTCTCGATAAGATAGATTACTCTCTTTTGTAGCGTAAGCAATTTTGTTTGGTTGGTAACTCTTGTCGTACCCCATACAAGTAACGCGTAATGCAAGTGGGAATATACAAGTGAAAAGTATAGTTCAGTTTTATCTTAACCGGCAAAAAGGTTCGATACTTATTTACAATACCAATTGAAGTGGAAAATTTGGCAGATCCGTAATCTACGTGGTGCGACCAAAGTATATCCTCGTGGAAAATAACTCCGAGAAATCTCACAGATGTTACGCGAGTTAATGCCATTTAAATGTTAAAGGAAAGTTTGCTTCAACGGGTTTATTTTAGGCTCTGAAGGCGACGAAGTTTGTTTTAGTGACATTAAGTTCAAGCTGGTTTGAGCTAAGCCAACTGTCTAGTTGGGATAGCCGAATATTGGCTTTGTTTTGAATTACCTCAACATATTTTAGACTGAAAAAATTACGTTTGTGATATCAGCATAGAATATAATATCTGTCGTGCAAGGTACATTGACTGCATCATTTTTGTGTAGCAGAAAAAGAACAGGACCTATTACTGAACCATAAGGTACACCGGTACTAATCGTTCTTTTTTGTATTCGAAGCTGTTTACTGGTGTACATTGCTGCCGATTATTAGGGCGGGACCTAAAGGGATTTACTGCGATGCCCCCCATACCACAGACCTCCATTATCTGAAACAATATATTTTGTTTTACAGAGTCTAAGGCATTTTTTAAGTCTAAGAAGATTGTCACAATTAAAGTCTTCGTTTTGAACTACTTCAATGTTTTAGCCTGAATTAATTACGTTTGGAACATCAGCACAGAATATAATGTCTGTCGTGCAACATTCATTGACTATCATTGATGTGTAGCAGAAAAAGAATAGGACCTAATACTGAAACTTGAGGTACACCGGTACTAATTGTACTTTTTTTCGTATTCAAAGCTGTTTACTAGTGCACATTGCAGTCTAATATTAAGGCAGGACGGAAAGAAACTTGCTGCGATGCCCTTGACATTACAGACCTCCAATATTTGAAACAATATATTTTGTTTTGCAGAGTGGAAGGCTTTTTTATAGTCTAAAAAGATTCCAACACTTAACAGTTTGTGTCGATGTTGAATGATGTTTTCATTTATGTTTAGTAAAGCACACGCAGCTGCTTTCTTTTTGCAAAGCGAATTGTTGTCTAACAATTGTATTATTGTTGTCAAGGTACTGGCATAGATGCGGCAATTCATCAAAAACTGAAAGGACATAAATATGCCTGCGGTTGTTTATGACACTAACGTTACCATCTTTGGGCAAAGCTGTTCTGTGAGCTTTTTTCATTACACCAAGACAACAAACTATCGTCATGAGATTGACGATGTGTGCTAGTGGGTCTGCAATATTATCCGCAATAAACTTAAGAGGCTTAGTTGATAAAACGCCTTCTCTAGGGGCACTTAGAGAGATACAAAGAGTGTATTACTTAAACACTTCATTTTCAGAACATGGCGATAGGAAGATTGAGTCAAAAAATGAATTCTTAGAGACATTGAGGGATCATTGTGAGAATATCTAGATCTTTTACATATACCTGCAGTTAGAAAGTGATAATTCAGCATGTTTCCTAGTTCCTTCCCTAAATAATTACGATTATCATTGCGTAATAATGAGGGAATTTTGGTGTTTTTTCAAGGACCTAAAAGTTCAGTTAAACGGGACCACGTTTCTTTGGTAGATTCAGATTGGTGAATTTGTATAATATTGGGATCGGGATTTTTTATATCCTTGCCGCTTCTAATCGCAATTCTTTAAAAAACACTTTTGAAATTTGGAAGATTCCCTGAACTTTCCACGTTACCGTCGCTAAAAAACTCAGAGAGCGGTCCCGAAAAGAATAGGCACTGACCGGCTCCGGCGAGGCGCTTGAAGCAGCCCGCGCGACGGATTGACATCTGCATTTTCCAACACAGCGCAGTTTTCTGGTCGGTATCCAATAGTGCTCAAATAAGGGGAATCCAGCTTGCTGAGGCGCTATGATGCTTGCGGATTTCTAGTCATGACACCTGGCATGGTACAGCGTATGATCAGCAGAGATATTCAATTGCTGGTCTTAGGAATACGAATATTTAATTAGCGCGGCGTTCTTCCGCCAGCTGGCGCTGCGTTTAATTGTCCCTAGCACGACGGCGCATGTCCTGAGCATTGTTTTTCTGAATGTAGCACGCATTGCTACTGGCGTAACGCATGATTGGCATCACATCTGATATTTGATATAGGACCGGTCCACGCTTTCGAAAAAAAGACGATTAGGTAAGAAATAATTTACGCATTTCACACTAGCAAACGAGTTATGAAAATATTTCTTATAAACTATTTTCTTATAAACTTTCTTATACTCCTTAATATTTATTTTAAACTTTCTTATAAACGTATATTTCTTATAAATTTTGTAAAGATAAAGATACATCTTTTTTTCCATTTATTTCTACCCTAGCCTGAATCACGTCGTTATCTTGGCGCATTTTCTTTCCATCGTTCCTAGAAGCACTCCCGCTTGCGTTACTTCGGACGTTGAATAGTTAGTTGCAACAGGCGGCGTAGTTTGGAAGCTAGGTGCGTTCCAAGTCAAAGCCTAGACAGTAGCCATTGTCGAAGCGAGTCGGGTTTCTCTACCGTATCTCCTTTCTTCTCGCTCGCTTTCTTTTTCTTTTTCCCCAAAAAAGCGGTTTTGCGACACTGCGTCCTGTGTAGTATAGTGCGCGTGGTGTGGTGTACACAGCTTCGACAGCGTCTATGGCTGATGACGGAGTCACGACCCTCACGACACGACGAGGCCATTGGCGACAGTCGTGACGATTGCGCGACACGAGCTCCGGTATACGTACGAGGGCTTCAGTCCAAGATAAAAAGGAACTGAACTCACTGCCGCCACGTGATTCGTCCAATCCCAGAGCAGGAAACGCCGCTCAAAAAGAGACAAGCCCGCCTTCAACAAGCGTACCGAGTGGAAGAAGGAAGAGACGCAGCGTGGTACACTTGCAGGGAGTCTAGGCCTCGCAGGATTCACGGTGAAATGACCAAAACGTGATCCCATTCATTTCACGTGCCGCTTTCCTCATCCCCTTTATTCATGTCGTTTTTCGTTGGTGTTGATTCTCTTTTGTGTGTTAAAATTTTCGCGGAGACGGCTATCCAGCTTATACGCTGGCAGCGACAGCGACGACAGAGTCACCGTCAGTTTCAGTCGGTTCCACTCAGGCCGGTGCGTTTTTTTCTTTTCAAGAGCATTCTTCAGGAAAACTATTTTAAATATCGTGTTTGTGACTTTAGGCTGTGCGCGGCGACAGGAACTAGGACCCGAACCTTGGAATGTGTGGACGATGTGTTAATAGTGTTGTTCGTCCTCGGGTTTTATATATATTTTTTTTAAAATCAGGGGGAAAAATTGGGTGCTATTTTCTGAACTGATAATCAGGGAGAAATCGTTTTTTTTTGTAAAAAACATTTCGTAATTCGAGTTTTTTAGTGTTATATCTTACATGCACTAAGTAATATACACAGTTTATTTTGTACGGTATCGCAATCTTTTGAACTCTAACGAATTAAAATTGGTGTTTATTTCAAGCTGATTATCGGGGGACACCAGGGTTTTCTAGAAAAGGCTCTCCGAAATTTGGTATTGTTTGAAAATGAATGAGTAAGGATGACAAAAAAGAAAATTGATAACTGCTAAGCATTGAAACATTTTATTCACAGAAAGCTGGTCATGATTTTTTGCATGCTTGTTTACAAACATTACCATCTGCTTGCGCAACATGTCGGTTTTCATTCGAGACCTGTCTGATCGCTGAACGTATGCATCTCAACAGGGAGGAAGTTCGCTAAACAACACAGCTTCCATTAGCTAGTCACAACAATGTCAGCAAAGCATATGCCAGCCTGAGGTAGCGGGCGGTAGAGTCATGTCAATACTCAATGAGTTCGGAAGCTGTGTTTTTGGGGCTCGCGTATAGCAAGTACTGGTTGAGAACGGCGGACCGTCAGCGCACGATTGTGCAGATCGTTACCTTGAAAAGGTCCATTTGGGGAGAAATCAGGCTTAATTAACCCGTTTCTCCCGAGAAACGTCTTCTGGGGATAAAAATAGGGTACAATCGGGTTTTACCCGAAAATGAACAACCACAGTATTAAGGGACATTCTGTTTCCAGGTCAGCACAGGCCGGGCACTTCCTCTTACATCTAGCGCCCTCTAGTGGTTATCTTTGAACAATGCTGCAATCTTCTTGATCAATTGCTTAAACGAACTGGCTGTTCGGTTTATGTAGCCTCGCGGGAAAGTTCAAGCAATTTTTGCTATTTATATCAGAATTCTTAATTTAAAAAATGCTTCCTTAAATCAGTTCTACACATTCTTTCCGTAAATAAGGGTGGTTTAGTATCCCGTAGGTCGCTTTACGTGCGGAGAGGATCTTGTCACCACGTTTAATTATAAAGTTTTGCATCGCGCCGGAAGTGTCCGGTCTGTGCTGACTCGGAAACGGAATGTCGCATGTATCTGCAATTCGGTCAAAACAGCTTCAGCAATGTGGTCGTGGTGGTACCAGTCAGATGACTCTTACCCATTCAGGGAGATTGGCCTGGAAATGCGTGCTTTACTGAGAAAAACGATATCGGTTTTTGGGAAAAATAAAAATAAATACATTGATACCTCGTTAACTCGAAGTAATAAAAACCGGGAAAAATTTCTAGATAAGCGGATTTTCGAGATAAGCGAAGTTGCGCGAAATGCTATGAAATATCGAGTTATTAAAAAAAAGCGCTACTATACTTGCCAGACCTTCAACAGCAGCTTCTAGTACACTGTACCTCTGCGTATGACTCTACCATCACATGATGTGCGACAGGGTTGCTTGACGAAGTTGATATGCCGTCTAGGCTCAGACTTCATGTTCGGGGAAAACATCGGCTTTGTCATAGGCGCAGCTAAACGAGAAAAAAATCGAGGGATTAAGGTGCGGCAGCATCGCGCGAATCCTGTGAAACGGTCTGCGGTGGCGAAATTTTCGTCCCACTGTCACTCAAGATTTCCAGATTTCCGCAGTTAGGCCCAAAAATACTTCGAAATAAAGGGCAACGACTTCATGGGACGTGTAGGAAATGGTTCGGCGCGGGGGAAAATTTAGACTTAGCCGATTTTTCGAGATATGCTAGTTCGAGTTAACGAGGTATTACTGTATTTCGATATAACAACGCATTAGTTGTTGGAGCCCAGAGAAATATGAGGAGAGCATAAACAGATGTAAAAAAAAAAAACAATTGCAAGAAAAATAGGAGGCAAGTATAAAGGAAAAAGAATGTGGTGCAGAAGAAGCAGTAAGCAAATGGCACGTAGATTAATGCGAAAACGGCAGGGCCAAATGGCAGCTAGCACGGCAACCGACCCCATTCCGAAATGAAAAAGTGTACCGCACGGCAAAGATCCCCGTGGCAGAAGCCCAGTCTGCGGGCCACCGACTGTGCTTTGTCGTCATCTGCGATAAACACCCCTGGCGCTTTGCGCCACTGTCCCCTTATTTTGGTTTTCGTAGAAGTGCATGCAACGAAGCCTGTTCGCAAGCATACAAACACGCTTCAAGCAGGGCACGTACCTCCGGCATCGTGTGGTCTTACGGGAAATAAAAGAAGCTCACATTTCACACGGTCCGTTTATTGTTGGCCCCTTAAAAGCAATAGCGCAATAGCTTGGTAGCAACAGAAAATGTGAACGGCTCTGTAGGACCCTAGTCTTCTGGGCTGCGCTAGCACTTTTTTAGGATGTAGTTTCCTCAATTAGCTCTGCGGACGTTTTTTACATTTGGACTGCTCTGAAACAAAAGCTTGCAGTGGTTGGCGCGAGGTTTTAAACGAAACGTTTATCAGGCTGAACACGGCTTTTTTTTTTTGTTTAATGCAGAAAAGATAAAGCTGGAGTTATCTAACGCAAAAGTTTAATCAGGAACAAAACCTCAAGGTTTTAAAGAGCGAGGCGGCTGGGTGGCTTTAAGATGCTGAGCGCGAAGCCCCAGATCCGATTCGAGCCTCTCTCGGCTGCTTTGCAGGGACAAGCTTACCATAAAAACCAGAATTAAGTCTGCGCACAAAATTTTAGAACAGTTTTTCGCTCGTCGAGGCTTAAACCCTTACCTTTGGCACGCGCCGAAAATTTTTCCGTTTGTCCCTTTTTTCATTTTCTCTACTATTGCAATTCATCTATTTCAATTACTCACATTCTCCCCGTCCATTATTTGTCCGCCCGCAATGACCATAAATGCAAAGTTGCTCCCATATTTGCGAGGGCAAAAAATATCAAAATATTGTGTCTCTCACTGGCACTTCTGCTTTCCAAACTGCGTTGGGTACGTTTTTAAAGGTATAGGATGTTTGCAAGTGTGTAAGATGTACAAATGCCACTTTTGTAAGCCCTTTGTTTTCTTTGAAAATTTTTTGAACAGTGAATTATTTGTAAACCTGACCTCCGCGAGTGCCTCGTTCAGTGGTGTCATCCACTGCAGATGTCAATTGCCCTCTCTCTCTCTCTCTCTCTCTCTCTCTCTCTCTCTCTCTCTCTCTCTCTCTCTCTCTCCATTATTTTTTTGTAATTGAACCTTTTACACAGATGTGTGTCTGACTGCCATTTGTAGTTTGTGTTCATATGTGTTGAGTTATACCTTGCTTGAATTGCATTCTCCCTATTTAATGCCCTTGCGGGCTTTTAGGGTATTGAAAATAAATAAATTAAAAAAAAACACACTAAAAACTCTATTACAACCCCCCTCCCTCCCAACAATGCTTGCAGCTGCAGTCTAATTGGTGAGAAACGGGTAAAGGTCATTCCGCTTTTAACATAAAAATTTCCCCGCATTTCCCCGAGGGGAAGAATGTGAACGTGCTAATGCATGAGTTGAATTTGCGCGGTTCGGTAATGTTCGCGAAAGAGAGATCACACACACACACACAACTACAAAGAAAGAAAGATGCATTTATTCACAGACACTTATTTGTGTTGTCGCTGTACTTGATTGCTAGAGCGGATCTCAGCTTTGAAATTTCGTGTCAGTACTCCTTTAAGCAGGTGCATTAGCCCTTCTCACGCCCGATTCCTGGCCAATCCCCCACGTGGGTATGTGCCATGCACAGACACCTATTTGTGTTGTCGTTGTACTTGATTGCTAGAGCGGATCTCAGCTTTGAAATTTCGTGTCAGTAAGCGGGTGCATTAGCCCTTCTCACGCCCGATTCCTGGCCAATCCCCCACGTGGGTATGTGCCATGTCAGCGGCCAGGCAGCGCGCGCCCATCTCCCCCCGTTGCCAAGGAAGACGAGGAGTTTCCTGGCCAATCCCCCACGTGGGTGTGTGCTATGTCAGCGGCCAGGCAGCGCGCGGCCATCTTCCCCCGTTGCCAAGGAAGACGAGGAGCGCGCGCACCCGCAGCTGTTGCTATGTGGACGGACGGCGGTGACCGGAATTCAGGGTCGCTTATAAAGTGCATTCGCACTTAAAATCTTTACGAGGGCTAGTTGGTGGGGTATCTTGAAGGGGTCAACAGCGCACGTAGACGAGGACGCACAAGGAAGAGAGGACAAAGCGCTGATTTCTAGCTGTACCAGCTTTTGTACTTACGAAGTGTCAATCCCAAGGTTTTGCTAAGACAGAATAAGTGTAGGCTGGGGAGGAGGTTAGCAGGTGGGCGGGAAGAGGACTCACAACTGATTGGTTGACAAGTGAGAGGAAGTTCAAATGTGGAGATGGAGGGTGACAGCAAGGAGAAACAAGAAAAAAAAATTCCCCCGCATTTCCCCGAGGGGGAGAATGTGAAAGTGCGAATGCACGGTTGTCGGCCCGCTTGCGGCGCTTGCGCTCGGCCCCCGCAGCCCACCGCCTCGCCGCCTTCTCTTCCATCTCTTCCATCGGGTTTGTAGTATCACGTGTACACCACGCAGTTATCAAGCCGCTATAACGCCGCTGAGTCGCCAACGCACGCCGCTGACGACGTAGTTTGAATGCGTTAAAGATATAAGGCGCGTCACTGACACTGATATCAGCGTCGCGTCCGTGGCTTGGTCTGTAGAGCGTCGCGCTGCGGCCGCAAAGTCCTCGGATCGAAACCTGGCGCCGGATGCTGTTTCTTTTTTTTAAATATAGAGGAGCACTGCGGACGCCGACGCCGCCGCCGGCGGTGGATGGTTTGGGGTCGCTTATAAAGTGCATTCGCACTTAAAAGAAGGAAGAAAGGTCTTGGAGAACACGGCGGAGAGGGGGGGTCGATGGATGGTCAAGTACGCGATGCCGATTGGTCATTCGGGATATCGAAGCTTCCCGAAAAATATCAACTTAACATTGGAAGTTCAGCTTCCTTCTTTGTAGTACTTGTACAAGTACAAAGTACTTGCACAAGCACAAAGTACTTCTACAAGTACTTGCATTTGTACGAAGTACTTGTACAAGTGCAAAGTTTTTTGTACAAGTACAAAGTATTTTGTAGAAGTACAAAGTACTTTGTACAAGTACAAAGTAGACGTACTTTGTAGTAGTTGTAGTGCTAAAACTACTTGTAGTACTTTTAGTAAGCACGCACATGGCAAGTCTTAAGCTACCAGGTGGTGAGTGGGAACTCCCGGTTGGTGAGGCCACGCTGGCTGAGGGAAAAGCCTTTATCTGCGCAACAATATCGCCCAACAATTTGCAGTCCATTTTTAAATGGTGCGATGATCTGTTTTTGTCCTGTACTTTACGAGCTGCACGTTACGGAAGTCTGAATTGGACTGCGTCACAAGCGTGTTCCGAAAATTCGTTTTCTTGAAAATATTTACGGTGGCTGAAGGAGTTAATTAACAGATGTATTCAATGTGACCAAGCCGTCATCGCGGAGACAATCAGTGGACAGCCTTCCAAGACGTCCTGGGTTGGCAGCGCGAAATGAGTCCGCAGAAGGCTCGCTCGCTTTAAGCTTGGAGAAGCTCACTTGTTTTCTTCTTATTCATCATCATCATCATCATCATCATCATCATCATAATCCTGTCTACGCCCACTGCAGGGAAAAGACCTTTCTCGTACGTCTCCAATTATACCGGTCCTGTGCTAACTGCGACCAATTTATCCCCGCAAAATCCTTGATCTCATCTGCCCACCTAACTTTCTGCCGCCCCCTGCCACGTTTGCCTTCCCTAGCGAGGCAAGCAAATTCCTGCAGAAGTTTCTGCAGAAATGCCGGTTTTCTGGTTTTTATTATGGTTTAAAAGTTGATGTAAGATCTTGTCGAACTAATCTGTATTATGACTTTTATTCCGAGAATAAGAAGAGACTGGAACCACATTAGCCGTGCCCCGTAACGGACACAAATACCTTCAGGACTGTCACCCATCAAGAATTGCTTGAACTCTATTTTTGGCACATTTTTTGTTAAAGGGACCCTGCAACACTTGCCATCGACTACTAGTAATGTATTTTGGGATAAAGTCTATTGTCCCAGAAATCTCCTCCCGCAAGAATTATGAAAATCCGTTCACAATTAACGAAACTACGCGCGATGAGAAATCGCGCATAATCGTTCCCTCTCAACTCGACCGCGGGCAACGCGACGAAAGCTGCGCGCTCTCTCCCGGAGAGGGGGGCGGCTCGCGGCGTTCTCATCGGCGGCCTTCGATATATCACATGCCGGGTAGTTTTCTCCTTTTCTCCGCAACGCGGAGGGGCCTATTTCCGGTCTGGTGCCACAAAAAAGCAGGCATGGGTGCCTGCTCGCAAGTGCGCGCTCGGGCTCGCAGGGCGTTTTTGAAGCAATAAACGTTTGTAGTCGAGTGGTCCCGTTGAAAGGGAAGTATTGAGCTCATCACTCAAACTCCGCGCGAACTCAAAACACAAAGAAACGGCAAAACTGTGCCTACAGGTTCAGGCATAGAAGAGGTTCGTACACAGCGATGACGACGACGGAAATGGGAGAATCTAGCCGCGAAGTTGACCAGTGACAGCCGATCGGGCAGCCATGGCCTATGTGACGTCCCTCAGGCCATGCATAACGAGGACAACTGAAGAGAGAGCGGTTTGTTTTTCCGCGTCTTTCACGGCGATTTGCGCGCTCACCGCTTCACGTGCACGTGTAATATTTGGCTCAGGTATTCCTGGCAGTGTAATCTAAACGTTGCGCAGGTTTACTTGCACTGCTCAAAGAGTGTTGCAGGGTCCCTTTAAGCCCATGCCTTTTTGTAACACCCTCGGTCCCTGAAAGCAAACAAATGAAATGGAATGAAGGGCTGGCTGATGGTACCCGCTAGTTACTCACACATGCATGTCTAGTACGAATTATTCTAAAAGTAGCTGAACGCAATCAAGCATCACGAAGATCAACATCACCTATGAAAAGCAAAAACGAGCGAGTACAGGCCGCCACAAGACTCAGTTTAATCTCTAGTGAGTCACACCGTACGCCCTTAGCGCAGAAAAAACCACAATCCGGTTGCAAAATGGCCCTCAAGTCAAAATGAGTGAGCTTGCGCCTTTGTCTTCGTAACGGTCCTGACGGCCACGCATAGCGTTCACCCTGACGCCAAGATGCAATTGTCTGCTCAGAAAACGGGCTCACTTTCGACAGCTGCAGGGGCAGGCGTGAACTGACTCGGCTTTCCTCCTGGCTTGGCTCGGAACGGCTGCTTATTCATTGCGCCCGCTAATGATTCGCGACCTTTCCTCAAAGAGGAGCACAGGGCTTCGTGGTTAAGTGCTCCTAGGGGCCAGGCTAATCCAAGGGAAACATTTTCATCAGGACCATGCACCTTGAGCAAAAAGTGACGCGGCCGCTGCCGCTCGGCGTATAATTGAATGCAGGCAGGCCAACGGGCGACTTCTAGTACGTTGCAATGGAGGTGCGTCGTTTCCATTGTGCGTGGCTGCAGGACGACGATAAAAGCGCTTTCTGTGGGTTGATCCATTCGCCCAAAGAGTCTGTTCGTGGGTTCTTTGTGAATGCTGACAACCACAGACCTGTATTAGCCTCGAAAGAGAGGCGGTAGCAGAAGCAGAAGTCTGCTCAGAGATTTCTGCTCTTGCCTTCGCCTGAGCCGCGTCGTCAAAAACGACACGATCAAACACCCTGCATATATCAAAACTGCTCGAACGTCTCGCTTCACTTTCATACCTCTGCATGTTCCTTTCATGCTACTTCGCCGTGGTAGTACCGCCAGCTTAATAACACGTGCGTCTCCAAAGGAATTAACACCTCATCTACTAACGGAGTTCCCTAGCCTCCCTTCTGCGCCTTGCTTTCAAAACGCCCTCTTCGTTGTCTCGTTTAGTCCAGTGAAGTAGCGGTATTTTGGCTTTTGCCTCCCTGCTCATACTTTGCACGGCAGCCCCTTTGAGCCATATTATTGTTACACGTATACCGATGGCACGCTACACATCGACTTTATTCCTTGTGATAGCATGTGAATGCTAGCATACAGAACAGAAAAAAAACCCTTCAAATTAAATAGTTTATTTTGGGCACTCTCCTCGCGTGGAATCTATCGATAGTCATTTGTTTTTAGGCACTCGTGAAGCTTATCCCCTTATCTTCAGTAGGAAAAGAAAAACACTGGCTGTGTATTTGCCCTTGTAGAGAGCGCGTGCCAACAGTTGCTGCTCGCTGCCCACACTCAACAGCCGACATTATTGCAAGCCCACGCGAAATCGGATGGTGTGTCTGTCTTCGAAAGTCACGTTGGCACCTCTACGAGAAGGGAGTTATGCACACTTAGGACAGGACTACTCTAAGGTGGGACTCTTATCGGACCCTGAAGGTCGAATTCTTCCTGAGTCGACTGCGCGTGCGGTGATCAAAGTTGCAGCGAGCAGGGAGCACATTTTGCAACCTTCGCTTTCTTTAGTGGACGAGTGGGCGATAAGAGGCAAGTTATAGGCTGTATTCGACTCCTTTGCTCGGAGATATGTACGAGGGGCTGTGATAGCAACCCGCAAGATACTTCAGAAGTGAAGTTGGGCACCAGCTTATACATAATGCCGGGCTCGGAGAGTTCGTACGTCCACATGAAATATGTAACGCCGCGGAGCCTTTGCCGGGCACACAAACATACATACACGAAAAAATCTTTTCCCTTCAAGCTAAAATGAATCATGGTCCAAAGTGTGCCGCTTTTCCAGTATAAGACTGCTTTTTCGCCGGTCCGATACTAAATTATAACGTTTGCAAGGCCACAATATAACTTGCACTCATACGATTCATAAGCGCATACTACATGTGATGATCTGGGGTATATGTTAAATCACTTTATTTCCCTCGAGAGAGATGCGAGTAGCGACTCATAAGCACGAAATGCTTCAGGGAACTCGAACTGCTGATTTTAGGGCTCCCATACGCACGCCAGATCGTGCAAGCTGCAGGAGTTTCCTTAATAGAAAATGTACATGCCATTAACATCTGGTCACCTGCAGTGCCGCCAGAGTGAACCATTTGTAACCAGGTTGGGCAACACATCAAACAGCGTGCTGTCTTTTATTATTACGAAACCCAACCTCGATACTAATACTCAATGCAATCTGCGCGTACCAGCTTGACTTAAAGCACCATTGGAAGACGACAAAGTATCCAAAAGTCGTGCCCAATGATGTCATCGTAACGAGTGCTGCGTATGGTTCCCGCCAATTCTGCGCGACAGATTTTAAAAGGGCGCTATTAGGCATAATGTTCGCAGGTTCAATTTCAAGTGTAGTGGCGAACTCGACGTAATTGCTTCAACTCAATACCTGTTTCAAACACTCGTAAACGAAGACGGACACGATATCCTGTTGAGTAAAAAAATGGAGAACCCATCGAAAAGTGTAGACGCCTTAACCCGATGGTAGCCAACCGTTTGGACCCGAAGGGAGTAATGAAGGAAAGAGAGCCTCGGACGAGGATTCGCCTGCATGCTGCGTCTTCTTGGAGTTCTGCGATAACGAGAAGGACCCATGGATTGTGTCCTTCAAGATAAGGGCTGGCCTAAGAGCTGTATACGTAACAATATAAAGGCTGTTGGCGCAATTACGCCACAGAAATATCCGCGATCAGTAATCGTTGCAGAGTAAGGAGGCCCAAGTTAGACAACGGCTCAGCGAGATAACGAGAAAACAGCAGTTGGGAGAATGATTCCCAGATAAATATATTTGTAGATGTGTCTATATATGTGTATTTATGTGGTGAAAATGTAATTTTACATGCAATATTAGACAAAAGTTGAAGGAATTGCACTATTTGTTATTTTTATTTTAGAAAACATAGAACATGTGGCGATTTTTTCTCATGGAATGTATTTTGTCTTGTTTCTGTGTAACACGCAAACCGATTGCACACCGTTGTCTGGTGTACCAGTTGCTCGGGCTTTGTCAAGCTGAAAAAGTGGCTTTTACTACGGGGAACCATCCACTTGTGGAAAGTAAACTTATTTGATTTGATTTGAGAGAAAACCAACACATAATAGTACATCCGCATCTATATGCGGAAACTACCACTTCCTGGCATCGGCTAGATGCGAATGTCGTATGTGCAAACAGAAAGGTGAACCCTCACTGGTAGAAATTTGGTGAACACTATGGGCGAAAACAGCCGAAGGCTGACACGGACTAGAACCACCTTCCGCCTCCATCGCTGGCAACCACGATCCGTCATCATTCAAGGTGCCTATTTCAACATTGAATAACTTTACCCACTCCTCTCTGTAACGTCCTTCAAGGCAACGAAAGCAATAAAACTAACTAACTAAGTAACTAACTAACTAACTAATTAACTAACTAAGTAACTAACCAACCAACCGACTAAATAAATGTTGAATAAGGTGAGGATAAGCACAACTCCTTGAGGGACGCCACGAAAGGTGTACTGTTGCCAGGGGAGGCCGCGTGTCGTATCCATTAGAATCATCTCCTACACAAAAACCTCTCCAAGCGCGAAATGCAGTAATTACCTCTTACGCTCTCCAGGGCGTGGGTAGTGCCTTCGTGAGGCACCTTTGTTCAAAGGAAAAGACAAAAGAGCAGCAGTTTGTGACGGAATAAAACCCGGTCTCATGCGTGGCATGCGAGAACACCCTGTGCTTGGCTAAACAATCAGTGGTTCTTCAGTTGAACGTAGCTGGCAGGCGCGAAGCTGTAAGGTCTCAGGCATAAATTATATGCATGATACAGTCCAATCTCGTTACTACGAACCCCACATAAATGAATTTCTCACATTACGAACTTTTTCAAAACTCCCGCCGGACTGCTTATATTTTCAATGTGAAAATATTTCAGAACTACGAATTTCAGTATAGCGAACATTTCAGAATAACGCACGTAATTTATTTTCTCCTTTACAGTCGAGGAACATCAGCATTACGAATTCGGGTAAAGTAAGAGTGCCACAACTCTCGCGTGAAACAGAAACCGCCGTTTCTGTGTGTGTGCCCCCCAAGTGGAGTAGCTATCACCACCATGTTGATTGCCAATTCCTAGCGCCACCACAAAGCTGTAGTTTAGTGTGCAGTAGCCTAGCCAGCCTAGCCGCCTTTGCCTCTTTTCTCTCTCGTCAATTGCTTTGGGTGCCAGTCGGTGACCGGTCGGTGGTTTGGTTGTTCCTCATGGTATTCGCGTGTGCGGGCAAGTATTTCTTTGCTGCGAGTGATCTTGCTGCGAAGTTTGTGTGAGATGCAACGATGAATGCAGCTAGCGACACAGCCAAGAAGACGTGACGACAGTCATCGTGCCGACTCGACCGAAGACGTTCGGGGGTCGCAGAACACCGAAGAAGATGAGATAGTGTCAGAAATTGATGTTTTACTGCGCATGAACAAAGTTGACACTTTCATCGCTCGTTGCGATGACGTACCTGATGAGGTATTGCGCAGAGGGGAATCTCTCGTGCGTGCTGCACTGGCCAGAAGAAAATAACTGATTTCATCAAACAAAGCTGCTTTGAAGTGAGTGCGACGTTTTGAATTGAGAGCTTGCTTGTCTGCACACGCGTATGCTTATAACGTACGTCATTTTCACTTCTAGGTATGAGCACTGGAATATAGCTGCTGCAAGTTTTTCATTACAACGATATTTCGACATTACAAATGATTTTGGGCCGTTCTGCGTGATTCGTTATATCGAGATTTGACTGTATTACTCTAACGTGAGCCTTCAAGTGATATCGCTACGAAGAGCGGGTAAATTGCGAATGTTCTGGATGCTGATATGGCGCAAGAATAAGGGCTCAGTAGTACAGTGAATTTGTCGTAGCATGGTGAGCAGAGGGAAGGGTCTCGCAGGGAAATGAGTGCATAAAATTAATATGGGACTCAATGTCGTGCGTGTGGGAGCAGGCGGTCACAAATGCCGCCTTGAGATGCGTTCTGCAAACTTCCGAGTGTCGCGTCTAGGACACTACGACTGGAATACCGTTACTGCCAGAATTGGAAAGAATTGCAATGAGGGTACCCGCGGATCTTCTGTGCAGATAAGCTTGTGTTTTCAATGTCGTTCACGTCCGAAATAATACCGAACGGCTGCTCCACGCGCAAGTTGAGCTAATCTTGCATACTTGATTGGGAGGCCTAAAACGTCTTCACGTCGCACCGTTCTAAGCTAGTTTCTTTATACAGATAGGAACAACATCATCACAAGGTCCCCTGCATTTACGAGACCGTTAGTGGATGCGTCGATTTTAACGACGTTGTAAGGCACACGTCTTATCTTTAATGTGCCACTTGTTCGCGGTCGTGATCTGCCTAGGCGCGGCGAAGCCGAACGCCGTTGGGAAAGTATAATTTAGGGCTAGCTGGGAAGCGCTTATTCGGAGCACGGCCTTAGCATCCTGTTAGAGTCCGTTGAAGTTTACGAGATGATAATGGTTATCTCACACTCACCCGAAGCATATCAAAGACGGTGTCAAATTTTCAGCCCATCTCCTGTATGTTATGTCCCCCCGGTGCTGCTTAGATTTGACTTTTAAAACAAGCTGGTTCATCTTACGATGTTAATTATTTTGGACTTAAATACCGTGTGCACCGGAAAGGTTTGCACTAGCGTCACTAAATAAAGGCTTTTAGAGTATCGGCCCTCTTTTCTCTCATTGTTACGTGCCGCCAGGATTTTCATTGGTCGGTCGGCACCACGTGATATTCATTTACATAGAAGCACAGCCATTTTGTTTCTGAGCGTCTCTCCTCTCTCTCTCTCCATCGTTCTCTCTCTCTGCTGCGCGGACGCTAGCAGACGGTCACACTCTGTCCGTCAGACCGGCGGCGGTTTCGTTGGGAGAGATGGCAACACTGCAAGCCAGAAACAAAATAACCCCAGACGCTTCCGGGTGCACGAAGTGGCGGCACTTAAGCGTAGCTTGTTTAGTGACGCTAGTTTACACCACACGCGAGGACGAGCATGAAGCTGTCTATATACTGAACGGTCCTGAGTGTAGCCTGTATAGGGCACTGTGACGCATTACTATTTATTCCTGGTCAAGCATAAACAGCTTGTGGAAATCCTGGCTGTCGGATTGGCAGGCCTGTGACTGCGTCTAAGCCATGCGTGATTGCTAATCTTGGCTGGACTATGTAGATGTCAGTACTTGTACAAAGTGACTGCAGCTGCGTGGGAGTGCTGAAAAGGTCGTACGTGTGTGCCTTCGGCGTAGTGCCTCTCAATGCAACGGTGACAGATTTTTCAACAGCATAATTAGGCGCACAGCCGGAAAACGTGGGCTCCAACACCAGCTCCCCTCACTCACATCCTTCTTTGCTTGCGTGCCATTATTGGATGCCATAAATACAACCGGTCAGGGACGTAGGCATGGTCAGGGTCATACCCCCTTCCAAAATTTTTCGGCAACAGTCCTTCCTTCTCAAAACGTGTATCCAAACCCGTGAAAAAAATTCTGGCTATGGGATTACTTGCCACCACCATTACCCCGAACATACAGAAAGCGGCATCAGAAAATTGCGATATCAGACGGTCCAGCATGGGTATACCCATCGAGGAAATTTCGCAATGTTCTGCAGTGCATTGGTGCCGCCACTTTGGGCGTGCCATATAGGTCTCAAACAAAGACGTTGAAACTAGGAGCAGGCACTTAGAAGCACGCTTACCAACCACGGACTTGCGCACTTGCCAACCAGGGGGTTTCGAATCACCCGAAATGTTTTTCATCCAGCGCGTAAGCTTGACTTGTTAGTTTCGGCAAAACTCCTTCCTTCCCAAAACCACCCCTAACCTCCCTCCCTCACCCCCCCCCCTCAGAAAAAAAAATTACACCATCTTCCCGTGGGGAACCCTGATGAAGATGCGAAGGGGTTCCGTGTGGTTCCATTGTGTTGCCGTTATGTTGAGTGATCTGGTGTTTAGTAGCGCTCGAAAGAATTCCTCGTCCGGGTCCACACCGGTGGCAAAGGCACGCAAGTACTGTTGTGTTACGGTTAGTAGGCGGTAGTTCTCGAGGCGCCGAAACTCATCCATCATGTTCTTGTCGATGTTGTCGTCTCTGTGGTAGAATCGCTAGTCTCCGTCAGCGTTGGTGAGGTAAAGGTTGTTGACGTTGCTGCACCGGTTGAGAGCAACGTACACGCCCTCGTCTTCGCAGCTTTGTCTTCTTCTCCTTCTTCTTCTACAGCGGTTCCCCTACGGGAAGATGACGACGATGGTTGAACGCGAAGCTATCTCGTGATGGATTCTTTGGTTGGCCAATCCCTAGGGGCATCCTGCCACAATCATCATCAGAGGCATGCGGACGGGGCATGGACGCGGGACATCCCCCCGAGCAAGAGATGCTTCTCATCTAAAATGATAAAGCCTTTCTTACGCATACTGCCACCTGCCTCTACCCGACGTCCTTTCCAGTGTTCGTGTGCCTCTAATTTTTCTACCTTCTTCCCCTAAGTCTCTTGCCTTCCCCTACTGCTCACTCTGTACCTCCGCAGCCATTAAAAATAAAATTATACGTTGAGGGAATGACATTTGTTTAAAGTGGCATGTCAGTAAATATGAATCGGAGTTCTTGCTTTTGTGACAAAGAGAAAGCACGAATAAAGGGATCATTGAACTAAGCATTGTCGCCTGACTGGCGTCGTCTCTGTGCGCCGTAGGTATTTTTTTACTTTTCCCTGGTAAAGTAAACATTTCCACCGGTCGTATCATCATCCTCCTCATCAACAGCCTACTCAGGTCCACTGCAGGGCGAAGTACTCTCATAAACCGCACCTTTCCTGCCCTGCTCGAGTCCATTCCTTACCCACAAACTTTCTTACTTCAACCCTCCATTCAGCTGTCGCCCTTCCCCTCCTTCTAGGCCCGTCGCTCGGCATCCACCCTGTCCATTGGTTGTCATTTCGTCTCACTACATGGCCAGCTTAAGTCAATTTCCTTATATATTAAGTTTACTCATCGTCCTCATTTCCTGGTGAACTCGCTCGTCAAAACAGCATCGTTTGTGTGCTTGCTGCAGTTAACACCGTGCAGGTTTGTCCACCGTTGCAACCTGACTTCTAAAACGCACGTATGGAGGGTTTGCATGCACCCAATACGGATTGCAGAGAAACCCACTCTCTTAAAATTCATATAGGCAGCAGCTGTGCTCATGGCAACTTTGTAATACAATAGCTTCCCTTTTCTGTTCTAAGCCATTGGGTTGGGTACGGTTGACCTAGAAAGTGTCCACACGTGTGCGCCTCCGGCAAAAGCCGAGAGCCTTTGAAAGGTTTCCGTCTGTTCGGACTGGCACCCTCGTTTCCCCACCATTACTCCCTCTCTCACTGGCTATCGCGTTTCTGCGTGCTTGGGCCTAGACAGCCATTTTCGAACGCACAAAAAAAGAGGAAAGATAAAGAAACAGCACAAGGAATAGTTAAACTATTTGGCGCCGCCTTGGAAATGACTACTCAAAGATGGCCATCCTTGAGCCTACAGCGTCCGGCGAGCACTGCCCAACGATGGCCCGCGTTGTCTCACGGTTAAACACAGGGTGTGTAACCCGACGTGACGAACCTGCTGCTCCTATTCCTTCTGGAATCCGGGGTGCATCTGTACATTTAATTTCCCCTTATGCTGAATAGCAAACTTCCAGCAATAAAAAAAACCTGCATTTTAACTACATCATCCTCATCATCATCACGATTATTATCATCACCATCATCCTCATATCTACGCCCACTGCAGGGCAAAGGCCTCTCCCCTCTGCTAACTGCGGCCAATTTATCCCCGCAAACTTCTTGATCTCATCTGCCCTTCTAACTTAGTGCTGCCCCCTGCCACGCTTGCCTTCTCTTGGGAGGCAAGCAAATTCCTGCAAAAATTTCGGCAAAAATCCAAGTTTTTTGGTTTTTATTATGGTTTAAAAGTTGGTGTGGGATCTTGTCAAACTAATCTGTATTATGACTTGAACAACCCTAAGCCGTGCCCCGTAATGGACATTAATAGCTTCAAGACCCTCACCCATCAAGTATTGCTTTAGCCCTATTCTTGGCACATTTTAACTACATGTCTCTTTTTTTGTTATTTTAGACTGCTCGAAACTCTACAGACTAGCTCTGTATATTGTTTGCCCACAGAATTTGTATTGCAAAAGCAGCTTTGGGATGCCCGGGAAATGCTGATAACTGCCAGGGATAGGCAAGTAAAAGAGACAGTTCACGTTCACGTGCAACCGCACTTTCGGTTCTGAGCTCTTTCTCTACTTCCCTCTTTGAAAAACTTCCTTTTTTTGAGCTCTATAGCTGCGCTGAACGTTCAATGTCGACGTTTATGCGTCAAGAGCTCAATGCGACAGCATTAGATAGCTTACTGTAACCATGAATTACGGTTTTAGCTGACCAAGATATGCTTTTTGAGTCACTTGCAGCACTCGACTTTAAACTGCAAACGCAAGCCGTAAGAGAGAGATATGCAGGGAGAGTAATGGTTTGATGATATACGTTTATTTCTTACAAACGCGGCCTATGGTTGTGGGGTTGAAATTATGAAACAAGCATAGGCTAAAGAAAATGCTATTATTTAATCAGTTAAAGGGAGTGATGTTTCTGGAGGGAAATGTTTCAGGAATAAATTGGTTTGGCCCATCAGCGTGGCTCAAAAAAGCCAGAAAAGAAGGCAGCACGTGTACACCTTCTTTCGTTTTAAAGCTGGGTCGATCCTCTCCTGGTAGCCCTGTGGACGCAGCGGACCTGGGTCGATCCTCTGCCGTGTGGACGCAGCGGACCTAGCTTGTCTACATGTAGTTCCCACAAGGCGGTGTTTTGCGCGTGCGAATCTTGGTGCGATACGGGAGGGCGCATTCCAGTACATAAATTGCACGAGTGGCCACAATGCATCACGACGTCGCGAGCACTGCTCGCCGGACCTCCCACCGTCCTCATGACGCTTATTTCCCATTTCCGGCGTCGTTTCCGTGTTCCTCGACAAAGATCCCACGGAGCGCGGTATGTGGCAGGGATAAGAAAACGTTCATGCATTCCCATTCTCTTGCAGTTCGTGTCTACACGAGCGAAGGTATGTCCCGAGTTACCCACAGCGCCGTGACCGAATTAAATGCTCGCCCGTGAGTTTATTAGTTCCACGGGCACGCATCGATGATTTCTGGACCTATTTCGCTTTTTGTCGTATTTACTTGGCGGAAGGGGGCGGCAAGGATATAACGGGCCGCAACGCCGGTAGTACAGGCGCTGGGGAATCGGACATTTTTTTCCCGGCTTTTGCGCAGTCTCGCTCGGCTAGCGATGTAGGCTTGCGAATCGCACTCACAGAGCGTGGAAAAAGCGGACCCTTTTCGAACACGAGAACATCGATTACGACGTCACGTTCCATCATCCCCCGACGGACGCTCTGCAGTGCAGCGGCAGATGACTGGTCGGGAACCGAGCTATGAAGGGCGGGTGAAACGTCGCCTCTTTCTGATATCTCCGTCTTTCTTCTTTTTTTCTCCCCGATAGCCTTACTTCTCTTTGTGTGTATGTGTCTATATCTTCCTCTTCAGCTGGCATGTTTACAAGCAAACGACACGGAGGACTATGACATCACAAAAGGAGGCCGGAAAGATTGCGCAAACCTGCCGTTAGCCGCGCAATATAATGCCTGACGTTGGCTCTTTTTTTCCCGTTTCGAGCGATCATCGCAAAACTGGATCAGCCTACAAGTGCAGTGGGTCACGACGAGAAACCATTTTCTTCGTTTATTCACGTGCAGTCCGGCGCCCGGGCGTCGTAGTCTAAGCGGTGAATAGACTGAATGCGAACTGGATGAACAAAGAGGAGCGTGTGCCTGAGGTTAGAACCACCTCGTACTGAGTAGAAGGCTCATAGAGAGCGCTCTTGCGGAGCCACGGTATACCGCAAGGCTGCCTTTTGTCTACCTTACTTTTTATGTTTGAGTGTACTGTGGTGTGATTGCGTCCGCAGGTGCACCGAACGTGTGCGGGGCGCCGTACCGGGACTGGTGCTTGTCAACGCGTAAATGTGGGCTAGTTCAGTCGAACTGTGAAACATGGTCAAGTAGCGGGGTAAAGACGGGACAAAAGTAGAGACCACACAGGTAGAGTAGAGTAGAGACCAGACATAGTAGAGACATAAGTAGAGACCATACATAGAGACCACTACTAGCGCTAGTCCTGAGTGGTCTATACTTTTGTCCCATTTTTACCGCGCTAGTTGACCATGTTTCACGGGACTGGTGCACCTATCTGCGGTCTATACTAGGAGAAGGATTAGTTAAAAAGTAACAAGGAGGAATAAACATTTATTGGGAGTAGAAAAAGGATGGTAGAATTGTCACTGTAGCGGGAAGCTTCCTCAATCTTGGCGGCTTTGGGCTCCAGCTGCCTGCATGGTCTTCGGAGCGTGGGATGGCCACCCGGCACGCGAACTGCTCAGGGGTGCGGCTGGGAAGGGGGGTAAGGAATGGGGTGCAGGGTACATGCCGTGTGGTCATGACATGAACGAATGGATAGTGTTAGCAAGTGTGTGGGAGCATTGCGTGACGTACAGTCATGAACAGATGAAATGCGAACACGAAAACAGGAACTAGAACACACGAATAGCGCGACCTCTTTCCATGCAAGTCATATTGTCCCGCGGATTTAGTACAACAGCAACAAAGCTCGGAAAATGTGCTTAACAAATACACAACTAGCGGGCCGTTTTTTGATCTGCACAATCTATATTCTCTGGTTTTCCGTGTTTTGGTTCATATTTTTATGTTCGCGTTCATGTGTACATGACTGTTCATGACGTGTTTTAGCTGCCACGGTAACACGCGTGAATCTACCGGCGGCGCACTGTGAGTTCCTCTTCCTCGGGTAGTTTGAAGCATGCTGAGGCGAAGACGTAGCTTTGTTGTCTAAAGTGGTGCCGAATGTTACTCTACCACCGTGGGATGCAGGTGTGTGATGAATGAGGCTACTCTTCCTGGAATGGCGGCAAAAAATGCCGATTCATTCCACTCCAAGGACTCGTGGAAAGTGGTCCACACGACGTGGATCTCAGGCAAGAGGTAGGTGGACTGTATAATGCGAAGAGTACGTTGGGAAATGCAGCCAGCTTGAGATTTGCTGCAGTCAGCTTGCGAGTCGGGGATGATGGGTGTACCCTCGCCTGTGCTTGTGTCAATGGACTTGAGCGCGAAGTGGATGAGGAATTCGATATTGTTGTCTACCACGGTGAATGCGAGCGAAGTGGACAGGAGTGTTAGTAGTGTCTGTATAACAGGCTCTGGATGTAGGGTCGTACGTATCACGGAGAGCAGTTTAAAGGAACTCTGCAACATTTCGGATAAGCGTTATCACTCTTACCTTCGCGTCTGGAAGCACTGTGGTAGCTGCAGTCGTCGCCAGCACGAAGCGGCACTGCGTGATTTCCTCGTCGCAGCAGACCCGCCTTCCGTTTATGCTTTGGTTTTGTGGCTTCTTTTTTTCTAAAGTGGCTATCTAAAGCGTTTATTACTACAACTGAAAAGAAGCCGGCCAATAGCGCCTGAATTGCTGCAATGACGTAATTTGAGCACCTGAAGAACTCCAGGACCGGGAAAGAGAGGAACATCTTTTGAGCAAGTTTCTAAGTTACCTGACGGGCACGGAGCAGTAATTTATGGCTGAGGTACTTTGTGAACCTTTATTCTAAGCACTGAATGTGTTTGTTGACTACGTTCTGAAAACATCTAGGATTAACAAAAAAGTTAAGGAAAGTGTTGCATGACCCGTTCAAACTACTGATGCATTTCGGGTATCGAATTACATTTATTGAGCTCATACTCAAAAAAGGTGAAGTGAAATAAAAATGAGCAACCTAGGTCAGTATTAAAGTCTGACCTGTCGGCCACTCTGGGAAATCATTCATTGCGTCATAGGAGATTTTTAATTTAAGCCTCTGGACTAAAGAGAGGGTTCTGCAGAGTAGGGGTGCGACGTTAAACAACTTGCAAGATGACGTCAGCGACATAAAGGATGCGATGAAGTAGCTGGTAGAGTGACGCGCTCGGCTTCCATTTTTCCCCGCTTTTGTCGCTGCCACTGTCCCGCGTGAAGACACTTTTCCTCGTCACATCAAATGTGCTCGTGAACGTTCTAGCGCCAACAGCAGCGGGATTTTCTTTTTCGTCCACTTCCCCTATTGCATCATCGAGATGGAAGTGCGGCACACCTCCCTCCATCGGTGTTTATGAAGGCTTGTAAACAATAAACCAAATTTTGCACGAGCTTCCGCAAGGACTCGCGAGGCGTGTAATTGTCTCAATTTCTCCTGCTTGCACAAAAAACGCGGGAAAACTAGCTCAAAACTAGAGTCCATTGGCTCGTGTTGTTGAAATCCCTCTCACACTTCACTTTTATCTTTACTTTCTACGAACACACCTTGAATGCAATCCAGAGCGGCTTCACTTTTCCGCATAAACTCGCAAAAAGCAACAAGAAAAACAAACTGGGCTCTCGTTTTCCGCGCTTCAGTTACGTAGACGGGGTACGGGAAACAATGGGCCGCACGTAATAATTCCTGCGTCACACGGTTGTATACGAGCTACGTACAGTAGGGCTGCCGCGGAGTCACTCTCGGGCCGCGATTATACCACTTGCCGCGAAGCTGCCCTTATTACCCTCACTCGTTTAGAAACGACAAAAGAGAGTGCGTGCCGCGGCATAAGAATGCACGATGGCTGGCCAGTGGCCTGCAATACTTTGGCGACATTGGTGCCACCTAGTTGCACTAAATAAGGTTTCAGAGCCATCATCGCCAGCCTATCTACGCCCACCGCAGGGAAAAGGCCTCTCCCTTTGATCTCCAATTACCCCGGTCCTGCCTTAACTGCGACCAATTTATCCCCGCAAACTTCTTGATCTCATCTGCCCATCCAACTTTCTGCCGCCCCCTGCCGCGCTTGCCTTCTCTAGGGATCCACTCTGTTACCCTTAATCACCAATGGTTATCCTGCCTTCGCATTACATGCCCTGCCCACGTCCATTTCTTCTTCTCAATTTCTACCAATATGTCCTTAACACGCGTTTGTTCCCTGACCCACTCCGCTCTCGTCTTGTCCCCTAATGTTACACCACCATCTTCCGCTCCATTGCTCACTGAGTCGTCCTCAATTTAAATTGAACCCTCTTAGTGAGCCTCCAAGTTTCTGCCCCGTAGGTGAGTACAGGTAAGATGCAGCTGTCATACACTTTCTTCTTCAGGGACAATGGTAGGCTGCCATTTATTATCTGAGAATGCCTGCCGAATGCACTCCACCCCATTCTTAATCTTTCTTATCTCTGCCTCATGGTTGGGATCCGGGGTCACAACTTTAGTTGAGTTTCAGAGTATTGGCACTCTTTTCTCCATTTCTTCCGTGCCGCTGCCATGATCATTGGTTGGTTTACACTGCGACAGTTCACGGGCGCCGCCATTTAGTTGTTTATGCGTTTTAGTCGGTCAGCGCTACTAGGCTTAGCTTGTCCTTTTTGCTACGCGGCAGCGCGCGACTGACGTCGCTACGAACGTGAATCAAAGATAACGCGCTCCGCACCATTTCAGCTGCAGAAGTGGCCGAATGCGCCGTTTTGCTGCATCTTCGGTTGTGTTGTTAACAAACGACCCGGTCTAAGTTAGCGGCGAGAGAGAGAGAGAGAGAGAGAGAGAGTAAACTTTATTTGAAAATAGAGAGAAAGGAATGTAGAAAGATTTATGGGTGAAGTCTTATTTCCAGAACTCCGGTGGCAAACGCCCCCAACTGCATGCGCTCTCTCTAGCAGCTCACGCTGTGTGGAGGGGGGTAAAGAGAATTTATTATAGTCCACATATCACGCTGTGTACTAAATTTCTTTAGAGGTTTGGTAGGTGTTCTGTTGCCAAATTGTAGGACAGTTGCAGACTGTGTTGGATAAGTCCGAACAAGCGATAACCTGGCACCACTGACCACGGCCGGGCTGGAGGAGCGGCGGGCGCGCATGCGCGCTCGCCGCTGCTCCAGTCCGGCCGTGCACTGACCAACACCAAAATGGCCGCCGTTGCTCAGTTGCGCCCCTCAGTGACGGTCCTCTAAAAGCTTTAGTAACTCTAGTGCCGCCAGCGTTTAAATCAGCACATTTATGACGGCGAGGAAGTTCGTCATGAACGGGTTTAACGAGCCAGTGCTTATTGGGGAGGAGGACGGCAGTGCGAATAACTGTGTGGGCGGTAACCTTCTGACGCCCTTCACGCTCTCAGTCGTCCTTCGTTCGTTTAGTGCGGGCGCGAAAAGGCAAGCTCGCATCCAACGGGCGTTTCCTTATTCCGTCTTCATAATAAACGCAGTTACGGCCGGCGTTTCTTAGACGTCGAGTTTCCCGGTTCTGCATTGTCCGTAGGCTCGAAGCAGACCTTGTTAAGAAGGGTTCCCCGTGGCCGATATTTTGGCGCACTTTTTTGGGGCGAAGCACCTTAAGGCCGAGGATTGTCCGGCGTCCGTGCTCACGGCACAGCACCGTGTAAATCCAAACATCAGTGAACAAAAGGCTTACAAAACGTTAACAAGAACAAATTAAAAGGTTCACAAAAGGTTAGAGAGAGAGAGAGAGAGAGAGAGAGAGAGAGAGAGAGAGAGAGAGAGAGAGAGAGAGAGAGAGAGAGAGAGAGAGAGAGAGAGAGAGTGCTCCTGGAGGGCCGTGCTGCGCATGCGCGACGAGCATTAAATTGAATTGGATTAAATTAAATTGGGTTTGGATTGGATTGCATTGAAATGGATTGGATTGGATTAAATGGAATTGTATTGTATTGGAATGGAAATCGCTTTAGCAGCAGTAAGCACTCTCACGGGTGATTTACGGTGAGAACGATCCCCAGTGCTTCGCCCACTCGTCATGATTCACTTCGTGGAGATGCGTGAATTTTTTCGGTCTCGCTCTTTCTGAAGTCTAATACAACACAGGACGGCCGTAGCGCCTGGCAAGGACAATAATATGATATTCCTACCAGACTCACTACGTACAGGTGTCGGTGATAGTGTTGATGTATGTAAACTTTTCTAACTCTGCGCCACCGCTGCACCACCAGAAATGGCGTAGCGGTGAAAAATTGAAAAATTACAGGCCGATCAGCTTACTGTCAGTCGCCTACAAGGTACTTACCAAGGTAATCGCTAACAGAATTTCTGCTACCTTAGATTTCAGTCAATCTAAACAGCAAGCAGGGTTTCCTAAAGGCTATTTAACAATGGGCCATATTCACACGATAAATCAGGTGGCAGAGAAGTGCGCGGGGTATACTGAACCCGTATATATAGCCTTCATAGATTATGAGAGAGCATTTGACTCGGTCGAAACCTCAGCGGTCATTCAGGCATTACGGAACCAGGGTGTAACGAGCATTATGTAAGAATACTAGAGGATATTTACAGTGGTTCCACAGGTACCACCATCCTCTATAAGGAGAGCAGTAAAATACCTATAAGGAAGGGCGTCAGGCAAGGAGACACGATCTATCCGATGTTATTCACAGCATGTTTACAAGAAGTATTCAGAACATTGCATGGGAACAGGTGGGAGTAAGGGTTAATGGAGAATACCTCAGTAACCTCAGATTTGCTGATGACGTTGCCTGGTTAAGTAACTCGGGGGAGGAATTGCAAAGCATGCTTACCGCACTGGACAAACAGAGTAGAACCGTGGGCCTGAAAATTAATATGCAGAAAACTAATTAAGTAGTGATCAATAACCTCGGGGCAGCACAGCGGTTTGAGATAGGTGGCGAGGCCGTGGAAGTGGTAAGCGAATATATCTACTTACGCCAAGTTGTGACCCCGGATCCCAACCATGGGGCAGAGATAATTCGAAGGATAAGAATGGGGTGGAGTGCATTCGGAAGGCATTCTCATATAATGAATGGCAGCCTATCATTGTCCCTGAAGAAGAAAGTGTATGACAGCTGCATCTTACCGGTACTCACCTACGGGGCAGAAACTTGGAGGCTCACTAAGAGGGTTCAACTTAAATTGAGAACGACTCGGCGAGCAATGGAACGGGCGATGACAGGCGTAACATTAAGGAACAAGACGAGAGCGGAGTGGGTCAGAGAACAAACGCGTGTTAAGGAGATATTGGTAGAAATAAAGAAGAAGAAATGGACGTTGGCAGGGCATGTAATGCGAAGGCATTGCAAGATAACCGTTGGTGATTAAGGGTAATATAGTGGATACCTAGAGAAGGCAAGCGTTGCAGGGGATGGCAGAAAGTTGGATGGGCAGATGAGATCAAGAAATATGCGGGGATAAATTGGTCGCCGTTAGCGCAGGACCGGGGTAATTGGAGATTAATGAGAGAGACCTTTGCCGAACCGAAGTCGCTGGGCGCGGGGGGTGTGTGAGAGATGCCGGGCAGCGAGCAACGTTCTGTGCGCCGTGTGACGTCACTGCCCCTCGCGCATGCGCAGCACGGCTCTCCAGGAGCCACGCGAAACTGCTCAACCTCGGCCAGTGTAGCTCACGCTACAAAAACGAATGCATTTCCCCGTAGACTGGTTGGTCGACCGAAAAATCTCTGGAAACACGGCGCCTGCGTGAAACCGGACTTTCATTGTGTCAAAACCGTTAGTTGAAAATCGATAAAAAGGAACGTTTCTTGATAAAACAGCCAACGCACCGATCACGAAGGAGTACAATACTATACGTTCATCTCACAAACCACGTACGGTTTGTGAGATAAAGATCGTTCGTAGATGCGCCTACTTAGTGCGCGCAAACTCTCCGCATGGGGTCGCTTTCGTGTGCGACGTGACTCCTTGAAGGTTTGACGATCGATCGGACGCACTTTCAGAGAAGGTTTTGACGCACTCTTGAAAGCAGTTTTGATATGAGTTAGATTTCGCGTTTCTCTCGATTTTCCTCAGCAAAGGATGGTAAGGTTTTTCGAAAGGTAACAAATCTGATTGATTGCAGGGTTTAACGCGCCGGCACAACGCAGGCGATGAGGCGCGCCGTAGTGGAGGGCTCCGGATTAATTTCGACCACCTGGGGATCTTTTACGTGCGCCGAAATCTCGTACACACGGGCGTTTTTCCTTTTCCCCTCGATCAGAAAAGCGGGCTCCGCGGCCGGAAATCGATCCCGCGTCCTTGTTCTATACGTGTTGACGTGTTGACGCCGACGACGACGGCGGTCACGTTTCGTGTATGACGAGGCATCAAAGACGTTCGCCTTAATATCCACATGAAGGCAGCTCTACACCCATTTCACTGCACCTAGCGGCATGATTAACAACGCTCGACTAGTGAGCTGCATAAGTAACGTGCACGCGATGCAAACCCGGAGAATGTTTTCCGTTAAGGCAGCGTAAAACAGCATGCCGCGCACTTGACCTACGCTTCTATGCAAGGTTTTTTTACTAGGTTACCCAACCAAATTACCCTAAACAACGCCAGTGTCAGCCTTTTCTTCGCGACTAACTTTGGTTCGAACCCCGCAGCCAGTTTTCGCTACCCAAACGCACGGCGTTTCTTGCACGGGTGCACACGCCAGACGAACAACTTTCCACAACTTTCGTTTTCTTGTTCTTTTCCACATTCGCGAGCGAAAAATAGACGTGAAAGCGCGAAATGAAAGGAGACGAACGAATGCGTAGACGGCGGCTGCAGCGGCCCGAAGCGACGTTCCCTGCGAGGAGACCAGCGAAGGCGCTCGGGCATAAAGCACCGCCTTGCGGGCTTCCCAAGAGCCAACAAAAGGAAGCTTCTGGCCACCCAGTCGGCCGTGTTTTGCCTCTATGCGTGAGCACAGGGAGCACGAAAGCCGTGTAAAACATCGCTCAGTCCGAGAACGCCAAGGCGTTACTTTCCACGTCGTTTCATTTTTTTTTCTTAGCGAGCCGTACTTACATCCTTGCTTCGTCGTTGTTACTATGAGCGCCTTTGCAGCCTCGTCGTCATAATTTTCGTTTTTCGCGCCTCCTGCGCTCACTTCCTTCCCGGTAGCAGCGCGGCGTTGTGACTGTAGCGTAACGTGATGACGTCAGGGGTTACGGCGTCCGTGCATAGCGTTTGTTTTTACCGCCCCACGTGGCGGGCGCTCTGACGTCGGCGGTCTTGTGAGCCGACTTCAACGAAGCGAGACGCGGGTTATGCAGGGCGTCGGTTCGAGGAACGGTCCGGTGCGCTATGCGATGCAGCTGCTGCGTAAGGTATGCTGGGGTGTAGTCGGGAAGAGAGAGAGAGGTGGAAAAACAGTGCTTAGTAAGAGCGGCAAAGACGTCACCGAACGGTTCCTAATAAGTCCAGCGGGGCTGCCTGCAGTTCTTTGTTAATACAGTCGAACCTCGTTACAGGGAATACTGATATAGCGAATTATCAGATATAGCGAACTAAATACGATGTTTGTTTGGCCACGCTTCATTTCAAGGACACCTATTCTTTTTATAACGAATCCGAATCCGCGAGAGCCGCGCGATATCGGCTATGATTAAGCAATATTTGGTTCCCGCGAGGCTCACAACTCGGCAGCTATCATACTGAAAGCAAAATTTAAAAAAGTGAGACAAAACAACCGTTTTTCAGTAGCCTAATACCCATTATTGCGTGGACAATGTGAAAAGCTTTATTCCGCTCAGACTGTGAAAAGCCACCAGGCGATGGCCACATCCTCCTTCAAGTAAATAAGAACGCAGACCTGTTTCGCCGAACGAACTTTGTTCTGTTGTAATCTCACGTTCTCGCGATCCGGTATGTTTAGTTTGAAATGCCACAAGGAGACAGATAAAGGCTACGTCGTTTATAGTGGGTTAGAAGCCTAGAATAATGCGTTTTCTTAACTAGGACTGTTGCGCGAGCCAGATTGCCGATTTATTAGAGCCGAATTTTACCTCTACGGGTATAAGGAATATCGGATATAACGAACTAATTTACTGCCCCGACAGTACTTCGTTATAACGAGGTCAGACTGTACCTTTTTTTCGAGCGGTTCGGATCCCTTTCAGCTCGAGAATTAGCTTGCACACGAATAACGCCATGTTCAATTGAGCGCAACATCTGTGCGAGTATACATTGTAAAACGATGCACTTCCTTAAAGTGTAGATTGCTGTTTATAACTAAGACCGTTACAGCTTAGCGATAAAAAAAGCAAAACAAAGAAGGCACCATTCAAGGGTATTTTGTTTTTTATAACACGTTTACATCCTAGCAAAACACAAGAAAACACCTTTTAAGGATGTTTTATTCTTAGTTACACCTTGCAACTGGTGTTTCTTTTGGTAAAGTGTAAGGATGTTATGTACACGAAGGGTGTAAATCGTTTTGCAGTGTAGGTCGACCCTACTATGCACACTCCGTGCGTCGTTTAGTCACAAATACTGACTCGTGAATGTCAGCGACAACTTGGGATCGTGATAAGGCACAAGAATATGCTGGTTGAGTTCAGAGTCTTAAGCCCGAATTTTTAAACCTTCCTTACCTTACCCCGTTTCCTCACCTTACTGAAGGAGCCCTTCATGCTCCCTCACAGTGAGGCGACCTTGCAGCTCCGATCCGAGTACAAGAACTGTGATAAGGTAGGTAATGATGATGCATGAAACCGAAGATCTTGAAGCTAAAGACTTTAGTTCACCGCTCATGGTGAAACAGACGAAATAAAGCGCTCAGCTGGTCATGAAGCATCGGCGCTCGTTGAAGATCTCCAGGTGGTCCAAATTAATCCGGAGCCCTCGACTACGGCGCGCCTCATCGCCTCCGTTGCGTTGGCGCCTTAAACACCACAATAAATCAATCAGTCAATCATGAAGCATGCTATGAGAGATCGCCGCACAAAAAGACCGCATCCGAGCGCAATAGGATCACAGAATTGGCGACGTGTCGGGAAGAAAGTTTCGCAACACAACTTGGAGGGATGGTGGCACCTGTATTCAAAATTGGCATTGCAGTTAGAAGTTGAGGGAAGGTGTTAAATAGGTCGATAAGTTGAAGGCTTCAAGGACACTTTCAAGGAGGTCACCACTGAGGAGAACGGCGCCGAATCAGGGTAGAATCGAGCATTTGTACTCTTGTATACCCCTTAACTGAAGTGGACAGGATCATAAGCGACGAACATGGAAACGGTCGTTATTGAGCTTTGAGTAGCTGTTCCGCCATTTGAAAATTCAAATATTACTGGCTCATGACTCAGCAAAATAACCAGTGCATTTGGCTGAGCCGTGAGGCTTTACCGTGGGCTTTACTAGGTTTTACTGTTTGACTAGGTTTTGCAAGGTTGTGTAATGGTGTAAGGTGTAGAAAGCCCCTCCCCTCTGTCTGAAATTGTTGGACGGCAGCTTGAGAAGAACGAAAGTGATTCTGACTACGCTTCTACTACGCCAACAAACGAAGGAGGTCGAATGAAAGCTTGTAAAAGGCAGCCCGTTTTAAAAATAAACTCGGGGATCATCCAGAGGCCATTTTTATTTCTAGGAAGTGCGCGATTGCTTAGGGTATGAGGATGGGATGTTTGTTATGCACGGCGAGAGGGACGTCGACTAAGAGTCGCTCAATTGTCTGCCGGTGCCCTGGTGGCTCCTAATGGTCCCGATTGAGAGCAGGACAATATGCACGCATGCGCGGTGGCAGGATTGATGGTCCACGCACAATCGCCGCCCCCATACCGCCGTTGGAAAGCAGGCAAACCCCGCATTTCCCGCAACGTCGTCTGCTTCTTAAAATGAAGTCTAAAGGAGAGCAGATTGTCGGCGATTATGGCCCCAGATGCGATATACCCGGATAGAAACAAACAATCCAGCGACACCCTCTCCCCACCTCCCTCCGTCCCGTTGGTTAGAAAAAACTCCAACACGGGCGTTCTGGACATTTGCGACCAAGTGCGCAGCTAATCCACGCCACCACCTCCTATTTTTTTCTTGCAAGCGCCTATACAACAATGCCAGAAGACAGCACCCAGAAGGCCTCTGTTGCAGTGGTGCATTTAGACGCTGTTCAAAGGAGAGGCCACATCTGCCTGCGGATCAGAATCGCCGCAGAAGAAAATAAATAAAGGCCCACCAAATCTGCTTATAAAGAGACGGGCGCTGAAAACACGACTGCAATCTACGCTGGTGGATCCAGCTCTGCGGAGGAGCGTCGCCCCTCAAATTGTTCCCCCGCTTTCTGCACTTTGGCGTCGACGCCCAGATGAGAGAAGAGGGCGAGGTGCCAGATGAGCTGCCTTTTCAGCGCCGCGTGGTGCTGGCAGACGACGCAAGCACGCATATAGACAGAAGGAGTTACACACGACACAACGGCTGCAGAAATGGAGAATTCATTGTCACGTAGGAGGTCCTCCCTCGGCGTCTTCCAGAAGACTGGACGTGCCTTTCTTGCTCTTTTCGGACACACGCAACGGTGTGCCGGAGTAACTGAGAATAGAAGCGAACAATGGGACGGCGCCGGAGCCGTGCGAAGGTTAATGGACGTTCGACGGCGTCGTCTGCTGCAGCGACGCGGCCGTCGTTTTGTGTTCGCCTGCGAGCCTGCCGGCCAGACGCGGCAGCGATAGCCGCCTCGGGCGGACGCTGGGTGGGAAAACGCTGAGGAACAAGGCAGTGGTTCGGAAAGGAAGGAAAGAAACAACAGGCGCTTCCGGTACGTTCATTCTTCGTGGAGGCGACGATCGAAGAGCAGGAAGCTGAGGCTGACCACCGGCTACCCGCGCGGCATTTGCAAAGATGTTCTAGAAAAGTTTCGTGGTGTTTAAAGGATTCGGAACGTACCTACCTTTAAGGCCGGCTTTTAGAGCAAAGAACATTGGCGACCATGGCCGAGCTGGCGCTGTGCAAGTGCTACCGCGTCAAAGCGTTCTCTGAAAGCTTCTAGGTGGGAACCGGTCACGATGAAAGCTAGCCAAGATCGCTCCTCCAGCATTCAATCCGATAGTCGCGCCCGCTATGAATGTCATAGACGGGTCTTATGCATTCTAGACTTTAGTTAGACTTATGTGTTCGAGTGTAGCCAGTGTATTATGTGTATTATGTATATTATGTGTATGTGTATTATGTGAATGTGTAGCCAGTGTATATCTAGTTGTCATATCACCATGACCTTTGTAAACTTGTTTCGCTCATGCGCAGCGTTTTTTATTGTTTTATATTGTTTGTGTTAATTTTTTATATTCACCCTTCTTGATATTAAACTTTAGTTGTTAGACCAGCGGCCGTCCTTGTGTTCCACTTCCTTCGTCTCTGTTTAAGTTCGCGCTGGTTTCATCGAAGAATTACGTATTCAAACCGCTGCGTGCGCATTTCATTCCGACAGCCACGATGTTAGATTTCCTCGAAGTCTCTCGGCGAGGGAAGGCAACCGCCGTATACTCTGTTTGTCGGCACGGTGGCAGCGGGCGGACAAACCTCATCTTCAGAATTGACACAATCTTGTCGTTGTTATTATGAAAGTACAGTTCATGTTATCATCACAGAATTGTCATGTCCGCTGTGTATATATCCCCAGGCATGCCCTGAATATGATATTGAGAAGTCCGAAGGACCATGGCATCTGCATGGGTTTGCCGTGACGGCACTACGATCCGTGGGGTCATGATTGAAGAATTCAATGATGACATTTCAAAATCGGACAAATAATGGTTTACTCAGCTTGCGCTTGAAGAGCTCGGTTTGCAGTGTCACACCTATCCCAGCCACTAACTACCCCATAACGGTCGTGTATAGATTTAATTTTGACCAAGAACCTGCATCGTTGTGCATTACCGTAATCAAAAGGCCATCGTTCCTACAATTACAAAATGGCAATTACCAAGAAACTGTTACTGCCAAATTGCCCACAATTACCGAATGGCCCTGAGAGTACGCAAATAAATAAATAAATATATAAATAAATAAATAAATAAATAAATAAATAAATAAATAAATAAATAAATAAATAAAGATGGGAACATGCGCCCAAAACGCACTAACTTATAATCCTGTATGACAAGCTACAGCTTCACTGGCCATCGACCTGCGCAAATTGGGTGGCTTCTCTTTGTCTGGGAAATTAAGTTTAGTGGGCACACGATGTGAATAATTATAGTACTTCCGCAGTACAGACTCTTCGAGCATAAACTGGATGAAATATTTCGTGTCTTATTTGGAGCCATCAGTATTACAATTTCAGAGGAATGCCTTGCGAAAGGTAGAATTGTTGTAGAATACTACACTTAACCTGTGTGCAGTGATTGCATTCTAGGAAACATCTTACTCTGGTATATATTATTGCGTATACCAGTGGTATGATCGTTCATTGTGGGCCCCAGCGTAACACCTCAACCATGCTTAAAGGGACCCTGCAACACTTTCGATAAGCGCTTTCACTCTTTTCGTCACGTCTGGAACCACTGCGGAAACTATATAGTTGTCGCAAGCACGGAGCGGCACTGCGTGATTTGCTCGTTGCACCAGATACGCCTTCCATTCCTGCTTTGTTTTTGTGGCTTTTTTTAAGTTGCTATCGAGAAGTATTTATAGCTGCGACTGAAGGAAAACCGGCCAATTGCCGCTACATGGCCTTAGTGACGTACTTCGAGCCGCCGGAGAACGTCAAGACCGCGATAGAGAGGAAAATCTTTCGAGCGAGTTTACAAGTTAACTGATGGGCATATAGCAGTAATTTTTCGCTGACGTACTTTGCGACCCTTTAATTTAAGTACTGGGCGTGTTGGATGACTACGTTCTGCAAGCATTTAAGATTAAAAAAAAGTTGAAAGATGTGTTGCAGGGTCCCTTTAAATATTTCTAGCCTAAGCGTTAGCCGGCGGGTATATAAAGCTGAACAAGTTTGCGGTGTACGCCGTGCGGAAATACGTAAACGTCTAACCAAGCAGACGTAATCTGTTATATAAAGTAGGTAGGCCATCTAAGCTTTCGAACAACATGGCCGTACAAGTACTGGAAGCCTTACATGACTTTTGTGAGGGGAAGGAATGACATCATTTTATGTCGCGGGATTAAAAAATGTGTTCAATAACCGTGCGTTGTCCCATTAAAATGGCACGTAAGCCCACTTTTGCGCACAGTAGCGGCTTTTGGCTCGCTAACTCTCGTCTGCTTCCTCGTCGTTCCGGACTAGTTAGCTGAAAGGGAGAAAGCGACCATAAAGAGTTTAATGTGCAGACGAGAGTAACGATCGTCTGCAACACCTTGTCTACCCGCCCCCAAGGCGAGGGAGTTCTGCCGTAACGTCAACACGCGCGGAGAAGTAGATGTTTAGGGGAGCAAGCGATCCTAATCGCTGCACTTTCAAGGGCCGCATCTGAAGCCTCGCGACAGCATAAAGCAAAAAGCGCAGCTTCGTTTCTTCCCCCGCGCTTTCTTATAACACTCTCCGCGAGCTGCTGACGTCAGAGTTTACGGCTCTGGAGCTCCGCCGCGGGCCTTTCCGCGTCGTCTGCTTTAACAAGCCGTTCGCTCGGCGGCAGCGCGTCGTCTGCTAATAGCCTCTTGGCACAGCGCGTGAATGTCAGTTATTGCGAACGGCGCGAAAGCAGGGCAATGAACAAGGGCCCCACGCGTCGCCTCGATTTTTGTAGAGCAGACGTTGTACGCGAATAAAAAAAAATTCCCTCCACGGCAGCTGATTCGGGCCAAACGGCGAACGAACAAGTCGTGTGCCGCGCTATAAAACTATTCTGCGGTTGCGTAAGGCTGTTTAGAATTGAAGCGATTCCAGTGCATGATAGGGGAGGACGAGCTGTTCGCTCGCAGTTATGACTCAAGACAGCAATAAAGGCTTTGCTTGGCCAGGCCGGCACAAATAAATGCGTCTGTTTTTTTTTTTAATGTTTAAGGATCTGCCTTCACAGATGCAATATTAGGTCTACCGTTTTGTCATTTTGGATGACCCATAACTGGTTCACAGCAGCTTCGTTTTTTCTCCCATAAAAATATAATTAAAAGAGCAGCCTTGGACCACCTACAAACTGGCCAGAATTATTACGGACTGGAAGCTAAAAGAAAATTTTTTAGATGACTGGTAGCTGTGGCTACGTAGGAGAAATGGATGTGGTAAAAATACTAATTAAATATTTGGTCCATGGGTTGTTTGCCAAAATAATATTTTCAGTCTTTAAATAATTCATTATTCGGCTACTCAAATATTTTTGTTCATTCTTTGTCTAATTCATTGACCGACGAACATAATGACTGACTTCCTGACTCTTTGACTAACGTACAGAGCCACTGACCAGCCCACTGGCTGTATTATTAACACTTTAGATCCTCATCTTGTCGCTAACGTCCTATCTCTTCTTTGAAGAACTTTTCGACACCAAACTCTATCTTTCACCTAAGAAGTCTCCGTAGGGACTCTTCATCAGAGCTCTTGCCCGGTGTGAAAATTCGGCGAATGAACAGGTCCATCATACTATTTCAATAAAAAAATTCATGCATCTCCACGAAGTGAATCATGGCGAGTGGGCGAAGCACTGGGGATCGTTCTTACCGTATATCACCTGTGGCATTGCCCTCTCGCGCATGTAAATGAGTGACAACGCGTGTGCACAGTATATACAATTCCAATCCAATCCAATCCGATACAATTCATTCCATTCCAATCCAATCTAATCCAATCCAATGCCATTCAATGTTCCTCGCGCATGCGCAACACTGTACATGGACGGCAAGCCCCGGGCAAAGCGAGATCCTAATGTGCTTCGCCCCTAAAAAATGGATGCGTAGAGAGAAAAAGAGAGAGAGAGAGAGAGAGAGAGAGAGAGAGAGAGAGAGAGAGAGAATTCTTTAATGAGACCTAAAAGGTCAGCCCTGCATAATGCTGGGCTTGCTACTTCAGATGGTTGGTGAACATGTGATGAGGGTTATATGCTTACATGACTAATACAAATAAGAAAAAAAACTCCACCAGACAAACACTGAAACACATAAAAAAACAACAAAAAAGAAACAAAAGTCACAGGGACAACACAGAAAGAACGCATGGCGTTTTGCATTGCGCAATGTCCAAGCGCAGATGCCCTGTTTTAGTCAAATTGCACGCTGGGCCTCGTCATTCGCCGAACGTGCACATTCGGCCACTTCGACTGATTATCCTGGGGCGGTATTCTCGTAACTGTCCCTTTTGAAAACGTCCCTTTTGCGCCCCTTCCTCGTGACGTACTTCCGGTTAAGCAGTGAGCGCTGGCATTAGGTTTGCCGCGCTTGCGTTACGTCACTTCCGGTTGTTTGCTTTTAGCCAATCAGGACTTGCCAAAAGGGACACTTTTGAAAGGGACGCAAAAGGGACAAAACTCAAGAATACCGCCCCTGGAGCGTTGTGGTGAAGACGCCCTACCGAGACTTCTTAGGTTGTTCTTCATTCTTTAGTTGACTCGGCAGAACCAGTGATAACTTAGGCAAGTTTCTCGAAGTGGTGCTATAGACCAGGATTAAACCGATATCCCAGGCTATGTTTGCCAAAAGTAATAGCTGTAGCAGCGGTGTTGTAGAAAACCATTGCGTAACTTTAGCGGCAACTTTACAATAGGCAGTTTTAGCATATCGTTACCGTGTTTACGTTACCGTTTACCGTGTTTGCGGGAGTAGACTGCGCAGCGTGAGAGTTACCGCGAACGGTAACTTACCGGCACAGGCTTCACCGTCGCCAGCGCTTCCGGTAACACGGGAAACGGTAACGCAAACACGGTAACGATATGCTAAAACTGCCTAATAACATGTGACTTTTAACGGAAATCCCGTAATCAACTCAGAAAGAACGAATAATGATGCGAAAAAGAAAAGTGAGAAAGAAATGTGTATAGGGAACTGTGTCTTATGTGAGCTAAAAATGCGATTGGAACCGTCTTGGCAACTCCTGCTGTTTAAATGGAAAACCATCCAGCGACCTGCAGATTCTCAGCTTGTCTTGAATGTTTTGAAGTGTTTTGAAGCTTTTCTGGGAGTTCATGCACTGATGCTTATGCGCAATGCCCTTTTTATATACCGCTTCTCTCTTTTGTGTACCAGTTCTATTTGTAGAGATTTTCTACCAATTCATGTATCCTGTACACTTTTTGCAAATAAAATGCAAAATCCAAAACATTTTGTCGTTATATCAGTGCGCCAAGCACTTTTTTTTTCTGTTTACTTGCTTCAAACTTCTACTTTTTTTCAAATCTGTTACTGAAAGATGAAGCGGCCCCCTTTGATTCATTTTCATTTGTTTCTTTTTCTCACGATGTCTTCTTTAAATCATTTTGATTTATTTTTTTCCCGCCGTGCCTTCTTTCATTCATTTCCATTTATTGTACCCCCATGTCTCTTTTATTTATTTTTATCTATTTTTTCCAGGGGACATTGTTATCAACACCGCAAAACCTACATATAAAGAAATCTGGAATGTGGCTTTTCCCGACCCTGGCATGTCTGTTTAAAGATACGACTCACGGGGACAGCACCGAAAAATAAAAAGAGGTATATATTGTCACGAAGCCAAGGACGACGCAGTTGTCTTGCAGGAGAAACAAGTTTATTGGAGCGAACTTGTGCTCCCCTAACAACTCAAAAGAATACAGAGGCGGCGAAGCAGCGGTCAACAAAGTGACTTGCGTCAGCGAGCGTCGCAGAATCGAAAAAGCTCCGGCGTCCGCACTGCAGGCTTTTTATCTTTCGGCGCGCGTGGTTCTCGAAACGTCGATTCGCATCGAGAACATAGTAGATCCAAGAAGATTATTCTGGGCTGTTCACGTTAGATCGGAATGCTCTCCCTATCACGACAGATAACACATGCGGCACAGAAAGAAAGAATGGAACACGCGCTTCCCTTGGCGCAGAGATAACACAGACCGGCGCAGCCGGGCGGTAAAAGCAAAACACAAATAAACAAACCCAATGTATGGTTCGCGGCATTACCCCCCCTCTAAGAGTGCATCGACCCGATGCTAACATAAGCGACAGTCCGAACAAATGAAAATAAAAGTTCGTCATCGTCCGTAGAAAGGTTTTAAGCGAACCACGTGGACGACTTCAGGCCGCGTGCGTCGTCGTGATGTGCCGGAGTCACCATCGGGGATCACTTCGTAGGTAAGTTGGCCAACACGTCGTAGAATCTTGTAGGGTCCAAAATACCGTCGCAGGAGCTTCTCACTGAGTCCGCGTCGTCGGATGGGAGTCCAAACCCACACACGATCCCCTGGTTGGTACTCGGCGTCTCGGCGTCGGAGGTTGTAGCGGCCCGCATCCACCAGCTGCTGGTCCGTTATACGAACTCGAGCGAGCTGGCGGGCCTCCTCCGCACGTTGAAGATATCCGTGGACGTCGGCGTTGAGGTCGTCGTCTTCTACGTGCGGAAGCATGGCGTCGAGCATCGTAGTTGGCCTTCTACCGTAGACAAGCTCGAACGGCGTCAGCTGCGTCGTCTCCTGGATAGCCGTGTTGTACGCAAACGTGACATACGGGAGCACTTCGTCCCAAGTCTTATGTTCAACGTCAACGTACATTGACAGCATATCTGCGATTGTCTTGTTCAGACGTTCTGTTAGTCCGTTCGTTTGGGGGTGGTACGCCGTCGTTCTTCGGTGATCCGTGTTGCTGTAGCGTAATACTCCTTGCATCAGCTCCGCAGTAAATGCCGTTCCGCGGCCGGTGATTAGGACTTCCGGGGCTCCATGTCGCAGCACAACTTGGCTTATAAAGAACTTTGCCACTTCTTGTGCAGTCCCCCTCGGAAGAGCGGCGGTCTCTGCGTAGCGCGTCATGTAGTCTGTCGCTACGACAATCCACTTGTTCTGTGATCGTGACGTAGGGAACGGGCCTAAAAGGTCCATTCCAATCTGTTGAAATGGTCTCTATGGGACGGCGATCGGTTGCAGAAGTCTGGCGGGTCTTGTCGGCGGCGTTTTTCGTCGTTGGCAGTCACGGCAGCTCCGGACGTAGTGGGTGACGTCAGAGGTAAGGCCGGGCCAGTAGTACCTCGCCTTGATTTTTCCAATAGTGCGCGCTGTGCCGAGATGTCCAGAAGACGGGTCGTCGTGGCACGCTTCCAAAATTTCGTCACGAAGGTCCGCGGGGATGACGAGAAGGTAATTCGCTCTTGTTGCGGTGCTGAAATTCTTCTTCACGAGGACGGAGTTTCTCAGGCTGAATGCTGGTAAGCTGCGTTTGAAGGTCCTAGGAACGGCAACGTTCAATCCCTCGAGGTACTCGATTATGACGCGTAAGTCGGGGTCGGCATGCTGCTGGGCGGCTAGGTCGCTCTCCGTCACGATCCCGAAGAACGCGCTGTCTTCGTCAGCGTCTTGTGGTGGTGGGTCGACGGGGGCGCGGGACAGGCAGTCGGCGTCGGAGTGTTTCCTGCCGGATTTATAAACGACTGTAACGTCGAACTCCTGCAGGCGCAAGCTCCACCGCCCAAGACGGCCAGAGGGGTCCTTCAAATTGGCGAGCCAACACAGCGCATGGTGGTCTGTTACAACCTTGAATGGCCTTCCATACACGTATGGGCGAAATTTTGAAATCGCCCATATAATAGCCAGGCAGTCTTTCTCAGAGGCAGAATAGTTTTTCTCCTCCTTCGACAGACCACGGCTGGCATAGGCGATTACCCTTTCGCAGCCGCTTTGCTTTTGGACAAGGACGGCACCCAAGCCTATATCACTGGCGTCCGTGTGCATTTCCGTTTCGGCATTTTCGTCGAAATGAGCGAGCACGGGCGGTCTTTGCAGGCGTTTTTGCAGCTCGCAGAATGCTTTTTCTTGGTCGTTTTCCCAGCTAAAAGGGGTGCTATCTTACGTCAAGCGCGTGAGTGGCTCGGCAATGCGTGCGAAGTTTGCGACGAAGCGCCGGTAGTATGCGCACAGCCCGAGAAATCTTCGCACGCCCTTCTTGTCTTTCGGCCTTGGGAAGTTCGCAATGGCTGAAGTTTTTGCCGGGTCAGGTAGGACTCCCGCGGCGTTGACGACGTGGCCCAAGAACTTGAGTTCCCCGTATGCGAAACGGCACTTTTCAGGCTTCAGTGTCAACCCCGACGTACGAATGGCCTCGAGTACAGACTCCAACCTTGCAAGGTGTTCGTCGAAAGTCCGGGCGAATACCACTACGTCGTCGAGGTATACGAGGCAGGTGTGCCACTTAAGGCCAGCTAGCACAGTGTCCATGACTCTTTGAAACGTCGCTGGTGCTGTGCACAGCCCAAACGGCATCACCTTGAACTCGTATAGGCCGTCTGGGGTTATAAATGCAGTCTTCTCTCGGTCTCTCTCGTCCACTTCAATTTGCCAGTAGCCGGTCTTCAGGTCCATCGATGAGAAGTACTTTGCGTGGCAGAGGTGGTCGAGGGCGTCGTCGATTCGGGGGAGGGGGTACACGTCCTTTTTCGTGATTTTGTTCAGTCGCCGGTAGTCAACACAAAACCTTAATGTGCCGTCTTTTTTCTTTACGAGTACGACGGGCGCAGCCCAGGGGCTTTTCGAGGGCTGTATAATGTCGTCGCTGAGCATGTCGTCAACTTGAGTCCGGATGGCTTCCCGTTCGTGTGAAGAGACGCGGTACGGTGACTGTCGGGTGGGTCGGGCTCCATCTTCGGTTATTATTCGGTGCTTCGCTAGAGGGGTCTGACGTAGTTTTGCGCTCGACGAAAAACATTCGCTATAGCGACGCAGCAAAGCCAATAACTTGTTCCGTTGTTCTTGCGGTAGCGCCGGATTCACGTCGAAAGGCTGCGGGAGCTTGAAGGTTTCAACGGGTGTGCGCTCAAAGTCGGCGACCGCGATCACGTCACTTGCTTCTTGCGCTTCTTCGAGGAATGCAATTGCCGCGCCCTTGTTTAAATGCTGGTACTCCTCGGTGAAATTCGTAACCAAAATGTGGGATTGGTGTTCCTTGAAGCGCGCAATGCCTCTTGCGACCGACACACCACGGTTGAGAAGCACCCTTTGATCGGTGTCTACGATAGCGTCGACGTCAGGAGCAGCATCTTCACAGTAGACTGCGACCATCAAGCTTGCGCGGGGTGGCAGGGTGACGTGATCATCGGCGATCCTTACAGCTGCACGGATTTCGGGGTTCGATTCCGGCGTCATGGAGTGGTCGGAGGAAAAAGTTATCGACTTCGTCTGCAGATCGATTATTGCGCCGTTGTCCGTCAAAAAGTCCATTCCGAGAATTACGTCGCGGGAGCAGTTGGGCAAAACGACGAACACCGCAGGGTACGTCGTGCCGTCTATGGTGACGCGCGATGTGCACGTTCCACTTGGCGTCACGAGGTGGCCTCCTGCTGTGCGTATGTGCGGACCGTCCCATCTGGTCATAACTTTCTTCAGTTTAGACGCAAATGGTCCGCTCAACACGGAGTAGTCGGCTCCCGTGTCTACGAGGGCGACTACATCAAAGCCGTCGATGGACACCTTGACGTCGGATGCCGCCTTCCTCGAGTTCCGGGTGCGTCGGGGCGTCGCATCTCGGCTTGTGCGTGTTGACGGTCGGGCACTGTGCGTCGTCGTTGTCATCGTCTTCTCAGCGGACGTCTCGGTCCGGTCGGGTGCGCGTCGCGGCGTATAGCTGTCGTCGTGTACGGGAGTCTCGTCAGGTCTGGGTCGGGTCGTCGGGATGAGGGCATGTTGTGAGTCACTGTCTTCCGCGAGTCGTTGCGTCGTTGGAGGGTTTTCATTTTTCCGCGATCGTGCAACTTTACCTCCAGAAGTTGCATCTTTTAGTTTCCCCCGCGTGGGCTGGGGGACCTTCCACGTGAGAACTCAGCATTGCTACGGCGGTTCGGCGACTGGTATGGGTAGGGTGACGGCGAACGGTTGAAACGGGCTGGTCGACGGCTGGTGTTGGACAGGTACTCTTCGATCTCCGATGGGCGCTGGCCAGTTCGGGGGCGGGGTGCGTCGACGGAGAACCCTCGCAAACCGAGCCTCCTGTAGGGGCAGCGACGGTAGACGTGGTCGGCCTCTCCGCAGTGGTAGCACAGCGGACGATTGTCGGACGTTCGCCACACGTCGGTCTTCCTTGGGGCAGGGGGTTGCGCCGCAGGTGGTCGGGCCGGCGAGAGGGGACGACGGTACGGAGCCTCGTGACGATAGGGTGCAGGTGGGCGAGGGCGATGTACAGCAGCCGCGTAGGTCATGGCTTGCGGCTCGCGAGGTGCTACTGGCGTCGTTGAAGTTCCCAGCGCTTGCTGCACTTCTTCTCTAATGACGTCGGTAAGAGAAGCGACTTGTGGTTGCGGCGGCGTCGGGAGCAGTTTCCGCAGCTCCTCCCTCACTATTTCGCGGATAGTGTCGCGTAGTGAGTCGGAGTTGATAGCGCTGGCACCAAGCGTCTCCGAAACCAGCGCATTGATTGGGCGGTCGTACTGCCTCGTTCGGATTTCGAGCGTCTTCTCCATCGCGGCGGCCTCAGACGCGAATTCGGACACGGTCTTGGGGGGGTTGCGAACAAGGCACGCGAAGAGCTCTTGCTTCACACCTCGCATCAGAAACCGTAGTTTCTTTTCTTCCGTCATTCCTGGGTCCGCACGGCGGAAAAGTCGCTTCATTTCCTCGACGAAGATTACGACTCCTTCGTTCGGGTGTTGCGTTCGAGTTTCCAGTAAAATCGCAGCTCGTTCTTTTCTCACCACGGTCGTGAAGGTCTTAAGGAACTCGCTTTTGAATTGCGTCCAGTCGGTCAAGGCGCTCTCGTGGTTTTCAAACCAAGTTCGGGCTGCATCCTCCAAGTAAAAGAAAACATGCCGGAAGGTTTCTTCATCGTCCCACCTGTTGAAGATCCGCACGCGCTCCAGCTTCTCCAACCATTCCTCTGGATCTTCAGCGGGGGCTCCCCGGAACGATGGCGGTTCCCGGGGCTGCTGCAGCATGATTGGCGACGTTGTTTCTTGTACCATGGTGTTGGTTGCAGCGTTCCTTTTCTTGGGCCCTTCTGGCATCAAACCGAACTCGGGCGGTAAATCTTGCAGGCGGGGGCTGGCTCTTGTTGGACTGGCTTGGCGGCTTTTCGAGGTTGTAGTGGGCATGAAGGGTGCGTACCCCGCACCTCCACCAGGTGTCACGAAGCCAAGGACGACGCAGTTGTCTTGCAGGAGAAACAAGTTTATTGGAGCGAACTTGTGCTCCCCTAACAACTCAAAAGAATACAGAGGCGGCGAAGCAGCGGTCAACAAAGTGACTTGCGTCAGCGAGCGTCGCAGAATCGAAAAAGCTCCGGCGTCCGCACTGCAGGCTTTTTATCTTTCGGCGCGCGTGGTTCTCGAAACGTCGATTCACATCGAGAACATAGTAGATCCAAGAAGATTATTCTGGGCTGTTCACGTTAGATCGGAATGCTCTCCCTATCACGACAGATAACACATGCGGCACAGAAAGAAAGAATGGAACACGCGCTTCCCTTGGCGCAGAGATAACACAGACCGGCGCAGCCGGGCGGTAAAAGCAAAACACAAATAAACAAACCCAATGTATGGTTCGCGGCAATATCATCAAATGTTGGAAGTGTCAACAAACTGAAAGGACATTGACCTTTGTCGTGCACATTGCAGTTGCTCTAGGCCAACCTGTGTTCCGAGGGGCTATGGTTGAATGTTCTTTAGTGTTTAACAAACTTCAAAATATAATCTAATGGCTAAATAGAACACGCAGAAGTAAAATGTACAGATCAGAATAGAAAAAAATACGCGATATGTAATAGCACGAGTAGTAAAAAAAATGATGAGAGAATAAGCAGAGCGCGAGATAAGTACTTATTGCCTTACGGGATTTTTTAAATAAACACAGAGTATACACCGATATTTATTGAACACACTTCGCGGCGGGTGGTATGCTCAGACTACTGTCGCACAAGGTAATTGATCGTAAGCTATATACCCAAGAAACGGTGTTTAACGTGATTCGGTTGGCCGAGGCGTGAGGTGACGTTTTAGCTTTAAAATATCACGAAAGTGGCGACAGCAGTGTGAACCATGAGTCATACATAGTAACGAAAAAACCCGTGTATGGAATCACATAGGACCTATTTTATTTCTCAACAAACTTCCCAATACATACAACTGCAGCAGGGCCGTCAATGCGTGGCAGCGATACACCTCAATCGGAAGACAACCCAACCACGTGTTCGTGCAGAACGACACAAGAAGAGCTTGGTTGTTCGAGGTGGGTTTGGCATTCTGGGCCATCAAGTGCGATGCAGTTATCCAACACTCCACACCATGCCCACCTGTACATCGACGTTTCCCAGTTGCTAGACAGCGAATTGCCAAAAGCAGCAGCCTAGTTCCGCCACGGGGAAGCACGCGTACGCACAGTCCCGGATTCACTAACGCACAGGTGCATGTACGAGACAACAGGACGCCCACGTGCGTTCGCACGCACATACACAAACTCGAGACACAACCCCTGCCGTGTGTGCACTGTATACCCGGAAGACGCTGATTCTGCACGCTTTCACGTACAGACATGCTCCCTGATTAAGCCGGCTTCGGAAGAACTTATTAGACATAGGCGGTTACTGTGGAGCTCGAACAACCTTTGAGTTAACCCATGTATTGGGTTCAACAAGTTTGAAGTAATTAACTTCAGTGAGCGTCAGACGCTTGACCCTTATGTAAATGTCTCCCGCTGTCTACAAACTTTCGAACTGCCGTCAAAGTACCGGCGGCAGTATATACAATGAAGAATGTTCCACGGGTGTGCAAGTTTTATTAGACTGCACTATATAAAAGCCAATAACGTAAACTAAAATTGACATCTGTCACGGCGCGCCGCTTTTTTATTGTGCAGAGGCGTCTACACGAGCCATAGATAGCTCCCTTTTTAACAGCTGTGCTCGGAAACCGTTCTGCTGGCGCCTTGTGTGTTCATCGGCATCTGATGCCCGTATCTATATCCGGGTTGGCCGAAGAAGCCTCATAAACAGTATGGCGTTTCGACAATTCAGCAAAACGGCAACTCAATTTACGGTTACAGTAATGGTGACGGTTATGTTAGTGCAAGAGGACTGTGATTTGGGCGAGTTCGTGAACCTTCATGACTAAGAATCAGCGCGAAAAAAAAAAAAAAAAAACAGCACAAAAAAGGAACGAGAAGTATGCATTCTCAGAATGTCGAGAATTCTAACAACGTCTGCAATAGGCAGCGCTGTCCTGTCTACTTCTCGTTCCTTTTTTGTGATTGATTGATTGATTGTAGGGTTTAACGCGCCGACGCAACGCAGGCGATGAGGCGCGCCGTAGTGGAGGGCTCCGGATTAATTTTGACCACCTGGGGATCTTTAACGTGCGCCGAAATCTCGTACACACGGGCGTTTTTGCTTTTCGCCTCCATCAGAAAAGCGGCCGCCGCGGCCGGGAATCGAACCCGCGACCTTGTGCTCAGCAGCGCAACGCCTTAGCCACTTAGCCACCGCGGCGGGTGTTCCTTTTTTTGTGCTGTGTTTCTTCCGCGCTGATTTTCAATCATGAAGGTTAGTGATCACATGCCAAGAGTGGCAGCTAATTTTGTACCAGGCACTCAAGCTGTAAAAGACCCTAAAACAAAACAAAAATAAATTTATGTAAGAATAATATGTGGGAATATTGTAAGGATGTCTTGCAAAAATGTACTTTTTGTAATGCAATATTCTTACGGTATTGTAATAATATCGGTCAGTTTGTGATGCTTGGGGTATTACACTTGTCAAATATTCGACGTCTGCATAGCGTGTGCATCGGAGGAACGTGTTTATGATTTACCTCCTCATGTCATTCCCATCGTGAGTGAGGAGTAGTGAAAAGCACATCTCCTTCGCAATCTCAAAAGCGCCAATGCCGAAGTACCCTAATGCGGTGCAGTTGAAGCGCAAAGTCTGAAAAAAAAGGCAACCGCATTCCATATTTCTGGCCGCTTTGAATTGCAGTCCTCGGTGTCTCTATTTTTCTCACTTTAACTATTTTAAGGGGGCATGAAGGCAACACACAAATTTGCTTGATTTTAAATAACTGAGCTACGTACGTCACTCAATAATATTTTGTCCACGAAAAACGTTTTTCAACCAAAAAAAGTGCAAGAACTATTGAAAAATTTTCGAATTTCGCTCTACAGTGACGTGTTATGGGAAGGAGTGACGTCATACGGGTCAGCACCAAGAACATAATTATCAGTGCGTTAACTCCACGGTGGCATTCAAGTGATGCCATCAAGCGAAACTAGAGGCCCCACTACAAGCATCCGGTCATGTGTCCTAGCAATGGGCCAGTTCAGAGGCCACCAATCACACAAAAACAACGTTGTGTGACGTCATAGAAAAGTTGCCGAAAGCTGACTGGGGAGTGCCACTGCTTCGCATGGTTCCTTTAGAAACCCAGTTATCTTTTCGAATATTGTGAAAAAACTGGTACCATTGTTATGACGGTAAGCCGTCTTTTCAACAAACCAAACTTGTAGTTTGTCTTCATGTCCCCCGTCAATGCAGATGTGACAGTGTCAAAGAGGGCTTTAAGGAAAGTGAAACGCGGAGTGAAAATTTTAAACATGCTGCTCTTGCTATAAACGCGCTCTCGTTATAAGTTAGTGCACGCTACATGGCTTTGAGCAAAGTTTTGTATTCCACTCAGTTCCGGTTGGTACCTTCTCTCCGCACACTTTTGTCGCCCGATAGTAAGCCAACAGCAAGAATGGACCGATACTGTCTCACGGAACTCCTTTCATTCACATCCGTGACGCCGCATTGCAGTCAGGCTCCGTCGGAGGTCTGAGGAGCGCTAGAGAAAAGGAGTTATCCGATAAGGCGCAAGCCACAAAGCCGTGCGTCGTCTGACGACCACGCTGCAGGACCGATAACAGTGACCCTGTATCTCCGAGCTCAGCCGCACTCGAGCACAACAGACAAGTACAAAAGTAAACAGTAATAAAATATAGATTATGGCAGCACTTCATCCCGCTCACGGTTGAATAGAGTCACAGTGAAACTTAAGACACTTGGCGTCACCATTGTTTCGGTGTTTCATGGCTTGTAGCGACCGTCCAATGAGTTGCTGTTTTATGTTCTCGTCCAAAGGGCAGCTGTTATGTAATTGTGAGAGCACATCTGGAGAACACAGTGCTGTAGTTCGAAAGCACCAATTTTAAAACTACAACTCCCGAGCTTTCAGCACTCGCAGCGGGGCAGGAAACGGCGATCACGATTTATATACCGCAGGAGGCGGTAAAGGTAACACAATGCCGCGAGGAGGAAAAAGCTGGCAAAGAGACTTCGCACGGCATGCGCACATTAGGGGTTTTACGGAACAAATAAGCCTATTATAAGAAAGCAGGAAAGCAGCCGCCGTTGCGGCTGTATATTACTTTGTAAGACAAAATTGAACCCCCCTTCCCCTCGCCTGGCAAGAGGCGCGTAGAAAAGTTAAACGGATAAGATCTTGTGTCCACCTAAGCTATACAAAACGCAAGAGTATTATTATTTTTTTGTGTCCTCAGAGAGAAATAACCTGTTGCGGAATAGCGGCCGTGGCTTATCTGATAATTCTCATGTGTGTTCTCTGTATAAATCAAGCAGAAATAGAACAAGTGCCTAAGATCCCGATGCCAGCCGCTCATACCTCGCTCAGAAATTCAGCCGTTGTCGCTCGAACTGTAAGAATAATTGCTGCATGATTAACAAGGTCATCGGGGAAGGTTCTGCCATTGACAAAAACCCGTATTCGGGCCTGACATATCCAGAACTGTTCATGACTTGATCAGTCTATTTGCTCAGTTTTTCAGCGCAATTGGTACCTGACAGGAATAACTAGGTTCAAAACGCAATTTTTTGAGTTCACTATGCTTACTGCGGATTTAGAATCTTTGATTGGTACATAATTGGCACACAATGAATGCTGCAGCATTAAGATTTTTAAATGTTATTCTTGGATGTTTTATTATTCACTCAGAACTGACGACTGCAATGGTACACCAACTTCGTAAACCTGGTGATTACACAGCATTTGATGACTACCGTTAAATTTTAACTCTATCTTGCTTTGCGGAAATCCTCGAAAAACCTGCATTTACACAATGAGCAGCTTTTCATGTAGGCATTGTCGCCTTTCTTTCAATTGGATTTCTTTTAACCTCTTTCAATTTGTTCATACTCCCGATTTCTGTGCCCTCTTTGCCCAACTGCTAGTCTGAAACGATTCCGGTATGACAAGCACACAGTCCTCAAACTTTGCCGTTGCTATTTGCGACGAAGTCATTTCGTTTGAATTCTAAATGTTACCAAATTCAGCGTATTTTGTAGGCCATTTTAGGTTCTCAGTATTCAACCACATTTCACCACATACAACAGCTTGTCAATCGATCCAGTCGCTAGGCTGATGTTTAACGGCGTCGATCCTATAAAAACCACCCTGATGCTGTATTCATAATAAGCCAGTGTATTAAACCCAAAACAACGGGTTTTTGTTGCATTTTGAAGAATCATTGCGGTGGCAGTAAGATTTTTCTGCATTTTTATTTTCTTAAAGAGAATATTTTTTTTCTTTCACATGAAACATGCCTCCAATAGCATACTTATTATTTTCAGCTGCTTTATTTAACAATTGATTTATTTGGGTTTTTACACCACCAAAATCTATTGCAAGCCTGAATTGCCTGAATATTCTTGATTTAACAAGTGTTTTTCTGTATTGCACAAATTCAATTACGCAGGCTGATTTGAAAATATTTCATTTCCAACTTCACTAGATTTTAAAAGATTTAATCGCAATATGTGCATTTATTGCGGTTTCGCTTGACAGAAAATTCTAAACGAAGATTTACATGTTATGTATGGGACCCTTGAACTTCGCTCTACAAGTCCACCTGACGGCTTAGGCGAATTCATCGTTTTGTGCACTTGGGTTGAACTCTAAGCAGATTGTGTTGTACGAGTATTAAAGTTATATTTACATTTCGCGTAGGTTTTCAGTTGAATTGTGGTACGGCTAAACGGCAGAAGCCGAAACGACTGCTTCGGCCTTTACATTCTTTAAAGCCGTTCCGAGCGAAGATCATGTCCACAGGTGTTTCCTGAATGCAGAGGGTCGTTGATATTGTAATGTAAACAGCGAAAATAACGGAGGCACTTGAGCATTGTTTATGATAAATCGAAAGCCAAAGCATTAACGTATAAGTGGCAAACAGAACACCTTCTTCAGCGTAAGTCCACCCGTCCCAAGATAGCAGATTGAATAAAGTATAAGTGTTGCAACAACTTCTTTTCGCCTTTGCTGTGCTTGAAACGACTGCGAGTATTATTCCATTCTTTTTTCAGCGCAGATATGTCGCCGACTCATTCCGTACATGCCAACAGATGGACCACAGACATATGCTAATAAGCGGCAAACGTGGTATTACTTATCATTCGCGACCGAATAAATTTGTTGGGGCTGCATCACTACACTGCAGTTGTCCTGTGTGCGTAAGGCCTGTCGCTCGAGAGAGCCCTAGGTCCAGCAAATGAATATAACACCGATGCCGCGTGTTTTTTCCGTTGCTTGCGCAGTTCACACTAAACTGAAGAAGAACGCTCAATGCTCGAGCTTACCTTCGACGAAGAAGCGAGCGCAGCTTGTAGCATCGATCAGGCGTGTATTTCGACGAAGCGTGTATCCTAAAACACTGGCACAACGGGCGGCCGCTCGCTCCACAGCACAACCACAACTGGCACGACCGAGACGCTGCACGAACAGCTGTGCGGGACGCCGGGCGGCGAACTCACACGCGCTCTGAACTTCTCGCGAGCGGCCGTTCCACGCTTTGCGATGCCGGGGAGTGTTTTGGGGAAGCGAAGCCCCTATATTCCTACTTGAGTACCTAGACACAATATCCTAGGGGAGAATAGTCCCTACGCTGGAATTCCGCGGTTGTTTCAAAACCCGGAAGGCCGGCCGGATTAAACGTGCTGAGGGGCCCGCTAAAAAAAAAAAAAAAAAAAAAAAAAAACAGTCGGCTCCGCCTCACCGTTTCGTCATTCTTGAGACTTGACGTTTTCTAGAATTCGCTACAAAAAACATATGCCGTATTTATTTGAGTTACTCCGGACTGTTTATGAACATCGCCTAGGTATCTAATTTCTCGCAGAGCACGTGCAGAGATTGCCATGTACGAAGAGACAGAGACATGGTTAAGATTTGTCGGTCTAGTTGGTTCACTTGAAAGAAGGGTAAACTGCACGAGAAGTTAAAACGAATGGAAGGAATACAAGCATACATTTTTCTTAACATTTGGCTCAGTTTACCCTCGTTTCAATCGACAACACCTTCCATGGAAAATCATAGAGCCATTCGTAAAAAATGGCTTTATCTACCTGCTTCACTAATTCAGCCGCGCACGCTTTGGTTGCTTGCTTGTGAGGACTGCCGAAGTAGACAGGTGGGCCTTTTTTAGAAACTGTTCGCACATCGTTACAGTAAATACGCTACCAATCATCTGGCTATTTTGTGATTTCATCCAGCGACCGAACATTAAGCTGTTATAAGGCAGCGTTTGCACACAAACAGTGACATTATCTATTATTTATAAGCCGACTGAGCCCAACAAAAAATTAGATGGTTTATTTATCAAATGTTTCCATCATGCGGGGAGCTAAATCTTTTAGGAAAGGTGACGCCTATAAAAACGAGATGAATACCGAGCTTTCACAGAGGTGTTTTTACATAAACACTCGAGTCAATGATCACACGAATTTTCATTTATGCACATATCGCACACTTCTAAACATGTACCACATTTACGTACATTTTTTTTCAGGCAATGTACACTTTTATAAGAGCAGAAAACTTATTCAAATTACGCCCGATTTTTCTGCAAATACATAGCGGAATAAATTAACATTTTACAGAAATTTTCTACTTCAACACTGTAGAAAACAGGCTATGCATTCCGGAGCAATTAAACCTTGAAATGGGGCGTTTGTACGTTTTTCCATGTTTTTTCTTTTTGTTCATCTTTTAAGAAAAGCAAAAAAGGTATATACGTTTCTACAAGAATTTTTCTGTCTTTTGTTGGGACAGTTTGTAGATGAGAACTTAAAAATCGACCCTTCAACACATCCAAGTCCGGCGGCTCTACGTGTCCATCAGCTGTGTCCATACTGTTTAATTCATACTATCTAACTAGCAGCACGTGCACGCCGAGTCAGCTGCATGATGGTACAACTAACCATTGTCGCAAACACCCATATACGACCACGCCGATTGCACCGTGTTTTGCGGTTGACCCAAACTCTCTGCGCAGTCGTTAAAAGTGCGGCCACTTCTGTGGGCAGCTCGTTCCCGTTTCGTTCTGTTGCTGCCCTAAAAAAAACCGAGGGGTCCGCAAAACGTAGAAGCCGGTCGTTAATAAGATCGCCGATTCCATCACTCACACGACCACGTGTAGGGCGAACCGAGCAGGGGCCAATGGAGTACGTAGCGTGACAAATCCGTTCGGGCTGCTTTTTAAGTGGTGCGCCACACTCATTTCATAGTTTGGGCATATTTATTATAGACCGCATTCTGATACCATCCCATAAATTACAGCTTCAAACTGGTTGGCTTCCTAAAGATATGCGGGCCAGAAAACTCGCGCCGCTATTAATGAGGACACTGAAAAAAATGATGGAAGCAATGTATAAGACGCGAATGACACCCTCCGGAAACGCACGCAATGGGTTTCGCTTCGCAGTCACTTTCAACGGCGGTGCCATGTAATCGTCGGTGAATATCACCGTGCACAGCACAAATGTGGCTCCCCGTAACGATTCGGCCATAAACGCGTGGACATGCACAACAGACGAGCTAAGTTGCCTTCCAGGGACCGGAGGAAGGCACCAGTCGTAAATTGAAAATTTCATTCCACATTTATTATCGGTGCATTTTTAGTTGCAGGTATAGGTTTACCTGAAACCACCTCTTTGAATGACCTTATCAGTGCATACACCATTTAGAGCGGTGGGCACGCAGTGTCATTTTCCAGATTCGTTGTAGACTGTCATTCCATAAAATTTTCAGCGTCTCATACCAGGGCCTCATTACTGAGACCCCTATCTTGAGGTTGGCGCTGGCAAAAAAGGGAGTCCCCCAATATGAAGGACAAGTGCCGATTTCACACAGACGTCAAGCAAACATTTTTAATCTGTAAGATTGAAAAGTATGGCACGCGGTCAGCTGGGTGTTGACCTTGGTTTGCAATATGAGAGTGTCTCAATGCTCCAGCGCCTATCCCTCTACGCATAAAACAGAACTTCCGGCATATTATCCATTAGTGTATCTTGCGGCATATTGGCAAAGCAGAAACACATCTCGACAGCTCACCGTGACTCTGTAATAAGAATGCCCTACTTTCTAAATCGAAAATTGGTTCGTGAAGCCGCTAAAACTATAAAGACGTTCAATTCGGGAGAGGGTATGGAGACGCTTAATGCTAAGCAAAAATACCCATGTCATACCGACGTTCAATTGCATTAACCAAACATTTTCGTCATGAAAGTTTAAACAGTATGAGGTGCGATGAACTGGTATTTCCCTTGAGTCTTCATATAGGAATATTTCAAGGATTCAGTCCCCATGACTGAAACAGAAAAAACTTCAGCTTTATGAGGCATTCGTGAATCCTGCGACCTATTCAAGAACTAACACATTTAACAGTTCATTATATTTTTGTAACACGAATGTCGCACATTGCAAGTAGAAAAAATGTGTTTATGTAGGCCTTCAACTTGTAACCCCCGACGGCTTTCGGTTGCTTTCAGAGAAGTGGAGAACGTAATGTTACGGACAAATACCGGTTTCAAACAGGCGTTTAGCTTCGTCAACAAAATATTTCAGTCATGTAAGTTTGAACAGTATGGCATGCTATTCGCTTCACCATATGAGCGTATCTTATCACTCTAGCCCCCATACGCGCTAGGTCTAAAACAGAACATAAGGTGTGCCGTCTTTCTTTCTTGGTGATGACGACTGTCAATGCTCGAGATAAATAAAATTCCCTCGTACCTTTCGCGTAATTTCTGTGTTACGTTCATAAATCGCGTGCTTCGCTGGTCATCCCCCTTCATAGACTGGAATGACTCATAATTCTGTTCATAAAGCACTTTTCTCTGGCAACGTAAGTCCCCCTTAGAGCAGCTCTATGCCTGAATGTTGTCTTTTCCGCACCACCTAGTTGTTTGGCACAACAGCCACTTTACAAGGCGCGCTATGCGGGGAAGCTGGAAGGAGCGCATGCCGCGGGGAGGGTACGTTAAACTCATAAGACCTACCGTAGCCCCTCAGTGGCTAGGGTGTCGTCATCATCATAATCACCAGCCTATCTACGCCCACTGCAGGGCAAAGGCCTCTCCCATTAATCTCCAATTACCCCGGTCCTGTGCTAACTGCGGCCAATTTATCCCCGCAAACTTCTTGATATCATCTGCACATCTAACTTTCTGCCGCCCCCTGCAACGCTTGCCTTCTCTAGGGATCCACTCTGTTACCCTTAATGACCAGCGGTTATCTTGCCTTCGCATTACATGCCCTGCCCACGTCCATTTCTTCTTAATTTCTACTAATATGTCCTTAAAACGCGTCTGTTCCCTGACCCACTCCGCTCTCTTCTTGTCCCTTAATGTTGCACCTATCATCTTCCGCTCCATTGCCCACTGAGTCGTTCTCAATTTAAGTTGAACCCTCTTAGTGAGCCTCCAAGTTTCTGCCCCGTAGGTGAGTACCGGTAAGATGCAGCTGTCATACACTTTCTTCTTCAGGGACAATGATAGACTGCCCTTCATTATCTGAGAATGTCTGCCGTATGCACTCCACCCAATTCTTATCCTTCTAATTATCTCTGCCTGATGGCTGGGATCCGGGGTCACAACTTGGTTTAAGTATATGTATTCGCTTACCAGTTCCACTGCCTCGCCACCTATCCCAAACCGCTGTGCTGTCACGAGGTTATTGGTCATTACTTTGGTTTTCTGCGTATTAATTTTCAGGACCACGGTTCTACTCTCTTTGTCCAGTGCGGAAAGCATGCTTTGAAATTCGTCCCCCGAGTTACTTAGCAAGGCAATGTCATCAGCAAATCTGAGGTTACTGCGGTATTCTCCATTAACCCTTACTCCCACCTGTTCCCAATCCAACTTTCTGAATACTTCTTGCAAACATTCTGGCAATAACATCGGAGAGATTGTGTCTTCTTGTCTGACGCCCTTCGTTATAGGTATTTTACTGCTCTCCTTATGGAGGATGATGGTAGCTGTGGACCCATTGTAGATATCCTCCAGTGTTCTTACATAATGCTTATATACCCCCTAATTACGTTATGCCTGAATGACTGCTGAGGTTTAAACCTAGTAAAATGCTTTCTCATAATCTATGAAGGCTATATATAGGGGTTCAGTATACTTAGCGCAATTCTATATCACCTGATTGATCGTGTGAATATGGCCCATTGTTGAATAGCCTTTACGGAACCGTGCTTGTTCCTTAGGTTGAATGAAATCTAAGGTTGCAGAAATTCTTTTAGCGATTACCTTCGTAGGTACCTTGTAGACGACTGACAGTAAGCTGATCGGCCTGTAATCTTTCAAGTCCGTCATGTCACCTTTCTTATGGATTAGGATGATGTTCGCGTTATTCCAAGATTTCGGTACACTTGCGGTCATTAGGCATTGCGTATACAGGCTTGCCAGTTTTTCATGTACAATTTCTCCGCCATCCTTCAAGAGGTGTGATATTATCTGATCCTCACGAGGTGCTTTGTCCCCTTTCATTTATTTCAAAGCCTTCCTTACTTCTTCGGTCGTTACTGGTGGGATGTCTATCTCACCTGAACTAGTTTCTCGTTCGGCATTATCCTGTATGTCCCGGCTACTGTACAGATCCCTATAGAACTCCTCGGCTACTTTGACTATTTTATCCCTATTTGTGATTACATTGCCTTGCTTGTCTTTAGGTGCATACATCTGATTTCTCCCCACACCTAGACGCCTCTTCACTCCTTTCAGGCTGCCTCCGTTCTTTACAGCATATTTGATCCTGTCCACATCATACTTCCCTATGTCAGCGGTCTTAGGCTTATTGACTAACTTCAAAAGCTCCGCTAGTTCTATTCTGTCAGCTGGGGAGGATATTGTCATGCTTTGCCGTGGTGGTGGTTCGATGGAAAAGGAAAAGAAATGGACTGGGGATATTATTGAGCCCAGCTGGGGGCTCACCGGCATACAGCCCATTCCGGGGGGTAGGGAATATAGAAGGGGATGAATAGGATAGGGTAGAGAAAAAGGAGATAGGTAAAGAGAAAGTTGAGGCGCCGCGAGGAAACGAAGCGTTGCCACAGTCACTGGGGGCCACCGAGCACAGTACACACCACAAACACAGGTCCTGGCGTCATGCTGCGTCCGGGAGAAGTTCTCGACGGGAGCGGTGGAGCGCAGAGGCGAGGCTGTGCTGCGATGAGTCGTGCGCGGGGGTCCGAAGTGAGGGGAGCTTGCTGGGTGATGTTCGTGGTAGTAGAGCGGTTACTGGCGAGCGGGTGCAGGCGCTCGATGGCCCCACGCAGCAGAGCGCTCGACGCCCGAACGAAACACCCATGGCTCGCGACGCGTGGCCGGCATCATCGCGATACCGCCCCGGCCGCGCAGGAGCGAACGAAAAATACGTCCGCACCCCACGACGACCGAGGCCTAATTAGATATTTCGCCTTCTGGGAAAGTTTGCCAGTATCCTGTCTAGCCATCGTGCCCCCGACTTCCACTGCACACTCCGTGATAATGCGGGTAAGGTTGTCGCTGGCTTCCTGTGTCGTAAGCTCGGCTTCCTCGGTAAGAGCTGTGTATCGGTTCTGCAGCGCTATCCTGAATTCTTCAACTTTACGCCTTACGGTTAGCTCATTGATTGGCTTCTTTCGTACAAGCTTGTTGTGGTCCCTCCACAAATCTAGCCTAATCCGAGATCTTACCATACGGTGGTCACTACACCTTACGCTCCCGAGCACTTCCACATCCTGCACGACGCCAGGGTTATCACATAATATGAGGTCTATTTCATTTTTATGCTTCCCATTCGGGCTCCTCAACGCCCAGTTCCGGCTCTCCCATTTGCAGAAGTAGTTATTCATGATGCGTAGATTTTTCCGTTCCGCGAACTCTACTAGTAGGTTCCCCCCTGCTATTTCTACAGCCCAGACCATAGCTCCCAACTGCCTGGTCACCAGCCTGATTCTTGCCTACTTTAGCATTGAGGTCTCCCATAACTACGGTATACTGGGTTTTTACTTTAGCCATTGCTGATTCCACATCTTCATAGAAGCGTTCAACTAGTTGGTCGTCATGGCTGGATGTAAGCGCGTAGCCTTGTACCACATTAAGTTTGTGCCTCTTATTAGGCCTAATCAGAAGACCGGCTACCCTTTCGTTAATGCTATAGTATTCGTCTATGTTGCGAATTCGTCTATGTTGCCAGCTATGCTTTTATTGACTAGAAATCCCACTCCCAGTTCTCTGCGGTCCACTAGATCACGGTAACAAAGCACGTGGCCATTTTTCAGCACCGTAAGGGTGTACCTGTCCTCCTAGCCTCACTAAGCCCTATGACATTCCATTTAGTGCCCTCTAATTCCTCGAACAACACCTCTAGACGCGCTTCGCTAGATAAATTTCTCGCGTTAAACGTTGCCAGGTTCAGATTCAAATGGCGGCCTGTCCGGTTCCAGAGATTCTTAGCACCCTCTGTTGCGTCACAGGTCTGACCGCAGCCGTGGTAGGTTGCTTCGCAGCCACTGGAGACTGGGGGCTGTGGGTTTATTGGCATATTCATGGGAGGTTGTGGCCATTACTACACCAGGGTGGCCAATCATGGTCTCGTGATAGAGTTCGTTGCCCGCGGTTGTCGCCGGCGTCAGGCCACACCCCAAGCCTTATTTTGCAATTCCCTCCACACGCGGATTTTTTTTTAATCCGGTGGGAATTGTCCGGCACCGGGATTCGAGCCACGCTCCTTCTGCACGCGAGGCGGATGCTCTACCTCTACGCGGCGTCAGTGCGGCGTCAGTTAACCAATAAGTCCTCCTTCCTCAATTTCCGGAAGGAATCCCAGTCAGTTACTTTAAACTCCATAGGTGGAGCCGCATTTACTTCTCGGTTGATTGAGATAATAAAATGATCGCTGCCTAGATTTTCCTGCAAATTCTGCCACTTGGCTCCAGTGACGTTCTTGACGAACGCCAAATCCGGAGTTGTATCGCGTTGGACCGACGATCCCGTGCGCGTTGGGTAATGCGGGTCCGTGAGTAGTTGCAAAGAGTAGTCCGTGACCACCTGTAGCAGGTTTACCTGGTGTAGCCCCAAGTGTCGTGCGGAGCGTTTAAATCGCCTGACACCACGAGTGGGGAACCATTGCCAGCGCAACCGCCTTTGCCAAAATCGACGCATATGCCTGCCGGTGGTCCACCGGTGAGCTGTATATATTTAAAATAAATACACTATTCCTGAGCCAATTGTTGGGGATGATTTCCACCAGAATCACCTCTGCCCAGGTTTTGCCCATCTGTAATTTATGTACCTGGTAAGAGCATTTCCTTGCGACCAAGGTTGCCAAACCTCGTTTATCCCCCTCGCGCTCCGAGATGACTCGGTAGCCTGTGAAGGACAGCGCCTCTCCAAGAGTTTCCTGTAGTAGAATTAAGTGCGGTTTGACCACCTGTGATGCCACAAACTGCTGAAGCGTTGCCACAAACTGCTGCAGTTTCAACCCTTAAACAGTACCACACTGACTGATCATGTTTTCTCTTTCCAGAGGGCGCCTTTTCCTAGCATTGCGTATGCGCGCTAGTGAATAATTCTATTTTTTTCCTTTGCCATCTACTTTTTCTTTTTCTTCTGTTTATTCTTGCACGATCCGTTTGGTAAAGCCTTGATCCGCTCTCTGTAATTATTGCGGGGTTCACGTTTTCCGTAGTACCAGCTTGGCTTCCTCTTTTTTGTTCCCCTTCAGTATTTTTATTGTTTGTATGTTCTTCTGCACGCTCTCGTAGGTGCCCCCGCCATCACGCAATCTTCCTGGGCCCTCTCGGGGGCGGGGTCATTCTGGGTATGCACGGGCACGTTTTCTACCCTGGCTTCCCCGGGCGCCACGTCGTCGCCCTCCATCAACACTTTACACCGTGACCAGGACGGCCGTGGAGGCGGATCGCTAGGTTGACTGGGTGTCCCGTCTCCCCTGGGAACTTCAGCCCCGTCCTGAACGTGGCGATCCAGCGGCCGATGTCCCAGAGCCTTTCCGGGGCCGTTTACTCCCGGACCGGCATCCCCAGGAACCTCCGTCCTTCTACACCGCTGAGGAGCTCCGCCGTATTTGCCCTTACTGCCGGGTGCCGCAAATCCATCTGCCCACGCACCTGACAAGTGCTCTGCACCGTGATCGCATGACTGCCGCCATTGCTGCAGCATCCGCTTCCGCTGGACCCCAAACTGAAGATTCCGTCGCGGCCGCCTTTGCCCTGCTCCTTCAACACCGCCCGGACCTCCTCCGCAACCCTCTTCCGGCCGACCATGTCATTGACATACCCGACGAATCTTGACTTTTCGTTTCGGAGGGGGGAGAGTGTGGCGACTGTGCATAGAAAAGCACAAGAAAGAGGCAGTTGGGGGGACGCGCGGCGTGGGAACGGGGAACGAGACGAGGGACTGGGGCAGTGCGTGTCTGGGCTTCGGGGAAATCGTGCGTGTGAAGACGGGCTCGGATCTCACTAAAGGTGTGGTTTTCTGGGACACGGTGTCTTTCTTGGGAGCCGCGGCCGGGCGCTAGGACCCCGGTCATCATCATCATCACCAGCCTATCTACGCCCACTGCAGGGCAAAGGCCTCTCCCATTATTCTCCAATTACCTCGGTCCTGTGCCAACTGTGACCAATTTATCCCCGCAAACTTCTTGATCTCATCTGCCCATCTAACTTTCTGCCGCCCCCTGCAACGCTTGCCTTCTCTAGGGATCCACTCTGTTACCCTTAATGACCAGCGGTTATCTCGCCTTCGCATTGCATGCCCTGCCCACGTCCATTTCTTTTTCTTAATCTCTACTAATATGTCTTTAACACCAGTTTGCTCCCTGACCCACTCCGCTCTCTTCTTGTCCCTTAATGTTACACCTATCATTTTCCGCTCCATTGCCCGCTGAGTCGTTCTCAATTTAAGTTGAACCCTCTTAGTAAGCCTCCAAGTTTCTGCCCCGTAGGTGAGTACCGGTAAGATGCAGCTGTCATACACTTTCTTCTTCAGCGACAATGATAGGCTGCTATTCATTATCCGAGAATGTCTGCCATATGCACCCCACCCCATTCTGATCCTTCTAATTATCTCTGCCTCATGGTTGGGATCTGGGGTCACAACTTGGCCTAAAGACCTGTTCCGCATGTAAAGACCTGTTGTATTTTGCATTTACATTGCTATTAAACCAGCTAAACTACAAGTTGAGGTCGAATAATGTAACTCGGCAACATAGTTTTAGTTCTTACTTAGTGGGAGCGTGGTGGTACCTTGACAAATGCAGACTAAGCAAAGCAGAGTATTCTGATTCACGCAGCAGTTTATTAATCAGATTACAAACTCGCACATTACATGGTGCGCATGGATATACATAATCCCCTTTTGAATTATTCAGATTACAAACTCGCACATTACATGGTGCGCCTGGATATACATAACCACCTTTGGAATCTGCCTGTTTTAGGTGCTCTGGGTGGCGTACTTTCTGATAAGGTCGATGGCGACATTGTGCAGAAACTCGTTTGCTCTGATACCCAGAACGAAGTCGGCGTGGCGCACGGTCTTTTCCGGAACCACACTACGGAAGACGACGCTGTCCCCTAGTCTGGCAACCAAGAGCTCCACGTCACGTTTGTCGCCCGCCCGGTCCCCATCGGACGAGAACACAGCCACTGGAGCGGTGACCCGCTCGAGAGGATATGGTGGTGGCGTTTCCTGTGCGTGTTTGAGGAAAATAACGCAGAAAAAAAATCAAATGTGGTCTCTCCTAGAGAATACAGTATATTGTGGTTAGCTGCGTTTGACTATGATATTTGCGGTAATTTTCAACTTGTACACCCATTATTGGTCAACGAACAAGACATTCTAACTCTGTAACAGTTTGACGGAAAGGAAAATCATGATACATTCGACGATTTCTTGCAACATTCAAATCGTTACCAAATTCTAGTACACTTCCAACGATACAATGCTGTCATAAGTAACGCAATACAAGAACCTAGGTTTCTAGATTACAAAAAAATCTATCCTGGTCAATCCACGTAGATTTGGTGGTAGCTAAAGCTGTCTGCCCACTTTTCTTCCTAAGACGTTGTTTAAAATAGACTACACCAACTGTTCGTTGCCTCGCTTAGAATAGCATGATCCGTCCTATACTGGAGTATGCAGTGGTCATATGGGACCCGTTAACTCAAACTGATATCAATAAACTTGATAGGGTGCAATAAAATATTGTTAGGTTCATTTATAACTTGTACGGTCCTGCTAGATTACAAACCTTCTTTTGAAAAGCAGAGTGCCAACAAATCCGGACCGAAATCGAATATTGCGCTTAAAAGTTCTCTTCCAGTTGATAAAAGGTCAGTATGCGGTTTAGACATCACATATCTTTCACTTTTCATCTGGTTTAGCAACAAAACAGACACAATCTGACAGTAGCATCACTAATGCAACGAACAAATCGTTTCAAAGATTCCTTTTTTCCTAGGACAATCGAGGAATGGAATAGCCTAGATAACACCGTTGTTACGCTAAGTACATTGTCTTCTTTTGAAGATTCACTGCAGTAATGATTGTTGTGTATGTTTTTAGTTTGTTTTTTGTTGATTCTCTGCTTTTGAAGAATAACTGCAGCTATCACTTTTGTACACGTTTCTACACTGTTTCCTTTTGATCGTTGTTTGACACTTACCACTGATGTTCATGTTTTGTACCACCCCTGCTGTGATCTTGCAAGAGATCGCAATACAAACAAACAAACAAACAAACAAACAAACAAACAAACAAACAAACAAACAAACAAACAAAGGAATAAAAATAAATAAATAAATAAATAAATAAATAAATAAATAAATAAATAAATAAATAAATGATTTACGAGACAACCGACAAGGATTTAGGCAAGAGGGTACGTAGATAGATTTATAAAGAAGCTAAAATTTACTGCATGAAACAGTACCGTACTGACTACTAGAATGACGCCTAAAAGCGAGGAGCATTGGATTGGGTTGGATTGCATTGAATTTGGATTGGATTGTGTTGGATTGGGTGGGAAATACAATCCAATTGGAGTACGGGTGTGTAGAGAATTGGGTCTGCGCATTCGCCGGTCTGCACATTCCAGAGGAGTGACGTCATAGCCGCGGCAGACGCACGTGCGCCGGCGCGTGCCCAGCTGTGCGGCTCCGTTGCGCAATAGCCAAGTCTGACGCTGCACCGGAGCCGCTTGATGGCCGTTTCGCGTGGCTCCTGGAAAGCCGTGCTGCGCATGCGCGAGGAGCAGTGACTGGACTGGACTAGACCGGACAGAACTGGATTGGATTGGACTAGAATGGACTGGACTGGATTGGATTGGTGAACCTTAGCCCACGCTACGTATATCCTGGCATAACCGAGCTAAGCCACTGCTAATTTGGTTTCTTTCCAAATGGCTTCCCATGGTACTGTTTCCGCCGCTGCTAACCGCGTGCCCCTCGGGTCTTTGGGGTGGCCCATTGGTTAGGTTGCCGGTTTCACGGCGTAGAGTTCCCGGGTTAGATTCCCGGGACCTCCATAAACACATTTTTCTCTTGAAACTTCGAGGTTTTTTGGTGCGACGGACGGAAAAAGCTCGGCCTAACCAGCTCTGCTGTTAAAAAAGAAACTTGCGCAACTGCGGCCAATGGCTTCGTAGATAGCTTTGTAAATGGCTGCGGATTGTTGAAAGGTAAGAGTGTCCGCTGAGGTTGGCGAGCAATGCATTCCACCTACCTGTCCGTAGCGCCGACGGTTTTCTGTTCTTCCATGGTCATACATGATAAAATCCCGGGCACGGTATATCTGCAGAAAAAGCACGCTTGTTTAATATTTTGTAGTTATTAATGAAAACAGGGCGGATTTGTGAAAACTGAAACCAAATTTACGAATGTTTTCTTAGGCAACAAGTTGCCTCGGATGTTGAAAAAGGTGTAGGAATGCCCACTACCCGGCACACCGCTTGTGAGGGAAACCTATGCACATGGATGTTAAAAAGACAGCAAAAATACATAATATCAAAGAAACACTCTCGGGGATAAGAGAACATTGTTGTAACAAAAACAAAGTTTTTATATTACTCATAAACTGGCTCCTTAACATTGCTCTCATAATTAGCACGTACCTCTACTAACTGAGGCGTTGGGTCTGATATGTTGTGGGCCTACACCGGTATCACATGTGAAACGCCTTGGTACGTAGTGATATTGCTTCTGCACTTTTATTATTTTTTGCGCAAATTTGCTCACCTTTTTGTCGCATCTCCGAGTGGAGGCGATCGGCGCTATGTTTGTTTCCTCTGGTACAGCAGCTATGAAAAAATCGCCTTGCCTACCTGGTAATAGTGCCGTCCATTTTGATATGATGTGCTTATGGGATAGTGGCCGGCGTATACCGGCATCCGTGTCTGCAAGAGAGATTCAACGCTTTAAAATTCTCATTCGAGTATACTAAGGTTGGTCTCGGACAGCATTACGGGGTAGATATTTCTTGCACTGTGTCGCTCTCAGTGAATGTAATGGACAATGGAGGTTTTGGCAGATAACATCCAAATAACGGCAGCTGTGCTGGCTCAAAGTTATGTTAGTTATAGCTATGGCTCGAAGTCTGCAACGCATGATCGCCAGGTTAAAATATTTGATGCTGAAAATATTATTGAGAAACTTGTCGGTTTTCATGTTTAATGTCACTATACGAGTGCGGTGTCACAAATAAGCAAATGAGCGATGAGACAAACAAGACACCTAGTTCCTCGATTTTCGAGCTGTATGGCGGTAATAAAGGTATAAAGAATGAAGGAATGAAAAACCTTCGCTAAAGCTCCCTGTTTCCTCAAATCTTTGACAAACGATTCCTTGGATAATGAAATTTTTGAAAGAGCGACGCAGCACGCACTGTAGTCCGACTTACCAATATGGGGCCTACAAATCGAATCTAGAACACGCAGCGAAGAGTTACCGGCTCCGGTAAGTGCCATTTGGGATCATTTGAACTTTCCCCATCTCATTCCTCGTGGCTTGTAAATGAAGGCAAAAGAGCTCAAGTAACGCTAAGAAACAGACAGCAGATAAGAAGACCCTGTCTCCTCCGTCTAGGCCTGCTTTGCAGTGGTCAGCCGGCCGAAATGGCATGGCTTGTTTCTTGAGCAGGAATTGTTTACTTGATGGACACAGATGTAACCTTGAGGGCAGAAAAGATACAACACGTCAGGGTATCACCGCAGGTGCGTTCTGCACAATCTTTCCCGAGGTAAAAATTCACGGCGTCATTTAAGTTGCACGGAAGACGACTCCAAGGCAAAAGTCTGAGTGGTAATGCATTAGAGACAGGCGGAAGATATACTTCGTGTCCCGTGATCCCTTCCCACATTCACATCCAGCGTCGACATGGCTTTCCTCCTATTCCGGCGTGGCTATTTTACCGGCCACCCCCTTCACATTGACGTCCAGATAAATTCGCTTTGTCATTCATATTTTTGTACTTTAGTTAGCCTAATTAGCACGGTACCAGCCATTTAACTACTGAGCCTTCAACAAATAAATACCTAGGCTTTCTCTTAACGGCAAACCTTTCATGGTCCACCCGCATTACCGCAATTGGCGCTGCAGCTTCACGATCATTCAGCTACTTACGTAGTAATCTGCATGCTGCTCCGTCTGACCATCGTCAACTAGCCGAAAAACGTTTGTAATACCACAGCCAGAGTTCACTTCTTCCGTTTGCTCCCGCTACCGAAATTATTTAATTGAGAAAATAGAAGCAGTGCAAAATCGCGCTGCACGGTTTACATGCCGGTCATACGACTCCGGCTCAAGCATAACAACAATAAAACACGACATTTCACTAGAACCAGTGCTTCTGCAGTAGAAAATCGCTCTCCTATGATTTTTTTCACAAATAAAATCAAACCACCTGGCATTCCCCATTACGCACTGTAATCCCTGTTTCCACATCACGCAGATTATACAACCAATGTAGCTTCGCACGCATCTACGGCACAACGAACGAATTTAATCATCCGCTCTGCCACATGCTATCCGCTTGTGGAACGATCTTCCTGATACCAGTTCGTCGCTGACTAACACGGAAATATTCCGTCAGCACTTGCAGATCCATTTTTCAATTTAAATAGGAATGGTAGTGTTCATTTCCGTGAGCACATGTTATCTTTTTTTACAGTTACAACTGACATGATGCCTCCCACTTTTTTTTCTGAGTTTAAGCATTGTGTTTTACTTGATTTTCTTATTTCTTGTATAAATACTCTTGACGTTGTGATGATGTTGTGATAAGGTTCTTCTTGTGCACTTCGTACTTGACTTGTTGACCTATACATACCATATCCCTAGTTCTTGTGTCTTTTTTCCGTCATTTTGTTAAAATTTCCACTACAAGCCCCTCTCACCAAATGCCCTGCTGTTCCTGTAAGGTACTTTGAATAAATAAATAAGTAAATAAATTTATTAGCCCTAAAAAGTTGGCAAATGACCTTAGTCGTGCAACATTATTCCTGTAGCGATCCTGTTTATCACTGAGTCATACACTTTATTTGCGTAGTCATCCGTCGTAATTTGCTACGTCACTCAACTTAATCGCGTATTCGTCGGTACTAGAATCGATTTGGTTCAGTTTAACCAACTTTTACTCACCGTTATCGACTCAGTGATCTTTTTTATTGTATTCATTATAATAGACGTTAATTTACTTTAACTGCACCTAATTCTTTTCAAATAATTGTAATTCATTTGGTCTTTCATTCGCCTCCGTTTATCAATTATTTATCCGGACTAAATTCAATACGGTTCCGGGGTATTCCAGTTTTATTCGTCTTATGTTTGATTGCTATTAACACGCATTGTCATTGTTCTACATTTGCTGAGTCATGCACTTGTGCCTATTTATTGGTCCGGTCCGCCTGTTTCGCTGGAGGCGCCCGGAATCTCGTAATAAGATGGGTGTCAACGACTGGGTTTCGGTGAAGGACGTTTAAGGGGAACGAACGATGAGACATATAAGGCTTTCGCCTTAGTAACTATGCTAGTAGTGGAGCCAGTACCGCAAGTACTGGATCTAGTACTGAAGCTACCACCGCGCATCTGGTGCATCTATAGCAGATGGGATGGTTCGACCTAGCGTCACTAAATAAGCCACGCTTAGGAGTACCGCCACTTTGGGGGGCTATTTTGTTTCTGGCTTCCAGTGTTGCCATCTCTTCCAACGAAACCGCCGCCGGTTGTGGCGGGCGGAGTGCGACCGGTCGCTCTAGCGTCCGCGCAGCAGAGAGAGAGAGAGAGAGAGAGAAAGAGAAAGAGAGGGGGGAGGCGAAGAGGCACCCAGAAACAAAACGGCTGCCCCCATATTTAAACAAATATCACGTGGTGCCGACCGACCGATGAAAATCCTGGTGGCACATGACAATGACAGAAAAGAGTGCTGATACTCTAAAAACCTTCATTTAGTGACGCTGGTTCGACCTATAAAGACACATGAAGAAATTCCGCAAACGCCGGCTTCTAAGCACATGTCAAAGACATGAACTCGTTTACGGGATTTCAACAATGGTCCTTGCGTGACCATTGTTGTTTTTTCCGTAAAAGGTTTAAACAAAAGCTAAATAATTACTTCATGTCAAACCCCCAAAAAACTGCTTGTTCCCTGCGTCAATCTGGCCATCAAGCTCTCAGCCAAGGTCAACCCATTTCCTGATTTTCTGGTGGGGTTACGCAGTGAAAGCGTCTAGTAGCTCGTTCATTCCGAGGGTAGGGGTTGGAATAGAAGTACATGGCAAACGATTAGGGCGCATGCCACCAAAAGATGATACGAGGAGGCGCTGGACACATCCACGTAAACTGCGGCGAGAAGAATCTGTGTTTGGTCTTGGGGATGCCATTATGTGCGCGTTTAATGCTCGCTCTCGGAGCGAAAACTGAGCTATCGTTCAACATATTTTGTTTACAGTGGTCAACCATGAGAAATTTATACAAAAATCTGAGGTTGATTCCTCTGTAATAGGAATAGGTAAAACACGAAAGTAAAATGTGCAGCGAAATCTGCAGCTGATCAAGATTTGCGGGTCGGCGGCTGTCTTGTGGGTGTGCTTGGCGAGCGACGTCCTGCTGGCAGGTCGCTTCGGCAAAGTTGTACTGGCGTCATTACCGTGACGGGTATGACGTCAGTGAACACTTGGTGTATCCTGGGATAAAACACTTCCGTGTTAAACTATAAAACGTACAACCCTATGATTAACGTACTCTTTAGTAGTCAAGGTTGCTTCCCCGCAAGAAGACCCTGTATGATGGGTTGCATCCTTTACAGGCCGCTATCTTCGTAATACTGGTGTCCTTTTCATGACGGATATGACGTCAGCGAAATCTCGGTGTATCCGGAAATAAAACACTTTCGTGTTAAAAATCTATGCCGCCTTAATGTCGTGGGCTAAAAAAGTTAGCAGGTCATCCTTCTTCACATAGTGCAATGACTCCTGCTTCTTGCCTCCCCAGTTCCTAGAGTCTTCGTCAACGGCTGTAGATGACGCAGTCGATTTGCGTCCAAATTAGGTATTACCTTTAATGTTTTCGCTGCCCTTGAAGATTCTCAGCCACAATACGGACTCGCGAACCCGTTTTGCCAGACAAAAGGTTCGGTGGAAGCTCACAAATGCTGCTGACAAAGAAGGTCACCTAATTTAACCATAAAACGCACCCCTCATGTGGAATTTCGTGATTCTTACCTCGTTTAGTTGACGGGGGCTGCCGAGCAATGCCAGTGTGAGCGCGAGAGAGCACACCTCGCCGCTGATGGTGCGGCACAGTGCCGTGAGAGCTCGCTGCAAGGCCTCGGGAATTTTGAGGTAGCCTCCGAGGGAAAAGGGATCGAGAATGAGCTGTGTAAGATGACGAACACTTACGAACAGTCTCCTGCAAGATGTGCTTTGGTTTCGACCACACTTTATGCACTACGATGCAAAACTTTTCCAGGCATACATTGCCTGAAAATGAGGCCCTAAAGCCGTCATTTTTTTCTTCCTATGGAAAAACATTTTCGGTACGTTTTCTTTAATTTTTGGACCATTAAGGCTTACGAAAAAAATTGAGCTTGTGATGCAAGTATTTAGCGATTTACAAGCATGACGTCTAATTAGGTCATCAGGAAATAAATATTTAAATTTTTTGGCTTGTTTTCCGAAAACTTGGAAAGCAGTGAGCCCACGCACAAAAATTTACAGCAAAGTCATGATACTATGATTGCAGTCCTTGGGGCTGCCCTCATGTCAGTTTGGCCTTCACTGCAAGTCCAGTTACAGCAAAAAACGAACATGGGTGATATATATATATATATATATATATATATATATATATATATATATATATATATATATAGTAAGGAAATGAGGGGCTCGTTGATTAAAATACAGAAAGATAGGGCAGCAGTCTACAACGCCAAAGGAGGCATAGGGGTGTGGCTAGGCTCTTTTCTTTTTCACTACGGTTAATGAAGTAAACATTTTTTTTAATATACAGAAGAAAGAAAGAAAGAAAGAAAAACACGCGCCCAGAGTGGGGACCGAACCCATGCCTTTCGATTACATGTCGAATGCCTTACATGTACCAAGGCATTCAACATGTAACCCCACATATATATATATATATATATATATATATATATATATATATATATATATATATATATATATATATATATATATATATATATATATATATAACACAGAAATAAGGGTTATTTCTGTGTTATATGTGTTATTTTCAACGAGCCCCTCATTTCCTATTCTGATTCGCTATATATATATATATATATATATATATATATATATATTGTGGGGTTCTACATTTCACACACTAGTGATGTCCCACCCCGAAGCCATCCGCGCTCAGCAAACATGCCTTGCGAGCGCCGGCTGCGGACGGGTCCGTTGTTTGCGGAGACAGACAAAGGCAGGAGGCGGCGAGGGCAAAAAACCAATGGCAGCATTTATTCCAACGTGCAAAACAAATACACTGCATACAGACTGATCGTAGGCCATAACGGTAACACTGTGAGCAAGGTATTAAACAACGCTAGAGATCGAGATGGTTCGACTAACCGATGGCATACCGGAGCAGCCGAGCGCTGCGCGTGCGAGCGAGTTTGCAGTCTCCCAGCTCGCCCGGACGCGTCCCATTGTGGCGCGTTCCCCAGGTCCGGACCGGCGCGCCGAAACGTCCGCTCGCTACCGCATCCCCAAGACAAGAGACCGTCCTCACGTCATCCGAAAACCCACCAGCCCTCGCCTTTGGGTGGCGCTAGTATCGAGGAAGAACTGGTTCTCGGGTAAGGCAGAGGGAAAAAGGGTCAACGCCTCCACCAGGGCGACAACAAACCGTCCGATCGCTGGCGCCCTCCCGTATGGTTCCCGTCGCGTGAGCGAGGCGCGTTGTGCACGCCGGCCGCGATGGGAAGCTAGCCAGAAAGGGGTTCGCGTGAAAGTCGCGATCCCCACATCCCTCCCTCCTAAATTCCTTGCGTACGCCGGTGAGAGCGGACTACAGGACTAGAGGTGACTGAAAGTTCGTTTGTCGATGTAAGGTCCAGTTATGAGATTAGCGGCCGGGCACCCGGGCTGCGCGTGAGAACCCGCCGCTCTGTCTAGCGACGTAGCACTGCCAACACTGCGCTGCAACCGCCGCCAATTCGTCACGGCGTGCACGGGAGACGGATTGTCTGGCCTACCGCATACCACAAGGATAATCCCCCATTGAGAAAGCAGACAGCGCCGCCGGATTTCGGGAACGTCTGCTAGACGCGCGGAGGTGGAGGGATTACCGGCGTCGGGACGAGCGCGCGCCGTGCAAGAAACCATTGTTAAAGCGCCCCCGCCGGCGCAGTGCACTGCGCCAGCGTCTTTCGCGCTCATCCCTCGGGGTCGTACGCGCCTGCTGGCCCGCGGGCGGTCCGTTGACCCAGAGATGGCGGCGACTCATTGAATATTCCGTGGCGTGCTGAGTGACAGCTGTCTACGTGAATTTGAGCACTTCCGTACACGTGTACGAACGCTACAGGGGCGTTCCCGAGAGAAGGGTGATCTCGAGGTTTTATAAGGCCGAACTTGGCCGTTTGAAACCATTCTTGTCTGAGCGTTGGGCTGGCAGTTCTCGGCGGGACAAGGAGTCTCGACCGTTAAAGCTAGGTTGGGATTTGTGAGCCCCCTAGTCGAGGTTAAGTTCGCGTCGGAGGTTTAGGGTGCAGCGCCGTACCGGGCAACTAGACGGATCTTGCGGCGAGACAGAGTCTCGGCCGTGGTTTCTCGAGCGGTTTGTGTACACTCCGAGAATAGGAGAGTTAGACAAAGTTTAGGAGCTCGAGTGATTTGTGCGCACTCGGAGCTAGCCTCTAGCTGAAGTTTGAAGTTTTTCTTTATATTTCTCATGTACCCAGTTTTCCTACTGTAAATAGCTGTATATAAACTCCGCGTTTCATTTAATCAACCTCAACGCCTCGAGTTCGTCAATTCCACCGCCATCTCGAAGAACTTCAACGAAAACCAACGAAAGTCTATCCCAACGAAAATCAGTTCGATATCTCAGATGGCGGGCGGTAAAAAAACTAATATCTGAAAAATAATTTTTTACCGCTTTTCATTCTCCCCATGGTGGAATTTTTAAAATTTTAAGAAATATTGACCTCCAACAGCGTAATCACAATGTGCCCTTGCAATCTGTAGCCGTTTGAAAGAGCAGTTTGGCTGGAAGTGTACATAACCTGTCAGGCCTTTTTGGCTCATCAGCCGTGTCATTTGTAAAAAACAATTTGAGCGTGTTAGCGGCGTCGCAGATCGAAATCCTTAAAAGCGGTTCTGTGCATTTGTATGAGTAACATATTATAGCAAAAATCAGTTGGATTACTGAATCAGTGAAAGATTTATTTGAGGATCTTTAGGAACATTTTTAGTTCCGGAATGCGGAATCACCTCGCTGGTGTAGGCTAGGGCGAAATCCAAAAACTACTTTTTAGGTATGCTTAAGGGCTACTTATATCAGCAAAAAGCGCTTCGATATGTGAATGGGTGACCGAGAAAATCACGAATTCGCGAAACCACAATTTCGCCCTTTTCTTTGGTTAGGAGGGCAATTTCTGAAAAACCCGCCTTAGTGAGCACCTACTCAATGACGCAAATAAACTCGTGAAATTTCAAGTCTCTAGGTCTAACAGTTTAGGCTGGGCGTTGATGAGTCAGTCAGTCAGTCAGTCGGGCACTTCTTTTTATAGGTATAGATATAGATAGATAGGTAGATAGATGGATAGATAGATAGATAGATAGATAGATAGATAGATAGATAGATAGATAGATAGATAGATAGATAGATAGATAGATAGATAGATAGACAGATAGATAGATAGATAGATAGATAGATAGATAGATAGATAGATAGATAGATAGATAGATAGATAGATAGATAGATAGATAGATAGAGACATCCTTGAAGAACCCTTTCCCAGTAAACTAGATTTCTTGGTTCTGTTCTCAAATTGATAGAAATCTTTTGGCTCATGTCCTAAATTACGACGCCAGGGCTGAAAGGGTTAAGATCAGTTGCGAGCATGAATCAGAGATCTGAAATTGACGCGTTGCTACAGGAAGTAAACCGGCTTGCATGAATTAAATTCGTTGTGAAGAAGGGGTTTTGAAAGGCAAAATGCTTGATCTTGAAAGTTAAAGGCGTAGGTTAGATTTAAAGGAAGAACTGAAAAAAGTCTACATGATATGTAGATTTTTTCTGTTTTTTTTTCAATGTAACCAACTACCGCGAGCTAAAATTAGGTCATTAATGACTACTTTCTCGGTGTATTCAGCAAGAATGTATTTGTGCGGAACTGGAACTGTAGGCATTGTATGTAACTCAAGACTGTGGTATATATTCTGCGTAGTCTCCGAGGATGAATAATGGGCCGGACAATTGGGACCTACGCATGCATGAATAAATTCTACGGAAAACAGGGTTTATTAAGGCGAAGTTCTCGATGTTTATGTTACGGTTTCTTCTTTTTTCTTTAGATTAAGCTAATTTTTTAGCTGGAATAAGTTCAAAAATTTGTATTGCGTCGGTGTATTCGGCAAGAACACCTTTGTAATAAACACTATGCTCTGTGTGTCACATAAGACAATGGTGCACGTCCTGTGTGCTCCTTATAATGTGACGCGTTCCCCAGGTCCGGACCGGCCAGCCGAAACGTCCGCTCGCTACCGTATCCCCAAGACAAGAGACCGTCCTCACGTCATCCGACAACCCACCAGCCCTCGCCTTTGGGTGGCGCTGAGGGGCACAAGCTTGGGGACTTTGTAGACACTTTAAGAAAAAAGTTAGGCCACTCTAACGGGCGATAAAAATAGAATGAGAGCAGTAACTGAGAGCCTACTAATAAACAGCCCAAATAGCAAAAATAATACAGTTCCGTCGAGCATGTAATTCAAATAAAGAATGTTAGGGGGTGTTTGCAAGTAAAGAGTGAGTGAGTGAATAAACTTTATTTAGACCAGCTTCAGGCGCTGATGGATGGGCGTCCGCCCGGGGGGGGGGGGGGGTCTTCCTCTATTCCGTGAAGCCCTGGTCTGTGCTGGCTGCCGTAGCACTCTACACCAGGCTACGCTGGACTGAGAGGTCGGAGCTGGCCAGCTGGCCTGCCCACTGCTCGCACGTTGGGTGAGAATTTGGGGTAAGGGATGGGGTTTTCTGACACTCCCACACTATGTGGTACAGGGTGCCAGCTTGGGGACAGAAATTACTCGTAGCGTAGTAGAGGGCGGATATACATGACATGGAGGATAGTGGGGTGAGGATAGGAGTTTGTCTGAAGTCGGTGAAAGGCAGTAGCCTCTGCTCTGGATAAATGGGGATGTGGTGGCGGGAAGCGTCGTCGTTCATGGCGTTAATGGGCGAGGGTGTCCGTGTATGAATTAAGAGTGGCTGGCTTGGGAGTGCGAAGGGGCTGCGTGACTTCGCCTTATTGAGAAGCGGCCCGGTGGGTATGAACGGGGCAGTGGCGTGTGCCGCCCCGTTCCCCTCGAAGGACTCGTGTACGGGGGTCCAGATGATGTGCATTTGAGGGAGCTGGCGCACGCTTTGCAGAATTTTGAAGCCCGCGGGTGTTATGCGACGCAGCAGGAAGTTGCAGATAGTTTTTATTTCGTGACACACAGTGGGCTAGAGACGCCAGAAACTAAGCTTTCTAACCATGAACACTTTTTAAACGTCATTTCCTACGTCAAGCTCCAACTCGTTGCTGAAGCCAAAACCTCTTACATCATTTCCTCAGCATTTAGCAGCCTCTTGCCTCATCTCAACCTTCGCGCCCGTGATGAGGTTGAAGTGTCCCTTATTAGTTCAGAAACAGATGAGGTTGCCGACCTCTAATTATACCCATTTGCTGATGGAAGCTGGTTGAGAATGTTACCTACCAATCGGAAGTTTCAGCAATAAATGATTTTTCAACTTACCAAGAGCGCTGGGATAACGGGCAACACCAGGGACATCGGAAATCCGGTGCTGGTCAGATTGACGATAGGCCCATATGCGACGACTAGGTCTACCTGCAATCAAAAGGAAAATATTGCAAGGTGAAGTCATCTTTTGGGTGATATTTGGGTAAGTCATCTTTTATGTAATGCCTCCGGGTCTTAAGGACGAAATAAATGAAATGAAAATAAATGAAAAGTTTGTGAATTTTGATAGAATGTGGTGAGTGGGCCAGAGCAAATTATTACTGTAAGAAAGGAACCTAAGTCACAAACAGAACTGGTTTTTATTGTACTTTGATTCTCCTAAATTTTCGTTTTATTGTGCGTATTGCAAAAATAGTTTTTCTCTTTATTCGCAGAGGGATAAACTCTTTGACTTGTATTCCTCTCATTTTTGTAAACATTTGTTCCCGCTGCCACAGTGCTCGTATGAGTAATTTGTGTCCCGCTTCAACTATAATTTGTTATTGTAGTTGTATTTGCCCAGCTCAGCTATAAAGGTTGGTTTGTTGACTATTCAGGGCCCCAACTCTTTCTTAGTTTCTACCGACGACACCTGGGCAGCAAAGCCTAGCCCATTTTGTGCGGAATTGTCAGTGGAAGTTCGCTCTCCTCTGCGCCCGTCCCAAGTGGTGGCAATACCTTTAAGAGCCCCATGAAACAAATCCTAGTGTGAAAGGAACTTTCACGGGAGTTTCGGGACACAAAGTAATCGCTGGGAACGCAGAAGCAAATCTGATAGTATAGGTCAACAAAGTACTCTATGGCCTTCCCTGATTCCTTCATCGAGAGCGCAATCGCAGAAAATTGTCGCCAAAAAAAATATCGACCCTCCATGAACTGAATGAATCCTCAGAAGCGTAGGCGTCCGCAAAACTCAACAGAGAACGGTGTATTGTAATATAAAGATCCCAAGCTGAATGACACATCTTAGGAGCCATAGAGTGCAATGTACAATATATTGAGTTGCTTGGCTGCTCGTTAAGCCCAACGGTAGACGTTGCAAACGCGAAGGTTAAAGATGGGTTATTGTCAGATTTTCATGGTGACAGATAGAAGGCAGACACAAAAAGAGAAAAATGCTGATTACTCTTTTACGGAAATGCGTAGATTCTTTTAAGCTGCAAATGCGTAGATCCTTCTAACTCCAATCAAGGTGCTGGCATAAACCGCATAAACTAGCATAAACCGCAAAGGTATTAATCGATCAATCAATCAATCAATCAATCAATCAATCAATCAATCAATCAATCAATCAATCAATCAATCAATCAATCAATCAATCAATCAATCAATCAATCAATCAATCAATCAATCAATCAATCAATCAATCAATCAATCAATTAATCAATTAATCAATTAATTAAACAATAATTGAACTAATTTGTCAGTTTGGGTGCAGTCACTAGGAGGGTTGAGGCCAGGAAAGGTCTGTGCATGTGCTCTAAATCCTGTGCACTTACTCTGTTTACATCATATTTTTATATCCACAGTTCATGAAGCCATTCTGAGTGCTCTTGAAGATGCCTACCCAGGGAAACGAATGGTCAACTTCATCAAAAGCTTCCTATGTGGCCGTATATACGAGGTACATAATGGGAACTCAACCTCACGAGTGTACAGTAATAATGTCGGCGTACCACAAGGATCGGTAATTTCCCCGATCCTATTCAACGTGGTCATGAGACGAATTGCCACAGCCCTTGAGAAGGATTCCACTGTACGTTTTACAATATATGCGGACGATATAACACTGTGGACAGAATCAGGCGATTACGAAAGTACTGAACGGGCATGTGAGGAACTCCAGAATGCACTTCTCATAGTTGAACAGACAACTGGCCCCACTGGCATGCAAGTCTCATCTGAAAAAACACACTTTCTGACGGTAGGGGGCTACTCAGTCGAAAAAGAAAAGGTGGACCTCACACTGCAGGGTCGCACCTTAACACAACCCTCTGACGGTTGGATACGAATCCTTGGCATACCGATACATACGCAAGGTGGAGGCAAAACATGGCTCGACCAATTGACACCAACATGGAAAAAACTCCTACACTTGAACAAGCGCATCTCTAACAAGTTTGTGGGCGCCACCAACGACGTTGCACGTACACTAGTGCAAGCAGTTCTGATATCAAAGGCATGTTACGGAGCCATTCACTACCGCCTTACTCAAGTGCAGATGAGCAAATTGGAAAGTTTGTACCTGCAGGCCCTGAGGGTAATCACCGGGCTACCCCACCATACCAAAATAGAAGAGCTATACCGGGACAGCCAGCTTCCTCCACTCCATAAAATTGTAACTCACCGGACACAAACGGATCACGACAGGCGCCTACTCACACCCCAAGGTCAACGTCTGTTTGAACTCGACGACCGCTCCTTCAAAGCTACAGCGTTCGAACCAACTATACCTCCATGGGAAGATGTACTGGTTACCCACTCGAAGCCGTTACCAACAAAGACCCACAAGACTAGCCACACCCATCAACGAAAGACACAAGCGACTGTCACGTGTGATGTGCAATCAACAGGAGCTACTATTTACACAGATGGGTCCATGGACGAAACTCGCCTCCTCATGGCACTTGCTGCAACCGACCTAAGCCGAACGAACACGAAGTGTTTCTCAATTAATGACCTCATTTCCACTACTGAACTCGAACTGCAAGCCATCCTCCTAGGTGCCCAGATGATCCCAGACGTTATAGCTGAAAATACAACTCGAGTTTTAATCTTCACGGATAGCCTCGAAGCCATCAAAGCGTTACGCACCCCGCCACGACGACACGCTACACCTCATCGTATAAAAGAACTCTGTGGAACCTTCCAGCGTGACCATAACATCGACATACAAGTGCAGTGGATACCTGGCCACACAGGTAACCCCGGGAATGAGGAGGCCCATAGGCTCGCAAGGGAGACAATTCTCAACCACCCCTCGGAGTCTGCAGCGCCTTCTCTTTCACATAACCCTTGCCCTGAGGAACGCAGGAAGACACTTCGACAAGAAAGCAAGAAAGACCTCAGAGCAACGATTCCCGAGCTACAGCACCCGATACTCCGCAACATCCCACGAGCTGCACAAGTTCTTCTAACAAAGGCCCGCACGGATTACGCCCTTACAGAAGACATCGTAGCTCGCTGGGAACACTACCACCAACACAAGAACGCACAAGTTCCACCAGACCGGCTTCTGTGCCCTCTGTGCCACCAAGATAGACCGACAATCAGCCACTTGCTGTGGTCGTGTAGGGTCCTGGAAGGAATCCGAGCACGACACAAGCCCCCTGGCGTCACATCTCTGCAGGATTGGCTTTATCCAAGGAATAACGCCAACGACGTGCTACTTGGACTGTGGGCCTTCGTGAAGGAAGCTTACCTCGTCAACAGAACTTAAGCTTTATCGACCCTGAACCCCTTCCCCTATTTCCCCCTACAGGCCAGAGTGCCATCTCTTCTATAATAAATTTATTCATTCATTCATATCCACAGTTCAGCACATACATATCCACAGTTAAGCACATACTAGCAGTTTCTTATATCCACAATGTAGCACTTACCGCGGGGACGCAGTGACGGACCATCGTTTTAAACGCAGCAATGTGTGACACTTGCGCGCAATGTTTCGTGGTTGGCCTCGCCAAACATCAGTGTCGGATTTGGGCGGCCTACAAGCATTGACGACCTAAATTAGGTTTGGATTAACGCCCCTGTGTGCATCGTTCTTCGTTCACTGAAGGGAGACGGTGCCCTTTAGTTTTCGTGTTCGCGTATGAAAGACAGAAAACAACAAGGATACCGTGATACGAATTATCTTAAAGAGGTAGCATGGGCGCACAGAAAGGGGAGCGGAGCGCACCGTCTTCAACTGGGGGCCGAGGCACCCTACCGTGATAGCTGCAAACTCGCTGCGTCACTCAGGTCCCGCGGCACTCAATTGCGGCTCGCCACTTCATTAAAAACATCGCGGCGTGCCAAGTGCGACCATCCAAGCGCGACCTCCACACTGTATGGCGGGTGATCACCACTCGCAAACCAGACCAAATAGACTCAAATGGTGGAGACTTAGGCTTCAAACGCAGATAATTTTGTTGCGTAATGCCATAACGTTGTGAATAAATGTGCCCAGTCTACATTAACACGAAAGTGTTTTATGCCCGGGTACAACAAGATCTCCCTCACTTCATATCCGTCCCGTAAGTGACGTCGCCAGAAAAAGTGCATTTGACGCTGCGGCGCGCGGATTCGAGCCCATGCCATCTCGATCCCTGTCGCCGCAACAGGAGGTACGTGGCACTCTACCGACTGCGCTACGATCAGAGACGTGTGCAGCTCTACAAACGCGCCTGATGTCCTTTCCTATGACTCATTCAGATGGTGCGGCCGTCTAGGAGAGGCGAAGCGAAGTAGCGCATCATGACCCTAATGAGCGCCGGCAGTCGGCGCCTCGATGCCAGCGCCTTCACGAACGGGGGACGCAGGTGAATTGAGGCACCCTCCGCGGTGGCGTTGTTCGCATGATCGTTGTGCTTCAAGCTGCTGTTTTGTGCATGTCATTTTTGGTCTTGTTGTCCTGGAATAAGCCTGTTATTTTTTGTTTCCTGCGTGTCGGCGCAATTCGTATGGAAGAGTCAGGCTCGCGAACCCTTCGCACATGAAGGAGGTTCCTTTAACATTCAACTGCTCCTGTGAAGACACCTCTCACTTTCGTGTTTCACCGATTCATATGAAAGAGGGATGAACCACAATTTTTTCTCTTGCCCTAGGTTGTACGCACGTGTGTAATAACTGATGCTCTTCCTTCGAAAACTCGTAGGTGTCAAACAACCTACTGTTCGTGCAAACAAAGATGATGCTGCCTTCTCTGCAGAATCGAATTCAGATTATTGACCTAGGTTTTATCCGTTACCGGCAGACAGCACCCGGCCATTTGCGCTAATATGTACTCGTTTTTGCCGTAGCGAGCGTTTTACGGTTCGGCTTGTGTTCCGTATACGTATATTTCTCTACCATCCCATGAAACGCGTAAATTCACGTTTGTGCCATAACACCCTACACAAATTGTAGAAACACGTACATTGACTGAGGGTTCGCTGATCACTGTAACTTCACAGCACCATAAGATGACAAAAATGTACTATGAGATACTTTTAATGAACAAAAACATTACACTTGGCAATAGCGACGTGTGAGAAAACGAATTTGAAAACATGTCTGCCGCACTTCCCAAGGAACAGACGAATAAGCTCAACGGTCGTACAAGCAATTGTATTTTACCCTGCTAGATGTAAATAAAGCAAGAAGCGTCCAGCTCTGTATTTGCCTTTAAGCTTTCACAAAGTTGTCCATAGTATGGAGATTATCCCACTTCGGGGTTCCCGTAAAGGTCGGCGGCTTCGGACCTCCATGGAGGTGGTAACTTCAATTTAGTGTAGCATCTATTGGTATTTTCATACTGATATTGGAGTCAATTACGACCCTCCTATTATTAGTGCGAGTCTGTTCAACCACTGAATGAGCTCTGCTCACTTGGACGTGCGTTCATTCTAACCACCAATGCAGGTCCAGCGATTAGGAACACGATATTGGGATAAGTTCCGTTTGACAATTGAGCACTCAAGCAATGGGAGTTTTGGATGTGAACCGTTTGATTCCCTTTGTGCCATATTCCTTAGTATGCCTGCAACTGTGAATTGATGCATAGCATATGTAACACTTACCCTGCTACTCTCAGCTTGACTTTCAGAAGCAGTAGTGGATATACGCACCCTTAGTGTTCTCATATCCAGAAATGTTGTTTGCTTCGTGCCGTGTCCATTTAAAATCATCATCGTCATCAGCCTACTAAGGTATACTGCAGGAGGAAGGCCTCTTCAACTGACCTGCAACCGCTCCTGTGTAGCGCTGCTCGAGTCCACATCTTACCCTCGAAGCTCCGTATTTCATCCCTCCATCGCGTTGTCGGCCTTCGCCTTGTTCTTTACCCATATCTTGATATCCATTCGGTTACCCTAATTGTCCACCGGTTCTCGGTTCGTCTCACTACATGGCCAGCGCAAGTCCATGTCATTTCCTTTTTTTGAACTAAAATATCGCCAATTCTACTTTTTTCTCTGATCCTGGTAGCACGTTTATTTTCCTTGGGGTTTAAACGCAACATTATTCGTTCAATGGCCCGTGGAGCCGGCCTGAGTTTGTTCTCAAGTTGTTTAGTAAAGCGCCAAATTTCAATTCCATATGTCATGACCGGCATTATGCACTGGTCGTAAATTTTTATTTTGGGTGACAGATGTAGCTCACTTATTACTATTTGGGAGTGCTTGCCGAGTACTCCTCAACCCATGCCTATTCTGCGCCAGGTTTCTCCCTTGTCGTTAGGGTCAGCACTAACCATCTGTCCAAGGTAGTTGTGTTTTTTACTTCTTCTAGCGTTTTGTTGCCTAGGCTGAAAAATACTTTCTTGGCATAATTATTCCTTATTATTTTAGATTTATTGATATTTCTTTTTAACCCCACGGCCGTGCTTTCTGAGCGTAGTTCCTCGAGCATTGTTTACATGTGCTCTGCAGTTTCACTCAGTAATAATATGTCGTCCACTAACCTCAAATGGCTCAAGTATTCTCTGTTTATCATTAAACGTATGTTTTTCCAGTCAAGGGTTCAAAATTCCCCCTCCAGACACGCTGTGAATAATTTTTGAGACATGGTATCTGCCTGTCTTACTCCCTTTCGTATCGGACATTTGTCGCTGTGCTTGTGCACGCGGTTTTCCTGCCCGTGAATTCCTTATATTTGTCTACTAAAAGCCTGATGTAGGTTTCCTCTATTCCCTGGTGTTTTAGTGGTTCTAAAGCGGATGCCGCGAGTAGGGACTCAAACGCTTTCTGGTAATCTATGAATGCCATGTAAAAGGGCTTTGTGTACTCTGCGGATTTTTCTATCACTTGGTTGACGACATGGCCATGGTTGACTACATTTTCCTAAACCCAACCTGCTCTCTGGTTTGATGAAAAACACCCGGTCACTTTTTCTGCAAAATCAACATATCGCACAATCTGTGCCCACTTAAATAATCATTTTCTTTTTCTGCACACTTCTGTCGCGGTAAAATTGAAATAATAGAGAACCGTGTCACTTGAGTGGCTCACCTTGTCGTTGTACTCTGGTCGAACTGAGAGGAGGATAAAAGCTATAGGGCCGCCTTGCGAAAAAGTCATGAGCGTGAGCTTTTCGGCACCAGTGGCGTCGAGAACGTGGTCGATGGCTGCAGCAACGTCGTAACGTCCGATTTCGTCGAAGCTAAACGCAGGATGAAACAAGAAGTTGCTTCAACATTGATGGGACTAGACAGGCTGTCTTTAGGTCATTGGCGAATCAACGGAAATACAGTTGTCATGTATAATAATACGCGATGTTTGAAATAACACAAAAATACACGTACACACACACGTACACGAATGTACTCAAACACTAGCATACAGACAGCCCCGAAAACTACATTTTCTTCAGCCAGACGTCGTGTTTAGTGCTAGGTTTCTGCGCCGGTTGGCAAAGTCAGAAACTTGCCTCCATCGCCAATATTTCCTGTCTTTTTTTGACAGTGTCTTGTGGGATGAGTACGGCTCCGACTCCCTCGAATTCACTGCCCAAACGTCGAAACCAGCGTCCGCCAGCAGAAAACCTGCGTATGAAGAGAGCATAATTTGCTCCATGTTCATGCAGGGATTCTACTACAAGATGTTGCAAAAAATCACGCCATATCCACGGAATGAATGATGATAAGTGGGGCGAAGCTCGAGAGGGGGAGATCATCGGTAACCGTAACTCTCCCGTGAAAGTTCGCCCATTACATCATTAAGAAAGACGTAAGACTGTGTGCGTACATTGTACAAATCAACTTTTATTTTCGGAGTCAATGCTCCCAGGCCCAGACCTGGTTAAAGACCCCGCGCCATCGAGGACTGCCCCGCACCTCCACCACAATTCGTCACGTAGGATGGGACACAACGGTAAAGAAAGAACTTTTATTTAGGGCGAACTTGTGCCCGAACAAGACGAGAGGAAACGAGCAAAGGTCCTTGCGTCTCGTTCGATCTCCGAGAACGACTGCCTGCGTTCGTGGCGTGATCTCTTGCGTGATCTCCCCCTCGCAGTGCACGTGCGCTCGCGCCTCCGTTGGCGAACACAGACAAGCTCGCGCTCCCGGTGCCGAGTTTGCGCTGCCGGTTGCAGCCGGTTCTTGCGCGTGCAACGCGGCCCACTTTGCGACATCTCCGAAGGCATGCGGCGGTCACGTACCATGAGACACAAGAGATGGACAGACCCATGGCTTTAGGAGCTTCGCCCCTAAAACACACGAACTTGCTAAAATGTTTTCCCTAAGAAACGCACTTTATCGTTCTTGACAAAATTGTACTCAAAGGTCACATTTATTGGTTTTCATCGTTTAGCGCGAAGAACAGCAACAGTACTTGCCTGGATAGTGTACAGGCAAGTAAATGTAATACAAGATTTACCCGTACATTTTCTTGAATGCGTGATCATCCCATAACCCCCCGTCACGAACTTGAGGCTTGGCCTGCTTCTCACGAGCGTGCTCCAGATTTAGGTGCCGGAACCACGGCGTTTCTCGCACCGTGTTTCTCCGAGCATCGCAGGACAGGAGTAGTTGGAGGTCAATGGGAAAGGTCTTCGTCCTGCAGTGGACCTGAGTAAGCTGATGATGATGATGATAGTTGTGATTATGATGACCCTTGGCATTGCCGGCCAGTCGCTCGTTTCGTTTTCCACCATTATCCCCATTTTGTTGCCCCCCCCTCCCCCCCTTCACTAAACCATCGGATGCGCACAACGACTCGGAATTTACTTTGCACTAAATATTACAGCACATACAAGCGGTGAGGGATTGCGTCCAGAAACCATGCAAGGGGGTGTAAAGGGCGAGACCCCGTTGGTCACCACCGAATGGAATGCCTCCTCCGGCTCGGCTGTCACAACCTCTGTCCGAACGCATTGACGTTCTCTGTTTCCCCTTGGTTCTATCCATGGATCAATGGCAACATTTCTTTAGAAAAGCGAGCCATCCGTGTAATTAATTTCAGACATCTGAGAGAGAGTGCTCAACATTTATATTTTGACCTTCGATTCCTACCACTTGTTTATGAATTTAAAATAAAAAGAATAATTTTGACCTTTCACCCAAGAAAAGATGAATCGATCTACAACTGGATAAACCAGCCGTTACTTTTTAACGCCAACACCACCCGCTTTGCAGAACACAACAACCTAATTCTACCCAAAATTCGCTGCTCTAACTATGGCAAACAGACTGCTGCCGTATTCGCAGCCATTTCAGTATGCAATGAACTACGCACCCCCTTGAATCAATTCCCTCTGCCCATTAATTCCGATACCAATTGAAATGTTTTCTGTTATCTACCTTGGCACAATGGATAAACGTGTTTCTAATGTAGCGCTTTTTGTGCAGTGTTTCTGTTGTTATGTCTAATCCTTTTTTACTGCCGTGTTTGATGTGCAGTTGTTTGTACTGCTACAAATGGATGTGTATATGTGCGCGTATGTATATATATAAATATATGTATTGCTTTCTGCCTGTTCCTGATCATTTTCTTTTGACATATAGTTTATTGCTGCCTCCTCTAACGCTGTTATTTTACGCACCTTCTCAGAGGAGGTCCTCCCGACAGTTTTTTAACTACGGGACGTCCTTCTGTATTATTATTTCTGCGCACTTTTAAAACATGTGAAATAAACTTGAAACTTGAAACTTCGAACTTAAAACAACTTTTGCCAACATGCGCCATTCATTGTTTGCGCCATCTATTGTTCATGCAATACTAGGAACAATTATCACTTATGGGAGTGCAGGCAGCCAACTTGCGGAATGACCACGTGATGGGGTTCATGGGAATTGGAAATATGTTATTGCAGTTTCCCGCCGCGGTGGCTCAGTGGCTAAGGCGTTGTGCTGCTGAGCCAAAGGACGCTTCTTTTGTGTCTTGGCCACGATGACCGATTTTCAGCTGGAAGCAAAAAGCGAGAAGGCCCGTGATTTCAAAATTTCGGAGCACGTTAAACTTCCCCAGGTGATCAAAAGTTAATCCGCAGTGCTCCGCTACAGCTCGCCTCATCGCCTGTATTGCGTCGGCAGATTAAAACTAATAATCAATCAATTATCATGTAACAGTTCGTATCATCTCTAAAGCAACCCTGATCGATTATTCTTACGTGCTACGGCGACAACTGGCATAACCCTGTTCCCCCAAAATTTATCTTCCCGCGAGTAGTGGAACCCTTTTCACAGTTCTGTGACAAAAGTGCGGGAAGTTCGGTGAATAATCGGTGACAGTTCTTCGAAAATTCTGAGAAATTTTGCAATGCGGATTGTGAATATTGCAAGTTACACTGATGCATAGGATTCGTTGGTTAGTAACCTAGAGTTTAAAAAAATTTTTGAATGTTCATCGCCACTTTTCGTGCTACAGTAAGCTTACTCCTGCGAAAAAGTATTAGCGCCCTTTATGTGATTGATATACCAGTGAGCCCGAATACAATGCGCAGGTTGGGAAACAGTTCCAGACTATTAACGCTCATGGCACGTTCTATACCTGTCAGCGTTACTTGTTACACAGTTATTTACCTTTGTTTAGATATTGGGCAAAACACAAATACTTCAACAAGCATTGCAGCCGCACCTAATAAGAAGTTAATGTTGGGTTAAATTTTTAGAAAATAAATTAAAATCAGTGGTAGGATCCTGCGTCGGCGAAAGGTGAAATAATACTGGAGAAAAAACAAATGGAAATAAAAATACTGCTTCTCGCTGTCGCGAGCGGCGGCAACACCAACAAAGCATGCAATCCAGTTCAACTTGTTTAAACCGCAGATATCCGGTCACCAAGGCCCGCTCGCCTGAGGAGATATTTGACTACATAAGTGCTGTGCCCTATGTGACAATACCTGAGTAGGAGAGCTTAGGCCTAATTTGTTTTTATTTAAAAACCGACAGGAGTGGCACGCCATGAGCGCCGATTGAAGCTGTCACTATATCTTACTTTCAGGTTTACTTTATCGACCCATTGATGTTTCGTTACGAATGCCAACCTATTCGAAATTTCGCGTGTTTGGATTTCTCCCGACTGGAAGCTTGCACCTGCCGTGGTGGCTCAGTGGCTAAGGCGTTGCGCTGCTGAGCACGAGGTCGCGGGTTCGATTCCCGGCCGCGGCGGCCGCTTTTCTGATGGAGGCGAAAAGCAAAAACGCCCGTGTGTACGAGATTTCGGCGCACGTTAAAGATCCCCAGGTGGTCAAAATTAATCCGGAGCCCTCCACTACAGCGCGCCTCATCGCCTGCGTTGCGTCGGCGCGTTAAACCCTACAATCAATCAATCAACCGACTGGAAGCTTTCTTTTTGATACATTCGAACAGTTGAGGGTTTTCCTCTTCACATTTAATTATTGTCCTCTCATTTATAAAGCGTCAGTAAAATTTTTGGTGGATTCTAAAAGCTGCAGCCAGAATACAGCTTTCAGGATCACTTGCCTGGACTTTCCGTTGGGTAGTTCAAGAACCACATGTCGGAGGCTCCGGCGAATGCTGGCAGGAACAGGACCGGGTAGCGGCGGGTCGTGTTCCCTGCTGCCGGGGTGGTTCCGTTGAGTCCATGCGGAACTCTGTCCATCTCGAGGATGTAGCCATCTTCTGTATTCACGTAGCTGATCTCGCACGGGTAGCCCATGTACCTTATGAGCTCGCACTGCAAAGCCGCATCGTTCTTTTAGTGTTGTTGCAAAAAATTATACGGCATAAAATGGCATTTAAACGAGACAATTGACATTTATTTTCCTTGCCTGTGAGCACATGTGTAATCTTTTTTGAGATTTCGAAAAATGATATATTCAGGCAAAATTTCTCGGGTGAGTGGGTAAAGGCACATGGACTCTGCCTGACGAAGGTACATTCACCCGTACATGAGCATTACTAACAGCGGTAGCAGCAAACGTACAAAGTACAGAATGCAAGAAAACAAGATCAATGCCAACGAACTTCACAGGAAGAACAATTCGTCCAACCAAATACAGGGTGGTTCGACGATAATGACTTTAAAAAATGTTCATGAGCGAACCACTGCCCCTTTCGCGCTGAAACTTCACACGAAGGTCGCATTTTGGGGTGTAATTTGTTTAACAGCGGGAACAAGGACGGTACTTACGTGTTTATTCTGAAAATAAATAAAAACAATTTTTGCCTATGGGAAAATGGCGGCCGGTTTGGACGTGCGAGCCAGCGCAAGTTGATCTTGGAACGACGGCGCCCCCTGTGGTAAGCAGAGTGAAACGCACGTATGGGATTCACGTTAGGAAGGCGACACATGGGGTAGCAGACGATCAGGAAATGTGAAAGCGGGTTTTCTGATCGTCTGCTACCTCATTTGGCTGAAGATAAGAAAACCCGCTTTCACAATTTTTGATCGTCTGATACAGCAATTGGCGCCTTCCTACCGTGAATCCCAAACGCGGGTTTTGCTGTGCCCATCCCAGGTGGCGCCGTCATTCCAAGATCAGCTTGCGCCAGCTCGCACGCACAAATCGGCTCCCATTTTGTCATAGGCAAAAATCGTTTTTATTTATTTTCTGAATAAACAGGTAAGTGCCGTCGTTGTTCCCGGTGTCAAACAAAATAGACCGCAAAATTCGACCTTCGTGTCAAGTTTGAGCGGGAGCGGAGCGGCGGTTCATTTGGGGAATTTTTAAAATGCGAATGCATTTCTTAGTCGGGGGTTGTCGTGCTTCGTCGGCGTGTGCCTGCATTCCTCCAGCGCGAACGCACGTGAGCGCGCGCCTCGTAGTTCTGCCTTCGTCGTCGTCGTCGTCGTCTCGGCGCGGCGGACCCGCGCCGCTACAGCAAGAGCACCAGCAAGAGACCCTCGTCCTTCTCTTCGTCCAGTCCAGTCTCGCGCTACCATTAGCGGGATTGACCGCGTCGCCACTGTAACAATAGACACCGCTACACTACCCCCTCTTCTGCGAGCATCGAATGCATTTCTTAGTCGGGGGTTGTCGTGCTCCGTCGGCGTGCGCCCGCAGGTGTTATCTCTCCGCGCTCCTCCTCGCCCCTAGCAACAGCTGTGGCGCGCCTAGCAACCGGAGCAGGTGGTAGCTCGGGCGGGAGTAGCGGAGGGCAAGGGAAGAGGAGGAGCGCGCTCGGGCGTGTGATGGCGCTCGCATCGCGGAGCTCGTAAGGTCCCTGAAAGAACTAAGGTAGCGCCAACTGCTCCCTCCTTCTCCGCTGCCCTCCTCTTTTTTCTCTCCCCTCACCCGCGGCGCCGCCGTCCCTTTAACTCCGCGGCGGGGCCGCCATATTTGTTGGCCACTTGAGAGCAGACGCCCTCGCTACGCTTCAGGGCGCTCGCTGCAGTTTGCTCTTGTTTTCGCGCCGAAATCGCTCTTTGGTAGCATAGGATTTCTAGAGCCCCGTTTTACCAACAGGCACTGAGTGATAGTGTTTTGTTTTATATTTTTGTCTACGAGGGGATATTTGCGGGGCGGATGCCGCTGGCGCATACGCACAGCGCGGTTTTTGTTTACGTGTGCGGCATTCTGTAACACCTCAGGATAGCTCGTGAATGCGAAAGGATCGAGCGTGGACATTTCAAACTGCTCTGTTACGGTAGTTCCGTTCTTGCATTCGCGTGACTGTGGTCGTGCAATCACTGCACAGAGGTCTTGCGCACGGTTCGCGGCAGTATACAGTGCGCTTCATTCGCAAATGCCGTAGTTCGAGCGCTGCGCTGGCGTCCTTGCACTCGCCTTTCTTGCGATAATTGTGTATCCTCAGCGGCGTTCACTCTGCGCCCGCTTTTACTAACGACCTACAGCCTACCTTAATTACGCGCAGTTTAGAGTGCTTTGCCGTTTTTGTAGAAATGTTTCCTTCACCTTCATGTCGTTATAGGCTGCTGTGAGTAGACAAAAAACATACACATGCTGCTGTGCGTGTGTGCACGTACAGCGACGTGAAAAGCCCCTGCTTCCCCGACTTCGCAGCCGGATACACTAAACTACACTCGCGGCCGTACGTTCATGTGCGAACCTAGTGAAAAACGCAGACTTGTAATTCTGGGAATACGCGCCAGAGAAGACTGCGATCAATCGATCGGGTAAACTGGAATTACAGTGCCTCTAGGTACAAATTATGTAACTAGTTACTGCAGTTAATTAATCATGCAATACGTTTTTTCATCGGGCGCGGTCGTTTACAGCCGTTATTAATGGAGGCGCCTGGACAGAATTGTTTTGTGCTGGGATATATTCTGGCAGATTTGTACATTGCACTAACACAGGGATACACCCGAAAGAAATTCGAAAGAGGACCAATGTCACGATGATTATCAAGAGAAAACAATAAATCACAAAAATGAATTGGTGCCAGCAAATAGATATTTTATTGGAACAAACGTCCGTAATGACGTCGTGCAGGTGGCTTGTGCTGCTGACGTGGCTTCCCGTGAGAAAAAATGTTGGGAGTGGCATTTGGGTTTAGTTTTTTTAACGCCAAGCTTCTCCAATATCCGTTGCTCAAATTGATCCGTGAAATAATCCTATTGAGAAGGGAAAAGAAATGTCGCCACAACGTGCGCGAATTTAATAAAGCGATAACAGAAATTGCGCATCAAACGTACGTCAACGGCGCGGTCACTATATTAGCTGACCTTAAATTGTTTTACCTAGCCGCAATTTTTTTTTCTCTCGCAACAGCCTCAATTTTCACCGCACCGACCAAGCCCATATTACGCAGCAAATCACTCCGATGTCATAACAACGGGATTATAATACCACCCGGGTAGCTAACACACAAAACATGACTTCACGCCAAAAAGAGCGTACACGCACTCGGAACGCACACGATACATGGTCAGACGCAAGCTGCCGTCGGCCAAAACAAGCATGAATTCAGGTGAACAATTCTCGCGTCACGAAACCCTTACGACAACTGACTGAACATGCTACGCCGCTGATATTGATGCTGGAAGTTAAGCGCGCACATGACAAATACACGGCCTCTTATCCAAACCAAAGCTTACGACGGGACGAACTCGGCGCTGCGCGCAATGCCTACTCAGAACAAAGCGTGGACGACGGTCGCGAAGGGAATACGCATTTCTTCGTAAGTGACCGCTCAAGCTCGCGCAGAATTTAACAGAGCAAGAACAAGCATTCAGAAACTTACCTCGCAAAAGAGTGATGGTAGCGTCGGCCTGAAGTATGCCCGTTCAAATCTATGCAACCAAACTTTTCTCCTTTCTGCGTCGCGTTTCCCGGACGGAATAACGAAGTCTTGTGCCCTGCCTGACGATATTCGCGCTGCCTAAGGCACAACACATCGACACCGAGAAGTAACCTAAAACGACACCGTTGCGACATTTTTTCGAAGCGAGCAGCTAATTCCGGTACTGAAGCACGGTGGCGACGGTGGCTCGGAAGCCAGCAATGGCGTCGCAGCGGCGGCGTTGCGCAATGTCCCAGCCGGTGAGGCATCGGCGAGGCGACCCGGCGGCGGAGCAAAAAAAAACAAAACCACGTGACTTTTCCCTTGGCCAATGGCGCGCGGCGTTCGCCGGCGAAAAAGAAAATGGCAAAAAACGAAGTAAGAGAGGAGCGCGGGCGAGGGCGAAAGGCGGCGAGATCTAAAGATGGCGCTACCTTAGTAATTTTAGGGACCTTAGGAGCTCGGCGGGAGAGAGAGCTCGCGCGCGGGGCGGGCGTGTTGCGCGGGTCTCTCTCTCCTCTCCGCGTACTCTCTCTCCGCTCGCTGCGCTCGGAAAATGTATATAAATGCAGTGGAGCGCACGCCTCTCTCCGTTACTGCTTGCCGCAGCGCACTCATCGGTGCACCCAATGCATTCGCATTTCCGCACGATCCCCTTCGGGGAGGTGGGGGAATTTTTTAAAAATGTTTCAATCATCGTCGTACCACTTTGTACACAGAAGTGCGAAACAACTATCATTCCGCGTGTACAACAATAAGCAGAGTTAATTCCATAGTACGGGCAAGAAGGTACTGCCTAACATCACGTTTGAACGTATGTACTCGTGTACTATTTGCGGAATACCAGAATGTTTGTTCAGGAAGAAGGGTAATAATAAGCAAATGTTCGGGTCCTGTAATTTGTACTAATCATTGATTTTTTGTGTAATTCGTGTCTAAATGAATAATACATGTTCAGTGGTTGATACTGTCTATAAAAGCAGAATTCATCAAGTTTGATTTCGTTACAAATGCGTCCTAAAAGCTCAAATTCAAACAGCGGCATATTTTTTAGCAATTTTAGTTCACAGAACTCATGGTGAGGCATGTTCCAAGTAATAAAGATTTTCAATACATCGAGCAGCTCGTTTTTGTAGTGTTGTTATTCATTCATTTTATGTTCGCTGTAATCGCGGTGCCCCATAATAACAAGCAGTAGTGGAAGTGAGATTGCTCCAGTGCGTAGTACAATTGACGTAATAAAGTTTTAGGAACCAGTTGCCTAATTTTATATAACCTTTTTATACATCTCGACACATTTGCACGTATCTTATCTATATGTGGCGTCCAGCTCAGGCTTTCTTCAAAAACAAATCGAAAGAATTAATATGAATAGACACGTCCTATAACACAAATTTGAAAATCTATTTGGATTTCAGTATCACCCGGTTTATTTCGAGGCTTATTTCGAGGCAATATGTGTGCAATGTTGTTAATATATATGATAAACAATAATGGCCCTAGAATTGGTCCTTTGGGAACTCCGTACGTGACTGTTTTTAAAGATAGATAAACATTCATAAGAGTGTATTGTAAGCGACCGGTTAAATAACTTCTAAGCAGCTTCAAAGCTACGCCCGTAATTCCGTAATAGGGCAATTTTAGAAACAGCCCTTCATATCTAATCGAATCAAACGCCTTTCTGAAATTTAGAAATACACCCAGAATGGACTGTTGTATTTTGAAATAATAGTTAATTTGTCTTTCATGTTCAGTAGAACCATATCAGTGGATTTACCTTCGCGGAAACAATATTGCTATTTTACGATATCTCGAGAAAAGTTCAGAAATGTATTTAGGCGTGTTTTAAAAAGATGATCAGGTACTTTTGAAAACAAAGGCAGAACGGAAATGGCACGGTAGTTGCTGATGATGTTGAAAGGACCCCCTTTATGAATGGCGACAAATCTTGGTTTTTTCATGCACTCCGAAAATACACCGGTTTCAGACGCAGCATTGCATATATGTGCCAGGGGAGAACTCGGGAAACCAGCTACGGCTATAATGGGTGTGCCTTTAATGTCACAGTACCGGCTGCAGTATTCTAACGTTCTAAGAAAATTATATATTTCTAATTGAGTACAAGGTGTCAAAAAGATAGAGTGAGAAGTTTTGTACGGGATGTACTGCCTACAGTCGAGGCATGACTTGTAGGACGAGGGTGCTGCGCCCGCAACAAGAAAATAACTGTTGAATATTTCAGCTGAACCCTCCCGACTATTTTAAACGTTGTCTATTACTAGACTGTCTGCGATAGAATTCTTTGATGTACATATAAAGTTCTTATTGTATTCCACATTGTACTCGGATGGTTGTAACTTGAATCAAACTTCCTTTTAAAAAGTATAACTTTGCTTTTTTTAGGTCCGCGTCTAACTTATTTCTTGTGGACTTGTACTGACTTTAAATATCGACGTCGCGAGATGGAATAAATTCGTCATACAATTTGCCTCTCGTTTAATTTCTGTTGTATAAATCTCGGGTGACCCAGGTTTTCTTGATCTTTGTGTTTTAGCTTCTTTCAGAAGAAATGCTCGCTTATAACTATGTTGAACATTACGTAGAAAGATGTCAAATGATATACTTGGATTTGTTTCGTTATAAACATCATCCCAACTTGTGAATTCGATAAAGGCCCTAAAATTATCTAAGGCGTTTCGCCGATTATTCGATAGAATGCTGAGTGCGTTTGGGAATACGTCATTTTCGGTTTAGCTATGGGAACAAAATGAATATGAGAAAGTGGTCACAAAGCCAGAATGTGAAAGTACCGGAAACTGCATCGTTTACATCATGGCTCGTGATACATAGATCAATAACTTGGACTAAAAGATGGTGTTATGCAGTCGTTTTTTTATCCACGGCGGAATTACGTGCGCAATTCGGTACAACATTCATCGGGGCAGTTCATTGCCTAATTGTGTAATGTAGGTGTTCCAAGTTAAATGTTCGTTGAACGATACTCCTAGAAATTTTTGCTCCCGTGTCCTGTAAAGTATGGTGCCTTCAAACGTCAGTGTTGGCTCTGTTCAAGCCCTCGACGACTTCTTAAGTGAAGCCCACGGATAATGTCTTATTTCGCAGCAGTATGGTGGAATTATAAGAAAAACCCTACCGCCGGTTGCAAGTGCATACCCCACCAGATAAATTCTCATGACCGCTCGTCACTTTTACTCCGCTGAGGAAGTAGCGCCATTTTTAAAATAGAGGCGTCGTTGTTGGCACTCTTCCTGGCGAGGTGATTGTACTGCGGCCGCTGTGCAACGCCACCCCGTTACAAAAGGGAAGCCACTAAGCATCACCATCTGTTGTAGCCTCGGTGAAAGTCGGCAGGAAGGCACGGTGTCAAAAGTCTGGGTGGAGTGAAGAAAGTTGGCGATTACAGTAATTGCTTATTGTTGCCATCTCTGTACTTGATAGATCCATCGAGCCCTAATTTGAACGTCTGAGTGGATTCTTCAACAGCTTGAATGCGGGGGTTACTTTGTTAGGTCTTCAAACGGGTCTTCAAACACACACACACACGCACGCACACACGCACGCGCACGCGTACGCACGCGCACACGTTAGGTCATCAAACGGAGACTACACACGCGCGCGCACACATGCAGGCACACCCATGTGCGAACTCCCACACAGACCTGCCGTTTATTGTTGCCGTTTATCACCTGCCGTTTATTGTTGCCATTTATCTACTTTTGTATATCTCTCGAGCTGTAATTTCACTGTCAGTAGATTTTTTACCTTTCTTGAAGGCGAGAGCTACTTGGCTAGGTCTTCAAACGGGGAATCCACACGTGGGCGAGCAGACGTGCACACACACACAAGCACACGCACGGGTACACACGCAGGCATGCAAACGCACATGCACGGACGTACGCACATCCCCTTCCGCCTATTGACGCCAATAATATACTAATCGGACCTTAATTTCTCTGTCTCAGTTGATTCTCTATATTTCTTAAAGGCGAGAGTTACTTGATTAGGTCCTCAAACGGGCACTCGATGTTTGGCACTCGACAAACACTCTCGTTTGCTTGGAGTAATCTGCATGGTGAATGAAAGCCCGGTGTCGTGAATATGCAGCTGCTGGCCGAAATGCTTTCACCCTTTTGAGAACTACAGGGGCAACGAACACAAGGGTCATATTACGCACGTGTCACAATACGTGTCATTGCTAGGGTTACTTGATTGCGTGTGCGTGTCTGAACCATAGAGTTTCACACTATTATACACAAGAGGGAAATCTGGCGCCACTGTCTAGGGGAGCCGCGCTTCAAGATCGTTCCGTCATGTACCAGGCAGGCACATTCCACTTGTCCTTGGCATGGCTCACGAACAAGCTGAAAAGTTGCCTCTGACTGCAGCAATGCAATAATATTACTGCAGCAGTTAAAAAAAATTGTTTTATTATTATAATATAAAACTCCGGAAAGATGTATTTGCGAGGGATTATTGAGAAGATTCATGCAGGATTCACAAAAAAAAAAACAATGTTACCTGTTTTACTTGATTTTGGCTTCAAGACGAAAAAAGAAGCCATGTGGCTAATAAAGCCAAGGAGGCGAGGAACGTCGCTAGCTGCAATGGCGCCGCCCATGGCGGCCCCCGAATGCAGCGCCAGATTTCCCTCTAGTATATATTAGAATGAAACTCGATGGTCTGAACTAGATACTGTGCGGCGTTGGATGCCTTGCCTGGTTGAGGCACTTTGTCCAGCCGCTTTTCGTGGGTGTTAGGAAAATGAGGACTAATTTCTTAAAATCAACTTAAATGTTAATTTTGTGCACCTTAAAACTAGAATGCTCACTTGGGTACAGCGCAGTTTTAGGAATGTGAAGTTCCAAAATTGCGGTGGAAGTACTTAATTGTAATGTCCTGTGCGCTCAGTTCTTAGACTTTATGGGAGCTAAAGCGATTGAATTTCTTGTTCTTCATTCGTGGATGGATGTCCATACTGCTTATGTGTGGGAGATGGCTTTCAAAAAAATTCACCAATACTTGCGAGTAAAGGTGAGTTCAGCTGAGTAGATGCGGCTGGGTAGAAAAATTTCTTTCACTTTAACAAAGAAGTTAATTTCGTAGAACGTAGTGCGCATAAAACGAAGATCATAGATGGCCCCTGGCACCGTTCGTTTAACCGTACAAGATATCGTTATATGTTGACTATTAATAGCAAGTTCTTCAACTTTCTCCACCTTCGCCGCAAGATATCCTCCCTTGGGCATAAAAGACTGGTAAGTGTTCCACGTCTTCAATCTAAAGATTAAGGGCACGAATTCCTCAAAGACAAAAGAAGAAAGTTATTTTCGGTAAATACAAATAGATATTACAGTTCTTCAATTTCACTGGACGAGTGTGGGTGTCGTACTGGAAATATATTAAAATAAATAAAGAAGGGTTTCAGGAAACACATTTCAGATGACAGCCGTGATTCCACTCCTTATTCCGCTGAGGGACATGTCTTTAATTGATTGATTGATTCTAGGGTTTAACGCGCCGACGCAACGCAGGCGATGAGGCGCACCGTAGTGGAGGGCTCCGGATTGATTTCGACCACCTGGGGCACTCTAACGGGCGCCGAAATCTCGAAGACAGGGGCGTTTTTGCTTTTCGCCTCCATCAGAAAAGTTGCCGCCACGGCCGGGAATCGAACCCGCGACCTCGTGCTCAGCAGCGCAATGCCTTAGCCACATGGCCACCGCGGCGGGTATTCCTTTAATTACGGAAAATGGGATCAGGATCTTCTATTTAGGAAGAAGCATTGGGCGTCATTATGGGTGCTACAGAGATAATCAAGAATCATTAGGGGTCACTTCATACCATTCCACTAAAGAAGTATGCTTGAAGTCATAAAATTTATATTATACAGCCACAAAGTTTAGATCGAACGTCGTGCTAGGAGCGCCGCGATTGCAAGCTGTGCCTTCCTGATGTTGCAGCTAAGTGTCATGCCGTGGTGAGTAAGAAGCCAGGTGATGTTCATAGAACACTCGGAGAAAGCACAGATAAAAAAATTAGCAGTGGCTTAGCTCGACTATGCCAGGATATACGTAGGGTAAGCTAAGGTTCAGCTGTTTATTTTTAAGTGTCCTGGTTGTCTAGGAATAGCTGATTCTCATGCTTACTGCTGCTAAAACGATTTCTAATCCAATCCAATCCAATACAATTTAGCCGCAGCGGTGGCGGCGGCTTTGGCGCGCCAGCTGTGCGCCGTGAGACGTCACTGCTCCTCGCGCATGCGCAGCACGGCTCCCTAGGAGCCACGCGAAACTGTTCAACCACAGCCAGTGTAGCTCATGCTACAATATTATACAATTCTCGTTGGGCCTTTCAGCTGGTCAAAGACGCTGCTATAGCCCGAAAGCTCGTGGCTGGCGTCTAGGATTACTGGCTGTCACAAAATAAAGTTTCTTGCCTCTCGATCGGTGGCTCTGTGATTATGCGCGGGGGCTCTGTGGGAGCAGCGTTCATCGCCTTAGCAGTAAAGCTCTACTACTTTTTTAAACCGAACCTTTAAGCTTCTCACGGATCTCGTATTTCTAGAATGGGTCCCCGGACACCAGGGAATTGTAGGGAATGAAAGGGCTCATGCCCTTGCTCGTGCAAATCGAAACCCGAGCGACCCTCAACCCTGGCCCCAGGACTACAGCCCCAAGGAAGAACGCTCCGCCCATCGCAAGGCCCGGAGGCAACAGCTGAAGGACCTTCGCAGATCCCGCCGTAATCTTCCTCCTCCCACTTCTGACCTCACACGCCGCGAAGGCACTTACATCCGCCAGGCTCAGACTCTCTCCCTCCCTTGTGACCTCGTTCTTCACTATATTATGACCCGAGATGGCACGCCCCACTGTCAGGTGTGTGGTGCCTATCCCGACGTTAAACACACCTACTGGACTTGTCCTCGCGCCAGGAGATCACCTCACTTTCTTCATCCACACCTTTTACCATCCCACATTCCATTCTCATTGGAAAACTGGGCCGCTCCTCCTGATCTTCGCCCCATCCTTTGGCCTCGACTCGCCCGGCACATTGCCCACGTGCGGGGCCCTGACACTTGCGGAATTTCCACCTGAACGTCTTCTAGGCCCACCAGAACCACATTTTCGGCAGCCCGGACATGGGCCGCTTTAAATAAAGTTTGATCTCTCTCTCTCGTCCGTCGTCCACGCAAAACGTACTGCAGGAAAGCCAACTTTCTGTGACGACGGTGATGGTCGTGGCTGAGCAGAAGAAAAATAAAATGCTTCCCGTGGTCAGAATGGAACCTGGGCTGCTCACGCTAACAAGCCGACGTCTATCTGACTGCGCCATAATGGCACAGTCGAAATAGTTTAGAATTGCATAGGGATGCATTGACGTTAAGAATTACAAAGTTCATGCACCCCTCCGCCTAACAACGACGATGGTTAAACGTGAAGCTTTCTTTGTGGAAAATCAAATTGCAAAGGGTCAAAGTGAGAACCTGTGTGATCCAAATTCCAACCTGTGAGCGAATCAAAGTCAAAGCTAAACGAGTTCAAGACCAAAATGACTGCGAATCAAAGTCCAACTCAAACGGCACCGAAGGATTCCCGCACGACAAAGCTTCACGTCAACAATCGTCATCGTGGACCGTGGTGGTTGCTTCACAGTAAGCGATTATTTTACAATTGCTGATTCGGGAAGCCTAAATTCTACGTGACGCGTCTAACCACCACTTTACGAGCTTCAGAATCATAACATCGGGGCTTGAACATGAAAACCATTAAAAAACTGTGGGTGATTCCTCTGTGATAGGAATAAGTTAAACACGAAAGTGAAATGTGCAGCGACATCTGCAGCTGAACATGATTTGCGGGTTGGCGGCTGTCTTGTGGGCGTGCTTGGCGAGCGACGTCCTGCTGGCGAGTCGCTTCGGCAAAGGTTTACTGGCGTAGTTTTCGTGACGGATATGACGTCAGTGAAATCTCGGGGTATCGCTGCATAAAACTCTTTCATGTTAAAATACGAAACCCGAAAACGAACAGCCCTAAGTATTACGCACTCTTTTGTACTTAACGTTGCTTCACCGCAAGAAGACCCCGTGTGCTGGGGTGCACCCTTTACAGGCCGCTTTCTTCGTTGTACTGGCGTCACTTTCGTGGCGGATACGACGTCAGCGAAATCTTCGTTAATCCGGGAACAAAACACTTTTGTGCTAAAACATTTACAAGCATTTATTGAGCATTGACCTCTTGTTATGCAGTACATTCTTCAGCGTGAGTAGTCAGGGGCTTTGATGCCATGTTCGAGATTAGGGCAACAACGCCCCTGACTAGATGGCGTAATAGCGCTGTCGTTTTTTTCTACATGGGAAGTCATGAATGGTCCTCAGATCCCTGTCAGTCAAACTAGTCACACCACTTGTGGTCGTTGCGTTGCCGTTATCAACGTTATTTATAGCTTGTAAAAGTGCATGCCTCTTTGGTCTGTCCCATCTGACAGTAAAGCCAGGTTTGTGGCAGAGGTTGCATAGGAGCCTTGAATTATAGCCTCGTTGATCGCTTTGAGCTGTACCATGAGGTGGAAAGCTACGTAATGTGCAGTGTAGGCTACACCTCTGGGTGCATGGGCTTACTGGCGGCTATGCGAAAGAAAAGAAGGCGCCGCACTATACTACGAGTTGTATCTCCTTCCCCCAAATTGATTGTGTCGTTTGGGGACATGCACATCCGCCTACGGGGTTCCTCCGGGACACGATACTCGCAGATATAGCAGAAGGAGTGAAAATCTTTATCAGCTAAAGTGTGATTATGGCGGAGTGATTGTTGTAATGTGTTGATAGGTAAAAACCACTACACACACACACACAACACAGCGACGGTGACAATGATAACGGCAATGACTACAACGACAACGACAAAAGAAAGTCGGAAGATGGGTGTTGTGTCCGGCTGGGCAGCCGTGTACTCAGTCATGATGAGAAATGCAACAGCGCCAAAACAACGGGGGACACAGAAGAAATTCTCAAGGCGGGCGCTGACTCGCAACTAGTATTTTATTGGAAAGGAACACAAATTTATAGCCGACACGTGCGATCTGATGTGGTAAAAAAAACAAAATTTGAAACCTCTGATAAAACCGCTTAAAGGCTTGAGAACAGCTCAGAGGTTAGGTTGCATATAAAAAGGCCTTTGCGCGGTATGATCAGAGGTTTCAATTTTGTTTGTTTTCGCCACATGAGATTGTACGTGTCGGCTATAAATTTGTGTTTCTTTCCAATAAAATACTAGTTGCGAGTCAGCGCCTGCCTTGTGAATTTCTTCTGTGTCGCCCGTCGTTTATTGCGCTCTTACATTTAATTATGAATACGTACCAACTCGCCCAACTTTCCATTTTCTTGTGTACTCATTGTTTATGTGCGGCCCGTATGACTAACGCAGAATATGCGTGCCTGTGGGAGCCGTGGTTTATTGCATTGAAACTCCTGAAGTGATAAGCTCGTAATTTATTTGTGGCCATCATCAAATAAAACTCTATTCTGCCGCACTGGTCTTTGTAAACGGTAATGACGCACTCACAAAATTAGCACCAGCGCTTCCAGATTTTCGCAGATAGCAATCTTGGGGGAGCTAACAGAAGTGTTTAAGCCTCAATTTAGTGGCAATACTTCTTTAGTGTATCTCTTTTAAATCCTTATTTGGCTAATGCTTAAACCAAACTTTTGAGGAATGATTTTCATTATCCCAGTTACCACAAATAGTTTTTTTAATTTACTTGACGTAGGAATAATTTATTTTTAATTTACTGAGCCGCTCCAAATGCACAGAACATTGTTTTTAGGAGAAAAAAATAAACCAACGCATGAACTTTGGCGAAAGCGTTTCTAGACGGTGAAAGTCTTGCAAAATACCGGTTGCTTCTAAATAGTTCACCGGGATATACCCCAAGAAATGCATTGTGTACAAAATATCTTCTTAGTCAGGATGACCATACCAAAGTCAACCGTTTTCTTCAGCTCGGCTTTCATGCTAATTAAGAGCAGCAAATTGTAAAGGAGAACTGCCGGAATTGTGTGCTCTAGGCACCTACCTTAAACTACATTGCATTTTTCTTATAAAACGTATCTACACAAGTTTTCTTGAAAAACTACAAACTTTTCCCGTAATACTAATTCTTTTACTTTTGGTGGCCAGAAGGAAGGGATAAAGATCAGTGCAAATAAGACAAAATAGTCGTCTTCCGCAGCAATCTCGAAATTGCACCACATATGTATGACATGACTCTATACGCTGAAAGCGTCTCAAACACGGGAAATAGAGATTTGGTCAAATGGAAGCAGTTCTGCAGTTTGCGACAGCTGGCCACTTTGAAGTGCACCTAAATAGCTTTTTCTTCTGCCGTAGCATCCATGTACAAATATAAAAACGGCAGAAAATTCCTGGCAAACGCTGTGGGACATAACTTCTAAGTACGCTCGGATGGCGAGAAAGAGTTTCTTACAGGAGTCAGGCGGGCTTGGAGGGTCAGCTCGTTTTCGCCGGCGCACGGTGAAGTGCAAATCAAAGCGGAGATAATTGCAAGAAGCGGTGAATACTTCCGCAGGGCTGCCATACCGTGCGTACGCTGTTCTGGAGTTACTGCAATACTGACACGGGTGGCTGGCTGGGGTGAAAACAGGTGCGGCCGTAACTGTGTGAGCCGTGTTCTGCATTTAAAATCCGTCGTATGTATATGGTGAGGCATCTGGGCGGCACCACTTCCTCATTGCGGAATCGATAAATTGCATTAAAATTGCCAGAAAAGCAGGAAATGCTTATACAGTATAGGAGCCCGCTCTTACGTTCCTGCATGTTGCGTTTTCCTGGATGTTACGTTGTTCGTTATCTATCCCGGCATTGCTCCCATAGGATATAAAGTATTACGAAACCCGCTGTAACGTCGCAACTGTGGACCCGTTCCCGTATGATGCGTCGCAACCTGACACTCCGAAGCCGCTTGGGCACCGCCCTTTGGCTTTTGATTAGTCTTGGCCAGGCTTTGTTACGGAACTGGCTACAAGAAGCCACATGCGAGTTGGAGAGGCCGTCACTAGATGATCATCTGTCGAGAGTGCTATCACTACCATCACTGTGCTTACAACAGAAGTTTCACTTCGAAACTCCGGCCGGAAGTGCGTGATATTAGCGCTGCCGCACTGTTGTAATGGTGCCATGCCGCGTCAGCACTGTGTCCGTGTTTCCTTCCTAAGTCCTATCGTTTTTTTGTTCAAGCTGAAATTTCAAGTCGATATGGAAAACCAACTCGCCCAAACCCAAGCAATTCTGTAGCGTTTTTAGATCGGGTCAGTTGGCTAACAGCGCGGCCTTCCAGTACCGCGGCGTGTGCCGATGCTGCCGCCGACCAGGCGGCGACGCTGCGGTAGCGTTGAGATCGGTCTCGGCGCGTTGTCTGCCGCTCCTTCCATGCTACTCTCGGCGCTTTCTACACCACCCATACCAACACTTGTGCCAGTTTCTCCAAAGCTTGTAGTGTCTGGGGACTTTCCAGACACTACAAGATTTGGAGAAGCCGTCGCGGCAATGGTTCTCCTTCGCAGATACGGCGCACGTCAACGTAAAGCTAACAGCAATGCAGACTTTCAGGTTACTGAGAAGCAAGTGGTGCCTACGAGCGGGCGATCAAAACGGCAAGCTTTTATTCTCGGTTTTTGTAAGCGTTAGGCTCACATTGCAGAAATGAATCGTTTTTGCCAAAGGGGCACTGCTTTCACATCCCGTTTGCGTATCACGACGCCCGTGTTCGCTCTGCGTAACGGTCCGAACGGCGAGTGACTGGTACCGTGATTTCACGACGCCCGATTTTGTCGTCGACCTCAAGGAGTAGGCTGACGGCGAGCGAGTAGTACAGCGATTGTACAACTAACATGACTTGACGCCCGTCTTAATTGCTCTTGGCAACACTTAATGTGCACATAAGAATGCAATAAAAGACCGCGCTACATTTTGGCGGAACTGGCAGAAACCAAGTTGGCACAATGGAGCTCTACGTAGGGGGTGATTTAACGACGCCAGTTTGACGCGGGCCCATTTTCGTGGTTTTCTTCACGCTGTTACGTTTTCTTTAAGCGGTCCGGTGAAAAACGTATTAGCAGGGTCCCATTGTGTACAGTGGAACCCCGTTCACATGTTTTTCAGCGGACACTCAGAGGCACACACTGAGAGGCACTATCGTGCCTCTCAGTGTGTTTTTGTGTGGTCAAACGCAGTACACAAGAACTGAGTATGACACTTCTACCAAAAAGGTGCAGAGACATCTAAGTTTGTATCCTAAGATGTAAGGCGCGATAGCGATACTTTCACTGCCAGGGAGCGTGTTCTTACGCAGCAGCTGCAATGCCGATCGATGCTTTACGAGCACGAAAGGTTATCAAAAAAAGAAAGACTAGCAAGCAGGGTTTTTAATCACTCTGCCCCAGGAGAGACAAAGGCTCTCTGCGCTTCTGTGGCCTAAAATGTGGGCGTGAAAGGTTGCAAATGCGAGGTGTTGATCAGTTTGGGCGTGGAGGAGACAGTGTCAGCGTATCAAAATGTTTATGTTATGATGTCTAAGGCAGCCTGAACAATTTTTCCTTTTCCAGAGAGAGAGAGAGAGAGAGAGAGAGAGAGAGAGAGAGAGAGAGAATAATTTTGTTCAGAAAGAAATAGTTGTGGTTTAGGAAAATGGGGTAAAGAGATGGCATGGAGCTCAAAGGTGGATTCCGAGTCTACGGCACCAGATGCTGCAGCTCCTTTCCGTGCCCTCTTAAAGGGACACTGAAGTGAATTTGTCAAGCTCCCGTTTTTGCTTGCACTGCGTAGACTGGCTCAAATTAGCACACTTTTCATCGTTTATTCGGTTGACAAATCGGTAATTATTTTACAAAGCGCGAAAGAAGAAAAACTACCATGCGCGGTTTGCGGCGGCCGCACCAACTAAGCTGTGACGTTGCAAGGAGGGGGCACCGTGATTGGACGATGCCCAAGGTTAGCAATCAAACAAGTTTCGGTTTCGGTTCTGTAAAACAACATGTTTGACATCCGATGGTGTCGTTGGATGGGCATTCTTAATATCCCAGTAATCGTAGTGCCGCGCTTTCGCCATGTTTTCGGATGTAAAATGCATAAGATAAGCCTCCCAGGACGGCTTGGAATCGTAGCATTCACTAGCCGAGGCCCAGGAAGTGCATGAACACCCTCTGCGTCCCCGCAGACGCACAAATGCATGCGCTTTTCCCCCATATTTGGAGCTTGCCTCACTCATGCCTGTATCGTAAAAAGCGTGTTCGCACCAGGCCAAGGGTCTGTTGATTCTGGCCTGTGCCCACTGCCCGCAAGCAGTCGGCGCTTATGGCAACAGCACGCCAACGAGAACTCGCTAGCGCGCCAGTGCCAGGCTGCGCGAGTTCTGCGGACTAGTTCGTGGAGCAGTGAACGTTGCGGCCCAAAAAAAGGTGAACTCAATATAGAAAACATCGGCGAAAAACGAAAAAGTTGCCTTATATATATATAAAAAAAAAAAAACCCTTGTACCCGCGGGGATTCGAACTTGTGACGGGCGAAACAATTGTGATGATATACCTAGCGCTCCAGCCCACACGGCCACGGGCGAGAGCTCTGCCGTCTGTGGAAAAAAAAAAGTATATAATGTAAAACCAGTTTACACTTTTATTTAGTTTTAGTATTTCAAGCAGCTTAGGTGACTATTTGTTGTATTGCGCTCGTGCAGTAAGCGTCCCCCGAGTTTCCACAATAGCTCACGTCTAGCAATTGCATTTCGTAGACGGGAAAGCGTTCGCAGATGCGTAGTCGTGCTGCTGACCGCTGTGCTTGTTCGCCCAGCGCAAAAAAGTGCTTCCCGCACCCTAGTTTACGCTGTACGGTAAATATGTCAGTTGATTTTATTTCCTTAGTACCTATATTGACTTCGCTGACTCTTCTCCCCCTTCAAGAGGCCTTATATTTTCCTACTGGCGTACCAGTCAGCTTCGCAGCGCTTGTGTGAAGCGACCTTGACTTGGAGCTAGATACAGTGTACAAACTAACCAAGTAAAGAAAGGCACATTCTTCCATTCCCAAACGTGTTGTGGCTTAGTTTCAACTGATCGAGCGAATTGCGACGACCCGTCGGCGGCCGGCGGACTAAACGTTGGGCCGACTGACTGGGTCGCGGAGGTCGGCGAGCCGTGCAGTAGCGCAGCCAATTGCCAGCTCCTCTCCTGCTGACGTCACACGAAAACGCCAAAGAAAATGGGCGAGAGTGCAGAGAGGAAGACAGCGTTTTCGAATTGATTTTTCTACTAAATAAATTCGCATAAACGCGCTCAGAGTGGTCGAAACAGGGCCTAGGGACTCCGGACTGCAATTTGCGCTCGTAATCCCGCATTGTTTACAAATCACTTCAGTGTCCCTTTAATAGGCTCGCGCTGATGTTGAGGTAACGAGCTGTTCGAAGCTGCCTCCCACCCCATACCTCGAAGTTGAATGTGTGAAGTTTAAGTTGTTCTACCTTGGCCATACCCTTGAACATGGCTTGATTGCGCGCAAAAGGGCGCAATTTCTCCTATTTTAGCAGGGTTCTAAATCTAAGTTAAAGCCTGATGTTCCCACCGAACACCTTAACGCATATGAATTTTCAGTTAACTGTATTGGTTCGTTTGTGATTATTCGGCATTGAAATTCGTTGCCGCAATGGGAAAGATTGAAAGGGGGTATGACGGCGCCTCGCGATTATATTGTCACAGACTTTGGCCAGCTTCCCGAGAAACCTTACACGAAGAATAACCGCATATCCATGTGGCAATCTCTCCCTATCTGGGTACGTGCTCCGGTGGAAAGACGCTGGTCGATGACCAACGGAATGAAGAGGAGGTAGACGAAGTCCGAGCTCCCGCTGGACTGGGTTCGCGCCATCAACCCACCTCTGTCCCGGTGACTACGGTATCTTTTGTAGCTACACCTTCTTCCTGACAACCTATGTCTGCGTTGTCAGGTGACAATATTTTCACATCCGCTTTCTTGGTGCTAAGCGAGTGGTTTCTCCGTAAGGGTAGCACACTGCACATGTTGGTACTCCATAACTAAATAAACTATTTGCGCAATAAATGGGAGACACGGACGAAGGGAAGACGGACACATACGGTGCCATGTGTGTCCGTCTTCACTTCGTCCGTGTCTCCCATTTATTGCGCAATTATTTTATTTAGTTATGGTTTCTCTCATTTCTTGAAATGCGTAAGGAAGACACAAGTTGAGGACCTATTCATCGCCATTATCACTACCGTCCTGTTTATGACGACTGCAGCGTGAAGGCCTCTCCCATTGGCGTTCACTCGCAGTTGTCCCGCGCTTCCCGAGTCCATTCTTTGCTCAAAATATTGTTATTTCATTCCTCCATCGAGTAAGTTGCCATCTTCTTGTTCTAGACCCGTCTATGCAGGCTCATTCTCTTGCCCTGGTGGTCCACCCTTCGTTACTTCGTCTCATGGTCAAAATTGGGCGGTTGAGAACTGCCATATCTGCTGTCCTAATGATGGTGCGTGTCTTTCACTTTCTTTGGTGCGCGTAAATTTGTGGTACGGTAGACTCTGCAATATTGCGGTCATGGTCAGTGGTTGCATGAGTCTCATCGTTTCTTTTCTGTTTGTCTTGCTCTTCTCTTGGGTGGACGTTTTGTTTGTGGGCAATAGCTGGTTAAAGATTTTCTGCTGGGGAACTACCCGCTCGTGTAGTACCTTACCGAGAATTCTTACGTGGCTGTTCACTGGGAGGACAGTCGTACCTATTTTTAGGGTAATGTTTAACTTGGCCGCGTGGCGCCATCTTTCGTTTACCAAACCGAGCTTGCAGCGGAGACATAACCGTGGGAATATTGAAAGTATTTTGAAAACTTATGGGATTAGACGCTTTATAGTGGACTTTATTCCAGCTATGTTAGGCTTATAATCTATGCCTTCTTGGATTTCTGAAAGACCGTCATTTATCCTTTATCCCCTGTTTTAGTTAGGTCACCCACTGTTGGTGCCAGCATGAGTAGCGGTGGAAACCACAGCGCAGTCGCTCAGTGGGTAAGGCGTTGCGCTGCTGAGCCGAAGGACGCTGGTTCAATTACCGGCCGCGGCAGCCGTTTTTCTGATGAAAGCAAAAAACTTGAACGCCAGTGTGTCGTGATTTCGTCACACGTTAAAGGTTCTACAGTGGTCAAAATTTTCCCGGAGACTTCCACCTCGACATTCCTCGTGGCCCACGAGTAGCTTCGGGGCATGAATTGCCGGAAGTTTATATTTTTGATAGTCTAGTGGAAACACAGTTTGGTGTGATGCTGTAAGTTTCGAGCACGGCTGCAGACTGTGTCTGCCCAGCACGCTACCACCGAAGGGGCATACAACAAACTTCACCGCGCACGCGTGGCACCTGGTGAAAACGCGTGTCCTTTCTTTCGTATCCGACCTTGTATGATTGTCCTCCTTTCCAAACTTCTGTTGCCGTAGTGCCATATTACAGGTTCAGCGGAGCACCCGAATCTTGCTGCCCCAGTCGTAGCTTCCTGGTGGCAGCGGGGATGTATTTCCGTGGACTCCTGATGAGCACGGCTGATAGCGGACGGCTAGGAGGCACAGGGGAACCGAAAAATGAGCCGAATAACACTATCGCGTTAATATGCTCGTTTCCAGAACCTCTTCTATCCGCGTTTCCCCACCTGTTCCGCAAAAGGTATCTTACTCCTATTTTTGTTAAAGCATATTGTCACGAAGCCAACGACGACGCAGTTGTTTGGAAAAGAAACAAGTTTATTGGAGCGAACTTGTGCTCCCCTAACAACTGAAAAGAATACAGAGGCGGCGAAGCAGAGGTCAACAGCGCCATGACGTGTCTTTGTACGTGCGTCGGCGAGCGTCGCAGAATCGAATGCCGCGGCGTCTGCTGTGCGGGTTTTATCTTTCGGCGCGAGAGTTTCTGGAACAGTCGATTCACATCCAGAACATTGTAAATCACAGAAGATTATTCTGGGCTAGCGGCGTTAGGGCAAAACACTCTGCTTATCTGAATGAGATAGCCCGTGTGGCATAAAAATAAAGAATGGAACACCCGCTTCGCATGGGACACAGATAACAGAGCCGGGCGCGGCTGGGCATTAAAAACAATAAATAAACAAACCCGTACATGGTTCGCGGCAATATCAATCAACCAACCCTTTTATTTGAATGGGTCAGCTCCGTGGGTTAGCCTATGTACGCGACCGCTCCTGACCGCAACAGTGAGTGTGACGCAAACATGATAAACCATGCTGCCCCGGAGAGCGCTCACAGAAAACGCACACAGCGTGCGCCAACCGCCAGCGCTAAAAATATGCGTCGTTGCTGTATTTCTTACTTTATCTTCAGACTTGTCTCAGAACGGGTTGCGACGGTTGGCAGGTTCGTTGCGACCTGCTTGCTGATATTCTGTCGTGCTCAACTGCCGATCGCCCTTCACATCGCGAATGAAATAGAGTGCTCGTTGCTGCCAAACTGTGTACGCGCACATAGTACAATAAAACACACAGTGAATGAAAATTATCATAGCTGTTTTGAGGGAACTAGCATAAGTTAAACTGAACTAATCTAATGTAATCTGAAGTCATTCCCTTGCGCTAGAGTTCACGAAAAGTTTAGATTCTAGACTGACGTTGAGACGAACTACGTACACATGAGCGCTATCTACGGCTTTGAACAGACTTGAGCAGTGCTGCTTGAGAGTCATATTTACTATAAAAATAACGCCGAAAAAAATGCACGAAGCTCACACTAACGCAACCTTAATGACTATCACGACAGCGTAAGTACATGTTTGGTGCCGATTTGCATCTTGTTTCCTGCCGCAACGAGCTTTACTCACAATCTCCCTAAGCGCTTATGCTTGGCTTGAAGAACGTACGCTCGTTTTTTTCGGCGCGAGACATGCGCTCACGAGTGCGCCATGACGTGTCTTTGTCGCTCCGAGCAAGTCGTCGTTGTCGTCGTCATCGTCGTCGTCATCATCATCATCATCATCATCATCATGGCGCTACTCAGGTCCACTGCAGGACGACGGGCTCTCCCATTGACTCCCAACCGCCCCTCTCCGGCGATGCTCGAGTCTACTGTTTGCCCCCCACTTTTTAATTCCATCCTCCCATCGGGTTCTTGGCCTTCCCCTCCTCTAGACCCATCGCTGGGCACCCAGTCTATTACCATAATTGTCCACTGGTTGTTGGCTCATCTCATTACAGGACCAGCCCAAGTCCAATTATTCTTCTTTATTTCAACTATGATATATTCCACTCTGATTTTTAACACGAAGGTGTTTTATGCCGGGGTACACAAACCTAACAGGGGTCATATCCGTCACGGAAATGACATCGCCAGAAAAAGTGCCATTGGCGCGGCTGCGCTAGGTTTCGAGCCCGCCATCACCGTGGCCGTAACGGGAGGTCTGAAGCGCTCCATCGACTGAGCCATGAAGTCGTGACCGGAGATCTGTACGAACGCGCCATATGTCCTTCCCTCCAACATCTTCATTCAGATGGGGCTGCCGTCTAGGAGAGGTGAAGTAAAGTAGTGAGTCATGACTCGAATGAGCGCCCATAGTTGGCGCCTCGATGAGGCAGCGTGTAGCAGCGGAAGCTGCTGTGTTTACTCGTACGCCACCTATGTGGAACGCCGCCGCCGCGTTGCACAAGATGAGCTCGTCGCAACGCAAGCGTCTGGCATACACGCCATGGAGCAGGACCAAGGTGGTCGCACCTTTGCCTAAGCGATAGAGAGTTTCTTATAGGAGTGGGGCGGACTTGGAGGGACAACTCGTTTGCGCCGGCACACGTTGAAGTGCCAATAAAAGCTAAGATAAGGGCAAGAAGCCCTTAAAAACACTATAGCAATATCTAGCAAATTTTTGTACCTTATATTTAACCAATCTTTAAACACAGGAACCTTGCCAGATGATTGGAAGAAAGCTAAAATAGTCCCAATTTTTAAAGCGGGAGGGCGCGAAAGCCCTGCGAATTACCGCCCGATTAGCTTAACCAGTGTTCCATCTATGATCCTAGAGCATATCATAGCATCAAATCTTATGGCCTACCTAGAATCAATCAGTTTTTTCTACCCTTTACAACACGGTTTTCGAAAATATCTTTCCTGCGAAACTCAACTAGCTGAATTCACATATGACCTACTGCGGCAAATTGACGATCACATTCAAATTCAAATTGATGCAATATTCTTAGACTTCTCCAAGGCCTTTGATCGCGTATCCCACAACCACCTGCTCACCAAATTAGCCGCTTTAAGTATCCCCCCAAACCTTATAAAATGGCTCGAACATTTCTTAACCGGACGCGTGCAGTTTACCTTTGCTAACAATTTCCAATCAACCCTTACCAGTGTCACCTCCGGTGTCCCCGAAGGCGCCGGCTTATCACCTTTATTATTCCTTATTTACGTAAATGACCTTCCCAGTAACATAAAAACACAGCTGCGCCTGTTTGCAGGTGACTGCGTTCTTTATAACTCCCTTCATTCTTCTAACGACGCAATCACCCTACGACATGACCTTGACACCATCACTTCATGGTGCGAAAAATGGCATATGCCTCTAAACCTCACTAAAGGCAAAGTTCTGTCCTTTACGCGTAAACACATTACCGCACACGAAACCTACTGCATTAATTCTGTTCCAATTGACCGCACGTGCACTCACAAATATCTAGGAGTTCATCTGACGTGATCACTGTCTTGGGTGAAACATATTGAAACCATTCGTTCAGAAGCTTCGCGCACATTAGGCTACTTACGACGTAACTTGCGATCTGCATCTCCTGACATAAAGAAACTCGCATATCTAACATACGTGCGACCAAAACTCGAGTACGCATCATCCATCTGGCATCCCTCACAAGCTTATCTCTCCGATGATTTGGAAGCCGTTCAAAACCGCGCAGCTCGTTTCATTACGTCACAATATTCAAGACACATCAGCGTAACCGCCCTAAAACAAACTTTGTCACTCGCATCGCTCGCTTCACGTCGCATAACTTCTCGTGTCTGCCTCCTTCACACTTTCTTTTACTTCAGCAGATCGGGACATCTTCTCCTAAAATGCCCATTAAGAACATCATCTCGCCTGTCCCATACGCACCCTTTGATGACCATAAAATGCCGGACGGCGGCGATGAGCAGCTCATTTTCCCCCCATGCCATAACAGTTTGTAATGCACTACCAGATAACATTGTTTCTCGCAGAGACCGCAAAATATTTCGCGATAAACTAACCCGTTTTCAAAATACAAATGATACGTCTTAACAGCACATTTACCTCTGGCATTTATAGTTGTGTCTTTACTGTGCTCGCAGAATTTATCGCCTATAATGTATTTTCATGTTTTGTTATGCGTGTTCTTTTCGTTTTTTTCTTTCTTTATTTCTTGTAATCAGTGTGTACCTTCATATTGTTACCTTGCTATGAAACTTCCAACTTCGATGTACGCCCCCCTTATGTAATGCCTTCGGGCCCTTAAAGAAGCCATGAAGAGAAAATGAAGTTGGTTTTATTCGAAAGATTTCGTGTTTTATAGTGCCCCCAGCGCTTGTCCGGATACAAACGGTGCTTTATTCACTGAGAAATTAAGCAATTTAGGTTAAAAGTTTGGTTTTCCCGCTCAATCGTGCGTTTTTGTGGTCCCAAATGACATCACAGGAACCGACCGCTCTGCAGCCTAGAGTACCTTCATTCACGCATCCGCCGTACAGGGTAGAGACACGTATACGCTGGCGCCGCCATTTTCGGTTGCTCGCTCGCCGTCGAAGCAAGTCATTGTGTCAAAACCGCGCTAAAATTATCGCCGCAACGCGGTTTACTGAAGAAGTTTGAATCATATTGTCTGTTTCGCGTTGCTAGGTCTCGTGGGAAACGAAAAGAATAACGGGTTGAGCCCGTTGGCCCAATTGCGGCGGCACGGGACCGTTCAAAGGTTGTCTCCACCCTGTACAGCGGTGTTGGTTTGTTCCCGCGTTTCTTTACGTTCCGTAACCTAGATGGCGCCAACATAAGGCAAGCGTTTGGTTTGTTTTTGCCCGTATTTAAACCTGGCTTGTTTTTGTTCTGGGAGAAAATATTCGTTCCCTGAAACAGTGCTCGCTCGACAAATGGGGTCACGTAAGACACCGTTGCTTGCGTCAATCGGCCAGTGTCGTCTGAGACAACCCCAAGCCCCGTAGTGCTGTGCAGCTAAACCGAGCATGCTGTGCGCAGTACGAACAGCAGAACGCATCAGTACTTCTATGTTTACATGTGCTTTCGTAACTTCCACTGTTTGTTCCATCATTCTTATAGCTTTGTAAAGAATGTGCCCTAAATTTAAGCGCAAATCGGTCGTTCGTCTAGTTTGTAAGCTCTACCTAATTTGCGTCTGCTTCTGCCAGCCTCCGCCATTCGCAGAGCTTAGCTCATGTGACATCATAGGTTCTGTTGCGGGAAATGAGCTGGTGGGTCGCATGACCATTCCCGTTTTTCCTAATTATGTAGCTTATTTGAGCGAAGTTTACGTTAAAAGTGGTGTCAGTAGGATTCTAACGAGACAATCTTTTGAATGAACCAAACTTGCATTTTCTCTTCATGGCTCCTTTAAGGTTGAATAAATGACATTAATGAAATGAAATGAAAGAAGCGGTGGATACTTCCACTGGGCTGCCGTACCGTGCGCACACTGTTCGACAGTTACTGCAATACTGACACGGGTGGCTTGGGGGGGTAAAAACACCTGCGGCCGTAACTTTGTGAGCTGTGTTCTGTATTTGAAATCCGCCCCGTGTAGTTGTCGAGGCATCTGGGCGGCATCACTTCCTCATTGCGGAAAGAACTAGTTGTGAAAGGCGGCTACACGCACGTGTTCGTGTTTTAGCGTTAGCAGAACTGCGTCGGATACAGAAGAAAGAGACCATACGTGGGCGTTCCCACTCCCAATAGGGAGCATGCACGGACGCATTGGCGGCTGTATCCACAATGTCGAAGGGCCATCACGTACTCTGGGCGTCGGAAACGGCATTTGAAGGCGAAGGTCATATTTTATTTATTTGTTTATTTATTCATTTTTATTTATTTATTCATATTTTAGAGTACTTTAAGGGCGCAAGTGGTCTTTACATAGCGGGGGAATCAGTTGAAAGCCGACGAAACACAGTTTTGCAAAAAAAAAGTACCAATACAATAAAAGTGACGTTGGAATACAATAAAAGCCCTCGAAGTATACAACAAAAGTGCAAAACTCGGCGCTAAACATTGTAAATGAAAATCTGGTAAAAAATCTTGTACTGTACAAGCAGGAACACACCATTACTGCCTTAAAAACCACAACCATTAAAACCAGCTGTGTTCTTTTAGTACGCGGTTTTGCCCGTCGAGAAGAAACGCTCCAGCGCGAGGCATTGGAAAACGAGTGTCCCGGTGACTACAGGAGACGACGAAGACAGGCCGCCGACGAAGACGCCGACAGCCCCAGCCCCTAAGGGGCGTCGCCACAAAAGTACTGATGTATTCGGGTTGTCGTTTTAGAGCGCTTTGGAGCACTCCGGAAAGCGACTTCGTGTTCGGGTGCTCCAAATCGAGCGCTCGACGTATGCTCGGTTGGTCGTCTCAAAGCGTCGTCCTCCACTGCGAGCGCCTCCTACTGTTCTTACTCCGAAGTGGGAGCACCGCCGAAATCTTGAGGCGATCGAGTCACGTGACCCGGCCGCCACGACTCGCCCATGCCTGCCTAATCAGTGGCGTTCGGCCAGACCTAGAAAGCGGTTTGTCGTGGGAGTATTTCGACGTTTTTGCTAATACTGAAGGAACCTCCGGATCAAGTCGAAACGGAGACGCCTATTGAGTGTAGGGGAACCGTCTCCGCCGCTTGTGTAGCCCGAAATCGACGCCCAGGAGGACAGCAGCTTGTTGAAACATTTGTTGAAACACCTCGGCCGGCCTGGCCGTTTGCAGTAGCCGCGCTGGCCGCGCCGCGGCGCCACGGTCGCATGCTGCTCCAATATCGGTTCACGTTCGGTTGGAAGCAGTAAATCTTGCTTGTATTGGGGGAAGCGTCCGTGTCGGCGTACTCCGAGCCAGAGTATCAGAGCGACTTCCCGAATACAGAATGTTAGAGTATTTTGCATCGTTAAGAATGTCTCATAAAACGCGAAAAGTGGCCGTATTTGTTGTCATCGTCTTTGGCGTCAATGCGAATGCTGTAAAAAATTGCAGGAAAAGGAGGAAGAGTTATAGAGCCTCTCCGTGTGTTTTAGTGGAGTCAAGCACAGTACACAAGAGCTGAATATGACAGTTCTATCAATATGCTCGTCTCCAGAACCTCTTCTATCAGGTCTTCCCCACCTATTTCGCAAAAGGTAGCTTGCACCTATTTTTATTAAAGGATATCGATCAATCAACATTTTTATTTCAGTGGGTCAGCCTATCCACGAGGCCGCTCCTGACTGCAGCAGTGAGTGTGACGCAAACATGATAAACCATGTTGCTCCGGAGAACGCTCACAGAAAACCTAGACAGCGTGCGCCAACTGCCAGTGCTCAAAATATCCTTGTCGCTGTATTTCTTACTTTACCTTAATACTTCTCTAAGAGCCCGGTACCGACGGTTGGCAGGTGGGGGGCGCCGTCGTACCGTAACACAGAACATAATGAACAGGTTTCGGCCCTGAGATCCCTGAAACAGGAAGTCAGCAACAATTTACAATGTTTCTTTTTAGCTCAGCCAAGATGGCTGGGCATATGTTGCGTACGTTTAAGCGAGCCTTATATCGCTAGGTTTTCGTGTATTTTTTGTTTGTGAACAAAAACTCCCGAGCCTTCACGCGTCTGTAAAGCACGAGATAAAAAGACTGCGTGGAACACCTGCTGGCACAGCCCTACATTGGGCAATGGTATACGCAGGTATGAAGACAAAACCCGACATTTTATTACGCATGCCTAAGCAAGTCTTCTACATTGCAGAAAAAACCTCGCTACCCTTTAACATGGACAAAGAGCACAATGGCTCAAAATGTGGAAAACGGGCGGCATAATACATAAATAAAGTAATTCGATACACAGATCAGAAGCGCATCGTTACTGACGCAGCTATAGTGAATAACGAATGCACCACAACCACCACAGTAGCGAAGGGAACAAAGCGGAGTTCCTGTATGGTCTGCAATATACTTGTCAACTAAAACCGAAGCTGTCAAGATATTAACAAACTGCAAACCTGCATGCGTTTTGTTAGCGCAACGTTAGACAAACTTATTCACTGTACGTCTATTTCACAAACCAAAAGTATCAAAAAGAGTACACGGGGTTCGTACACCCTTTGGATTGACGGCCAATAAAGGAGGTAGCATGTTAGTTGCGAGACCTTTCACCGAGCCCCCTTCAGCCGTCACTAACACCAGCATTGCGACGTATCAGACTAAATATCCTTAACCAGTATGCACATTCACGTAAACAACGGTTGCCGCAGAAGAACCTTCCCATAGTAGAACAAATAATACGCCAAACGCAGCCACCCAACCCACACAAGCAAGATCCAGTCTTTTGGGAGTTATCGCGAAGTGTCTGTGGTTCCTGTTTGCGAATTTATTTGCTGCCTTTCTTGACCCAAAAACCCCGTAACCTTAATCGTCTTTAAAGGATCTGTATCTGCATCGGTAACTGTAGTAAACGCGTGACGGATTGATCACCGCAGGTCAGCGACCCCACGATGATAGGACCTGATGAGGTTGATTCAAACTTAAAGTGGACCTCAGTGCCAAGTGGAGGCGAAATGCCTTAACCTCATGAGGGAGATTCGTGAGGGTTTTCAACGTCAAGCTCATTCACAGAGTTTCAGGCTTAAAGTCTCTCTTTCCAAGACGTTGCTCATCGCATTCTTGATGAAGGCAGCCGGGGCTTCTGTAGGCTCAGTCAGCCACCTCCTGCTTATGTTCTTCGGTTGCCCTGCCATGAGTATTTCCTTTTCTTCGAGCTAATTACTGAAGCATGCTTCAGAAATTGTAAATTTCACTTTTCTTACCAGAATGCCCTCAATATTACCATTTTAATCCACTTCGTGCCGATTCGTATTGACTTTACAGACATTCAAAGTAAAAATCACCATTGGGCGCTCACTCATGTCAGAGTGTACTGAAAGAATTTTTGCGATAATTGGGCTGCTCTTTTATCTCAACAAGAACGCTGACCGTAACGAAATGAAAAAAATACAGTTATAAAGATTTGGTGTTGTCAGCATTACACGGCATTGATATTCTCTCTAGGCAGTTCAGTTTGCAATGGCGGAATCAGTGAAAATGTGTTATTTGATTTTTGTTCTTTAGCGAAACCAAGGCGAGGCTGAGACTACAGGCGCATGTCGCCCGAGAGGGGCCTAAGCCACCCAATTTATATTGTCGGCAACAGAAGTGATGTTCACAAATTTAAATGACACATCATAGCACAATTATAATAGCATATTAACACGAAAGGACAGTGATTGAAACGTTTTCTATGTATTATACTAAGAATAGGCCTAGAAATGCACTGACGCATCAGAGTGTGCTCGCAAGCACAGGAATTCGCACGCATTAAGTTTCAACGCTTGCACAGCAATGTCACAATTACGTAAAAATAATTTTTACGTAATTGCGATTTAATTTTTTTATTCTTTTATAGTGTTAAAAACTTTGAAATTTTATTTTTATTTTACCTAATAATTACGTAATTAGAAGTCATTTTAATTTGGACATGTTCTGAACTTGTTCCTTCCGGGGAACATATTCATATATACTTCATACACTTCATTATACATCAGTAATGCAGGCGTTTTCATTCGGCAACATTTCTTTAACATGTTTTTGAAACGTGGGTTCACTAGCATGAAAGTTTAATTTTTCTCCAAGTTTATTACTTCAGTTATGTGGTATAGGAAAGATTGTTCAGCATAGTTCCCTCTTACTTTTGGAGTGTGTCGCATTGTACGCGTGAGATGGTAGCTGGAAGAATTAGGTTAAATTTATTGTGGGTATTTTGTTTATAAATGGTGTGCAGGACCTTCATGTAATACATTTCTTCAGTTCGAAGCATTGCATATGCAGTAAGTAAAGCACATGACCTTAAATTAGCGTAACAGCCGTGATAATGTAAATATATGCGGAAAATTCTTTTTTGTAAACAACGAGCCTGTTATAATTTGTTTTAGTTGTAATCCTCCACACCAAAATTGCAGCAGCTGGCGCCTTGATGTCCGGTTCTCAAACTTTGTGCATACTCAAGAATCCCAACTCTTCGCTGTTTCATCAGCAATATCACAGTTTCATCAGCAATATCATTACTCTTCACTTCATGATGATCTTTTTTCTCAGTCACCAACTATTGTTTCCCGACGACACCCTGCCTAAAGGTGAAGAGTGTTGAGAGAGAGAGCGCGCGCGCGAGAGAGAAAGTTTTAATGAATACGTAAGAGGTTAGCCCCACAAACGCCAGGGCTTGCTACTTCAGATGTGGTGGACATAGTGAGGCGAAGCAAGAAAAGAAAAGCGGAAGAAGTACGCAGCAGCAACGAATAATAGAGAAAAGGAAATAGAGAAACGTGACAATATTTTCACATCCGCTTTCTTGGTGCTAGGAGAGTGATTTCACCGTAAGGGTAGCATACCGGACATGTTAGCACTCCATAACTAAATAAAATATTTGCGCAATAAATGGGCGACACGGACGAAGGGAAGACGGAGACACACGGCGCCGTGTGTGTCAGTCTTCACGTCGTCCAAAGCTCCCCTTTTTTGCGGAAATTTTTTATTTAGTTTTGGTTTCTCCAATTTCTTGAAATGCGTTAGGAAGAGACACAAGTTGAGGACCTAGTGATAGCCGTTATCACGAACATCCTGTTTAGGACGACTGCAGCGTGAAGCCCTCTCCCATTGGCGTTCACCCGCAGTTGTCCAGCACTTCCCGACTCCATTCTTTGGTCAGAATATTGTTATTTCATTCCTCCATCGAGTAAGTTGCCATCACCTTCTTCTAGACCCACCCGCCGCGGTGGCGCAGTGGCTAAGGCGTTGGGCTACTGAGCACGAGGTCGTGGGTTCGTTTCCCGGCCGCGACGGCCGCTTTTCTGATGGAGGCGAAAAGCAAAAACGCCCGCGTGTACGAGATTTCGGCGCACGATAAAGATCCCCAGGTGGTCAAAATTAATCCGGAGCCCTCCACTACGGCGCGCCTCATCGCCTGCGTTGCGTCGGCGCGTTAAACCCCCACAATCAATCAATTCTTCTAGACCCGTCTTTGCAGGTTCATTCTGTTACCTTGGTTGTCCACCCTTCGTTACTTCGTCTCATGGTCAAAATTGGGCGGTTGAGAACTGCCATATCTGCAGTTCTAATGATGGTGTGTCTTTCACTTTCTTTGGTGCGCGTAAATTTGTGGTACGGCAGGCTCTGCAATATTCTGGTCATGTTCAGTGGCTACATGAGTCTTATCGTTTCTTTTCTGTTTTTCTTGCTCTTCTCTTGGGTGAATGTTTCGTTTGTGGGCAATAGCTTGTTAAAGATTTTCTGTTTTTGGCGATTGTGAATTGGGAACTACCCGCTTGTCTAGTACCCCGCCGATTATTCTGACGTGGTTGTTTTCTTGAAGGACACTCGTACCTATTTTTAGGGTGATTTTTAACTTGGCTGCCTGGCGCCATCTTTCGTTTACCAAACCGAGCTTGCAGCGGAGACATAACCATGGGAACATTGAAAGTATTTTTAAAATCTTTTGGGATTATATGCTTTGAAGTGGGCTTTATTTTAGCTATTTTAGGCTTATAATCTATGCCTTCTCGGATTTCTGAGAGACCGTCGTTATTCCTTTGTCCCCTGTTTTAGTTAGGTAACCCACTGTTGTTGCCAGCATAAGTAGCGCTGGAAAACACAGCGCAGTCGCTCAGCGGGTAAGGCGTGGCGCTGCTGAGCCGAAGGACGCTGGTTCAATTCCCGGCCGCGGTAGCCGTCTGTATGATGAAAGCAAAAAACCTGAATGCCAGTGTGTCACGATTTCATCGCACGTTAAAGGTTCTACAGTGGTCAAAACTTTACCGGAGGCTTCCACTACGACATGCCTCGTGGCCCACGAGTAGCTTCGGGGCATGAATTGCCGGAAGTTTATATTTTTGATAGTCTAGTGGAAACACAGTTTGGTGTGATGCTGTAAGTTTCGAGCACGGCTGCAGACTGTGTCTGCCCAGCACGCTACCACCGAAGGGGCATACAACAAACTTCACCGCGCAGGCGCGGGACCAGGTGGAATCGCGTGTCCTTTCTTTTGTATCCGACCCTGTATGATTGTCCTGCTTTCCAAACTTCTTGTGGCCGTAGTGCCAAATTACAGGTTTAGCGGAGCCCCAGAATCTTGCTGACTCAGTCGGAGCTTCCGGGTGGCCGCGGTGATGTATTTCCGTGGACGCCTGATGAGCACGGCTGAGAGCGGAGGGCAAGGAGGCAAAGGGAACAGAAAAATGAGCATAATAACGCCATCGCGTTAAAATGCTCGTTTCCAGAACCTCTTCTACCCGCGTTTCGTCACCTGTTCGGCAAAAAGGTAGCTTGCTCTTATTTTTGTTAAAGCATATCAATCAACCAACCCTTTTATTTGAATGGGTCAGCCTATGTACGCGATCACTCGTGACCGCCCATAGGGATAGTTATACAAACTTGATAAAGATTCAAAGATTTATTTCCTCAGAAGTACGAGGAGGCAGGCGGGGACTAATGGCTACAAAGCCTGACGGAGGCCCCAGCCCCCTTCGGTACTGTACAATCAAGGTGCAAAATCAAACAAGCTGAAAATTTTAATGTGAGTTATAAAAATACAAGCAACATGTACGGCACAAGGCATTACAGAACAACGGGAAAGGTCCTGTAAAGTACATTAGAGTACAAAAGAGTAAAGTAAAACAAATGTAGCGTGGTGGCCGAGCCAATGACTCGAACGATGGCTGAAGGATGAGAGAGAGAGAGAGAGAGATGAAACTTTATTCTGCAGCTCAAGTCCGAGCCGCGGAGTTATGAGTCCTCGGAGGAAGGAGATGAGGAACAATCTATTTACAGAATTTACGATGCGGCCATAACAGCGCGTGCTGGGACCCCGCCACTTTTTCGTCGTCCTCGTCGTCTTCTGTCATGAGCCTTGGCAGTATGGGGCATTGGCCGCCTAGGTGTACCGTGACACAAAGTACAAGTTGACAAACAGAGTAGATCTATGATTGAGTTTTAAGATAGGCACAACTACAAAACCTGCCCATTAAAAGGGTTTAAACAAGATCCACAGTTCTAGCCATTGAAGCAGATATTCTGACTTAAGAGGTATTCTTTCGCCTGTGTTTTAAATATGTTTTTACTGCATTTGAAATCAGTGTAGTCTCCAACTTTTTTGTGTATTTCGGTGCGTTGAAACAGAAAAGACTGTCTGCCGTAGTTTATTCGCAATTTTGGCGTATTTATTTTGGCACACCTAAAAGAGTATACTGCTACTGTCGTTATGTTTGCCACGGAGATTTTCTTTGTGTATAACTTGTAAAAGGTTCATATAATAACTTCGGTCAACCTTAATCATACTTGTAGAGCGCATGCCACGGAGGCGTTGAAACAGAGACGACCAGACCACGTAGCAAGCCGGTTTTTTCCGAACGCCGTGGGGTCTCTATCTACTGATGCCAAGGGCGCGCGAGCCCTCCGGCGGGTGAGTGCGCCCGTGGGCCTGCGTCACGCTTCTGCCGCTGGCACTGTGGCTTGCCGCTACAGGGCTCCCCCCCCCCCCCAAGAGAGGAGCTGGTGTGACGCTCTGATCGCCCCAACGTACATGATGGTCACAGTGGTGTGCAGCCACAGTGGGAGGTCTCGTAGGGTTGATGTCGGCGGCGGTGACGTATGCCGGCTTCAGGCGCTCTAGGGCTATGTTGTCGTGAGAGCCATTGATGTCGATGACATATGTTGACGAGTGTCGTTCTACTACAGGGAAAGGGCCAACGTAATGTGGTTGCAATGGGCGGCGCACGGGTCCGTACCGCACAAACACATGTGTTGCCTGTTCAAGGTCCGGAAGCACATAAGGTCCTCTGGGTTTTCGTTCCCGTGTAGGCTGCGGCCGAAGGTCAGCGAGGATCAATCTCAGCGATTTCACGTAGTCCGCGGCGGAAGATGCTTGAGACGGTACCTCGAACAGGTCGGCTGGTAGTCGAAGCTGGGTTCCAAAAACGAGTTCAGCCGAAGAACACGTCAGGTCAGTTTTGAAGGCGGTGCGAATGCCCAGAAGTGTGAGGGGCAAGCGCTGGACCCATTGTGTTGGGCAGTCATGTGCTGTGAGCGCGGCCTTAAGTTGGCAGTGAAAGCGTTCGACGAGTCCATTTGTTTGTGGCCGGTACGCTGCCGTGCGCAAACGAGTCGTGCCGAGGAGGTGAAGGAGCTCGGCGAACAAAGCAGACTCGAACTGCCGTCCGCGGTCGGTGACGATGGATGATGGGCATCCGAAGCGCGCTACCCACGTCGACACGAATGCTGACACTACCGTGGGTGCGGAGATGTCGGGTAGCGGTGTAGCTTCAGGCCAGCGTGTGAATCGGTCCACACAAGTCAGTAGGTAGCGGTAGCCTTGGCAAGGGGGCAAGGGACCGACGAAGTCAATGTGCACGACGGCGAAGCGCTCATCAGGTTGTAGGAACATCTTTGCCGGCGGAACTGGATACCGGTGAACCTTTGCGCGTTGGCATGGTGCACACGCGCGGACCCAGTCGCGAACATCAGCGTTCATTCGAGGCCAGACAAAACGAGCCGCGATGAGTTTCTGCGTGGCTCGAATCCCAGGATGGGCCATGTTGTGCAGGGCATCGAAGAGCTCGCGACGGCAGGTTTTGGGTACGAATGGTCGTGGCTTTCCGGTCGACAAGTCGCAAACGATCTGCTGTCCGTCGAGTGTCACGTCTTCGAGCTGGAGCGCAGTTGGGGATGTGCGAAGACGCAGTAGCTCCGTGTCGTCTGCTTGGTCAGCAGCCAGCCGGTGGAGGTCGGGTGCAATTAAAAGCGGCGAAGTGGAGGCAATGGCGTCCACGCGGCTTAGAACATCCGCAGCTGTGTTGTCAACTCCACTGACATGCTTGATATCCGTCGTGTACTCGGACAGGTAGGCAAGCTGCCGCACTTCTCGTGGCGTGTAATGGGTGTCGGGCCGGCTGATGGCGTACGTCAAGGGTTTGTGGTCAGTGAAGATGGTGAACTGACGACCCTCAAGAAGATGTCGGAAGTGACGCACAGCCAGATACATTGCCAAAAGTTCACGCCCGAAGACACTGTACCGGGTCTGCGGTGGGGTTAGATGTTTTGAGAAGAAGGCCAAGGGCTGCCACGCGCCATTTACGTGCTGTTGGAGGACAGCTCCCACAGCAGAACTCGAGGCGTCCGTCATCAGCGCGAGTGGACGTCCTGGATTTGGGTGAGCGAGGAGAGCGGCGTTTGCCAGCGCACGTTCGATGGCATGAAAGGCTGCCTCAGCACTGGCGTTCCAGTCCAATTCAGTGGTAGAACGCTTCCCTGAAAGCAGGCGGTCGAGAGGCTGAAGCGGAGTGGCGCAGTTCCTGATAAAGCGACGGTAGAAATTTACGAGACCCAGGAACTGGCGAAGCTTGGTGACCGACGTTGGAGCTGGGAAGTCAAGAATGGCCTGGACCTTGTTGGAGAGGGGCCGAATGCCTGTTGCATCCAGTCGATGTCCCAGAAAGTCGAGGGCGGGAACACCGAACTCGCTCTTCGTTGCGTTGATGACAACGCCATGGGCAGCTAAGCGTTCGAGGAGAATTCGGAGATGGTGAAGATGCTCCTCTAGGGACGTACTTGCTACCAGAAGATCGTCCACGTAAGCATAGACGAAGGGCAGTCCGCGCGTCACTGTATCGATGAAACGCTGAAACGTTTGGGCACCGTTCCTGAGGCCGAACGGCATTCGGAGGAACTCGAAAAGGCCGAAAGGTGTGATGGCCGTCTTGTATATGTCCTCCTCAGCGACGGGGATCTGGTGGTACGGCCGTACAAGGTCGAGTTTTGAAAATATGGTGGCACCGTGCAGACTGGCGGTGAAATCTTGTATGTTGGGAAGGGGGTACCGATCTGGGATGGTGGAGAGGTTCAAGAATTGGTAGTCGCCACAAGGTCGCCAGTCACCGTTCTTCTTGGGTACCATGTGCAAGGGTAATGCGTAGCGGCTGGAAGAAGGTCGGACGATGCCAAGTTCCAGCATGTGCTCGAACTCTGCACGGGCGATCTTGAGTCTGTCGGGAGCGAGACGTCGCGGACGAAAAAAAACGGGCGGTCCGGTAGTGGTGATATGATGACGGATGTCATGAGTCACGGGCTGAGTCCAGTCGGGTGGTGACGTGATGGTGGGGAACTCTAGCAGGGCGGCAAACGGTTCGTCAGCAACTGTAGCGCAGGAAGGCACTACGTCAGCAGCTGCTGTCGCTACGACGCCTTGAACTGAGAGGAGGGTCGTGGAGTCGAGAAGTCGCCGTCGCTTGACGTCGACTAGGAGGCCATGTTTGGTAAGAAAGTCAGCACCAAGGATGGCAGAGTGAACTTCCGCGACCGCAAAAATCCACCGAAAAGTTCTGCGAAGACCCAGGTTCAAAGTCAGGGATCGCTGCGCGAACACGCGAATGCGCGTGCCGTTCACTGCCTGGAGGTAGAAGACTGCGCTGGAGTTGCGGTCGTGGCGTGAAGCTGGCAAGACGCTGACTTGCGCTCCCGTGTCGACGAGAAACTTTTGTCCGGTGGAACGATCGACGATGTGAAACAAGCGACATTCTTCAATGGGGCCAGAACCGCTCGTCGCCGCTAGCGGTCTGCCGGGTCCGTTTCCCGTCCATGAACATGGCAAGAGGCAGTGGCGAGCGTCTGCGCCGAAACGGCGGTGGTAGACGCATACACTGGGGGCTGATGTAGGGCTGCGTCCACGAACGGCATCACGGCGTCGGGAAGATGAGCGGTCGCGTCGGCGTGACGGGCGAGCAGAATGTGTTGTGCTGTTTCGCCTCGTCGCCGCGACAACGAGTTGCTCCAGTCGTTCGCACAGGTGATCGACACTGGCACGCGACGCAGACGCATCTTCGTCGGCAGGAGCTGGCGTCGTGCCAGGGGCGGGTGATGCTGGCGTCGCGGTCACAGCAGCAATAGGTGAAGCTGTGCTGGCTATTTCCATTACCTTGTCGGCCAGGGACGCGAGCGAAGGGAGATCCATGGATGACGATGTTGCGAAGGCCATTTGCACGTTCGCAGGCAGGCGCTGCAGAAAGAGCTCGCGCAGCAATGCGCCGTCCATGGCTTGGGCACGTGAGCCGAGGAGTTGGGTCATGCGCCGCAGGAGTTGGCTCGGTCTGCGGTCGCCAAGCTCTTCGGTGTAAAGTAGCTGTTGTAGGCACGTGCGCTCAGATGGTGCTGTGCGTTCGAGTAGCGCTGCTTTGACCTTGTCGTAGGCCGTTGCAGGTGGGTTGCGTATGAAGGAAGCAAGAATGTCCGCAACCTCTTCCGCAGCAGTCGCTGGTAGAGCGCTCACGACGTAGTGAAACTTGCGTTCTTGGGAGGTGATGCCAGACAGCGCGAACTGTGACTCGGCCTGGAGGAACCAGATGGCCGGGTTGTGTTCCCAATACGGCGGCAAGTGGATAGCCACGGCGGCGATCTCGTTGCCGGCTGCTGGCGGTGCTCGCTGGTTCTGGTCGTTGCTGAACATGGCTCTACAACTTCGCTGGGAGGGATATCACGTCCGGGTCACCAACTGTAGAGAGAGAGAGAAAAGACTTTATTGAACGAAACCGGCATGCAGGGTTACACCGGCCACGCGGGGCTCGGTTTCACCCCTGTCGTAGACTTAGGTAAAAGTCCTAATGTCTTGGACGTAGACCTCGGAGACTTGGGCCCGGCTTAGCTCCGGCTACTTGGGTTCCTCCGTCCTTCCCACCGTCCCTGGCATCGCTGCCGGGAGGGGTAGGCGGATTGGAGATCCCCTTTCGCCTTTGCTTCGCCAGGGCGTCTTCGAGCCGCTGGATCGCCCGTCGCTGTTCTTGGAGTTCCGTGGAACACACGCACACGCGCACTTCCGGAGGGTATGTGTCCGTCGGGCACAGTACATTGTCCCTCCCCCCATCGCGCACAGCACTGTTGTATCCCCACATTATATGGGCGAGCGTCGCTGTCTCCAGTTCACAGACGCTACACGTAGCACTCTCATAGAGTTCCGGGCACACGTGACGCGCAAGCGCCGGCGTGAGCACGGTCTGCGTTTGCAGTTGCCGGAACTTCGTTGCCTCGGCCCGGGATAATTCCCTATGCGGAGGTGGGAAAGTTCTTCTTTGGTCGCGGTGCCAGCGGAGCACCCCGCCGTAGTCAACGAGGGGCTTCGCTTCTTCTTCTTTGTCTTCCTCACCGTCGTCGACGAGGTGTGGCGGACGATCGGCCGCGGCCCGGCACGTGGCGAGACCACGAGCCGCAGCGTCCGCCTCCTCGTTGCGGTTGCAGATGTTGGGTGCCAGCTCCCTACCCGCGTGGGCCGGGAACCACTTGATGACGATACTCTTGGCGCGGTCCTGTCGCGCAGCCCGCGAAGCCTCGAGGGACTCCGCCAGTCGCGCCGTACCGCTCTACACCACGCCGCGCGCGAAGTTGCGCACCGCCGTCTTGGAATCGCTCAGCACCGTGCGGGTGCCCGGTAGGCCCGCGGCCGCGGCGATCGCCATCTCCTCCGCGTGGCCGGCCGTCCGAGCTCGCACGCTGCTCGCCGTGATCAGCTCCCCGGTGCTCGCCCGAATCGCCACCGTCACGTACGCGTCGCGTCTTCCCCGGCACCTCGCGGCGTCCACGAAGACTGCGCCGTCGTCGTTCTCGTACTGCCGGGCGAGCGCGAGAGCGCGTGCCGCCCTTCTTCCGCCGTCCCTCTCCGGGTCCGTGTTCTTGGGGAGCGGGTAGACCACTAGTCGTCTGACGAGGTCGTCCTGCAGGGGAACGAGCTCGTCCGTCGTCGATGTTGTCGTCGGCTCGGCTCTTCGCCCGGAGGCAATAGGCCGGCTCTCGCCAGCAAGCGTCGGCCCACGGCAGTACTGCCCAGGCGCGCCAGCTGTGTCGCTCGTTGTGCCTCGCTGATCTCCGAGAGCGTGTTGTGTACTCCCAGAGACAGCAAGGCCGTGGTCTTGGTTCCCTGCAGGAGCCCGAGGGCCCCCGCGTACGCCGTGCGCATGGCGGCGTCGATCGTCTGACGTTCCGCCTGCGTCCAGCGGTGGAAAGCCCCCGCGTAAGCTGCGTGACTGACCACGAAGGCCTGCAGCAAACGCAGGAGGCTCTCTTCCTTCATGCCTCGCGAGCGAGACGAGACCCGCTTCACAAGGCGCGTGGCGATGCCCATCTTGGTCGTGATGTGTTTCACCGCCGTGCTGTTGGTTTGGACGGCGTCCACGAACATGCCTAGGACCCGGAGGCCCGGGACGTGCGGGATTGGTTCGCCGTCTCCGGTGCGGACCACGATGTTGCGGGCCGCTTCTTCGGTCGCCTTCTTTCTGTGCCGGCCGGGTGGCGGAAGAATCAGGAGCTGCGATTTCTGCGGCGAACACCGGAGGCCCGTGCCCGAGAGCGCGGTCTCGACGGCGTCCACCGCTGCCTGCAGGCCCGCTTCGACGTCGCCGTCGCTGCCGCCCGTCGCCCAGATGGTGACGTCGTCCGCATATATGCAGTGCTTGATGTTAGGTCCGAGCTTCTCCAGGCCCCTCGCCACCTCGATCATCACGAGGTTGAAGAGGAGCGGGGAGATCACCGAGCCTTGCGGGGTGCCCACGTTGCCCAGTTCTCGCTCTTCTAGCTTGACTCCTCCCACCTCTAGCCGAGTCGTGCGACGAGAGAGGAAGGACCGTATATACTCGCAGGATCTTGATCCCAACCCGAGGCGCGACACCTGGGCCAGGACCGCAGAGTGACGCACCTTGTCGAATGCGCTTGCAGATCCAGGCCCAGGATCGCGCGGCTGTCGTTCTTCGGAACCCCGCCGGGGGGCTCCAGAATCTCTCGTTGAAGCAGCAACATTGCATCCTGGGTGCCGAGCTTCGCCCGGAACCCCAGCATCGAATCCGGGTACATCCCACGGGATTCCAAGTATCGATTCCACCGGGTGTTGAGGACGTGCTCCAGCACCTTGCCCACGCAGGACGTAAGCGAGATGGGTCGCAGGCCCTCTATCCCCGGCGGCTTGTTGGGTTTCGGCAGCAAGATGGTCTTGGCCGTCTTCCATATCTTCGGTAACTGTCCGCTGCGCCAGCATTTGTTGAAGAAGCTGGTGAGCGACGAGATGGCCGCGTCGCTCATGTTTCGCAGCGCTTTGTTTGTTGCCCTGTCGGGGCCAGCGGCCGACCGGCAGTTCAAATCTTGCGTGGCTTGTCGCACCTCCCATTCCTCGATGTCTCGGTCGAGTTCGGGGTTGGGCGGGCCCGCGTAGTCTGGGTGATCCTCGTGCTGGGTGGACGGCAGGTACTTCTCGTTGAGACGCCTGTGCATTTCGTCCTCGCCCAGCTGTCTTGCGGTGGTATATAATATCTGCGCCATTCGGCTGCGCTGAAATTCGCTGCTCTTGGTCTCGTCCATGAGCTGTCGCAGTAACTTTCATGTACCGCCGCGGTGCAGCTGCCCGTCGGCTTGGTTGCATAGCGCGAACCATTGTTGCGCGCAGAGCTGGCGGCTGTATTTCTCGATCTCGCGACCGAGATTGGCCACCCGCTTGCGCAGCGTCCGGTTATGGCGTTGTTTCCTCCATCGCTTTTGGAGCGATCTTCTGGCCCCCAATAGGTGAGCGAGGCGGGGATCCATCCTCTCCACGTCACCCGGCGCCTCGATTTCTTCGGTGGCGCCCTCTGTCGCGGCCACCATGTTGGCGGTCCACGCTTCGATGTCTTCGACTTCTCCAAGCTCCGTTTCGCGGAACTTGTGCCAGTCGACCAGTTTGTGCTTGGTAACCTTGCCGCCGCTTCCCTCGCGGGAGTGGCTCAGCGGCATCGTGATCTCGATGATGAAGTGGTCGCTGCCCAAGTTGTGGCCCGTGTTCCGCCACCTCGCGGTCCCGCCGTCGGGCAGGATCGCAAAGGCGAGATCCGGGTTTGTGTCTCGGGCAGTCGACGTTCCGATGCGTGACGGGTGCGCCGGGTTCGTGAGTAACGTGTACTCGGCTTCGCTCGCGTCGTCCAGCAGGCTTCTGCCCTTGGCCGTCGTGTGCGTGTAGCCGAGTTCGGTGTGCTGTGCGTTAAAGTCGCCGCAGACGATGGCTGCCGCGTCTCCTCTTCCCGCCACGTCCCTCCCCGCCTGAAGGGTGGCTTCTTTGACTTTGTGAAACAGCGTCTTAAATTTCTGTTTCCCGTGTTGCGGATTACTGTAGACATTGGCAACGTAGACCGTCGTCGACGTCTTCCTCTTTCTTATGCTTCCGCTTCGCCATCCCGCTATGGCCAGTTCGGTTACACAGAGCTCTATCGCAGAATCCAGGGAACCCAGGAATTTGTCGTGCTTGATGTGCGCTATGCCTTTGCGAACGAACGTGCACACGCCTTGTGCCGCCCCCTTCCCGCAGGTGCGGGCGCTCGGCGGGCAGGCGTGTGAGCGGTATCCAGGCAGGGTCATCTTCGTGGAATCTTCCGCGTGCGTCTCCTGCACCGCTATTATGTCGGGGAGTTCCGATGCATCTAGCGATCGCAGGTGCTGCTGTAATACTGCCTTTCGGCACCGGAACCCGTTCGCGTTCCAGTGCCAAATCCTGAGTTGATCGCCTTGGGGTCTTCTATCCATGTTTCGGAGTCGGACCCTGCTGCTGTTCCTGGTTACCGTGGCCTATCTTGCTTGCTAGGCCATTGATGAGTTGCTTGAGCTCTTCGATTGACTGCTTTGTTTCGGCGAAACCCTTCTCCACTCTGACTTCCAGGCGACTCACTCGCTCGTCGAGATGGGTCACCTTCACGTTCAGAACCTTGATTTCTCGCTCGTGCCAATCGAGCCTCTTGTTCATCTTGCGAATTCTGACGGCGTAGTTGATGCCGTCGTCCGATGAGGTCTGAGAATTGCCCGAGCTGTTTTCGCCCATGGCGCTGTCGGTTCCGGTGTCCGATTCCGGTGCCTTCCTCCTGCGCAGCTTTGCTGGGGGAGGCCGGATCTTCTGCTGTTCCGGCGCCGGTGTACACGGCATGGCCGGTGGCGTCGACGGCTCTGCAGCCATCGGTTTCACCCCGAGGGCCGTGAAGCTCGCCGGTTTGGGGACCGATCCGAGCGTCCACGTGAACGGGGACGCCGGCTTCTGCGCTGCCGTGAGCTTGTTGATGGTTTCCTGCTGCTGCTTGATGGTCTCTTGCAACATCTTGATCGTGTTCTCCAATTGCGTCATCTTTGACGTCATCGGGTCGTTCGGTTTCCTTGCCGGGGTCTTGGAGCGCCCGCGTTCTCCGCTTGGCGCGGTGCCAGCGCCGCTAGGGGCGCTGCCGGCTTCCTCGCGTTGCCTAGCAACGGTCGCCCAAGTCGCGCGGTTGCGTGATTGGCTCCTCTTCCGCTCTCCGCTCTTCCCTCTCTCTCCGCTCTTGCCGCGGCTCTTGCTGCGGCTCGCGTGACGTAAGCCCGCTTCTCGGACGTTCGGGAATTCTTCCTTTCCGGGAAACCGGACCTTGTTTGCCTGGCTGGCAGATTTTGCCGCCTTTTCGGCCGCCATCGTGCGCTCGTGCTCACGCTGTCGGAATATAAATGGCCTTTTGAACTTGTTCTTGCAGTTGCCGATGCCCGATGCGTGCGGTCCGCCGCACAATTTGCATCTCGGCTTACATTCGTTAGCGTGGTTTGGGCCCGGGTTGTTACGACCGCAGGCGAAACATATTCTGAGCTCCGGGTGCGGGCAGACATGTTTGCGGTGTCCAATTTTCCCGCACGTTCTACACACTTCCTTGTGCTGCCTATACAGGCGGCATCTCACCCACACGCCCGCGAAGTTAACGTACGACGGGACTTTGGTGCCCTGAAACAGCACGATCACAGAACTGGAACTTCCAATCCTATGCGCGGCAAGCACCGTGGGGTTACGGTCTTGGATAACGCACTCGTTGATGCTTTCAGCCGAGTGTTCCGGGGAGATGTTGTCTATAACTCCCTTTGCCGTGTTCTGCGGCGCAACTCTGTAGGCAAACACCGCGTAGCTGCGGCCTCCGACAGAAATCTCTCTGACGCGGTCGTACAGACCGGCTCGCTCTTCGCTGGCCGTTCCGATCACAAAGATGTTCTGGTTCACGTTTGGGCATGCATTGTCCGACATAAAGGCATTCAACTCGATCTTGGCTGCCGCCGCCATGGCTCGCACGAGCACGAGCGGGTCCAATTTCCCCACTAGCAGTCCGCCACGTGGCCGAACAACCACCTTATGCTCTCCAATGGGCATGTTAGGCATCCTTGCTGCTTTCGTAAAAGCCGCGTTCACTCTCTGGGCAAATTGCGCTCTCGATGGTTGTGAAGTCGAAGAACGCTTACCGGGCTGACGAACCTGCTGCGAAGATTCCGTCGAGTCCCTCTTAGTCGGTCGGCTGCGACGATTCACAACCACCCATCCGGCGTGGCTTCCCGACGGCGAGTCGTCGACGTCTAAGCCACGCACTGCAATCGCCGTGCAGCCTGAGCCGCGGTCCAGAAATCCATCCTGGACTTCCGTTTGAGTCACTTCCATGTCCGTCGAAGGTCCCGACGACGTCATTTCTTCTCCGGTGAGGCCCGAGGCGAGCTCCGGTGCGGCCGAAGCCGACGGCGGACCACGCCGGCCCGTTAGGCCTAGCGCGCTCGCCACCTCGATTTTAGAACTATGGGCCTAAAATGCCCAAAAGTGCAACGATTTGCAAAATTCTTTCAGCAGGACGTAGATCTCGTCAAACGGAATCCGTACACACCTTTCGGGTCGAGCTGGGGCAATTCGGACCGCCGAAATGAGGTGCCGATGTGAGGTGCGTCCGATCGCCAGCGCACGTGCCGGGCTTCCCCCACCCCACCCCTGTAGAGCGCATGCCACGGAGGCGTTGAAACAGAGACGACCAGACGACGTAGCGAGCCGGTTTATTCCGAACGCCGTGGGGTCTCTATCTACTGATGCCAGGGACGCGCGAGCCCTCCGGCTGGTGAGCGCGCCCGTGGGCCTGCGTCACGCTGCTGCCGCTGGCACTGTGGCTTGCCGCTACATACTATACTGAACAAATAGTGGACCCGTTCTCAAATCGGCGTAGTGCCCGTGAAAATTGGTAAATAGACAGAGAACTCCTTTTTTAGACGATCAGCCGTTTGTAATTTGTTTTGTTTGTTGTTCCCTACGCTAATATTCCGTAGCAAAGCCTGGAATAGATAAGAGTGTTATGAAGCTGTGTTTTCAACCAAAGTGCTATTAAACCTCTCAATTTGTAGAGAACGCCAATAGTTTTGAAATTTCATTGCCTAAGTGTTCTATATGAGGATTCCAAGATAATTCTTCATGAAACCACACTCCTAAGAACTTCTGTTCTTTGACTTGGTTGATCATATTGCCCCGATATTCAATATAAATGCTCTGATCTATCTTATTAATTGGTCTAAAAATCATATAGGTAGTCTTCGACGCGTTTAGCTGTAAGTTATTTTCGTGGAACCACTTTGACAACATTTCTAAATATCTGTTTACTTCATACTAGAGATCTCTTATACTGCTACCGCAGAAAAATATGTTCGTGCCATCTGCATACATGGCTATCTGGGGTGTACAAGGTATGTTTGGAATATCATTCACATATATTAAGAATAACAGCGGTCCCAGCTTTGATCCTTGCAGAAGACCGTGTTGTATTGCCAATAACTTCGATGAAACACCATTAAATTCAACAAATTGCTCCCTATTACTTAAATAGCTCCTGAATAGGTCAGCCGCTACTCCGCGTATTCGTAATTTTTTTAGTCTTCTTAGCAATGTTTCATGATTCATAGAGTCAAATGCTTTTTGTAGATCCACGAATAACCCGAGTGTAAATTTCTTTCCCTCTATATTTTCTAATATACTGTCCTTAATATTAAGTAGACCTTCCAGCGTTTACTTGTTTTTTTGAAAGCCGTACTGATACGGTGAAATGTTCTTGTGTGTGTTGAAGAAGTTTGTTAGCCTATTATGTATTACATCTTCAAATATTGTTGAAACGACAGTCAACGCAGAGATTGGCGTGTAATTGGACATCTGGTCTTGGCCACCACCTTTGTGAATTGGCCTAGCTCATGCTACTTTCAATTTTCAAGAAAAAAACTCCATTAGATAATGTCCAATTAATATAAAAGCTAAAACTTTACCAATTTCAGAATCGTGTGTTTAACAAGAAGTGGTGCAATACCATCGATGCCATATGCGACGTTGTTTTTAAGTTTAAGAATAAAAGCTTGCGACTCGCTCGCGTTTGTTGGAATTAAAAAGATAGAGTTTGGAAGTTGTAACTGTTCCAGTATAGCTCTACTTTTATGTTCATCGTCCTCCGAGATGTAAGCCCCTGCTTTGATGAAATGCCTAATAATTGCGATTGCCATTTCGGCTGATTCTACCCGTCTACCGTTGAATCGAGCAGCATGCGGCTGCGCGCTCTTCTTACGGCCCGTTATCACATTCACTGCTTCCCATATCTTTTTTGAATCGTTACTTATATCCTCGAAGAAGCGTTCATAGTATCTCAGCTTGGCACTTTTGAGGTGGCTCTGCAGTTTGTTTCTATATTTTTAAGTTCTAGAAGCAGGTTAGGGTCACGGGTTTGCACAAAAGAGCTTTTACTTTTAATTCGTTTAAGAAGTGGTTCCAGGGCTTTCGCAACATTAGGGAATTTTTTTGTTTGCCACTGGTTGAAACGCTAAGTCGTAGCACGCTAGTATATACCTCAAAATAGGCCATAAGCTTTTTTTGAGTCATTTTGAGCGAAAACGTCCTTCCAGAAGAAAACTCTGACAAGGTCTCTAAACTGCTCCAGTACCGAACTGGTATTCTACACCGAAAAATTCTTTCACAACTATTGCCGCTTGCAGTATCTTTTCGTGTTGGCAAAACAAAACACTGGTAAATGATCATTAAGATAAACGGAAAGCCCGCCAGCCTGAATCTCATCAATGTTGATATTAGAAAGACATATCTAGCAGGGTAGCACTACCAGAAGATACCCTAGTCGGTAGTTCTACGAGGTTTGTGTATGCATGGCATGCCAGTACGTTTTTCATTTACAGAGACGACTTATCCGCTGAACTCATGCCTATATTGATATCCCCCACAAAAATACAAGAGTTGTCATTACTGCTACAAAACTGAAGGAGTCATTCAAGAAAAATGCTAAAGTTTCGCCTGTCTACATTTGGAGAGAGAGAGAGAGAGAAAGAAACTTTAATCACAGTTGAAGTGAGGATATTTGTGGTCGGGGTCTTCAGTCCAAGACTCCGTTGGTACGACCGGCTGTCTTCGCCCTTTCCGCTAGCAAAAGCTGCGTTTCAGGAGAAGAGCTGGCCAGCGTACTCTCCCACTGCTCGCGTGAGGGGTTGGGGATGGGGGGAAGGTCTGGGTTCCGTTGACATTCCCAGACAATATGGTACAGCGTGCCTGGTGCTTGGCAGTGAGTACATAGGGGGTCGTAAAGAGTAGGGTGGATGGCATGTAGTCGTGTTGGGTGGGGGTAGGTATTAGTCTGTAGTTGTCTCAGGATGACTTCCTGTTCTTTCGTGGCCTGATCGGTGACTGGGGGATAGAGTTGTCTCGCTAGTCGATAGTGTTGGGTGATGTCGGCGTATGTGAGGAGCGGTTGCCAGGTTCGCTCCGACTCTTCTTGCGGTGCCCGGTGGGCGAGTTCTCGGGCCAGGACGTGTGCCGTCTGGTTGCCGCGAAGAGCAGAGTGGGCCGGGGTCTACATTTGGAGGTCTATAGACCACGGAAGCTGTGGTCTTTCCCAAACGAATTGTTAAGCACTCAACATCGTTATTACTCGTAGAAAAGTCGTCAATTCCCGCATACGCTATGAATTCTTCAAGGTAAATTGCAACTCCACCCCACCTTCTGGCCTGTCTGTAAAGGTGTTTCGATCAGTATCCGTTAAAGAATAGAATCACATCATTTTTAGCCAACCAAGTTTCGGAAAAACACACCCGATCAAGTTCAAGCTTAATTGTTTCAAAGAAGGTACTAATGCCTTCTAGCTTGTTTCTCATGCTCCGGGCATTAAAATGCATAAAAGCTAGTTCACGACAACCGGTAAATGCATCAAAAAACTGTCAATCTCATCATAAGATTTACCTCTTTCCATAAGTGTTCTAATGAGAGGGAATTTGTCAAGTTGCCTCTAATACTGCAGTTGGTACTTTCCCCACCAGAGACCCAAAGGCCACTTTCCCGACATATTTCGCGTTTTGTGCTTCTTTCGTTCAAAGTTCGAAGCTTTAGTCACTGCAGCAATAGCTCGTACATATATGCACGGATGGAAGCTCTTCTATGGCATTTCGAAAATTCCCTACTATGAACCTACTCAAACGTTGCCAAGAAGATGCGTTCAGTCTCCTCCACGACGCGCCGGAGGTAAGTCGGGCAGTCGTGGGAGGAGAAGGCATGGAGCGTGTCAATGTCCTCACCGCTGTGGTAGTTGTGCTTGCACACCCAGCAGGAGGGAGGCCTGGTGCAGCCTTCGTAGTAGTGGACGTCGGAGCACCTGGAGCATTTTGAGTCTGATGAACTGCAGTATTTCTCCCTGTGGCCGTACACTGAAAATTGCTGCAGCGTAAGAGGAATGTGTTATCAAAAAAACGACACCATGTCCACGAAATGCTCATGAGTTTTACCCAGCAGTGCATTAAACGCATTTTTCTTGATTTTCAGGATGACTGTCTTGCCATGTTTGCCTTCCCACGATGCCTTGACCCACGATGCCTTGAACCACGACGCCACCGCGTCAAATTCGGCCATGAACTTGCCCTTTCTAATGCAGGCTTTCCTCCTGTGGGCGACAACCTCGCCCGCATGCGCAGACAGCACCGCTACGTTCCTGGACTACGAAATCGATGAGCTGCCCTGCCAGCTTCCGGCCCTTTTTGGTACAGACCAGAAAGAGGCTGCACTACCGCCGTTTCCAGTCGTAAATCAGTTCTTCACCTGGCAACCCGGAACAGCTATCTGCGCGGGATCATCGTCATGCCTTCATAAGCAGCCGCCTGTCACGAACCAGATGGGGCACGCCACCGCGTCAAATGCGGGTAGCGTTCTCCTTTCAAGTCTCACATGGCCCTAAACGCCCACGATGCACAAACACTGAGAAGAATACAAACCAACACATTCCCACACAAATCAAGGTTGGCGCTTATGTTCCCAGACAGATTTAGTGAGGACTGTTATGAATGCAATGAAAAAGCCACCCTTTTCCACACCATATGGAATTGCCCAGTTATATGGCAAACACAGAACAATACACCTCATTCACTAGAAACGTGGGAGGCGACTCTGGCCAGCGAGGCCTTGGAAGACCAGCGCCAGCTGATCGACAGGGCCTGGGCCGGGGCACAAGCTTCTGGGGCCCTGGAAAGAGGACTCCACCCAAGTTTCTCCCTTTAATCCCTTCCCCCACCTCAATAAAGTTTTACTGAACTGAACTGCGTCAAATGCGGCCATGAACTTGCCCTTTCTAATGCAGGTTAGTCTTTTGCCTCACGCAGAGTGCTGCCTTTCAAATGATGCATTTCTGTTCGTGGTGTCGTGCCCCTCTGACACCCTTGACGCTTGGCGTAGATTGCTGTTCCAGCAGTTATCTTTGTACTGTGTTAAGTCTCAACTTACCTTTCTTTTGCTAATCCTTTCTGGCGACGTGGAGCTCAACCCAGGTCCCGAAACTCTTGCTCCAACCGTTGAATCAAACGCAAGTAGAATAGCGCAGTTGGAACTCGTACAAAATATTCTGAAAGACGAGCTCGCCGCAGTTCGCACAGCACAATCGAACATCGAAGGTATGGTCGCCAGTATTTCCTGTCGTGTTGACGCTTTAGACAAGATAATTGGAACTTCTCCATCTCCTGATGGCAGCACTAGCACCAAAGCTACCGCAACCGTTCAGGAACTATCCTGTGAAATAAAAGCTATTGCCGACAAATGTGACGATTCCGAAAAGCGCCTTCGACGATGTAACTTGTTTTTTTTTGGAATTCCGGACGTTAAGAATGAAACCTGGCCCCAGTCAGAAACAAGTGTAGTTTCCTTCTGTTCCGAGAAGCTCGACGTATCTATCGCTCCTACAGACATTGAAAGAGCCTATAGAATAGGCAGTTACCAGGAAGATAAGAATCGCCCAATTATCGTCAAGCTAGGCCGTTTTAAAGACAAATCCAAAATTCTCTCCGCTGGTCCTAAACTGAAAGGCACAGATTTTTCGATCCGTGAAGACCACTCTGCACGTGTGCGCCTTGCCCGCAGAAAACTTTGCGAGTTCGGCCAACAAACAAAAGCTGATTTCAAAATACGGTTTGATAAGCTAAGCATAGGAGACAAAAAATATATCTACGAAGCGGTACCCGATTCCGTGATCGAACAGAAACCATAGCAGCCACGGCTGGCTTCCAAGCTTCCCGCCAGAGCGCCCTTACTTGTACGCAAAGACCGCACACCTACTTACGATTCCGCATCAGTTTTACTTGCGAACGTCCGAAGCTATTTTCCCAAAAGGGCAGCTTTTGAGGCCATCTTGGAGGATAATGCCACCGACATTGCAATACTAACTGAAACATGGCTAACTACTTCGATTAATGACGAAGAGCTACTACAGGATAACGCATCATACCACGTGTACAGACTTGACCGGACCCGGCGTAGGGGTGGTGGTGTCCTAATCTTTGTCAAAAGTGCTTTGCCTTCCTTCCATGCTAAAATTGACACTAATCATGAAATTCTTTGCGTAAATATGTATTTTACTTCTAGTACAAACATACTTATAGCGTGTTACCGAGCACCCGACTCCGATATGTCGTTTATTTACGACCTTCACTCCGTCATGCTTGATATCTACTGTCGCTTTCCTCGTGCCAATTACTTCCTATGCGGTGATTTCAATTTTCCTGAAATCGACTGGAATAACCTGTCCGCACCATCCCGTCATTCAAAAGTTTTTCTGGATTTCGTACTAATGTTCAATTTCACCCAAGCAGTCAATATGCCGACACGTGGCACTAACACTCTTGATTTGGTTCTTTCTTCGAAGCCTGATCTAATTCAATCGTTATCGTGCATAAATGGCATTAGCGACCACAAAACTGTTCTGTTCAACATGCGCATTCCGATTCTTCGTCGATTACCCTCCATAAAATATAATAGGGATTACAAGTAAGCAAACTTCACTTGCATCAACACCGATCTTGAAAACTTATACAGCTTTTTTAAGGTTTCCGCCCTTCAGAGGACAGTCGAACAAAACTGGCTACTTTAAAACATAAAATTCAAGAGCTAATCGAAAAGTATGTTCCCCTCATTCGTATTCGCGGCGATTCCATTCAACCATGGTATTCTAATGCCTTAAAAAAACTTTCGCAAAGGAAGAAACGCCTCTATCGAGAAGCAAAACGCCGCACTACTACAGCCAAGTGGTCTAAATACTTCAAGTGCCTTCATGATTACACGCGTCTTCTGCGACGCTCTAAAGAAAAGTTTTATCACCATGACATGTTAAACATTCTACTCATTAACCCCCGTAAATTCTGGAATCTCCTAACTCCGAAACACAACCACACACATACAATTTCTTTGAGAAATTCGGACGGTTCAGAGGTACCGCAGGACCAATGGTCTGACGTCATGAATACATAATTTCTGTCCGTTTTCACCCATGAAAATGACTCTGATAGCCCCGATTTACCCATTCAACATTTCTCCCAAATGCTTCTGATTAGCATCACTGCCTCGGGTATCGCTAAACTTATAGAAAAACAAGAAATATCTTGTGCCCCAGGGCCAGATAAAATCACAGCTAAAATACTTAAAGGTACGCTAACGCTTTCCAGCAAAATATTAGAAATAATATTCACGCAAACGATAAAAGACAGTACAATTCCGCATGACTGGAAGCTAAGCAGCATATCTCCAATATTTAAAGCGGGTAATCGGTCCGATCATTCAAATTATCGTCCAATTTCTTTAACTTCTACACCTTGTAAGCTGCTTGAGCACATAATATACTCTAGCGTGCAACCCATCTTGAAAATAACTCCTTCTTTAAAAATCAGCATGGCTTTCGCCCGGGGTTTTCCTGTGAATCACAACTTTTTGAGTTTACGACGGACCTCCACTTAAACCTCGACTCTTCATTTCAAACCGATGTCATCTTCCTCGATTTTTCTAAGGCGTTCGATCGCGTTCCTCATCAACGACTTATGCTTAAGCTTTCCTCCCTTTATCTCGACCCGCTCATACTGTCATGAATACGAGCCTTTATCACTAATCGATCCCAATACACAGCCACCGGAGGTCACCGTTCCTCGACTACAAATGTAATATCTGGCGTACCTCAAGGTTCCGTCCTCGGCCCTCTCCTCTTTCTAATTTTTATTAATGAACTTCCCTCAAGTGTTACATCTTCGATACGTCTTTTTGCAGACGATTGTGTCGTTTACCGCCGTATTTGTGATAGCTCTGATCAACTTACCCTCCGAAATGATTTAAACGTAATTGAAAATTGGTGTTCTTTATGGATGATGCAACTTAATATTTATAATTGTAAATTCATGCAAGTTTCTCGTAAGCATTCCAACATAAATTATACTTATTCCCTGCAGTCTAAGCATCTCGCTCTAGCAGAATCGTACCGATAACTGGGTGTACTCATCAATAGCAAACTAACATGGACCGACCATATCGCAGAGCTTACGGCCGATGCCTCCAAAACATTAGGTTTCATCAGAAGGTCCCTGTCCTGCTCACCGGCCTCAGTTCGTAAACTCGCCTACGAAACCTACGTCCGTAGTAAACTCGAATATGCTTCTCCAATTTGGAATCCACACCAATCTTATTTAATCTACTCCCTTGGAGCCATTCAGAATCGCGCGGCTGGATTCATAACCTCCAAATACAATTTCCGCAGAAGTGTTACTGCTATAAAATTATCGCTGTCTCTCAACTCCCTGGATCTTAGACGAAAAATAGCACGCCTTTGTTTATTCCACAAACTGTATTTCAATTTTGCTTACTTACATGGCTCCCTGCTTCTCCCACCAATTCGAACTTCGCGCCGTCTCTTTAATTCTTTGAGTGTCCAAAATTTAAAAGGTTCAATAACGCTTTCAACAAATCTTTTCTTCCGTTAACGATTGAGGATTGGAATCGGCTTTCAAATGCAATAGCCAATGAACGTAATACTCTAAAGTTTAAAACCTTACTCGAAACTCATTTTACAACCGAACCGTCGTAATTTCTGTGTGTACCCAGTTGCTTTTTTCCAATTTTTATGCCACTTTGAATCGTGCTATTACTTGTATAACGAGTTCTGTTATTATTGTTGCCCTGTAATTCCAATTCTTGAATTGTAGCTTACTTTATGTTCTTGGTCTGAAATTGCCTTTGTGTATGATTGTTCGAACCCCCCCCCCCTCTTATATAATACCCCGTCAGGGGCCCTTAAGGGAAATAGATGATGATGATGATGAGATCCTCCTCCGAGCAGTCGAGATGGTGTTGCTTGATGAGATGTTGTGGGATGAGGTCTGTCTCGATGTTCTCTTCTATGCCGATTATTTTGATTTCTGGGAGCTTTGCCTTTGGGACTTTTGTCGTGAACTGTTTTTTCAAGCTGTCATGTGTCTTGATGATTTCGTTAAGTCTGTCTATTCCAGTTTTACAAGTGGAAGAGATGACTACCCCTTCTCTTGACTGCCTGATATTAACATCCTTAAGGCCTTTGTCCGCTGGGTCAATGGTATTTTGATTTCCTCAATTCCCTTCACGGAAGGAAGGTTTGACTGCACTTCAAGTGCAGTTTTCCTTTTCTGCCTTGTTGCAGGTTTGTCTGGCTCAGACTTTGAGAATTGTTTCTTGGGCCGTATGGGAGCTCCTGAAATACTGGCATACGCCTCCCTGAGACCCTTGACCTCCACTTGTGCAACTTTCAGTTCTTGGTTTGCTTCAAGCGCAATCGTCTTTACTCTGGTGTATTCTGTTAGTAGAAGGTCCAAATATTTGCGGGCTTCTTGTTCTTGGCGCTTTTTTGAAATCGCTATCAAGGACTGAAAGAATCTGCGATCACTCTTCGCAAGCTTGGCCAGAAGAGAATCGTCCCTGCCTGGACAACTAGCGATAGCTTGTTGGAGGCTAGGGAAATCGTCTTCACAGTCTTTAGCGCTTTTACTCATTGTCGACTGCTCTTCTGGGAAGCCGCGTTCCGACGCGGAGTCCTATGTTGAGTTTGTGTTTGTGCAGGGAAGTGTTCTTTCTTCTTTGTATCCCTGCACTTGTTCCATCTTTTCTCCTTTGTCTGTCTCGGAAAGAAGGACTTTATTTAGAAACCTCTGCAGTGTCCGAGGCAAGATCTGACGGTTATTTGATCACTGTGGCTTCGCGTTTCTTCCTGTGAAGCTTTTTCCCTGCTTGATACGTGTTTTCCTTACGTTTTTTCTTTGCTCGTGTCATCATTCATCGGGCTTACTCGGCCCAGTAGTTATCGTTAGCTGATTCCAAGTTTACAGCCAAAATTGGTAGTTCCTTTTTGTTGGGGACCTTAGTTTTAGCATTTATTTGGCTAGTGTTTACTGCCCCGGAAATTTAAAGCACGTTTGTGACGGTTTTGGCAAAATCCGTTAAATTTGGTGCATTCAGTTTTTTGGTCACTAACAACTGGGCTGCTGCCCATATAAAATGACTGCCTACATACACGGACCAAGTTCTAACGTTGTTTGCACGGTTTTCTTCTTCGATTTGCAATTGATACGAGCAGGCACAGAACAGAAGTTGCCTAGGTGTTAGGCGGAACTTCTTCGAGCTACTTGAATGTGTTTTGAAGTGGAGTCACCTACATTTCGTCCAGTGTTTTGAATTTCCCCGAGATGACTTTGCCTTGAGAGATTGGGGCAGTTCAGCAGGTTTCCGCCAGCTGACGAAAATGTGGTGTTTTGAGCGGGAGAGCTTGCTCACCAAAGCTGCCTTGGGTGACAGTAGTCCTCGGTGAACTGAAGGTTTTCATGGCTCACGGGCATACAAGCTGTCCTGAGTGTTTTGGTGACGCTAACAGAGGCGAATATGGTTCCGGGGTAGAGTCCGTTTTGGTTTGGTTGATGGGTTTGTGCGGGCTTGTAGTCAATGATATTTCACTCGAGTGGCCTCCAGGTGTTTTTGAGACTGATATGTGATCAATTGTAGAGCACACTTGATAAAACTACGAAAAAGCACTTTTCCTGGGTGCGCGGACCAGCGCGGGCCAGTGGATTCAGCTATGGTTGCCGAAAGCGCACAACGCTCTAGCATCCTTCACACGAATATTCCATTTGATCTTCCTTCTTCGTTACGTGATCCCCACCGATGCGCTTGGGAGCAGTGACACCCCTCGGAAATTCACGCAAGGTCTGTCACGACGCACTCGCGAACGCCCGAGCAGCCATGCAGTGTGCAGAAAGGTACGGAAAGTTGCAGGGACGCGCGGCAATGCTTCTCCGTCGCCGCAAAGCCACGAAGTCCCCCGATGCCCACTGTGCTCAGGCCGGCCGGAGGAGAGGGTTGGGATAATCACCGGATGCTTCAACCGTGAAGACTCGGATGAGGGCCGTCAGCCGTCACAAAGCATGAGCAGGCGAATACAAGGCTACATTCCAGCGGCCTGCAGTCGTACAGGCTGCAGTAACAAGCCAATGTCCACAATAAACGGAGCCACACATCCACACCTTTAGGTACGTGGATAAATCGGAGAGTAGCACGATCTTCCACGCCAAGACCCCGCACGAGTACAGCCTCGTTTGGCTGCCGGTGTAGGTATCGCACAGCCACACTCCTCGTGTGGCCTAGCGGAGCCACGGCCACGTCGGAAATACGAAGTTCGCAAAATTTGGAAAAACCTCACTCACGAAGTATTCCCTGGTATCCCCAGGTGCCGCTCGGAGAAAATAATCACTTGCAGGTAATCTTGGCGGTGTGTGGTGGATTATTCACGTTTCAAGGCATGAAAAAACTGCAGCCTGTGCATCGCCAGTCCGACTCTTTCGGCCCCCTATCGGCCTTTTCGTGCTGCTCCGGAAAGCCCTCACAGAAAACGCACAGAGCATGCGCTAACCGCCAGCGCTAAAAATATGCGTCGTTGCTGTATTTCTTACTTTACCTTCAGACTTCTCTCAGAACGGGTTGTGACGGTTGGCAGGTGCATTGCGCCGTCGCATCGCAACACAGAACATAATTTACGGGCTTCGGCCCCCTGAGATTCCTGATACAGGGAGGAAGTTGTAACATACAATGTCACTTTTCAGGAGCCACATACCGCTGGGTATATGTTGTGTGCGTTTAAGCAACCCTTACATGCCTACGTTTCCGTGTATTTTTATTGTTTGCAAACAAAACACCTGAGCCTTTTCGCGTCTCTGAAGCGACGAGATCAAGAAAGTGTGGAATACCTGCTGGCCCAGCCCTACTCTGGGCAGTGAGATACGCAGGTATGAAGCCTAAACACGACTTTTTATGACACATTCGTAAGCAAGACTTCTACTATGTAGGAAAACCCTCGCTACCCCTCAACGTGGACAAAGAGCACAATAGCTTGGAATATCAGAAAATGGCGGCATAGTACGCAAAGTAATCGGAGAGAGGGATCAGAAGCCCGGCTTTACTGAAGCAGCTATAGCTTGTGCTCACTATCGAGGCACGCATGCAGGCAACCATGTGAGCGCACCGCCCATGGTTACGTCGTTCTCCATAGGATGGTCATACTTGTCCGTGTGAAGCACATGATTTGTGTTGGAAGTTCCAGACTCTACCCCACCGTACGCAAAGAAATGCGTCGAGTCGAATGTGAGTGCGCTTAATAACACCTCTACTGACACTACCGTTGAGAATCGGGTTAAAATGGAGCAGACGACGCACGCAGGTGTGTTTTTTTTCTCCGGTGTGCAGGCGCAGTGGCACGAGCCGTGCCATGTCCGTGGCGCAGCAGCCATGTGCGTGGCCGTTTCAAGTGTTCCCAAACGAAGAAATTGCCTGATCAACTTTTCAATGAAATACCACCTTTACTGAATAACGAATGCACCACAACCATCACAGTAGCAGAGGGAACAGAGTGGAGTTTTTTTATTTCTACAGAAGAAGCCGATACTCTGGCTGTCGCATGGTCTGCAATCTAAATTAACCTCCAACCAAATTCATCAAGATATATACTGATTGCAAACATGTATGCGTTTTTAGCATACTTATCCACTCTACGTCTTGTTCACAATAAAAAAAGTTCGAGTCAAACCCTGCCATAACCGGCATGCGTATTTCCAAACGCTTCGCTGCACAGAGCACCCACGTGACATGTCTGTTCGCGCGATGGAGACCGGTCATTCAACGTGGTCATTAGCTGCGCCCCAAAACTCAAGCGACCTAAAACATACCAAATCACCATTATTAACAGAAACAACACGCAGATTTGAGTTTAGAAAAAAATGAAATTTAGAAAAAACATGCAACAAAATAAAACCAAGAGATAGACCTGCCGGGGCTCGAACCCAAGCCTTCAGCACCAGTACTCAGTGATCTACGTCGATGCTACAGAGCCCGAACGGGGGGTTCGTTTTAGCACGCGCTGAAAAGAATAGCGCGCGCAGTGACATCACACTTGTCACGTGGGTGCTCTGTGCAGCGAAGCGTTTGGAAACACGCAACCGGCATGTAGTAAGTGAAACGATCCTGGCCAATCCTCCAAGTGGGTATGCGCCACAAACTGCGCAGAAGGCGGCCTGGTTCTTGCTGCGGCAGGAAACTGAACATCCCCCTCGCGAGGGGCACGATCAAATGCAGAGCATTTCCGGGGGCGCACGACGTTAAGTAGTTTGCGTTACGTTAATGTTGTTGCACTTGTTGCTGTTAGTTGTTATATTGTAATTAAATGAGGAGACGTAATTACGTGGTCACGTGACATAATTTATTAGCAGGTGGGTATGACATCATTTATTAGCAGGTGGGTATGATTATTGTGGCGCAGTAGGAAGAGCACCATGTACCTCGCGTTCCGCCCACAGGTAGTGAATGCGTTGTATCAGCAGCTTCTTGACGTAGTTTGAATGAGTCAAGGTTATAAGGCGCGTTCGTAGCCCTCCATTCTGTGTCGGCTTTGTTGCGCAGTGGGTAGAGCACCATGTACCTTGCGTTCCGCCCGCAGGGTCATGGGATCGAAGCCTGGCGCCGGTAAGTATTATTTTTTTTATATAGTGTAGGGGGAGGGGTGCGGACGACGATGGACAACTAGAACGGGTGACATCATGAGTTAAAGAAATGCTCTGCATTTAAAAAGATCCACGGGGTTCCTAGAACTTTTGATTTGCAGGTGTTAACTTGCTCACTGTGAGACCTTTCACCGAGCCCACGTCGACCGTCACTAACCCGAGAAGTGCGACTTATCACACTGAATATTCCTAAACCATTATGCCATACCCCGTAACTTAGTATCGCAGCAGAGCGTCCCCAGAGAAGAAGAAACAACGCGCCAAACGCAACCACCCAACCAGCACCAGCAAGATCCGGTCTTTTGGGAGTTAACCCGAGGTGTTCGTTAGTGTCTCTGTTTGCGAGCTTCTGTGCTTCCTTTTTTGCTACGAAAACGCCGTAACCTGAACAGTCGCAATGGATGTCTAAAACGAAAATGCATCGGTAACGGTAGTGAAGCCGCGAAGGATTGATCACCACAGGTGGGCAACCCCACGATGATAGGACCTCATGAAGACGACTGAAACCTAAAATGGACCTCAGTCTTAAATGGAGGCGAAAGGCCGTAACGTGCTGTGTGAGATTGGTGAGGGTTTTCAACTTCAACGTCATTCACAGAGGTTCAGACTTAGAGTCACCTTTTCCAAAAAATTGCTGATACCTTCTTGATGAAGGCAACCAGGGCTTTCAGTCAGACACTTCCTGCTTATGTTGTTCTGTTGCACTGCCCTGAGTATATTGTTTCGTCTAGCTAATTACTAAAACATGCCTCAGCAATAGTAAACTTCACTTTTCTTACCGGAATGCCCTCAATTTTATTATTTTATTCGACTTCTTGCCGATTCGTATCCGCTTTATAGACTGTAAGTAAAAATCACCATTCGGCGCCCTCTCACCATAGAGGGTACTGATATAACTTTTGGAATAATTATGCCCAACAAGAGCGCTGGCCGTAATGAAATAAAAAATACAGTTATAAAGATTTTGTTTTTATCAGCATTACATAGCACTGATCTTTTCTCTAGGAAGTGCAATTTGCAATGGCGAAATAAGTGAAGATGTGTTATTTGATTTTTATTCGTTAGCGAAACCAAGGCGAGGCTGAGATTTAAGGCGCATGTTGCCCGAGAGGGGCCTCAGCCACCTGATTCATATTGTCGGCAACAAAAGTGATGTCCACAAATTTAAATTAAACATAATAGCACAAATATAATAGCTTATTATCACGAAGCACAGTTATTGAAACATTCGTGATGTATTATACAAAGAATAGGCCTAGAAATGCACAGACGCATCAAAGTGTCGACACAGAGTTATTCGCACGCATCAAGTTTCAACGATTGCACAACTGTATCGAAATTACGTAAAATTGATTTTAATTTGTAAATGTTCTTAACTTGTTCCTTCCGTAGAACATATTCACACGTACTTCAAACACTTCATTATACATGAGTATTCCGGGCATTTTCTTTCGGCAACATTTATTTAACCTGTTTTGGGTTCGCTAGCATGAAAGTTTCGTTTTTCTCCAAGTTTATTTCTTCAGTTGAGTGGTATAGGAAAGATTGCGCAGCACAGTTCGTTCTTACTTTTGGAGTGTGTCGTATTGTGTGCCTGAGATGGTAGCTGGATGAATTATGTTAACTTGATTGTGGGTCTTTTGTTTATAAATAGTGTAGAGAACTTTGATGTAATAGTTTTCTTCAGCAAGAAGCATTGCATATTCAGTAAATAAAGGGCTTCACCTTAAATTTGCGTAACAGCTGTGATAATATAAATATATACGGAAAATTCCTTTTTGTATACAATGAGCCTGTTATAATTTGTTCTAGCTGTGGTACTCCACAACAAAATTGCAGTAGCTGGTGCCTTGGTGTCCGGCTCTCCAATTTTGCGCATGCTCAAGAATCTCAACTCTTCGCCGTAAACTTTCACGGTTATCACAGTTTCATCAACTATATCATTACTCTTCAATTCATGATTATCACGTTACTCTGTCACCAAGCATTGTTTTCCGACGTGACCCTGCCTAAAGGTAAAGAGTGCGGTGTGCCGCCCTTGCAGCGACTCAAAATCTGCCGTATTGCTCCCTATTCTAGATCGGAATGTCCTGCTCCCTTATATTGCAACACTTATAAACGTCAAAGCTTGAGAGTTTTGCTGCCTGTACAGGTGAAGCTCTCTCTCTCTCTCTCTCTCTCTGTCGCTCCTTGCTCAAGAAACGAATTCTAAACCATTGCGAAGAACGTTCAGCGATGGTCTATTCGTGCAATTCGAAGAATGGTTGATCTGCTTATTGAGATTCTGTCGCGTGCAACCCCCCCACCCTCCACATTTCGAATTAAGTGTACGGCTCGTTGGTGCCGAATTCCGTACGCGGAGCAATAAAACACACAGTAAATATAAATTACGATAGCTCTCTTGAGGCAACTAGCATAAGTTAAACAGAAATAATCTATCATAATCTCAAGTCCATCCCATGCGCTAGAGTGCATGGGAAAGGTTAGATTGTAGATTGACGTTGAGACGAACTGCGTCCGCTTGGGCGTATTCTACAGCTTTGAAAACACTTGAGTAGTGCTGAATAAGGTTCATACTTATTGCAATAATACTGGGAAAAAATGCAGCAAGCTCGAACTAACGCGTAAGGCTTGAATATAGAAAAGCTGCTCGCAACCTTTACCAACATCACGACAGTTTAAGGCCACGATTGCACCCGATTTGCTTCTTCTTCGCTTCCGCAACGACCTTTACTCTCAATACCCCTAAACGCGTGTGCTTGGATTCAAAAACGGGGGGTCGTTTTTTTTTCGGCCCCAGGCGTGCGCTGACGAGTACGCTATGACGTACTTTTCATCATCATCATCATCGTCGTCGTCGTCGTCGTCGTCGTCGTCGCCGTCGCCGCCGTCGTCATCATCATCGTCATCATCATCAGGTTACTCAGGTCCACTGCAGGACGAAGGCATCTCGCCTCTCGCATTGACATTCCCTCTTCCTCTGAGGACTCATAACTCCGCGGATTGGGCTTGAGCTGCGGAATGAATGAATGAATGAATGAATGAATGAGTGAATTTATTCAGAATATAGGGATTGAACGCCTCGTGCGGGGAAAGGGAAGTTTGTTCTTTCTCTCTCTCTGTGTTTCTGCTGGGATGCCACAATGGGTATAACATCGCTCGGTTACTTTAGACACAGGGGATGAAATGTTAGTTGTGTAATAAACGGCCACCGGATGGTGCCACGTGTACTGCAGCGCGCATGCCTGCTCAAGAGACCCCGTTACTCACCGCAGAGTGCGCGCACCGTCCTGCGCTTTTGTGGCTTTTGTTTTTTCGTTTGTACGGGCGTATTGTCTTACTCCCGCGCGCCGCGCGCTCGCACGTATTACGTTTCAATAAAGAAGATGGCAGCTTGATGGCCGCTCGTCGTTTCTTTCGGCTCCTCGCGAAGCTGCCGCATTCTGTGCTCTTCGCATTGTGGTCATGCTGCACACACCACAAAAACTAACAGGTTATGGGCCCAGGACGGTGCATCGACCATCATTGGCGAAGAACTGCAACGGACTGCTTTGTGATGAGCTGCGAAAGTTTCGACCATGAAGGAGCGTGAACAGTCAAGCCACACCCATTTCTCTGCTTCACGTGCTACAGTCCAGGGAAGAAGTTCCAGCGACAAGCGTGTGGGGTGGTGAAAGTGTCGGGACGAAGGGACTGACGAACGGTGTGTGCCTAATCACGAAGAGTGTGAAACAGGGCGTGTGGTTTTCGTTAGAAGGACGAAACGTCATACGACACCTACTTCACTGCTGACGCCACTCGAGCTGGTGCTTACACAAGGCGGCGGTCACAGTAAGTGGCGGAACGACGCGGCTGCGGAGAAACGAAACTGTCGGGAAGAAGGGACTGACATTGCGTTGTGCTCTGCGGTTGTGGCGTGAAAAAGAAGAGTATTAGAAGTAAAGGTTGTGCGTTTGCCGAACTAGGGGAAGACCATTTCTGTTTGGCATTCAGGTCAACATCAAAATGGCAGCATCAGACGAGTTCAGGCTACCAAAGTTGGCGGCGGACAACTACCATACCTGGTCTATAAGGGCAAGAGCCGCTCTCGTGCAGAAGGGATGCTGGGACGCCATCGAACCCGGTTATTCTGAGGAAATGACGGATAAAGAGAAGAAGGTAGACAACAAAGCATTGACCTTTCTATTCCTCGTCGTTGAGGACAATTACCTTGATGACATCGGCGAAAGTAAAACTGCGAGAGAAGCGTGGACGACGCTTGAGGAGATGCACTCGAAGTTTGGACTTCTGCATATACTCCAGCTAATGCGTGATTTCTTCAACGTAAGGATGAAGAAAGAAGAATCAATGCAGAGCTACCTGGAAAGACTCATGGAGCTGCACAGAAAACTGTCAAGTGCAGGACATGCATTCACCGACAGAGAAGTCGCCTTGGTGATGCTTATGGGGCTTCCAGCGTCGTACGAACCGCTCATTCTCAATTTGGAGCAGGACGAAGAGCAACTGAGCACGAAGGTAGTGAAGACGAGGCTGCTCATTGAAGAAAAAAGAAAGCTGCGTCGCAATGAAGAGAGCGTCGACAACGACGACAGTCAGACTAGGGCGCTGGTCAGCAAAAGTTGTTCCACGTCCGACAGCAAGCAGCAAAACGACAAGATGAGCTATCAGCCTGCTCATAAGAAAGACGACAAGATTCGCCAACGGACGTCAGGTGTCCAAAAGAAGAAGGTGCGATGCTTTGCTTGTGGCAAGATCGGTCATATAGCGAGGGACTGCGACCAGTTTCCGGATGAAGAGAAGGACCAGCAAAAGAAGAGAAGTCTTCCACACGCAAAAATAGCAACGCATATGGCCTTATGTGCGAAGGACGAGGCAGCGTCACACCCTGGTGTATGGCACCTTGACAGCGGTGCTACTGATCACATGACATCCCAAAGGTCAAAGGTCACCGACTTCATGCCATGCGAATCAGCAGTGGAGACCGCAAATAGAGAGTCCATCAAAGTCGAAGGGAAAGGAAGAGTCGAGATTCAGCTGTCTGAGCAGTGCGGTGGGACAAACATCACGCTCGAAGATGTCCTGTATGTGCCTGCTTTGAACGGGAACCTCCTATCGGTTGGAAGGATTGAGGAGCGAGGGTTGCAAGTTACGTTCGCTGCCGGCAAAGCCTTCGTTTCCAAAGACAACGGAGAAGTAGTCCTTACTGCAACGAAGCAAGGGAGACTGTACACCGTGAAAGAAGCAAAGGTGTCGTCGAGGCTCGCCAAAGCAAAGGACACATCTCTTGGGCATCGGCGGCTGGGCCATTTGCATCAGGATGCTGTTCGTGGCCTCTGCGGAACCGGCAAAGATCACATGGAGGATCATTGCGACGTTTGTCGCCTAGGAAAGCTGAGAAGAAAAAGCTTCCCGAAGGGAGAAGCAACTCGGGCCAAAGCGCCATTGGAGCTGATTCATTCAGATGTCATCGGTAAAATCATGCCGACATCCAAGGGCGGTTCGAGTTATTTCGTAACCTTCACTGACGACTACTCACGGTACACCATTGTGTATCCTATGAAGGCGAAAAGCGAAGTGCTTCAGAGGTTCGAAGAGTACAGATGCATGGCGGAAAACTTTCACGACAGAAAAGTGAAGGTTTCACGTAGTGACAACGGGGGAGAGTACACCAGCACTGACTTCAGGGAGTACTTGACTGAGCATGGCATCAAGCACCAACTAACCATCCCTGGCACACCTGAGCAGAATGGAGTTGCTGAAAGGATGAATCAGACACTGCTAGGCATGACAAGGTGCCTCCTCATTGAGTCAGGTGTCCCCAAGGAGCTTTGGGCTGACGCCGTTGTCACTGCAAGCCGTATAAGAAACAAATGTTCATCCAAAGCGATTGAAGAAAAGTCGCCGGAAGCTTTGTGGACAGGGGGAGAAGTGAAGCTGTACGGCCTCAGGGTGTTTGGATGCAGAGCATGGAGCGTGCGAGGCAGGCTGCGGAAGAAGGGCAAATTGGATCCGAAAGCAGAGGAGTGCGTACTGGTCGGCTACCCAGAAGGGGTGAAAGGCTACAAGCTGTGGAATCTCGAAGAAGACCACTTCTTCGTTAGCAGGGATGTCTCTTTTGACGAGGATTGCTTCCCATGCAGGCATGTACAAGCTGCGACCACCGGCCCTAAGGTTTGCGACAGCACTGATGTACCAGTAATGTTTCAAGTTGAAGCAGGTTCAGATGGCCCACAGGACGCTGATAGTGCTGACCATAGTGATAGTGATGACCGAAACGACCGTGCAGTCGTTTCATCAGACGAAAACGAGCAAGCTACGCAACAGCCGTCCAGCGCCACAGGTGACAGTACTCTGGCACCGAGACGCTCTGAGAGACTTGCAAACAAAGAATTACGTTCAAGAGAATGCCCCGGGTGCTGTGTAGCCAGGCACAGCTTGAAAGACCCAGAGACGCTTCAGGAAGCTTTGGCTGCTCCAGACAAGGAAGAGTGGAAAGCAGCCATGAAGAGCGAACTGGACAGCCTGAAGGCATCAGAAACATGGGAGCTTGTGCCACGACCAAAGGGAAGACAAGTCGTGAAATGCAAGTGGGTATTCCGTAAGAAGTATGACGCCAATGGTGACTTGGAGCGGTACAAGGCACGATACTCGCATGTGGAGGGAATTGATTTCAAAGAAACCTTCTCTCCTGTAGTGAAGCTCAAGTCCATCAGAACGCTGCTGGCGATAGCCGTCGAAAGGGAGTGGAAAATCCACCAGGTTGACATCACCGCAGCATATCTGAACGGAACTTTGAAAGAGGCCGTCTACATGGAACAGCCACAATCTTCAAGAGCCCGTGAAAATGGGAAGGTCTGCCTTTTGAAGAAGAGTTTATATGGGCTAAGACAGTCAGGGAGAGAGTGGAATCTCACTTTGGACAGTCTCCTGAAGTCGGTCGGGATGACAAGATCCAAAGCCGATCCCTGTGTTTATGTCAGCCAAGGAAAGGAACTCATCGTGGGAGTCTACGTTGATGACCTCCTCATCATCGCAAAAGACGAGACAGAAATCGCTGATTTCAAAAGCCGGTTGGGCCGAAAATTTGACGCCAAGGATCTGGGAGAGGCTAGTCACATTCTTTCCATGCGACTGAAGAAAGAAGGAAGTGGGAAGTTGTCTCTTGATCAGACGGCTTATGCAGAGGATATTTTGGAGACGTTTGGCATGACAGATGCAAGACCAGCGTCATCTCCATTAGATCCGGGAAGCAAATATGAAAAAGGAGACAGCAGTAACCCGCCGAGAGAAGACCTAAAGTTTAGGTATAGGCAAGCAATCGGTGCACTGCTTTACCTTGCTGGAGGCACAAGGCCGGACATCGCTTTTGCCACTGCATACATGAGCCAGTTCAGCGAGCACCCAACAGAAGAACACTGGAGTGGCATAAAGCACATTCTTCGCCACATAAAGGGGACGAAGAGTTATGCGCTTGTTTTCAGGAAAGCTGGAACTTGCGTACAAGCCTTTTGTGACGCAGACTGGGCCAGCGACCGAACCGATCGGAAGTCATTCAGCGGATACGTGTTTACGTTGGCTGGTGCTGCTGTTTCCTGGAGCAGCAGAAAACAGCGATGCACTGCATTGTCAACTGTTGAAGCTGAATACGTGGCCATGTGCCAAGCCACAAAAGAAGCGCTCTGGCTTCAACAATTCTTGGGGGAACTTTCCGCAAGTGAATTCGCGCAAGAACCGCAAATTTTGAAGGTGGACAATCAGGGCGCTATTTCTCTCGTCAAAAACCAAGTGACTTCGGAGCGAAGCAAGCACATTGACCTCAAGTATTTCTTCCTGAGGGAAAAGATCGAAGAAGGAAGGCTGCAGCTGCAATACGTTGAGTCGTCAACGAACAGCGCGGATCTTTTCACGAAGCCGTTAAATGGAAAGAAGACGCATGCGTATTGTGAGTGCTTGGGAGTGAAAAGTGTGTGCTGTGCACTTCGTTCTCCGTAAATCGGTGGCAGTTCATTAAGGGGGAGTGTTAGTTGTGTAATAAACGGCCACCGGATGGTGCCACGTGTACTGCAGCGCGCATGCCTGCTCAAGAGACCCCGTGACTCACCGCAGAGTGCGCGCACCGCGCGCACCGTCCTGCGCTTTTGTGGCTTTTGTTTTTTCGTTTGTACGGGCGTATTGTCTTACTCCCGCGCGCCGCGCGCTCGCGCGTATTACGTTTCAATAAAGAAGATGGCAGCTTGACGGCCGCTCGTCGTTTCTTTCGGCTCCTCGCGAAGCTGCCGCATTCTGTGCTCTTCGCATTGTGGTCATGCTGCACACACCACAAAAACTAACATGAAACACCACTGGATCAAGCACGTGAATTTTTTTATTTGCTCCTTACAACCCCGTTCATTCTCTTGGTCGTACAACCACGGCGCTTTTTTGCGCAATGAAGCACTTACCACTTTCGCAGTATGGACGCCGAATTATTTACAAGAGGTGACACCCAAACTGCACGATGCATATCCATTCATGCATCTCTGCCTACTCTTACTAGGTGTCGCGCAAATCTGAAATTTTCCCAACTTGTACTCCAATCAGAGGGCCGCTTCTTTTCACATGCAGCCAATGAAAAGATTTGAAGATGGGTTTTAAAGAGCTGCTACTAAAAGAAAAAGGTACAAGTCACCAATCAGCAAAAGCTCCTGCAAACACCACGTTGCAATTTTTCAACATAAATCGCACAACACGACCTGTACGTAAAATACGGGATGTGTTTGTGGGGACACGCCCGGAAAATATTTACATTTTCTGTGCTTAAGCACGAAGACGCCCGTGTGTGCGAGATTTCGGCGCACGTTGAAGATCCCCAGGTGGTCGAAATTAATCCGGAGCCCCCCATTACGGCGCGCCTCATCACCTGCGTTGCGCCGGAGTGTTAAACCCTACAATCAATCAAATCAATCGATGCTTAAATTTCCAACACTGGGAAAAAGAGGAACTGCTGCGTGGCGAATTCCAATTTGCCTTGGTAATATGAGCGACCACAAGTTTTAGTTATTTATTTACTGGAAACGTCATACTGATTTCTATCTTCTAGTCGCAGTGCATTCACTCGACCAACCTGCGAAACCGCATCCTAAGCAGAATGTTCCGGTGGTGGCATATGCGTATGGCAGGGATTAATCCCGATGCACTCACAACGACCTAACCTATTGAGTGTCCTGGCTGTGCATTAGAAGGCTCCGGTGAAGCGACGTTTGAAACCGGCCGCATCGTCGGGGAGCTCTGCCGCGTTCGCCACGCCACGCCGCACCGTGTAAAGTACAGGACCTGGAAGAACAACTCCTCATACTTCGGGAAAGCCCTCTTCCTTATATAAACACTTTCATTAGACGGTTTCTGTGCAGCGGGATTAAGGGCTCCACTCCTGGACGAAGCTGTTCAGTCCCGACACCTTGAGGATTTAAAGCAACCAGGACAGCTGACAGGACTAAAGGAAGCCCTTCAGTGGCATCGCAAAGTGGTCGCACGCATGTGGGCCGAGAAACGCGGACGAGGAGTTCGCGAAGCACATGATGACGAACTCGTACTGCCAGGGTACGAATAAAACGAAGTCGCTGTCAAAGAGGACACGCAAGATGGCGCTCCGCAGGGTAGCGTAGGTGGCGTCTGGAATGCCGCAGAAAACGAATGCTGCAACTGTTTCATCGCAAAGCAGGAATTCTTGAATAAAATGTTTACTTCAACGAGACATTTAAGCATTTATACTGAACTTTGTGTGGCACCATTTCTACTAGAAAAATGAATATTTTGAACACCTTAATTTTCTATCTGGAAGCTCTTCTTAAATATGCCATTATCATTTATTGACTCTTTAAGCTCTATTTTGCGAAGCCTCCGCTTTAAAAAGTTTGCTAAAAGGACTCGTAAACGCAACCGATAAAACAACGTGATAAGTGCTGTAAAGGTTATTTTTCTGAAAATATTTCTTTTGCGTTAAACGACCTGTACCAGAAGAAAACTTGGAGTGATGAAGTCACGCAAGATCACAGTGGAAGGTACCCTGCAACCCATTTCTACCGCTACCTCCCATTATTTCCATGGCTCGCGCCTCTGGCACCTTAAACCGAAGCTTATCCGCCCCCACCCCCCACGCCCTGTTTTGGATTCAGGCTGCACCATAAAATTTTCGGATATACCCTAGGAAAATGTGGAAGGCAAATGCTGTTCATTAACACGAGGGAGATGATGCAGGCGTTGCAAGAATGACTTTCGCTGTTCGTATTTTGCAGAAGCTAGTTCACTTCCAACCACTACCAAAGCTCAACCCTATCAACATCAAGGTATTTGGGTCCACTACAGGATGAAGGCCTCTACCACTGACCTCTCCCCGGTTCTGCCCTGTGCTGCCCGAGTCCATTACGTGCCTCCCAATTTTCTTTTTTCGTCCCTCCTTCTAGTTAATGGCCTTCCCCTTCTTCTAGAGCCTTTTCTCGGTATCCACTCTGTTGTCCTTGTGGTCCACCGGTTGTCATTTCGTCTGACGACATGGCGAGTTGTTATTGTTTGTTCGTTTATTTAATAGCCTTAAGGCTTAGTGGACACTAAGCGGGTGCGATCTATATCCAGGAAACTAGGTTGGCCTCCCGGATATAGTTCAGTAGGGAACGGTAGGCAGGACCATAGAGCCACCGATGGTAATGCGTGCCTTGCTGCAAATTTAGGCCTGCTGCCATCAAACATTTCCTTCGAATGTCCTTAGTTCCAGGGCATGTCCATATTAGGTGGTGAAGGTCTGCCGGAACCGTTTCCTCACAGCAGGTTGAACTTTTCACATGTCCTCGGTAGTCCCCTTTCCATCCACTTGTGCGGGCAGGAGTAAGAGCCACGCCCAGTCGGATCCTTCGTAGTACAACCTCCTCCATCCTAGTAAGATTGAGGGGGCGGAGAACCGTACACAGATATATGAGAGCACGCGTTCGGCGTCGAAGATCCTCCTTTGCAGCCATTCTTGTGGCCCACGGGTCACTTGGGAGCTGGGCGGGGGATGATGGGGCAGGGCAAGTGTGTGACAGGAAGTCAGCCCATTCATTTCCTGCAATACTGGTGTGACCAGGAACCCATGACACAACCACTTTGGATGCCATTCTGCTGTGGAGCTGGTGGATGCGTTGGCAGATGATGGGGGTCTGCGCAACCTGTTTCAAATAGTGGATCACTTGCGCAGAGTCGGTGCGAAGATTTATGGTTGGCAAGCCTTCAGTGGAAGCGGCTGCACATCGTAGGGCGTCGTGTATAGCCTGCAATTCCAGCAGGATTGGGGTGCATGTGGCAGAGGGGTAGGTTATACGGCCTTCGATGCTGGGATGAGTGGGACTGGTCCACGCAGTGACTGCATGCGTTCCTGTGCATGAAACGTCGGTGTAGAGGAGGCATTCATCGTCTGGTCCCGGGTTATTTGGGAGGGGACCCTCTTTGGACCGCCTTCTCTGCAGATGGCTTGTCTTGTTGGAGGTTATAATCGTATAACCCCAGGGTGGAAGCTAATCCTGACTTTCCGGAGGAGCCAAGGTGCCCGGGTTGAAGTGGTCGTACAGTGCATGGCCGTTCTGCAGACATGCATACTTTGACAGTCGCACAGCTCGGCGTTGATTTATGAGCTCGTCAATTGTGTCGAGCTGAGCTTGTTTTTTAAGGACCGGTATCGGGGTGATGCGAGGAAGACCGGTGATGGCTCGTATGGCTTCTTCATTAATAGCTTCCAGCTTAGCATGTTGGGATGCGGTTAGACGCTGAAACTGGGCTTCATAAGGCAATTGTGGTTCGAGCGCAGCGTACGCCAGCCTCCGAGCGACCTCAGTTCTTGCACCACCCGCTTTTGGGGCAATACGTCAGATTACGCGAATAGTATTTGCTGTCGTTTGCCTGACTGCTTTCAGCCGTGCTTTAGTGGTACCAGCCTGGTGAATATGCAGGCCCAGAATGCGGAACTCTGTTGCTCCAGCAAGCTGATGAGCGTCTATGCGTATAGACGGAAGGTGGACGGCGAGATTCTTGCGGCCAGCTTTGTTAGCGACTGTCATGTACTTCGTCTTCTCCGCGGATACAGTAAGACCAAATTTCGCTGCAAATGCTTCGATAACTTCAAGAGCCTTCTGCAGCACTGTATACTGCATCTGTACGTTTTTGTGCGTCGACCATACTGTGACATCATCCGCGTAGATAAGGAAGCGTGTGTGCTGCACTTTGTCGAGGTGCCACGCTAAGTGAATAAATACAATGTTAAAAACTATTGGTGACAGCACAGCTCCCTGGGGGACACCACGCACCGAGTGAAACAGTCCTACTGGCTTCCCTTCTACACGGACAGCGAATGTACGGTTTTTTAAAAAGGCGGCGACATAATCAACCACACGACGTGGCAGGCCCAACTCGAGCATAGCACGTATGATAGCGTCGTGGGACAGATTATCATACGCCTTTGAAATATCGGTTGCCAGTATTGTACGGGTGGCGTGGCTGTAGGAGGAAACATTCAAGATGTCTTTGGACAACATCGCCAAACCATCTTCCGTGCCAAGACCAGGACGAAACCCGATTTGCGCTGGGTGATATTTGCGAGGCTTCTCCAGCCACCAAGAAAGACGTGTCGCCAGCATTTGTTCTGCTAGTTTACAGATGGTGAGTGGTCAGGAGATTGGGAGGAGATTTTCTAATCAGTTAGGAGGTTTTCCAGGCTTAGCTAAAGGGATAACTATTGAGTGCTTCCATTCGGCCGGGATTGTTGAGGTTGTCCAGGTTTCATTATTATATCCAGAATAGTATTGAGGATATCTCCCTCCAGGCTTTGGTAAAACTAACGCGGTATATCATCCGGGCCTGGGGTGGTACGCTTTTTGGAAGATTCAATAGCGGCGACTAGTTCCGGGAGCGTAAACGGAGTCTCGAGGACGTCCGTGTCTGCTGCAGGAGGAGGGGGATCTTGGGGAAGCGTGTGTGGCACATCGTTTAGAGGAAAAAATTGTCCAGCTGCCCGTTCGGTGAATTCTTCTGGAGTCTCCTGAGCCGCAAGGCTGGAGCTTGCCACCAGATCGGGTGGTGGACGACCGTTTTCTATTGCTCGGAATATGCTCCAAAGTGTGCGATTTCATGTACGGCCATTCATACAGTCGCAGCACCGTAGCCACCTTTCACGGGAAATAACTTTTTGGTATTGTCGGGCTTTGGCTGTAAGGCGGTTAACCCTGATCCTGTCCTGGAGGGAGTCCGGATTTCTTCGAGCAGCGATATCTGCTCTTTTCCGTGCCGCCCACAAATTAAGAAGTTGCAGGTCAGGGTTCGGTTTGGCCTCCTCTACCCACGTTTCGATCATAGCCTCCTTTAGCTTTTCAGTTGAAGTCTTTTTTTTCGTTTTTAGCACCAGGGCTGTTTTGCAAATCGTAATTTTTCGTGTCCTCAGTTAAAAATACCAAAAAATCACCTAGCGTGCGTACGTGAGCACGGCCATTTCATGGTATATTTAACTGCGGACACAAAACATTATGATTTGCTAAACATCTTCGCTGTAAAAACTGATTTTGGCTCGTGCAATATAAATAAAACAGATGGACGGCCTACCAAAGAGACAACTATGGCACAAGGCACTCAATGAGTGAGCGCCAGGGATATTTTGGTGAGACCAGTATACCATTTAGCGCACACATACACTTGGAACAGGAGGCGTTAGGTCCATTCGTCCTAAGTAAGAAATGCTCCTGCTGTACTACAAGGGAACCTTTGAGTGAGTGCAGGGTTGGTTTGCAATTTACCCCCTAGGGCAACGCAGCGGTTTGTTACAGTGCATCACCTTTATATGCAATGCGGAGTCACACCTGAAAACGTTTATTTTTGCACGGAAGTGAAATGTTGCTACTCGTGGTTATAAGCACGAAATTTTTATACTTTGTATCCACGTAAATTTAGAGAAAGTCCATTTTAGAGAAGTTAAATTAAGAAGCCTGCACTGCTAATCACAAACGCTTGCGGTAACATTTGAGAAACACTACTCGGTAACCAAGCGTTGGTTCCCTTAGATGTAATTCTAATTTTTCATCTGGCATAAACGACAATTTTAAATTGATAATAAAATTTTAAAATTTCCAAGAACATTCCATATTCTACTAATAATAACCATCTACCATGTAGCACAATTCCAATTTTGAGTATTAATTCTTATTTTTTAGATATAATAAACAATTTGCTAGAAACGCAATTTTATTGTCCTATAATAGGAATATTTAGCAATGAAAGGCCATTTTAATTTCCAACAATATTTGTAACTTTTTTATTTTAGTTAGGTAATTTACCGTGAAAGGTAATTCTAACTGGTAAAAAGTGATTTGGTGGCATAAAACACTCTTACTCTCACCGTAAAAAAAAACACGTAGGACCTTTTTTATCCTGCGGTTGTTGATGGAGAGGCCATTATTGACCTCAAGGTTCTTCTTAAGCGTGGACGCAATGCTGTTAAGACAGCCCTGGCCAGCGCCACTTGTTACTAGCACTGCAAGGTCCTTGCCACCCACACAGGGCAGAGGTGGTAGAAATGCAGGGCCGTTGAGTTAAGGCAGCGCAGTTGGAGGGTATCTGGCGCTGGCGCACTAGTGCCACGTCCAAGAGGTGGTGCATACTTCAACACCAACAACAACGCCAGATAATGCGGACAAAGAAATTTCCGCTCGTTTACGTTTTGGGACCGGCGACAGGTACGATGCCACGTCTTCCGATGAGATCACTCAGGAAAAGTTGTTTAAATGGTTTATGCCAGTTATGTAGTGCGTGGCTGAGTTCTCACACTGTTTCCTTAGCCTAAAGTCTGGCGCGACCTGGAACATTACATTGCTATCCAGGATGTGACGCTACGTTTTTGCGGTGGCCAAAACTGATATGGATACCATCGCATTGTAACACTATGCGCCGCATAGTTTGTTTATTTTCCGCAGTCCCGGCATACCCCATCACTTGTGAATGCTTCCCCACAAACCTCTTAGTTCTCTTAGTTCGCAAGCAACCTGTTCTAGCATCAAAAAGCAAAGCACGGCCGTGGGAATTATCGTAGGAATTCTCCTTACTGATTTCCAATTTCTCAGCTATGTATATCTCTAACGACGTTTTAGCTTCAAATTTTTCACTCCGTTTATTCGTTTTTATTTGTCTTGCCTCTTTTTTGGCTACCTTGGCTGTTTTGGATTTTCCACTGTTCCTTCCGTATTTCATCGTTGGCGTTCTAGTCTTCCTTAACTACTGTGTGTCCACGCTTTTGGCTCTCTCACTGCCTCCCCTCACTCTTGTTTCATGCGTAGCTGCCTCCGCCCAACTTTTCCCCAGATGCTGTTTCGTCCGCCGTTATTCCAAACCATGTGGACGTCGTTATCATGCGTTATGCGGTGTGCACTTCACACGAGGGTTCTTAATGAGCGCAGGTGGTAGACCCCCCGCTGTGCTCATTGAGTATACCGTCTGTCTCCCCGTCTCCTCGAGTGGGCGCAGCTTAGTCCGTAAGACAACGGGATGTCGTCCCGTTTCTCTATACGGATCCAGGTTCGATTCCTGGTGGTGCCAGTAATGCCATTCGTTTAGCGTGGCGTTTTCGGCTGACACGGACACGGAAATTTCCTTGGCTAGAAAAGGTATACTGCTTCGCCGTAAAAGTATGCCAAGGCGGCGATATTTTGCGTCCCAATTGTTCGACGAACAGACGTGGTTTTAAATGCGGGTTTTATCGGGGCGTTGTTCTCGCCCAGTTATGACGGAACGTTAAAAAATGGGATTTCGGGAAGCAAAAGCGGCGGCTAGGAGGAAGCTTATGCTGCAGAGAATCTGTAGATCGTCAACGGTACGATGAGGCCGCTGTCTCAATGACAGATTAAGGGAACACCACAACGCTTGTGCGCAACAGGTGAGCGATAAATGAAACTGTGGCCGTGCATGTTAGGACTTGCGTTAACGGGGTGTCGCCAGATTTTAAAAGGTGAACTATGTTGTTCCGCTCGAAAGTGAAATCTTTGAATCACTCGCAATGTTGTTAGTAGCGGAAGTAGATTGTGTTTGCGCTCCTTCAATCCGGCTTTGGGTGCGTGAAATATGTTTCATGCATAAGGAACATATACCATGCCACGTCTTGTGTTTATGAATAAACACTGCTGGTCTGGACGCGGTCGCGAGCTCTGCGCGCGGTAGCGTGTCCATACCGGCCATTGAATAAGCTGTATTTTTTCTAGTATGTGTTTTCAGATTTTTAATATATACCGCCTGCTTGTGATTATAAAGGTTGCACCGCACCACATCTGTTCCTGTGTATTTACCTTGTTTGTCGCCCGTTTTTGTGTCAGGCAGCGCACCTCTGCATTAACATGGTGACATTGAGGGGATCTTAAAGGCCCGTGGGCACTTGCGATTGAAGCGACCAAAAGCCGCAAAAGCGACGCGATTTATGTCGGTCTTCTCGCTCTGCATCACTCCTGCCGCGCGACAAGAGCGATTGGACGAGACCAATATTTGTCTCCGCAGTCGCGCCGTCGGCCTCGACGAGGAAAAATAGGTGAGAGCTCCTGAATGCATATCCTGCCATAGCACCTGGGTACTGTGCGATACCCAAACTGAAGCGCTCGCGAAGCCACTTAAAAAGCGGGAGACATGAACAAAAAATAAGAAAACAAATAGGTCGTAGGCGTCGCTCGTGTTGCCTGCCGATGGGAACACCGAGTGCAGTGGTCGCTCTAGTCACAACGCTTGATTTTTACGAACGGGCCTCACGTGTGAACGGGCTTTAACCAGCATTTGTGGATGTTTCAAAACTGCTGGTCTCCGTTATTTATTTACTGAATTAATTCTTGTATTCTTTCTTTTTGTTTTCGATAGCGTAACAAAAATTTGCTGTCAAGTCTAGGGAAGCTCGGTGAACAATCATTTCGGACACAGAGCCATGTCATAATGGCACAAAAATTAGCGTGGTTTTACGCAGCAAAAAAATCTCTCATTTAGAAATACTTAGCGTCAGTGCACAGACACTTTGTTGAAGACACGTGTACAACGAGACTGTAGTTCGTTTTTTAGGCCACTTTAAATATTTAATTTTATTGAGCTTTATTGTGTGGGATTTTTTTTACGTTGTGAGGATGTTTTTGTTGTTCACATGAGCAAGAAGCAGCAACAGAGAGTAGAGTCCGGTCAGCTGGATCCATCTTTGCCTCAAATGATCGATGATGTGGTTTATCGCTTCCGCTCCCTTGACCTCCAACTCAAGGCTACGTGCGACATTCTTCAAACTAAGCGGAAGACCTTGCTCCAGCGCATCTTTCCACTTGACGTCAGGGCGGTAGATGTCAGCTCATCGGAGCTTTTCAACGTCCCCCAGTTCCGGCTTTCTGAAACGATCCCAGTGTTCTCGATAAAATGGTCGAGAGCAAAGAGCGCCGAAAAATTTCTTTTCCATGTATTTGAGGTCGCTGGAGTTCGCCGAGAATCCCGTGGCCATGTTCACAAGCTGGTCACTGACGCGGCGACAGAAAATGATCACGTGCTGCGCGCCGTAGGGTCGCCGCTCGGAGTCCCGCACACGCCAACGGCCGCACACTCCCGTAAAAGTTCACGTATGCGGCGGCGTTGTGATTCACTGCGTCCAGCATCCTGCCTGTTGAGATGCCATTAGCAATACTGTAAGTTTGTGGAGCGAAGTCTTCTGAGCTGTGCTATGTTACGGTCCTAAGTCATGTAGAGGCAAAAAAACGTCAAAATAGACAGGACCAAGAAACCCTCAGAGGGCGAGGGCTTAGCGCGCTTAAGTTGGTTCATAAGACGTTGGTGTTCAAACGAGCGCTGACGATTTTCTTTTGGTTCTGTCTGCTCTCGAAACTTTTGCTTCAGTATGAAACGATACCAACTTGGTCATATGTCGTTGTTGCTACGATCTTAAGCTGCGCTCCCTTTTGTTTGAATGCAAGCAGAATAAGACCTTCTCTTTGCATCAAACTGGAATGAAAGTTGATAAATTTGCCTTATTAGCTTTTCAAGTATATATATATGCGGGCAGAAGAAAGGAATCGGGATAGGTTATCAGTTTTGATTGGCATTTCTACTCCACGGGGCCTCCAGCTTGAGCAGCAATTCTTTCTGCACGAGGAATGCAAGTTTACCCTCGCAGACTAAGAATGCTGCATTGATCTTCGGCGTCGCGGACAGCACACGTGGTTCACAGTTTACGTGCTGCATACAGGCCTTTGTCTGTCGCATTGCGGCCGCTGCTGAGGTACATGGCGATGAAGATTATGGTAAGGACTCCGGCAATGATGATGACTACGCTGTAGCAGAGATACGCGGATATGGCGTCTTAATGAGTGGCGAACCAACTGGTGGCTGCGGTACAGCACATACACTGTGTCCACAAGTTGGAGTTTGCATGCATTTAAGGAGTTATAAGAATGGTAGGCGCAAAAGAAGGTTCGAGTTTGTAAGGGAGACGCTGAACCCTTATGCCCTGTCAAAGCAAGTCGAACACAGAAAAGGTTAAGCGGATTAACCAAGAACGGGTTATTTGACAACAGATGGTAAACCGCTGTAGTATGACCATGATTCACAATTTCCTGAGCGAACAAACATAAGCAAAGACAATTGAAAAATTGTAGCCGTGGATAGGAGAAAGTTTTGGTTGTCGAGGTCTGAGGGAAATTCTTTTATTTCACCTGGCCGAAAATCCCCCAAAACACTATCAGCAACTTTCTTGTCCGTAAAACGTGTTTTTCTAAGGCAGCACTGAAAAATACGCGCAGTAAAAGCTACTTAATTCAAACTCGAAGAGGACCATGAATTGTTTGAACTAGGGGAGTTCGAAATAGCAGGGCGAGTGCTATAAGAAATGAAAATCGCTCGGTTGGTTGGGAAAAAAATGGCCGCGTGTCTGCTCCTATTGTTGCAAATTTAGACGAAAGACGATAGTCTAGTGGAGCCCCTGCAAGTAAGTGCCTCCCTTCTTTTTCCCGCTCACCTTTCATGCTGTTCGTCTTCCGTCTCGTTCCTGCCAAGTTAACAAGCTAAAGGTTTGCTCAAGTCAATTTAAATTTACCGCATTCCACTGCTCCAAGTCAGGTGCCTCGATGCCAGCACTGCAGTATGGCGGAGACGCGCGTGAATGGAGGCACCCTACTGCAACGTTTATAGAACCACGTTGCCCTACTACACGAGCGTTCCAAGCGGAACGTGGAATCTATCTAGTGGAATCTTTCTTTGCTGTTGCCGTTTGATCTCTATAGGGATTTCGATACTTCATCAAGGTAAAAATTTGTTAGCGTTGTTACATATTAAAGAATAGCAAAAACAGCGCAAAGGACGGGACAATGAAGAAAAACAGGACAAAGCGCTGAATAACAACCAAGTGCTTTATTTCCGCGAACGGTTTCATAACGGCATGAAGAAAGGGGGAGGTTGGAACACTTACAAACAAAAGGTTGCAGACTTTACAAGGCGAGGGGATCGGACAGATGTCTTGTTTCTTTTGATAGTAGGGCCAATGACGGAGCGCTCACACACGTGTCACCGCCTTGATAAATGCGGTGCGCCTCGCAAATTTCGCGAGTACGTTGGTCCCTGTATCTTTTGAAGAGTTGACACTTCTTGAACAGAGGTTTGTAGACGCATTTTTTTTTACAGCGAGCATACAGATGACTGTTAGGGACGCCCTTTAGTGTGTTCGCATGTTCGCGCAAGGAATCATTAATTAATTGCCCTGTTTTTGCTACATACCATCGTTTACAGGAAAAAGGAATTTCATAGACAACATTTTTGCAATGTTCTGGTACATAAGGTCTTCTTATTGCCTTCTTCATAAACCCGCTTACAACGACCAGCAAGCTTGTTTGGGCCGAAAAAACCACCCTCACGCCCGCTTTTTCCCCCACTCTTTGTACATTGCGCGAGACATGATGAGTATACGGAATAACGGCGAATTTTGTTTTACGTGCGGAGTACCTTAGCACCGCACAAGGTCCGTCCGCGTCCGTGCGCGTAGCATTTACAATCGCAAAAAATCACCCAGGCACTGGCAGTATTCGAGCCTGCGTTTGGTAGACCAGACAGAGTAAGTGTTAGTCGTCTTACCCATTGGGCTGCGACCGTTTTTTTATTTTATTTTTTTTATTCCCAGGCTTGCACTTTACAACATAATACATGCAGGGTTCAACACATGTATGACACCAAATTAAAAAAAAACACCACCAACCCGATCAGGTCTGGCGTTGTCACTTTAAAATGGTTTTAACGCTGCCAGTGGCTCGACACCTGAAAGCCATTCCGGCACGCTTTCATAGAATTTCTGTTCTTCTATATACCTTGAAATATATTCACCGACATACAGCCGCGTCGACCGAGCGTCTACATCGCTGTAGGCATAAGCTGAGCGCCCCCGCCAAATACTCTGGAGGCCCAACAACATTATCATGTCCAATGGCATACCTTCATCATCATCCACTGCCAATTTGGTTACGACCGTGTGTTAGTACCCGAGCGTCAAACGGCTTACCCCCTTTCCTGTAACGGTGCGGAGAACCTTAGGACCTCCCAATGTCCGTCCGCATACATTCGTGCGCACACCACCATCAAGCGAAAATCAAGCAAAATTCGATTTGAGGCGTGATTTGCAGTTTCATTTATCGAATAATCAAGGGGCAACTCATGGCTCAAATCGAATGACGGTCGGGGCGCAAATCGGATGCCACTCGGGGCGCAACTTGGATGTTATTTCGGGTCCCCGTAGTCCGCACTCTCGCCATCATCCACGGAGTGGAGATGCTGCTATTTTTAAAAGAAATATAAGCCGTCTTGTATTAAAATATGAAGGCCTCAGGACCTTTTTAATTTTGTATCATTTATTCCTTGCGCCGGGGGTGTGGCGCGCAGTTTTTCAAACCCGGGGATTTGAGTGGGCTCCGCAACGTGGCACTACGCTCGCTAACGATTTTTGTCTACATCGCTCTGTTACCGGAGACTATCTGCTGGATCCTAGCCCTAGACAGCTTTGCTGTAAAATAAGCAATAAATCGTCTGGTGCAGACAATAACCACCTGTGTACAGAGTAAATAAAATCACATGTGTGGTAGGATAGTACGTTAACGCGCGTGTGCGCAGCAGCGGCTCTACTAACTTTGCTATCTCCGCACTTTGCGAGCCTGGAACTAGTTGCTCTCGGTGTTGTTGTTCTTGTCTAAGCAGCACATACGCAAGTGATGACTGGCGAAGAATCGGGAGCTTTGGGACGCATTTTGCCCACTACACAAAATTCATAAAACTCTGAATACGAAACGTAAATGTTGTAGAAGCTGTGGAGTAAGCCAGCCTCCTGGCTGACGTAATTGGGGCTGTAAGACAAACAAAGAAAAGCTAAGATAGAAACGCACACAAGTTGTAGCAGAAAAGAAGCCGTTTGAAGTAATTGCCTAAAAAAAGCAAAAAAAGCAAAGAAGAGGATGCAAATAGAATGTAACAGCAAACGAATTGTTGATTCTTATCGCCAGGTTTTCACCTTGAAGCGTCTAGGCAGACCTAATTCCACCACGAGAGAAAGAGAGATAGAGAGAAAGAGATTAAGGGGCGTTTTGTCATATGCCCGATATGTGCTCTGAAAAGTAGACGCGTTGAACGGTCTCCCCCCTCAGCCTAGGAATATCTTTATTGCAAAGCTCCAAGCTTCCTAGTTCATAAAAACCTACATGCTTCATAGGAGCTAAGGACACAGCGGGTATTCAATATTTTGGAACTAATCGGACGAATAATACTAGGCGGGGTGTTGCCGTTCCTTGAAATGAGTGTAGAAATATGTTTATTTTGTTTGCAGAATTTTTCACCTAAATAAATTAGACGGCAGCCAAAATTGGGCCGTAATAACCCTATAAATGGTACACTTCAACGTGAATCCAAGCTGGTTGCACAAAATATTGCATACCCGCACAAATTCTGCGAGATGGGGATCGCCATTTTTAAAGCTACTACTTGCGCCGAGGATTTTTACTTGAACCGTAACTTATCAAGCTTTTTTTCATTGAAGCAGAAAAATTTCTGAGCTTCAGTAAACAGTGTAAGGAAAACACCATCGGAATTCCGTGCAATGTCTTTACCGTAAATCACAGCTAAGCCAGAGTCTGCTAGAGACAAGTTTTTTGCACCCTTCTTTAGCACTGGCCAATTTCTTCTTTCGGGTATGTACCATTATGATACAGGCCATCACAGGCAGTAGAGGTTATTTCGGGCAATTTTTGAAAATTGGTGTCTCCACTATCATCATATTCAAAACTCCAGTCGTTCCAAGAAGGAACAAATACCCCGTCGACAGCGGCCACTGTTCCTGAGTGTTGAATAAGAAATTTCCGTAATGAATCCCTGGAATAACACCGGCCGCGGAAGCCCCTTCTTCACGGGTGCCGGGCAAGTATTCTCCAGAAACTCTTGCGAATGCGTCGTTCGGGGCAGGGGCTCTAATCACAACCTGAGGCTCCGTCCTGTCCCTCTTCTTTTTTTTCAGGCCGTCGTCTTTGCGCTGTTTCTGTCATGAACCAGGACCCGTGACCAGGGACAAATTAAAAAAAATTACAGTCCTTCTGTAACCTACGAGCCTTCCATAGACACCTAGTTCCCTTCGGGTTATATTCAAGGTAGTGGATTTTGTTTGCAACCGTGAGAATTACCGACAGACATTTCTCACGGCGGTCGCCTCTGATTGGCTAAGGACGCCAAAGGGAGATTTTGTCGGACATATACGCTTGTCGTACTTTTGTTAAACCTTTTTTTAAATCTGGTTATTACTATATCAAGTCTTCGATGCACAGGACTTGGTTGGATTAGATTTAATGTATGTTGTGTTGTGTCATTGGGCTGGGGTAGGTTAGGTTCGTTGCAGCTGTGTTGGGTTTGGGTAGGTTGTAATACCTTCGGTAGGTGAGAAAACTTTGGGCAGAATAGGTTATATCAGCTTAAGTTCGGTGAGGTTAGGTAATGTTACGTTACGTTGGGAGGAAATATTGCTCAGCGAATTTAAGGCCAGCCAGCTTTTATGGGAACTGCAGTGAGAATTTCCCGGAAGTAATTTTCACGGCTGCCGTGAGATTAGATGGTGCCTATAATCAACCTAATCTTGTTTCTGGGGGAATCTGTTAGATCTAACACCTTGATAGGGGAGCCTCGTTGCAGCCAACCTGAACAATTTGTTTACTAAGGCGAAGGTGTCTTGGTAGATCCCTAATCTGACTTGTTCCTACTTAAAAAAAACCATGAGGAGATCACAAGGTTGGCCGAAGCCAACTATCGCTGGTGCAGGGGCTTGAACATGTTTGTTTTCTGCAGGCAACAGCAGCCGTTCAACCTGCAGCAGCACGGCTTCAATATTATCAACAATCCGGGGCATCTTGGCGGTGGTGGGCAGCCCATCAACCCCGGCCATCACGGCAATACCGGTTTCGGCGGTAGGGGGTCACCCTTGTAAGTGGGAGGGATACCTTGAATCAGTTTTTGCACCGTCAAGACATTTTGAAGTACCTTATTAAACAACAATTTGATTTGGTCGCAGATAACGTGCCCACCGGAAAATTGAATCGTTGTTCCCAGTCCCACAGCATCAATTAGTGGGACTTAGGAACGTACAGCCAATGAGCGTGCAGAGTTTTAGACAGGTGTTTTCAGTCCACTGTGAAAGCATGTCTATAGACGGAGCTGACTGATTATTCTCCTTCAATCTTAACGGGACTAATATTTTTAGGCATAAGAAACTAGAATAAGTGTGTTGAAGTTGCTGCGAATATGTTCGAATTTTTAGCGGGAAATTATTCTTAAAGACCTGTATTAGGTGCACTTCAAGGCAAACGTGCTTGCTTGCTGTATTTGCAAGCCACGTGTAAAAGCGCCTTCACATGAACATCATGACTCAAGCTACATCAGCAAGGTTCTGTGTTGGGTCCGCTATTATTTTTGATGTACATCAATGACATCCCCGACTTCATTTGATCTCAGATTCGTTTCTATGCTGACGATTGTGTTCTGTACCGCGAAAAAACTGCTTAAATGATTCTCTACTCATACAAAAAGACTTAAACACCTTATCATCCTGGTGCGCTGAAACATTGAAAAGAGTAAAGTCATGACATTCACCAACGTACGTTCACCTCTCACCTTTTATTATTCTATTTATGACTCCAACATTGCGCGTGCAATCCATTACAAATACCTAGGCGTAATTCTCACTCCCAATCTTACATGGAACGCCCATATAGACTACATTACAAACAAAGCAAGCAAGACCCTAGGACTACTACGTAAATTACTTTACATGGCCACAACGGAAACCAAACTGACTGCATACACCTCGTTTGTAAGACCACAAATCGAGTACGCGGCTATCATCTGGAACCCTCATCAAACGTATCTTAGGAAATCCCTCGAAACAGTCCAAATTCGCGGTATTGGCTTCATTTTACGTAACTACACGCGCGACAGTATAAACCAACTCCGAACTAGCCTAAACATAGAAACCTTGCATACGCATCGGTACTTTTATGTTTACGTGTGCTTTCGTAACTTCCACTGTTTGTCCCACCATTCTAGGGCTCTCAAAATAATGTGGATTAAATGTAAGGAAAATAGCTCGTTCGGCAAGCTTATCAGCTCTGCCTAGTTTGCGTTTGCTTTTGCCGCCCTTCGCCAATCACAGAGCTGTCTGGTATGACATCATAGGCTTTGCTGCGGGAAATCAGCTAGTGGGTCGCATGGCCATTCCCTTTTTTCCTAATTATGTAGCTCATTTGAGCGAAGTTTACGTTAAAAGTGGTGTCAGTATGATTCTAACGAGACAATCTTTTGAATGAACCAAACTTGTGTTTTCTCTTCATGGCTCCTTTAAATTCTCGTCCCCACATGGTGACCTGTTCGGCAGGCAGAGCTATGCGTCAGCAGTGACCGCCATCGAGGCGCTCCCATTGGCCCACGGCTGACAGCTTTGACGGTTTTCTGGTTCTCCTGATTTCATGTTGTGAGGTCCCCGAAGTCGATAGGGAGGTTATCCAAACATTCTCAGTCGACTGAGGTTGCTAAGTTTGCCTCATTTATAACTTCCCTGAAGGCGTGCGCACGGCTCTACATAATGCGAAGTCATCGCAAACAGTTATTTTTTTTTTGTATTTGGAGGCTGTATATATATACATATATATAGAAGTTGTGCGGTCGCATTTCCGGCGTTACCAGTTTCCGGTAGCCGGAAAGTTGCTTGTGTTTGTTTTGGCGTCTATCGCGGCTGAAGCGAAACCTGTGGCTCGTTCCCCGATCCACCCAATCAACTACCACAATCGCTGAGATGAATTGGTAGATTCCGCGCGTCGTTCACAAGAAATGGATACAGCAGGCAATCGTGAAGCGTTTACTTACCCTCGGAAACGTTACGCGCACACGCCGGCCGCTCCTTCCTGCACGGTCCACAAAGCGGCTCGAACCGGCGCAGACCACGGTAGCAACAGCTTGTCGCCACTCTTACAAATCAACCTGATCGCGGAAAAGAAGTTGCACATGCGAGAAAGTAGATGCAAGTGAGGTGAAAAACTGTGCTCTGCATTGTTATCAGCGCTAATTTTAAAAGCGGAGATGAGATATCTGCCGCTATGCTTAGGCCACGCAGGTTTGAGACTCAGTACCACGGCACGCGGTGCGGGAAGCGGCCGAAAGATGGCGGTACCTGTGCGGAAGAATCAAGGCAGGCCAAGGCAGATTTCTTGGTAGCCGATCGCTGAAACGGCAATTATAGCGGAAATAAAGTTCCACATACAAGAAGGGGGATAGTAGTGTGGTGAAAAGTTGTGTTAAGGATTGTCATCCGCAGTTGTACAGACAGCGGCGATCAAATATCCGCCAGGATGCTAGTTCCCAACACCCGAACCGAGCCGAGATATGCGATGCGACTGCCGCTACGTTCGTTCGGGAAGTCGCATTTGCGTTCTCGATCTACTCTGGTTTAGCGCATCGGATGCGACGCACCCCCCAAGCGAATTGTTCTACTTCCATGCGAGGCGATGCGGTATAGTAATGCGACAAATCAAATGCGATATGCTACTGTCGCATCCATGTAAACGCTCTTTTAGACTAGGTGAAGTCGCTGGCCTGATTTGATGCCTGTCAACCTTATTCCTCGTGCCAGACGCCTGCCTAATGTGGGCGGCCAGGACCTGAACCCGTTCGCCGGAGGAGGCCAGCCTGGTGGAGGGGGAATGATCATGGATCCCAGGTCCCTGAACCAGAACCGCTGCGCTAATCCCGGTGCTGTTGGACCAGGGCAACCCAGGTAAACACCCGGAACCGGTTTTGAAACATGTTGAGGACTTTGTGGAATATAGAGAATAAGCATTTTTTAGCACGTGTAATTTAAATTGAATGCAGGGATCCTTCCTTTGATGGCTGTGGTGACAAACGCACTTCAACCGACGTTACCGAATTTTTTTATAGCTAGATTTGCAAATATTACAGGTAATCAAGTTTACTAAGATCAGCAGGACGCCAAAAAAAGTTTTTATATTCTACGGTTTTGTCGGACGTCGTTTTTTAGGTATTACTTTAGTTGCCGTAATTACTGTGTGGCGTTTTCTTTATTACGAGCATTATGCCTTTGACTGCTTTCGAGGTTACTAATGCTGAGTGTACCTGCCTCAGAAAACACGCATACCTTGAAGATAAAATTAAAGTATATATAATGCATTATCATGAACTTTTTCCCATTGTGTTTGCTTGTTTATGAAGACATACAATTGTTTTTGTTGAGGAAAAGGTAGCAAACCTCCTAACGCTAAAATAGATGTCATCGCTGACGTAGATATTTAATAATGGTGACTGCTAAACATTCCAGTGCTTTTTTGCCTACTTCCGAGCCGTCTCCTTTGTTGATATTTTGTGACTTCACTAACAGACAAAAATTATCACCTGATCGAAAATGGTACCGCTGAATGAAATTGGGCTTACAGTATTTCCGGGCATCAAAAAGTTTCTTTACAACTTCTAACCATTTAGTAATAAAAGAAGCTACAGTATTAATCGTTATAGCGAAATCGCTTTACTCGAAATATCGCTTTATTTGAAATTTCATCCGGTCCCAACCCAAACGCATGCATTTCAGACCGCATTACTCGAAGCTCACGAAGAGCATGGCCCACTTAGAGCAAAGTGGCGAGCGGAGGCTCGCCAGTGTGGCCGGTGTTGCCGGCATTGTACCACCATCCTTGGGCTCAGTAGCACAACCCCACTGGGCCACTGTATGGCCGGTAGCCGCATATATTTTCTACCATATTTGATGTTTCAACTGATTGGAATTTAATTTGAGTTTGATGCGACTTATTTCTCGATCTGGCTTAGTCTCCATTAGCGTATTTACTCGTCTTCCATCTGTATGTTTGAGTATCAGCTAATGTATTTTTGAACGCAAATATATTGTTCTATTTAAAAGTAGATGTGCTATTTGCTCTATATTCAAGTTGAAGTTGACGTTGAAGTTGACAATGAAACGAATGTCTGTTTCGTTCTTTGCAAGTATCGGTACTGCCCTGCTCAGCGTAGTTTTTAAAAACATAAAATACTTCACTAGACACTCAAAAACACTCGTTCATGGCGGAGCTTTAGGTGACATGAAATGCTCTTCCGGATGCTCAAACACATTCTCCTTCAGGGGCGTTCTTAATTACATAAAATACTCCGCTAAATGCCCCAAAAAACTCCTCTTCAGCGGAGTAATGGACCGCACGAAATCGCTCGAAACAGCACGACAGCGCCTAATAAGAGCAAAAATACTCCGCTAAATGCCTGAAGAAGCTTCCTCCCTTAGGAAAGTTTACTGGATACTCCGTCTTAGCAGAGTAAAGAAAACTCTGTATATAGAGCACGCAGGTGGACAAGCAATTTACTCCCTATCCGGAGTCCGTTTAGAGTGTACATCTGCCGGTATAGATAACATATCTTCAAAATAATGCAAAACACTTCATTAATTTCCAGTCAGATATCATGCTTTTTATTTAACCAATCCTGGATCATGCTTTTTATTTAACCAATCCTGGGAGTCAGGGAAGCTACCGGTAGATTGGAAAATTTCTAAAGTGGTCCCTCTGTTGAAAGCGGAAACAAGCACTCGCCCGATAATGCATTTGTAGCAATATGCTTGAACATATCATGGCGTCTCATGTTTTCAGCCATCTATAGTCGTCATTTCTTCTTCCTCATCCAGCGTGGATTCAGGATACACTTTTCTTGTGACACACAATTACTCGAATTTACTCCCGACTTACACTTCAGAATGAACGCCAATGAGCAAACTGACTGCATTTTCTTGCATTTCTCAAAAGTCCTTGATCGCGTTGCCCATGGTCTACTAATGTCAAAATTATCAGCCGTTAAACTAGACTCACTATCTTTAATTGATTGATTGTAGGGTTTAACGCGCCGACGCAACGCAGGCGATGAGGCGCGCCGTAGTGGAGGGCTCCGGATTAATTTTGACCACCTGGGATCTTTAACGTGCGCCGAAATTTCGTACACACGGGCGTTTTCGCTTTTCGCTTCCATCAGAAAAGCGGCCGCCGCGGCCAGGAATCGAACCCGCGACCTCGTGCTCAGCAGCGCAACGCCTTAGCCACTGAGCCACCGCTGCGGGAACTCCTATCTTTAACTTCGATCAATGAACAATTCACGTGTTTAATGATTTTTCTTTGTAACTTCCGTTGTTCCTCAGGGTAGTGTTCTTAGACCCCTGCTATGTTTAGTAATATTAATGACTAACCACGTAATACATAATCCAAAATGCCCTTATTTTGCAGATGATTGCGTACTGTATACCGCGCCATCACTGACTCGGTTGATCACATGGCTTTTCGAAAAGACCTGAATACTATTTCCCATTGTTGTGAAGTCTGGCTTATGTCCCTCAACCTGTACAAATGCAAGCTCGTATCATTCAGTCGCAAGCGTAACAGTTCCACCTTGAAATATCTTATAAACAGCCTACCTGTCTGCCTAGCTCCATCAATTAGGTATCTGGGCGTTCTTCTCACACACAATCCTTCCTTGCCTTTGCACATTACCACTTTTCGTGCCAAAGCCCCCAGAACCTAGGATACGTACGTCGTAATTTAAAACTCTACCCGGCAAATGTCCACAAGTTTGCCTACCTAACGTACGTCCGCCCTCAACTTCAGTTTGCTACATTTGTCTGGTCACCTTACCAAAAGTATTTAACTTCCCTGGTCGAAGCAATACAAAGCCGCGCTGCACGCTTCCTCTCTCAAATATACACTCGCCTTCTTAGCGTAACTGAAATGAAGACTGATAGTACTCTCCCACCCTTGAAAATACGTGGTTCCGTTGCTATCACTTGCGCAAGTATGTAAACTGCACTTATCTTTCACCACTTCCTGTTGAAGCTCCCCCGGTCATGTCCAATAGGTTAACAAGCCGCGGTGTTTCAAACGCCTTACGGCTACACCCAAGCTTTAAACTTATCGGCACTACCCACAGCGGTAATATTAAGGAATGATCTTCCTGACAAATTGTTTCTATCACTGACCCTACATTACTCCGCAATCATGTGTACCAGCATTATTAATCGTGCACATGTGTTTGGCCACCTTTGCTTTGCGCACTACTTTGGGCGCAGTGTATATGCTTTTTGCACCATTTGCTTGTGTACCTGACGCATTCTCACACCTCTGCACTAGACACCATTATCCAAACTACAGCACGCTTCTTCCATGTTACCTCATCTGTTAGTTATAGTGTATTATCACATTGTATTGTTTTATACCATGTTGCCTCGGTTCAATTTGTGTTTTTGCGTTTTGCTTTTCTCGCCCCCCTTACTCAATGTTCCTACTGAAACCTGTAAGGCAACATGAATAAATAAATGAATAAATTGTGAATCGCCGGAATTAACGAATTGCTTAACAGCATCGTTGTTAATGAAGTCCGCTTTAAGATGTATGAGCCTTACAACATGGTCTTACAGCCTTACAGCCTTACAAACATGTCTTCGGAGTCACAAGTATTCCTCTTCAATCGGCATAATCGCAAGAAATGTAAAAGTCGGTGGCGGTCGGTACAAACGTACGCATGAAGAGACCTGGCCAAGTTAACATTATGAAGCCGACGTAGCGTTTTAAGGATATACAGAATCTTACAACGGAAATAGAAAACATCGAAAAATCGTCTGGCCTTAGGCCCGTCACTGGTGAACAGGATAACTTATGCCAGACTCACGTTTTGTTATCCTTCTCAGAAGAGAAGGGCCAGGTGACACATATCAGATCCTTGGAAATCTGAAGCAGCAAACAGATGAGAGAGAGAGAGAGAGAGCGCGCGAGAGAGAGAGGTGGAATGAATTTATTGATGCTCAAGTTGGCTTTCCTGTATTATTCCTTTCTTGGACGTCAGGTAGTATTTATTGTATCCTTTCAGCGGTATCGGCCATTCGGCCGTTTGAACTGCGGTTTCGGTGTGACGCTGAACAGAACAGTCTCCAACTGTTCTGTAGTCTTAATATTGTATCTTTGAAGTGCCTTGATATCTGCATTGCTATTATTGTCGGTTATATTTTTAAAGCTCATGGGACGGCCATATTCTGTGCTGTAGGTCTGCTCTGCTGTAGCACAGAGTGAGGAGCAGGAGGAGATTTGTTTTTACCCCACAATTTTGGCCAGCACTCGCATTTCATAGCGATTTCTTTCCGTACAGGGTATTCGTGCCACCAGGGGCTCGATTCGACCCGTTCGGACCACCGAATGCGAACGCACCGAACGCAAATCAGCGATTTGCAGGGTGAGCTGACAGCTTATGCGTTTCTGTGGGCCGCCGCAACTTCTTTGTTGAGAATTTGTGCCCATGCAATACAATGCCGCCTCTTGCTACGCGTGAAACAAAACTAAGTGGACTCACCACCACTCGCTGTCCGAAGTTGTAATGGATAACTGCAATCTTTAGTTTTTTATTGCTTCAGTGCCTTGTAATGAGAAGAGCAATTCAAAGCGCTATGAATCAGCAGCCAATTGATACAGACTGTTTCGGAGGGCCGTCTTGTCCCAACTCCATAGTATTTACGAATATATTCAAGCAAAGCTTGAGCTGGAAAACTAAGTAACTGCAAGCATCAACTTACTCATTAATTATGCTCTTTTTTAGTAAGGTGGATCCTATTTTCTTTTCGGTTCGAACAACCAAAAAAATAAGGGCGGATATATTTTAATAATGTCTATCTTAACTGTTATAAGCAGAAAATGCTGGCTGCTGACAAAAGCCTTCTTCTGTCTAGGGTAACAAAGGCAAAATACAAATAACACAATTCGAATGCTTGAAAACAAGCATTGTTCATTGTGTTATATATTATAAATCTATAAATAAATCTTTTAGATGAAAGTGACAATTTATGACTTCAGTGAGTGGCCAGTTACATTGAATATCAATGTTGAACTCCAAATAAAATAATATTAGTGGGGATTTCTCGCAATCGGCTTTACTTTTTCGGTTGAAGAAAGCGTGTTTAGAGAGGACCGGAAAGAAGCAGCGCTGGGCTATGGTACTCGGGCTATCCTGAGGCAGATACATGACGCTTGTGGGAAACCTGGCGCGATTGTCGTTTTTAATATCCAGCACGACCTCAACCAGGAACAATCCGTCGATTTACACCGGCGTAATGTTAGAGCCTCGGTTGATGAGCTCGCGTCGTCATCCAACTCATGTGCCACTTTCATTCTTCGAAGCACCGTGTACCTTCTCATCCTCTGACATACCGGCATAGTCGCGTAACTGGACGCCCGTCACGAGCGCCTTCGTCCTGATACAGGTTGAGTTATTTCACTTGAGATTTGCGTAGTTATAAGGCGACATTTTTGGAATAATTTTTAATCTTTTATTGGATGTTCTCAATGTGTTCGGGGTTCGTCGTCGATTTCTCACTTGTTAGCCCATGGGATCCTAAAAACAGTTGCACATACGCGTGCCTAGGAGCAAAGGAAACTCGAGAAGTTATGCATGCACGTATAAACAACTGAGTACACTTATAAGCACGTCTTCGCGGCTTCGAGGTAACCCTTGCCTACTCCGGGCGCGTGTCAACCGTGACGAAAATGTTTTTAGGTAATCAAGCTCGGCATTTAGAGTGGGTGTTTTGCGCTATGCGCCTTTCATGGGGACGAAGCGACAATGAGGAATGATCTAGTTTCATAGGCAACTCGTGCACTCACTTCATAAACAAGTGAACACATCCACTGGAACGTGATTAGGTTTTAAACACCAGCATTACAAAAACTTCGCTTCAAATCCAGTTGGATATCTACATTGAATGTGCACGTGATCTTCGCTTGCAGCACGTGGTCGTTTTGTCGCTTCTAAACCTAGTGTTCTTCACAAATTCACCACCGCAACTCACTGAGGCATCGATATTTGCAGCTGACCCGGCTCCTCCTGCAATACGTTCTGGAAATAAGCGCGAAAAGACGACGCGTAGAAAAGAGCACACAGGACGGCGAGCTGTCATCATCATCATCATCATCAGTTATTAAACCCTTAAGGGCCCCAGAGGGGTATTACATAAGTGGGAGAGCATAGTCGTCGTAGTACATATGTGGCACAAGAAAAATACGGTTCAATACATGGTTCATTACAAAATTCATACAACAACAAAATTAATCACAGAATGCATACCAAAAAATTACCAATAAGTTGAAAAGGCAGCTGTGGCAAGTTGTGGCGATTATATGAAATTAGAGGCTAAGGTTAGATAACAATAGTTCCTTGAACCTGGCCGGATTGTGTTCACGGAATACAGAGTCTGCCAGCTTGTTCCATTGTTCGATGGCACGTGGCAGGAAATTGAATGACATACTGAATGCGTTAGATGAACCATGCAATCGTTGGGTGCTCATGGAATTGAACAGATGGCGTGATTAACGAGATGGTGTGAGCAGGAGGGAAGTACAGAGATGGTGGAAACGATAATTTAGTTTGTGGAAGAGGCATATATGTCCAACTGCGCGCCTAGTTGTCAGGGAGGGGAGGGACAGGGACGTTTTTAGGTCGGTTACGCTGAGATGCCAATTATGTAATGAAGTAATGAAGCGGACTGCGCGGTTTTGCATTGATTCGATGGCTTTGATTAGGTGCGACTGACGAGAATTCTAAATAGCAGATGCGTATTCTAGCCTTGTTTAGACGAAGGTCTCGTATGCCATTTTGCATATGGTTGGCGGCGATGACGAAAGGTTTCTTCTAATGTAATCAAGCGCTTGAGATGCTTCCGCAAAACGTTTTAGTATGTGTTCGTACCAGGTTAGGTTTGTGGTTAACAGAATTCCCTGGTATTGGCACGATTACACTCGTGAAAGGTAAGTTGAAATTAAGGTGAATGTGTAATTAAATTCGGAGCGTTTACCTGTTACGATCATTAATTTGCATTTGGATAAGTTGAGTGTCATTGGCCAAAGGAGGCACCAGATTTCTATCACTTTTAAATATTTTTGTAGTAGAATTTGGTCTTGTTTGTTACCTATTCGGCGATTAATAACGCAATCATCGGCGGAGGGCTGGATAGTTGAAGAAATGCCAGATGGAATGTCGTTGATATAGACTACAAAATTACACCATCTTCCCGTGGGGAACCATGAGGAGGATGCGAAGCATCATGGAGGTTCCGTGTAGGTTCTCGTGTGTTGCCGTTATGTTGTTTCATTTATCGGAGCACGAATGGGAACGTAGTGTGAACCCCATGTAGAGACAGAGAAATGTAGACAGCGAAGAGACCGACACCCGCGTTACCTGATTGAACACCTCCTGGTTCTCGTCTTTATTGCGTGCTCACGCTCCTACCCCGCTGCCCGCCCTCTTCGTCCTCTTCTCTGGTTGAGCCGCAAGGCGCGTGGCGCTTCCCGCCACAGCTTTTCCACGGGAAATTCAACATCTTCCTCTAAAGTTTTCAGTTCGTCGTTTCCGTTGACGTCCAGCTTCGTGTGCCTTCGTGGTATCAGTAGCTTCATGACGTAATTTGAATGAGTCAAGTACATAAGGATCGTTCGTAGCACTGCTCCCGTCTCGGTTTGTAGCACCGGGGGAAAACGCCACGTACCTCCCGTTGCAGCCAGAGAGTCGTGGGATCAAAACCGGGCGCCGCCTAACTATTTCTTTTTATAGTGAACTGCGCTGACATCAGGCCAAACACTGACGGGGCTGAAGAGATGCGCAACAAGAAAGGAAGGGACACAGCCCCGAGCATTAGATGCTTAGCATCTAAAATAGTAGCAGGGCCGAGAACTGAGCCCTGTGGGACGCCAGACAACACTTGACCAGGGGATGAAGGATGGCCAGCAATGACGTCGGATTGGCTGCGGTTAGTTAGAAAAGCTTTAATACAGGAAATAGTGGTCAACACGAAGGCACAAAATTTTGGATAGTAGTCGTTGCTGAGGAACGTGGCCAAAAGCTATGAAAAAATCTACGTGTCTGCGTGCCTTTTTCGCGCTTATTTCTGCAACGTATCACCAACTCGTTTAACTTTCAATTGCTGTAATACGTACATCTCTATCACACTGATCGCCATTACCACCAACTCCAACTAAACAATTATCCGGGCAGGCAGGAACACTAAACCAAATTCCCTCTTTTGGTTAATACCGTGTTGCAAAACATGTCCTAAAAGGTACAACAGAGCGAACTACGGTACCGTCATTGCCTGTTAGAGTTTTCTGTTTGACAGGGTCGGTGATGACATTTTTTCTTCCTGCAGCGAAAATGCACGATACTGCTGTGCGGTTTCAGGTTCTAAAACACGTGGACACGTAAAAACGCAATGCAGATTGCACTTCCCAATAAAAATTTAATCTTTTTCTGTTTAACTACTGGACCTAATAGTAGACAAGACTCTAGGCGGAATGAAGCGACTACCGTTGGCATCAGGGAAGGTTGCTCAAATTACAGGCTTGCTGAATGTTTAAATATTTGCCGTTTTTCAATGAGTAGCAGTTAAATTCGCAGTTGGAGCTCTCGCCGATGGATCGAAGCGACGATCTGATGATCGATGACTCGCTGGCTCGTTGGCCGACGGCACGTACCCACGATGGTCAACCCCAAGCAAACTCGAAATATACAATATGTACACTTTATTTACACTACGTAATTACAACTTTCAAGGTTCATGGTCGCATAAGAGGTCGGGCAAGGGCCACGTCGAGCGGGGCTCGCCTCGCGCTTTCTATCACTGTTTTCTCCCTGTCTTCGAGCTTGCAATGGCTGTAATCGCGGTGTTTAAAATGTCAACTGTCCGCCTCTGCCGGTTTCCCACACGAACTGGAGGAAAGCCTCGTTCAAAAACTTACATCGCTCTTAACTATTGTGGGGGGACAGACACTCTTGTATAAGTCCTTTCCGAGCCCGCTCGTCGGGTGAAAACAAAAGTGCGGCGAATAACAAAGAAGCTTGCGCGGTCTCTCGCACCCCTCGCGCCCAAGTCAGCCCGACCGACGGGAAAACAAACACAATACAGGTAAACCCGCTATGCCCACCGAACGATACCTAGTTGCCGGGGGGCATTAGTAAATTAAGTTAGGTGGGCCAACTTAACAGTACCTTTTGACTTTATTTCTCTCAACAGGCCGAACCCGGACAACATGCCGAGGCCTCCGCATTTTGGCGACTGAGAAAATCGCCAGCTCCATCGGCAGCGTGAAGAATCTGTCTTGGTGCATGGAGAATACAAAATATACATCTCAGAGCAGCTGCTGTTCGCTTAAATAAGGACTTGCCTTTACCGACAAGATTGCGTTAGTAAAAAATAAATTTCGAACTTTTATTGGGGCTCTGTGCATTTGCCAATTTTTGCAGCAAAACAGACATTACTTCTCCCTAATGAAATAAGTCTACAGAACTATATGCAGAAATATCCACAAAACTCGACATAACGAACCATGGCGAGTACGCATCTAAAACTACATATGAACGACAAATCATTGCAGACAGTCTGCCAAGGCTATTTAATTGACTTTATAGTCAGAAAATGCACCTTAATACAGGTAGCTTCGAAAACGTATACGTGCCATTATAAACAACTCAGGACTGTGACAGTGAGATCTAAGACCACATGCTGCCTTCTTCGTTTAGAGATTTTGGGCTGCGTTCTTTACATTTGCTGTGAATTGTTCGGTATATTTTATTTATGAGACCTTTTTTGCCTAGTTGTTACGCTTGACTATGTTACGCCATTGGCTGACCTATTCTTTTGTGATTTGATTACTGCTGCATTGATGGTTTGTATTTCTGCTGTATTGATTGCTGTGTTGACTGTATGAGTTTTCTTGGATGACCTGCTCTGACAATAATGCGCGATGCCACTTGTGGCTGCCTGGGGGTTTGTCAAGTTTTCCTTGGAACAGCTTTTTTCTCGCGCTTACAGTGTCTATATGCTCTGTATCTAATGTGACGCAAGTAAACCATTTCAATTCACTTCAATTAATATTGGCAATATCTTTGGTAAATCGGGTGGGCAAGCAGCGCTGCTTTGGTCTCGATACGGTTTCTGTCGAGATGCCGTTCCGGGTGTAACACATCACGCCAACATTCATGTCTTCCCCCTCTTCTCACAAAGCGGTCTGCGTCAGTAGTAAAGTTTTCGAAATTAGGATAAAATATCAAGAAACATCACATAGGTTGGTGCTTGTACCTGAGACAGCAAATACATATATTCATGGGCCTATCGGCATCACTGTAATAAAGTGACATGATGTACGCCTTATCACAGACTGCCCGAATTCTCCGTCGGAAAAGTGTTCAGGATCTAACAGCGTTACTACTCCGCCATTCTGGAAGACAATGAATGGCATGCGCTGAAAACTTCAGTGGAAATACTCTGGACTCATACTGACGATATGCTTAACGGATGCTTGGAAGTTATTCTTATCCCCTTAATCGAGGCAGTTTTCGTCTAGAAGCACCATGTACTAGCATTGCGAGACGTGGTAGTGTCGTTCGCAGAGGGGCAGAAGGGGCAGGTGGTCATAGGAAGATCAAGTTTCCTATATTGGATGGTGTCTGACAAGAAACGCAGGCTCTCCAAAATTATTTTCGTTAGGTCTGCCAGGACTGTTGAGGAAGTGGGATTGGGGAAAATCAGGGGTAGGAATAACTGGGAAGAACTTGAGCCCCATTAGGTGTGCGGGTAAAATAGTCTTTCTCAGTTAAACCTGTAAGATGTTACAAAACTGCTTCGACAATTGTACTCGGGTTGATTATTTGCTGGGTTAGAAACAAACCCAGTGGATGAGGCTTAGTGGTTTAGGCGTTATGCTGCGGAGCCCCAAGGCGTGGGATCGATCGTGGCCGTGGTGGGTGCCTTTCTGATAGAGGCAAAAAGCGAAAACGGCCGGGTGTCGAAATTTCAAAGCACGTTAAGAAGCCCAAACTGTCAAAATTATTCCGGCGCCCTTCACGACAGCGCACCTCATAGCCCGAGTTAGTTTTCGCCCGTAAAAAATTTTGACACAGTTAGTAACAAACCAAGACAACGATAATAAAATTTATATTTAAAGCGTATTCAACAAGGTGGGCTTTAGATGTAGGTAACCTCATGCCTGCAAAAGTGCGTGGTTGTATTTGCCTTAGGCGAGTTTTTCGCGCTGATCCCTATCATCAACAAAATATAAACGAATAATAATTATAGACTGGGCTGCATTCGGTAAGTATTCTGAAACTATGCTGAATAAACTACCCATGCCAATAGAAAGCTGATGCACGAAGAGTTTGGATAACAATATACAGGACTAATTTTTATTTTCATGAATCCACCGTCGTGGTTTCCTTGCCGCTCACTGTCTTGAATTTTCAAACCTGCTGCTGCAGCGCTATCAGATATTACCCTATATAGCGTGGTTCTCTGAGACTCGAAAATAAAGGAAGCATTATGTCATTCCCCAGCTTGCACCGAGCAACTCAATCTTTCTTTTTTTTTTATTTTTACAATCCCTTTCTGGGTCCCTTTTACTACTTCCTCAAACATCAGCGGGAAGCGTGTAGGCGATTCTAGACGCCGCAAAGCGTTTTGGTTAAAATACAGCCTCCGCTATTTTTTATCTCTGAGTTTATGCGACAGTTTTTTACTTGTTGTGGTATCCAAATCGTCGCATGCCGGCATTCCGCCAAGACCGAAGCCCTATTCGGTTAAAATATAGGAAAGCAAGGCTCGAAAGTGATGGCGCATTACGACACGTCTGCCACAACCAGTTAAAAACACGCGGCATAAAATCTACGCAGTGTGCAGATGACGTCTGCCTGCGGGACTGATCTGCTTACCAGAAAAAAAACAGCGATGTTCGTGGAGTAAAATACTGTTGAGGTTCGCCTTTCGCGAAGAGCTGAAAACAGGCTTCTTAAAAATGCTGCAAAACAGTTATCTCAGATGTGATCCTTCACCAACAATGAACCCTTATTGCAATCTGAAGGAGTAGAATTTTAAAAATTCAATGGAAACAAGAATATTTCCGATATTCAACTATTCGAATTACGTAGCTCCCCATCTCCAAAGCTCTGTCTGGCATCTCATAGAAACAAAAATATGTATGAATAGTTTATTGCCCTCAGGTTTACAAAAAATGCTACGATGGATCTGAAAAAAAATGATGGTGGTGGTCATTCATACATGACCGATGTTTGTGAGTTGACAGGTATTTCGGAAACGCCGCTAACAAAAGTTACCTCTCGAATAACATAGCTAAATGACCATGCAATTCGGTGTGGCTTCACATTTATCAGACTCGTTCTGTCCTTTCGGCATTACGGATGTGCTTAGACAAATAGTGAGGTATATCTGGCCGCATCATACAGGCAGGGTAGGCTTTTTTTTCGTCTGAGTGCCAGCTCGGACTACAAAAAGACTACATGCGGCTCCCTGTTTTTTGTTATCAAAAACAAAATTTAGGTCCCATCATTCCTCTCTCCTAACTTAGCACACTACAAAAACAAGCTAATTTTATGACAGAAACCTGACTGCCAATTAAGGTTCCGAAGGCGGTGTCGTGGCCGCGTGTTTTTAGCTCGATACGTTTTGCTAAAGCTGTTATTTATAATGTCAATAAACATGGGTGCCCATGTTTCTAATCATTGGCATCAATACAACAGGCTGTCTAGTGAACGGTCCAATACTAATTCAGCGTTTTCAAGAAATCTGTTCAAGAGTTTAAATCCCCTTTGCTGGTGCAATGCCCCTCTCGTACCTTATTGTCGGTCATGTAATGATGGACGCCCTTTTCTTTAAGTAACTCGCCTCAGCCACGAACTTCCACGAATTGCAAAGCATGATTACCGCAATGGACAAGCGGAGTAGAATTGTGAGCCAGAAAATTAATATGCAGAAAGATTACCCCACCTTCCCGCGAGGGGAACCCTGGGGGGATGCGACGCATCCTGGGGGTTCACTTGGTGTTTCCGTTGGGTTGATTCTCTAATTTCGTGAAACGTGTGAGGAACGCGTATGATGGATTCTTTATTTAACACGCGGCGTAACGTTGACGAAGTTTCGAAGTTCGGCATCGGCTGCTCGCTTCAATCGTTTGCGTTCAGCATCACGTTCACGGCGCTTCGTAGCCTTGTCTTCAGTGGTGCTAGCATTCCTGTTATCACAGTGATCGGTGCTTGTTACGGTTGCGCGGGCGATAGCAGAATTGTTAGGCTCCATTCAACGCATCGATGGAAATCGTAACGCCGGTGCTGGAACGACCGCGGCTATGACGCAACGCAATCCAACACAATCCACTTTAATCCAACCCAATCCAATCCAATCCAAGCCAAGCCAAGCCAAGCCAAGCCAAGCCAAGCCAAGCCAACCCAATCGAATCCAATCCAATGCCCCTCGCGAGAGAGCCTTCACTATCGGAGAATCGGAGAGGAGAGGGGGTAAGCGGTGGAGAGCGCAGCTCGCGCGGCGAGGAGAATGGGGGAGGGGTGTGGACGGACAACAACAACGCCGTATGGAGGGACAAGGCGAGTGAATGAGATGCAGTCGCATTTAAAACTTGGCCAAACTACACAGAGGAGCTTGTTTCCTTGACAGGAGGGTTGCACTGACGTCTTCCTCCTCTTCCAAACGCTTGCCGTGTCCGTGGCTCGCATTGATTTTTCTCCGTCACCTCCGTTCCGCCTCTTCTTCTTCTTCCCCTTTCTCTCACGAGCTCTTCTTCCGCGTCAGCACGCACCTCGTCTTCTTCTTTCCTTTGAGCCGTAAAAGCACCTCCTCACAGTTGTGTCCCTAGGTCAGAGCTACCCAGTGCCCCCTCCCACTGATCGTCGGAGGAAATTAGAGGGAAAGGGTCTTAAGGGCAGCCCCACATGGAGTGGGGTACAGTGGAGCGTGTGCCCAGGCAGGACAATTGAGGGGGGGGGGGGTAAAGGGAGGGGTGGATGTGCTGATGTACCCCTGGGCCAGGGAGAGTGTGAGTCTGGAGGAGTCGCCATGTGCGTTCCTGCACGCGGGTGAGCTGAGAATGGGCAGGGGGGTGTTTGCGGCGGGCGAGGCGGTAATGACTGACAATGCCGTGGTAAGTTGTCAGTCTGTCCCTGGCGGATCTGGCCCCATGGTAGGGAACGAGGCTGGGGCCCGCACGGATTGTAAGTTCTCGAGCGACGATGTGGGCTGCCTCGTTTCCCCCGAGGCCGGGATGAGCCGTGGTCCAAATTGCTTCCACCGGGGAGGCTGGGGAATTTTGAGTCATAATTTTGAGGGCGACTGGCGAAATAAGGAAACGAGCGAAATTTTAAACGGCCGTTTTAGAATGTGAGATTATAATCGTGGGGTCGGCCTGTGTGACACTGCTTGCGCTATTGCGTCCTCCTCCGCCTCTCCGGGATTAGGGGTGTTCCCCGTGAGGGAGTTGATGGGAGGGGTGTCGGGCCTGTTGATCACGGCTATCGAATATGCATGCGTCGTGGTGGCGGTATTCAGCAGCGTCCACATAGTGGATATCTTGGCGTATTGGAAGAAGCCTCTCCAGTGCTCGTGACCTCTGTGTTCTTCGGCCCGCGTTATATGTTGGATGTATATTGGATGTAAATAGACGTACGCGTGAAACCTTTCTTCAAAACCGGAATTCAAAGAAGGCACTTTTGTTAACACTCGTAGTCGCAGGCAACTACAGCACTGGCCTCTTCTTACGCGTCGTGTCGCTTTCGTCCCCAGCCAGTGTTTTATTCACCGCTGAGGCGAGGTTCTCGATGGCAAGGAGAACGCCACCACGTAATGTCTATTGTCATCACGCCCGAGAATAGGGTTCAAACGAGGCAGATGACGCTTGCTGGTGTTTTTTCTTTTTTTTTTTTTGTGACATGCGGGTGCAGTGGCACAAGCCATGCCATGTCTGTGCCGACGCAGCACAGACATGGCGGTTTCTAATGTTTCGAAGCGAAGAAATCGGCCGCTAAGATTTTAACTGAATCCCAGCCACACACTATCTTCAAAATGTAGACTAAATCCTTAGGTGTGAAGAGTTAAATGATGCTGAAAACCTGGTGTTGTGAGCACCAGATGACCCCAGAATTATACGTGCACGTGTGGAACACGACTTTCGAACGACAGAGTGCCAAGAGTAGAATTTAGAGAAAATAAGCACGAGTACTAGAGTAAAAACAAGCACGAACCTGGATGGCTTTATAATGAAGCAGGGAAATGTCCGTTTGTCTGGTGTTTGGCGGGGCTGTCGGATTCATTCCTGTCTTGGGTTAGGGAGGAAAGAGCTTCAACTTCGTGTGCACCACAAGTTCTTTCACTACAAAAAAGTCAATGAAAAAACATTCGGCGTAGTGGAAATTTAGGCACCAGCTAAGCATGATTGACCACCAGGTATACCAACGAAGTCGAAGTATAGAAGGATGCCGTCCAGTGGAAACCATCCCCAATAGCAGAAAGAGCCAAGCCCACGCATGAAAAATCACCAGTGGCCAATGTGTCCGAGCTTGGCAATACCTGGGCCGGCATTATTGGCTGGTGTTTGGGAAAGTTGACAAGCGAACAATTGGCCAAGCTCTGGAAGGCCAATATTGCACAATGCTCGGCAAACCATACTCCGATGATAATGGCGATGCGTGTGCCCCATGCTATTTTCATCCACATTTCTGGGTTTCTGGCCCGTCCTTATGGCCAATGCCTACTCTATGAGTTGCCTCGCGGCCCGATTTCTGCTTTATACATGCCATCATACAGAAAATTATTTATTGTTCACGCATTAAATAATTTTCTGTACAATGGCATGTATAAAACAGAAATGAAGCCGCAAGGCCCAACAAACGAATAGCATCCTCTTTGGGGAGCATTTACCTGACGTTCCAAATACAACTTGGCAACAAAACACACCAAGCCTTTCTGTTTACTTTTTTTATTATGCACATCAAATTTACAACGAGGAACCTGACTTAGCAGTGGCAAGAATACGAAATAATTTTGTTCATAACTTAATTACAAAAGCATAATACAAACACAATAGTAGAGAAAAATAAAAAAAAAGCTCATGAAGCAGGAACCGATGTATGCTTGGTTTAGCTGTTTGAAATGCCTACGAAACGGAAGTATTCAGGTGTAAGAAAACATGACTCGCTTCCTCGGAAATTCGCCCATCTGGCAAGATAACAGTATGTAGTTCAACAGCACTATTGTAGAATATTCCAGCTTGGAATACTTGTCCTCTCTGTTGTATCCGCCACTCGTCCCCGGGAAACACCTCTACGTTGTAGCGGCTGTAATACAAAAAAAAAATCACGCCATATCCACGGAATAAATGATGATAAGTGGGGCGAAGCTCGAGAGGGGGAGATCATCGGTAACCGTAACTCTCCCGTGAAAGTTCGCCCATTACATCATTAAGAAAGACGTAAGACTGTGTGCGTACATTGTACAAATCAACTTTTATTTTCGGAGCCAATGCTCCCAGGCCCAGACCTGGTGAAAGACCCCGCGCCATCGAGGACTACCCCGACCTCCACCACAATTTGTCACGTAGGATGGGACACAACGGTAAAGAAAGAACTTTTATTTAGGGCGAACTTGTGCCCGAACAAGACGAGAGGAAACGAGCAAAGGTCCTTGCGTCTCGTTCGATCTCCGAGAACGACTGCCTGCGTTCGTGGCGTGATCTCTTGCGTGATCTCCCCCTCGCAGTGCACGTGCGCTCGCGCCTCCGTGGCGAACACAGACAAGCTCGCGCTCCCGGTGCCGAGTTTGCGCTGCCGGTTGCAGCCGGTTCTTGCGCGTGCAACGCGGCCCACTTTGCGACATCACCGAAAGCATGCGGCGGTCACGTACCACGAGACACAAGGGATGGACAGACCCATGGCTTTAGGAGCTTCGCCCCTAAAAATATTCCCTGCAATAGTAAATGTACAAGGTGGCTAAATACAGTATACATGTACTTAGCGCACTCCTTAATGCATGCAACTGTGATATATTTAGCCTAAACATTTAGCTTGAGAACACTCGCACTCAAACATGAAACGTACTGCACTTAACTTATTCCAATTTATTTTTCAATACTATGCTTTACGTCAGCAGAAACTTGACTCGTTATTAAGAAAACAGAGCGAAATTCCACTGAGAAGAAGCTTCATAAAAAGTCAAAGAGACGAGGCAACACGCCAGCATTTCCTTGAAATTTTTTGAAGTTGCCTGAAAATCGCGACAGGAATATCACTGCGTCAACGTTTTATTCTTATTTTTATTTTCTATTTTTATTTTCTTATTTTTATTTTCTAACAACGCGATATCTGAGACTACAAGGCAAAACATTATAAAATTGGTCGGCAATGCACGAACATTCGCGTTGTTTCGCAAGACATTTTCGCCAAAATGCACCTAGATGAGCAGCTGTGACCTTTTAATGCATTATATCCTTAGGGGCAAACAAATAAAGCGAAAATTTCGAGCGATGCTACAAACCTTACTGATTGATGTTGCTGTCGGCGTCGCTTACTTTTGCCTCCTAAGACCCGCCAGAAGCTAACAGAACCGATGGAGAAGCCCAGCGGCAGTGTAATTACTTTGTCACTCAGCGATATCTCTACGTAACTCCCGAAAATATTGAAACGAAAGTTTCATTTAAAGCTAACGTTTAATGACGCCAGCTTAATACACCCATAGCTCTCGTACTGCACACGAGTATTGCTTCAACACACGCTGAACGTCGTCAACCTACAGTGGGAGCACGGTGGCTTGTACGGAGAACACAAAGCCGGAAAGAGGATGTCTAGAACTGGGGTCAAACAAATAGAAGCACATCTACGTGTTCGCTTAATTCTTCTCAAGAAACAACAAGACTAAGCAGCACTCAAGCGAGTCAACCGTTATAAACGAAACCTGAGGTTTAGGCGGGAACGAGCGCGAGCTCTCCCGTACCGCGTACTCAAAACTGAAAATGTGACTCGTATTTTCAGCGGCCGGCTGGAGTTCTTTTACAACAGGCAAAACAGCACGTAGTCCGTCGGACACCGTAGCGTTAGGACGCACAAATGATCAACTCCTAGAGAACGTGTTACACTACCTCCCACGCTAAATTTTGAATACGCTGCACTCTAGTTTTTGAGGCTGGTGTTCCGGGACGCGGTGCTGTGGCACTTTAGGTAACTACTTTTTGCTGCGTTGTTGCCTGTTCAACGCGCTAATCGTTATGTTTCCACATGCCTGGCGCTAGGCATGTGCTTGGCCAATAACCGCTTTTATGGGTCTGCTAAAGTTCGGCCTCCGTGGGTTTTCCGTGTGACGCTACTTCCGGTCGCCGTTTCCTTGGCGCTCAATCAATCTTTCAGCCGAGTTCCCCATGAGTGGCCGATAGCTTGGAAGCCAATGGGTTCCCATGGAAGCCATTACAATGGGTTCCCATGGTCCAATGGAAGCTATGGGAACCCATGGGGTTTCCGATAATTGGCAATTGGCTTCTGCTGCGTGGGATAATGCTTTCCTATGCAAGCCATCTATGCAGATCTAAGTGCCCAAGAAAATGGGTCCCTTGTGCATGGAATGCTAGAATCAAGGTCGAAGCCAAAGATGGTATTCACTTAAAACTTCAGAGGGCAATTTCTTCGCTTAGCAGCACTAAAAACCTCTTTACTGTGCCCACTGAGGCTGCGCATGCGCTTGGCACCCGTATTTCGCAGAAAGAAAAAAAATCGCGCCAATCCACTCCGTAAATGTGGTTGGAAAGCAAAGCTGTAAACGACACCCATAACGATTACCCATGCGACGTCACTTAAATTCACTCACATCGCTCTACAAATAGTAAAACCAGAGAAAAGTCAAATGCACTTAACCACACCATTTATTACTTCAAAGAGATATTCTTGTTAAGGTTAAATTAATGCATGAAGCATGAACGGTGCTTGGTTGAGTTGTATTAGTGTAACACAAGAGTGGAAACTTTTTTCTATAAAATTAAAGTAAGCTCCAACCCGGTGTTAGACGATCTGTCTTCTCCGTCTCTGCGCCGCGGAGGGGGGCGACGAGATTTGCGGCAGAGAAGGTGGAGGAGGAAGAAATACTTTCGTTCACATTTCTGAACGGCCCAGAGTGCAGCCCTGCGGAGTGATTCCTTCTGTGGGGCCCATATGCAGTCCGCGCGGCATGTGTTCTGTCCACCCGCTGAAGCTGGGTAGGTAGAGAGGGCCTGGACAGCCGCATCTCCCATTGCTCTTCTTGAGTAGTTGACGGAAAGAGAGGAGGGTGCTCAGGGTCGCACACGCCGATTACGGGGCGGAGTGTTCCTACTTCTGAGCAAAATTTACATTCTGCGGCGTAGCGATTCGGATACACTAAGTGAAGACGCGTAGGCAGTGGGAAGGAGCCCGGATTGTATGAGCCGTAGGGTAGTTTGTGATTCTCTGGAAAGGTCAGGGTAAGGCGAAGGTACGGTCTGTTTGAGAAGGCGATAATGCTGAGTTATCTCCCTCAACATGACAAGCGGGTGACTGTCCTCGTGCAGCTCCATAGCACGGGAGGTAAAAGCGCAGGCTTGTTGGGTGGGCGTATTTGTTGCCCTCCATTGAAACGTGAGGGGGTGTCTAGATGAGCTGAATGGAACCGTTTGGGGAGTGGTTTTTTAGCACGCGCAGTGCACCCAACCCTACTGGTAATTCCAGTAGGCTTGCTGGGAATCGATGACTACCCTCCGAACCCCAGGTTGAGCGAGAGCCAAGGTTCTGGCTGCCTCTTCTGCTGCCGTCATTTCTTGGGTCCTAAGCGAGGTACACGCAAGGAGGTTAGTTTTGGAGGTAGCCACGATGATGGCGTATTGCTGCCCTCGATGTTTGTAGGCGTCTGTGTAGATAACTGCATGATCCCCACAGAGGGTGGTGTTTAGCGCTTGAGCCCGTGCGTTTCGGTGACCCTCGTCATGTGAGGGGTTCATATTTCTAAGCAAAGGGAGCATCTTTAGTATTAGTCGCCAAGAGTCTGGGAGTACGTCATGCGGAGTGACATTCTGGGCTGCCCAGCCAATCTGGTGAAGCATGCAGTTACCCATCGCATTTCTGAGTCGGACCTTCTGGTTAGAAACACGGCCTTCTATCAGCTCTTCCACCGTGTTGTAAAGCCCCGTGCCAAGCAGCCTCTGTGTGGACGCACTCATGAGAAGACCAATGGCCTGCTCGACCGCCTTTCTAATCATGATTCTAATGACTCTATTCTAATTCTAATCATGATCTAATCATGATCTAGTAATTCTCCCCCGCGCCTCCACCAAAAATGTAGCGTAAACGTAGCGACTGGTCAACAGTAAGGGGCATAGTTTAATAAGAAAAGAGACCAAAAACCATATAGCAGTCTAATGGCGACTCTGCTTGCTGAGGGAAGCCCGCGCGAGAAAGTCCTCTTGCTCTTTTAGCCGGGGTGTTCCCGTGCACACCCAACCTCGCGCGAACGAGGGATTGACGGCACCGCCCTGCGCTTCTTGAGTGCCTCAGAGTTGCCTTCTAATGACTTGACTGTGGCAATATACAGCATCTCTATGTTTTCCTTGTCGAGAAGAAGACAGGTGGATGACGTAAGTAACTCTCGAGAGGACAAAAGCTTCAATGAATCGAAAGGTACCGGTGTCACGCGTCCTGACCGGCAAAGAAGAAGGACATAGGAAAGCGAGGCAGGCTTTGCAAAACAAACATTTATCGCTAGCACACACCTATACACCCGAAGCACAGCAAACAGTTCCACACGAACTAATAAACTACCGAACACTCCACAATAAATTATCTACAATGTCAAGACAGATATACCTTCAATATCTGGATGTTTTGATAAGAGGGTTCATTAGGCACAAGGCGTACCTACGTCATTGGCGCTTACGTGAGAGTCAAAGTATTGCAGTAAAGAGCGGTTGCCCCCTTGCTGCCGTAGCGATGTTATGCTACCGACGAACGTGCGACCCGGTTCGTGAAGTTTGCCGTTGTAGGTAATAACTCTGTGTTGTCGTCGTAATGTATGACTCGATTCCTAGAACGTTGCCCTCGTGGCCTTGTGGCTTGATTCTCGGCGTCGCCGTTGTGGGGACCGTCGTGTCGTAGGATGACGGTGCGATGCCGCTTCCCGAATGCACGCGCCCGTCGCCGCTGGAGCCGCCAAGGCGTGGGTTTGCGCAGCGTCGGGAGACCGGAGCCGAAGCGTCGTCGGCCCGCTCCCGTCCAGGCTTGTGTGGCGACGTCGGTGCCCTGGGTAGCGTCACCCCAGGCTTCGCTCTTCGGGAGCCCGATGTCCTCTTCCGCTCCCACCTGGATCTCTTTTTTTTTCTTTCTCTTCTTCCATCTTTTTGTCTGGGGTGTTATTGCGGGGTTGACCTCGACTCATGACAACCGGATTCCTGTAGGCCTCGCTTCTTGGTGGCAACGCGCCTGATCATGTGTATGATTTGATTAATTCTGTTTTTGAGGCGCTGCAAGGAGACGTCACTCTTGGTGTTAGCCTCGAGATGTAGGCCCGGGATCTTGATGCTGGGGTTTGGAGTGATGGACTGGCCACCAAGGAGTATTTGAATGTATTCCTTGGTTTGGCGTTATGGCGGACGACAAGGAGCTGTGATTGTTAACGTGAACACTGGAGGCCACAGGCTTTAGCACATTGGCGTACTAGAAGTGAGATTTCATGCATTGGTTCGAGCTTCCTTAAATTTTTGTAACTCTTAGCACGTGAGCAAGGTGCGCACAGTGCCGCTAGACGGGCGTGAGTGGTCGCGTGACACTTTCAAGTGGTATTCAGCGAGAACGCAGGGGGTAAACCAGTAGATGTGCTTGGTGAGTACACCACCTGTCTTCCCAGTCTTCGCGTGGGCTCGTAGCTAAATCGGTAAGACAACGGGCTGTCTCTTCGTTAGTCTATTAGTTCCAGGTTCGATTCCCTGCGGTGCCAGTAATTTTTTTTATTTGTTCGCTGGAGTTTTCTGGTTACACCAACGGTCGCGAAAGAACCCTTGGGGGGTAGAGGTAAAAAGCTTCGCTTTAAAAAACATTATCGTGCATTATTTGCCACTTTTAAACCATGTTATCGGCGGTGGCGTCAACGGATCCGTTATTAACTGCACGCATGTCATACTCTGGCGCTCTACTGGCCCTTGAGGCCTTCGCATCTCCGGAGAAGAAAATCGCTGCTGCAAAATAAAGCGACGCAGGGCGCATAAGGCCGACGATGCAGTTGCCTTCGACCACGCATATTGCCTCAAGTTCCCTCTGATGCAAGGTTGACTGCAAAAACCAAATAATGGCTTCGAAGAAATGCTTCCCTCGTACGCCGATTTAGATACGACGGCAGCGCAGCAGCTATTGCATGTGGGGCCGTCGCCCGAGCCACACTTTGCTCGCGTGGCCCAGCTGGCACAAGCGCTGGTGAATCGGAAGCGGCTTTAGAACAGATCACCTAAGTTTTACTCCAGTGTGGCAAAATTTTGAGGCAACAAATCTTTGGTGACAATGCGATATCAGTTGCATACGCATGTGACTTGATCTATTACGGCGCCGTTGCACGCATACGTAGGCTCCGAAGTTTTTACAGCTCTACCTAGTCGTGTGATGATTTCAACCGTGTCTGGCAATAAGTATATCGTAGGGTGCGGCACGTAACATTATGTGGCTTTGAGGCATTGCTTCGCTCTCGGTGGGGCATCGTTTGGAACCTCGAACAGCTCCATGTTCCAATGTGCTGTGCTTTCACGGGCGCCAGCACAAACAGGGGCTGCCACCTCGTGGTGCCCGACGCAACCAGTGCGTCGTCGCCTTACAATACGAACGCTTGGACTAAACCATGGCTCCGCCCGCGCATTGTTTCCCGCCTACGTGCCACTTCAGTGAATACAGGCTATAGTGGAAGGAAGGGGTGTTACTATTTGCCAGCAATTAGAAATTTCAGCAAACGTAATTCAGAAGTTACTGCAACCGAAGAAAGTATACTAAATATGTGTTCTTTCAAGTGAGCAGCGACAGCACCAAACCCGAAAGAAGCTCAAAAAAGGCGCATATGGAGTCGAAACTGGTGAGGGGCTGCTTGGCTTTCTGGTGAAGAACACAGCTTAATTCTAAGGCCAGAAAGCAGATATTGATGACGGAGCTGTGGTCGAACATTATTCCTTTAAAATTGAAGAGGGCACTAAATCTACCTGTAATTGAAAAACAAGCCTTGGTAATCACATTTTTGTTATATGCTATGCACTCAGCTTACATAGCTTCAGTGTCTGCCTGCATCAAGATAATCAGCCATTTTTAATTTCCTTTGAATAAAAATAAAATCAACAAAACAGTACGAAAGACATGTAGACTATGACCACAGAATGTTGGTGTTTATCTGGAATCAGGCATGTGATTTAACGTTTCTTTTCTTGCTTCCTTAATTTCTTCTTCGAAAGGAAATCGTGCATATGAGTGCGCATCCCATGAGATATGGGAGAAAGTTGTCTTTGGATAGTGGTGAAGCATTTTCACTGGTCATATTTTTCCCGATAACTTGCAGTTCCAGAACAGCTTGTCCCATGCACCGAAAAGTGACCTAAATGAAGGACCCAGTTCACTTCCAAGCTGAGGTAGTTGCTAGATAAATTTCTAGAAGTGTGATCTTTGGTAATGTCAAACATCAAGCCCATCTGGAAGTTTTTCAAATGCAATGAATTTGAACATTATTTTTTGGATGCCTAAAAAAGGTGTTTCTGCAGAGGGTAATTTTTTTAGAATTATTCAGTGCCTAATTACTTTAACATGTTAGTCTTGAGGGAGTCAAGTTTAGTTTAATAATGCAATTCGCAGCAGAGGTAAGAAATGTTTGAAAGGAACTATCCACTAAAACAACCGCTGTGAAGTCGCATATAGGTGTATATGAGTGGAGATCAGGCCGCACTGCGTGTGGTGTTTGTGTGTGGGTCTGTGCATCTGTGTTTTATGGTGACAATTTTGCACAGTGCAAACCGGGTCGGCTTGGTGGCATAAAATGGACGTACAGAGCTACATGCATATATTTATACTTAAGCTGATTGTAAAGCACTAAAAACAGATGAGGATAAATTAATCGACCAGATTTAGGAAAAACCCCTAAGGTGGATTACGTTTCTGCACAGGAACGGTTGACATCCGCCTGAATGCCACAAAGGAAAGCTATACTGCCGTCTCGAAAACTTCGCACTTACAGGAAAATTCGTCCTGGACCGCGACGAATTTTTCTGCAACTGAGAAGTTTTCAAGGAAGCTGTATGGTTTTTTTGTAGCCACATAGCTACATTCAGGGGGATTTAAAACGTTCATCTGCTGAAGATTTTAGCTCCATGACAGTGGCACTCACGAAAAAAAGTACGCTTACGTCACTGACAAGTCAGTGCACGTGTTTTTTATCTTGCTCTTAGAAATGCAGGCATGTGTTTCTTCTTAACTTTGTCTCTTTCCTTATCACTATTTTTAATTTTGCATCCTTTTTGTAGTCATGTAAAGTTTTTTGTTTCTTCGTGAATCCATAACTTTGTTCCATGTTGACGGCTATGTTTTTGTATGTTGTACATGTATGTTGTACAAATTTATGTTGTACATGTACTTTAAATTACCTAGTCGCGAATCAAATATTGCAAGACTGCCTGACTTTTTCATTTGTGTTCTTTTTACTGGGCACTGGCATGTGGACGCGCCTGGAAACTCGGGAATAAACTGGACAGGAAAAATGCACTTAGTGTAAAAAAAACACATGTTCATTGTCAAACCGCTGCATTCATTGGTGTCCACGTATAAGCTGTACGTTTAACCAAATACAACATGGAATCGCATGAACGCTCTTCTATGTTAGTATTCGAAAGATTATCTTGTGTAATTTAAGACAAGACATTGCCCCCTTTTGCTTTAGAGGCTTTTTGTTGTCAATATTAGAGAAAGATGAAGTAGCAATACAGCAGCACTGTTAAATTACGGAGATTAATCTTTTTCATTTATGTAAAGGTGTAAAAGCAGGTGGGTCCATTATGTTACGGACCTTACTCTTTGTCATAAACGGAACGACTTAATAACAAAACGGTGCATCCGTTAAATTGCAGAGGTTACATTTCTTAATTTTGGGAAACTTGTCATCACAGTACGGCGACTTCGTGAAATAATGAACTCGATGTTCCAAAAATTACGGACTGCCAGTTTTATTATAGTTTCAGCAGTCCGTCCGTTCCGTCCGGTACGTAGTTAACGTGTTCACCGGGACCCGTCTGGGCAGTCCGGCATTCGTCACGGTCAACGTTTATAGATACTTTTTCAGTTTCTGAATTGCGCCTTCCAAAGCGGGCGCGACCCTAGGCGCTGAGAGGACGCTCCGGTCGGGAGTTGCGCTGTGTCGGCGGCTGCGGCGGCGGCTCCGACGGCAGCGTTAGCGGCGTGCGCGGCCTATCCGCTGGGCTCAAAGTTGCGGCCGCGGTTAGTTGCGTGTCTGCTCTACGAGTTTCGTCTTTTCGCTTGCGCTTGTCTTTACCCTTGCGCGAGAAATTTGCCTTTTAAGTGCATTCGGTTTGGGATGCTATTGAACAGGGCGCGCGGCCCCGGGTGCAAGCATTTCATGACTCAGTCAACATGATGTGTTTTCTTCCATGTGCTAGGCTTGGTGCAATGCCGACTTGCTTCAATTCGCAGCCGGCTGTATGAGATATTACAGCCCACTTTAGCATTTATGCTTGTGAGGAGGCTGGGCCCATACATCGTTCATGGCGCACGTGCCCTTTACAAAATGTACAACTGTGAGGAGGAGGACGGAATGTGAATAGCTCCTCATGCTAAAGAACTATTATTGAAGCAAAACAGACTAGTGAACAAAAACAAAAATTCTTAACGCTAACAATATAACCAGACAACATCCAATTCAAATCTCAATACAAAACTAATTTATCCAGGATTTCGGGTTAGCTTTAACCGGTGGAACAATCTGATTTCTTTGAAACTACAATTGGATACGCGGATGTCTTTCATAAAGAAAGCATAGAATTGCTGCGCATGGCTATCAGGAAATATCATTCGTGCTGCAACGAATTTGCACGATTGGCATGACAAGCGAAATCGTGTGCCCACTTGACAGCTACTGCTACGTGAAAATTCATTTAGAATGCTGTCGTTCTCATTGGTATTTTAGCCCCCGCTAAAAATCACTGGGCATACGTACATCTCTTTGCATAATAGGCCCGTTTCAAATAAATCGCAAACTGGAATAGCGCGGCAACAACGTTGAGCAACTTCCGAGAACAGTTATTTCTTTTCGAGTACGCAGCCAGAGCTAGCTGTTCACAATCCGAGATTCCGGGGCGGAACGCTACGGGAGGGCCAGCATTTAATGCATGAGGGCGAACGAGTCCAACAGCGAAAAAAATCACTTGACCACCAACCTTACGTAACGTGTTAGGCAACGTAGTTTTGTTATTTCTGCCATTTTTTTTTTCTCGCGCGCGCGCGCTGTTTTTGCACGGCGTTGCACGCGCGCTCCGGCATGTTGACATTCTCATGTGGTGCTGATTATTCTTCTCCGTGCCTGCTCTAGGTTCAAGCGCACCGAGCTTTTCTTGAGGGCTGACATCCCGGCGCTCACATGCGGTTTCAGTTATGCTTTCCTTCCGAGCGTGGGTGGGCGCACACATCTGGTAATTGTGTACATACTTGGAAGCAAACTGCTACAATAAACAGAACGCAACAAAATTTTTTTGGCCCCTTCTAGTGGTTCTTCTGAATCCATTCCTCCAGAAGAGCATATACGCGTGCTTGGGTAGGCTGAATAACTGCATTTCTCTATAGAGAAGAAGAGGAACTTGGAAGAAAGAGGAAGGAAGAAACTTGTTTCTTTCTTTCGTTTGCGTTTGTTTTTTACCCCTGTGCGCGAACCTTGCCCTTTCAGTGCGTTCAGTTTGTGACGCTATTGAACAGGGCCGATTACATCGAGGATTTCGTTGACTCCGTCAATACGTCTTTGATGAGCCTGGCTTACCGAAATACCAACGTTCTCCACACCTGGCTGTATGAGCAGATACAGAAGCAACACACAGAAGCGTCACTTTTTAACGCCGCCATCGGATCCATATTTCCCCGCGCGGTCAAAGATCTAAGCAAAACGCGCAAGGTATGCGGACTTCATTTTCTTGAAAAGGACGTTGCGAAGACGTATAGGTATCATTAACGTAAAGTCGTCGTGATCGACCGGGCTTACACTGAACGAAGGTGCAGTTTCCATCGACTTTCCCAACTTTTCCAGCAACCTGTTTAGGAAGCAGACTCTTCGGCGATCTCCGAAAAAAATTGGCCGCGTATCTGCTCTTTTCGTTGCAAATGTTGTCAAAAGACGATAGTCTTTGTAGAGATTTGCCAAAGAAATGCCCCACCCCCCCTTCGCTTTCCCGCTCACCTTTCATGCTGTTTCTGTACCGTCGCGCTCATCCCAACGTAAACAAACTAAAGGTGTGCGCACAGCGATTTGAGTTTACAGCGTTCCACTGCTACAGGCCGGGTTCCTCGATGCCAGCGCTGCAGTACGGCGGAGACGCGCGTGAATGGAGGCGGCCGACTACAAGTTTATAGAACCGCTTGGCCGTGCTCCACGTGCGTTCCAAGCAGAACGTAGAACCTAGCTAGTGGAACATTTCGTTGCTGTGGCTGCGTGATTTTTTATATGCCGCCAGGAGGCGGCAGATTTCTACAGTAGATGTAGAATATCATTTTTTATCGAAAAACCAAGCATCCATGAATTTTTAAATAAAGGAACACTGTAAACATCCCTTGTGTACTAATTTCCTGTCTTATATTTGCGTAATGCCTTGTTCTTGTTCAACAAAGTTGACAAGTATGAACATATAAACCAGGCTTATACGTTTACAAGTATATAAGACTATTGCGCAGTAAGCAGTTTACTTTGGCCGGGTGGCTGAATCGAGTTACAGACAGACATACAGACGGACAGACCAAAATTTCTGAGTTTAAGTAGCCCAAGAAAGACTATCGTCTTTAAAAGAGAAAGGCAGCGTCTGCGCACGAGCTAGGTGATTACAAAAGGAGTGCACTTCTCCGTGGAGCGACAAGAGTTTTGTCCAACCATGAGGTGCCTGTTCCCCTGCAGTGCACCGATTTTGCTCAGATAGTACTGAATAGAGAATACTGCGGCAACACGGCTCCCAGCCAACTGGAAAACGGCAGCACTCGAAAAAGAACCGAGGCAGCGTCGGCAAATTGTTTTTTACGTGGCCGGAATGAAAGCGGGGGCCTACACTGAAGAGCGTTGTTGTGAGGGATGATATCACCTATGTTGTCCACGAAACGGAAAGCTGCTCCAACAGTCATGTGAGGAAATATCATTCGTGATGCAATAAATTTGCGCAATTGGCATACCAAGATAATTTGTGTGCATGCTTGACAGCCACTGCTACGGGAACGTTCATTTAAAACACTGTCGTTCTTGATATTTTAGCCACCGCTCAAATCCCTTGCATAATACCGTCCGTTTTAAATAGATCTCGAACTGCGACGGCCGCAACAAAATGATGAAACGTCCGCCAACAGTTATTTCTTTTTCAGTACGCAGCCAGAAGTGGTGAGGACCGGAGATGCCGAGCGGAACGCTCCCCGCTAGCAGACGACGCTCGCTTTCCTAGCGCAACTGGCAACCGCAGCGCCGTGGTGGCGAGAGTCGCGGCCGGCCGCCTTCTCTCCATGGCCGCGGCGGGGAGATATAAACATTGGTCACGGTAGGGGGATTAGTTCCGCTGGCCTGCCTTCGCCATGTCCGCGCCTCCTCGCCCTTCCGAGCGCGCAGGCGCAGACCGGACCCGGCAAACCCGGTAACAACGTAACGAACGGAACGGAGGAACTGCTAAAACTCGCTATTAAGTTCTTTCCGTACTACGGAACGTCCGTTCTAGACATTCTCTTAGTTTTCTAAATTACGGAAAGCTGGTTGGCTACATTGTAGCAGCAGCTTTCTCCGCAAACTTGGCCGGTATTTACAGTGCAGCGTTTGTCGGTTTTGCTTTTTATACGCCCGGTTCTGAAAGAATAAACTGAGACGCTGGCTTGCTGAGGAGATCCACTGACGTCTAGACTTTCGAAAGGCACGCCACTGCCATAGCTACAGAAAATACGGGTAGCATGAAGCTCACCTGACCAAAAAGGTCGCTTAAGTCGTATTAGAGTCCTTCTTCGCCTTTTTAATACTACTCTAAGCTGGAAAACTGTTTACCATGCGTTCCTCCAACAACGGTGACCTGACAGGGATGCGCAAAAGTTAGGCAACCTTGTAATCTTTTAACTCCGGAAACATTAGGTCGCCGACAGGAGCATTAATACTCCATTTCCGAATTTTCTACATAAAAAACTATTTCATATATAGGTATACAGGTATACATTGCTCGGGGGGTCTGGGCAAGTGGTTGTACTTTCTTGTGCGCCCTGGGGTTGTCGAGTTAATCAAATTTCAGCGATGCTATCAGTGTCACCCTGACCCGTCGTCCTATTTCTGGCCCGGTATGGGTGCGGTGTTTCGGACGTAGCGCTGAGCTTATTCATTTTTTTCCACTTCGTAACTTAGTGTCCGATGCTGCCGAAGGTCTTCTTAAGCTTTGCCAGAAATTTTTGACCATGCCTAGAGCATAATGTCTTTCTTTCAAATTTATCCCCGCTGAGTGGGCGGTTGGGCTCGTGGGGTAATTGTCAACCAGCTGCATTCATTGGTGCCGAAGCCTATAACATTACGTTCAACCAAATACAACATGGAATCACATGAACACTGTTCTATATTAGATTATATTGCTTGGTGGCAGGAGGCGCGAGAAGATATATTTGCAATATTTACAGAGGACACCACACCGTGACAGTAGGCTTAAGCACAGCAAAAAATCATCCTACCAAAAACTCTACCTTTTACTTGTTATCTTAGGCTCATCCAGATTGTCCTCGTCATGGAATTGACCATACACCCCGTTGCCCATAGGTCGGCAAAACAGAAAGAACTCACTCAAACTCAATCACATTTTTTTTATTTACGCTCTACTCAATCAAACTCAGACTCAAAAAGTTCGTCTGTTCACAAAATCACTCGTACTCACTCATCAAATACTCATTTGTAATCGTACTCACTTGTACTCAAACTCATTTGTCCTCACGAGTATTCGTGCTCAATCTGTACTCATGAGTACTGAATCTGTACTCATGAGTACTCACTCTGTACTCATGAGTACTCAATGAGTACTACTGCTCATGAGTACTACTCATGAGTACTACTCATTCTGCACTCGCAAGTACTACTCATTCTGCACTCACGAGTACTACTCATTCTGCACTCATGAGTACTACTCATTCTGCACTCATGAGTACTCAATCAGTACTCATGAGTACTCAATTTGTATTACTCACGAATAATCAACTTATCTGCACTGTTAGCTAGGTCGTAGCTAGAATGAAAGACTAAGTAGAAAAAATAAATTGTTTAATTGATTAGAAAAACCCAGGTTACATATAAATCAGGACAGAGGAAGAAAACGTCTGACGCGGTGCACTGTCGTTGGGCGACTTACTGTCCGAAGGCAAGTACACTGTGCATGTGAGAAAGCGAAACGGAACGTAAGCACTCGCGTTGCGCCTGGCGTCTCGTCTTGTTCTCAGGCCGGGTCGGGCTCAGGGGAGCTCGGGGCTTGTCGGTGCGGCCGTGGCCGTAAACTGCGTTTTTCTGCGTATCTCCGGGTGGCAGCTTTTGTCGTCCGTTTTCGTTTCCGGGCGCGCTAATACGTATATTAATCGTGCTCTGAATCCGAAATGCGCCTGCCCCCAGGCACAATGAAGCGTTCGCGTAGATTGACGTCCGTTCGTATCCAGATCACTGTCCGCTTGTTCACAGATGCTCGATGCTGGCGTTTGTTTTTTGTTGTTCCAGATACTAGAAACTTCGTTAAGAGGGTGTTCGTCTCGTTGAGTTTCGGTGAATTTCAAATCTGCTTGATTTTATTGTGTGTGTGCCGTGGGATTCAGTTCGTCAGACCTGAACTTGACAGCACGGCGTTGCGTTGGTTGCGCTGCTTCCGTCGGCGATTGTGTTCGTGTAGCTCGTCGCGTGCTTGATGCATGTGGGGGCGTAGTCGTCTGGTTTGTCCGGTGGCGAGCTGCGCTGTGTAGGGATGGCATAGTTCGGCGCGTTGAGGACGTTTGAATTGACGCGTGCGTTGCGTATGGTGCGGGAGCCGTTTGGCTTTTCGTTTAGTGTGCGGTAGCGGGGCATGGCTGATCGGTCAAAGTCGTTGCGGCTCCGTGCTCGCAGTCGCCGTGGTTGTTTCGGAAGTGAAACCGTTGTGGTGGGAAGCGGGCGTAGTTCGTGCCGTCCGTTCGGTCCCACATTCGTCGGCGTCGCAAGCGTGACTTCATCGTCAGGGCATTCGATGCTTCGTCTGGATCGGGTTCATTCGTTGCCGTTCTTGCCGTGTCCGTGTCGTCGCTCATCAAGACCTCGTCTTTTGCCCGTTGTTTCGAGAATGCTATAATCGCTATCTCTCCCATACAAGCAGGATATCCGTTTATCGTGAGTCCGCTTGCTCGCGGTTGCGTCCTCTTGTACGAAATGGTGTTTGTCGTGTGAGTCTCGATCGGAGCGCGGGTGCCGGTGATCTTGTTAATTCTGGCTCGGACATGCCGTGTGCGCTGGCCGTGTCTTTGCTCGTGGACGGACCTACTTGCACGAGTGTCATGTCGTTCGTCCGCTGGACTCGGGCGGGAGCAGCGGGTGTCGGAGAGCTCGTACTTTCCGGTAGGGTTGAACCGCGTGCGCTGGGTCTTTTGTTGCTTGTGGCCAGGTGATTTCTGCGGTTGTAACATTCGCTGGCCAAGTCCGGATAGCACCTGCAGTGGGAGCGGAGGATGTCGCGAACAGCAGTTTCCTTCGTGTGTGCTGCGGCTTCGTGGCGTTCCGTGCGTTGTGCATTTCGTTCTCCGTGGTCAGCTCCACTGGTTCAAGTTGGATGTCGTTCGTCACTTCTGGTGCTTTTCTTGCGCTGTGCGTCTCGTTTTATCTATGCAACTCCCCTATAATTGGGGTGCGGTCGTTCGCCACGTATGGTGCATTTCGGGCGCCGTGCGTCTTGCTCGCTTGTCGTGGCCATATCCACCAATCCGGATGCGATGTCGTTGGTTGCGTGGACCCGCGACGGGACAGCACGTGCGGAAAATGTACGTACCGGCTCCGTTGCGTTCCGTGCTCTCAGCGTTCCGTTCGTGTACGTCTGTAGCGGAAGAGCGGGAGCCAGGAACGTGGTGCCTTCTGGCTCGTGCGCGCTGCGTACGTTGCGCGTCTCGTTGCTCGTTGCTGGAATGACCTGCGCGTGGGCGATGTAGCTCGTGGGCGATGTAGCAGAGCAACGTATGTTTGTGATCTCGCCAGAAATGCACAGACCTTCGATGCGCCTCCGTAATCGTGGCGATTACCTGGGAAAGGTCCGGTGAGCACGCAATCACAATTTTGCATGCGTCGTCTCGTTCATGTGCGTGCCGTCGTGCATTCTGCCTGTGCTCGGATATCGTGCAGTCCAGGTACCGGGGAAAACGTGCGGCCGACTCTCGCTAGTAAACAGCGCCGCTTGCAGGGTCATCTGCCGTTTGTTGTCGGAGGCAGCCTGAAGTAGCGTTGGCACATTCGTTCGTTTGGAGAGATGGCGACGTTCTTCGTTGTCCTCTAGAAGACGCAAGATGATGTCGTCCTTACGGCCAGAGCAGGGTAGCCCTCGTAATCGTAGTGCGCTCACGAACTGCTGTTTCTTCGTAGAGCATAGGACGTAGCGCTCCGTTGAAGTCAGCACTGTGTCGACCACCACTGGCGTGGAGTGCATCGGTGCCCTATGTCTGCGTGCTGCACTCTCGTAGTCGTGGTGCGGTCCGTCCAGGTTGTTCGTCCGTTCATCCTCCCGTGGCCTTAAATCATGATCCTGTCGACTGCAACATCTTAGCTAGGTCGTGGCTCGAATGAAAGGCTAAACAGAAAAAAATAAAATGTTTAACTAATTAGAAATACTGAGATTACATATACATCAGGACAAAGGAGCCCGAGAAGAAAACGTCTTACACGGTGCATTGTCGTAGGGCTTCCCACTGCGCGAAGGCACGTACACGGGAGAGAGCGAAATGGGACGTGCGCACTCGCGTTTTGAATCGCGGGCTGAATCGCGGCTGAATCGCGGGGCAGTTGGCCAGTTGTAGAGAGGGCGCATTATGTACGTGAAGCTACTTAACGGCGACCCCAGTAGCTCCCATGTGTACAGCGGGGCGTGATATTAAGTTGCAATAATGAATTATCTTTATGACGGACACAGACAGACAGACTGACAGGCCAACATTGTCGCACTCAAGTGGCCAAAGAAAGACTATCGTCTTTAAAACCATCTGGAAAGAGACGCTGCCGCCGCTGTTCCGAATTCTGCGAACATTGCGCAACCGTACCCCTCGCAACCGCCGCCAGCCCGCAAAGTAAGAGATAAACAGAAAGACGAAAACCGGCTAGCGCGCGAAAAGCCAAGGAGGGAGGTCCCGCCGCGAAAAAGGGACAGGACGGGCACTACGCGTCGTTGTGTCTATTTCCCTTAACAGCTAGGCCAAAACCTACACGGGTCTGATCTTACTAATTTTTCTATGCGTGTGTGTGCGGTTAACCAGAGCGCCCGACACAAATTTGCTGCACCTGGCAATGCGCCGACGGTGGGCCCGATTCGCGCCTCGGTCAGCCAGCCCGCGGCAGACGTGCCGCAACTGGCGGCACATGGCGCCGCCGAGTCTACTCTACTTTTCCCATAGAGACGGCCGCACCAAATCATGCTTGGGACGACCGGCCCGCAAAAGACACGCAGCGACGAGTAGACTCTGGAGACGGCGCCGCTGAGTCGCCTCCCCTTTCCCATTCGTAGCTCGGCTGACGCAATCACTTCGCCTGCATTCGCCGGATTCAAACTGCGGAAATATTCGAACTGCACGCGGCTGCGGCGGAACCCCGGGGGTATAAAACCAGCCCTGAAGCAGCGGCTGTGCGGCGGCATTTCATCGGAGGCACTGAGTTGAGAAGTGCCTTTGTGCGAGCCATGTAACGCTCTTGCTACCTTTGTATATATTGTATATGAATGCAGCTTAAAATCACCGTCGGCTCGACAACTTCATCGCTCTCCTCTGCGCCGCGTCGATAGCGGACTGAGCAGGGCAACGTCGCAACATCTATGCAACTGTATTGTTAACCTGTGGCTTTTGTATCTATGTTGTACAACGCGCCCCTTATGTAACACCCCCTGTGGGGTCTTTAAGGAAATAAAGTGAAGTGAATCGAACAGTGGTGACTGAGCTAGAATGACCCAGTCCCAACAGTGTGTGTGTGTGTGTTCGGGGGGGGGGCGAGGGGGGGGTGGAGAGGGTATCGGTCGCAGTCGAGGGCCGCAGTGCACCCAGTTGCTGCCGGTACTTGGCAGCCGTTACAGCAGCGTAGAATAGCTCTGCCGTGCTTTGTGTACTCGAGAACAAAGTTTGTAGACGCGTTTTTCGGAGGCGTGATAGCTTGCCCTGACGTCACTGTATTGCCGTGTTGGTGGGTTGGTTGCACAGTGGAAATCTCCAGCTCTTATCTCGAGCAACGCGGATGAAGCTGACTGCGATCGATCAAAAAGTGCGGTGACGTCGTTATGTGCAATCCACATGTTTCACGAGACGTTCCAAGATAGGAGCTTAAGCGACAATCCCGGCTTCTGGCGTTGGCGTTCATCAATTCAAAACAATTCCTTCACGAGGCCACTCACAGTGCGAGCTTAAACTCCGCGGTATAGTTGCTAGCGAGGGGTGGTCGCCCCGCCTGTAAACAGTAGTGAAGGTAGGGGAATAACAACCACCGAAATTCACCATCATCGTCAGCGCCCTCATTACACGGTGGCATAAACGAGAAGCGGCGAATCGGGTTTCCACTCGAAAGTAAAGCCATTCGAAAGCAAAACGCTCCTCCAGCGGCAAGATGACAGAGCTCTTCGACAAAATATGCGAGGCTAAACAAGGCGCCGCACGCGTTGAACTGGATATTATGATGTCCGATTCACAACTCACAAACGTGCTTAGGTGTACTCGGATATTTTATTTCCATTGCTGGGGCAAATTCCACCGCCGCGCCTGCACGCCGTAGTGCACGGTGGGGCTATATGCTCACTTGTAAATGGCACTACACGAGACCATATTACTAGCGAACCTGAGCAAAATGTTTCAAAACGGGAACCTAATAAAACCATATGGGCGCACGTACATCAGCCAAACTGTCGCTTGAATACGCACAGCTAACGTTACAAACCACGCAGTCGGTTTGACGCGAGTTACGTAAATTAACTGCGACTGTTGAAATGAGCGGTTCGGCTCACGAAACGACTACACAGCGTGACATGCGTCTACGGAAACTTCTGAAGACCGAAAAAAGAGAGACTTCAGTACGCCTAGTTCGTGCGTTGTTAGCAGCCTCCACCGCCTCTCCCCTAAAACAATTGGAAGGGACCAAGCGCAATGAAGCCGCCACGCGTTCAGAGGCCGCGTCAACAAAAATAACTGCGGCAGTCAACAAGTCCCATCAGAGAAGAGCAACTGCGGCCGCGTTTCCCGCCGGGCCCTCACCCCCTCCTTTTTCCGTCTTCACCATGACCCCTTTGCGAGCGACCGCCGAAAAACGCTTACAGCGCCAAACACGGACCGGGAAAGGAGGGACGTGCAGTTTTCGTTGTGTAATTTTACCATGCTTGACAATTAAGGTGCACAGCGGCACCGCTAAATGTTTGCGACTCATACACGCGCGTCCAGACTCGAGCTCGTGATAAAACTTGTTTGCACTACTGTACTCAGGAGTGCATATACTCATGAATACACAGTACTCATGAGTGCTGTGTACTCATGAGTACTGTATAGTCATGAGTACGGTGTACTCATGAGTACTGTGTACTCATGAGTACTGTGTATTCATGAGTACTGTGTACTCATGAGTACTGTGTACTCATGAGTACTCATACTCATTAGTACTCAAACTCATGAGTACTGATACTCACGAATACAGTACTCATGAGTACTCACACTCATGAGTAGTGTACTCATGAGTACTGTACTCACGAGTAGTGGACTTACCCCTGTACTCACTCGTCATCGTACTCACTGTTTTTTTCTGGGTGTGTGATCACTCATCATCGTACTCACTCGTGAGTTTGAGTACAAATGAGTACAAATGAGTGTACTCACGAGTGAGTACGCCGACCTATGCCGTTGCCCAAACTAACGGCGGAGCAAGCGCCATCTCGGCGTTGGCTATGAAGGCGGACGGTGCGATGAGTGGTACGGCCTAAGTCGCGTAACGTGCACAATGGACGTGCAGCGCGACTTGAGCTGGGTGTTGCAGCGACAGGGGGAATCTCATACGTCACATCAGTCACTTCACACAGTGCACGCTAGAAACCAGAGTACCGGGGCAGAAGTTTTTCGCACAAACCTATATGGCGGGACGGGGTCCAAAGGCCCACCAGAGACCCCGGAGCAAAGCGCTCCGGGCGGTGCCGGTGGTCGTAGGCGCACTTTTGCCGTGACTGCGATGCAGATACACTGGCACGGGCAACCTGGCGTGTCCGATCAGCCCCCCCCGCTATGGCGTCTCGTGCATACTCGAAGTATCCGAAATTGAGAGCGCAGTGATGCCAGGATGTCAAGCGGTACAGTAGGTTCACTGCCGAACAAAAGGCAAAAACGAGAATACTCGGGCAAAAACGAGAATACTCGGCCGTGTCGTGTCAAGAATATAGGCGAAGGTAATATAGGGCAGAAACACAACCCAAGACGCCCAGAAAGCCAACATATCAGTCAAGGTAGGGTTAAGACGCTCGGGGAGTCCGGCGACTTCTTTGAGTAAGAATGTCCGTCCCCGGATGTTAGCAGTTGGCGAGGCGACCATGATGAAGGATGTGCTCATGAAGTAAGAAATTTGCGACACCGGTTGCACAGCTTGCTGGAAGTGCACTTGAGATCGCGTAGCTATATCGCGATTCAATGTGCGCTGTTATAATACGGCCTTTCCTTTTTTCTAAGTGTTCGTGAGATGCAACGAACGGGTTTTTTTTAACCTATTTCAACCGTTCTAATGCCCCGCCGGGTGAATTACTTGCTTATTCTGCTATTTTGCACAGGTCCCTCCGCCGAATAGGGCTACGATAACTGTTTTGTTTACATTTGGGATTTAGGCTGTAACTTTACCAAAGAAGCGCCTAGCGAAATGAGTTAACTTGTCAAACTATCGGAACAGTACCGCGGTAACGCGAGTATCACCCTTAAAGGGACACTGAAGTGATATGTAAACATTGCGGGATTACTAGCGCAAATTGTAGTCCGGAGTCCCCAGGCCATGTTTCGACCACTCTGGGCGCGTTTACGCGATTTTATTTAGTAGAAAAATTAATTCAAAAATGCTGTCCTCCTCTCTTTACGCTCGCCCATTTTCTTTGGCGTTTTCGTGTGACGTCGGGAGGAGCCGAGCTCGCAATTGGCTGCTCTACTGCACGGCTCCCTGGCCTTCAGACAGAGTCAGTCGGCCCAGCGTTTCATCCGCCGGCCGCCGACGGGTCGACGCAATTCGTTCGCTCAGTTCAAACGAAGCCAGGACACGTTTGTGAATGGAAGAATGTGCCTTTCTTTACTTGGTTAGTTTGTGCACTGTATCTAGCTCCAAGTCAAGGTCGCTTAACACAAGCGCTGCACAAGCGCAGATGCGACGCTTCGCTGACTGGTACGCCAGTAGGAAAATATAAGGCCTCTTGAAGGCGGGAGAAGAGTCAGCGAAGTCAATATAGGTACTAAGAAAATAAAATCCACTGATATTTTTACCGTGCAGCGTAAAACTAGGATGCGGGAAGCACTTTTTTGCGCTGGGCGAACAAGCACAGCGGCCAGCAGCACGACTACGCATCTGCGAACGCTTTTCCGTCTAAGAAATGCAATTGCTAGACGTGAGATATTGTGGAAACTTGGGGGATTGCTATAGTGTTTTTAAGGGCTTCTTGCCCTTATCTTAGCTTTTATTGGCACTTCAACGTGTGCCGGCGCAAACGAGTTGTCCCTCCAAGTCCGCCCCACTCCTATAAGAAACTCTCTATCGCTTAGGCAAAGGTGCGACCACCTTGGTCCTGCTCCATGGCGTGTATGCCAGACGCTTGCGTTGCGACGAGCTCATCTTGTGCAACGCGGCAGCGGCGTTCCACATAGGTGGCGTACGAGTAAACACAGCAGCTTCCGCTGCTACACGCTGCCTCATCGAGGCGCCAACTATGGGCGCTCATTCGAGTCATGACTCACTACTTTACTTCACCTCTCCTAGACGGCAGCCCCATCTGAATGAAGATGTTGGAGGGAAGGACATATGGCGCGTTCGTACAGATCTCCGGTCACGACTTCATGGCTCAGTCGATGGAGCGCTTCAGACCTCCCGTTACGGCCACGGTGATGGCGGGCTCGAAACCTAGCGCAGCCGCGCCAATGGCACTTTTTCTGGCGATGTCATTTCCGTGACGGATATGACCCCTGTTAGGTTTGTGTACCCCGGCATAAAACACCTTCGTGTTAAAAATCAGAGTGGAATATATCATAGTTGAAATAAAGAAGAATAATTGGACTTGGGCTGGTCCTGTAATGAGATGAGCCAACAACCAGTGGACAATTATGGTAATAGACTGGGTGCCCAGCGATGGGTCTAGAGGAGGGGAAGGCCAAGAACCCGATGGGAGGATGGAATTAAAAAGTGGGGGGCAAACAGTAGACTCGAGCATCGCCGGAGAGGGGCGGTTGGGGGTCAATGGGAGAGCCCGTCGTCCTGCAGTGGACCTGAGTAGCGTCATGATGATGATGATGATGATGATGATGACGACGACGATGACGACGACAACGACGACTTGCTCGGAGCGACAAAGACACGTCATGGCGCACTCGTGAGCGCATGTTTCGCGCCGAAAAAAACGAGCGTACGTTCTTCAAGCCAAGCATAAGCGCTTAGGGAGATAGTGAGTCAAGGTCGTTGCGGCAGGAAAGAAGAAGCAAAGCGGCAGCAAACATGTACTTACGCTGTCGTGATAGTCATTAAGGTTGCGTTAGTGTGAGCTTCCTGCATTTTTATCGGCGTTATTTTTATAGTAAATATGACTCTCAAGCAGCACTGCTCAAGTCTGTTCAAAGCCGTAGATAGCGCACATGTGTACGGAGTTCGTCTCAATGTCAGTCTAGAATCTAAACTTTCCGTGAACTCTAGCGCAAGGGAATGACTTCAGATTACATTAGATTAGTTCAGTTTAACTTATGCTAGTTCCCTCAAAACAGCTATGATAATTTTTATTCACTGTGTGTTTTATTGTACTATGTTCGCGTACACAGTTTGGCAGCAACGAGCACTATATTTTATTCGCGATGTGAAGGGCGATCGGCAGTTGAGCATGACAGAATATCAGCAAGCAGGTCGCAATGAACCTGCCAACCGTGCTGCCAACCGTCGCAACCCGTTCTGAGACAAGTCTGGAGATAAAGTAAGAAATACAGCAACGACACATATTTTTAGCGCTGGCGATTGGCGCACGCTGTGTGCGTTTTCTGTGAGCGCTCTCCGGGGCAGCATGGTTTATCATGTTTGCGTCACACTCACTGTTGCGGTCAGGAGCGGTCGCGTACATAGGCTAACCCACGGAGCTGACCCATTCAAATAAAAGGGTTGGTTGATTGATATTGCCGCGAACCATGTACGGGTTTGTTTATTTATTGTTTTTAATGCCCAGCCGCGCCCGGCTCTGTTATCTGTGTCCCATGCGAAGCGGGTGTTCCATTCTTTATTTTTATGCCACACGGGCTATCTCATTCAGATAAGCAGAGTGTTTCGCCCTAACGCCGCTAGCCCAGAATAATCTTCTGTGATCTACAATGTTCTGGATGTGAATCGACGGTTCCAGAAACTCTCGCGCCGAAAGATAAAACCCGCACAGCAGACGCCGCGGCATTCGATTCTGCGACGCTCGCCGACGCACGTACAAAGACACGTCATGGCGCTGTTGACCTCTGCTTCGCCGCCTCTGTATTCTTTTCAGTTGTTAGGGGAGCACAAGTTCTCTTCAATAAACTTGTTTCTTTTCCAAACAACTGCGTCGTCCTTGGCTTCGTGACAATATGCTTTAACAAAAATAGGAGTAAGATACCTTTTGCGGAACAGGTGGGGAAACGCGGATAGAAGAGGTTCTGGAAACGAGCATATTAACGCGATAGTGTTATTCGGCTCATTTTTCGGTTCCCCTGTGCCTCCTAGCCGTCTGCTATCAGCCGTGCTCATCAGGAGTCCACGGAAATACATCCCCGCTGCCACCAGGAAGCTACGACTGGGGCAGCAAGATTCGGGTGCTCCGCTGAACCTGTAATATGGCACTCGGGCAACAGAAGTTTGGAAAGGAGGACAATCATACAAGGTCGGCTACGGAAGAAAGGACACGCGTTTTCACCAGGTGCCACGCGTGCGCGGTGAAGTTTGTTGTATGCCCCTTCGGTGGTAGCGTGCTGGGCAGACACAGTCTGCAGCCGTGCTCGAAACTTACAGCATCACACCAAACTGTGTTCCACTAGACTATCAAAAATATAAACTTCCGGCAATTCATGCCCCGAAGCTACTCGTGGGCCACGAGGAATGTCCAAGTGGAAGTCTCCGGGAAAATTTTGACCACTGTAGAACCTTTAACGTGTGACGAAATCTCCACACACTGGCGTTCAAGTTTTTTGCTTTCATCAGAAAAACGGCTGCCGCGGCCGGGAATTGAACCAGCGTCCTTCGGCTCAGCAGCGCAACGCCTTACCCACTGAGCGACTGCGCTGTGGTTTCCACCGCTACTCATGCTGGCACCAACAGTGGGTGACCTAACTAAAACAGGGGATAAAGGATAAATGATGGTCTTTCAGAAATCCAAGAAGGCATAGATTATAAGCCTAACATAACTGGAATAAAGTCCACTATAAAGCGTCTAATCCCATAAGTTTTCAAAATACTTTCAATATTCCCACGGTTATGTCTCCGCTGCAAGCTCGGTTTGGTAAACGAAAGATGGCGCCACGCGGCCAAGTTAAACATTACCCTAAAAATAGGTACGAGTGTCCTCCCAGTGAACAGCCACGTAAGAATTCTCGGTAAGGTACTACACGAGCGGGTAGTTCCCCAGTACCGTACCACAAATTTACGCGCACCAAAGAAACTGAAAGACGCACACCATCATTAGGACAGCAGATAAGGCAGTTCTCGACCGCCCAATTTTGACCATCAGACGAAGTAACGAAGGGTCGACAACCAGGGTAACAGAATGAACCTGCATAGACGGGTCTAGAAAAACAAGACGGCCATTTGCTCGATGGAGGGATGAAATAACAATATTCTGAGCAAAGAATGGACTCGGGAAGCGCTGGACAACTGTGGGTGAACGCTAATGGGAGAGGCCTTCATGCTGCAGTCGTCATAAACAGGATGGTTGTGATAATGGCGATGAATAGGTCCTCAACTTGTGTCTTCCTAACGCATTTCAAGAAATGAGAGAAACCATAACTAAATAAAATAATTGCGCAATAAATGGGAGACACGGACGAAGTGAAGACGGACACACATGGCACCGTATGTCTCCGTCTTCCCTTCGTCCGTGTCTCCCATTTATTGCGCAAATAGTTTATTTAGTTATGGAGTACCAACATGTGCAGTGTGCTACCCTTACGGAGAAACCACTCGCTTAGCACCAAGAAAGCGGATGTGAAAATATTGTCACCTGACAACGCAGACATAGGTTGTCAGGAAGAAGGTGTAGCTACAAAAGATACCGTAGTCACCGGGACAGAGGTGGGTTGATGGCGCGAACCCAGTCCAGCGGGAGCTCGGACTTCGTCTACCTCCTCTTCATTCCGTTGGTCATCGACCAGCGTCTTTCCACCGGAGCACGTACCCAGATAGGGAGAGATTGCCACATGGATATGCGGTTATTCTTCGTGTAAGGTTTCTCGGGAAGCTGGCCAAAGTCTGTGACAATATAATCGCGAGGCGCCGTCATACCCCCTTTCAATCTTTCCCATTGCGGCAACGAATTTCAATGCCGAATAATCACAAACGAACCAATACAGTTAACTGAAAATTCATATGCGTTAAGGTGTTCGGTGGGAACATCAGGCTTTAACTTAGATTTAGAACCCTGCTAAAATAGGAGAAATTGCGCCCTTTTGCGCGCAATCAAGCCATGTTCAAGGGTATGGCCAAGGTAGAACAACTTAAACTTCACACATTCAACTTCGAGGTATGGGGTGGGAGGCAGCTTCGAACAGCTCGTTACCTCAACATCAGCGCGAGCCTATTAAAGGGACACTGAAGTGATTTGTAAACAATGCGGGATTACGAGCGCAAATTGCAGTCCGGAGTCCCTAGGCCCTGTTTCGACCACTCTGAGCGCGTTTATGCGAATTTATTTAGTAGAAAAATCAATTCGAAAATGCTGTCTTCCTCTCTGCACTCTCGCCCATTTTCTTTGGCGTTTTCGTGTGACGTCAGGAGGAGAGGAGCTGGCAATTGGCTGCGCTACTGCACGGCTCGCCGACCTCCGCGACCCAGTCAGTCGGCCCAACGTTTAGTCCGCCGGCCGCCGACGGGTCGTCGCAATTCGCTCGATCAGTTGAAACTAAGCCACAACACGTTTGGGAATGGAAGAATGTGCCTTTCTTTACTTGGTTAGTTTGTACACTGTATCTAGCTCCAAGTCAAGGTCGCTTCACACAAGCGCACATGCGACGCTTCGCTGACTGGTACGCCAGTAGGAAAATATAAGGCCTCTTGAAGGGGGAGAAGAGTCAGCGAAGTCAATATAGGTACTAAGGAAATAAAATCAACTGATATATTTACCGTACAGCGTAAACTAGGGTGCGGGAAGCACTTTTTTGCGCTGGGCGAACAAGCACAGCGGTCAGCAGCACGACTACGCATCTGCGAACGCTTTCCCGTCTACGAAATGCAATTGCTAGACGTGAGCTATTGTGGAAACTCGGGGGACGCTTACTGCACGAGCGCAAAACAACAAGTAGTCACCGAAGCTGCTTGGAATGCTAAAACTAAATAAAAGTAAACTGGTTATACATTATATACCTTATATTTCCCCGGTAGGCCGCGGTCGCTTGTGGCCTAGTTGTTTGGAGCGCTAGGTATGTCATCGCAAGTGTTTTGCAAGTCACAAGTTCAAATCCCCGCGGGTACGTGCTTTTTTTTTAACGTTTTCGTTTTCTGCCGATGTTTTCTATACTGAGTTCACCTTTTTTTGGGCCGCAACGTTCATTGCTCCACGAACTAGTTCACAGAACGCGCGTGGGCTGGCATTGGCGCGCTAGCGAGTTCTCGTTGGCGTGCTGTTACCGTAAGCACCGACTGCTTGCGGGCAGTGGGCACAGGCCAGAATCAACAGACCCTTGGCCTGGTGCGAACACGCTTTTTACGATACAGGCATGAGTGAGGCAAGCTCCAAATATGGGTTAAAAGCGCATGGCATTTGAGCGTCTGCGGGGACGCGGAGGGCGTTCATGCACTGCGTATGCCTCGGCTAGTGAATGCTACGATTCCAAGCCGTCCTGGGAGGCTTACCTTATGCATTTTACAGCCGACAACATGGCAGAAGCGCGGTACGATGATTAGTGAGATATTGAGAATGCCCATCCAACAACGCCATCGGTTGTGTTTTACAGAACCGAAACCGAAACCTGTTTGATTGCTACCTTGGGTATCGTCCAATCACGGTGCCCCCTCCTCCCAACGTCACAGCCTTAGTTGGTGCGGCCGCCGCAAACCGCGCATGGTAGTTTTTCTTCTTTCGTGCTTTGTAAAATAATTACCGAATTGTCAACCGGATAAACCATGAAAAGTGTGCTAATTTGAGCCAGTCCACGCAGTGCAAGCAAAAACGGGAGCTTGACAAATTCACTTCAGTGTCCCTTTAAGTTCCACCCTGTCGCGGAAGCTAGCTACGTTTACTTACATGCGTTGACACCAGGTGTAACTCAACGCTTCCACCCCCACGCCGAAAAACAGAAAACTTTTATATCTGCAAACTATTGGCACTAGGAGGTTTAAATTTGGTACAAAGGTGCTCTAGATATTAGTGGAAGAGGGATACGAAAGGATTAAAACTTACATGGCAGATTTAATGTGGAAAAGTTGAAAATTTGGGCTCCGTTTAAACACGTCCGCCATGACGGGAAGCTTTTCGAAGCTTCTCGAAGCACGCAATGAGCTCCTAAATTCGTTGTTCCGTTTATTCGTTGCTTTCCGCTTCGACTTTAACCCATTTGGCTCTGAGAAATATGAAAATTCCTACCTTGCCTTTTTTTCTTGTAACTGTTACGCATTACGTGCCAACACTTTTTTTTTCTTTCTCTGACGCTGCTAACCCAGTATCCCTCGAGCCTTTGTTGTAACAAAGTGGTTAGGTGCCTGGTTTTACGGCGATAAGTTCAGTTTCCAGGACCTCTCTAACCACTTTTCGTTCGTGAGGCGCGCACTCCCAACAACTGGTTGTGGGCTCCTTGCCTCCTCGCCTCTTTCTATCGCACTTCTTGGGCTAGCGTTTTCACCATCTCTTATTCTTATCACACGAATTGGATGTTGGGGCCCCTCCAAGGAATTGAAGCGCTATTTTAACTGCACGTGTAAGCATTATATTTTGCCGAAATATTTTAACAAAAGAATGTTAAAGGCTTTGGCTGGTGTAAAGGTCAGGAATAAAAAGTTTAGGCCTCCTCCTGTTGCTGAAGAGCACTCAATATTGTCACGACGCGAAAGACTACGCAGTTGCCTTGAAGAAGAAACAAGTTTATTGGAGTGCACTTGTGCTCCCATAACAACTAAAAAAATACACAGGTGGCCAAGCAGCAGTCAACAAAGTGACGTGCGCAGGCGACTGTCGGTGAATCGAATGCTGCGCCCTCGGCTCTGCCGGCATTTATCTTTGGGCGTGGGTGTCTCTCGAGCCATCGAACTACAACGAGAACACTGTCGATCAAAGAAGATTATTATGTGCTAGTGACGTAGGGCCAAACATTCTTCCTATCAAGTGAGATGCCCCGTGCGGCATGAGAAAGGAACAATGGAACACGCGCTTTGATTGGGACACCGATAACACAGCCTGGCGCAGCCGGGCGGTAAAAACAAAAGAAGTATACGCCTCGAGCTTCGCGATCGCTACGCCGCCTGTCGCCGCTTCTCCGCGGCGTTGACGGGATTTGCGCTGCGTGACCGATAGGGGCTCGTGCAGTGTTTTGGTTCTATTTCGCTTCTTTTCGCCTTACCGCGCCCTAAAAAAACTTGTTATGGTGACGACTATAGGCACAGAGTACGTTTAGGTCACTTAAAAAGCAGCTGCATCTTCGTAGAGTACGCGATCACCTGCAAGAGCTACCCGGGGACGTGGTTCTGCGCGCTTCGTCGCCGCTCTTTCGGGCGTCGGCGACGGCAGCAACATATCACCATGTCACCTTCAAAACATCAGGCACAAATGAATTCTGCTGACGCCTCGTTTAGACCTGATACTGGCACAATGAGAGGTTGGCTTCATTTTGCAGCGTGGACAACGAATGCGGCATCGTTTCGCATATATACGCCGCAGAAAAATATGTTTCGGGGATGTGATTACCCAATCTCGGACAATAACTTATGCCTTTTATAAGGATATAAACCATGCGAAAATGTAAAGTATATTCCAAGCCTGTGCGTCGTTAAATATGTGCCCACACACACCATATAGCAAGAACCACGGAAATGAAACCACAGAAAAATAAATGCTGTGCCAATGCGGAATTTAGAAACATAATAGCTCTAACGGAAATGAAAAAAAAAAACAGCGCAGCTTCTGGCATGCTACAGACGTTCGTCTAAACTTAAGCCAGGTAGGTTTCACTAGACCAACTATACGCGAAATGCACTGCTATTTCGCGAGAAATCGGTGGGGGGGGGGGGGAGGGGAACGCCGTGTACAAATGCGGAGCGGAATCAAGCAATGAACGTTTTAGTAATCCCACACATAAATCTCGCGTTCACTTTCCTTTTGTTTTTCTACTTCAACGAAGAGCTGATCGTACGGCGGACGCATTTTTGGAAGTATACAGGGTAGGCTGTTCAACAAGCGATGAAATGTGTCGTTGGAACAGTGTGGTATGTGATAAGGCCCTCTGATTTCAGTTTCTGGCTAATTCTGCAGGCTCCCTGTGCCATATGACGATATTTCGAAGAAGCATTTAGTCGCGGACGCAGATTATATTGTAAGCCCGTCTCCGTGCTGCTCGCGGATGATATATGTAGCAGATGAATTCGGTCTGCGGGCGCGCACCTCACGACAAGACGACTCTGTCGTGTGCTGATACCCGAGTATAATTATGCATTGTCCATCGTACTTTTGTTGAATATTTCCGAAATTAATACAGGCAGGCTTGTAAATGGTGGTGATCAATATATTGGCAAACGTAACTGGTGTGCTGTCAGGTATGAGTGCTCCGCTGATTATGTAAGCGCACAAAACCGATTTAAATCGTAGTGTATTGCCGTAGCATGAACATCTGAGAAACCGGTGGTTACTGAGACACGGCTAGTAAATTCAGGTCAGTGTAACTACAATCGGCTCCATCATACGCCGATTCCGCGACGCTGGCCTGTGACATACACCTGGCGCTTATACAGACCGAAAATACCACACTAAGATCGCGTCGGAAACATTTACACTCTCGTAAACACACCCCATTTGCGAACAGAGTGACTGCTCCACACAAACATGAATTTCAAACGCCCACAAACGGTAAATGTCAGTCGGGGACGTGCCGCAAAAGCAGCGGCGGCACTGGGGAGCGGGGCGCGGACTCCCGCGCCTGCTTTCGAAACGGGCCGCTAGGGGGATTTCAGTGGCGCCCCTACAGGCCGCGCTCGAGGCGTATACAAATCCAATGCATGGTTCGCGGCAATATGCTCTTCACTAGGGAGATGATGGATGACCGGTAGGTTGCGTTTTAGAAGGGTGGTTACACAATGACGAATTTTCTCGGCAGAAAAGTTAATACATGCAGTCCCTCCTGGTTATTTAGCGGGATTACCCACACCTTGCAACACAAAGACATCGGTGATCGGTGAAACAGAGGGGATGACGGGAACAATGGCGTAACCAGAAATGTTTTCGGGGGGGTTATGACTACGGCCTAAATCTGCTTGGAATGCGAAAACTAAATAAGAATTTCAATGCGCTATACAATACGCACTTCATAGTATTTTCACGCCTGGCATCGCTGGTTTATGGCCGAGTTGTCTGGTGCATTTTGTCCGTCGTTTTGCAATTCGTAAGTCGAAATCCCTGATAGGGAATGTTTTTTTACATTAAACTATTTCTTTTTGGGCGATGTTTTTTCTACTGAATTGACCAACTTTGTGGTGTAACGTGAATTGCTCCACGAGCGAGTTCGCACTGCGCGTGCAGACTGACACTGACGCGCAGGCGAGTTCTCGTTGGCGTGGTGTTTCCGTAAGCACGGACTACTTGCAGGCAGAGTCCTGAATAAGCCTACCCTTGACCTATCGCGAACACCCATCTTACAATACAAGCTCGAACCAGGCAAGCTCCAAACGTGGGGAAAAGCGCATCGCATTTAAGCGTCTCCGGTGACTCAGGGGAGCACAAGGACTGCGTACGCCTCGGCAAGTGATCGTTATGATTCTACGCCGTGGTGGCAGACTTATCTGACGCATTTTACAGCAGAGAACATGGCAAAAGCGCGGTATGCTGATTACTGAAATGGCAAGAATGCTTAGCCAATCATTACGTCAGATGCCGAGCATGTTGTTTCACATAACCGTTACCAAGACAGGTTGAAATGCTTATCTTGGAAATCATTCAATCACAGTAGCATCTCGTAAGGACGTCACTGGTTTAGTTCGTCCGCCCGTTGCAGGTGGCGCAAGATAGTTTTTTTTAATTGAGGCTTCATAAAATAAATATCACCTTATGAGGCCGATAAACGATGAAAAAGGCTTTTTTTTTAACCAGAATACGCACTGCAAGCAGAAAGAAGCTGTACAAATTCACTTCAGTGTCCCTTTAACCTCAGCTCGTCGCGTCAGAGCGAATGACGCCTGTTAAGAATTCCTCCGTTCTCGGAAGGCGTGTCTAAAGTTTACACGTCGCTGACGGGGAAGAGCTCGGGAGGACTTTGGAGGCCCCGGATCAAGTAACCGAAGACGATGATCGGAACGAAAAGCGGCCGCTGTTTACACCATGCGGCGCATCCGACACCATGCCACAGACCCCGGACGGTGCGGCGCCAGCGAGCGACGTGTGTTTATGTGTGTGCGCGCTTGCAGACGAACCGACGCCAACCATCGCCATTTGAGGCACCGAGACTCTCCTCTTTGTTCGTGCCCTTACCCTCTTTCAGTAGTGTATACCTGTGCGTATAATAAAACAGAGCTTCAAGTGAACCCATACTGTTCGCATCGTTCCTTGGAGATCTCCTGCGCGCGCGGCACCAGCCGCCCCGTTAAGTTACGCGCAGTCGAGCGGGAACTCGCTAATATCCAAAGGCAAGTTCACGCCTGCGGTTTTCCGTACTGTTTTCGACAAAGAAAACACTACTCAACAACGCCCTCCCGGGAGGCCCCGAGCGGTTGCGGGTGTTTAAATTAGTCTTCGACAGTCGTTGGCTATGTTTTGACACTCATGGTGACGATTCAATTCAGTTGCCGAATAAATTTGCGCTGCTCAAACGGTGTAAAGACAGAGCGCAAGGAACAGGCCTTCGCTCGTCTGTTTTTTCTAATTCCATTGCATAACAAATTGCCCCACCCGTAGATTTTTTGCAGTATTCTTGTACAGTATCCAAATAATAGAATTAGCAGCCAATGTTTTCCGCTATAAATGCGAGAGGTTCGCCATGTGACAGGGGTATTGATTGAAGGGCTGATGCTTTCTGCTTAGGGCCTGCTGTCGTCCATTTCTCTCGAGCCGGTCCTGTTTTACTGCGCTGCTTGTTCGGCGCAAGCCCTTTGACCATATTCGCTATGGCAGTACTGCTCTTGGGCCTCAGCTTGGGATCTCGCGCTTCTTGGCATCAGTGCACGTTGCAACCAGCTTCGCTCCTGTGGACATCGTTTTTCGCACGGCCACATGACGGAAAGAGTTCCCTCGCCTGGCTGCCGGGATCGTCAACTGATATCGACGCCGCGGCCGGATATAAACTCCCGCCCACAACATTTTATTTTGTGCACCACAGCGAGAGTGGGTTGTTCACCACTGCTGCATTTACAGGTTTGTCACCTTGAGTGTGCTGGGTGCGGTGTCGTTTTTGGTTGGGGTGTCTTACCCAGCGACATTGTTCGATTCGTGAAGCGAGAACACTGCCCAGTCCAGAGGCCGGGAAGTCAAGAATACTGACAAATGTTCAAAACGGCAAGACGCGCCTGACAAGCAGGTTGAACAGGGCAACATCCGTACAAAAGATAATCACTTTATGCTAAAAAAATGCCAAACGCACAAAGCACTTCACATTAAAAAAAATACAAGGATTTCTTGGAACAGTACTGCTCCAAAATAAGCAAACCGGAATGTAAATATTTCAAGCACGACGTGGCTTCCATGTTAGAAAGTAGCCCCAAAGTTACGCTATTGTAACCAAACATTCAGGAAGCTTGAACTCACGCGCAAGGTTGGAACGGGGAAGCTCTTTCTGGCGATTATTTATGGACGCAATTTCGAATTTTATTATCGTTGTCGTGTTGTGGTTAACGTCGGCGGCATGACATTTTAATGACCATATTTTGAGCCAGATCAGAGTGAGCTCTTATATTTATTGACGTTTTCTTACAGCACCCTTCAAGCTCCACTAATTTTCTTTAGTGGATGCTTCGTACACCAAGCTTCTCGAAGCGCTGCCTCTTCCTCGGCCGTGCGCACTATCCTCGGCCGGGCCATCTGGAGTCAGTGATCACCTACAGCGTCTTTGAAATTGAAGTCGCGCCTCTTCTACGGTGCAGAGCGCATGGGAACGACGACATGATGATTTAGGAACGAGGGGCGTACTCTAACGCGTCTTTCTCGTTCCAAGCAAGTGTTTTCACCATACGTCGAACGCCGGAGTGTTGTTGCCAAAGTTGGCCAATTTCCCTACGTGTGTTTGCTAGGCTTCACGAACGTGCGCTCGAGGCATGCGGAAACCGCTGGAGTTTTTTGTCAGTATTGGCCAATCTCTCTAAGTGGACCTGCTTGGCTTGAGAGAGAGAGAGAGAAAGGACTTTATTGAGGTACCGGCATTCGGGGACGGGTCAGGCCACGCAGGGCTTCACCGTCCCGTAGTCTTCACCGCTCACCGCGGCGTCGGGCCGACCCCGAGGTCTACGTCTGGTCGGCGTAGGCTACTTGGAGTGCCGCCGCTGTCGCCCCTAGCCCTCGCTCCCGCAGGAGGAGGTCGAGAGGAGTGCGGGTTCCCCTTTCGCCTTTGCCTGTCCAGTGCAGCCTCGAGCCGCTGGATGGCCCTTAGCTGATCTTCTCGCCCCGAAGAGCGCACTGAGTCCACAATGTCCGGTGGGAGGATCGGCCTCCCCGCACTTGAGTCGTGGTCCGCACATCCCCACATCAAGTGGGCCAAGTCTGCGTTCACACGCGCACACACACTGCACACCTCGTCCTCGTACATGTCCGTGCACACGTGGCGCGCGAGCGCCGGCGTAAGCACCGTCCCGGTTTGCAGTTGTCGTAGAAGCACGGCCTCTCTCCTCGCGAGCCCCGGGTGGGGCGGGGGATAGGCCTCCCTCTCTGTCCTATACCAACACAGCGTAGCACCGTATGTGGTCAGGGGCTCTGCGCCGTTGTCGTCCTCGTCGTTGCTTGGCTCCTCGTCGACGTCGGCGTCCGTCGCTGGCGCGGCCCGGCACGCGGCGAGATCACGGGCCGCAGCGTCGGCTGCCTCGTTGACGTTCCTGTAGCCGCCTCGCAGCTCCCGACCCATGTGGGCCGGAAACCAGCGCACGGTCGTCGTTGCGTTCTTGCGCGCGCCTTCCCCGATGCCGGAGAGGACTCGCATCGTTGTCTTGCAGACCATACCCCTGGCGAGATTGGCGATGGCCGACTTCGAGTCGCTGAACACCGTTCGCGTGTCGGGGTGAAGCAGGGCCAGCGCTATGGCCGCCTCCTCCGCCTGTCTGGCGGTCTTGGCTTGCACGCTGCCCGCACTCAGTACTTCTCCCGTGGCGGCTCGTATCGCCACCACGGCGTAGGTGTCTTCCCTGTCGCGGCGTTTGGAAGCGTCCACGTACACCGCGTCGCTCCTCCCATTGTACCCCTTGGCGAGCGCGCACGCCCGCGCCATCCTCCGCTCCGAGTTTCGCCCCGGCGCCACGTTCTTGGGTAGCGGCGCGATCACCAGGCTGCTTGCGATGTCGTCGCGCAGCGGTACTAGCTCGTCCTCCTCGTCGAAGGAGCAGCTTAGTCCCACGCGCTGTAGTAACCTTCTGCCCGTGCGGGTCGACCCTAGGCGCTCCAGTTGAGACGTTCGCTGCGCCTCGCTGATCTCCGAGAGCGTGTTGTGTACTCCTAGAGACGCGAGGGCCGCGTTGCTCATGCTGTTGAGGAGGCCCAGGGCCGCCCGGTACGACTTGCGTATCGCCGCGTCGATCTTTGCGCGTTCTTGGGTCCGCCAGTCGTGGAAGGCTCCCACGTAGGCCACCTGGCTGACCACGAACGCCTGCAGCAGGCGCAGCAGGCTCGCTTCTCGCATGCCGCGCGCCCGCGTGGCGAGGCGCTTGACGAGGCGCGTGGCGATGCCCATATTTGTTACCAACCGTTCGACAGTGGTGGTGTTGTAGCGTCGGCTCGCGTCGATGTGCATACCCAGGACGCGGATGCTCGTCGCTTCGGGGATCGCCGTGCCGTCGCTCCCGCGTACCACGATGCTGCGCTCTGCTTCGGTCTTCTTGCGGTGACGTCCCGTCGGGGGCAGGACCAGGAGTTGCGATTTTTGCGGGGCGCATCGGAGACCCATGCCGCGCAGGCTCTCCTCTATGCCGTCCACCGCCTCTTGTAACGCCGACTCGATGTGGCCGTCGCTGCCGCCCGGCACCCACAGCGTAATGTCGTCGGCGTAGATGGTGTAGCGGACGTCGGGTAGCTCGTCCAGGCGGCGGGCCACGCCGATCATTACGAGGTTGAATAGCAGCGGCGAGATGACAGAGCCCTGCGGCGTGCCGACGCTGCCCAGTTCTCGCTCCTCGAGTTGTGTCCCGCCCACCTCCAGTCGGGCCGTGCGGCCGGTCAGGAAGGTTCGAACGTAGTTGTAAGACCGTTGTCCCAGGCCGAGCCGGGACACTTGGGCCAGGATCGCCGAGTGCTTCACCTTCTCGAAGGCGCTCTGCAGGTCCAGGCCCAGGATGGCGCGTTTGTCCGAGGTCGGTCCCGACGGCGGAGCCAGCACCTCGCGTTGCAGCAGCAGCATTGCGTCCTGTGTCCCCAGCCGCGAGCGGAAGCCCAGCATGGGGTCAGGGTACAGGCCGTTGGACTCGAGATACCGTTGCCACCGGTCGTTGAGAACGTGCTCCAACACCTTCCCCACGCACGACGTGAGAGAGATGGGGCGCAGGCTCTCTATGCCCGGCGGCTTGTTGGGCTTCGGTATGAGAATTGTCTTGGCCGTCTTCCACTGTCGCGGGAGGCTGCCGGCTCGCCAGTGCTCGTTGAAGTACTTTGTGAGCGATGTTATGGCCGCGTCGCTCAAGTTACGCAGCGCCTTGTTCGTGACGCGGTCCGGGCCCGCTGCCGATCGGCAGTTCAGGGCCTGGGTGGCGCGCCGGACCTCCCACTCCTCGATGTCGTGGTCGAGCGAAGGGTTGGGCGGGCCGGCGTACTCTCCTTGTTGTTCCGTCGCGGTCTCGGGAAGGTAGCGCTCGTTGAGCCGCTTGTGTACCTCCCGTTCTCCGAGCTCCTTCGTCGCCGCGTACATGATTTGCGCGAGCCGGTGGCGTTGATACTCCTTGCTTTGGGTTTCGTCCATCAGGTGACGGAGGAGTTTCCACGTTCCCCCGCGATGGAGCTGGCCGTCGGCTTCGTTGCACAGCTCGAACCATTGCTGCGCGCACAGCTGGCGGCTGTACTTCTCGATTTCTCGGCCGAGCGTGGCGATCCATTTGCGGAGGGCGCGGTTGTGCCGCTGCCGCTTTCACCTTCGCTGTAGCGAGCTTCGAGCCTCCAGCATGTGCGCGAGCCGGGGGTCTATTCGCGTGGTCTCCTCGGACGTCTCCGTGACGGACGTCGCCTTCCCGACGGCTGCGACGACTTTGCGCGTCCACTGCTCTATGTCCGTGATTTCACCCAGGTCTTCGGTGCGGTAATCGTACCAGTTCGTCAGCCGGTGCTTGATCTGCCCGTCGTCGGCGCTGGTCTTACTGTTGGGTCGGAGCGGGATGACGACTTCCACGATGTAGTGGTCGCTGCCGAGATTTATGCCCGTGTTCCTCCAGCTAGCCGTACGGTCGTCGGGCAGGTGGAGAAACGCCAGGTCTGGTGTGGTGTCTTTCACGACGGACGTGCCGATGCGTGTGGGGTGTGCTGGGTCCGTGAGGAGTACGTAATCCGCTTCGGCGGCGTCCTCCAACAACTCTCGGCCCTTGACCGTCGTGGCGGCGTGGCCGAGCTCCTTGTGTCGCGCGTTGAAGTCCCCGCACGCGACGACGATGGCGCCGTCGCATGCGGAGACTGCCCCGCGCGCTCTGCGCAGTAGTGACTTGAAGCGTTGCTGGTTGTGGTGTGGGTTACTATACACGTTGACCGCCATGACGATCGTGCTCGTGCTCTTGTGCTTGCCCGTGATCACCGAGAGCTCCGTCGCACACATCTCGATGGCGCTTCCTCGGTTCCCCATGAATGCGTCGTGCTTGATGAAAGTGATGCCCTTCCTGACGAAGGTGCACACGCCTTGCGCCGCTCCGCGCCCGCAGGTGCGAGCGCTCGGCGGGCTAGCGTGCGCCCTGTAGCCGGGGAGGGACGGCGCGTTCTCTGCGTGGGTTTCCTGTATCATGATGACGTCGGGCTGCTCCGCCGGCGTCAACGTTTGAAGGTGTTGTTGCAAGACCGCCTTCCGGCACCGAAAGCCGTTGGCGTTACAGTGCCAGATGCGGAGCGAAGTGCGTTGCCTGGGCGTCGTCATCATGGCGGAGAGACGGTGATCGGGTTGCCGTGCTCTTGTGCTGCGCCCCTTACGGATGCTGCCAGTTGGTTGAGTTGTTGCTGAACGGGCAGGATTGCCTGCTGAATTGCTTGCTGCATGACTTGTATCATTCTGTTGGTGAGTCGTCGCTCGAGGGCGTCAAAGTCCTTTCCCCAGCGGTTCATCTGGGACTCGAGCTTGCGGTAGCGGTTGTTGAGGCTGGCGTAACTCGTCGGCTTGCTGATTGTGCTCGAGGCGGCAGTCGACATGCTGGAACCGGCGTCGCCGATGTCCTCGTCGCACTCGTCCTCCACCTCTTGCTCCCGCGCCGGGGACGCGCGGCACTGCGTTACTTGCTTCAGCGGCGGGGCCGGGCACTCCGTCGGCTTGGCGGTCGTAGTCGTTTCTGCGGGCGCGGGCTTGGACCACGTGGTCGCTCTCGCTCCCCACAGTTCCTCGAGCTTTAAGGTTAGTTGTTCGATAGTTACCCGCTGGGCGTGCACAGTAGCCTGCAGCTCCTTTACCATCTTTCTCAGCTCCACGGTTTCCGGGGAGGCACTCGCTTGTTTCGTGGCGTTATACCGCGGCGTGGCGGCGGCCGGCTCGCGCTCCTCCGTCTCGACTCCGAGCGGTCGCGGCGCGCGGACTTCGAGCGCCGGCGGCTCGGCGCGGCAGCCGCTCCACCAGCTGCGCCGGCGGCAATCGCCGCCCAGGCGGGGCCTCTCGACGTGGCGCGGCGACCGCGCGATGTACTCCTGGCGGCACCTCGCGACGCGCTCCTCCGCGACGATCTCCGGCGCGACGCGCTCCTGCCGCGCGGCGGAGCGATTTCGGGGAACTCGTCTCTCCGAGAGAGTCTGATCTTGGGCGCCAGCGTTGCCGCTCTCGCGCGTTCCTCCTCTAGTTTCCGTTCCCACTGTCGCTTGCGGACTTGATACGGGACTTTGAACTTGTTCTTTGCACGAGCCTTCGCCCGTGGGGTGTGGGCCGCCGCACAGGCGACACCGCGGCTTGCACTTGCCTTCGTGCCCGTCGCCGGGGTTCTTCAGCCCGCACGCAAAGCACACGCGGGCGCCCGGCGTTGGGCACACGTCCTTCCTGTGTCCGATTTGGCCGCAGGTTCTGCAAACCTCTTTGTGCTGGCTGTAGAGGTAGCAACGCGTGACGACGCCGCCGTACCAGACATAGGACGGCACTTTACTCCCGTGGAACAGGATGACGACCGCCATCGACTGACCGAGGCGGTGCGCGTCACCGGCGGTAGGGTTATGCCTGTTGACTATGTGGCGGTAGATGTCATCCGCGGAGTCTTCCAGGCCCACTCCACGTATCACGCCGCGAGAGGTGTCCTCCGGCGCCGCGCGGTACGCGTACGTTTCGTATTCTTTGTCGCCGATGGCGATCCTCTTCACAACCTCGTAGCGTAGCATTCTCTCCCAGCTCGGGGTGCTTATGACGAGAATATTCTGGGCAATGTTCGGGAGCATCGTGTCCTCGCGCACGGCTTCCTCGTCCGCCTTGGCCGCAGCGAAGATGGCGCGGCGCAGGTCGGTTAGCGGCGTTTTGCTTATCTCTAGGCCGCCACGTGGCCGCACGACCACGCGGAACTCATCTCTCGACGCAAAGTTTGGCATGCGCGCCGATTTTGCCATGCCGGCGTTGACTTTACTCGCGATCTGGGCTCGCGTGAGGGTGGCGTGGCGTTGTGAAGCACTCGGCTTACCGGCGTGTGGCGAAGCCCGCTGCGGAGAAGCTTCGGGAACACTCACGGTCTTCTTACGGCGACGCTGATGGGATACGCGGGTCCACCCGGCGTGGTCGTCGTCTTCCTCCGGCTCGTCGGCGGCGCGCGGACACTCGATGTCGTCGACTACGTGGCCGTCGGTGCCGGTGTTCGCAATTACAGTCCCCGTCGATGCACAGTCTGACACAGTCCGCACTCGCTGGGAAGGGTAAGGGTCCGCAGGTGACACATCCATTTCACAGGATTCAGAGAATAATTCTTCGTCGGAGCGCCGAAGATCCGCCCGCTGGGCAGGTCCGGGCAAGCCCGCGGCGGCGGCGGCGGCCGTTGACGTGGCCGACACCATGCCCGTACTCGTTCGAGCCCTCGTTAGGCTTAGCTGGGGTGCCTCGCCTCGCCGAGAGAAGATGCTCGTAAAACGGCCAAAAATGGCTAATCGGCCCAAATTTGGTATCGGCGTGGTCCTCGCAACGTTAGGAAGCTCGTACGTATGTTTGGGACATCAGAGGCGGGATGGTCCTCCCGAAATCCGTGGCGGCGACGGAGCCGACGTGGAGTGCGTCCGCTCTGCTCGGCGACCGCAGCGCCCCCTGCTTGGCTTGACGAACGCGGGCTCGAGGGGCGCGTGCACAAGCACTCGGCATTTTCTTGGTATTTTTGATTGTGGACAACACAAAAAATATTTGCTCAACAGCATCGCTGTAAAAAACCTGGTAAGCAATTTACCCCACAAAATGGTAACACTTCTATTAGTATACACGATTAAAACCATGTGGCTCTCTCGGATGTAGATAGGGCTTCCGTTTTGAACTCGTTTTTTTAATCTGTGTTCACCTGGAAAGGCCGTTCCAGAGATCTCAAATTTCCCGAGTATGATTATACTTTCGTAAAACCAATTACCATTAGCGCAGATCGGATTGGCACCCAATTTGAAAACTTAAACGGTCTATTTCTTCAGGTATTGATAACCTACATTTTAAGGAGCTCATAAAATACGTCATGTTTCTCAAATAAATTCTATACCACATCACACAATCTTCATTAGCAGGACCACTTCTGTCTGATTGGAATTTAGGCAAAGTACTTCCCTTATTTAAAAGTGCAAGTAGAAATATATAGAATAGGAATTCTAACATGCATTTGCTTTGAGATGCTTCCGCATATAATTTTTTCACGTATTTATTGTCATTCGGAAACTAAGCGCTTCTTTTTTTATTGTGAACATGGATTTGTTTTGAGGCTTTTCATGCGACACCCAATTATCCGAATTCACTACTTATCTTCACTTCATTATAGATAATAATCTACAAACTGATTGCAGTGTTCTTAACTTTTCTGAAGCATTCGCCCACTTACCTGATTCCAGCCTCATTTCAAAATTAGCGGAACTTCGTTTACACCCGTTAACGTTATAATGGATCAATTACGTTTTGTCTGTTCGACAGCAATTCACTGGTTAATAACTGTGCCTCCCGATTTTATCACGTCCCCTCCTGAGTCCCTCAGCGTATAGCCTCCTGAGGCCACTGCTTTTTCTAATCTACATTATTAATCTCTCAACTATTTCTTCCTTAATACCTGTGACCACTTGCTCACCAGTAAGACCCTAATATTATTAACAACTGGTGTGGTACATGAGAAATGACATCAAATGTATCTAAATATAAAGTAATGTCTTTCAGTCATAAAACAACAACTGTTACATTCGATTCCCGGCCGCGGCGGCTGCTTTTTTGATGGAGGCGAAAAGCAAAAACGCCCGTGTGTACGAGATTTCGGCACACGTTAAAGATCCCCAGGTGGTCAAAATTAATCCGGAGCCCTCCACTACGGCGCGCCTCATCGCCTCCGTTGCGTCGGCGCGTTAAACCCTACAATCAATCAATCAATCAATCAATCAATCAATCAATCAATCAATCAATCAATCAATCAATCAATCAATCAATCAATCAATCAATCAATCAACAGCTGTTACATTTGATTACTTTATAAATAGCTCCGACGTGTTGCGGTCGTCTTCCAATAAAACCTCGGTGTTCAGCTCCCTTCTAATCTATCATGGGCGACACATGTAACGTACATAACTGCAAACGCATAAAGAACCCTGGGATATTTACATCGTGAGATGGGGACTGCACCAGATAGCGACAAGTTTACTTTGTTCGCCCTCAGTTATAATTCCCATCACCGGTATGGTATCCTTTGCAAAGCTACCTCATTAACCTGCTAGAAGCCGTGCAAAACTGAGCGTCGCGGTTCATTTCTCGCATTTACACTCGCCCGTCGAGTATCACGCAAATACAATTTGCTTCATAAATACATTCACGCAGCCAGGCTATCACCCTTCCCCCTTTCGGCTCATTTCGCATATCTAAACGACTACACAATCAACGAAGCGTCGCACTCATCTTTGGAAAAACAAAGTCATTCAATCCATCAGTGCTACCTCGCGTCATTGCGCTCTAGAATGATCTTCCCGATATCGTTGTCCATTTAGCGATCATAAAACTTTCCGCGAACAACATTGAAACATCTGTGTTTTTAAAAAGCATTGTATAAAGCTCTTCAATATTGTTTATGATTCATGCTGGTTTTTTTGCTGCTTTTAAATTCTGGTTATTGTTTATGACCCCTCTTTCACTTTTATGCAATCTTTGCTGATAGCTCCAGTGTAATGTTTTGTTATGTGGCGATAGTTTTACTTATTAGGGTTGTTTGAGTCTGTATGTATACGCCCGTGTATCTGCATCTGTATGTGTCTGTATATGTATCTGTCTTGGAAGCGTTGTATAAAACCCATAAATTTTGTTTGTGAGTCATGCTGGTTTCTCTTTGCTGCTTTAGAAACTCTTGTTGTTTGCAACCCCTCTGTCGCATTTATGCTTTGTTAGTGTTCCAGCATACTGTTTTTTTAATGTGGCAATAGCTTTCCCCGTTACGATTATTTATTTCCTGTGTACTCCACTTACTAAACGCTCCATAGTAGAGCCTGTATGCAATTTCCAACAACTATCTATCCAACTAACTAACTAAATAAATAAATAAATAAAAATCATTGAATAAATAAATAAAGTCAAAAGTTGTCGTGTGTCCTTTCTTCTGTCTTCGTGTACTGTGCTGCTATATCATGTCGAATGAAAATCCTAAGCGACGAAAATGTAAGTTCGGTACCGCAATCATTTTCCCGTAATGCTAGTGGAGTCAATCCTATTTCGTGTCACGATAATGTTTGTTGATGGCCCGGAAGGGTTGAAATCTACAATGGTAAATAATATTGTTCACTGTCACTGCTGCCATCTATCACGCGCAGTGCCAGATGTGGCGAACTCGAAACAATGTTTGTTGCCACCACGTGGGTATTCAAAAAGAACTGTAAAATAACAAACGCATTGCTAAGATCATAACTAAGAGGAATTTTTTTCATAAAATATGCGGTAAGTTCTGTTCTAAATACTAAGAAATATGCGGAGAGACTTTATACATTAACCGGGTTGACAAAGCACATGCTCAACAGTTTCTATCATAGCATCGTTATGGCCGCTGAACATTCACTGTCTTGTGTCCTTATAGTCATTCCTCTGGTGTGCGTGGACGCGTGGCGGTTTTATTCTCTAACACCTAGGATTCCTAGCGCTGATATCGAAATAGTAAGTATAGTTCGCGATTACAGTTTCATAATATTTTCTTGCTATTACTGGAAAATGCGATATGAATACATATATAGGCTCATGGAATTCCAGTTTCATTATGATGGCACACGTACTGTAGCGTGTTAACGACGATAAATGCAATAATTAATCAGAACTACTCTTCCTTTGTTAATGACGTGGCATTACTACACGGCCGAATAGAAAACAAACGCCTGAATATATTGAAGTAATAAGCGAGCAGGAGCAGAAAAAAAAGGTTATTGGAGGCGTAAATAAACCGTACGTTAACCTCAATAAATATAATGCTAAAAGCAAACCTGTGAACAAATTCCTAAGCAGAATGTGTAGAAGAAATGGGTGGAGTACGTGATGTTTGCTGAACTTTGGAGTAAATAGCATTTATGTGGCGTACAACATCATCAGAAGATTTAAAAAGAGTGAAGCGTCCGAACCTCAATGTGCTAAAAGTCGGTACTGTCTTGTCAATATAGGATGTTTGCTACCATGGGCTCTAAGGTGCGTCAATATATTGTTGCAAGGCTTAATCTCAAATTCTGGTGTATTTGAGGAGTACCAAATTCTTTACTTAACCGGCGAGGCTAGCCATACTAGCCTCTCGACTTCATACGACAGATTTGTATGAAAGTGACATGAAAAAATCACTTACACGCGCACATAAATGCGAAAACAGAAATACGCACGACACGTACAGATCCAATCAGGCGAAACACTCATATGATCAACAGTTTACGATGTTCTGTGAGTTCAGTATCATTAACATATGTCAACACTGCTTTTCTTTCGTTACATGCCATTCCTGAAGTTGACCACGGGCAAAGAAGTTGTCGTAAGGAGATCTTGGCAGATAAAGGCAGGCCCACAGAAGCCTTCACGGTCTTTCTTTCTAGTTAAAAGGGAGGGAATGCTCAGAGTATGTGTTGGTGGTACTCGCGAGCTGAGCAGGTTGGGAACAGGGGGAAATATGTCTGCCCAAGGTAAAAAAAGAAAATTCTTCGACTCAGCCACATTACGCTGAGTCGATGCCGGATGGTCTCGTAACGCCTACACAGACCGCTATAGGCATCCTGACACTGCAGTACGGGTTGATTGGTTGCAGCGGGGCGTATGTTTTACTGCGGTTGGCTAAGAGTGAACTCTGGGAGCTTTCCCTTACCACAGAAGCAACAGTAAGTCCATTTCCCCTTGTGAAAGGTACTGCGTTGATTATGGAGTCGCGATAAGCAGAAGCAGCAGCTCGATCGCATTCGTCATTTCCAGCCATACCACAAGGATCTGGAACCCACTGCAGGGAAATAACATGATTGCTATCGGAGGCCTGCGTCTGTAAGTCTAAAATTTTACATCTAACAGCTCATCGGGCAGCGCCATCAGATGTTGAAGGGCTGAACAAGAGCTGGTTAAGATGGCCCACGCCAGAACTTGTGTATTTTTAATATGTTGCAACGCGGCGCGCAGGTTCTCAGATCTGTAATAATGCACGGCATCTTGTGGCCGAACCTAGGAAATATTGTTGTGTGTGTTGTAGATATCAATACTCCTACGGGAGATAACGCCTCCGTCACCGAGCCATCCGCCCACATTTGAGCGCAGTTGTTGTAGGTGCCGGTAATATGATCTTAAGTCATGAACTTTAGGCGAAGGTAACGTAATTATGCTCTTGATGCCAGGGACCGTAAGCACAAATTTCCAAATGTGAAGTGTCAATGGGGGCGTGGTAAATTTTTGGGGGCTATAGTGCACCGGTGGTAAAATATTATCACAATGCCAAAGACGACGCAGTTGTCCTGAAGAGAAAAGAAAACAAGTTTATTGGACCGCACTTGTACTCCCTTTACAGTCAACAAAGTTACATGCGCACGCGAGTGTCGGTGAACCGAGTTCCGCGGCGCGGTCATTTATCTACCGGAGCGGGTGCTTCTCGAACCGTGGAATTACATTGAGAACACTGTAGATAAAAGAAGACTATTCTAGGCTAGTGGCGCTAGGACGAAACATCCTTCCTACGAAATGAGATAATCCGTGTAGCATTAGAAAGAAGGAATGGAACATGCACTTCACTCGGGTCACAGATAACAACCTCGGCGCAGCCGAGTGATAAAAGCGAAAAACATAAATAAACAATTCCAATGCATGCTTCGCGCCAACATAACGTACTTCAGTTAAAGAGGCTGATGCCAGTTTTGAAAGACCGTACGTTGCAATAGTCGGCCAGGCACGGTTTCTCATCTTCGTCCCCTTTTGCTTATGCACTGGCGGACATGACTGGAAACTCCCTCGTCTCCTGTCGCCACGAGCACTATGGTACATAGCCTAGCTGCATAGGGTAATCTCTGGCAAGGTAGCCCTAGCCTGGTGGTAATCCAAGACGGAGGGAGTGCCCATCATGTCCGCCGGTGCATAAGCTAGGAACTTGAGAAACAGTCCCTGACCGACTATCACGAGCTGCGTTCTTACAAGGCTTCTGTGAACTAATAAAACACATCAGCATTTCTGCCAATTTTCCCGCAACAAAACGTATTCCTTCGAGTAGCAAGGCTTCGGTTGATTAAAGCCACATGTGCAAGCTGATGTAAAAATAAAACAGCTTCAGTGTCATCGTTTCCCACACTACTTTTGAATGGCTCCTCAACACGTCGTTATTACGCTTTACAGCCTACTGAGTTTTTGTGATCATCCCTACCAAAGCAAAACGTTCATGAGAGCACTACATTCGTTAAAAATATTACGTGGGGCGAGAGAGAGAGAGAGAGAGAGAGAGAGAGACCGGGATACAGAATATTTCGCATGGCAATGATATGCACTAGATAACCAACTGTTGTATTGCGCATATTGTCTTTAACGACACATGCATAGAAAAACTTCGTCTTTGGGACATAATAAACACTATTCACTTGAAGCGATGAGAGAATCATTCACGTAGACACAAACAAATCAGACGTGCACAAATGTACTCTCAGTAAGCAAGCTAGAATGGAACTAAAAAAAATTTGAACCTGTTATTTTTTTTTTCAATAACACTGGGGAGTTGCATGCAAAACTGTCTTCAGAAATTTTACAGCCAATCTGTATATAGTGAACCCTTCTTACTAATTCATATGAAGCCGCTTTACTCAGCACCGCTTTTCCGTTCCTCTTCGCCATGGCCGACGCCTGCTTCACAAGCTTCATACCACCGTCACCACCGACGCCTCTTTCATAAGTTGTGAAATCGGTTACTACCAGCGCGAGAGCCCTAACCAGTACGTACGCGTGTCATTCTTTCGAAGGAAAAAGAACGGGAATTTAAGGAGCGTCGGCGCGCAGACAAACGCTAATGGGTGTGAAAACAACGCAAGGACTCTGCCGCAGAACGCGCAGGAACCACCGCTTCGGACTGAAGTTCCACCCCATCGAGTAGCTCTCAATGTCTCCGGGATGGACTGCAATTTGCCTGCTTGGAATGCCGAAGTGAGCCAATAATTCTTTTTCAGCTTGAAGGTGTTTCGCAGCGACATTTTAGCCCTAGACTTTCACGTCTAAGCACGCGCACATCACTGGCTGCTGGTTTATGCGTCCACGGTGCTGTTGAAGGAGTTGACGACGTGCATGTGTAGTTAGGCTTCATTCCCTCACCAATGGCATGCTGCTTGTGCTGGTGGAAGAATAAAGCTTGGACGCCTCAAGGCCTAATGCGACCTGGGTGCTGTCCTCCGTGGCCGAGCTTGGTGTGTTACACAGAGAATAAGACGCCTACAACGCCGGAGGGAAGCGGGCAGCCGCCTGTTTGTCATCTAGAATGAAGCTCGAGTTTAAGTCTATCCAAGTTCCGATAATCATATTCGTTAGGAAGCATGCTCAATCGCCAATTAAAAACAAACACGCTTCGTTTCGTGCACTCCTTTGAATGCACCAACCTTCTCCGGTTATTAGTCTTCACAGACTGCCAGGGCAATAAATTATTCTATCTACGTGCATGGTTCTAAGCTCAATATTGTGGAAAATGGTGTTGAGGGAAATATCTTTCTCATGCCAGCTTTGATCGCGCAGGCATGGAACAGTTTAGGTATCCAGTTATTCTTAATTGATTGTAGGGTTTAACGCGCCGACGCAACGGAGGCGATGAGGCACGCCGTAGTAGAAGGCTCCGGATAAATTTTGACCATGGGGATCTTTAACGTGCGCTGAAATCTCGTACACACGGGCGTTGTTGCTTTTTGCCTCCACTAGAAAAAAGGCCGCCACGGCCGGGAATCGAACCAGCGTCCTCTTGCTCAGTAGCACAACGCCTTCGCCAGTGAGCCACCGCTACGGGTATCCAGTTATTCTTACCTGGCCGTAATCGGCAACTAATAAAGGTGATCAATGATTTATTGCAGCGTGAAAGTGCGAACTCTAGTTATTTCTGAAAATGGGTATTGTAGCGTTGTTGGGACACTGAAAACTTGTGTCCCAGAAGAAATACTCCTCGAGTTTTTGAGGCGTCATTGTAAGTGGACAGAATACCTTTGTCTAAAATTCTTGAATGCCTATGGGGCAATTGCGGAAATATGGTTCCCTACATTCGCCGTGCCCGTTTTTAAGCGGGCCATAGGGTATTCCCTCAAAACTATTGGACAATTTTTATTGCGAATATTGCGTGTAAAATGCATCACAGCACGACATATCGAAACATCTGGGTACCATATCATCACATAATCAAGGAAATCGCATGTTACTTCAGGGAACAAAACTTTATTGTAGCGAACTTCGGCTACGCTAAGAGCTTGGAAGATTACAGTGGGGCGACAAAGCAGCTAACAAAGTAACGTACAGAAGCAAGTGCCGGCGAATGAGATGCCGCGGTGTTTGCCTTGCGAAATAGAGAAATTGCGAAATAAATTCATGCCTACATTACTAAAAGAAAGCACTACATTACAGTAGCAGGCTAACAGTCATCTTATTAGGGCGCAGGCTTATGGCGGCCGGTACCTCGGTTTCGCGTTGACGTCGTCCGTCTATGTTCCCGTTCCCGAGGGAGCGAACAGAGCAACGAAGCCAGAAATAAAACGGAGAAAATCTTCCGACGAACGGTGAGAAGCGCGGCACGCGCGTCTATTGCGTCATCTCTCTCACTGCTTCCGCCTCACACTTTCGCTAGGCGTCGCCGCCAAGGAGCGCCCTCCACTTGACATTTTCTTATCACGCTCTTCCGTTCAATGCTATCCGAACCATGTGACACTTGCGCGGGAGGTTCAAACATGATTTTTCAGTAACCGGCCTGCTGCTGCCCGTGCACGGCTAATCTGAACCACGTCACATTTGCCCACGAGGCTCAAGCATAGAGTTTCTTACAATTAACACTAGAGAGGAATCTGGCACTAGCGTCTATGCGGTTCACATCAAGGCCGTCTGTGTCGTCACGGAACGCCATTAGATCATTCGCTTCTTCTTAGGTGGTTCGATGGAAAAGGAAAAGAAATAGGCTGGGGATAATTTTGAGACCATCTGGGGGCTCAACCGGCATACAACCCAGTCCGGGGGGGGGGGGGGTAGGGAATATAGAAGTGGGTAAATAGGATAGGGTAGAGAAAAGGAGATAGTAAAGAGAGAAAAAGTTAAGGCGCCGCGAGGAAAAGAAGCGTTGCCACAGTCACTGGGGGCCACCGAGCACAGTACACACCACAAACACAGGTCCTCAGGTCCTGGCGTCATGCTTCGTCCGGGAGAAGTTCTCGACGGGAGCAGTGAAGCGTAGAGGCGAGGATGGGCTGCGATGAGTCGTGCACGGCGGTCCGAAGTGAGGGGAGCTTGCTGGGTGATGTTCGTGGTAGTAGAGCGGTTACTGGCGAGCGGGAGCAGGCGCTCGACGGCCCCACGCAGCAGAGCGCGCGCCGCCCGAAACAATCACCCATGGCTCGCGACGCGTGGCCGGCATTATCGCGATATCGCACTGGCCGCGCAGGAGCGAACGAAAAACACGTCCGCACCCCACGACGACCGAGGCGAAACTCTTCGCCTAAGTTTCATCATTGGCTTGGATTGAAACTTTTTAGTGGCCGGAAATTTAAACAAAGTGCCACAAAAACACGAAGAATAGTGTGCAATTATGTAAGTGGAAAATAAAAACAAGTTGCTTTAAAAGTAAGGAAAAAGGAAGTAAAGCGTATTTTTACAGGAACGGTTGTGGCTGCTATTCCGCAGGGCGAGGTTGTAGTTGCGAACAATGTTAATATTTGGGTGGGAAACGCATTAGAAACTCCGATTTTATTAATATTACCATTATTTTTAATAATAAGTGGTTTAAAGAGTTTGGGAAGTTTTTTGAGCGTGCCTATGAAAGCGTTGCCTTCGTGGTGACCCGGTGAAACGACCACCAGCTAGTTTAACAAGAAAAAAAGAAAAGGTGGCGTTAAACAGTCGTGCACGATGGTAAGATAGGACGCATACAAGCGTCCATATCTGTCGTATCTTGTCTTCTTCGTCGAAGTACGTTTTGTTTCTTCTTTTCGACGGCTATAAATTTCGCGGCTGCATACTACCCGCTCAGTCGTACTGAATACTTCGTCTGCGTACTTCGACTGCGGCATGACCAACAACAGGTGCGATCACGCATTGCCTGCTGTTTTACCGAACATGGCTACCACAGAACAGGGAGTATTTCGGCGTACTTGTAGCTCGTAAACGTGTTAATGCATAGTGAAGAAAGCAAATCCCGAAAACCGCTTAAGAATCCAATTGTCATACCAAGCCCAAGCCAAAAAGGGGGGTCTTCCCATGAACCCCACGACGATATGGCTCACGAGGCGCAGTTTCCTCTTTAGTATACTTACTAAGAAACTCTATGGGCTCAAGCACATTTGCAACAACACGCTGGCAGGCGGCGGCGGCGTGCTACGAGATACCCGCAGAGTGGCGCGCACGGCCGTGCGAATGCTGATGACGCGATCACTTTCAGAGAACGAGCAGATATGCGCCGTGACCGAAAAAACTGCAGTTCGCTCAACGCACATATTTGACATTAGGCAGTATGGTAATAGTCATTGCATTTTTTGCTCGTTTTATCTGGTGCTCAGCAAGAATTCGTTCAGCGACTAATTTCGTTTCTATTATATGTAAGTGATTTTGCTTTTCTTGCATCATCCTAGTAAATTAGGTTGTTTGCAGTGTTGTTGCCAAATGCCTGGAAAGAAACGGATCAAATGTTGTTAAGCGAACGCCTGGAAAATACTTAGGACTGGTTTTTCACGTAAGACTTTAAAATTTGTTTTATAGTTCGGCTTACATGACAGTATATAACCATAAAATACCTTTGTCTTTTGTTACTGAAGAAATTTCTCCCGACCGCAAAATTGAGATTTTAGGGGGCACAATAGGATGTCCTTTTGATTTGGAATGAACATATTAAACACTTGTGGATCTTCTCAACTCAAACACAATCTGTTAAGGCTACAGTTGAAAGGCACTTTACCATAGGGAGAGTTTCTGTAAAATAAAATTGGTAAAAGTTTTGGCAAAGGTAAAATAGTTCTTTGGCTTGCACTAGATTGCGGAACTAAATTGGGTGATGTGCATAAATTTGTCCTAAATAATTGGAAAGGATCAAAAGACTGCAGCACGTGGATTACTTTATTGCTTTCCGAGAAAAGCGATTCGTGAAGCCGTTATGCTTTCTACCAGTTTTCACTAAGTTTTAACGATAGTTCAAATAATGATGTTGAAGTGTTATATAAAATTATTTGAGACGGCGCCCCCCACCCTCTCCCGCACAGGACCAGTGCTCCTATGTGCGAGTAACCCTCATGCTGCGTTGCGCTATGATCGACGTGTTGATGGCAAACAATTCCCTAGTAAAAACTGAGTCCACTAAAAAAGCCTTGACGAATATTTTCTAATTTGAGACTCACAGAACTGAATGGCTAGAGCACGAACTGACTCTATGAGTTTGCTGAATGCAATGTTTGTTCAATACGAACTCGCTTGACACTATTGTTCAACATTATTTCCCCGCCACTGTGAAAACCCGCAAAGGCTGAAGAAGAGGGAATGAATAAAGATATACAACTTCCTATCCTTTTTCAGTTCGTTAATGGTCCGTGGAAAATTTGGACCTATTACCGCAATGACACCACTGTTAATCGCTGTAAGTGTCTTTGCGACGAAATGGATAGTATGACACGTGGTACATCGGTGTTTTTTAGTCGAAGCTATGTCGATGAAGAGGGAGGGTAAGTTTCTTGAGACAATTTGCAGTTTATTATTTGCTTAAAGAAATCTGATAACATAGGAACAACACCCCGCACGGGGCAAAATGCGCAATATTGATGAAGGTATTGGGGACATCGTGGACCCGGAGCCCCCATACATAGGCTGGATCCAACCATGGCGATGTGTTTTAAGGTGAACGGGAGAAACCTCAAACGGTGGCCGTCGGAGCCCAGGCCAAGCTCCGGCGGATGGGCTCCCTGTCTGTTTACCAGGCAGGGAGCAGGGACCTCTACAGCTATCAGGGTAAGGCTGTCGAAGAAAGTACCCCCGTTCCCTGCTTTTATACTATGCTGTATGGTATTGTCTAAACCCCCTCCCTCCAAACGTGATCGGTCCCTGAAAAGGGGCCGCACCGAAGTATCTTTTTCCGCATTGCCATCCTTAATCATTCCTGAACGGGATAATTATTCTCGATTTTTTGTCATAAAATTCCTCAATCCAGCCCACCCTCTCGCATCGCAGTTAGTCTTCTTGATCGCAAAATCTTGAAGACATAATTAGAAAATCGTACAAGGCCAAAACACAAAGGACTGGTGAAGTCCTCGCCGAGGTAAACGACAAGCAGCAGTCCCCAAAGCTTCTAGCTCAACTCTGCTGACTGATCTGAACGTCAAGGTCACACCCTAACGGAGCCTCAATAGCTCGCAGGGTGTGATATCCGAGCCAGATCTTCTGAACGACAAGGATGCGGATCTCCTTGCGGGCTTGAAGGATCATGGCGTCAGTAGTGTGAGACGCATCAGCATCCGCAGAGACAAGAAGATTCCCACCAAGCACATCATCGTGACTTTTCACCGCGTTATAAATGCCGGCATTATCCGATGCTCCATCCGTCCGTAGATACCGAACCCACGGTGCTGTTTTAATTGTCAGCGGTTCGGGCACGGTACAAACTCTGGTCGTGGCGGAAGAATCTTTGCAAAATGCGCCGCGCAAGATCATCCGAGCGACAACTGCCCATCCGACACCCTCACTTGTGTGAACTGCCGTGGGCTGCATGCGGCATATTCCCGCAAATATGAAAAATTTCAACTGGAGAAAAAGGTAATAAAATCAAGGTCACTGAGAACATCACCTTCCCAGAAGTATGGAAGAAGGTTCACCTCTTTCCCTCGGGGACGTACGGCGACGCAGCTCGTCCGGGGGCGGAGCGGATTCTGGTTGCCACAAGGACCCAATTCAGCGAGTCTGACCTGTTCCCGCCCCGCCCCCCGCTGGGTTGCCTCAGGCAGCCCAACCCGTCACCACACCGCTTGCTGAAGCAGCAGCGGTTGGGATGCCAACCGCCTCCGTCGAGACCGGTGCAGCTCCCGCCCCTGCCTCTCAGTCCTCCAGTACATTGGAGGGTGCTGAGGGGATGGACACATGGGGCCCCGCATCGGTTCCCACCGCCACCGCACCGCCCGTGCCACCTCTGGCGCCCCCAATGCCCACATGACAACACTACACATTTACACATGACAACACTACACGTTTACACACGACAACAATACACGTTTACACCCCCCCCCCCCACACACACACACACACACACACACACACACGACTTCCTCTCCGGGCGCTGATGGAATCACGTATTTGGCTTTACGCCACTTGGGCCCCAAGGCTCTCCAGCAGTTGCTTTCCCTCTACAACCAATCCTGGCAGATCGGGTGTCTTGAGGCCTGCTGGAAGATTGGCCGGATCGTGGCGATCCTCAAACCAGGCAAACCGGCAACGGATATAGACTCTTATCGGCCAAGTTGTATTGGCCGATAAGAGCCAAGTTGTATTGGCAAGGTAATGGAGAAGATGGTGCTGGAACGGCTTGTTTGGGACCTGGAGAATCGAGACATTTATCCATTGCAAATGTCTGGATTCAGGAGAGGACGTAGTAGCGGAGACAACATTCTTTCCTTGGTGTTAGATATTACCCAGCAAAAATCAGCCGGAAACATCACTATAGCTGTCTTCCTTGACATTAAAGCAGCATTCGACAGCGTCGCACACGAAGCCATCCGAAGAGAGATCACATGCATAGGGCTTCGAGGACGCATGTTCCAGTGGCTATGTGACTACTCGAAAGACCGGTACGTCTACATGGCCACCAGTGATGGCGAAGCGGCCAAACATCCCGTCACGCAAGGAGTTCCTCAGGGCTGTGTCTTGAGCCCGACGCTTTTTAGCATCTGTCTTATACGCCTCCCAACAGTCCTGCCCAAAGACGTTAGCATTTCACTTTACGCAGACGACATCTGTATTTGGGCTTCAGGCAGGAACCGTCGAAACATTCGCGCCGCACTCCAGAAGGCAATTGTGAAGATGAGAAACTATCTCAGATGCTGTGGGCTCTTTTTTTCCCCTGAGAAATGTGCTGCTATGGCATTCACGCGCGCGATGTTTCTCGTTATACACTCCCCGTAGAAGGTACTCCAATACCTTATGTCAAGTACCACAAGTTTCTCGGAGTGACGTTTGACCGCTCAATGTCATGGGCCCCATATATTCGGCGACTGAAGGAGCGGCTTCTGTGTTTTGTGCGCATTCTGCGTATGCTCGGTGGAAATTCGTGGGGCTGCCCTGTATCCTCCCTTTTTTGCCTATATAAATCCCTTTTTGTCGGACTCCTGCGTTACAGCCTGCCGGCCCTACATCAGCTATTGTGCACCTACAAGCCTGAAGGTCATAGACTCAGTGCTGGCGAAAGCAATGCGCACCTGCCTGGGTCTGCCTAAATGTACATCGACGGTTGGAACTATGTGTGAAGCTCGGTGCTTTTCCGCCACGGTGCTGCAACGCCAAGAGGTCCTTCGAACGACTTTGCGCCATTTGACTCGATGTCACACGCATCCTTTGGCAGACATCTTAGCACAGCATGTTAGACACCTGCTTCCAGCGAAATTTCAAAGACCTCAAAAGTCTTAGTAGCACCGTGGATACTGGCGCCATGGAAAATTTGCACGACAATACCCAGAATCAGCAAAAAGTCCGCCATGCCCGCGGCCGCGCTCAAGTTCTTCACACTCGAGTATATCTACAGTACCTACAAAGGCTACACACATGTTTATGTGGATGGCTCGGTTCGTCCGGGCTCATCCGCCATCGGCGTGTGGATCCCAGCTGCCCGGTGCACTATCCAAAGAAGACTTAGCCACGAAACATCCTCGACTGCTACCGAACTGGCTGCTGTAAGAGCTGCTCTTCACTACATCAGCGGACATCATGCCCAGCAATGGGTAATATTCCTCGACTCTCGCAGCACCTTATAAGCCTTCCGAAATCTTCACAACAACCACAGTCAGCTTGTATGTGAAATTGGCGAAATTCACACAATGGCAGTGCGCGAGGGTCATGACATCTATCTTCAGTGGCTGCATGGTCACTCGGGCATACAAGGCAATATTAGATCTGATGCAGCCGCCAGCGCAGGCCACTTTATGAGCAGTACGACCCAGCTTCCTTTCTCCCGAGAGGACAGCAACGCTCTTATCCTCGAAAATGGATGGACTGCACAAATATCGGAGTGGCAGGACCCTCACCGCAGGTATCTACCACTGCAGGATATTGACCCGCATTGCAAGTTCCGCTTTCCACGCGGCATCAACAAGCGGTGTGAAGGAGTGTTGCACCGACTACGCCTGAATGTAGCATTTACTCGGAGGTTTAAGTTCAAGATAGGTTGGGACGATTCCCCTCTGTGCGTTTTGCGCTGTGCGTGAGACTGTCGGTCACTTGTCTGCCCTCGATTCGCTGCTGCACGGAAAACTGCAGTGACCTCCCTCTCTCGTGTACGCCATGGAGGCAGTCTGGAACTTCGTCATTTTCTTGGACCCTGGGCCAATACTGCTGACAGTACCTTAGGTACAAAAGTTCTACTGCAGTTCCTACGAGACACTGAACCAGACAAATTTCTCTAGATAGCAGACAGAGCAAGTGTGTCGTGATATCTACTCTTTCGCACTGTGGCGTTAATCTCTTTACTTTGCTTGTGATGGTGTCACTGGCGTTCATCTATTTATTTTTCTTGGGTTGGTGTTACTCCTTTTTTTTCGCGTCGTTTACTTTTCGTTTTGTTTGAGTGTTTACATTAACCATTCTCTTTTTAAGTGTATTTTTATGTCCGGACTCTGCTGGAAGATCTCTCTTGCTTTTATTTTCCTTTTTTTTCAACGCTTCTTGTTTGTCTTCTTCCTGCTGTAACCCTAATGTCTAATATCACCACTAATCAACGTAGTCACCCACCATCTGGTGTAGCAAGCCTTGTCCCTAGCAGGGCTGACCTCACCAGTTTACATAAAGAGCCTTCTCTCTCTCTCTCTCTCTCTCTCTCTCTCTCTCTCTCTCTCTCTCTATCACACACACACACACGCACGCACGCACACTCACACACGCTTACGCACGCACGCAAGCGCGCGCGCACACACACACACACTCTATATATTCTTCATATATATAATGGGAACAGAAAACATTCAGTGGAACCGTAGAGGCCTCATGAACAATCTAGACGATGTGTATGAGATACTTCATTCACATCAGTCAAGTCTCATGTGTCCTCAGCAAACACACCTAAATAGTAAACATACTAATTTCTGGAATAGTTACATGGTATCTCGAGAAGACAGGCACAGTTGCACTTTTTCTTCAGGCAGTGTGGCCATAATGACCAGAAAATCGTTAGCTTGTCAGACCATCCACCTAAACACCATGGTGGAAGCTGTCGGGATTCAAGCAATAATTTATAGTAGGGTAATGACGGTATTCTGCCTCTACACCCCTCCTGATTACCAACCATCGAGCACTGATTTTGAGGCCCTCATAAATCAACTATATATACCTGAACCGTACATAGTCTCCTGTGACCCTAATGCACATAATTTACTCTGGGGCTTTTCTCGCACAGATGCCCGATGTCGCCTAATTGAGAAATTTCTAACCCCATCGGGGGCATGCCTTTTTAACAAAACCAAGCTGCATATTATAACATAGGGCAAAACAGTTATTCACATCGTGACTTGGCTATTGGCTCGGCAGTTCTTTTCCCATTTCTTGAGTGGCACAGGGACACAAACCCATATAGTAGCGACCACTTCCCCACCAAATTGAAAGGGAATGTCCTTACAGTACTCCAAGGCGTACCTTATTAACGAACACCAACGCACCTGTAATATCTCATTGATCGAACCTGGCAGACTCTCGCCTTTTCTTTTGAGGAACAGCCACCTGTAGTGAGGTACATCAAAAACGCACTAGAAGAGAGTTTAGCATTTAATAAAGATGACCTGTATACGGACAGTCTGAACAGAAATTGGTTCTAAATAAAGTTTTTCTCTCTCTCTCCAAATTAAATTTTTAGTAAAAATTTTTTTCTTCATTCAATTGTAAAGATGTTTCTGTAATTATGACCAGTTTTCTATCTTTTAGTTCGGTTTGTATGAATAATTCATTGATTGTATGGTTTAATGTACCGATGCAACGCAGGTGATGAGGTGCGCCGTAGTGGAAGGCTCCGGATTAATTTCCACCACCTTGGGATCCGTAACGTGTGCCGAAATCTCGTACACACGGGCGTTTTTGCTTTTCGCCTCCATCAGAAAAGCGGTAGCCGCAACCAGGAATTGAATCCGCGCGCTCATGCTCAGTAGCACAACGCCTTAGCCACTGAGCCACCACGGCTGGTTTTACATGAATATGGCGTAGTATGGTCCACAGAGTAATGCTGCACCTTATCCTGTAATCTGTAATCTGGTCATGCCCTTCCTTAGCTAAGAAGCAGAAATAAGAATTCAGCACATCAGAGAGGCTGAGGGCTCAAGGTCACTGGAAAAAGTCGCGTTGATTCAAAAAACCAAAAATGCTTTGCGGGAAGGTGAATTAGGCCAATTTTCTATTTTTTGGCTTGTTTTCGGATTTTCAACCCTCCACGTGGCGTAGAGCCGTGACCACATACCTTCTAGATTTAGTTATGTTTGTAATTAATTCTGTTCCCGAAGCGTGAGTGCTCAAAATTGCAGTAAATTGTTTTTTGTTGTGCTCTGCATACAAAACACAGTCGCTAGAAACCGAAATCAGAGATTTGAATTTACACACATGCCATAAAGTATAGAAGCAGAAAGCGAAAACGTCTATCTTTTGCGATTTCAGCGTACGTTAGAGATCCACAGGTGGTCAAAATTAATCCTGAGCTCCCCATTACAGCGAGTTTCATAGCCGGGGCGTAGATTTTCGTTTTAAACCCAACACTCAATCAACACATTACCCAATATTACGTCACTCACTTAAAGACAAATACTACTGATAAGTGCATTCTTCGTCAAGATATGCTTATAATGTAGGCTCTGTTGAATTTTCGGCTGGAAGTTTGAAAAGCAACGTCTTCAAAACTGGAAACCACCCGTTTTTTTGCAGGAAGCACAAGTCGCGATTTCGGGGAGACTTTGTTATAAAGCCAAAGCCGAAACACGATTTGCCTATACAAAAGCTCACTGTTGATCAAAGGCGATACATGATTGTGTCAACCGAAGGTAAGTAGTATTTTTAAAGCATTTGAATGTTTGTTTCCTCCATCTGACGGCGGCCTGCACCTCGGCAAGAAAGCTACCTTATGATGCCGGATGAGGGGAGCGGTAGTATATGATATATTCTGCCGAATATTACGCCAAAACGACAGCCCGAAGCACTGGCTGACGTAAGTAAATAAACAAGTATGTCAGAATACCAGTTGGATTGCCACCAAATATTTACAGTATTAATTACACTCATGTCGGCTGGTGCTAACGTGACTTTCTAAAAATTATCTATATAAAGAAGAAATCAGCTCTTCTGGCCTTATAAAGCCACATGAACAATATAGTGTGATTGACGGCTGCTAACAAAAGCAACCGCCGATGAACATGATTCTACGATTGTGCTGGTGCCTCTGGGTACAATCGATCGCACAGCTACAATGCTAGCGTGGTACCATGCACTTTGTAGTGCCGGTAACTGCTTAAGATGCAAAGAGAACATTTTTAAAACTTGTCACTGATATTGTCTTTTTGTTGAAAAACCAGCCTCCATAAGGGGTGAAATGAAGCTGAGTAAGTAATATTTCACTAGCTTTTTTCAGTCAGATAAGGAGTACAAATGTACTTTCAACCTCCCCATTTCATAGAGGCGATCTTCCGTGCAAGCCGGGTCTGCTTCGCAAGCGCTGTAGTCCCACACACGAGGCGAACGCCAGTACGAGGAGTCGCTTGCACTTAGTTTACCAGTAGGTGTCCGGCGCCACCAAGGCCCAAGAATGCACATTGTGGCTTCCACAGCCAAGGTGGACGCTCAACTCGCCCACCGCCTGCGGTAGGACATGCCTCCAGGCTCCTTCCCCTCCCGGCAATGCGTACAAATCCGCGGGGCTCCACCCGATCTACACGGATCAGGGGCGCCTCGCAAGGGTAAAGGCATCTTTTCAGGTGTGAATTCTCCTTTCAAGGGTCCACACTTGACTAAGGACGCCAGTGCCCATTAAAGAAACAGGCGGGTTCCCGGCGGTTAGCGGATGCGAACCCGCATTTACCGTATACGAGGCGAGTACTGTACCTCTGAGCCATCGCTGCGGTGTAACGGGAAATGAAGGGAAAGCGGCTTTGAAGATTAAATATCTTTAGTTGCACAGGCGGATACCCGTAACTCATTCTAAAATGTTGCAGCCAAGTAAAATTACAAAAACAAAGACATCCGGAGAATTGTACAGATGCCGTTGGGTCAGCTACCTCAGCAACCGCTCATCTGCGGACCCTGGACAATAGTTTTTTAGGCCTGCATGTAGACCTGCACAGCGGTTGGAGTTATTACCGCTGTCAGAAGCCGACAAATTGGAACCCACCGAATGCCAAGAATCTTAAGGGCCCATTACTGAAAACATGGACTCGACAGTGAATTCACCGTCTCTACAGGGCATCGTTTGGAGAAAAAACCCCACTGCCCACCAAAGGCAAGTGAGATGATGGCCGCAGGGATCTCTCAGAAGGCCTTCATGGTTGGTTATGTATCCGTTAAGGAGACCGATAACGTAAATACCTTGAACCGCCAGAAACTGACGGAGTACTTACGCTGAGTTGCGATTAGAAAGGTTATAGAAATGCAATTTATAACCTTGCCATTTATAACCTTATCATAGACGCGTTAAAGGTCATCACCGTCTTAGAAAATATCCACATATTTTTTTTCCTGGCCAATTGGAAGAAAAGAATGGCTTCTTTCACATCTGATGTAGACCTGAAGATCAACTACAGTAACTTAATGCAGATTCTTTCGTCAACGGTCCGCATCCTGGATATCCATGGCACCGGTCGCACGCGCTTCATAAAAGTTGTCTTTCAATGCGATTCACTTCGGGCGTCTATGAAGCTAGAATACGTGTGCGTCCGTATGTGCCACGCCCCCTTTAATGCCACAGGTGCCAGAAGCTGGGTCATGTTAATGCTGCTTGCAAGAATGCCGTTGCATGCAAGCTGGGTGGTAGTACTCATGGCCATGCTAGCTGCAAAGCACGCTGAAGTGTGCAAACTGTTCGCGCTCCAACGAGACAACTTCATATGAATGCCCAAAAATGATGCACGAGCGTCGAATTCGGCTTACGATAGTCCCGGAGAACTCTACCCACAGAGAGGCTACATAATCTGAAGGGCGACTTCGTAGAAGATCCCGTCGGAGAAATTGACAGCCCCGCAGTAAATCCCGGCACAATGACTTGCAAACCATACCGGTGCAACCCTTACCGCCATCACTGCCACTACCACCGCTAGTGCGGGTACAGGAGGATTCACGACCACCTCCTACTCTTCCTCGAGCGGCAAACACTGCATACGGAACTTTGCCCAAAGAAGACTGGTCGGCATTGCCGCAAGTAGCTTCTGCATTAGAAAAATCGCCCAGGGAAGCAAGGCTTGCATGCTTCGCATGCCGGTGAAGAGGGGCTGGCCAATTACAGGGTTTCACGCATGCTTAAATAGCTGCTAAATGTCATGCGAAGATTGATCTCTGGTCTGCAAAGCCAAACTGCAGAATCGTGCTGCAGGTTTTAAATGCATTTGAACCGCTCCTTCTGGTACTTCAGTTAGTTCACATGACGCAATGAACAAATGCACAATTATATGAAGAGATACCCCACAATTTTTTTGTGATGCAGTGGAACGCAATAAGACTACAAGAGAAGATGTCTGATTTTTAGCAGCGTATGTTTAAGGACCAATTTTCTGTTGTGATATGCGAACGAAATATTTCTTCCCGGTTTCGTCTCTTTGGTTACGTTCTGCAGTTCTCATAGGCAGGTAGAATACCCATAAAGGTAGCAACGCGCGTACGTCGGAACATACCCTACATCAAATTTACGACTTCCGCGCATGCCTCGAATAAACATATCTGCGTGAGTTGAACTCACGAATGTGGGCTATAGTGTCGCTTATCGGCGCTTACATTCCTGCCCGCGCGGACATTGAGTGCCCGTGCCTGGACTCTGTTGTGCACACCTGCCTTTGTCCACGCGTCATAGTCGGCGATTTCAATGCGCACCACCTCCAGTGGGGCAGGGGCACAATTTAGAAGAGAGGAAACGATCTGGTGGACTTTACGCCATGATTACCTTATTTCGTGGTCACTGATACAGTAGTTGCTTAGACCTAGCGGTGGTATCAAGGAATCCATCGCCATCTTTCATTTTGTGCTCTGATGAATCACATGGGAGTGGCTACGTACCAACTTACGTGCAACTTCAATGGTTCCACCCGTCTGATGCCCCTAGGGTTCGTTGTTCGGACCAGCCGAAGTTCACGCTGAGGGTTGAGGAGTCATGCGCAAATATTACGTCTGCGTCAGATGTAGAAGGCACTGTATTATCTGCTATAGTAGCCAGAACTAATTATGTCACTGCTTTCAACCATCCAATGCCTCGTATAGGAACGACTACATGCCTTCCGACGCCATGCAGAGAGGAAGCACAGAAAGACTCAAGCTGCAGCAAGTCAGTCAGAATGTCCTCGGACACAGCGGAAAATACTACGTCATTTAGAAAAACTGGAAAGAAACCGTTGGCGGCAGTTCTGCTCGTCGTTAGATCCGTGCGAGCCCCTTTCAAGGATCTGGCAAGGTATGCGAGCTCTTAAGCATCACCCTCAATATTTTTGTCTAATTTCGGGCTTTGGCTCTTCATCTGGGGCAAATGGAAGAGGAAGTGGCCGAGGCATACTACAAAAGGCTTGTTGTCCCGAGATGATGATGAGGTGTCTTGACCAGCTTAGAAAGATGGGCGCAGGAAAGCCACTGAATGGTTTAACAAAAGACATTTTTTACACATGAAAAAAACACGTACTGCAAAGCACTCAAGAAATCAAGTGCACCTAACCAATAACAATTCAATTCCTAACTAGATATTCCAAAATACAATTCAAACCAAAATACAAAAGTCTCTACAATAAATTTCGCACACGGTTATTTCAAATACACCCCTTAATATCCAATCACACTGTCCTAAGCAAAGTCTCTAGAACAGGTATACTCTCAAGTTGTTTCCTACGACATGGACTGGCCTATCCCGGTCATCGGAGCTGACGTGTCGCCCACTTGCGTGGCCCTTACGCGGTGATAACCGTCCTCTCTCGTGGTGGTGGCGGCGTCGCTGTGCTCGGTCGTCGTGTAGACGGCGTTGGCACCGCGGGTCCCAACGTAGTTTCTCGGTGGCTCTCCCCGTGGTAGCCGCGGCCGCTGAAGGTCCTCAGGACGATCACGAACGTAGCCTTTCGGACCGTCGAAGTTAAGTTCGACGGCGTGTAGACGCTTACCAGCAGGTGCCTGAACGTTGCTGCTTGGGTGACGGATACGCAGGTTTGGGGCCACTAGGACGCCACAGTCGATGCGAAGTCGGCCCGCTCCTTTCAAGGCTTGGTAGGCATAGTCGTTGGCCTGGCCGCGTCCACCTGGCTCGTTTCTTGAAGCTCACGTGCTCTCTTCGTCTCCTGGTTTCTTTTCTTTACCTTCCTCCTTCTGCTTGTCGCTTCTAACCCCTCTCGGCTGCATCCCGGCACTCTCTGTTTGGCTGCTAGCCTTTTAAATGCAGAGCATTTCTTTAACTCACATGTAGCGTCCGCCGTCCGTCCGGAACAGCTCAGCGCGCAGGTGCGCCCTCTCCCCCACACCTCCTCTCCCGCATCACGCTACTCTCCTCGCTCTCAACAACAGGTCCGCACCCCTCCCCCTACACTACATAAAAAAACAATACTTAAGCGCCTGGTTTCGATCCCACGACCCTCCGGGCGGAACGCAAGGTACATGGTGCTCTTCCCACTGCGCCACAAAGCCGACACAGTTTCAAAGGCTACGAATGCGCCTTATATGCTTAACTCATTCAAACTACGTCAAGAAGCTGCTGATACAACGCATTCACTACCTGTGGGCGGAAGGCGAGGTACATGGTGCGCTTCCCACTGCGCCACAAAGCCGACACAAAATAGAGGGCTACGAACGCGCCTTACATCCTTGACTCATTCAAACTACGTCAAGAAGCTGCTGATACAACGCATTCACTACCTGTGGGCGGAAGGCGAGGTACATGGTGCGCTTCCCACTGCGCCACAAAGCCGACACAAAATAGAGGGCTACGAACGCGCCTTACATCCTTGACTCATTCAAACTACGTCAAGAAGCTGCTGATACAACGCATTCACTACCTGTGGGCGGAAGGCGAGGTACATGGTGCTCTTCCCACTGCGCCACAAAGCCGACACAAAATAGAGGGCTACGAACGCGCCTTACATCCTTGACTCATTCAAACTACGTCAAGAAGCTGCTGATACAACGCATTCACTACCTGTGGGCGGAAGGCGAGGTACATGGTGCGCTTCCCACTGCGCCACAAAGCCGACACAAAATAGAGGGCTACGAACGCGCCTTACATCCTTGACTCATTCAAACTACGTCAAGAAGCTGCTGATACAACGCATTCACTACCTGTGGGCGGAAGGCGAGGTACATGGTGCTCTTCCCACTGCGCCACAAAGCCGACACAAAATAGAGGGCTACGAACGCGCCTTACATCCTTGACTCATTCAAACTACGTCAAGAAGCTGCTGATACAACGCATTCACTACCTGTGGGCGGAAGGCGAGGTACATGGTGCGCTTCCCACTGCGCCACAAAGCCGACACAAAATAGAGGGCTACGAACGCGCCTTACATCCTTGACTCATTCAAACTACGTCAAGAAGCTGCTGATACAACGCATTCACTACCTGTGGGCGGAAGGCGAGGTACATGGTGCTCTTCCCACTGCGCCACAAAGCCGACACAAAATAGAGGGCTACGAACGCGCCTTACATCCTTGACTCATTCAAACTACGTCAAGAAGCTGCTGATACAACGCATTCACTACCTGTGGGCGGAAGGCGAGGTACATGGTGCTCTTCCCACTGCGCCACAAAGCCGACACAGTTTCAAAGGCTACGAATGCGCCTTATATCCTTGACTCATTCAAACTACGTCAAGAAGCTGCTGATACAACGCATTCACTACCTGTGGGCGGAAGGCGAGGTACATGGTGCGCTTCCCACTGCGCCACAAAGCCGACACAAAATAGAGGGCTACGAACGCGCCTTACATCCTTGACTCATTCAAACTACGTCAAGAAGCTGCTGATACAACGCATTCACTACCTGTGGGCGGAAGGCGAGGTACATGGTGCTCTTCCCACTGCGCCACAAAGCCGACACAAAATAGAGGGCTACGAACGCGCCTTACATCCTTGACTCATTCAAACTACGTCAAGAAGCTGCTGATACAACGCATTCACTACCTGTGGGCGGAAGGCGAGGTACATGGTGCTCTTCCCACTGCGCCACAAAGCCGACACAAAATAGAGGGCTACGAACGCGCCTTACATCCTTGACTCATTCAAACTACGTCAAGAAGCTGCTGATACAACGCATTCACTACCTGTGGGCGGAAGGCGAGGTACATGGTGCTCTTCCCACTGCGCCACAAAGCCGACACAAAATAGAGGGCTACGAACGCGCCTTACATCCTTGACTCATTCAAACTACGTCAAGAAGCTGCTGATACAACGCATTCACTACCTGTGGGCGGAAGGCGAGGTACATGGTGCGCTTCCCACTGCGCCACAAAGCCGACACAAAATAGAGGGCTACGAACGCGCCTTACATCCTTGACTCATTCAAACTACGTCAAGAAGCTGCTGATACAACGCATTCACTACCTGTGGGCGGAAGGCGAGGTACATGGTGCTCTTCCCACTGCGCCACAAAGCCGACACAAAATAGAGGGCTACGAACGCGCCTTACATCCTTGACTCATTCAAACTACGTCAAGAAGCTGCTGATACAACGCATTCACTACCTGTGGGCGGAAGGCGAGGTACATGGTGCTCTTCCCACTGCGCCACAAAGCCGACACAAAATAGAGGGCTACGAACGCGCCTTACATCCTTGACTCATTCAAACTACGTCAAGAAGCTGCTGATACAACGCATTCACTACCTGTGGGCGGAAGGCGAGGTACATGGTGCTCTTCCCACTGCGCCACAAAGCCGACACAGTTTCAAAGGCTACGAATGCGCCTTATATCCTTGACTCATTCAAACTACGTCAAGAAGCTGCTGATACAACGCATTCACTACCTGTGGGCGGAAGGCGAGGTACATGGTGCGCTTCCCACTGCGCCACAAAGCCGACACAAAATAGAGGGCTACGAACGCGCCTTACATCCTTGACTCATTCAAACTACGTCAAGAAGCTGCTGATACAACGCATTCACTACCTGTGGGCGGAAGGCGAGGTACATGGTGCTCTTCCCACTGCGCCACAAAGCCGACACAAAATAGAGGGCTACGAACGCGCCTTACATCCTTGACTCATTCAAACTACGTCAAGAAGCTGCTGATACAACGCATTCACTACCTGTGGGCGGAAGGCGAGGTACATGGTGCGCTTCCCACTGCGCCACAAAGCCGACACAAAATAGAGGGCTACGAACGCGCCTTACATCCTTGACTCATTCAAACTACGTCAAGAAGCTGCTGATACAACGCATTCACTACCTGTGGGCGGAAGGCGAGGTACATGGTGCTCTTCCCACTGCGCCACAAAGCCGACACAAAATAGAGGGCTACGAACGCGCCTTACATCCTTGACTCATTCAAACTACGTCAAGAAGCTGCTGATACAACGCATTCACTACCTGTGGGCGGAAGGCGAGGTACATGGTGCGCTTCCCACTGCGCCACAAAGCCGACACAAAATAGAGGGCTACGAACGCGCCTTACATCCTTGACTCATTCAAACTACGTCAAGAAGCTGCTGATACAACGCATTCACTACCTGTGGGCGGAAGGCGAGGTACATGGTGCTCTTCCCACTGCGCCACAAAGCCGACACAAAATAGAGGGCTACGAACGCGCCTTACATCCTTGACTCATTCAAACTACGTCAAGAAGCTGCTGATACAACGCATTCACTACCTGTGGGCGGAAGGCGAGGTACATGGTGCGCTTCCCACTGCGCCACAAAGCCGACACAAAATAGAGGGCTACGAACGCGCCTTACATCCTTGACTCATTCAAACTACGTCAAGAAGCTGCTGATACAACGCATTCACTACCTGTGGGCGGAAGGCGAGGTACATGGTGCTCTTCCCACTGCGCCACAAAGCCGACACAAAATAGAGGGCTACGAACGCGCCTTACATCCTTGACTCATTCAAACTACGTCAAGAAGCTGCTGATACAACGCATTCACTACCTGTGGGCGGAAGGCGAGGTACATGGTGCTCTTCCCACTGCGCCACAAAGCCGACACAAAATAGAGGGCTACGAACGCGCCTTACATCCTTGACTCATTCAAACTACGTCAAGAAGCTGCTGATACAACGCATTCACTACCTGTGGGCGGAAGGCGAGGTACATGGTGCGCTTCCCACTGCGCCACAAAGCCGACACAAAATAGAGGGCTACGAACGCGCCTTACATCCTTGACTCATTCAAACTACGTCAAGAAGCTGCTGATACAACGCATTCACTACCTGTGGGCGGAAGGCGAGGTACATGGTGCTCTTCCCACTGCGCCACAAAACCGACACAGAATCAAAGGCTACGAACGCGCCTTATATCCTTGACTCATTCAAACTACGTCTAGAAGCTGCTGATACAAGGCCTTCACTACCACCAACTCCCCAAACACTAAACGTTAACGCAATACACCCACCCCCTATGTGACGCATTTACTCGAGTCCCCCTCGCGGGGAGATGGGCCCAATTTTTTTGTTTCAATATTTGGTAACCGCGCCGTAGCTTCGCCGCGACGTACTCGGACTACCTGTCCCATGCGCTACAATATTTAGCCTGGTGCAGCGGGGTTCCGGCGCGTCGTTCGTCGCTCAATGCGTTCCTGGCGCGCCGTTCAAATTTCTGGCCTTTGATTGCTTTTCTGAGGGGGGGGGGAGGGGGTAGTTTATCTTCTCCCACGGCGTGCGCCTGAGACATGACAGATAGATCCCACGCCATGGTCACTAGTGAAAGCCACACACCACAGACAACAGACAACCGCCTAAACGTCTTTTTCACGATGCAAGAGCTTGATGCCGCTCTTTCATCCCCCCGCCGTTAATCTGCTTTAGGGCCTGGTGGCGTCCGCTACTTCGTTTTGCCAAGCTTTGGCAACGAAGACCGAAAAGCCCCCTATCATGATTTAATGCAATACGTACCTCTGGCTGCGTTCCAAACTACTGGAATTGTAGTCATGCAGTTGTCAATTTGAAGCAGGAAATATCCCCTTTGGAGTTTTCCTCATACAGGCCATCGCCATGGGAAGCTGCACTGGAAAGATAATGGAGAACGGTGATGGCTACACTGGAATGGTTTCTGGAGAAAAATAATTTTTATTCAGATTTGATAACCGGTTTTCCAAGTTTCGATTGTGTATAGACAGTGTCATCGAGCTGGTGTCAGCTGCAGAACAAAAACCATATCGCCGAATTCTGTATGTACTCTTTTTCGACATCAAAAGCGCTTATGACAATGTTTCCCAACATGCTATTATGGATGCTCATAAAACCGTGGGAGTGGGCAGCCTACTCTACACTAGGATCTCAAATTACCTCACTGGCCCCACAGCATTCACGTCCACGTCTTTTGGCGAGACATAGCGCCACCGGATCAGTCGTGGTGTTCTTTAGTTATGAGTACTGAGCCCTACGGCCCTACTCTGTTTTATATTACACTCATCGGCCTCGTTGACGAAATGCCTGAAACTGTAAGAGTCACTATAAACACTGAAAATATGTGCATTTTGGCTTCTGGTGTAACTCGACCACAGTTGCGAGCTCGTCTACAGGGAGCTGCAACAATAACATTTGGGTAATTGCGCCGCCAAAAATTTGTATGATTGGTTATCAGGTTTAACGCCCCGTCGCTCCACAGGCTATGAGACGCTCCGTAATGGAGCGCCGGGGACTAATTTTGACCACCTAGAGATTTGTGACGTTCGCCGAAATCTCAGCCACACAGGCGTTCCCGCGGTTCTCAGTTTGTCTCCAGCAAAATACGCTGTTCTTCCCTCGTCCATCACCTCACCACCATGAAATCTACTTTATTACCGTACGTTACGCACCACATATTCCTGGGCGTTGTTGTGGACCGCCACCTGTCATAGACAAAACATATCGCAATGCTAAAGTCAAAACTTGTAAGCTTCGTGCAAGTTCTCCGTTTCGTGGCAACATTGAGAATGGGCACATCTGAGAGCGTTCCTCTGCGGTTATACTGAGCTCATTTTTTGGGTTACCTTCGTTATAGCCCACCAGTCACCCCCAACTTGCCCACTTAATGCGCCTGTAGATTGGAATTATTGCAATTGCAGGCCCTAGGGGTATGCCTGGGTCTACCGTGATGTACTTCGTTTCTGAGTATGATTGCCGAGGCACGTGCCTATCCGATGGATGCACTCCTTTCGTGCGAACCGCTTCGTCTCTACTTCCGCTGGCTCACGAGGCATGCACACCAGTCATTGTCGATCATTCCCGTCACATGCTCCAGAAGCCGTTTTGCGGCAGACGTTTCGTGTCGTCAACGTATAATTTCCTCTCGTTACGCCACAACGGTGGTTTCACAAAATCCTCTGTGGGTGCTATCAACACCATTAATCCCCCTTTCCTTCCCCGAAATGATCAATGAAACCTGCTTCCCTGAGTGACCGTCAAACAGTTTACCTCGGCATCGTTGAGAAATACATAGGGCAGAAATACGCATGTTTACAGCGATGGTTTTGTGACTGAGCCCTGGTCAACCACGCCTACGGTGATTCCAAGCTTGGGAGTAACCCGTCACTTCACACTGGACAAGACAACCTCTATGATAAAAAAACTGGTAGCCACCAAGGAGGCAATTTCGTTAGTCTGTTGTCAACCACCCCTAGCCTGGACCCTGTACTGGGACGCCAAGCCAACCCGTTCGGTCCTCGATGGTGTCACGAGGCAAGATCATTATAACGCGCTTCCTGCAGGGGTGGTTCAGCTACGCTCTTTTGCGGTGCAGCAAGGCGACGTTTTGACGTTTCAACGAGTTCGTTGAATGGGTTGACACGGAGGCAAGAAGGCTTCAGCAGGCACAAAAGTCGTGCCCGTTCTTTTCGCCACACAAGAGACGACCGCTCTTTTCAATACTAATTAGCATTGAAAACAGCGGTTTCACGAAGGTTGACCTTCGTAAAACCAGAAAGAATTATTGGGCCCACCCTCACCACTGCAACAGAAGTCTCTATGGACTGGACCCTGATTTCATGCTCCGGATGCCCCCACGAACTCCGCGAAGTCATTCGTCGCTTCTCCACCGACTGCGGCTCGGCCTAGCTTTTACTCGTCGCTACCAACACCTCATCGGTGGTTTGGGTCACCCTGATTGTGAGTCGTGTCACATGCTGAAGACTATAGAGCATGTACTGTGGAACTTCCCCTGCTACGCGCATTGCCATGGAAAGTTATCCACGACGTTGGCCCGGTAAGGCAATCGCACATTGTCTGAGGACGTGCTGCTGGGATTCTGACCAGACACACAGTGTTCAAACAAGGCCTTCAAGGCAGTGCTGGCATACCTAAAAAGCAGGTTTTCGGCAGATAGATTGTAGCCTAATACCGCAATGGAGAACTATTGAGCATGTACTGTACATGTCATAGGCATTTTCGTATATAGTTATACCCTCACATCTATTTTTATCATCATACGTGTCACCCTCTATCTGTGCACTTCTCTGCCTTCCTCCCCCCTCACACAGAGTTGCAGACTAGTGGCTGTACGATCAAGCCGACCTCTCTTTGTTTTCCTTCCATTCAATGACGTATCTCTCTCTAACCTTCTCTAGCCCGAATGCTGAAACTTGTCGAGGATCCAATCAAGGTGAAACTAATACCATCAAACTTCGGGTACCGGCTGACGGGGTTTAGCTTAAACCATATTTAACTAACATGGACATTCGTCCTCCATTGTGGCAATGCTGTGCTATGGCAAGTTTCACTGAGTGCGGCCATGTTACTTTATACTGCACACAAAGCACAAACGACATTAGCGGGTACGTGCTTCGCTACGAGTAAAATTGTTCGCATGTAATTAACATATTCAAATTGCCTATGTAGGCCTCACAAGATGTTTCTAGCACAGATTTGCAGTTTTCAGGCCGCAATTCTACTAAATCCACCTTTCGTTGGGTAACGCCGGCGATCTGTGGCGGTGTTGGCGTGCGTATTCCGCTCTCCATTCGAGTATCGGGTTCTACTCCAACAAGACCAAACTTTTCCCCTTTTTCTTATTAATTAAGTTGCTTTAATTTGTTTTCTCGAGATTCTCTGAGAAATATAGCGTCAATCCTAGCCTAGATTTTTCTAGCCTTTTAAACAGCAGAGCTTTTTAAGCCAGTTCCACCGCCGAGCCTTTCCAGAGAACTCAGCCCAGCCGAGCGCAGGTTGGCGTGCTTTTGTGAGCAGCGCCCGGCATCGTGCAGGCATGCGCGTAGGTTTCGGCAAGGTGAGGAACTCGCAAAGAAAATACCGAGAAAAATGCCAAGTGCACGTGAGCGTGCGCCTTTTGAGGGCTGTTCGACGGTGTTGTTGAATGGTAGTGCGGAGCATGTAGCCCTTTGGCGTGGCGTGCTTGTAGCCCTACACGGGGATACTCGAAATAGATCGCCCTCAGCACACAAGCGCCTGCAATATTTTCCCGCCTGCTCCATCTCTGTCAGTGTGCGAATAGTGTTTGCAGCAGCACTAGGATAGGTGTCAAAGTTTGTCCTGCTGCTGACATCAACACACGTGCATGTGACTGACGAGGGCGTCAACCACCACCAGTGGTGCTCCTTATACGACGGAAGTCTTCTTAAGCTGCTGCCCCGCTGGGCCCTTCGGGTTCCCGTGGCGGCATGCGAACCGCACACTTACAGCTGCTCTTTTTGCAGGCTCGTGTATTTTATCGCTAAACCAGTAGTGCCACAGTTCGAAAGTCGGTACCGGAACACATCATTCCTTTGTGCGAATGTTGGTTTGTGCTGTGTTTAGAATTGATGAGTTTGTTCCTCTTACTGCGCTGAGACAAAGCTTGCTTTTGTCATGTGATGTGGAGGAAAATCCAGGGCCAATAAACAAGAAACTAGAGCAAGAGATTGTAAAGGCTGGGTGTTGTCTACCACGGATACTCGAGGCACAAGGCAAGCTGATGAAACTCGAGAAATTAGACCGGGGAGCAAGAACTGAAAGAAAAACTTCAAACCCTGGAAAGCAAAATCGAAAGGTTGGCAGGAGATTTGACTACTGCATTGTGAAGCGAGGGAAGAACAGAACTATCCAGTGAACACAGCAAGCTTGTTGACAGCATGAGAAACGCTTTATTGAATCAGGACGATATAGAAAACCGGTCGCGTAGAAGCAGTCTTTCGATCTTTGGTCTGTCTGGTGGGGGTAAGGAAACGTGGAATGAATGGGAAAAGAGGGTAATTGATTTGTTTGCAGAAAAGTTACGTGTAACAGTGTCCACCTCCGCAATGGAGCGTGCCCATCGAATCGGCAAGGTCGGGGTCGAGAAACCTCGGCCAGTTATTGCGAAATTGGCGTTTTTCAAGGACAAACAAATAGTTATATCTGCTGCTTCAAAACTGAAGGGAACGGATTTTTCTAGTGGTGAATGTTATTCAAAAATCACTCGCCAGCAAACGGACCCGCCGCGGTGGCTCAGTGGCTAAGGCGTTGTGCTGCTGAGCACGAGGTCGCGGGTTCGATTCCCGGCCGCGGCGGCCGCTTTTCTGATGGAGGCGAAAAGCAAAAACGCCCGTGTGTACGAGATTTCGGCGCACGATAAAGATCCCCAGGTGGTCAAAATTAATCCGGAGCCCTCCACTACGGCGCGCCTCATCGCCTGCGTTGCGTCGGCGCGTTAAACCCCACAATCAATCAATCACTCGCCAGCAAACGAAAAGTTACTGGAATACGGGAAGCAAGCTGACTTAAAGGTTACAATAAAATACAACAGGGGCAGAATGGAGGACAAAATCGGAAGTAAATTGTGCGTGTACGACAGCACAGGTGACTCAGTGAAAGAATGCGCTCAATAGCGGTTGGTGGGTGCTAAGGCGCCGCGCAAAAAGAAACTTCCCGAGACCCTATCAGTTATGGTTGTCAATTGCCAAAGTTTAAAGAATAAGGCTTGCGATTTTGATGTCCTAATTCAAATTTCTGAACCCTACGTCGTTTTTGAAACTGTATCTTGGCTAGATGAACATACTTCAGATAATGAAGTTTTTCCAACAGGTTACACAGCCGACCAGAAGGACCGTAATACGCACGGTGGGGGTGTGTTCATTCTGGTTCGAGATGGCATGCAAACCGTACCGAATAGCTTTGACGTAGAATAACATTTTCTTAAGGGAACGGTTCAGTTTTGGGGTCTTTTTATCGGCCTCCCTGTAGCTCTAGTGTGTTACCTTTGCTTAGTTTATCCTAAACTCTTTCACTCTTTCCTCCGAACTAATTATGCTGCCAGGTGATTTCAACATGCCTAATGTTGAATGGTGCAATCTTCGTCCCATTGAAAATAGTCGGTCAGAATTCTATTCTACTTTTTTTGTGCTTTGCAGAGTGTATGACGTTTTTCACTTCGTTAACTTCCCAACACGACTGAGTTCGGGAAGCAATGGTGCCCTGGACCTACTTTTTATAATTCGTAATAATTTAATGAAGTCGGTTGTTTCAACTCTATGCATAAGTGATCGCGATGTCGTTGCAGCTATCATAGAGTGGAAAGCATTAGAAATGAGCAGGCCTCGTCCACGAAAAGCTTTTGTATACGATAGAGGCAAGTTTGATGCCATCAATTCTGAACTTGATACATACCTTCCGTCGTTTATCCAATGCGGTTAGCCCAATGAGATTGAAAGTTTGGTTGTGTTGGGGGGGGGGGGGGGGTTGTTTAAAGAAAAACGGTTGTCTTTGGTAAACCTTTAAGTCCCATCTAAAATTGTAACTGCCAATCGTCGTGGTGATAAATCTTGGATTACTAAAGATATACGTGCGTAAATTAAACGGAAGGCGAGGATGTACAAAGATTATTGTCGCACGCGAAGTACTGATTTATTTGGGAAGGTTAAATTAGGCTCTAGCCCGAAGAAGCAGATAAAGCTGGCGAAGCTTGATTTTTTATCGTCCCTTTATAGCAAAATCAAAATAAATCCAAAAAAAGTATGGCGTTATGTTAAAAGTAACATAAAGGGCATCAGTGGAATTCCTTTTATCATGCACAATGGCGAACTTCTTAAAGATAATATGAGTAGAGCAGAATGCTTCAATGCATATTTTGAATCCGTTTTTTTCTCCGCCATGTAGCTCTGCCTGAATCAGGTTTAAGAAACATTTTGAATAAGCTGAATCCAAAGTCTGCGCATGGTCCCGACGGCATTTCAAACCACAACCTAAAACTTTGGGCTGATCCCATCGTTCCATTTCCAGCCGCATTGTATGGTGTATTGATAAGGTGTGGAAAACTGCCGCGAGAGTGGAAGCAAGCCAATATCACGCCTTTGCACAAATCCGATGACCGTGATAAAGTATCTAACTATCGACCGGTATCGCTAACGCCGTTTGTGGCAAGACACTAGAACACATAATTTATTCTTGCCTTATAAACAACTTCAAGATAATAATTTTTTCACTCCGTCTCAACATGGCTTTCGCGCAGGCCTTTCTTGTGTTACACAGCTAACCGAATTCGTACATGACATCGCTTCATCATTCGACCAGGGCATTCAATTGGGCGCTGTATTTTTGGACTTCAAAAAAGCTTTTGATGTCGTCCCCCACAATCTTTTACTGCAGTAGTTGTCGTTTCTTGGTATTCCTAAAACCCTCATAGATTGGATTAAGGATTATCTGAGCGGCCGTAAGCAATGTGTTGTGATAAATGGTGTGTTTTCATCAACAGCTGATTTACTGTCCGGGGTGCCACAGGGGACCGGTTCTGGGGCCGCTTCTTTTTTTTTTATTTTCATCAATGATTTTCCACTGGGTTTGAAATCTACAGTGAAGCTTTATGCTGATGATTGTGTTTTATATTGCCCAGTCAAGTGTGTTGATGACACCACAGTACTGCAGTCTGACCTCGATAAGATTTTGTCTTGATGTGCTCAGTGGCAAGTGAGTTTAAACCAAACAAAATATTTTCATGTACAACTTACTAACAAGAAAAGGTAGTATCCAGATCCTATTAGTGGAATTCCTGCGCAGTACAAAAGGTAGATCAAGTTAAGTATCTGGGGTAAGATTGACGGCAACACTAGATTGGACCAGTCACGTAGATTTAATCACGTCCAAGGCTTCGCGCTTATTTCATTTTTTACAGAGAAATTTCGGCTACGCGCCGCAAACACTTAAAGAAACTCTGGAAATCACAAATGGGCGCCCATTTCTTGACAATGGTTGTGTTTCTTTGGATCCCTTCATTAATTTACTTAAAGAAAAGCTGGAGAGGGTGCAAAAAAGGGCTACCAGGTTTGTAACAAGTAAGCGTGGTTTTAGAATAAGGAGTTGAGAAATTCTTCAGGCCTTGGGATGGAAACCCCTTTGTGGACGATAGAAAGTTCAAACACTTAAGTTTACTTATAATATATACCATGGTAAGACTGGCATAAATAAAGAAGGGTATTTAAAAATGCCTATTTCTATGTCGGAACGAAAAGATCACGTATATAAAATTAGAGAATATACCTGTAGGTTGAATGTCTTTAAATACTGTTTCTTTCTAAACTCTATTAGCGAGTGGAACGCGCAAAAAATGCCAATATCCTCGGATTTTATTTTTCTAACAGCCATTGACACAGCATTTTGAGTTGATAAAATAGCCAACATATTTAACGTTTGCTTTGTACTTGTTTTGGTAGTTTATTTTGGATTTGTATAATTACTGCTTCCGTTGTACTCCTGTGTTTTGTACTTTTGTTACAATTTTGTGCTGTAAGTGTTTAGATTTCTCTTATATAGTATTATGTATGATTTTAGTTTGGTTATAATTTGATGTTTTTATTCTATTTTCTACTGTCACCCACCACAACAGTGCCCAATAGGCGATGTAGGTAGTAGCAATAAATAAATAAATAAATAAATAAATAAAAAGCACGCAAAGGCGTCAAATGAAGATGGAAGAGGCAGAAGCATAACAGAAAGCTAAAATGCAGGATAGAAGCGATAACCCGGCATGCGGCGCAGTATGCAGCCGAGCTCACGCGACAAAACTGGCGTCAGCTCTGCAATACCTCACTGGGCACGCTGGGAACGGTAAAGACATGGAAGCTCCTCCGCCGCTTACTGGACCACAAACACAATAAGCTGGAGAGTCAGAAAGCAGTCCAGCGCTTGCTACACTCCCATTCTAGCAGCGAGGACCAGGTAATAGATAAGCTTAAAGACAAGTACATTGGCACACACTTACCTGCCATGCCTCCTCGCACGTACGCTGGCTGTACCAACCCGGAGCTAAAAAAACCACAGGACGTCTGGCAGGCACATCAAGCCCTGACCCCCAACACCACTCCAGGCAATGACGGTGTCACAAAAAAGCTACTCCGGAACTTCGACGACACAAGCATCCAAGCCTTAACGGATTACTTCAATGAGCACTGGGGATTGGGCACAATGGCTGCTCAATGGACGTGCGCTGAAATGGGGCTCATTCCGAAGCCAGGCAGACCTACGAAGCTGGACACCTTGCGCCCCATATCACTAACGTCGTGCATAGGGAAACTTTTAAAGCGTATGATGCTATGTACCGGCCCCACCTGTGAACTCATGACATCCTCCTTCAGCTGAACGAAGAAATGTTGGCGCATATTTCTCCTCACTATGGTATGGCTATCCTTGCTCTCTATTTGAAAGGTGAGCGACTACGTGAATGAGAGCGACAACGCCATCCTCAAAAACCTAACTGACACTATCTGCGGAATACGAATGTTCCAGTATATCCAGGTATTCCTCACGGATCGCACGACGACTGTAGGCATCGAACCACAACGAACGGCCCTTCAAAACACGTCCAACAAAGGAACGCCACAGGGAGCGGTGCTTTACCCAACATTATTTAAAAGAGCTATGATAAAGCTCCCGCAAAAACTTAACATCATCCCCAGAATAAACATGCGCTCTACGCCAATCAAAACCCCGATTTTGACCACTAGTGGTTCGGAAGGCGACATGCAGGATGCGCTCCAGAGCCACCGACGCAGTCCTACAGGCGAATTACTTAAACACAGCCACTTTGCCGAAGGAAAGACTTTGCTATGTCTGACGGCCCATCCTACAAGACATTTGAAAATTACAGCGATGCTGTGCCCTCTCAGCTGCTCGATGCCACCAGTAAAACATTCCCTAATTGGGCCGTTTCTTGCATCTAGAAACCAGCTCATGTCATCCTTATTTCAAACTTTACCAAGCCACCGATGCTACTAGTAAAACGTTCCGCTGGTCGGCTTACGCCGAATATTTTAAAGCTTGTGTAAACGTGATAGCGCCTTCTCTGCCATGCTAGCTTCACCAGAATGAATATAGCACCCCACACAAATCGGCTTCCGCCCAACATTAGATGCAGTGCACATTTTAGCGTTTCTTCAACCTGGTCATCAACTTAAAGCCATGGTGTACATTACACCCTGAGCCCAAACAGCGTATGACATCAGTAACGCTGCAGTCGTAGACTTAATTGACGTTCTCAAACTTCTCATGAAGGGGCGGCGATCTGTCCTGCCAATATTTCGAGACCGGAAACTGCCAATACATTGTGAAGAAGGAACCGTTTGATCTTTTTTTGTAGTTATCCCCAGGGGTCACAGCGGATTCCCATATTATCGATATTGTTTCAATTTCACTTTCATGGGACCTGTATGAAGTACCTGATCGTAAATTTTTGGTTTACGCGGATGACATCCCGATGTAAAGAACCTACCAAGAAGTGTCAATTTGTGACCGCTAAGTAATTGACCCTGAATGATATCGCAAAATTCGCTTTTTCGGGCCGCCTTCAATTTTACGCACACATCTCGCACACATCCCGTGAGAACTACTGGGGCTGTCGAAAATTTTCTCCTTGTCCCAACTGGTTTTAAATGACTGAGAAACTACCCCAGGGAGCCAATTGAAGTTAGCCTACACACCGGCGTGGGTAGGCTCGCTCAGACGGAACCCCCAGCTTTATTAGCACAAACAATGGCACGACGCATCGGCACCAGAACGGTGCCTAGCATCGTTAAAAAGCACAGTATTCTTTTCCACAGCTGCGCCTGCGTAGTGAAGTGTGTTACACAGGTCCGTCTTTGGACGAAAATAGTCTATAAGGAGCCATAATTTATGCTAACTTGAAGAAACAACTTTAACTACTGTCAACCACCTGCTCGATGACCTGTGAAAGAGGGAAGCAAGAGTTGCGTTACGACTGCATTCAGCTGTGACTCCACAGAGGATCGACTTGGAATAATATCTTTAATAACTGAGTGCAGCTCCTAAAAGTCTGTACTGTGCCAGCTAACAGCATGCTATAGTCAGAGTGTCTGTCATTTACGCTGGCGCTGGAAGCCTGAAAAACAGTCACATGATTTATCTATATATGAAACGGCAACACGGAATATTTCTCTATACGGAGTTTTAATGTCAGGAGTTTTTCTTTGAAAGTCCTATTGTATACCAAGCTTTGAATGTAACCTGAGAGGAGGTTTTTTAACGTAAAAATCTGCAGTATACAACTTTAAAATCTGCATGTTTCTCCAGAAAGGAAAGTCATTTATTTGAAATAATGTTTTGGCAAATTTTATTTTTTTGCTTACCCCATGCACAAGTCAACGTTACTGTAAAGTATTCCTCCTTGCTCTCTTTGTGTCAGTTGTATGCTAACTGCGAAATGGTTATAGTAATATGGGTAACAACTTGCTCTTCAGTGCTTCAACTGATCTGATTGGGTACTTGGGCAATACGTTGGGCAAAATTTCAAAGCTTGGACAACGAGGAAAAAATTATGAATAATTCCACCTCTTTCTCCAGGCGGTGGCATATCGTTATTTTTAGAGTAAATGATGTGGTTTCGTCATTATTGCTTAGTCTATTTTATAACACTTTTACCTTACTTTTTTAACAGACACGAAAGAAGTAGTTGACCAAGAAACCCTTATTTATCTTAGCTGGGATAATAACTGCGCTGTTTATTACGTTAGCATGGATATCGGTAAGTTATCTAAACTAAACCCTGTCTCTTGTACTTTTATTAATTGTTTCTGTTGTGGAAAAGCTGAAATAAAGTTTCAAAGTTTCAAAGTAATAGCGATGCTCGCAGATCCCAGAGCAACACTCGCTGCAAGGAAGTACTAAAATCCGATATTTAGCGGAATCGCTGTCAGGTGTCGGTAGATATTTCAACACCGTTCTTTGCCGGAAAATGGTTATTGCGTCCCTTTTGCCTTGTCAACCCTCGTGCCCAGTTGAGTAAAGCCTAAATTATGGGCTCCGTCGTGTGTGCCTGTTTGATTTATTAAATAGGTTGCAATACGGGAACATGAGGGCGTGCAAACTTGTACCTGTAGGAACTTATGCCAAAGGGCATACTGTCGCAATTAAAAAAAAAAAAAGTGCCAGTAGCAAGCCTTCTAGTCATCTAGGGCAAGACTATGCGCTACCTGTCTGCCCTCAATGTTATCAACTTTAGTGTTAATACCTGCTTGACCATCTAATATTAGTTGCAATTTATCGGGTCCAGGGTTTAATTCAATGTCGCCGCAACAGATTAACAACTAAAAGTAGAAGGGAGCACGTCGTAGCAAAGAAAAGGAGCAGCGTCTACGAGGCCTCAACAGCGCTTGCTTCTTGATACAATCATCCACTACTTGGGGTGGAACAGGCAAAACAAATACAGACTTCTGGCGCGGTAACAAGTCACTAACCTGTAACAGTAGTAGAAATTGCATGAGCGGCACCGCCATGGCTGCGCCGGTTCCACGCCCCAACAGAGCACTGGCGATTCCCGCTTTTTGTAGGCCCAAGGTACTGCGGAGATCCCAGGGTTCGTAGACTGCTGTGGAACATTGTCCGAGGTCGTCTACGGCGCATGTCGAATTTCAATCTTTGTCGTTAACTGAAGCATAGTTGATAGCTGTGACGTTCATTGACAAGGTTTCCTTGCGTTGTGGATCTGCGTCGTTCCCAAGTGCGTCACAGCAGGCGAAGATTTCCCACGATGGGAAAGAGTAGGTCATCTGCAACAGTAGTAGAAATTGCGTGAGCGGGCACCGCCATGGCTACGGCGGTTCCATGCCCCTGGGCTTCACTTTTTGAATCTACAGACGACGACATTTGGTTACAATTAAAGTCATACCAATTAACAAATCTACACAATTTACACGAAAACAGCGAAATACCTAAGCTAAACGTATTTAAGTCGCGAGAGTCTCCCGGCGTCTTTCGTCGTTTGCTCTTGTTCGGTCGACTGACCCTCGCCTCTAGCTTTAGATCCACCCCAAACACCCCAGACTCTTTAGTTTTATTACATCAAAACGACGCCATCATGGCCGTGTCCCGAAAAAGTGTGATGAGGGGCTACTAACACACACGACTTCTTCAACCAAGGGTTTATACACAAACAATTACTTTATCCGCACTTTAAAGCTAACTTTAACTCAATCTTCAAGGTATTCGTGTAAGGACGGGAAAATAACCAATAAAAACCAACCGACCCATAGAATCTCCCAGCGCTGGCCATCGACCCTCAGGCGGCTTCTAAGTATTGTTCCTACGACGCACGCTGAAGACATTCGGCTTTGTCAACCAGGCGTGTCCATTACAAAAAGAGCTGTCAGTCCCTCGTCACATTTATCAGTTGTAGCGGTGACACTGTAGACCTGTTACGAATTTGAACCTAACTGCGTACCTCGGCCGGTGCAACTTCTCCAAGCGCCGCGGTGGGCCTTTGTCTGTTCATCTCTAGCCCCACGAATGACGCCGCATCGAGGATAACCCCACCGACCAGGACGCATCCGCTCTTTGCATGCTCTAATGCGGTAATTATCCCCGGAAACTAGAGAGACCCTCCGCCGCCGTCACACAGTACCCTCGGCGCCGTATAAACCTGAGACGACAAAGGTGCGGCTCCCTCCAAAAGGATATTAACCACCCTTTCCAGGCTGGGATTTTTTTTATCGGCTGGAAGTGCTACCGTGCTTCCCCAGGAAAACGATGAAACGCAGAAAGCGCTTCCGCTAGTACACTTCAGCGGTGCCTGCACAAAGAAGCTGCGCAGGCTTTTATGCAACAACAAAAACGCAGGACGGAAAACCGCCGGCGTTCTCGCAAAATCTGTAATTGGCTGAGTTAACACATTCAATCGTTAGTTTTGCTTTTTTGAGTCTCTCGATGGACATCTTTGATGTATAGATCTCTCGAACCCGAAGACAAATCTACGCTCCAAACAATGCGCATAAGAGCGGCTGTTAAATAAATTTCAGCCACACGTACGGACACCAACTGCATAAAAATCCAATGCGTGCATTGCTCAAGATATTGGGTATCTTTCTAGTACACTTTCGCAGCTACAAATATTTTGTCAAGAGGGCAGTATCAGCCTAAGGCACTCGGAAACTGTTATCGGCCAGAAATATCGGTCGATTCCGGAAAAATTGCTGCATACAAGTTTTCAGTGCATGGTCCGTTGCTTGTAAGCATATTTTGGGGGACAGTTTCGAAGACGGTAACGCATATTTTCAGAAATTCAAATTGGTTGGAACGATGCGGGTTGTAATGAGAAGGGCGCTTTGGGAGCGTGTTGAAACGAGAAGGGCGTTTTGGGAACGGGCTGGAACAGGAAGCGCCCAAACGGGAAGGTCGTTTCGGGAGCGGCTGCACACGGGACGGGTCAAGCGGGAAGGGCGTTTCGGGAGTGGCTTCAAACGGGACGGGGTCAAGCGGGAATGGGTTCTTTCGGGCTACACCCATTCCTCGTAGGTGTGTGGAACCACTGTCTGTGTCTGTGCCTGTCCTATTTTGGGGTTTATGCACTTGAAATATGATCACAATAACAAGCTAGCTCGAATTTCGACGGCGAGGTCTAATCCTAAATCATGCGGCTGTCTTCAAAATAGCCCAATTTTCTGTAAATTAAAAGTGCAATGTTATGCCGTTGCTGAAAACTGACTCCTTTACTTACATGCAGATACAAACGAGCACACCTACTGTGATATAAGAGTCAAAGATGCAATAGCACAACAAGGACCCGACAAGGAGTGCTTGGAATTCTACACGAACTACTGTACAAACCCGTCACCGCAACCGTTATACGACGCAACCTGCACAACATGAATTTTAGAGTAACGAATACTTCTTCAAATCTACGTATTGTACTTAATCTCTATGCGCACACCACGTGCATTTCGGGGATGCCTGGAGAATTTGTATATGCCGCGTTCTCGCTTGCTTCAATAAAGAGTTGGACAGACATGTGTGACAGTTACACTTCTGTAGCTTACTTGGAAATTTTAAAATCGCCGTAAGAGCTGTCGCTGCTCACTGTGCTACTAACACACTGAACGCTAATGTACAAAGTCTTTATTCATAGCAAAATATATGCGCAGTTCTTCAGACTATTTACATTAGTGCGTTCTCTCTATGGTGCCCCCCTCTTTAACGGGAGACGGCAAATTTCTTAGAAACGGCAATGTGCCGTTTAAATAATAGGATTCATTACATGGCTACACAGGGTATACGTCTAAAGGTTTAGCTTATATGTAATGTTTGAAAGCCCAATAACACTATGTACTGTCCCGGGGTGCCGCACCAACTATTCTTGTTTGAACTCTGCTTACGCCATCCCAGCCGTTGTAGGGGTTACGTTCTTCATATTCATGGCCAATACTGTTTTTTTTGTTCGCTCACAGGTTTTATTCCGTTGTAATACTGGCCCTTTGCGAAACGATGCCCGTCAGACAAATTGCAAGGAAAGAAAATTCAAGGAAATTTGCCAATGTGAACTGTAAAAAAAACTAGACGTAGCTGCGGCGCCCTGCAGACAAATTGCCGAGAAAGGAAATTCAAGGAAATTGGCCAATATGAACTGTCAAAAAAACTAGACGTAGCTTCTCTATTCCTGGTTTTAATGTGATAGTAGGAGGCTTATATATCACTCATTTCAAAGTCTGTTTAAGTGTCGCTTGCAAGGTCAGACAAATGGTGTTTTACGCTTTTTGTCGTCTGCCTTTCCAGCTATAGCCAGTATCATTCGTTGCAGGTTAAAATGTAAGCAAGTTTTGTATTACGCATTAGCTTAGAATATTCAAGTTGTCGTCGCTTGAGCTGTCTGTTAGCACAATCAACAGAATCACTGTGATATCCCGCCTTTGCTGGAAATCAAAGCGAAGGCTGTCGAAAGTGAAAAATCCACTATTGTAGCGAAGCTGAATATATCCGTAATTTCAAGGATTTCAAATATTTTATTAAAAATTCTTCGGCGCAGAAGGAGGTCCCAAAGTAAAACTGTCGTGGGGACCTCTTGTTAATAAATGCGAAAATATTGTTCAAAATATGTAGGCAGTCGAGGTACCGGTCAGGTTTTAGCACGCTAATTGAATATGCAAACACTATAATAAGACATTATGCAATATTAGCTCGGAAAAAAACAGGTCAGAGTACTATAAACCGGGAAGCACAAAAATTATTATTCAAAAAAAATTGTTAGCAAGCATGGTCTTAAACTACTGTACAATGGAGAATAAATATACTGTAGAAGTACTAAAATATCGCAGTTAGGTACGGGTCAGTGTAACACGCCAATAAAATATGCAAGCACTAGAACAAGAAATTATTCAATATTACCTCTGGAAAAACAGGTTTAACTACTATACGAGTCTTTATTATTCGGAAAGATTGTTAAGCAAAAACTATCTCAAACTGCTGTGGAATGAACGCATAGAATAAGACAATTTAATTGTTATCGGTAGTGAATTACATAGTTGAATACCTGCGAAAATGGCTGTTTGTTTGCTGTAATTAGTGTAGACCTTAGGCAGCAGTAGGTTAAGGCCTTGTGCAAATCTTGTGGGGTTGGTGTTTGTTAGGTGGGAATCTAAAAAGTTAGAAATGGTAATGTCGTTTGTGCGAGCCCGAAAGATGATAGCGCCCAGTTGTATTTGAAAAGCGAGTTTTAGCGGTAGAATCTTCAGACTGGTGTAGATGGGAAGCACCGATGCGTTGTAAGGGCTGAATGTAATTAGGCGAACTGCTTGGTTTTGTAAATGATGGAGACATGACAAATGAGTAGAATATGTGTTTCCCCATGACGATAAGCAGTAATTAAGATGACTGTGAACAAAGCATAGTATAGAGATATCAGGATATGTTTCTGAAAATAACTTCGAGATCTGATTAGTACGCGTATACCAAAACTAATTTTTTTGTAAGTGATTTCACGTGGAGAATAAATTTCAGATCAGTGTCGAGTATAACTCCGAGGATTAATACTGTGCTTGACACATGCTTGACACAGAAGGGAAAATTAAATATTTTGTTTTTGTGGGGTTTATCTGGAGTGTGTTTTTATTACACCATGCCGCAATATTTTCGAGGTCCTGGTTTAGCCTCGCAGTTAGGTCGTCTGGATTAGGACCACCTGTTAATATTGTGGTGTCATCAGCGTGAAGAATACATGTAGTGTTATTTAGGCACGTAGGCGAGTCATTATTATATACTAAAAAGAGAAGTGAACCTAAAATTGACCTTTGCAGAGCGCCTTTATTTACAGTTAAGCCCCAACCACATGGAGCGATTTTGCAAGCGACTTGGGGAGCGACGCGACTAGCGACGAACTACTGTTCGCCGCGGACCAAGTCGCTCATCGAATCGCTCGGTTCTGGGTCGCCAGAAACAGTCGCTCGCCTCCCGGAAGTGGCCTCAGCCACTAGCCAATAGGAGAGCCCCTACGTAAGCACGCAACCTCCGGTTTTGGAAGAGGACGGGGGGAAGACGTTGCAAATCCACGCAGACGGCGTTAGCGGTGCAGCGGAAAAGAAAGCTTCGCGTGGCAAAGCTTGTGTACATGCTGAAGCAGGAGCAAGAAGTCTCCCGCACACACTGGGTGAGACCCGTGTGGGAAAAACGACGTCAAGAAAGCGAATTCTTCACGGCGTTCATGTTGGAGCCGAGAGACGAGGCGCAGAAGGAAAAGCGTGCGCTATCGCTAACCCATGGCAAACCAGTTTTAGAGATGCAATGAAGTGCAAAAAGCAAGGTAGAAAGGCGTAATACTTTTTAGTCATGCTTTTTATGACAAATGTACAAAAAAATGTTTGCAAACAACCAGCGTACCAAGCGCGTGTGTGCGGCAACATTGAAATCGCCATCCTCAGTCGCTCGAGCAGTCGCTGTCATGTGGTTGCCTCGGCGAGCGACTTCGGTTCGGCGACTGGAAAAGTCGCTCCATGTGGTTGGCGCTTTATAGGTTGGGAAGTTGCGTCTAAAAGGCGTACCCCTTGGGTCCTGTCTGCTAAGTAGCTCCGCAAAAGTGTTAGAGGTGGCCCACAAATTCCTAGCGATTCCAATTTAGAAAAAAGAATTTTATGATTAATGGCATCGAAAGCTTTAGTGAAATCAATAAATGCCGCTCCACCCCAGTGACATTTATCAATGAGCTGTTTAACCTTATCGAGATTTCGGCGCACGATAAAGATCCCCAGGTGGTCAAAATTAATCCGGAGCCCTCCACTACGGCGCGCCTCATCGCCTGCGTTGCGTCGGCGCGTTAAACCCCAGAATCAGAATTAGAATCTGTTTAACCTTATCTGTAAATTCTATAAGCGCAAGTTTTCTTGAAAGATTAGGCCGAAAACCAAACTGGAAGTTGATTAGAAGGTTAAATTTAGCGAAATATGCCATTAGACTATCTGAAATGAGCTTCTGGGTTAATTTGCTAAAAAACATAGGAATAGTTATAGGGCGGTAATTAGCTAAAACATTACGTTCTCCTTTTTTAAGACAAAGAATTTTGCCACGTTTAGGTTCAGACGGAAAAACGCCGGTCGTAAATATGTTATTGATTATGCTAGCAAGTACAGCGGACACGTCATGAAAAACTAGCTTTATTTTAAAAGGGTGAATTAAATCTAACCCGGGGTCAGTGGTTTTTTTTTTATAAATTTGAAATTACATTATGTACTTTGTCAGCTGAGGTAGGACTCAGGTAAAATTATGTGAACATCTAGCGAGGCATGAAACGTTATCTCCCCGTTCCTGCACCTGGGTCGAACGTGAACTCGTGGACTTGGTTTACCATCTGGTAAGCATTATGATTTGCCCTTGCTGGCGACCTACCCTGCTCGACGGTGGGTGACGGCTCCTTCTCGTGAGCGGTGTGTGTCTGCGTATCGAAAATCTTATTAGAAAAAAAAAGTTAAGAGCGTCGTTATTTTTATATAAGATACCTTAGGTTGACCCCACAAAAACGTATTCCCAGCAACGCCGTTCTGCTTAAAGGTGAAGCCGGTATTTCCAAAAGGTCTGTGTGAGCTTGGACTTCTTAAGCTTGCTTTCCCACATTGTTTGTTGCTCAGTGGTGCATGGCCATCTACGGGGGGAAGAGGGGGGAGGGTTGTTACTGCGCAACTTTATACTAATCTTCATCGCTGCCGCCTCTTTCCTGATTTTTCGTTGTTTTGGTTTATTGAAAGAGAACGAAGAAAATGACCACCCGATTACTGCGTGTCGGGTCCAGGGCACCTCACTGAAGATGTGTCCAGAAGAGGAATAGGCAAAAAGTCAGAAAGACAGAAAGGGAGAAAGCGAAAGATGGTGGTTCATAAGTCGCGTAGCACGAACACCACTGGTAGCAGCATAACCGGCCCGAGAGTCCGAGGTTCAGCAGGGTACGGGACGAGTTTTTTTCGATTGAAGGGTAACAGTTCAGGAACCACAGGCTCGGCGGTTTCATGAAGGTAGTCTGTTGAAGACCAGAAAGCCGACGCAGGTTGGAGGACGCCGCTTAATTGCGCACCTTCGAGCGGGTAGCATTATTCTTAGGAAGAGTATGTCATGAGCCGTGCTGCTTGTGTGGCCGCTGCTCGTTTTCGCTTCGGTGCCGTCGTTTTCTTACCACCAGATCACATTTTGAAACAGGCTCCGGGCCGGCACAATGGTATGTATCTGGTTGGCGTCTGATTGCTAATAGCTCGAATCTGGAACGGGATTGGCAATTCAGTGGTGTGTCTCAGATCGAAAACTGAAGACTTCCTTGGAGTCGTTTGCGCAGGGCTCAACGTATGCAGGTCTTTGTTGCCGTGCCCTAATTACCATGGTCGGTCCAGAAGGTACTCTCCATGCTTCCATCTTGCACAAAGTGCCTCAGCCGATGAAGCTTCAGGCGCTGAAGTGGAGCATAAATATTCTGCTTTTCATTCGGAGGCAAGAACAAGATACTTAAGCAATAAGTTCACCGACAACCCGGATGTCTATTATACAGACGTCACAAGAAATCCCGACCGCCATTGCCCACGTTAAATTGGTCGCGGGTTCCAAAGGGACATCAATCTCAGCTGGAACAGACCGAACAACAGACACTGATGTCGCAGAAGAGACAGCCATTGCCCTTGCGGCCACCTCCCGCAAAAAGCAAATTATTACAGTCATCACTGACTCGCAACAGGCGTGCCAGCATTACCTGCTCCTGAAGCTTCCACCACGCCTGTTCCAGCATTACCTGCTCCTGAGGCTTCCACCACGCATGTAAGAACGGATCAAATGTTAAAGGAACTAAAATATATATGACCGAATATTCCCCACCTCGAGTATACGTGCTCTGCGGAAAAAAATGTGGGACGTTGCTGCTACCTTCCGTGCTATAGACGGTATTCGTTGAAAAGTTTAGCGTTCAATTTCTTCGCTTGGCAACACTGGAAACAGCCACAGACATGGCCGATGAGCCACGGACACGGCGCAGCCTGGGCCACTGCGGTCGCACGCCGAGGAAAAAATTGGCCGCGTATCTGCTCCTTTCGTTGCAAATGTCGTCAAAAGACGATAATCTTTATCGGCTATTGCGAAGTCAATGCCTCCCTTCGCTTTCCCGCTCACCTCTCATGTTGTTCCTCATGCGTCGCGCTCCTCCCAAGGTAAAGACACCAAAGGTTTGCCTAAATCATTTTAAATTTCCCGCGTTCCACTGCTCCAAACCGGGTGTCTCGATGCGAACGCTGCCGTACGGCGGAGACGCGCGTTAATCGAGGCGCCCTACTTCAACGTTTATAGAACCGCGTTTCCCTACTCCACGTGCGTTGCAAGCAGAACGTGGAACCTATCTAGTGGAACCTTTCGTAACTGTTGCCGATTGATTTCTTAAAATGGCGCAAGAAGCTATAGTGGCGCGGGCGACAGCAGGCGACGGTGGAGTGAATTCTTTTTCTGCAGTTGATGAAATATTTAAATTCACAAAAGCAAGCCTGTTTGATTTTTTTATAAAGGAACACTGCATATATCACTTCTGTATTGATTTGCTGTCTCATATTTGCGTAATGTCTTGTTCTTCTTCAACAATGTTGACAAGTATGAACCTTACACCGGACATAGACGGGTAGATTTAGCTGTGACTATATAAGACTAATGCGCAGGCATTGTTTTGCTTTGGCCGGGTGGCTGAATCGAGTCACAGACAGACAGACGGACAGACATACAGACATACAGACAGACCAAAATTTCTGGGTTTAAGGAGCCCAAGAAAGACTATCGTCTTTAAAAAAAAAGACACCGGCGTGCGTCATCTCCCCGTTCCAATCCGATTCTAAACTGTGGCGCCAACAGAGATGTTATTAATCGCACTCACAGTGAACTCGACTCAATACTTTGTGTTCGGCGAAGAGTTCGTAACGTGAAACACAGTCATGTGTTTCACAGTCGTGCTTAGCACGGACAGGTGCCGCCATCTCGCGGAGCCCGACGTAACAAGTGACGGCGCACCACGGCCGGATTGGAGGAGCGGCGAGCGCGCACCCGCCGCTCCTCCAGACCGGCCGTGGGCGCACTCACACAGTTGCATGGAGGAGAATAGGGGTGTCTGATCTGCGGGCCGTGCGCACAACGTCGCCTAGCAATATTCGCTTGGCCACAGATATGGCGGCGCACACTTGGTTGCCTGCATGCATTCCACGCCACTGAATACCGAGGATAGGGTGCCCTACTAATTTGAGGTTCCACTATATTCTACAGAAAGGTATACGGTAATGCTGGGATAAAAACACTAAATTCTCTTGTAAAAGCACCAGGTGTGTCTAATAATCCTCAGGTAATGTCCTCGTCTGCAACTTTTGCTACCCTTGTTAAGGCACCTGGGGTGACGAACAATCCCGGTGAGATGGCCTTCCCGGCTTCATCTAGCTAAGAACCCTCTTCCTCTCAAAGTGTACCTTCTCGGGCAACAGGGCCTCCCGTCTCCAGTTGACGTCGTCCCGGCAGGAATGAAAATTTGTTGCATGTAAATTTGAATGCTAGGAGCATTCTGAAACAATTGTCAAGCCTCCTGCCCCTTGTTTCAGTGCATTCCCCTCACGTCATCGGCTTAACCGAAGCGTGACGGCATTCTCGATTCCGAGTTCACACCCCCCAGGGCATATGGCAGTTCGCACAGATCGGCTCGTGGGGAAAGGGGGAGGTGTCGCTCTGCTCATCCGTATAGCATTAAAATTTGCTGTTTTTACAGGCCTCGCGAAACTGAGCCTCTTTGGTGTAAGATTTGCCTCTACGAATATGCTATTATCAATCGCCTTTTCTATCGGCTTCCTGGCTCGAATGTTGAAACATTACACAAAACCTTGATAACTTCATGTATGAGTGCAATTTCAGTGCACCCAACTTCATTTGCATGGGTGAGTTTAATGCCCCAGGTATCCACTATGTCTGCTGGGAACGTATCGACTTTACATTATCCTTGGGCTTGACTCAAATTGTTTATGGTGCCACCTGGACGAATGCTGTTCTCGGTCACATAATTCAGATAATCCAAATATTATACAACACACACGAAGCAGTGGAGACTCCCGACCGACTTTCTGGCAATTTAAATGTGATACATAATATTGCTTCTGCGGTTGGGGGCCGCCAATCTAAGCTACCGCCAAGGAACATGACACAGGGATTGTAGTGTGGTCTCTAATTCCGTTTCGTCATATCACTTGAATCCTGAAATTCATTTCAAATGCTGATAAGTAAGTTTGTAGTTCCAGCCCATGTTTCATCACCCTTGCCCCTACTACGTCACCGGAGCGTGAATTTTCAACTTTTTTAGCGTCTCGAGTGGGGCCAGTTGGTTCATTCTGAACTTCCAAAACAGCGCCAATGACGACGACTAAGAAAGAGGGCACAGAAACAGCGCTTGTCTATGCCTTCTTTGTTAGTCCTCATCATTTGCGCTGTTTTAGAAGTTCAACTTTTATTATTTCTTGCCCCCTGTAGGCTAAGGAAACTTATTTTGTTGCTGTAATGGAACGGAGTGAGTTAATAGAGGTTGGTTCTTTCGAATCTCAGAAAGCTATAGCTTGTCTTCATGGCCCTTTTAAAACATTCTCTTAAGACACCACCTCCGGCCAGATCACTAAACCAAACAAGGTAAAAGGGGAGAACGCTATCACGCAGGTGGGGACTAGGACATGATATTAAGTATAGCCAGCGCAATGTACGGAGGCGTTTTTGTTTAAGTTAGAACTGTTATATTCGTTATACAGTGGGTTTCAAATGCGGGCCCATGGGCCTCAGAGGATCAGTGAGGAAATTTTGGAGATTCTCGAAGCCATGGCCAAAATACTTCTCTATCACCTGATTGATCGTGTGAATATGGTCCATTGTTGAATAGCCTTTTCGAAACCCTGCTTGCTCTTTAGGTTGGCTGAAATCTAAGGTGTCAGAAATTCTGTTAGCGATTACCTTGGTAGGTGCCTTGTAGACGACTGACAGTAAGCTGATCGGCCTGTAATTTTTCAAGTCCTTCATGTCACCTTTCTTATAGATTAGTACGATGTTCGCGTTCTTCTAAGATTCCGGTACTCTCGCGGTTATTAGGCATTGCGTGTACAGGTTTGCCAGTTTTTCAAGTACAATTTCTCCGCCATCCTTCAAGAGGTGTGCTATTATCTGATCCTCACGAGGTGCTTTGCCCCCTTTCATTTATTTCAGTCTTCCTTACTTCTTCGGTCGTTACTGGTGGGATGTCGATCTCCTCTGAGCCACTTTCTCTTTCGGCATTATCCTGGATGTCCCGGCTACTGTACAGATCCCTATACAGCTCCTCGGCGACTGTGACTATTTTATCCCTATTTGTGATTACATTGCCTTGCTTATCCTTAAGTGCATACATCTGATTTTTTCTCACACCTAGATGCCTCTTCACTGCTTTCAGGCTGCCTCCGTTCTTTATAGCATATTTTATCCTGTCCATATTATACTTCCGTATGTCAGCGGTCTTACGCTTATTGATTAACTTCGAAATCTCCGCTATTTCTATTCTGCCAGCTGGGGTGGAGATTGTCATGCTTCGCCGTTTCCTAATTAGATCTTTCGTCTCCTGGGGAAGTTTACCAGTACCCTGCCTAGCCATCTTTCCCCCGACTTCAACTGCACACACCGTGATAATGCGTGCAAGATTGTCGCTGGCTTCCTGTATCGTAAACTCTGCTTCCTCGGTAAGAGCTGGATATCGGTTCTGCAGCGCGATCCCTAATTCTTCAACTTTCCGCCTTACGGTTAGCTCATTGATCGGCTCCTTTCGTACTAGCTTGCTGCGGTTCCTCCTCAAATCTAGCCTAATCCGAGATCTTGTCATACGATGGTTGCTACACCTTACCCTTCCGAGCACTTACACATCCTTCACGACGCCAGGGGTATCGCATAATATGAGGTCTATTTCATTTTTGTGCTGCCCATTCGGGCTCCTCCACGTCTATTTCCGGTTCTCCCGTTTGCTGATGGAGTTATTCATGATGCATAGATTATTCCGTTCTGCGAGCTGTACTAGTAGATCCCCCCTGCTATTTCTACAGCCCAGACCATAGTTCCCAACTGCCTTGTCACCAGCCTGATTTTTGCCTACTTTAGCATTGAAGTCTCCCATAACTACGGTAAACTGGGTTTTTACTTTGGCCATTGCCGATTCCACATCTTCATAGAAGCATTCAACTAGCTTGTCGTCATGGCTGGATGTAATTGCGTAGCCCTGTACCACATTGAGTTTGTGTTGTGTCATGGGCGACGGCGAGCGGCCTCGACAGCGACGGGAGCGAAGGCGCACCGCGCCGGCCCACGCACAAACCCACAAGAAAGAGTGCGACCTCGCTGTTACAGCCCCAGACCAAGAATGATTTGATTTGATTGATTTGATTGATTCTGGGGTTTAACGCGCTGACGCAACGCAGGCGATGAGGCGCGCCGTAGTGGAGGGCTCCGGATTAATTTTGACCACCTGGGGATCTTTATCGTGCGCCGAAATGTCGTACACACGGGCGTTTTTGTTTTTCGCCTCCATCAGAAAAGCGGCCGCCGCGGCCGGGAATCGAACCCGCGACCTCGTGCTCAGCAGCGCAACGCCTTAGCCACTGAGCCACCGCGGTGGGTCCCAGACAAAGAATGATTTATTTCACATCACAAAGGCACCACCGCACAAACTAACTAACTAAGTGGTTCGAGTGAAAAGGAAAGGAGATGCACTGGGGATATTATTGAGCCCAGCTGGGGGCTCACCTGCATACAACCCAGTGTGGGGGGGGGGGAGGGGGAGGAGGGGTATATAAAGATTAGAGGAGAAAGGGAGTGATAAAAGAATAGGTAGGAGAAAGGGAGTGATAAAAGGATAGGAGGACACGCATACGCACGTGATTGGATCATTAGCATCACGTGCGTCCCACCGCAACGACATCTAGTAAAAACCTAATACAACACAAACGCACACAGTGCGCGGGCGCTCCACAGAGGGCGCCACTACACCACAGTTTGTACTTCTTATTAGGCCTAATCAGAAGACCGGCTACCCTTTCGTTAATGCTATAGAATTCGTCTATGATACCAGCTATGCTGTTATTGACTATAAATACCGCTCCCAGTTCTCTTCTGTTCACTAGACCACGGCAACAAAGTACGTGCCCATTTTTCAGCACCGTCCTCCTTCACCTGTCCTCCTAGCCTCCCTAAGCCCTATGACATCCCATTTGATGCCCTTTACTTCATCGAACAGCACCTTTAGACTCGCTTCGCTAGATAAAGTTCTCGAGTTAAACGTTGCCAGGTTCAGATTCCAATGGCGGCTTGTTCCGTTCCAGAGATTTTTAGCACCCTCTGCTGCGTCACAGGTGTGACCGCAGCCGTGGTCGGTTGCTTCGCAGCCACTGGAGACTGGGGGTCGTGGGTTAATTGGCATATTCATGGGAGCTTGTGGCTATTACTACACCAGGGTGGCCAATCTTGCTCTGGTGAGGGAGTTCGTTACCGGCAATGCTCGCCGGCGTAAGACCGCACCCCAAGCCTCATTTTGCAATTCCTTCAGCACGCGGATTTTTTTTAATCCGGTGGGAATGTCCAGCACCGGGATTCGAGCCACGCTACTTCTGCACGCGAGGCGGATGCTCTACCTCTACGCCACCGCTGCACCCTGAGCAACCTGGGCAAAACGAACAACCGTAAGTATAACGTACTCTTTAGTACTAAAGGTTGCTTCCCCGCAAGCAGACCCTGTGTGTATTGGATCGCCCTTTACAGGCCGCTAGCTCCGTCGTACTGGCGTCACTTCCGTGACGGATTTGACGTCAGTGAAATCTTTGTGCATCGGGGAATAATACCTTTCGTGTTAAAACACGCTTGCTCGCCTTTCCTTCCTTCCTTTCTTCATTACATTACATTCAACTGATGATCTTTGTTTACCTCAAGATATTAGCTAACGTCGTGTTTACCAGAAATGGTTATTGCATGGAATTAGCGTCCGCTGTGTTTAGGCACACATTCTAAGCGAACAATTGCTACTTATATATACAGTAGCATGTTCTATCAATGAGGTGACGGCCAGGGTGCAACGCCAAGCCTAATGGAATTTGCGGAGAAATAGCCGAAAGAGCAAGGGCACCACACATGCGGGAAATGAAAGGGACAGGCGCATCTAAAGTCAACTTTTTCCCTCCACCGCCTCATGCTTACCACTTCCTGCGTTCTCTCACTAGGCGCTTCAGTCGTTGTAGTTTTCCTCACTGATGTTCTGTCCGCCCTTCATTCCTACACAGCGGCAACCAACCTGTTTCCCTGCTAGGCAGCTAAATATTCCCACTTTTAATTTTTCTTCCTGATTCTGTTCTAACATTCTGAAATTGTATTTTCTGTACTCTACTCCCCTTTTCGATCCTACTTTTGCACACAGCTTCTTTGCCAATCCCCCGCGTGGGTATGTGCCATGCTCGGAGGGACAGGCAACCAATCATACAGCGGATTGTCCTCATCCTCGCAGTCCTGAACGCGCCCAGAGCGTGCACTCGTGCCCCTTCAGAACGCCCCTGCGCTTCGTCGTGAGCGGATCGAGGTAGCGGCCCTCTTCCACCTGGACCGGCCCTCGGATCCCGCCACGGGCGACACCCGGAGACCAGTGAGTGACGCCTCGTGCGCATTTCTTCTGCCGCGAAGGTGTCGATTCTCCCGCCAAAGCCCCTGTTTCTTATGCCTTTTTTAACATTTGGGCACCGTTGGCCCTTACGCTTAGCGAACGCCTTCCGCGTCACTGGGCACAGGCCTCTGGGAGTGCATCGCCAGGACTGCGTACCCGAATTTGTATTGACTCGCGAGAGGCGTTCCGTTCACGTATCCTTACTAAAGGCATCTTCCGCCGCGAAAGTGTTGGTTTTTTTTTTCGTCTTTCTAAATTCTCGGCACGGACTGTTAGGCTTACCCGCCGCGGTTTCTCAGTGGCTAAGGCGTTGTGCTGCTGACCACGAGATCGGGGGTTCGATTCCCGGCCGCGGCGGCCGCGCTTCTAATGGAGGCTAAAAGCAAAAACGCCAGTGTGTACGAGATTGCGGAACACGTTAAAGATCCTCAGGTTGTCAAAATTAATCCGGAGCCCTCCACTACGGCGCGCCTCATCGCCTGCGTTGCGTAAGGGCGTTAAACCCTACAATCAATCAATCAATCAATCAATCAATCAATCAATCAATCAATCGGCTGTTAGGCTTAGCGAACCCCTTCCGCATCACCGGAGCACATGTATCTGGGAAAGTAACATTTTCGTGGGGACTGTGTACCTGGGTTTGTTTTTGCTCTCGAGATACTTTTTTCAAAAAATCTGCCGCAACCAGGCCGACCTCTTATCCTTTTCAAAATACATTTACTCTCTCTCTTTCTCTCTCTCTCTCTCTCTCTCTCTCTCTCTGCCGCAACGTGGCAAATTCCTTCATCCAAGCACCTGCCCCTTGCTCCTTTTGACATAATTGGGCACGGGCAGTCATGCCTAGCGCACAGCTTCCGCGCCCACCGGGACCCGGGAACCTCGGAGCGCATCACTTGGGAACTGTGTATTTGCTGTGTTTTGTTCTCGGAGAAGCGATTGCTTGTTGAGGCCCCCTAAAAATGAGTACGGAGATTCCCGGATGTTCCTTGCCGCCAATTATGAGGCCCCAATTTTAGCTCTCAGGGGCGGTCCTGACGGTTAACCCGAAAAGGTAGAAGAGACCTTAGCTGCTCTCAAGGCCGTAAAGTTGCTGCACTCGTGCAGCCTATTTTATTGGGTACCTTGTGTTTGGTAACATTGCGTGGGTAACCTGCAGCGCATACCGGTGCACGCTTCGGGGCTCGGTCTTCGCGGCACCAGCTAGCTCCTCGTGTTGTGCCCAAATGAATTATCTTCCTCTTTTCCTTGCCCGCTCCGGCCACTCATTTGTCGGTTCCCGCCTCGCCTTCGCTCAATATGGCTGCTGGCTGCCACAATACTGCTTTGCTTAGTTCTTGAACACCGGACTGAAGCTACCATCTTTTGTGTTTCCGTGATTTCGTATAACGCTCTATATGTTATATTGCTTCTCTCCCAGAGATTCGTGGGACTGAAAGACAGTGTACAGGGGTTTAAAAGAAATGCGAACGGAGAGCACGGCCTCCAACGCATGCTGCACCATATCGCTGCTACGTCAGTAAACTGCGCGCATGCGCACTTCTTCGAGAACATTTGAGAGAGTGGCCTACATTTATGAGAAAGGCTTGATCGAGAAGCAACGCCTGTCGTTGATTTTGAAGCGCCTTTTCACGCTGCATCGCCACTAAGCAGGATGATCGTTGAAGGGCACCATGCTAGCTGCTATCAGCCTGCTTCGGGCTTGGCTCCCGAATGTAGTAGATGACAGGACGCTCAGTGGCGACATAGCATGAAAGGACGCCTCAAAATAAATGACTGGCGCTGCTGTTTTCTCAAGCATTTCCCCTAACAGTGGAGTTCGGTGTGGGTGCCTGAAACCAGGCATAATTATTGTAGTTTACAATAGTTTGATGTAAATCGAAGCCTCTGACTGGTTCGGAGCTAATTATAGGCGGTGAATAAGAACCTTCAATTCTTGGGTGACACAGCCGTGCACTTAAAACAGTCTCTCAAAACACCTCAACGCTACAAGGGCTGTTGCTCATAATTCTGAACGCGTGTTCAGTGAGCTGATATGAATCACCAACCATAAACAAAGATATCTTGAAGGTTCACAGTGAACGTTGGTTCGGGCTGTGTAGCAGAGAGGAGTTGATGGCGGGAGGGAGCATCAATGGTCGGAAAAAAATGTTGTCATTGAGGATAACTACGCACCCTGTTCAATTCGGGAATTGTGTTCGTGCTACATGTCAAACGTTGTTCCTTCTCCCAATTTCCAGGCACCCGTCATGCGATCCAGAGTTATGGACCACGAAATGGACACCACCAGTGACGTCACTCACCAGGCGAGCGAGCAGAAGGGTCTGCTTGGCGCCGAGCTCAAGGACGTCCACGTGAAGCTGGAGGTACGCATGCGCACACAGCATGTTTCATTTCACCGTAGCGGAATGGACTGGTAAATCCCGCCTGTGTCTGCCGAACCGAGGGCTCACAAGCCTTTGTGTCCATCCGTGAGGGTAGAATGTCTAGCCGTACTCATGTGGCAGTTAGACGAGGGGTGGAGGAAGAGCGTGGATGAGTCTCCCTTCTTACGTGCAACTCGCACAACCTTACGAGCTTAATCGACCGACTTTCCCGCTACCTCACCCAAACCTCACGAAATCTCAAGAAACAACACTTAGACTCCTACAAACCAACACCTTCCCGCATCCAATTAGGCTTCACCGGATATCCCCCACCCAGTATCCAGCAGAATGCTAATACTGCCAAGAACGTGGTACACTGCGACATATCATCCTAGAGTGTAGAAAAAACATGCACCCCCCCCCTTTTCCCACGTTTCAAGTCCTGAAGAGCAGTGGGAGACACTGCTGTCCAGCCCCTGCCACTCGGACCAGCTCCTGTTCACTGAGAGGGCAGCCGGTGCTAAGACAGCTCATGGATTCCTGTGAAGAGGGAACCACTCCCACATGAACACCGTAAATTCTCTGCCAATAAACGTTTTTTCCTCTCTCTCTCACCCCGACTTCAACTCCGCGACCATATGCAGCTCTGTAGCACCTTTAAGAGACGCCAGTGAAGTCTTTTGCACTCGGCACGTTCTGGTGATGTCGCGAGGATGCGAATTGTGTGCTGTAACCCCATCTTCCTCTGAGTAAAATCATAGATTATACTGTTGACATGTGTCCGTTATCTGATAATGAGCACACCCACGTGCCTTCGTTTATACTATTGTCCTTAATACCCAATAGATATTATCATTCAATATTATGGGTTAACTGCACAGAATTAACAAAAGGGCTTCTTAGTTGGTTGGTCTATCGCTGGGTAATTAAAGCCGGCAACTAACGGCAGAAATTCGGCTCCGTTGTACGCCCGGTGAGAAGTCGCTTTTTTAACGACCGAGAAAAGTGGACCTAGAGTTGATGAGAGGGATTGGTAGCATGGCTCCCTCGTTCAACGACTGCCGTTTAAAAAAAGAAAATGTAGAATAACTGTTACTTTTGACCCTCACGGCCCCCAATGTCCTTAAACCGAAGTAACTAGTTATTGTTCTATTTTGGGTAATATATTCTGTAGTTATATAACTGAATGTGTATGTTTAGGTAGGTATGCATGTTTGTATGCATGAATGTATGTGCGTATGTATGTATGTATGTATATATGTATGTATGTATGTATGTATGTATGTATGTATGTATGTATGCATGCATGTATGCATGTATGCATGTATGTATGAAGCCCCCCATACTGGGATAGCGTCACGCTACCAACTATGTGGGTCCACACGGAATTGAGGGGAATAGAGGCAACACAGGTTTGCCTATAGAAACAATTTAATTAGCAATGAAGTTGGGCTGTTGCCGACGTGATAACCCGACGAGTTGATGTGACTGGTAGGAGCTGACCAGCGGCTGGCGCTGAACCTCGGAGTCGGGGCCTCTCGCTCTCTGGCGGGGGTGCACGTGGTGCGGTTTCTCTATTGGCCCGGGAAAGTCGGGACTCTCATTCCGGGGTACAGCAACGTCCACGCACGCTGCAGGGCCGTAGAAGTGAACTCGAAGTGCTGCTGCATGCTCGCTGGTCTGCGTAGATGGGTACGAGGGATGATCGTCGTCTCGGTCTCGGCCGGGATTCGGGAGCGCTTTCGTATGTCTCCTACGGCATCTCCGATGACGGCAGGTGGTGAGAGCGATCGAAGGACGTGTGGGGCCTCGTATGTTCTTTGCCGGTGCGTGGAGGGAAGGCAGAGCTCCGTGCTGGTACGGGAACTGCCGTTTAGATGGTCATTGCGCATTCTCCGCGCATAGGCTACGCCTCCACCGGGCGCATGGGAGACAGCATGGTGTCTCCTAAGAGCGGTTAATGCTCCAACGAGGGGTGGGACGCGCTTCGGCTCTTCTGGGTTTCGCTGTACGCCGGCGGCGGCCGGTATCAATGTCCGAGCGTCTTACATGCATGTGCATGTGTGCAGGAGGGTCGGGCCCGTAGGCAGAGGGAAGGAGCGGTAGGGGAAGAAATAAAATGGAAAGGAGTCGACTATAAAATCTTTTACACCCTTCAGGGAGCAAACCACAGCTTTACACCCTATAAAAAAATCAAGGCAAACATTTTAGGTGTGTTTTGTTGTTTACAACATCCTGAAACACCTGAAAAAAGAGAAGAATGCAGCCTTTTAAGGCGTGTTTTACCCTTAATTCCACTTCTTCAGAGGGTATTTATTCCGTGTTTTTGACAGGGTGAAAAGGTGTTAGCTATGGCGAACAAAGGGTGTAAAATATTTTGTAGTGTAGACGATGCTCCCAAGCTCGGGAGGCGTGCAGAGCGAGTGATAGGTAACTGCGAGGCTTTGCTACTGAGCACAAACGAAGAGTAAGACACTCTAAGAAGAGGAAGGTATACTGCGTCTTGTACTACACTAGTTAAGTGCAAGATGCATCTGGGCCGCCCGCTTATATTTACGAAAATGGACCAAATTAGACATGATTTCACACTTGGAATGAACGAGCGCCATACCGTCCCCTATTTTTTGTATATAATTCTTTGCGGACCTTTCCCGCATTCATTGTACTAGTAACGTGTTCATTTGACATATCAAAGGGCTGAAAACCCGAAACTCTTTTCACGTATTAAAACTACATTCTCAAGTGGACCGCACAACAAAATAATGTTACTTGGTAATCGCTTGAAATGCTTTCTGCCAAAATACATAAAAGAATGTAAATCATCAATTTTAGTAAAGTTGAAGTCCCTCAGCAACTCACATTCATACTCCTTCGCAGCCCATGGAGCAAGCGGGTCTCACTGGAGCGGTGGCCCATGATCACCAAGAGCATGCTAGGACAAGCGCTGAAGTACCCGCAGCAGCCAACACCAGCAACGCGTCTCAAGAGGGCATCGTTCTAAATCTGACACCCCAGAAAGAGCGGGATATCGACGAGCTGCTCAGCCGCGTCCGCGTTATAAGCGAGGTATGTGGCTTCCTTAGCAACAGTCTCCCAAAAACAACGCATAGAGGGCCTTTGGCGTTCGTGGCATTGGTTGAGGCTGGCTAACGTGCATCTGTGTCTGGAACAATTTCGTGACTGTCACATCCAAGTTCCGGTAAACGAGAGGCTGATGTCCACTTCTGGTAACGACATTATTCTACTGAATACCGGGATTTCAATATTGTTCGAAAAGAGCTTTCGAGGGCTTCACGGACATCTGATACAGCAACGCGATAGCGCAGAAGTCTTCGTGGAGGTCATGGAGGCTGTTATTCACACTGACAGCAACCGAGCGGTGACGCGGAGGCCGGCGCCGTGTCCTTGATCCACCTAGTTCAGCCCCATCAACATACGGTGTCCTGCCGCGGAGGATTTTCCGCCGTGCGGACTTCGTCGTGAAAGCTCGCACCACGCGGCCGACGCGATGCGATAAGCTGTTGTCGGGGTCTGTCACGGAGAGAACAATTTTATGACAGCAATGCAGCGCACTGCACGGAATTGAGTTCAAACCACTTCGTCATAGAATAAGCAAAGCTGGCCTCTCCTGGCAACATTGCGCTCACCGGTAGGGCGGAAAAAGAAAACGGGGCTACACTTTGGAAGCATTCAGTCTCGGGTACGGTGGAGAAACACTGTAGTGTCTCCGCTGGCGTAGTGGAGATTTCACTACGCCAGCGGAGACACTAGAGTGTTTTCGTCCCTGCGTGACCCTTTTATACGCGAGCATTATTATTTAACCAAATATTGGGCGCGGGCACCCTCAAAACAACAAAAAAAAAATTGAGTATGAACCTTGATAATACGCGCTAAAACCGAGTTCGTACACGCTACACGGCATGTTTCGGCGCTTTCCCTCGCGGTAGCTTTTTTTGTTTTATTTTCACGCAGATGCAGGATGGTTCGATTATAACAGCCAATAGGCCTAGCGCTCCCACAGGGTGCACTGTTCTTTGTAGCTCTCAGCTTCACCACGATAACTTGTGATACCTGTGTTCACCTTTTACCGGATGACTATAGACGCGTCTCAGTCACTCACACTGAAGCAATAATGGTTGCACTGACTTCCGAACCCCTTTTCCCGCATGTTTTGAGTTTTCGAGGAAACGCACTACTTGAAGCACTTCAAATGAACGCCGCCTTCTGGAGGGCCCTTTCATAGAGTTGCGGTTTGGAAAAAAAGCAATTTTGGTTTTCATTTGCAATGCAGCGACGCATATGTGGGCCTCCAAATTTTCAAGTTCGCACCTTTTAATGTAATACTACCGGTAAACAGTGCATTTAGCGACCGAACATTGTTGCAGTTAAAAATTGAATAAATAAAATTAATAAATTTGAAATAAAAATTGAAAGCATGTTTTGATGTAGTATAAAAACAAAGTTTACAGCGGAGAACACACGCCAATAAAATCACACTGTAAACAAAATAAAGATACTATGTAGGTGACATGTTAAATAATAAATGTTCAGAGGTACTTACTGGTAAGGGCACTCAATTTCGAGTTCTTTCCGTAAAATACCAGTGGAGGGCACGGGCCATACCCTTAACTCGATAACAGAAAACACTCGCCAGTAAAGCTCCCATTGAAAACAAAAAAAAAACACTGTGTGACATAATGAACAACTGGGCGAGTTGGTATTGGTTTATGGCTAAGAGCGCGCACTGACGAACGACGAAGAAAAAGAAGAGGAGGAGCGCTGAATATTTTCTTTGAAAGGGTCGACCGAGCGCTAGACCATTGTATAAGCCAGAGAGTCAGAATCGGAGTCAGGAAGGATTTTATTAGGCAATAGATAAATTACAAAATTCTTGCATACAGAAGTGGCATGCATAAGCGAACATTCCGATTTTTCGACGATTACTTGGTGTTTGCAGGCAGGCTGGACCTCGAGCAAAAGGCCGCCGATATTTTAAAACTGCTTAAAGAAAGCGAGTTGGGGTTGATTTCACGTTCTAGGTTCCGCGTTGCTTCATCGCTCTTCCTCCTGTTTCTTGCTTTTTTCGTCGTTCGTCTGTGCTCGCTGTTAAAATGCTGTGTACCTGGGTTGCCGAGTACGAAATGTTCGAAGACATGCCTCCCGAATTCCACTACACTGGCCCAAAGTGGGAGAGATTTTTGTTGTTCTCGAGCGAAGCTTGCATCTGCAATGTTGCTTGACTTGCAGCCCGCGGTGAGCCACACGGTGGTCGGTGAGCTGATGAACGGCCAAGTGCTGGCGGTAGCCACGGTCTACGCTGAGATGCTTCAAGTGGCCACCGCTACGGGAGACGTGTACGTCTTCGACCTCCTCTCGGCCCCCGGGCTCATGAATGAGGGCCGTCTCCGCGAGCTCCTCGAGTCTGAGCGCGTTCTGAAGGTGAGCGCATTTCTGGAACCCTGCTTTGATTGGCGTAGATTCACCTGAGTATTGTCCTGTGTTTAATTAAGCAGTCATGAAGTCAAAGTAGCACGATTAATTTTGAAAGAAGTAGCCTTTTGCCACACACTGAGCTCTATTTCAGCCGCAACAGATGATTCTTTACCCGAAGAAAAAACTGTGTTCCTTCTGGCCTGTTCATGCGCAATTAGCAGCACGCAGTGAACAGCAAGCAGTGGTTAAATATGAGCATTTTTATTGTACGCGCAGGTCATGCACCGTTGCAGTAATAGCAGTCGCCGTCTGTGGTGGAAATACCGTGTGAACCTCCGGAACGTCTTTGACACTCAGGTATTCTCAAACATTTCTAACGTGGCGTTAATATTTCGGAAAATAAATTTTTGGTGTTGCAGCACATCTAAACATTCTAGAAGCTCATCTCGTCGCGTTGTTCAGTAAAGTGTTTTTAGTCCGGAAGAATAAACAAAGAAAAAACACTGCGGAATACTGAGGTCGTTTGTTTGTTCCATCAACATTTCATTCAATTTATTGTGTTTTATTTGATGAATGAAAAGTCTGGTAAGCAACCCTTATTTAGTGGGTATGTTGCACTGAGGTCCTGCTTGAACTTAAACTGCAACGCTGTAATCGGGAACCAATATTTATGAACAAAGATATGATTGCTCAAAATTGGGTGGATTTGTAAAAGGCTGCACGTTTTGAAGACCATAAGAGTCGCCTCGTGTAGCCATCTCTAGTTCTGCGCATAATGGCTCGTTATCACAGACTCGGGGACCTTCTCTGCTAGTGTAGGTTTATCGGGCTGAAGAGCCACCAGCACACGATACTGCAAACCATCTAACCCATACAAGCTGCTGCTAGTGTTTTAGGCTAAGGCAGCGAAGAGTATGATGTGGTGGACACCAAAAAAGCGCGCGGTGTACCGGAAGCTTTAGCACGCCGTCCTCTTTTCATTTATCTATAATCAAATATTTGTTTAAAGCATTCTCTTCTACACCATGGTTTTACGATTGCGTGTTCGCCAGATGTGTGAGGATGTGTTATAGCTGTGGAAACGCGGTACAATGACTGTCCCCTCTTATCCAGGCAGCGCACGCGGTTCTGCAGCAGCAGGAGCTGGGTGTCTGGGTGGACACCGTGAAACTGCTCTCCCTGTGGAGTCTGTGCGAGACATATGGGGGACTCCCGGACGCCGTCAGGGACCAGGCGAGTCTTTTCAGAGATCATACGTTGAAAAAAAATCCCGCCATCTCCACGAAGTGAATGATGATGAGTGAGGCGAAGCTCCAATGCTCATCGGTAAAACCGTGAAAAATTCGCCCACACGTCATTAAAGATTCGACACGTTGTTATAGGGGTGATTGTATATACACTTATGTACACGATGTTTATTATTTACATAACGATGCAATCATCCCGCGCCCGCTTCGATTCGAGGTTCTCTTGCCGCCGCTTGCGTGCTGCCTCTGCTTCGCAGCTTCTCACTTCGGGATCCGCTTGTCGAGAGAGAGAGAGAGAGAGAATATATTTCTGACGAGGCTCAGTCCTAGCGAGTGTCCCTCAGGTGAGGGAGGCGCACCAGGTAATCCTGAGCCCTAGTGGCGGTCAGGAGCTGTAGCTCGGGCGAGGAGCTCCCGGTCACCTCCAGCCAGGTAGTGGGAGGGTTGGGTAAACGGAGCGGGGGTAAAGAGGGGCATTCCCAAATGGCGTGTGGCGTGGTATCTCGAGCGCCACATGCCGGGCAGTTTGGGTGGGGATATAATGTGGGATAGATGTGGTGGAGGACGTGTCTGGTGGGGAGGGAATGGGTCTGTAATTGTCGCCATAATCTGTCCAAGGGTGAAGGAAGAGACGTGTGAGGGGGCGGTAGTTCTAGCCGCTCTAGGCGGTAATGTGTAGTAATGTCGCTAAAAGTAAGCAGGGGTTCGCGAGCGTTTCGTGCGCCGTGCTGTGAGACGTCCACGTCTGGTGCTCGGTAAATGAGTCCTCGAGCGGCCAGGTGGGCCGTTTCCGCACCGCCAAAGCCCACGTGGCCGGGGGTCCAGTGCAGGATTATGATTTTGTTGGGAGGAGGGCGGTATAGGAGAATTTGGCGAGCAGGGAAGGAGATGTGTCCCCGCGCGAAATTTCGTACGGCCGTCTTAGAATCGGAGAATATGTGAGATGGGGGTGGTTGGTGTGTTATGGCCAGAGCTATTGCCGCTTCCTCGGCCTCGTGGGGGTGGGCTGTGCGGATGGTGGCTGCCGCTGCTGGGATCGGTCTGTCTTCTGTGATAATAGCAGCCGCAAAAGCAGGTCGGTGTCTATATTCCACGGCGTCTACGTAAATGGAGTCAGGAGATGGGGGGAATAGGCGTAAGTGTGCCAAGGCGCGGGCCCTTCGTCGGGCAGCGTGGTGGTTAGGATGCATGTGACGGGGAAGGGGGAGGATTTCGAGGTTTTCGCGGTGAGATAGGGGTAGGGGGTGAAGGTGGGCGGGGGGGCCTGGAGCAGTGAGGTTGAGTTGTTGCAGGACGATCGAACCTGTGGGAGTTGTGGATAGACGAGCAAGTTGGCTAAGGCGGTGGGCTTTGAGGAGCTCGGGGATTGTGTTAAATGTCCCAGTTGAAAGGAGGCGGATGGTAGAGGTGTTGGGTGGAAGGAGAAGTGCTGCTCTGTATACCCTGCGCTGCAAGGCTTCCAATTTGTCGAGTTCCGCTTTTGTAAGCGATAAGTAAGGAAGGGAGTATGTGAGTCGCGAGGTGAAGAGAGCTGTAACGAGTTGTAATCTCTCTTTTTCGGAAGGACCATGGCCGCGGGCGGTGATTCGACGGATAAGTCCTACTATTTGTGTCGCGTGTCGGCTGAGTGTTTGTATTGTGGAAGAGTTGCCTCGATTTTGCTGTAGGGTCAGTCCAAGTATGGTGAGGGATGGCGTAGGTGTTATTGGTTGGCCATTTATGTGGATTTGTATGGGGGGAGGCCAAGGGGTGGGCCGGCGGCGCGGAGTTAGGATGAGCATGTGGGACTTTTCAGGGGCGCATGATAGGCCTGCTGAGTGGGCGAACTTGTTTATGGTGTCCGTTGCGATTTGAAGGGTGGATTCAATGTGGGCGTCACTGCCGTGAGTTACCCACACTGTTATATCGTCGGCGTATAGACTGCTGTGGAGTGAGGGAATATTGATGAGCGCGGTAGCGAGAGGGATGAGACCTATGTTAAACAGTGTGGGAGATAAGATTGAACCTTGGGGGGTGCCACGGTTGGGGAGATGCAGGGTTGGGGATTGTCTATTGCCGAGTTTGAGGGTGGCTGTACGGTCAGACAAAAAGGATTTAACAAGATTGAAGAGATTTGCGCCTACATTCAAGTTATTTAATGAGGACAAAATAGCTGAGTGGGAGATCCGATCAAAAGCTTTCGTTAGATCTATGGTAAGGATTGCCGACGTGTCTTGATCCGGGAGTGCTTTGAGTAGTTGATGATACATTTGGAGGTGAATGTCGTTGGTTGCGAGATTTGCGCGAAATCCGAACATGTTATCGGGGAGAAGACGCTGTTGATCGAGGTGCTGATTAAGGCGTGATACTATCATCTGTTCAAAGATTTTGCAGATGCATGAAGTGAGTGAAATGGGACGTAAATTGAGCGCTGAGAGTGGTTTGTGAGGCTTGGGGATCAGTGTTATGGTGGCATGTTTAAATTCTGTTGGTAGGTGCCCGGTTTCCCAGCAGTGGTTGTAGTAGTCGAGGAGTTGTTGGTGTGAGTGAGGTTCTAGGTTTCGGAGGGTAGTGTATGTTATGCCGTCTGGTCCAGGTGTCGTGGTGCGGGTGAGGGTATGTAGGGCAGATTGCAGCTCGGCGTATGTGAATGCGGTGTTTAGTTGGGGGTTTGGTGTGCCAGAGTATGTTACAGAAGGTGCTTGTGGTTCCGGCGGCGAAATGTAAGTGTCGGTAAGAATTTGCGGCCACGTATGGTCGTCTCCCGTGATATTATGGGCTAATAGGTTGAGGGGTGCTTGGGATTCTGTTTTGGATGTAGAGGGGTCGAGTAGGTGCCTGAGTATACGCCATGTTCTTTTCATGCTGAGGCCTTTAGAGAGGCTGTCGCACATGCGTCCCCAAGCGGTGGTTTGCAGTTGCATGCTATGATGCTCGATTTCGCGTTCTAGGAGGGCAATTCTGCGGCGTAGCTTCCTATTGTGGCGTTGCGTTTTCCACTTCTTTTTGAGGCCCTGGTGCGCCTGAAGGAGGTGTGCGAGTCTGGGGTCTAGAGTTACGGAGGGCGTTGAGGCTGTAATCGTAGAGCTATGTTTCTGCACATCGGTGTGTATTTCGCGTATCCACTCCGTTAGGTTAAATGATTGAGGTGTTGGGTTGATTGGAAGTGCTTGCATGCGGGTAGTTCGGAATTGGTGCCAATTGATTGTGTGCGGTCGGGTTTTTTTCGCTGTAAGGGGTGCTGTAGTAGTGGTGATGTTAAGAATATAATGGTCACTGCCGAGGGTATGGTCTAAACGTTGCCACGTGGTGCGGTGGGTATGTTTGGTAATGGAGAGGTCTGGAGATGTGTCTCGCTGTGTGCTGGTGCCGTCCCGGGTGGGAATGTATGTTTCGTTTTCAATGGTGAGGCGGTGATGCTGTATGGTTTCCCATAAGAGTCTGCCTTTTTTGTTCTGAGTTGAATAACCCCAAGCTGGGTGAGGGGCATTGAAATCTCCGGTAATTATTAAGGGGGCTTTGTTCGCCTGTCTTATAGCTAGTTTGAATAGTTCGTGGAAGGTGTGTTGCAGTCGAGGAGAGCTGTACACGTTCAGTATGTAGGTGGGCTGGGTGGTGTGGGTCTTGGGTATGAGGCGTATGAATGTGTGAGGGGGGAGGTCGGGTGGCAGGTCTAGGTATTGTGCTGTGAGCTTTTTACTGACTAGTATGGCGGTGTAAGAGTCCTTTTGAATTGTGCGGAAGTGAATACATTTGCATTCTGGCCCTGGTTCTTGGAGGGATATAACGTCGGGGGGTTCGGCTGTGCCGTCGATAAGGGCTTGCAGCGCTGCGCATTTACGGCGGAATCCTCGACAATTCCATTGCCATACGCGCAGAGTATTAGAGCAGGTGGTTGGGTGGGCCATTTGGAATAGGTTGATGGGAGGTGGAGGCAGGGAGGAGACGGGTTAGTGCTTCAAGGTGGGATTGCATGCGGGATGTTTGCTCGGTGAGGGCGCGGACTGTGTCGAGGAGGACAGTTATATTCGAAGTTTGTTCTTTGAGTTGTTCTTCCAGATGGGTAACGCGGTCTCGGGGGGATGGGTCGGGGGATTCGGAAGCTCGCTTTTTGTTCTGGTTGAGCGGACTTTGAGAGAGTTGTAGTGATTGTGTATGTTGCACAGGGTGAGCTCGCAGTTGCGCATTTTCGGCTCTCAGGCGGACAACTTCTTGTCTCAGTAGTTGTAACTCGTGGAGGATGGGATCGGGAGGGTTGGCAGGGAAGGAAGGTTTGTGGGAGGGAGGAGTGGCTGGTAGGTGATGGGAGCTCACCTGGGCGTAGGTTGCTTTTGGCCCCTTGGGAGGTCCTGCGTGCGGCCTGTTGGCGTCGCTTCCACCACATCCGTTTTGTAGAGACTGGTGGTGGTGTTGCTTGGGGTGGTTCACAGGTTGATGCTGTTCAGTCGAGAGGGGAGGAAAGTCCTTCTGGGATGCGTTGTTGGGGGCGGTGGTGTTACGTGAGACTGATTGGAGTTGGTTGAAGTTCTGGACGTCTTCCCCAAAAGCTCGGGTGTCCTTTCTTGGGGGCGGTCTGGGTCGGTAGCGTTGGGGACAGGCAGGGGATCCCGTGGGGTGTGGGCCGGAGCAGATGATGCAGAGGGGGTGACAAATATGCTGATCTTGTGGGGAGCTGAGGCCACATGTTGGGCAGCGTGGAGGAGCACTGGGGTTGGGGCAGACATCCGGTCTGTGCCCGGTGGCCCAGCAGAGATGGCATGCCTCAGTCTTGCGCTTGGCGGGGCGACAGCGAAATGTAACCATCTGATAACGGATCCAGTAGGGCACTCTTGTTCCGTTAAATGTAATTTGGAATAGAGGAGTAGATCCCATTCTTCTTGCGTCGATGATCTGTAAATGCGGGTTATGCTCAATGAGCGTGTTGATGATGTCTTCTGGTGGAAGGTCTAGTGGCAGCCCTGAGATGACTCCGGCGCAGGTGTTCGTCGGTGCTGGCACATGTGTGGCCAGGGCATAGGTCTTCCCTTCGATGCTGAGCGTAGTGAGTGAAGCGTATCGCAGGGCGCGGTCCTCATGAGGAGTACTCACTACGATGAAATTAGACTGGTAATGCAAGCGAAGTTGGTCTTCACGGTTGGGTGGTAGCTGCGCTTGTAGCTGCAGGAAAGCTGCGAGTTCCAGGGGAGAAATGCGGGAGAGATTCAGGCCGCCTCGTGGCCTCAGGACTATCTTGATGTCCGAGGGCGGAAGGGGCGATTGGGGGGGAACGAACTGTCGGCCTGGTGGGCTCGGGCTTTTTCGGATATTGCCGGTTGCGGGGCTATGATTCGGTGGTACCGCAGACGCGAAGGCGCGGTGTCTACGGCGCACTACGATCCAGCGGTTGGAGTTAGGGGGTGACTCAGTGGAACAATCTTCGTCTTCATCGACGGCGACGTGCATTTCGTCCATGGAGGGCTCCGGTATGGTATTCGACGTCGGGGCGTTCGACATGGTTAAGGCAGTGTCACTCGTAGTTTGTAGGGTAGACATCGCTGGAATCGTAGAACCTGCAGCATTCTGCGTGGCGTCAGTGGTCGGGTCGGCGAGCATCGCGGCGGCGGCGTCCGCCGCTGCGCGTCTGTGGCGGCGGCGGCGGCGTCCGTCGCTATGCCGGGTTGGGCCGATGGCGAGGCGAGACGCGTTAGGCTTAGCCAGGCGAACCACCTGCGGAGATCTTCTATCGCTGATTTTGAGAGTTCGGGTGACCCAAAGGCGATGAAAATGGTATCAGTCGATGCCGCTTGACTTGCCGATCACGGTGATACCAAACTGGGACGATAGACTTGGCTTGTCGCGCAGACACGGCGGGTTTGTTGGAGAGCCCATGCGAGGTCCGCTAGACTCGTCTGGCCCCCTGGTGGCCGTCCTCCGCTTGTCGACGAGCCGGCTTTGCTTCGGCTGCATGAGCCCTCACCGCTGCCGCCGCCTCCGGATCAATGCTGGTGCTGGCTTGCGATTTCTGCCGACGCTGGCGTCTTTCTTAGGCCTCGCGAGCTCTCACCGCGGGGTCTTGGCGGCGGGCCCGCATTGCAGCCGCGTCGCGAGCTCTCCGCGCCGCTGCCTTCGCTTCCAAGGTGTTCATGATGAGTAGCTTGTGACGCGCCGCCGTGAGAGGCGGCGCGCCATCTAGCGGGCGACCTATGAACTATTGCACAGCTGCGCCTCTAGCGGTCGCCTTGAGAACTAGTGGACACGGCGACGGCACGACGAGGGACTTGCCCCGAGCAAGAGGAGCTCCGCCCCTGAAATGACCGCGTACCTGCTCCTTTTGTTGCAAATGTCGACGAAAGACGGATAGTCGACTGGCAACCCTGCTATATAAACGCCTTCCTTGTCTTTCCCGCTCACCTCTCGTTCAGCGCCTCTTCCGTCTCGTTCCTCCCAAAATAACACGCCAGGAATTTGCTCAAGTCAATCTAGATTATCGCGTTTTACTGCTCCAAGTCGGGTGCCTCGATGCCAGCGCTGCCGTATGGCGGAGACATGCGTTAATCGATGCATACTTCTACGTTTATAGAACCACGCTGCTCTACTCCACGGGCGTTCCAAGAGGAACACCAAACCTATCTAGTGGAACCTTTCGTTGCTGCGAATTTTATTTTTTAGGATTCCGCCAGGTAGCGCGGGAAACAGCAGGCGGCCGTTTTCTGCAGTTTTAGTGTTTTATTTGCTATCGCAAAAGCAAGCATCCGTCACTTTTTTATAAAGGAACTCTGCAAATATCACTCATCTATTGATTTTCGGTTTTATGTCTTGTTCCTGTTCAACATTATTGACAAGTATGAACATTAACGCCGGACTTAAATGTTTATATTTGGCAGTGAGTATGTAAGACTATTGCGCAAACAATGTTTCACTTTGGCCGGCTTGGCTGAATCGGGCTACAGACAGACAGACAGATAGACAGACCAAAATTTTCCCGTTCGAGTAGCCCAAGAAAGACTGTCGTCTTCAAAAACTTCTGCTTACGTGTGCTGTAGCCTACCATGCTAATGAAGGAGACAAAGCAAGGAAAAAAGTGTGCTCAGAGCGGCAGAGAGATACAAAAAATTATCCTTTAACTCTCATTTGAGGTCGTTTGCCTGGTGTGACGTCTTGTTCTGATTTGGGTCATTTTTGCGTTGTTTCACAAGGGCTGAACTCAGCTGAGCGGTCCTGACATTTGCTACAGCAGGCACGTCGATGATCAGGTGAAGTTGAAAAGCTGATCGGTTTTCTTGGTGTGGTTCAACGGAGGTCACTTACCTGGTTTAGGGTCAGGTTTGGGTCACATCTGTAGTGTTTCACATCAGTTTTGCGGGACTGATTAGAGGGTGGAAGTTGATATCCACTACAGCAGTGGTTTGGACGTTAACTGGATTAACCCTTGCAGCCCTGATTTTTTTATTTTAAGCAAAACAATGTTTTCTGTGTGTTTTCCTAAAGTTTGTGTTCCCATAAGCTCACAAACAAGAAATAGAGCTGAAGGGGCAAATATTAACAGAATAATTAAGGAGGCAATTAATTAGGACATCTGGCAAATAAATTTTTGTGTTGTGTAGAGACATCACTTTTGCATATTTTCCGAAACCTTATGACTACATGAACCAACAAAAACTGACCTTCGTAGTGTATGTATTTATTTTGGGAAGAAAACTCAGACCGCCAATTTTTTCAGCCTCGATGTCGTCATTTCGTCTTCAACGGAGCTTTTTTCTTTGTAGCGTCAACTTCCACTAAAATGAAACAACAGTGATATCTATCGCAATAGGCATCACTGAAGAACAATTTTTCAGAAAAGTAGCAGTTTGTTTCGTTCTCTATGCGCTAGAGGAACGTTTAGGTTATGGCGTCAATTGACACCACCAGGGCCGAAAGGGTTTAGTTTTAAACCTCATTTGCCCTCGGCGGTAGGTTGTGCCAAGTGAACTCATTTGCTTACCCATTGTTTCCCCTAGTCTGGAGGCAAAAAACTGTCAAATTCACAGAATTGACCTTTAAATGAAGCATTCTTAAACGACTTGCCGGGATTGTGCTTTTTTTACAGCCAGATTTATCTACGAATAGCCAAACACGTTGGGGTGTACTTTATTTTCAAGTTTTTCTTTCTTTACGGCAATGGTGTGAATATAGCGGACAATAGGCAGTGCAAGAGGTGGTCCGTTTTCGCTATTTTTGTTCGCGTCTACAAGGTACTTTTACGGTATGTGTTAGTTCAGCCTTCGTTTTTCGGAGATGTTTAAAAGCACATTTTCCGTATTTTATTTTCTAAGTGTTGTATATGTGTCAGTTTTCAAATTACGTCCTAAATTCATCTCCATTATACTTATTTAATGAATAAATGTGTCACTACCGCCAATTATGCAGTTTATTGAAACCGCAAGGCGTTACGTTGTGACTGTGATGCCTGTGGGGGACTCTGAAATTAATGCTGCGCATTAAAACGGTATGCGTGTGTGCCCTTCTTCTGCAGTGGCCTCTGCCCAGTCTCCACGAGCGTCCTCTCACACGGATCCCCGTGTACAGCGCCGCCTACATGGCTGCCTGCCTGGTGCCAAACGTGTACACGGCGCTGAACGGGGCTATCAAGCCGGAGTACCAGCCGCTTGTCAAATTGCTCAGCGAAGAACGCCTTTTGTTCCACCTGGTGCCTGACTTGGTCCGCAAGTTTAAGCAGCAGCGCCACCAGGAGCACCTGCGCAAGCAGCTGGCCGAGGCTGCACGGACGGACACGAAGCTGCTGCTGACCAATCAGCAAAAGCGTCTCTTCAAGTGAGTTTCTCCACCATGGATGTCATTGGGGGCTGGGGGATTGCATTACGAATTACGTAACAAACTGGTTGTAAAGGAGCAGTAGCACAGAACCATACGCTACAAAAAACAACAAATGAGCTGGAAAAATACGTTTTGGTGCATTGGGGTTCGTGCACTTATTATGTGGTATTTTTAAAAGGAATTGCGTTTGCTCGTTTCCATAAACAGTCGCAGTAAAAGAGTGAACCTTCCCAAGCAGAGGTCGGCAAGCAAGAAGCGTTCGTACCTCTGAACTATAAAAACAATAAAGCCATTCCACTCAATGGGAAAGCTGTTGGAGGTTCATAGCAATGATTCGCCATAATGTGCTGTACCGCCATTATCCGCTCACTCTTACCACTCCCTTCAATTCACGATTCCCGCCTTCGCAGTGCTCGCGTGCCCCCTGCGTAAACTGAGCCAGCGAGAGTTCTGTTATTTTTGTGCTTGCTTTAATTTCGTATGCTGGAGCTGCTTAGCGTCATTTCGAAAGGGTAATTTTTTCTTGCGAGGCTGGAGCCTTTCTGCGGCATTTCGAACGCGCCATTTTCTTCTTGCGCATGGAGCCTTCCTGCGTCATTTCGAACGCGCCATATTTTTCTTGCGCGACCGCTTTTTTCGCTCACTATCATAAAAACCAACCCAACGAGCATTCCTAACCTAATGAACGGGGGCGCTTCCGGTTAATTACGTATAATTTACCTCGAATGTAACTGCAGTTTTCTTTGCCCTAAACAACGGGGAGGTGTAGGATAAGCGCCAGTGGTTCACGAGTTTCGAACGCTTATGACTATATAAACCGTTTCGTTTTCGACGCCTCTGAGTTACGCCGCGACGACAGCGCTACAACGGAACGCCCTTTTGCTCTACTTGGGTCCAGCGAGCGAGCTACGACGACAAGGCGAGCGCCTGAAGTGCTTTGCACTTAAAATGAAGAGAAGTAAGCATAGACAGCCGGCATGAAATTTGTAACTTCTCTTTCAACTGTTAATAAGGTCTGTGAAAGGACGCATGCGCCCACTGATGCGTCTGGATGGCGATGATACCGCTAGGACCATTTCATTAAATAATGCCTCCTTTCAGATCAGATCCCTATTTTCCGTAAACAGAAGTGTACTCTGTAACCCAGCTCATTAGAACCACGCAGTGTCGATAAACTGACTCCACCAATGAACTAACAAAAACAATTTGTTAAAGATCAATATAAATTGAGGTTTGATGACAAAACGCCTTATAGTTGGCGTATTACAGGCACTATGACGATTTCCTGAACCCAGAATAAAACTAATCTCATGGTGCACTCAGTTCTTCACCTAATCTGCTCATTGTAGCTTTGCCTCTGGTACGTCGTACCGACCCAACCCTCTCGAGTATCCGTTTCCGTTTCCGCTCTCCAGGAACATGCGCCAGCCTACATTATGTCAGACGAGTGCCTCAAAATCAGGTTGCATAAACTGTTGAAACGGAATCACAGACGTGAGTATATTTACTGCGGTGTGTCGAAATGAAACTCGAAACCCGAACCGAGAACGAAAAAAACGGTATTTTACTTAAACGAAAACGTAACCGAAACGTAATTTATTTTTTCGTTAAGAGCTCAACTGAAGAAATTTGTTTCGGTTTGAGGTTAAAGTGGAGTTCAGGTGTTTCAGCATTAATTCCAGCTGCCATACTGCGAAATGTAAAATCGTCTTTTTTCGCAGGCGCCATCTTTCATATACTACATGTCTGTGTTGAATGTCAGTGCTTAGCTCTCCGCACGACCAACGTCAGCAGTTGGCTGTGAACCAGACGCCGTGGCCGTGTTTACTTATTGGGTTATTTATTGAGATATTGATTTATCACGTGTTTATTTATTTATTTATTTATTCATTCATTCATTCATTCATTCATTCATTCAACCTACATTCTTCGAAGGGATTGTTGTAAGGGGGTTCTATATTGGAAATTTATCGCCTTGCTTGTGAAGTGTTATTCTACCCGTACATCCTTTATATATGTCTTTAGCCTATTATGAAAATAAACATACTACGTTTTTTGCGCGTTAGTGCCTATTTTTTCGCGGTTATACGATTTCATTATCCCCCCACAATTATGTTGTCATTTCCCAACGGCAACATCGAAGGAGCTATGCCTAGAAACAAGCATATTGTCACCCGCGTACTGAAACCCCCCGGAATTAAGTACACACTTGGGAATGTTATTAGCATATAGATTAAAAGCAAAGGAGTCAAAATGGACCGTTGCGGAACACCAGACCGCAATACTTGCGGGGAGCTTGTAATTTTACCTAATACGACATTCCGCCTATGGTTACGAATATTTAATTTTCCCATAGCGACAAGAAAGGCCCACGGAAAGCATATTTGCGAAGTTTGTCACGCGTTGCATCGTGATTTTGCGGATCAAATGTTTTTTACACATCAAGCAACACTGAACAGGCAAATTCTGACTCCCAAACGTTAACTCATCTGAAGAGCCTAACTTAACGTTGCATAACTAATGTAACGTACCCTAACCTAATATAACGTTGTCTAACCGATAGAACGGAGCATTTAAAAGGCTTAAAGACTCTCAACACCTCAACTAGAGAAAATGGTCGGAGCAACAAAAACAAATAAACACATACCATAAGCACCTGCATCGGACCTGCACCGTAACCATTTCCACGAGCTATAAATAACAGCTACACCATTTCTCAACATAATTCACCACTGTGCGAGCCAGACCTCACATATTACGCCACTGGACTGCACTGTAGCCATGGCTGCAGTGCTAAGATGCAGTGCCACCGGTTGGTGCTCCAGACTCTTGAAAAAAAATTCATTTCTAATCTAAATCCATGTTTAGGTGCACTGACTCCTGGTAGGTGTGTGATCCAGCAACGTTTGGGGTTATAGTGCCTGACAACGGTCTGAACGAGGAGCGTATGGGTGCTCCGTAACTGTATCCCATACAGCGACCATTCTGAATCGCTGATTGTTCTTTGTCGAAAGTGTGAACGTTGCAACCATTTCGTTTTAATGTTTGCGCAGTGAACTCAAATTGGGCGCCGAGGCTTCGAAGTTGGTCGCGGGTCATACCGACGTCAGTCGGAAGCGCATCCATCCATTCACCTATGAAGTGCCGCTGAACGTCGGTGCCGGAACCAAGCGAGTGAAGGTGGCCGAAGAGTCTGAACGGCCATCGGTCCGCGACGCGGCCTCCCAGACGGCGTCCACCGGGGACGTCTACATCACCAAGGCCTTCTTTCAGGAGGAGAGCCTCAACTGACCGGCCCGACCGGCACGATCCTATTTTTCGGGGCACCACGTGGGAGCGTCCCACTGGATTCATTGGTGAAGAGGCGGGGCCACCACTATACGTGAAATATAATACAAAGCGTAGGAGGTTCAAGAAAGTGTCCAACTTGCTTCTTCGGGGGGACATCTTTCTTCAGAGCAGGTCGACAAGAATAGTTTCTAAAGCCAGAATCTTTTTTTCCTATGGACACGGCAAGGCGTTGTTCCAGAGGCCAGCACAAGTCAATAACGAAATTTGCCTCTATGCAGACAAAATACAAGTTGGTTTTCTGCGAAAAATTGTGTCTTATACCCCTGTCACACGGGCACTTTCAATCGCGATTGAGTCGATCCGGATCGAGCTCAATCCGGATCGGGCCTCTGCTACACGGCAGTTTCAATCGCGATCGAGCTCAATCCCGCTCGAACTCAATCCTGCTTTCTCAAGCGCGATCGAGGCTTCCAAGCGCGATCGAACGAAAGCGGCGATACTCTCGTCCCCGCTGAGTTATGGCACAGAATGCGACAACTTCAACTAACGCCACAAATTGTGTCAAATAACTTGACCCAAATAAGCGCGAGGCAATATTTACATAGTTACGTATACCTACGACCGCGCGAAGTTACCAGACGCCGGCCGCAAGTACATTGTTAGCGCCATCTGTGCAACCGGTGCAACCGGTCCAACAAGTGCAACCGGTGCAACTTCTCGATCGCGATTGAAACGGGCCGTGTAGCAGCTGCAGTACGTCGAGCGCGCTCGAAAACTCGATCGCGATTCACTTCAATCGCGATTGAAAGTGCCCGTGTGACAGGGGTATAGTGCCCCCAGTGCTTGGCCGGAAGCAAACAATGCTTTATTCGCTGAGAAATTAATCAATTTAAGTTAATTTTGATTCTCCCGCCAAATGGTATGCGGTGAGGAGCTGATGTACTAGGTGTTCGAAGAGTTTACCGATGCATGACGTGATGGTTACTGCCGAGTGTTTCCTCGAGATGTTGGATCCTGGAGATGTTTTTAGTGAATGATAAATTAGGTGTGGTGTCTCTGGTGACACTGCTGCCGGTGCGGGTGGGAAGGGTGAGGTCGTTTTGGAGGATCGACTGGTAGTTCAAGGTGGCGCATAGGAGGGCCGTCCCTTTTTTGGAGGCAACGCCCTATGCAGGATGTAGGGAGTCTGTCTCTGTCTGTCTGTCTGTAGGGAGGGTGTCTCTGGTGACACTGCTGCCGGTGCGGGTGGGAAGGGTGAGGTCGTTTTGGAGGATCGACTGGTAGTTCAAGGTGGCGCGTAGGAGGGCCGTGCCTTTTTTGGAGGCCACGCCCTATGCAGGATGTGGGGAGTTGAGATCTCCGAGGAGAAGTAAAGGGGCGTCCTTGGACAAGGATGCGGCTTCGTAAATCAGTGCCTCAATGTTGTGGAGGTTATCAGATGGGGGACTGTAGATATTCAGGATGAAGATGCTGGGGCCAGTCGGCCTTGTGCAGATGAGCTCTACAAATGTCTGAGGTACGGTTTGATTAAGACGATGTGGTTGGGCCGGATGGCAGTTATGTACGAAAGTGGCGGTGCGAGGCTGGGTGTCTTGCGTTGAGGCGGTATAATGCGGTAGGCGGGGGGTAGGAGTATTGGTCTCTTGCAGGGCAATGACATCTGGAGGATCTGGTATGGTAAACAAATTTAGCAGGTGCCGCTTGTCGTTGAGGGAACGGTCCTTCCACTGGAGGACGACGAGGTCGGTATCCGGGGGATTAGTCATGATACGGGTGATGTTTGAGTTTCTTGGGTTGGTGAGTCGAAGCCAAGGAGTTCTGTATGCCCTGAATGGTCTGCTCTAATTTGTTTTGCGTTCATTTAGTGCCTGGATGCCACTGCATATAGGGGCCAGATTCTCGGTTTGTGATTCTATCAGTTCTTCTATGGCTTCCACTATTTTAGTGTCAATTAGTGCATGAACCTGTTCAGGAAGGGGTGCTAGTGGGGCGGTGGGGCTGGGAGGGGGGAGGCTAACAGGGTGTCAATTGTGGCAGTTAGAGACGCGAGTTGTGCCTGGAAACGTTGCTGTTGCTGTTTAAGTTAAGCAATAGCAGCGGAGTAGGAAGAGTGGATTGGTGGTAGGGGTTTTGCGTGGGAGGGGGAAGAGAGGAAAACGTTAGAGCAGTGGGAGTAGAGCGGAGAGCATCTGACCAGCTCACTTGCGGTTGGATGGCGTTCCGGTGTTCAGGGTGGGCAGTCGAGGATTGGGTTTGTGGGGCTGGAAAGTTCTGGTCATGGTAGGCCAGCGGGGTCTGGTCGATTTGTTGGTATGGGAGCTGGGCAGGTTGGCAGAATCTCCATGTTTGGGGAACCGGTAGAAAGCGTTTAGGTCATTCTTTGTTGGCCGTGGCATGGGGTCCATCACACAGTTTCACCGAGGAGCACGGGAGTGGTCCAGTGACGGGTTGGCGTCACCAGAGATCGGGCAGCGTGGCTTGTCGGGGTGGGAGCACACGTCTTGACGGTGCCCTATCTCACCACAACATTGGCAAGTCTGGGCGGCACGGCGGTATGGACGGCAGCGCACCATTTTACAGTCTAGTTTAATGTAGTAAGGGATGCGGAGTCCGTTGAGGGTCAGTAGAGCTGATCTCGTGCGACCCACGTACGGTCCGTTAGCGGCGGTCCGTTAGCGGCGGTGAGCTCAATCAGTTGGTCCTGCGTGATGCCGCCGGAAATGCCGTGAATCACTCCAAGAGCAGTGCCCGGAGGGGGCTTCTATAGGCAGATACTGCATAAGTAGTGCTTCGGAGGGTTAATGCGGTGAGTCGGGAGAGTCGATCAGCGATATCTGGGTCAGGGGTGACAGCTACGAGGAGGTTGTGGGCTGGCCGGCAACGGAGTGAATTTTTTTTTCTGCGGTGGATGTAGCATTTCATTTCACAAAAACATCATGCATCCATAAATTTCTCTATAAAGGAACACTGCAAATATCACAAATGTGTTGATTTTTGGCCTTATATTTGCGTGATGTGTTGTTCTTGTTGAAATATGTGGACAAGCAGGAACATGATCTCATTTCGGTCGCACCCACGACCGGCTTTATAGATAGCGATGTTCCCGTGTAAGCCGATTCCGCGTGTCGAATTTGTTGTTGCTTGGTTGGCTTTTTTAAAGCGAAGCTTTATTGCTCTCACTGATGCCGTTGTGCGTCAATACACCCTGCAGGTAATCCAACTTTCCCTGACGATGATAATGAATGATTGTGGGTGAAGTGACAGAAAAAAATTCAGGAAAGCTTGCACTCACGCCCAAGACTTGAGTGTGTTGTAGGTGAGCATAGCCGGACACATAGATACGTTCCAGTGTCATTGTTTATTTGCGGTGATACTTGCGGTGCTTAGTTGCGTGCTACTAATCGTAGTCATATGCATCCAAGAGGTCGTCGTCATCTCTGCGGCGAGTGGTGGATGCAAAGTCAACCGCAGCATTGTACACTTTCACCAGCTCTTCATCATCGACTCGAGGGAGCGGGGCGGGATGTACAAGTCGTCTCGGGAAGGATTGGCACGCTCAAAGCCGTGTCTCCAATTATCCGTAATGGCTCGTAGAGACGGCGGCGGCCGCGGTGACCTCTCCTAAAAAGTGTGTCTTTTCATCTTTAGCATTAGCGCTGAAGTTTTTTTTTTCAATTTTTTTACATGCGCCGTAGGAATTTCCGACAGCGCTGGAGGGTTTTATTTCACTTTTTGGTAGAGCGGCTGCGCGATCCGGGCACTTGGCCGTCGCCGCGAGGCTTTGCATTTCTCTCGCTCTTCGATTCTTCTTTTTTTTTTTCATTTTTATGCAACGTCTCTGCGCGTGCCGGGGACACTCGGCGGTCACCACAAGGTACTGCTCATTAGCGCTGGACATTTTTTGAATTTTTTTCCTGCAACCGCGAACTTACGGCTGGTAAAACAGCTCCGCTATTAAAAAATGCTTCCCGTAGTCGGAATTAGACCTGGGTGTCTCGCTTTACAAAGCCGTCGCCGATCCGATTGCTCCGTTTCGTCATGGTTGATTAGAACGCCAAGCAGCAGGTACCGATTCCCGCAGTACACCCTAAACCCAAACGTTAGGCCTGCCGTGTGCCCACCAGAGGTTGCTGTGGGTGTTCTAGAAACGTGGGGCGTACCTCGAGAGTAGCACGTACCCGCAGTGGGGGATTGACCAATCAAACAATCCATCACGAGAGACCTTCTCGATCAACCATCATCGTCGTTAGGCGGAGGGGTACATGATTTTCGTGTTTTTTTCGGTTCCTCGTGCTCCGTCTTTGCCGATTCACACGAGAGGGAGTTCGCGCATTATGTAGGCACGACGGTGCGCTCAAATGGGGGTTTCTGAGCGCGATATTGTTACATGGCGAGGCTGGTGATAGCACGCACCCGGCAGGCGTCCACCAAATGCGGATCGACCCAAACATCGTCCTCAAAAAGGTGTCCACAGCTGCTAGCCCTTTGCTAACACGTTCCATGGTGTTCCACGCGTTTGATAGCGCGCGTACATCCGAAGGATTCAAAACCCTCACAATATTCAGCACGTTTCGTTCTATATCATGAAGCCGGAAAAAGGAACAGGAATAAGCACTTTGTGCGTGCTATTTAATATGGTGCATCAAAATTGAAAGGATAAACCGGAAAAAAACACTCGGCGCACGCTCAGTTCCCATTGGCTTACGACGTATAGTACAGTATAACAAAAAAAAAAGAGCTTCTTCAGAGAATTCCTGCGCAGTCTTGGTTAGGCTTCACCTTCTGTCGAGGCCGTGTAGCAGCAGCATGAGTAAATCTTGAAAAAGATGCTGCAGTGAGTATTTATTAATTATAGTTATTTTGAATACCTTAAAGGCCTGGAAGGGCATTACATTGGGGGCGGGGGGGATGGATGCTATTCAAACAAGGTAACTGAACACATTTGAATACAAACTACTAACGGCAGTCAGACACATATTTGTGTAATAGGTTCGATATACAAAAAAATTTAGAGAAAGAGAGAGAGTAAGAGGGTAACTGACAACTGCAGTGCATGACACCACTGATCGGTACTCGTGGGGATCAGGTTTAGAAAAAACTCCCTGTTCAAAACAACAACAACAAAAAACAAATCAAAGGAATCAAAGGGCTGAAAAGTGTGGCATTTGTACATCTTATAGATGTGAAAATATTCTATACATTTAAAAACGCACCCAACGCAGATTGTAAACCAGAAGTGTTAGTGAGAGACACAATATTTTGAGGAAGAACGTTCCACTCTCCACTCCTGTATACACAATACCAGAGGGGAATTTTGATTTTTTTTTTGTCCTGGCAAATATGGGAGCAACTTAGCATGTATGGTCATTGCGGGTGGACACATAATGGGCGGGAAGAATCTTAGTTGTTGAAAAAGATGAATTGCAATAGTAGAGAGAATGAAAAAGGGACAAACGGAAAAATTTTCAGCGCATGCTCAGATCCGGAAGGTTAAGCGACTGTTTTAATGCCGAAACGCTTTGATAAGGAGAGTAGGAGCGCAAAATGGTGCTGAGGTTGAAGGTTTTAGTCGACTTAGGCAGCAGCTAGGCTCGGCGACAAACCTATCCAAAAGAGACGCTCTCGCGAAAGTAGACTTGTAGCTGACCGTTTTGAACCATAGATTTTCTTAGTAAGTATACTAGAGAGGAAACTGCACCTGGGAATCCTTGTCGTCGTGGGGGGTTATGGGAAGACCCCCGCTCCTGGCTTGGGCTTGGCATGACAGTTGGATTCTTCAGTGGTTTTTTGGATTTGCTTTCTTTACTATGCGTTAACACATCTATGAGAAGTTTGGTGAAAGAGCAGACACTGCGCGATAGTACCTAACGTTGGTCATGCAGGAGTCGAAGGAACATATTCTTGAGCGGGTATAATGCCGCCGCGAATGTTGTAGCTGACGAAAAAAAGAAACCAGATGTACTTCAACGAAGACCAGACACGACAGATAGGGGCGCCTGCGGTCGTCCATATCTTGTCTTCGCTCACGACTGTTTAACGCCACGTTTTCCTTTTTCTTCAAGTATGAACCAACTCGCTCAGCAACAAGTTTTTTTAAACTGTAGCTGACGGCCAGTGCGCCGGTTTATAACGAAGGCGACGTTTTTATAGGCACGATCAAAAATATTTCCATGCTTTTTAAACAACTTTTTATTTGAAATAATGTGATAATTAATAAAATGAGAGTCCCTCATGAGTTTTCCAAAATATGAACATTGTTGTTAACTACCAGCTTCAGCTGTAGACACAACCAGCTTCAACTGTAGCCGTAAGCACAATCGTTCCGGCAGAAATACGCTTTACTTCCGTTTTCGTTAGCTTTAAAACAGCCTGTTTTATTTTCCACTTATATAATAACACACCCTGTTTGCGTTTTTGTGGCACCGTGTTTGAATATACGGACACTAAAACGTTTCAATCCAAGCCATTGATGAAACTAAGGCGAGCGCATGATATACTGGCGGCCCAGACGGCCTTGTTGTGAGCCGCATAGACGCTAGCGCCATTCCTCTCATAGAGTTTCTTACAATATTTCCTCTCTAGTGTATATAGTAGAGAAACTCTATGTTTTGGACAGTACACCACTCAACGCGACCGGAGCGCCAGCAACAGAAATGCTTTTAGCTAAGCGATAACCGTATCTCTCTCAACGGGGAATCATGCGCGTCACTACTCGTGTCCAGTGCGTCTGTAAACCAAACGCACATTCAAACGAAATGTAAGAATTGATATGTTAGGCACTGAAAGAAAGCAAAATGCCATGTTTATTGCTTTCTTTCACGTTTTTTTTAAAATTTAGTCGCTGACATGATATAATGGTCCTAAATATATTTAAAAGAAGCCGCTCAACTTTCAAATAGTCAAGACAAGGCTGTCTCTCTCGGGGCTGTATAAATGTAGGCCCGCACTTCGGTCGACGTTTTTCGCTTGCGTTCTAAACATCATTGAGTGAGAGAGAGAGAGACAGAATTGTATTTAATGATACTGGTAAGGTTAGCTTGCCCAAGGTGGAGAGGTTGCTACAACAGATGTATGAAAAAAAAGAAATCCATGATGATGATGAATATTATAACGATGATGCGCTTATTAATAGAGTCCTGTTTAGAGAGTCTGCTCCAATCATGTGCTTCGCGGGAAAGACAACAGAGCTTTTGTCACTAGAGATGCTCGTTTACAGTTAGACCAACGGAGTTACACGTCACTTAGAGTTAGTCCTCTACAAAGCGGAAGGCCCAAGGACACTAAAAGGGACGTCCTAGCTGCTCTATACCACGTAGATTCACATAATACGTGGTTCAAGTCCTCCGGCACTCCACAAAGAGTGCAGGAGGGGTAAGCAGCCTGTTTCATTTGAAGCGAAAGAAACTCGTTTTAAGCGACATTTAGCCGCACGCGGTGAAGAACCGCTTCGTCATGCCTAGACTGTGTGACATCTTTGCCTATTCGGAATCCCTTTCGCCGTTCAGTTTCTCATGTTTCAACTGAAGAAACCGAGTGCGCTGTTGCGCGCTTGCCTCGCTGTGCGCAGCCATCTTGGCATCCGGCGCGGGAGCGTAAGCTGCCGCGATGGTCCGCTCCGAACGCTCCGAAGCGGGGACCCGCTCCGGTAACGCCGCTTGCGTGGGAGCGCGTCACGCATGCGCAATGGCGCCCCCGCTTGCTATCGGCTAGTTCGATCAGCTCCCTGAAAATAAACGCCAGCAGCAGTGGAATATAACGCAGTGAGAAGACGCGCACTTTTGAATAAAAAAATGTGGAGGTGGTGCTATTGTTTCCACAATTTTGACAGTGATTTTCAGGCTATGTTCCTTGTGCTTTCCTAAGAAATTTCGTCAGACATGTACAGTCACATCCTCGTTTCTAGAAGCACACTGAAATTCAACTCTATTTCTAAGGCAACTGTTGAGCATTGAACAGGCATTCATTAGCAGGTCATTCCTTCATTGAAAATCACCCGCCGCAATGGCTCAGTGGCTAAGGCGTTGCGCTGCTGAGCACGAGGTCGCAGGTTCGATTCCCGGCCGCGGCGGCCGCTTTTCTGATGGAGGCGAAAAGCAAAAACGCCCGTGTGTACGAGATTTCGGCGCACGATAAAGATCCCCAGGTGGTCAAAATTCATCCGGAGCCCTCCACTACGGCGCGCCTCATCGCCTGCGTTGCGTCGGCGCGTTAAACCCCACAATCAATCATCAACCTTCATTGAAAATCCAATGGAGAAATATCACTGTCGAGCTGCACTTCCTTACGCCATAAAATTTGCATTGCCGACCGCCTTGAAGACACCTTTTCCATCAGAAGTCTATTTGGCTGCTAAATACCTTTTAAAAATGCTCTTTAAGTGTGTGGAAGTGTATTTTGCCATGTTGCCACATCTCACCACAAAAATTCCGATAATACCAATGTATACCAGAAAATTGCTAGAATTCTACCAAAGAAGCCTCATGTAAGAGGATGCTAATTTCATGATCAATCGTCATCTCTCGGGTTCATTATTTGTTGGGTCGTAATCAGGCAGACCAGAAGTAGCTCCTTTTCAATCATTATTGCCAGATCTCAACTATTTTTTTCATGCTTGTTTAACTTATGCGACGCAAGCGCCAATACCTATTGAACACGAATGTGAGCGGTGCGCTTGTTGAATTCGGCCAGTGGATTGTGATTAAATTTACGACGCAATAAAGACGCGCATAAGGACTAGTAAGGGACATACGCAGTGCTGGCTTCCCACTGATACTTTATTGACACGGGAAAACATTTATACATGCAAGATATACTGACACTACAGGATAAAGGCAGGTAAACAAGATAAACAAGATATTAAATGTACTACACTTCATCTTCCCGTCGTTCCCCTCCAGTGCCAACACGGGCGTGGTGTAAGTAAGTCAATTCCTTTGCAGTTAGTGAAATCAAAGGAACACTGACGCAGTCGTCCTCCAACCGTACAATCTCTTCTGCTTCGATTATGTCCCCTGTGTTCTGATTACCACTTCTGCTCAACCCGTACACTCTTCAAACTTCGGTACGCACTTGTGATTCCGACAATGCGTTGCCAAGTGCCCTGTCAGCCCGCCTTTCACAAAATAGTGTTCCCGCAAGCGGTCATTTAGGCATCGGCCGCTCTGGCCTACGTAGCACTTTCCACATCAAAGAGGAATACGGTACACGATGCCTTCAACACACTTCCCATCTGACATCCTCGAGGTTGCTTGGTAGCTCCACTACTTACTCGGCACAGGCCTAACAATTTATGTAGCGCGGAAAGTGCAACGCGAACGTCTACCCGCTTCCCTATTCGTTTTAGGCCATGGGAAACCCCGTGAATGTAAGGCGCTGTTATTGCGCTGTAAATTTAACATGTTGAACCAACTATAGTCCAGACGCCAATCTTACTGAGATTGTGAGTAGTCCAGCAGTTTTATAGGACCCTTAAACGGCTATGTTGAACTGTTTCCTTCTTTCTTACGTCATAAAGAATAACATTTTTGTTTTATCCAACGTCGATGCAGGTCGCGCAAGTCCTTGTTTGACATTATTTACATTTATGTAAAACTTTATAGTGCCTTTATTTACGATGTCCGCGGCCTAAAGCGCTGTTTTGCCTGCGTATTTTAGTTCCCTTAAACTCGTTTTCTTATGTCAAAAAAAGGGTCTCTAGTAATCACTACTCGGTGTTATTACAAAGACCAAACTTGCCCCCTCTACGCACACTGATACGTACGAGCATACCAAGAACAATGAGGTACGCTACTTGTGGAGAGATTGCAGAAAGAAAGAAATGCCCACAGAAAAACGCAATGTATTTGTTATCGGTTCGCTGTATGCTTTACGCATTGGAATTGTTGAGAAGTCGCTTACGCGGCATCGCCTTTATTTTTCTTGTGGAAGTACACTTCTTTAGCACTGACACTTAGGCGCTCACCCACACATTACAGCATTACAGCTGTAAGCACTCTCCCGTTCATAGTGCACAAATTTCATGGCCTCTTTCGGGCCATAAATGCTTCACACTCACGTGCTTCAGGTAGGTTCTACTGAACGTAAGTTGAACGCATCACAACTGTGTCAGTTGTGGGTTCACTCACTCACACGGTCACAAAACATCTGTTAGGTTGAACGCTACGCATCCAACTGTGTGCGTCGTCTAAAAGCTAATAATAACAAAATGGACTGCAATTGACAGTTCGGAAAAAGAGAAATCGAGGGCGAGTAGACATGTTCAGTGTATTCAGGCGTCCCAAAACAACCATGATCTTTTGAAATGAACTGCGTTCGCCGTCCATTCTCCCACAGGTAGACGCTTCCATTGTTGTTATTGTTATCGTACAACTACGCTCTACTCTACGACACAATCTATATGAAATCAGTCCTGTCTCCACAATTAAGCTCATGAGGGCCCGGTATTGGTGGCCGTGCATCCAGCGACGAAGGTCAGGCGCTCGTCCTCGGTGACACCCGAGGCCCCTCATGCGGCGAGCTCGTGCTGACTGTACACCCGGACCTATCCTCAAGTGATGGTACAGAGCTTATAAACGTTTCATTGGTACCGCACCAGAAGCCTCCGACTTTGGTTCTGTCGTGTCGCATCCATCAGTGTTCTTAAAAATACATCATTGCGCTTCTTTGGTGCCAGGCGTAGGTATCCAGTAGCTTTACTCATTTATTAATAGTTGGGTGTTCGAACTCAAAACGCTTTTTGACCGTGGTGGGCGTGAAGCGTACACTGACTTTCTTTCCTTCTAGCAATTCTTCCTGGTATATGTTGAAGGCGTTAATGCTGACAGTGCACGGAATGCCGGAGCTCAGGTGTGGTAACGAGAGGGCCATTCTGTCCGCCTTCAGAGTGACCGTGGTGCTGTTGCCACGAACTCCGTCCGTCATGCAGGACCAGCGGACGTCGTACCCCGAACGGGGCCCGTTCCAGGAGGTCGGGGGTAGCCACGTCAGGACGTGCTCACCGTCACGCTGGATGATGGTCACATTTCGGGGCTTGCCTGGTTCTAGAGGATACGCGGGGTAAATGAAACGTCTGGTTAGCTTTATCATCATCGTCACCACCCTATTTAGGTCCACTGCGAGACGAAGGCGTCTCCCATTGATGTCCTGCGCTGCTGGAATTCATTATTTCCTCCACATTTTCTTATTTTGCCCCTCCATAAAGTTATCGTGCTTCCCAAAATGTGAGTTCTTTGGTGTAGTGCTTTTTACGAGAGGCGGCTTGCTACCTTTTTCGAAAAGTACCATAGGGCAGAAGGTAATTCATATGGCGCTGGTCACTAGGAGAGGCTACCTTAGCCAAGGCAGAAAGTAGCGCCGTGGCTGCAGAAAGTACTTTGCCAAACTTTCTCAAAATAACAATAGTTATTCAAAATAAGCATCAGTGCACCGAAGTTCCTCGAAATAAGAATACTTAGTCAAAATAAGCATCACTTCGTCAAGGCTAAATGCCAATTAATCGTAATTCCAACATAGTATACGCCAGGATCTTTACAATTTTGACAACGTTTTCGACTGAGGGCCGTTTACACCCCATACCAATGATTTATTTTTTAGCCTCCTCACGTGCTTTCAAATTGTATTCCCTTGTGTCATAAACAAATACACATACATACATGATTTGTGCCCATTGCGCGCAAAGTGAAATGTATGCTGGAGGTAAACCTGCATGCGTTAGTTATAGCGCAATCATCCGGCTAAGAGTGGTTGACAAAAACTATGAACGAAAGATGAAGGAATCTAGCGAGCACCACGCTCTAACTTGTGCCCTTGATGTTACGTAACCGAGATGTAATTCCTAAACCTGTCTCACCAACCTTCCGAAGGTTACCAGCTAAGCCTCGAAGTGAACGCCCTCGGGCGGCACGTGAGCAACGGCTCCAGGACTGAGCTGTAGCACCGTCGAATGCGTCTCTAGGCACAGACGTTTCCTGAATTCCTAATTTACATATTTCCAGTAATGCTGAATTTCTTGTAAGGCAATTATAATGTGTATTCTAAAAGGATGTCAAATTACACTATTGCCGGACACTATACATTATTACACTATTACACTTAGTCCGGCATTCCAGTCGAGTTCTGGCGTCACAGCTATTAATAAGCAGCTCCTCTATACCTAGTTTGCACCCTAATTCGGCCTATCCCAGCGTGGCGCCTGCTGTATGCCCCCTATAGCTGCAAATGTTTTTTTCGCATGCTTCAGACTACCTATTTCTGAAGTGTGTCAATTCGGGTGTGAATAACACACGAAGCCAGTGCCACTATTGAGCTGCCGACCACGGCTATTTAAGGTTCGTAGAAAAAAAGGAAGTGACTTGATCTGACTTTATTTGCTTTTCTTGTATTTGTAAGTTATATTGTTCACGAAGCACTCCAAGGAGAAAGAGCCGCGATGACTGATACTGGCATGGTTGGTTGACTTCACTGTACATCAATCCAGCCCGTAAATAAGAGGGACATAAAAGAAAAGGCTTCCTTTCTCGTTCTTTATCCTGTTATTTAGGGAGTATTATTAGCAACGCTTTTGTATTGTCTGCAGCTCTCACACAATAGTACAATAATTAAAACTTTTCAAATTCGCATCACTTACCTCCTACGGGAGTTTCGAAGTCCTTTGAACTTTCGTTTCCAACGAATTCCAAACCAAGTCTGCGAACTCCTGGGGACACAGCCACAGTGTAGTTTCTCCAAGGCGTCAGATCAAGAAGCTTTACCATGCTCTCCGTTGTTGTCAGGTTTTGTACTACTTCCTCGCCTGGTGTCCTCGGTGCGGCAATAGAAGAAACACCATCCAGTTGAGTGGCTGCGGTGGTGGCATTTTCTGCGACGTATTCGTGCGTTTGGTTCTCTTTCGAAGTGCCCACGAGGTCGAGTTCTGGTTTCACAGATAGAACGACCCTGTAGTATGCACCGTCGATTCCACCGATCTCGTCGACTGTGGACCACGAAAGGCTGGCCGAGTTTTCTGTTAGTTCGTTTAAGGTGAGACCAGAAACGCTTGGCAATGAGGGCGTCCAGCTGACACCTGTTTCCAGGGCAACCTCCCCTTCAATCACTCCATTTTTCAATTTCAAAACTGGCTGTACTGTGACGAGAACGCTTGCGAAGTTCTCAACTTGAGGAAATGTAGCGGTTAGACTGTGACAGGGAACAGTTTGATTATTGCAGTTTTCCAGACTTTCTTGTGAACTCACAAACATCCTGACACGGCATTCTAAATCAACAGATGGCGTCGACGGCGCGTTAGCAAGCTCCCAGGTAACAAGAATATCGGAATGAGAATGTTTCCGGTTAGTCGTGGTAATGAAAATTTTGGTAACATTTGGCAATCCTCCCGAAATAGTAGTGCTCACTAATTTCCGGGCAGGGAGGCTCTGCCATGTTACATTCCGTCTTTCGTACAGGGCAACAAGTTCGACCGCGTAGTCTGTGTATTCTTCCAATCCGCCTATAAGAATTGTGGTGCTGCTGCCAGGTACCGTCGAAGTGTTTTTTCTTGGTGGGTTGGTGCCATTTCGTTGGTTTTGGCACCAAGAGACTTGAAAACTCTTTAAATACTCGTTTTCAGCAAGACTGTCCCAGTGAACTTGCACTTCGGTGGTACTCACGGCTCGTACAGTAAAGTTGACCACGTCTGTTAAATTTCCTGAAAATTAAATAAACATGTTTTAGAACACTTCATTTGGAGGAATACTCCAATGTCAAAATTGAAACAATCGTCATTCATTTTAATAGAATGCTTTGTTGGGCGTGTTGGTTCAAGGCTACAAAAAATTAAAGCGAGCGCAAAGGACGAGGACAGAAAAACACAGTAGACGGGACGAGCACTCGTCCCGTCTACTGTGTTTCTCTGTCCTCGCCTTTTGCGCTCGTTGTAATTTTTTGAAGTCATTCATTTTGTTGAGTAAATTGACTAAATTTTTGGCCTACTCTTATCAGAGGGCAGAGGGGTGGTGAGACCCCTTTTTGCACAAATTAATCGACATATTAGTACCATTTTTATAGTGTGGATGAGAGAAACGAATTCCTAGATGCCATCAAATGAGCTTATCACCAACGCCGCGCGTATTATTAAAGGGTTAATAGCACAACAGGCTTCTACATTCCCGTACAAAAAACTGATTCGAGACCTGCGGACGTTGAGTGCAGGATTTATGGGATTTTTTTTCATGTTTAGCTTTTCTTAGTGTAAACGATGTGAGTCGACAAATCAGTTCCCACTAGTATACTCAGTTATTGCAAACAGTTTCACAGGCACGAAAGTTTTTTTCGGTTTTTCAAAAGTAACTAAGACAAACGCAAGCGAACTGAAGCTTCTAAGAACTGAAGATCACATATTCTTAGAAATGGTTCACACGAACACCACCTAACGGAACCATTAGTCGAGTGCAAGCAACCGCGTAGAGGCGCGCATAAGCCCTGGGGTTTCAAGGAAAAGATGCGAAGAAATTCTTGGAGCACCAAGCTGCTGGTAATTCTTACGGAGAAGCATCGTGTTTTTCGCACCAGTCCTAACCGCATGATGCGCTTCGTCATTTTTCATAGTTTGTGTCTTTGCCCGTGGTTTGCAGTTGTTATCCTTGCTTAGAAATCGTGCTGCTTTTTTTACGGTCCGCTTTTTATCTTGTGTCACGTTTTTGGCGGTGGGTCTTCTGCCTTCAATTTTTTTTAATTACACAATACTGCAGGCCAGAATTAGGCCCAAGCAGGAGTGGGAAAGTGAATACATAGTATACAAGTCCAAAGTAATAATACAATCTCTATCATAGAACCATCAACGAAAAGTGACAAAACCAAAAATTTCTGCACATGAAAATGCTGACCAATTGAATGCATGTAGATTTGGCTAAGTCAACACAGGGGCAAGGAGACTGTTCCAGTCAGATATTGTTGGAGGGAAAAATGAATATTTATGAGTGTTTGCACGCCTGAACATAGGGGTAAACTTAAAAGGGTAATATTGACTCGTAGGCCTGAAGGAATGAGAGGTCAGATGTATTGATGGGTCAATGCGAAGTTTGCTGTGCCAAAGATCAGCAAGAAATTTTAATCTGTTGCTTTTTCCTTTAGATTCCAGCTTTGTAATTCCGTTGTTCTGTATGAGTGTGTTATGGGAATCGTATATTTGATAGCGGTTATATATGAACCGAGCAGCTTTCCTTTGAATTTGTTCGACCTTGCCAATATCTTTGTTGTATGGGGGCCGCAGACCACTGAAGCCTACTCAAGGCGTGATAGGATTAATGTGTTGTAAGCCAACAATTTGATGTTGGGGGGCCAGTGTTGAATTTTGTGTTTTAATAGTCCCAGTTTCCTTCTAGCCGAAGCGCAAATGTTATCAATATGAGCCGATCAGGATAGGTTTAGGGTAATTGTCCCAAGGTACTTGAAGCTATTTGTTAAACTAACAGGGGCGTTGATAACTGTATACTTATATTCAAGATGGTTCATTTTCTTAGTTATACGTATGAGCACTGCTTCATCGGAGTTTGGTGTTATGCACCACAGGTTGCACGGTGTGAGTACACCTTCAAGGCTTTCTATTAGAGAGGCCTGATCGTTAACATTTATAATACTTTTGAACAGCAAGGAGTCATCTGCAAATAGGTGAATATTTACGTCCTGGTTTATACAAGTTAATATATAGTTCATTTAAATGAGGAACAGTGCCTGCCTGACTACGCTTCCGTTTGGCGACGCCGGAAATGAAAGCCATTTAAATCAACAAATTGTTCCGGCAGTTCAAGGTATGATATAATCCATTTCACAAGCTAGCAAGGAAAACCCAGTTTGTTTAGTTTACATGTCAGTCGAGAGTGAATGCTTTTGTGGAGGCTTTAACTAAAGTCAAGGAATAGTACGTCAATTTGGCCTGATGCATCAATCACAGAAGAAAAGGAAGGAATAGGGGAAATTAATTGAGTGGTGCAGGGCAGGCCCCTGCGGAACCCTTGCTGGAATGGTGAAAGAATGTTGCGCTTACCTAGGAAATCATCTATGTAGTTATCAATTATGTGGTCCATGAGCTTACAAGAAGAACTTATCAGGGATATGGGTCGATGATTTAGAAGCAACGCGTTATCCCCTTTTTGAACACCGGTACAACACGAGCGACGCGCCGGTCTGGAGAGAAAATTCCAGCCGAAAAAGATAAACGAAAAATAGCAACCAGAAAGCCTGTTAATGATTCAGGGTATCGCCGCAAATAAGCACTAGGAATGTTATCCGGCCCGCCCGAGCATTTAGAATCTAGGTTAAGCATCATTGAAAAATGCCTTCAAATATATATTCTGCGCTGATATCTACCATGTTAAACCTAGATATGTAATCAGAAGCGAACCTTGAAAAAACACAATTGAAGTATATATTGAATTCTTTTCAGATTTCAGGTTTGTCTCGAACGACCCTTTCGCCTATTTTAAGACAGTCAATAGCTTTTTGTTTTGTTCTTGAGCGGAGCTGGCACCAGAATTTAGATGGATTATTTTTTAAAAACTGCGATAACGTACTGGAGAGGTAGAATTTTTTGATTGCGCAAGTTTTCTGTCAACGCAAGAGCTTTAGTTTATGAAGGTTTTAATTAGTTCCTTGTTTTTTGGTTCATTCAATTTTTCGTACCAGATGAATAATATCTCGATTAATCCAAGGATGGCTTCCTGAACTTTTTTATTTTTGTTCGGTACAACATTTTCGAGGCAAAACCGGCAAATGGAGTTAAACGTGTCCCACATATAATTGACATCATTTCCACAATAACGATCAAAACCAGATAAAGGTAATCGGGCACCGACTCCCCGTTTGCCATCCTCCTGCTCATTAGTTAAATAAATGTTTGTCTCTCTCTCCCCGGGAAAAGTCTTTGACTATTTTTTTTCTTTGGTCGACGAGCAGTGAGTGTTTAGACCGCAGGTAAAAATCATAAGTTTGTGGTCACATAAATCGTCTTCGACCGTAGCGCATGCATCATTAAGAGATCTGAAATGATCATTAAGGTATCTGGAATGAAAGACAAAACGGATGACGTGTTTAGAATTTTATGGCTAGGGTTATTTGACGGCTCAGTGAGATTACATGTTACTGTCATTTCAAAAACTGTATGGTCAGTACGACGGGATGATGATAAGTTTGACCAAATAATTCTGAGCAAATAAAAATCACCGGAACCTGCAAATTTTTTTTTGAGCACTCGATAGAGTTTTCATAAAGTTTAGGCACGAAATCCGAGTTTGGAGAGGGAGCTCGATATTTCAACTGAAATAATGAGCTTACTACCAAACCAATCTTTCCGGACGCAGAGGCCTTCATGGTCCTGAATTTGGTCAAGTGGGGCAACCAGTATTTTCTTCTTTAAGACAATGGCGACGCCTCCGCCGTGCGACGGTCGGTCTATTCGGTACACGTTGTAGGAATTCTGCACTATATGTTCATCGGAAATGACACTGTGAAGCCATGTTTCCGTTGCGATAGTTACACAGGAGTCGTGGGCTAGTAAAATACTCTCAAACTCGGTGGTTTTGGTAACGAAACTTCTGGCATTGATATTCGAGAGACACAAGCAGTGTCGTGAGGGGAGAGGGCATTGTCAGGGATTCTGCGGAGTTGTGCTCACGGGCGGAATCTGTACCCGTTAATTAGTACTAACATCCCACAGAAAGGTGCTGTCGCCGATGGGCAGCGTTTCGTTGACGAGACAGACCTTCTTTCGATTCTGTTTAGTAATAAGCCTTCGCATTCTTCCACAATTGTTTGCACCTTTAAAGTGTAGGTCTATAGTAATCGTCTGAAATTAATGTGTTGCTGAATTTAGGCTTTTGTATTTTTTAAATGGCCTGCTTTTCGCTATAATCCTGCAGGATGACTGGAAGATTTTCTAACCGTTTCCAAGTCTGTGAATTACACCTGAACGTTTTATGTGCGCAACGCTTCAGCGTCCGTACAGCGACGTCACTGGCTTTACAACCGAGCGAACGAAGGGAACACGGAAGACAGAAGGAAAATTAGCAGCAAAGTGTGGCGAAAGTGTGAGGGCGAGGGCGATATGGCGAGGCGGCGCGAGACGCTGCCCAGAGGCGACACGCTACGAGGTGATCGAGAAAACGGAGACGACACCGAATATGAACCTGCAGGGAAGTGGCCGGAGGATAAAAGTATGGCGAAAATGCGAGGGGGAGGGCAATATGCTGAAGACGCACCCCAAAATCCCAGCTCCTCCATCCGTGTACGTCGCCGCCACCGGAGATGTGCTCTGAAGTCCCAGGCAAAGAAGAAGAAGAAAACTTTATTTTTGCAAGGATCCCCTAGTCCGGAGCTCCCGGGATAGCCGACAGGGCCTTCTCTGCGCGTTCAATGAGTGTTCTTTGCACTTCTGCGCTAGAGTCGGCCAGCCTTCTTTCCCATGAAATGGGGGTAGGATTGGGTATGGGGGAAAGGTTAGGGTTCTGTGTGCATGTCCCAGGCAAAGGCGAATGGCCCGGCGCTGATCCACCTCCAGCTTTTCCCACCGACGCGGCTTGAGTTGCACCAGAGGCAGAGCAAAGAGGACGGCGGACGACGCCATCCCGTGGAACACCCGCAGGGCCACGGTATGTGGGCAGCCCTGGCCACGCCCCAGCAACCTCCGCACGCCCTGGTGGACCCTCGTTGTGCGTTGCCGGAGCGCCTGCACCGCAGGTAGCCAGGACAACCGGCAGTCGACCAAGAACGCCAGATACTTCGCACTGGTTCACCACGGAAGGGACTGGCTGTTCAACGTGAGTGGCGGTGTCGCCTTGCGTGCCCTGTTGTCACTCGGGTGGAAGACCAAGGCCTCCGTTTTCGATTCGGACATGTGCAGGCCATGGTTTGTCAGGAAGGCGGTGACGGCCCACATCAACCACGGGAAGCATGCCTTCACCTTGGATAGTAGTCTCGTTGGTTCGTGTGCCCAGATGACGATGTCGTCGGCATAGATTGTCATCCCCACTGGAAACGCAAGCCCAGCTTGGATGCAGTCCGGGAGTGGAGCCAGGACGAGGTTGAAAAGGAATGGGCTGAGCACACTCCCCTGCGGAACCTTAGAGCTGACGTCTCGTGGTCTGCTGGTTGCTCGGCCCCCCTTGAGTATAAAGGTACACGGATGGCTCCGTGCAACAGTCGACGGTCAGAGCCGGAACCACCTGCACGGCCCCCTGGAACTTGGCACCAACAAGATGTGCAGCCTACCCTTCCCGGCCTCATCCACCCACGGAGAGCTGGCTGGATTCCACATGGCCACGGATCTACTTCTATAGCAGGGCCCCCAGGTCCGGAGGGCCATCATCCTGACTGATTCGCGGTCTGCCCTCCCCCGTCTGCGCACCTCCTACCACCCAGCCAGCTCCAGCGGCTACGTAGAGCGGTCGCTGGTGGCCAAGCTCCATTCGGTTGACGCCCAGGGGTGTCCACTGCAACTTTACTGGCTGCCATCGCATGTGGGCATCATGGGAAACGAGGTTGGACATGCCTTGACCAAGGGTGCTGCTCGTCAGGCACGAGTCCCAGAAATGTAACTGATTAAGGCGGATTTCTGGGCAAGTTGGTATTCCATTGCAAGACCGTTCAAAGCGCAAAACGTAAAACGAGGGACGACGAGAGGCACAGGGACACGCGCTCCCTGTGTCCCTGTGTCCCTGAGCGCGTGTCCCTGTGCCTCTCGTCGTCCCTCGTTTTACGTTTTGCGCTTTGAACGGTCTTGCAACGAGTCCCAGCCTCCCGGGATGGATGTGGAGTCATTTGACACTGGAAGGACTATCCTGGACCCAGTGGTGGAGGCCATTCATCCATACGCACGAGTGGTCAGTGGCCACGTCAGACGGGTCCTGCCCGGACGCATCAGCAGAGACGCCCAGTGCCTCCTGCTTCGCCTGCGGCCTTATTACTGCAATGTGGGAGCCCGCCTGCACCAACAGGGCCACCGGGCGCCCCAAACCTGCGCCGACTGCCCAGAGTCCAAGACGCTGGAGCACTTACTGTGCTCTTGCCGCCAGCATGACACCCCCAGGGATGCACTCTGGGCCGCACTCCAGCGACTCGGTGCACCAAACCACAAGCTGAAAGACTTCCTGTTCCCCACGGGATCGGACGCCATCCGACGGGAGCTCTTCCGGCACTTATTCAACTTTCTGGTCGTGACAGGACTAATGCAGCGTTTTTAGCCGTCAAACCATGGACTTGACGAACGCGACATAGACTGTCCCCCACTCTCCTCCCTCTCTTCTTTATTTCTTGCATCTCTTCCTATCCTTTGAAACCACCACTCCGCTTCCCTGGACTAGGTTGACTGAGGGTGAACTCCCGTTGAGTTCAAAATTACCACGGTTCTTTTCTGTTACCTTTCTAAATAAACCACCACCACCACCACCCATAAGCCCAGTGAGAGCTGCACGATGCACGTACATCGGTCCTTCCGCGTCCTCGTCCTCGTCGTCGCGTGGCTCGTCCGAATCTCGTTACATTTGCTCGGGTTGGTCAGATCAATTTACAACATGCTCGGCGGCAGTGATGCTCTGCGAGATAACGGCAAAGAAGCCCGCCCAGCCATGCGTTCGCTAATCACACGATCACCTCCTGAGACGGAGCAGCTATGCGCCATGACCGAGATGACTGCAGTTCGCGCTGCGGACAAATTTCGCATAAGGGGGTATAGTGATCATCAGCAATTTTTACAGCAAAAGTAAGTGCACCACAGGTGGCTTTCCTGCCCACGCCTGTGTATTATTTTGCGAGAAAGGTACTCCAGGTCCAATTTTTAAACGGCACGTATGCTTGCCGCCTGCCGCCACGTGTCAATCAGCGAGTGGTGGGTGCTTTAGTTCAAACAATGGCTAATACTATCGAGCTCAACAGCTGTACATAGGACTCGGCTATCCAGACACGCACATGGTATCTGTGAACGTGCTGCCGCAATTACGATCCTGTTATCTTCAAAATGATCAATGTGGCCGACAATTTTGTAATGCGGTAACGAGGCACCGCTTAAAAAGTGTGAACATGCCGGAGCAACTTATAGGCTTGCAAAATCATAATGTGTAGTGGGGTCGTAAATGCTCCATGATGCATGTTTAATTTCGGCATCTTGTCAATGAATTATTTCGCTGGTTTTAAGGTCAGCAGTAGATTTGAAAAGTCTTTGTTGCTTTCTAGGTGTACCTGATTTTTCGGCACATCAATGTGGCATGCACGTACCCTTAGGACGAACACAGGTAAGTCACAACGTGATACATACCCCACTTTTTGGCGCTAAAGCTTGGTACAAATACCATTTATGCTTACGTCACGTAAGGCGCACGGCAGTGATAGATTTCAGTGATTTCATCTATCCTCAAAGCTTAGTTGCACCTTTTTGTAAGTCAGGAAAGTTCTAGGATTTGCATTCAAAGATTGCCACTAGGCTAAGAGGCCCGCATTTTGCACATTGTGGCACTGATCACTTGCATACGCCAGGGTTGCGTTATAGCCGGCGGCTGCACTGCGGCCTGACTTGTGTGCATCGAGGCTTCTTCTTCATAGACACTTCACTGAAGCCACCCAGGACGTTAAAACTCGCTATGCTGTTAAAATACGAATTCTAGAGAACGCCGGACAATCCGAGTAAATACGTAGCGCAACAAGTGACACGTGCGAGCATGACGACAGCCAGCAGTGTTCGAGGCGTGTTGTGTGTGACCGGGCTAACAACAGCAGAACTACTCTTTTCCATTTTTTTCTCGCCTTTCTAATCTTAACTTTTCTCTATTTTATCCTAGTATCATTTCAAAATCTACTATTATTCACATCTGCTGATGCCTCGACCGACATGATGGAAGCGAAGTGCTCGAGCTCAAGTAAAGCGCCGCCACATAATGTGAGTGCTATTTATAATCTATCTGCTGACGAGGCCACCGATAATCTGGTTGAAATGCGGCAGACGATGCACGCGGTGTTTTTCTGCGAGATATGGTTGCAAAGAGCATGCGCCGGCCCAGTGGTCACGGTCATGGCGGTTATCAGTGTTGTCAAGCGAAGAAATCGCCCGCTAAACTTTTCAGCGAATACCACGTATACAACATACGATTACTACTACCACAAGTCACAATTTGTTTTTGGACAGTTATATTAAGGAACCTTTACGCCCCTAATTTGCTCCTTTATCACAATACACAACTCCTCGATAACGAAGCATTCGGCACGTCCTCTATTTAGGGCGCATGACATGTTCATAGCGAAGGCCTGGCTGCTCGTTGCTGCAATCGGGCTTTCGCTGTTCGAAATGCATCCCCAAGCATCTAAAGAAAAGGGGGAGCCCTTTTTGGCCGACTTAGTTTTCGTGAACGGCTAGGATTTCTTGCGTGGCGTGGTATTACTGATTTCATTGCAAAATGGAGTGATAAGCTCCTGAATACTTTGAAAACATCTCAAAGGTGATTAAGGATTTGTTATTACCCACAGGCTCTGTTGCGAACTGCTGGACTGGTGCACAAATCACCGAGCTTTGGGAACACTAATTGAATCCATATAAAAACCCGTATGCAGACGAGAAACTGGACATGGTGCGGCATTCTCGTGGATGCGTTTGGTTTTATTTCTCCTAGGTGAACATATTCCGTAAACAGCCCATTTTTATTCAACTGTTGAGGAACTCTGTTGTGATGGGAATAGCTGCACTGGATTAGAATTAAACAGCGGAAGCACTTTTAAACAGGATCCTCACGTGATTTATTTGCAATAAAGGGCTCAATGCCCATTTATGCTCTTTTCATTGTTTCTATCTGTATTAATAAAATTTCAAGAAACGGTAGCGTCTTAATTACAGCTAACAACAGCATAAAAGTCGGATTTACATACCACTACCAAAGCAGGGTCATGTTTTAACTTGAAGCACTTCCCAGGGAGACCTGGTGGACACGTTGGTGCATATCTGAGCACATGTCAAACAAATTTCATGCTGTGACAGTTCATAGCACATGCATTTGCTCAACATGCTGCCTCTAAATAAATTTATTTTTTCGGCAAAAGTTCTGTAATTTGATCTTCATCGTTCGCAACACACACCCATTTTGACCGTACAAACCCTGAAGGAGAACAAACCTAAAAATCCCGGAAGCACCCACTGTTCTGGTCATGCACACATCAAGGCAACACAAAATTTAACATCCACCTTTTTCACGCGCAGGCACTTGAAGTGTAGCATACAGTCTTTACTCATTTTGGGTCGTAGACATTGCCACTTCACCTTCGATGGTATGGCAATCGTGTTCCACAAACGCTCTTGCTTCCACAACGTACTCTTCGCCAAATGACTTCGGTTCAACAAAAGTTAGCCTTGTCACATCGGAGGCCGTCTTGCGACTTCGGCACGCAGACCGGGACGTTCTCTCCCCAGGAGACACAGATCTCCTAAGCGGGCACAAATCTACCAGGTACCCGGTCAGTGGAGCTCCACCGGTGTTATTCGGAGCCTGCCACGTAACTAAGGCTTTCACTGACGTTGCGTTTACTTCGTACACGTTTATAGTCAATTCGCTGGGTGGCGCACTAGGAAGTGGGTTTGTAGTGCCTTCGCCAGTAGTGCTAACCAAGGTGTAGCGGTTTTCTCCTTCGTTCCTCAGTAGAGTCACGTCAACAACGTATCTTGTGTAAGGCTTTAGTTCTGCGATGACTGTATCCCGCCGTTGTTCTTCTGGTAGAAACGTCAGGCTTCTTGATGTCAGTCTCGCCGGTTGGACGGTGTTCTTGGGTCGCCAGGATACAGTGTATTTTTGAGGTAGACTGCTGCTCGGTTCCTTACGAAGCCATTGAACATGGAGGGCGCTCGCGTTGAGGGCTTTTACTGTCACTTGAGGAGTGTAGGGGCTTGTGTCTGTTGTTGAAAGGCAAGGAAAAAAGTGACCCGCAGCCAAGTCAAGCGAGAATGGTCCCATTGGTAAATACGTGGTCTTGTGTACAAAACACATCCAGACAAACGCCATCAGTATACAAAACGATGAGGCCTGGCTTACCCCGTTGTGTCCGGGATGCGTTAATGTTTTATTTTCCTATAAGAAGCTTACAGATATAAGCCTTTTGTTGGGAGAGGTGTGTCTTAATTAACCATCAGAAAATAAATGCGTCCAATATCGGACACTGACAACATATGGAACCTGTTTCTATGACTCCAGCCTACAAGACAACCTCATCGGCTTGGCATGGCACTGTTGCAAATGCCCTGGTCTTAGTGTAATTGCTACTATGGCCACCTTCACCCCATAGCCTCTTCAAACTGAGCTCCTGGGTCTCCAAGGAGTCGTGGTAAACATGGCGTGAATGCCTCGTGAACCCCCAACCCCCCGATTCCACCTCTTCACTGACTCCCATGATGCAATCAGAATTAAATAATGCTTTCCATTTGTCACATTACCCTACCGTTCATCACATTCATCGTGCTAAGCCTACTGGGGTGGAACGGAACGCATGTGCGCGTCGCTTGCATTCCGAGGCACATGACCCATAGGATCGACAACCAAGCTGTTCATAATTCAACGCGGGAAAACCTTCAATATGCGCCTCCCTTGACTGCTTCCGATCTTGCACACAGTCCAGGCGAATCAGCTTACCTCCAACAGGATCGTGCTAGCGATTCTCTCCAAAAGCGGTTCGCCGAAAGGGCTGCGCATTGTTACGTCTTTGGTGTCCCCACCCTCCGTGACTCCGCAGAAGTCTTTGTTACCGAGACTATCAATATTTCTTGCAAACAAGGTGTTGCATACAAAGTGTCTCTATATTTCGAAAAATGCTATATAAGGCAGACTGGTAGGTGGATTATGACAGGCTCCGAGAGCACCGTACAGCTGGTAAAGCGCTCGCTGCCGGGGGGGGGATTTAGCTGACCATTGCCACCGCTGCCTGTGCATTCCACACTGTGTTCCACTTTTGGAGAAGACACTGATATTGTGCTGTTTTAAGGATCAGGACCACCGTGAATTGTTTGAAGCGTGGTGCATCATGAAAGACAGTGATAAGTGTGTAAGCACGGCATCTATTAGTTTCTCAAAAAAGAAAGGGATTATCTGAATGCAAACTTGCCACGTGCGTAACAAAATGTCTTTGACTTTGATAACAACCTGACTTAGTCGTAATTTTTTCTTGATGCTTCGGCCAAGTTCACGCATTCGCCGTTCCTGCATTTCTTATGTGTGCAGTAAAAATTTCAGTTGATGTCTAGCTCTAGTCCTGTGTGGTCTCTACTTATTGTACCGTCTTTACCGCGCTACTTAACCATGTTGACTTTACACACTCCAAAATGTAGAAATGGCTGTACTCAGACTCTTCAGCTCTTCTGTATGGTCCGCATTGTCCGCAAAATGTTTTTTCTGACCACGAACACCCTACTTGGCATCTAAAGCTTCCGTATCTTTTCCTGATTCTTTGCTCCGTACTGTGCCCCTAACTCAGCTCCAGATGTTCCCTTTAGGAAGGCTAACTGCATTTCTATAGTGGCCTGGAAAGGATCTCGAGAGATTAGTTTTACCCTCTCCTTCCCAAGATACTATGTATCGTTACCAAGCAGTCTCAATCATGTCCCTCATTCCCTTCCCTATTTACAGTAATGCGGAAAAATAAGAGGACCGAAGGTAAAGCAAATGCGAAAGCGCGTGCTGTCGTTTGCGATGCAAGTTTTTATATACCAATGGTTACCAACTACAGCCGGCTTTCGAAGTAACTGGATTTATTATTCGTTTCCAGCGGTGTGCTTTGCCTGCTGTGCCCGTCTTTGTAACATTACAACGAAAGCTAGCGAAACGTTTTAAGACACCGGGCACCTCACAGTCAATTTGCCTAACTAACAATAATTTCTGTCAGGGTTTTTATAAGAAAAAAATCTGGGACTCACCTTCGGGAATCGCCTCGAATTCAAGTGTGGTGTTCCCGGCGCAGTGCCAATCACTTCCAGAAATGAGACACGTGGCTACATCGACCGTATAGTTGTTCCCGGCTTCGAGTCCGTCGAACGTCACAACTGTCTTGTTGGTGGTTCTCTCAATCGCCATTTGGGGCACAGGCCGGAAGAGTTTCACGTAGTAGAATATTTCCTGCTCCTCAAGTCCCGCAGGCCTCAGCCAGAAGACGGTTACGTTACTTCCGTTCAGCTCAGCCCTCAAGGAATCCCACAGGCTTGGTATTGCAGGGGCAGGAGTGGTGAAGAAAATGATCGAAGGTGCGCCTTGGTCAGTTCCGCCGTCTGGACGATGAACGAGAGCAGAGATTTCGACACGGTACTTGTGGAAAATCTTCAACGCAGTAAATTCCACCTTGGAGTCGTTTGCCAGAAGGGACGTTGTCCGGCAGGTTGTGGGGCCCGTAAACGTTTCATTCCCAGCTAAAGGACAGAGCGTCACATTATATCCACGCACAGGAGAGTCTTCCTGACGAACTGGGAAAGCGTTCCACGTCACAGTCACTATGGAAGAGTTGGAATGTCTCTCGACTGATACGCTCACTCCATCAGGCTTCCGGTACGGATCAGGTTGCGTGGTTGCGGTTATTTTTTCAGAGTCGGTCGTGTCGTTGTAATTACCGCCGTGGATCCTCGACACCATGACCTGATATGTGGTGTTGGGTTGTAAGTCACTGATGAGACAGCTCGTCGCGTTGGCCGGTAAGGTCTTGTTGAATCTCGGTGCTTCGCTTACTGCTGTCTCGTTCACCTCCTGCCAAAACACCAGATAAATGTACGATCCACTTGCATTGGCAGGTAGTTCGGGCCATGTGACCAGAAGAGTGGTGTGGCTAGCAGACTTGACATGCAGATGAATGGGCTGGCGGTCGTCACCTGCGTAGGGATGGACGTGCACAATTAGCTTCTCAGAATAATTTTTCGTATACAATATTTGTGGCAGAACAGTGAATTCATTTCAAAACAGTAAAATGCCAGTCCGGTGATGAAAAATATTTGTTATGCCCTCTGGTGTATAATTTTCTAAGCCACACAAATAGAAATATTTCCCTTTTCACGCATGATGCTGAAAGCATGTGTCGTAGATTGTCACAGAAAACATCAAAATGATTCTCTTGTTATTAAATTTAAAACGAACCCACAAATGACGAACCCACCCACGAAAAAACGAACCCACAAATGACGGGAAACAGCGGAAAGCAAAACTTATTTGGACGGGAAGTTTGTGTAGCATTACATATCTCCATGACGGGAAACAGCGGAAAGCAAAACTTGTCCAAGTTTTGCTTTCCGCTGTTTCCCGTCATGGAGATATGTAATGCTACACAAACTTCCCGTCCAAATAACACTCAAATACAAGGCACCTAAAAGTGTCTTAGCGTATCAATAATGAAGCTAGACTCGATCGTTCCGTGGTATTCAAAATGAGTATGACCTCCGCTTGCTTGCTCACCTGTGTCAATGGCCTTGAAGGTGACGTCGGTCGCATTCCCACACTGTCTTCGTGACTCGCTCACCAAGCAGATGGTTATCGACACCACGTAGTCCACCGACGAAACTAGCCCTTCGAACGACGTCTCCGTGACATTTACTTCTGTGCGTGAGACAATCATCCCAGATGCCTTTTCTGCTAGGACAAGAACATACACGACGTCAAGGCCCTGTACTTGATCCGGGCGTTGCCAGGACAATCTCACGGAACCTCCTTCCAAAGACTTCCGTACGGCCGCGCCCTCTACGGGCGGAAGGGGCGGGGCATTTGTGCTCACAACGGTTCTCGTGACGTCCCCAGTTACAACCCGACCATTAATTGTGACGTAAGCTTTCACTTCGATATCATACTCAGCAAAGCTCCTCAGCCCTGACACTTCGACGTGTGAACTCGAGGCGGACGTGTTGAAGGTTCTGCAGGCTGTGGTACTTGTGCCGTCTGTGTGGGGACATACAGAAACTACGTATCCTTCGATGGGAGGGCCTGACGATGTCTGCGGTGCGTTCCAATTAACTACTAAGGTTGAGGAAGAGCCAATCGAAGTCGATTTGAGGGTGACTTCCGTCGGCGGTGGAGGTGGCCTCGGATCTGTAACTGCCTCGCTCACCGAAACGACTGTTTCCCATTGACTGCTGCTTGTGCCGAAGACTTCAGCGACAGCAACCGTGTAGTGCTCGAATGGTAAGAGGCCAGTGATCACGAAGGTTGATTGGTTGCTGGGGACGAACACGGTGACAGTATCCTCTGGTTTAGACGCACCAGGTGAAGGTTTGCTAGGAGACCAGGTGATTTTGACTCCTTCGAAGTTCTCTTGCCTTTGTTTTTCTGCATTCAGCCTAACTAATATTGATGAGCTGTTGACCGTCTCGATTTTCACCAGCTGACGGCCACGCACTGTCGAAAAAATAAAGCAAAACATATTTTAGAAATTATTTTTTGACGATAAAATAACCCACATAATTTTAGAATAAGCATGACATGGCTGTCTCGCCCTCTAGACATGACCGCCCTGGACGTTCGAAACGGTTTCAATAGCATTTAATTCAGTTTTAAATGCAAAAAATAACGAGAGCCGCAAGTAGCCTGCCGACCAAGTTTAAGCATTTGGGAAGCATATGATTCGGCATCATTTGGCGGACCAGAGGCTGCTTTCAAGGGGTGTAAATTTAGCGACATTCGCTCATGCCTCCCTGCAAACAAAACAATATTGTTTCTGCCGCTTCTCATAATAATCGCTTGTTTCATAATACTTCTCATAATCGCTTGTTTCATAATACTTCCCCTTTGTTTATAATAAAGCTGAAAGGTAGATGGGGTTGTGTATTCACGAGCAAATAATTTGAATTGGGCCGCGAAAAGGGTTCGCAAGAGTAGACAGGGATTTATGCGCTAAAGCTTACCGTATTGAGCTGGCGTGACGTTAGCTGATCTCGCTTCCCCGCAGTGCTTCTCAGAACCCCTGACGAGGCACGCCTCCACCCTTATGACGTAATTTGTTTCCTCTCCAGAACGAGCTAAAGTCACTTGCGTTGTGTTGAGGTCTTTGACAAACACCTGTTCGCTCGTGTTCCCCAGTAGCGCCGTCACTCGGTACAAGGGGCTCCATCTCGTGGCCGACATGTCAACCGCGTTCCACGAGACGGTCACATTCTCTTGACTTGACACGTCAATTTTCAGGCCATCAATCTTCAGCAGAGGCTTTGGATCGGCGCTCACGAACGTTTTCCCCGCGTCACCCGTGATGATCATGCCTTGAAACGTCGTGTAGGCGCTGACAAAAACTGTGTATGCTTCGAACCTGTTCAAACCTTCCAATGTAGTTCTGAACGTTGTTGACGATGTATTGTGCCGTTGGCAGTGAAGTTTCGTGTGCTCATTGCCGACTAGGCACAGTTCAACATAATAGCCTTGAACATCGGGTGCCTCAGATTGCTGAGGTGGCGTCCACGATATTGTAACACGGGTGTGGTTGCTTACAGGACCAGGCAGCTTGAATCCGATGTTTAGTGGTGGTGGACTGGGCTTCGGATAGGTGGTGCCTTTCGAATACACTGACACATTTTTGGACACGCCGTTTTCTACGTAGAAAATAGCTATTTCGACGTCGTAGGTCTTGTACGCTTCGAGCCCGGTGATGATAAAGATCCACAAGTTGTCAGGAGACAGATCAACCACAATTGGCCCTTCTTTAGTCGCTGTTAACGTGAGGTTACCCGTGCTCTGCCACCACTGAACGCGGTATCCCGTGACGGTCACTCCTTGCGAATGGGTTGGCATCTCCCAGGTGACCTTCAGGGTTGTGGAGTTGAGAGGAATCACGTGAACGTCCTTTGGCCTTGGAGTGGATTCTGTTGGGGCAGGGCATATTCCTCAGTTGTTACTTTCAAAGGGGACAACACTCTTGTGTAAGCATAGGCATGCATGCTGCTTACGCACAGGAGAAATATAAAGCTCAAATCAGGCTATTCTCTCAACACTACATAATTACAAACCAGAAAACTACATATCGATTTGTTGATTTTAAACGCTGCCCTGGACAACAGAGGACTTCGTACTTCTGGTTAGGTCTGATTTTAGGGGTAAAATTATTAACTTCAAATACTTGCGGTGTACTGTGACTGATTGTGAGTCTCAGTTCTTACTGCGCGAGATGGAACCCTTTTCCGCAAAGTGATGGTCAGTACTCAAGAAGTAAAATGCATAAAGCGGGCGACCCTTTGGCATAGATGCCGTAGTGAAAAAAACGCCTGGGGCTCAGCGGAATGTGAGTTTGGGCTAGTTGGAGTCAGTGATCGATAGATGCGTGTAGCCCAGAAAATAACCACCGAAACAGGTAACCTCCTGAAGCGCTGGCACTGGAAATCCCGTGCTTCGAAACTTTTCATGATTCAGGTGTCCCTCAAATTACCACTACCAATGCCAAGCGGCGTGTAATTTTACACTACCACTTTCCAAAGAATCATTGTCGATCTACTCCTACCTGTGCCGTTCTTTAAAACCCCACTTTTTGTACCCCACTATGATCAGCATAGTGGGGCACACAAATGTTTGGCAAACAAGCGGACATAATAAAATTGGGTTTGCAGGCGTCTATAAGTGCAGGAGAGGCGACGAAGTTTTATGGTATAAAATGAGACGTCCAACATTAGATTGATTTTAGGCAAAGTCATCCGACTTGAATGGCGGGCGTCGACAACAAAAATGAGGCCATGGTGCTTTGGCAATTTATGGTAGGAATTCCGCGTTTACAATTGCTGCCATCCGCAGATGACCACCTTGAGTACGTCAAAAATGCCCTGGTGGCATGAATAACATCTTAATATTCTGCTTTATTCTAGGGACGGAAATAAAAGCACTTGGAGTTCTCAGCATTGTAAGCTACTCATCACACAGAATCTCCAATAGATCTCGCGCATGGGGTTCAGAATTCTTTGATAGGCACCATATCTTATTCAGCCTGCTAAAACACGTTGGCACTGCGGCTATGACGCTGCGCAGCAGTGTCCAACAACGCGGGTTTGACCCAGGCACGCGGTGGCTGTTAATCTGATGGAAGCGAACAGCTAAAACGTCTGTTTGTCGAGATTTCGGCGTGTATTAAAAATTCCTAGATGGTTGAAATTAATTTAGTGCCCTCCGCTACGGCGCGCATGATAACACAGGTGTAGCGTCGGCGCGTTAAACACTACCACAATCAAACCAAAGTAAAAGCAACTTACCTTCTTTCAACGTCGTGAAGCTGGTCTCGCTCGGATCGCCACACTTGCGGGTGTAGTTCTTGACATCGCAAGCCCTTATTCGGACTGTGTAGTTCGCTAGGTGTTTGAGATTTGTGAACGTGGCGTGGAGCGCTTGAACCTCGCTGCCTTCCACTTCTCGTCCCGTTTCGCTTTCAAACAATTTCACTTCGTAAATCACTGACTCTGAGCCCACACCGGCTCTTACACTCGAGTTCCACGACACAGTGACGGTGCCGTATGCCGAGTTTGTCACTGCTACTTCAGACACAACCAAAAGTGTTTTTGCATCTACGGAAAAGCGTAACTCTGTCGCATCTCCCCTAACGAGCTCATCCCCGAATCTAACATAAGCTCGTATGCTAACGACAAACTCATCAAACGGGTTCAAATTGCTAACGTTGAAGACATGCTCATTCTTTGTTACTTGGAATGTGGAGGTTACGGGTGGCTTGTCCCCTTCAATGCGCAGCACAACGACTTGATAACCTTCGACCACACCCCCACTCGGCGCTTGAGATGGCGGCTGCCATGTTATATTAACGCTGAACAGCGTGGCGTCCAATTGTCGAACCGTGTAGTCTGCGCCCTCTGGTTTTGGATATGACTTCGCCGTGGTGATGGCTTGGATTCGTGCCGGTACTCCGTACCAAACCGAGGAGCCCTTCGCGTTCACTCGGAGGACCTCAACCACGTACACAGATTCCGCCACGAGGCCAGTGATAACGTATGTGAAAGCGGATCCTTTAAGGAACACGCTGGTCTTGTTGATCTGAGTGCTGTCGACGCTTTTGTTGGAGGTAGAAACCACCAGCCACCACGTGACGTTGTACCCCTGCAACGGTCCATTGGGATTCAATGGCTCTTCCCACGATACACGAATCGCCGTGCTGTTCGAACTGCTTTGCACTGCAGTGGGCTCACTGGCCGCTGGAAATATAAAAAAGAAAAAACGAGGAATCACTACAATAATTCACATATATATATTTTGAAATACCAGCAACACTGCCAGATAAACAAAACACTTGATTTTGTTAAGATTTCCCTATTGCATCATATATTTTATTTACAGTCTACGTGCTACGTTTGCCTTAGAGTACCCCCCTCAAAAGGGCCATGCAGACAAAATACAAGTTTGTTTTATTCGCAAGATTTCATGCTGTATAGCGAGCGCCCTAACCACTTGCTCGGCAGCGAACGAGGCTTTATTTACTTGGAAATTAAAACTTTTAAGTCAGAATTTTAATTCTAACACTAAATTGTGTGTTTTAGTGACGTCAACAGTGACGTATTAAAGCACGGCCTTAAAACTGCATATAGTCTGCTGACCAGGGATACTACATCTCACAGGCGCCCGTTTGATTACGGCCGCCGAGAAACGCCCGCGGGGTGACCTCGGAGGCTATGGTTTGGTAATCTTGTTTATCACCCACTTTCATAGGCGGCGCTGCAATACTGCTTAAATTAGAGTTCCTGTATATAGCTCCCTAGGCTACGCGATATACAGGAACTCTAGCTGAAGTGCCAGAGTTCACACTTTGTTCCTGGCCGGACTTCTACACCGGCCGTATTTTTATTACGGTTCATACTAATCGTGTCCTACAACTGAAGCTATGACTCGACAAACATGGTCACATAAGCGCCCTTGCCGCTTGTGTCAGTTTGTTAAGTCCAGCCCGTCCGACGGCTGTGTTAGCGGTGTCAGCGGCAAAGTGCCGCACTAACTGCTGCGGTGTTTACGTCTTCGTTCGTAACTTTAATTATTCACCCCACAAATCTTACGGCTATAAAAAGAATGCGCCCTACATTTATGCGAAAATAGCTCGTTCGGCAGGCTCATAACCATGCCTAATTGGCGTTTGCTTTCGCCGGCCTCAGCCAGTCACACAGCAGGGCTGATGACATCATTTGCACTGTTGCGGGAAATGAGCTAGTGGCTCGCATGTCCATTGCCTTTTTTGCTGTGTAGCTTATTTCAGCGAAATGCGCGTTAAAAGTGGTGTCGGTATGATTCTAATGAGGCAATCTTTTCAATGAACCAAACTTGTGTTTTGTCTGCACGGGCCCTTTAAATTCAACATAGAACAGATATATATATTAGCTTTGTATACAAAAGATCGAATACAAGAAAGACGCCAATGACACTTTTTTCTTGTATTAGCAACGAAAAAAGCAACCTAGCTTTTAGTGTGAAAAAGATGAATTCCGTAATGAAACATCACTTGCTCGTACCGCTGCGAACCAACTAACGTGCTTAACGACTGAAAAAGTTTCCTTTTCGACTTTTCAAGATAATACGTTTATATAACTAAATTGCTGCTATTAGAAACTTTTTGGCATTAAATATAATGACTGGCCAAAATATTTTCGGGAGTTTTGGTGTTTAATGTAAGCAGAAAAGTTTCAGGTGGAAAGCGTGAAAGAAGTCCTCACCTTTCGTAAAAGTGAAGGTCACAGGCTTGCTTTCGGTGGTGTTTTACCAGCTGGAGCGTTGTAATTATACGTTTTGTGCAGGCTCGTTTAAAGCATAGACTTTTTCAGAAATGTTGCGCACTCTTCCACAATCTTTGTTTTCATACGTCACTAAGTTTTCGATTGAGCTTGTTGCAGCCGAATCAATTGCGATTATACGTAGTGTGAACACCGTTGCATTTTTTACGGTAGGAAAAAGGGAACGCTAAATCCAAGATATAGCGAATATAATGTATGTAGAAAGGCGCGCAAAAATAATTATAGTATAAAAAAGGCTTGAACTTGGGAACATCCATATTTCTCTAATTCTTATTACACAGCTCCAGCATTGAACTGTAACTGACGAGCCTCGAAACAATCGAGAAAATATATTTTTCTGTAATTTTTGCGGACAATTTCTAACAGAAGCGCTTAAGAAGCAAGTGGCGCAATAAAAAGTTATAAACCCGTCCTGACATATTTTTTCCCCGAAAGATGTGGATAGGAAAAAAAACTTTACGTTAGGCTCTACACATCAAATGAAAAGAATCGTGTAGTTGACATACAGGAAACGGAAGGGCAAATTAGCAGAGAAAAATATTCCAATAATTCGCGTATTTAAGAACAAAACTCCAAACACATAACGGGCCGCCCGCTTAAGTCTGGAGGCAAACATCGTTACTAATTTTGTCGTGAAAAGACAATACAAATAAATTATTTAGGTAAGAGTTACACCCTGTAACGCTTCCAGCTTTTCTGTTTTATCGCAAGCAGAAAATGAGTGACAAAAACCTGGGCCAAGCAAATGGGGAGTTTATTGAATGCTCAATAAAAGGTCGTGGCAAGAAGCATTTGCTTTACAAATGGTTCACCTAAACTGCAGAGATTCGGATAAGTTATCATGTAAAACGTAATTGCCTATTTTTATACCATCATTTAAAGCGAACTTTCAGGCCAGTGATGTTTCATTAAAGAAAACTAGTCTATTTCTCCCTTACATCAGTAGCAATTACTTTCATATACGCTCGATGTTTTCTTAAGGTACAACCTTGTGCTAGATTTCTGTAGAGCTACCTGCATTGAGAAGGCTGCTCCGTTAATTCGTGATCACAGGAACACTCGCCTAACTGGGAGCAAAACATGTATTGCAACTCAATGACCGTATACCAAATTAATGTAATGAAACATATTCTTCAAGGTTTAGCCCGTAAACCAGCGGTATAGTCCTAGCCCTCGAACTGCGACGTGCTTATCTAAGAAATCGCCCTCGTAGTAGACGGCTCCGTTGTCGACTGACCTGTCGGAGGCATACGATAGACGATGACGCTGGCAGTACCACACTGGCGCTTCGATCCGCGCTTCAGGCACGCGGACACCTGAACAGAGTACTCCGTCCATGCTTCCAGGTCCTCGATAACTGCTCTCGCGTCACTCACAAACACTTCAACCACACGTGTGCTGTTCTTGTAGAGCACCAAAGTCACATTGTATACGATGTCCAGGTCTTGAACGCGCTCAACAGGATTCCACTGAACCAGGAGAGAGGATGAGTTGGTGGCTGTTGCGGTAACGTTGTTCACGGTTGGTATGTTCGGTGCCTCAGTGCTCACTTCAGCGATGGCTGCGTCTCCGACGACGACTCGGCCGTGGTTCAAAACGTACGCCCTCACCTGCAGGATGTAATCCTCGAAGTTTGGCACAGCTTCAAAGACGTGCGAAAGCTTCAGCGCGGTAGTGTTAGCTGTCCAGCATGTAGACAACTCATTTACTGCGCAAACTTGAAGCAGGTAACCCTGAAGAGCTGGTTCGGTAGTAATGTTTGGAGGGGCCCAACTGCCGACGAGTTTCGACGTAGTAGCATTGAGCTTTACTGCGCTGACGGTGACGTTGATTGGCGGTGGAGAGGGTTCCGGATCAGTGATTCCTTCGGCATGCGCTGAAGCGCCTTCCCACGTCGAGTTACCGTCACTGTTGACTCTGGCGACTTGCACAGCGTACGTGGTGTATGGATCGAGTCCTCCCAAGATTAAGGAAGAGGCTTCGCCCGGTAAGAACACTGTTTCATTGGAGGATTTGTCTTCCAGGCCATGAGGCTTAGGTCCGCCGCTTTTCCACCACGAAACTCGGTAGCCTTTGACGGGCCCGTTCTTGTGACTTGGAGGTTGCCACGTGGCTTGGACAGATGTGCTGTTTATGGTGTTCACAACCAAATTTCTCGGTTCACTTGGTTCTGCAAGAAAAAAATAAAACGTGCACAATAATTACAAAATTTACTTTGCAATTTTTTCGGTTAACAAAAACCGTTGCTAGGGCCCAACAAAATACTTTGCGGCAACATTTTACCTAGTTTTCTTGGTAATACAGAAATAAGGACACCTTTTAACAAATTTCAGAAGGATAAACAAATAAGAGACTACCAACATTGATTCCCGCACTGAAACTCTTTAAAATTCAAAGCTGCGCAATAAAGGTCTTATGGAGCCGAACAAGTACTACCTCACTACTAAGAAGTATGAAACAATATTTTTATACCACCCGTCCCCAGAAACCGCTTATCAAAATGAGGAACAAGAAGTCAGGTCTTCGACATAAATATAGTGCGTAACGTCTAAGTTAAGCAAAGAAAGTGAGAGGACGAGAGAGAGAGAGAGAGAGAGAGAGAGAGAGAGAGAGAGAGAGAGAGAGAGAGAGAGAGAGAGAAAGAGAGAAAGAAAATTCTTTAAGGAAACCGAAGAGGTCAGCCCTATAACATGCTGGGCTTGCTACTTCAGATGGTTGGTGAACATATGATGAGGGTTAAATGGTAATTCAACTCATTCTTATGGCACCAGTTAAGCGGCGAGCGGCAAACACAACTATTTTGTTTGAATTACCTTATCTATGTTGCCAAGGTATGGTCTTTGTCCTGCAGAAATATTAGTTTACGCGATAGTATTTCCCAAGGCTTCTGTCAGTTCTGACAACTGTGAATGACTCACACAGAAATATTTTTGCAACTTTACGGTTCAGCGCAAACTCTTACTCTGTAGAGCCAATGCACATAATAAAATATCAAAGATTGCGTCTCCTCTCTGCCTGTACCCAGACCGAGTACCGGTCCTCCTGAGTAGAATTCCCGATTCGTAGTAGCGTCTTTTTAACGCAAATAAAGCTAATCAATCTATAAAATGAGGTGTCAGAAAATTATCTTCCGAATGACGGGGTATATTTTCCCACGAACACTATATCGAATTTATCTTCAAGTCAGGTCTATTTAATCAAGCGGTGGAGAACCTACGCAGTCAAGCAATTGTGTCAGTGGGGTCTCGTTGGTACATGCTTTTCGAATTTAGTAACGTTTGTATGATTACTGTCGGACTTTCTTTGTAGGAAAAAATTTTAATACCACGGAACCAACAGGACCATAAACATGTCTACGTTTTTCGTTTTGTCGTACTTGAGATTTTACAAATATGCACTCTGCTTGGTTTCCTGTTCCAGCTTATTGACAGATATCGGGAAAGTAATATAGTGAATCTGTAGGTGGAGCACTCACCACTAGGGTTTGTGAACACCGCTACAACGGCTACGTCCCCTTCGGCCGTCTTGTCGTCGGGAAGGTTGTTGAAGGCTTTGACTTGAACCTGGTAGCTGGAGTAAGGCTGGATGCCATAGAAGCTCTTGTTGTACACTGTCCTGGGCAGGGTGACCCAGCGGCTCACGAGTCCAACCGGTGGGCACGTTCCTAGTTCAGGGCATATTCGCACCCTGTAACCGTCGATAGGACCTTGTGGTTCCAGTGGGGACTTCCAAGAAACTGCCACAACGGTCGCCTTGGCACTGACGATGCGCAGTTCTTCCGGCCGGCCGGGATCTGAATGCATCCCAGAGTCCCATATCAAGTATTAAAGTGTGGAAAAAATGTAACTATTAAAGTCTATAACCTGACTACTTCTAATTGAAACCGAAAACTTTGGCGTGTCTGTATGTATGTATGTATGTATGTATGTATGTATGTATGTATGTATGTATGTATGTATGTATGTATGTATGTATGTATGTATATTTGTACATACCTCTGTTCAGATTTCTCATCAGAAGTTCAAAAAATTGTTCAGCGAGAAGGTTATATAGCCAAAACCTTTCCGAACTAAATCTGGAAGCATACTTCATATATACTGGTCGGCATGGTTGAGCACAAAGAAAACACTAGGCACATTTGCGGCAAAACTTCAACGCCCAACTTTTGCTCGCAGTGTTGTTTTATTGAAAATAAATGTATGCGTGATATTTGCGACAGAAAAATTTATAATGCGCGTTAAACAAATATTTTTACCCAAAATTAGAAAATGGCTCACACGAGCCTCGAAATCGTGGCAGTGTTCTCGTGAGAGTGTACACTTTTGTATCCGTCTATGCGAGCATACTCAGCGCAACTTCATTTTAAAAGTGTTGTAAGTTCAGCAGTAATAAAAGGTTAGTATATGGCGCCAGCAGTGGAACGCGGGAAAATTGAATTGCCTTTAGCAAACCTCGATAGCCAGTCACCACCGTGTTTATAGTCCAAGAATAGAAAAGAAGGAGAAGAGCATGAGAGGTGGGTGCGGGAAAGAATAGACTCATTTACATGCAGAGGGGGAAGAAGACTACCGTCATTCAACGACATCTGCAGTGAAACTAGCAGACACGCTCCCATTTTTTTTCGCTTTTGTTTTACCATACAAGATTGCTGCTCATCAAATATTACTTTTCATATCCGGCTCCGGGGAAAAGTTGTAAGTGCGCGAACTTGTATTGGTACTACCTGATATTGAATCATGTTTTTACGTACACCTACTCAAAGCCTTATTGGGTGTGTATAAAAGTTGCAATTTCGGCCCATAAAAGAGAACGTAAACATTTGTTTCCATGCAGTGCTTGGTCTACAAGCTCTTGCGATCACGGGCGTATTTCTGTTGGCGCCGTTAGTGTTACTTAGCGTTTCATGCTTACTCTTTTTCTCGCATTTGTGGGTATACAAAAAAGATGCAGGTGTATTCATAATAAAAATAATTTAGCCTCTTAGATTCTTTTATGTTTTCTCATTTCCACAAGAAAGTGCTTCCTATGCTATCCATGCTATCAGTATGATGGGGCAAGCAAAATTTAGCTGTGTCTTTCTAGTAAAACACTATCAGTGCACAGGATATTAAGAATTGAGAGAATAGATGTTTCGATTCTCTATTTTCTCAATAGTATGCCTGTACAAACCATAACCATGGTAAAATACTTGGGGGTCCACATAACGTCTGATCTAACCTGGAATCACCATATCGATACAATCACCAGCAAAGCTTCTAAATCACTCGGATTCATTAGGCGCAATCTGCATTCAGCTAAAACATCCACAAAGCTTCTGGCCTACCAAACACATGTTCGATCAAATATTGAATATGCAGCGCTAATCTGGAACCCCCATCAGTCGTATCTCGTAAATAAACTTGAGGCACTCCAAAATAAAGCTGCCCGATTCATTCTCAGAAACTACTCACGAACATCAAGTATAACAGAAATGAAACAATCCCTGAACTTACCACCTCTACAACAACGGCGGCTTTATAGTCTTTTATCGGTTTTTCACAGGCTATACCACAGCCAGTCTTCTTTCGCTGCCTCGCACATAAGACCCGCTGGTCGCGTTTTTTCCCGTTTAGATCATGCATTCAAAGTTCAACCAATATTCGCGTGTACCAACCTATTTTTCTTTTCGCCACTCTTACTTGCTATTTGTCACTGGAATCAGCTCCCAGGTAACATCGTCACCCTCAGTAATCACGACTCATTTATCAAAGAGTTGCAGTTATTCCTCAATGTATAAATCATTTTTCAGTGTTTGTGTCACTTTTGAACCTCTTAGATTGGTTCAATGCAGTTATTCCTCAATGTATAAATCATTTTTCAGTGTTTGTGTCACTTTTGAACCTCTTAGATTGGTTCAATGTTCGATGTTTGTGTTATTTTGAACCTGGGTCATTTTTAACCCTCGCATTTTAGGGATTGGATAACTGTTGTGCGCCTTTTGTGTACCCTTTTTTTGAAACTATGCATTTCGACATGAATGTATTTGTAATCGCATTTTTTGGGTGTTGCTGTTTTTATTGTTGCAATGTGTCCTTTTTTTCATTACTACCCCTATGTAACGCCCGTAAGGGCCTTTAGGGTAAATGAATAAATAAATAAATAAATAAATACAGTTAATCTGAATGAACGCCCTTATGTGGCATCATCCCCAATTTCTGCACACAAATTTTGTTGCAAAAGGTTAAAAGAGAGACTTCAAATGTGTTTCCTTTCCCGCTTTGTTTTTTCCGCGTCCCACCGGCTCACTCTCCATATGCGAACGAGCGAGTCACGCGACATATACATTACAAAAATACTCCGCCACCAAAGCACCGAGATCAAACTTTCGAGAGCTGTAAAGTACGTGCCCATGCGCTGTGGCTTTCCTACAATGTTTGCAATCACACATTGGTTCTTTTCTATATCAGGAATCATATTGCAAAAAGTGGCTACGTGCGTAACACCCACCTGTTCGTTTCTGTCTTTTTAGAGATAATTATACAGCTATTGCCGATAAACGTATTTTATTGTCGTCGGGACAAAATGCTCTACATTGCTAAAACTTTTGCACCTTCGACTTCCCTTCACCGTGGTATTCAGCTACTTTCAACGGTAAGTCGTATCAGAATGAAGAAAATAACCGTAACAAGTTATCCCCCCTAAAGCCTTTCGGGGATTTACGTATTGAAGTTTATTTATTTATATATTTATTCAGCCTACTACATTCGCCCAGAGGGCATTGTTGTAGGAGATACATAAAAAGTGTTCAATGCAGAAACGGAATCATGAATCTCGTAATATACAAAAATAAAAATCAACAGAGGCATCTTTTAAAAGCTTGCAGCAAAGAGCATTGTACAACATCAAACGACAACAGAGCCGAGGGAAAAAATAATAAAACAAAAGAGAAAAAGGAAAACAAGACGGAAGACGAAATAAAAAAATTGACATTCTATAAAACTAGTCCCAGTGGTCATCAAACATTGCAGTGGGCAGCAATACGCAGCAGAAGTTATGAATAAAAAAACGAAAAACAAATAATTGACAGGAACAAGATCATGGCAGTTCAGGAAACACCGTTTTCACTGTCACCACACAGACAACCCTTTAGAGCGGTGTCAAATCTAACGCCAGATGCGGAAACGACGTTTTCCGGAAGCTTATTGCAATCGCCAATTGCGCGTGGAAAAAAAGATGCTTTAAAAAGTGAGGTGCGGCAATGAATTTCTCTGATCTTTTTGCTATTGTCTCTCCTTTTTGATACGTAAGCAGGCAACAAGTTGTATTCCTGCCCTAAGCTACGGAAACCTAGAAATAGATTATCACCAAAAAGTTGCGCCAATGACTATTCGTATCCGTGTTCTACACTCTATAGCCTTGTACTTCCTGTACTACAAACAGTAAACAGAATTCGCTCTGCCTAACGCAACCACTGTTATGGACAGCGGGAGTAGGGATTCATAATTTGGGGGGCAAATTTGACGTTAGCTGCATGAGAGATAGGATGGCATATTCACCCTTTTTTAAAGCTGTAGCGTAAGAGCCAGGTTTTGGGATTGATTTGTGTTGCTTGAATTGGCAATAGGCTCCAGTGTGCTCATCGTCGCCATTCTTTGCGTCATAAGTTGCTTGTTAAAGTTATGACTCTTGTGTAGTCCACCTGTGCTCCTGTGGAAACACTGTATTTTAAGCCAAAAGATGCGCACTTTTAGCGAATTGGAGTCGGTACAGTACAGTAAGTGTGTTGCACATTAATGCGCTTTCAACAAAACGAACTCGCTTCTGTGGCAATCGATAGAGCTCCCAAAAGAGTGTTTTCTGCGAAGTTTGTGGTAAACGGAAGCTGCAGTGATCAGTAGCCTCGAGTAGCGGCTTTGTCTAATTAAATAGGTTTCGGAACAACATAAAATGAACTTACCAGCGGCCCACGTCCTTGCTTTGGCGTTAGAGACGGCGCTGTTCAACCATGGGGTAGAGAACTGTACCAAGGCCTTGATCATGAACCGGTATTCCGTGAATGGTTCCAGTGGCGCAACGATGGCCTCACGCACGTTCCCGTGGTCTTGGTTGAAACAGAAGTCGTCCCCTATTGTGCACCAGAATACGCGGTAGTGGCTGGGCGTCACATTGAACCTGGCCGGCACGTCCCAGGTCAACTTGATCGACGTTGAGCTCAAGGGCGTTGCTTTGAAGGATTGCGGTCCAGGAGGAGCTGCGCAGAGAAAGTCACGTTTTAACGACTTCGCTATATTAGAGAGGTTGAACAAACTTCTAACGAGGCTGAGCCGTGGCCCGATCTCCGGACGACAGCTCAGGATTTCCTATTGGCGCAATGAGGCAGACTCACCAAAAGGCGGGTTGGCAGCCATTTTTCTTTTTGTGCAGCTATCTCGCCTTCCTCCCGCGGAGTTTTTTCCGCACACGTCGACAAATCGGTTTCTATTCAATGAAATGTCTGTTTTATAATTAAAAGAGCAGTGCTGTACTCTTTCATGTACCTGACTTTTGCCTCAATCGTTCTGAAGGATACTTTCGCGCGATAAATATTGAGGTGCATGAGCGATGCCGCAGTTCTAGTAATACGGAAAGTTTGCATATCTCACTCCTGACTGACGCTCGAACGTGACAATCTGAAATGTTGGTTTTCCCATCAAAATGCCCGTATCACACATTCTGTGTTAAAGTAATATTTTACAAATTATACTTTCAAGACCTACGTTTCTGCTTGCTCAACATGCACTCAGCCCACCCATATAGACTTTGTATGAGAAAACTGCTACAAAATCACCACTCACAGTACGGCATGGGCACGACGGTCGCGTTGACGTCTTCGCTGTAGGCCCTTTCGCCGCTGCCAGGGACTGCGTTGAAGGCTTTCACGCTAACCTCGTACTCAGTCCACGGTTGGAGTCCTGTTATCGACTGGGTGCCGGCGTTCGACATCAGCAGTTCGCGGGTACCTATGTAATCGCCATAGCAGCGACGCTTTGGACACCACGTTAGGACATAGCCGCTGATTGGTCCGTTGGGATACTTGGGAACGCCTACAACGACGTTCACCTGCGACGTCGACACCTTCGTGAACGTAAGCGAAGGCTCGCTGGGATCTGAAAAGGTCGGTGGAAACCAGAAAACAGGGCATCAGTGTTGTAGAATTCATTTGTAGGCGTTTAACAATGGCTACTACTCTCAGCTCTGACAGCTGACGTCGTCGATGAACTCACAGGTTGGCAGCGTGTACTCGGAGAGCGATGTCTCCGCGCCGTAGAGGATGTTACCGCTGTTGGCGTCCACGTTGAATCCGGACACGTACACGTTGTACTGGCGATACGGTTCGAGTCCCGTGATTCGGAACGCGCGCTGGTCCATCCCACGCAGCTCTGTCTCGCTCATGACGCAACGGGACGTCTGGCACCACCGGACTCGGTATCCGTCTAACGGGCCGTTCAACGTCACCGGGAACCTCCAGTTGATGTCCAGCGACGAAGGAGAGTGCTTGTCGACGAACACTTGGTGTGGCGGGCTGGGCGCTGCATTGAGATTCCAGAAAGGTTGTTTGTACATACCCTGGCGTGTGGAGGAAATTTTTGATCAGGGATCAATGTCCGCCTGAAGGACACACTTCTCCGTGCGTACAATATGACGTACCCTCATCGCAATCGTCGTGATCGGCCCTTGTCTATATATATATGCGACCATAATCGCATACGCAACAACAAAGAGGCAATTTTATTACTTAAGCTGGCAATATGATGTAGAGGAGCAAGTTCAACCTCATGCACACTGGGTCTTAGTACAGCGCTTGAACCCGGCGTAGAACGTTGGGGCTAGACAATTACTCCATATGGTGTGGTTGGGTCCTATCCTCATTCTACTTATAAATGGAACATAGAATGCAATTTTCATCGGCTACACACGAGATGTCTTAAGCACACTTAAACACAGATGAATACATAACATAGTTTTTAAGGCACTGTATTATTCACCCGACGTTAAAATCCCAGAAAAACATTCGGCATAGCAGCTCATTTATTTTATATTATAAACTTTTATTATTGGCAGCTGTCGTGCCTATTGGGGCAATCGCAAAAGGGGGTAAGAAACTTATCTGTAAATTACTCGCAGTGGATGCAGGCGCGCATGACAGACGAATGTTGTGCACAGATCAACAACGCATTAACCCTTTCGGCCTTCGCGGAGTGAAATGACGCAATGACATCAACGTTCCTCTAGCGCATAGAAAACGAAACCAAAACTGCTACTTTTCTGGGAAAATTGTGTTCAATGATGACTACTGGGATAGACATCACCGTTGGTGCGTTTTAACGGTGGTGGACGTTACAGAAAAGAAAAACCTGCGGTGAAGACGAAATTTTGAGATTAAGGCTGAAGAAAACGGAAGTCCTGGCTTCATTCGCAAGCTTGTAAATCTAGAAAGATGTTCACTACGAAGCTCATATTGTGTGTGTAGGCTCTTGTAGTCCTAACGTTTAGGAAAACATGCAAGAAAGATGTTTCTGCTCAACATAACTTTTTTAATTGCCGCACTCATTCACCAGACGTCCTAATTAATTATTTCGTTATAAATCAGTTATTACTACTACTAGCAGCTCTATATTTTGTTCGTGGCCTTATGGGACCCCAAATTGTAAGAAAACACACAAAAATATTGTTTTACCTGAAAAAATAAAACGGGGCTGAAAGGGTTAGGGTCTTTAAAAAGTGGCACAAAACAAAATTTCTAAAGTGATTATCAAATGAAGTTATAATACCTAGAGTAAGGGCTGCATCTCGGTAAAATAAACAGACCGCGTATCAGCTTCCTTCGCTGCAAATTGTGTCGGATGAGGGTTTTCTACTGCCCTTGCCCCTTTGCTCACGCTCTACTTCTACCCTCTCGCACTTCTCACGCGGAATAAAGTGAAGTTTTTTACTGTAATTTAGGTGATTAGCAAGTCCAGTTAGTTCCGCACGTACTAAGGTTTTACTTGTTTTATACTTTGTCTTTGAGGTTAAAAACGCGTGTTCTTGTTAGTGCTCTCGGTGCGGTTATGTTCGGATATTTCCGAAGATTTTAAGGAGGGGGTGCATTTTTTTTATCTTGTAGAATGGCTTGGTCAGAATGTGAGCGCGTTTAGGTCTAGCCTACAATGTTCATCGCAAAAGTGAAAATTTTAGGAACGTGTTAAGTTTTTACTTGAAGGCCGATTTTGTAAAGTACGGTTCCATTGCGCTAAAAAAGTTGTAGCGCTAGTGTGCCACTGTTAAAATTAATCTCAATGTTCAGAGGGCCTACTTTCGTTACAAAATAACAAAATAAACGCTAGCTTTAAAGATATCAATGTTTTTTCGTAGGTGAACCAGAGATTTGATTTAGTTTCGTAAATTTTCAGAACTTTCGTTAAGTTCTTGCTGCGCAATAACTGGCAAAAAAGAGAAGTCTGCGCATACCCAGTTCCCACACTGTGTCTTCCTTGCTCCCAGCCTGGCAGCGAGCTGTGAAATTGGCGGACGGACGTACGGACGGACGGGCGGACGGACAGACAGACAGGACAGGCCAACAGAGAGACAGACAGACAGACAGACAGACAGACACACACACACAAAGACCACAGACAGAAAGGCAAATATTTTCCATCGTCGAAGCGAACGATGTCAGTAGTCATAAAATGAACCCAAAAGGGATCACGCTTAACGCTTTTACACGTAGTTTTCATGAGCTAAAGCATGAGCTAAAGTTTACCTTTGCTTGGCATTTTGAAGCCTGCTGTCTAACTAGCTCTACTGTATGACTGTATTCATCAATCACATAGCCGCCATATGCTTTTAATAAAAGCATTTTTTTATTGCGCAAGCCAGCTCAGCCGGCACGCCACCGATGGCGAGACTAGGGAACCATGCAAAGCCACCTATGCCGCGCTTTTTTGCGCGCGCAGGGTTTATTCAACTAGTCTTCTCTTTTGTGCACTCAGTTAGCGCAGTGTTTTTGTATTGTCACGTGGTTCGCATTGTGACGTAGTGCGCTTGCGCTAGACCTCACGCACATAGGGAAGAATCGCCGTTGAGCGAAAATGTACAGGCAACGTAACCGCTTCCCCCCTCGCCTAGTAACGCAGTACGGCAGCCGCGAGGCTCGGAGCTAGCGAAGCGGTAAGGGGCCGCTTTCACTTCGGCTGTTGAAGGTCATTGCGACGCGATGAATGCCCTTGAAAGGTGTAATGTAGTAGAGATTTCCCTCTAACAAGCAGAAAAGTTTGCACACACGCGCGGACAGGTATATAAATGTAAATGGCACGCCAAGAAAGCATACGCAGAGGTGATCACACATCCGACACTGTCGACGAATTGAAAAAATACATCAGCCATAAGAAAATTTCAACTCAACTGATCCAGAATCCAACCCTTCCTTACAGCGCTACCTACCATCTCGCAATGACATCTGGCCGCTCACTGCGGCTTCCGCGATTTCTCTTATATATCCTTGCTCAAGCGACGTCCATGTTCAAAGAAGCAAGCTTCAGCGCTCACCAGTGGGCGACGTCCTGAACGTCCGGCAGACGGCGTCCGAGAAGTTCGTGGCCGAGCACTGCGTCTGCACGCACATGGTGTAGTTGGTGTAGACGCCCAGACTCGGCTGAGTCCTGGTGTAGCCGGACACGTTGATGGTGCACACCTTGGGCGTGCTTGCCGAAGAACAGGCCTCGCCATAGTTACCCAGAGACATGCACGTGCAGTGCACTGGATTCGGCACGTACCTGCGTCAGAGAACAAGGTGTTTCATTTCATTTCATTTATTTGCTCCTTAAGGGGCCCTTAGAGAAATGACAAAATACGTTCATATCGGTGAAACACCAAAACAAGGACTGGCACTAAAGAAACAGCACAGGCGGTAACTGTGCATATTTTTAAAAACGGTGCACGTTTTTCAGTGTTTTCATCGATATGTCATGCATCCAGCTAGCCTAAAACCAAGCTTTAGTGAAATTAAGTTCAATTGAAACGTTGCCATGCCAACAGAACAGTCATACTTATTTTAACGCAATTTGCAAGAATTAAGTGAGTTAAGAAAAAGAACAAATGAAAGAGTGGTGACGCGCCACCTGATGTTTGCCACTGCCTTAAGGACGTCACCGACACTATTTTGTGCGTTGGGCTGCCGTCTTCAAAGTTGCAGCCAGTGAACAACACCGCAAGTTTATAGCATCGCGTGTGCGTCTGTTTGATCACATTGCTTTGTTGCTGGCATAGATTTCAGACACTGAATATTCTATTTTGTTACCACCTGTATATTGTCGTCGTTGCTGAAGTAAATAGCAAAACCTTTAAACTTTTCCGGTAGTAGTGATATTTTGTATGAAAGACAACGTCTATTGAGACCGGAACACTGTTGTGCGAGGTATGCGATGCAAGTTATTTAAAATGTAACAGTGGGGCATGTCACCCTCATGGGCATTTGGAAAAACTCGTCAATACATAATGTGATATTTGTTCGTTCAAAAGACCCCAAGGACCTAATAATAATTACTTGTATTTTGAAATTTAAACTTCCAAATACTAAGCTACACATTGAGGAAAACAGATGATGCAGCGGCGAATTGCAAGCCACTCTTGAGCCGGATCATTATGACGTACCCAAAGCCGTGCGAACAACACTCTTGCCCCGCGTGACAGCCTCACCGTGAACCACTAATAATACCAAAATAACAGCAGAGGAAAAAAACTTACATAAAGGGCCTATCATTCAAATCTCTACAAAGAAATCCCCCATAACGGTCTGGTTGGGCTACGAGCTTATAGTATTGATTGCATGGCTGTGCAACGATGTGTGTAAATTAATTCAACAGAAACAAGTAAAAGGTCAGGGTATCACACATATTAGAGAAGATTCTAAGCGAGCATTTTTGTGCGTTTTAAAAGGGCATCAGATATTACGTTTCAAGGAATGAAAAGGACAAATAAAAAAATGTGTGTAGTAATCTCAGCTCATAAATATATATCAGGTTCGATTAATATCACAATTTAAAATACATGTTCCATTCGTACTGGCCGCTGGCTACGGTCTGCCAATATAGCAAATTATTATTTTTTCTTCACACGAAAGTTGTTCGGGCCTGCTTTTGGGGCGGCAGCTGATCCAAAAGCAATTACAGAAATTGAAGTAATACAGGACGTCTCGGAGTTCAAGCTTCGTGTTCAAAGCAAGAAGCGAAGGGCGGCAAGCAATTACTCCGGCATCTGGCAGATGACCCTTTAGCAGGGTCCCTTTAAGTCTATCCGTTAGTGTGCACAGATGTGTGTCCTTTAATAGTCCTACTTCGCTACATCGGGCTCATGAGAAGATTAATTCTAACATCATCAGTTTCTGGCCGACGACATACAAATGTGAGAGGAATTTGAAGTCCGATTATGCGAAACATACAAGGATCATATTGCGAGCGTATAATTACCGTGTGAAAACTGAAAGCGCAAGGCGTAAAAAGAGCAGTTAATTTTAATAAACCTCTTCTGCCATTTCAATGAAATTTGTCCCTAAATAAATAAAACTCATGTCATTTATTGAAACTTGTCATTAATAAAACCTGCAAGTTTAATGAAATTTAAATGAAACTTATCTTGTTCTTTTATTGAACCTGTCGTTTTATTTAAAGCATATGGTGGCTATGTGACTGATTAATTTTGACGGTTAGCACAGAATTATCACTTGGAATCAAACCCGAGATAACAAAACAATTGCGAGAAACATGTCTCATCGCTTTGAAAAATACTTAGGAGGTCTAACACAGCCACAATGACCACTATGCTGCCGGCGGTATTGTACAAGGGCATCTTCACCGTATCAAACCCTTCTTTGAACCCAATGTTTCGCTAAGTGAACACGAACACCTTTTTTATTCAGTATTACTCGCGTGTAAATAAGCGACAAACCCAGCAAAGCTAAAGGTTGGAGGGTAAGACGCACCTCTACATCCATGTGTGGGCTGGGAATCACTGGGTGGCAATAACCACAATAGGTCTAATCGGAACACTCACTTCGTCACATCCCATCGGAATGTCATGGAGTTGTAGGCGATCACAGGAGCCTCTAGATTTGACGGCTGTGGGCATTTCTCTGCCTGTTTAAAAGAAAGAAAATTCAAGCGATAAGAACTCACATAAACTTCGTTTTTATACTTCTTCGCTGGTGAGGAAAGGCGAGACACGGAAAAGGTAAAAAGGACAACGTAGCGGGGTTGCCTGCTTCGGCTAACATCTAAGATGCGACCTACGCGGTAAGAGTGCGAACAACGAAAGAGAAAACATATAGGAAAAATACCACCCAGGGTTGTTCACATATTACGTGGCTCTGCTCACTTTATCGTATGAAGAGTGTTCACCAGGAGTGGTAGTTTCTTTTTAGAGCTCCAAAGAAAGCAACACGCACTGAGTTCAGTTTGTTCGAGTTGGCTTTGATTACTTTGATTTCTTTGATTGGCTTACTTAGTTAAACTTTATGTTGGGAGCATTCAGGATTTATGCAATAACATGTCAGGCGCACAAACCAAGAAAAAGAAACAAAAAAGACAACATTTCCGATTGCATCTACAAAAAATTCACAGTGCTTTACCGCAAACTTACGAAAGCACGTTCACTATCGTTCTGATCAATAGAGGCAACACTTGTGTAGTTTTGATTCACCTGACCCACTTTGGCTGCTTCTATAATCAGGCGGACAGAGTTATCGGCGCTCCTTCAAGGACTTCGATATGAGCGAATTCTGGCAAGTAGCCACAATCGCGATAATGAGCTCCAAGGTAATCTGTATAGCCTTGTTAACATTGAAGTGATGTTCTTCTAATAGATTATTTGAGCGCCTACGCGTTGTTCCTGTACAAACACTGCCATGTGTCAGTTGAATGTGGTACATGACACTCTCATCGTAATTTAAAATTTATTTATGTGTTTTATGGGGCAGCCGGTGTTTTCGGGGGAGTTAGGGTGACCTTTTTTATAGGAGCTTAAATCTTTGTGAGAAGCAGAAAAAATTACGGCGATAACCCTGTTCCCCTTGTCATCAAAACAGCAGAAATGTGCCCGGTTGGTCAAAACTACGTAAGCGTTGGCTCTATTCATCTACGATAGGGAACGTGCTTTTTTGAATCCGCAAGCAAGCGATGTTTTTATAGCTGGTAGGTTCTTTCGGGAGATTTGCCTTTTTGATGCTTTTTTTTTTGTCCGCATGTAATGTCACTGTAAAAACCCAAAATACTCAAAAAAGTACATACCATTTAAGCACTTGCGATGTGTTGGGAACGTGAGAGCACTAATTGAATGTTGTTGAGTGCTCCATTAAATTCAGCACTGCGAATAGCTGTGGCGGTCGTGCCAGGTCAGAGGGGCACATGCTTCATATGCCACCGAGCCCCGTACTCCCAGCCACAGCTGAAGCTCCGCTTTCAACCTTGTCTAGCAGCGCAGTCATTACCCTTGGGGTTTCAATCTATTGCGAAGCTCTCTGACTACAACGCGTCACGCCTCGTGCTTTGAACCCTCCCAAAGGAGTGGTTTTTTAAGGACGATAGTGTTTTTGAACTCCCAAATGCAAAATAATTTTGGTTTGTTTCTCTGTTATTTTCCTGTCCCTCGGTACAGCTGCTGGCCAAAAGGTGAGATGAATACATGAGTGAGACGCTTATATCAGCAAAACATTTCCAATCTAATCAATCAAGAAATATTCTTCATATACGTCAAGATTGTTCAGCCAAAAGATAATATGAGGCTTATTTGGGAAAAAATGTCAACAGGTAACTGGTGGTCGCAGTGTTCATTTAATTAACAGTAGAGTGTGTAATCCATTTTTGCCAGATTAAGTATAAAAAACGCATTGAAAACTGTTTCACCACCGAATACAAACAAGGCTAAGTACCAGCAGTTTCAAGACATGGTGCAGCCGTGCAAGCCCAGCAACAGTGAACTCCTCAAACCTCCAATAAATCGACTGAAACAGGAAGGGAACAGCGTGAGATGTCGGCGGATCAGACAAGAAAGGCGTTTACGTGACAGGGGGGGTACAAAAGTATGCCGTCGTTCCACATTTGCAGCGACGCAAACACCGGTACAAAATCCGCAACTCGTGGCCATTGGTTCTGCTCTGCCAATGTTACCAATTAATTTCCTTCGCATGACGAGCAGCTTGTTTAGGCCTGCGTCCGTGGTAGCAGCTTACCCAAACTGAATCCAGTAATTGAAATATAGAAGGAATGAAGGGCCACACTATCTCCGCGGGGACCCTACCACTTTGTAAAATATTTCAAATAGATGTTTTTTCCCCGCCCCCGACCAACCAACCAGATGCTGCAAGACTTGCAAAACAAAACACAGAAGCTTTCACAACTGCTAGTGTTATCAACTGAATGCGTACTTCTCACGAAGAGGATCGATTATACCAGAGTAATAAAGATGACCAACCTCTGAATACAACCTAGATACAGCTCGATACAAGCTCTACCAATCAGCTCGATACCAACCAATAAATGGCAGCCTACCGTTGTTCGCGAAGAAGAATGTGTAGATAGCTGTATCACGCCGGTACTCACCTACGCGGCAGAAACTTGGACGCCCACTAAAATGGTTCAACTCAAACTGAGGACGACTCAGCGATCAATGGAGCAGAAGATGATAGGGGTAACATTAAGAGACAAGAAGAGAGCGGAGTGGGCCAGGGAACAAACGCGTGTTAAGGACGTATTAGTAGAAATTAAGACGAAGAAATTGACGTGGGCAGGGCATGTAATACGAAGGCAAGATAACACTTGATCATTAAGGGTAACAGTGGATCCCTGGAGAAGGCAAGCGTGGCAGGGGGCGGCAGAAGGTTAGATGGGGAGATGAGATCAAGAAGTTTTCGGCGATAAATTGGTCGTATTTAGCAAAGGACCGAAATAATTGGAGATTAATAGGAGAGGCCTTTGCCCTGCAGTGGGAGTAGATAGGCTGATGATTATGATGAGCAGCTATACACAACCTAGATATAGATACAAGCTATGGCCAATAAAATACACACGTACGTAGGAGCGGTTTAAAAGAGGTCGAGGGCACAGTGAGACAAGAACGTGGCAGAGTTGCTGAGTGTCAGTAGGAGATATAAAAGTAGGCAGCTCCGTTCGTGTCGACAGAACAACTTCCGGTTTCCTTCGGACGTGAGTTTGTTTTATTTTGTCTCACTTTTCAAGGATGGCGGAATAGCACGGAGTGTTGAAACTACTTCTCCTACTGTTTTCGACATTCACGTGCACGCGTGCCTCGAAGATTTCCTGCCGACAGTTCATTGACGTATGGCGTGATAACTGAAAAACAACAAGGTTCTTTTTCTCGGCTTCGGAATTATTTCTGGATGAAGCAGATGCTACAAGAAATTCGGGTAGTGTAAATAATCATGAACCTTCTCGAACTGCATGCGCAATGTACGTATTTTTTGTCAAACGTTTCTAAGTCATGCCGCACGTATCTGTGAAATACAAAATGTAAAGCAAAAGCTTAACGCTCAGTTCTTTCCAAATATTCATGACAGTAGGGAAAGAAAATGTTCTCCACAGCTTTCTAACATGAACTATTTCCCTGGTACTCTGCCGTTACGGCTGTTATCAAGTAATGTTTGTCGTATTGAATTTTGGCATTGCCTACAACTTTTCACGAAGGCTGTCTCCGTCTAGCCAAACCATAACACACACTACTTGCGATAATTTTGTGACCTGTACCACCTCAAAAGGTGGAGAAGAGGACTGCAAATTTGTCCACAGAAAATGAGGTGATGAATAGAGAAACAGTCACAACTATTCAAAGCGACGGGCATGTGCGCGGACGATGGGTAGCTGAACGGTTTTGTAGGCTTTCGAAGGGTCTCTAGTGTGGAAGGTTTCGAAGTCACAAAAAAGACGACTATCAGGCAGTGTTGCAAAACATGACTGTCTTCCGCTCTTATACATGACTATCGGTCATAATGGGGCAGAAAGGAACCAGCGCCTATTTTTCAATGTTTAACGTTTAATTTCAGGGATTGACATAAGGCAGGGCATGCAGATTCCAGAAGCACACTGCAGCTTTTATGTTAAAAACAATTTTGAGGCGAATAATAGTACAGCTTAATGAGCAGCGAAGGAAGATTAAAGCCTCACTGCAGTTTGTTGCGCGCTGAGCAATACAACCTCACCACATATGCCCAGTCAGGATACAGTATCAGCGAGAGGCGGACGTTGAAAAGCTGTACCTGTTTTTAAACAACCGACCATTGCCACTGTAAAACGAAAATGAACGTAAAATCCACGAGCGCCAATTAACCGTTGCATCTGCGGCACAATTCTAAACCAGACTTGCAACAGCTGAATACTTTCGTCTGTTCTCATCAAATACAGAATTTGTAACCATCCTGATTGCAGCTTTGCAAATCGTTTCGTCACTCTTATATTGCTGAGGTAGTTGGTGTCACGCAATATCTCATCACAAATGCGGGCGACTTAAAGCGCTACTTCACTGCACTTTAACCTGGCCGTAACCTGCTTTTTTGTTTTGGTTGTTCTTCTTCTTGTTTCTTTTGATAACGTATACACAGGATGCCCAACAGTCTATATCAACTGGTTAGACTTGACTTTTTAGAAACAAGCTCAATAGTTTTATAATGACGCGGGCCACAGGAATAAACAAATAGAACCTGAATATTAAATGCTGATTCAAAGAAACCGAATGCCCCCGTTGCTAAAAAAGGGAAATAAATGCAGAGAGAATGAAAGTTAAATGTACTCACATGAGAATATCTGGAAAGCGTGGCGACCAGCACAGCTACCAGCAGTGAACGTAGGTCCCAGCTCGAAGTTCTCAAACTTCGCGCCATTACACTGCGCCGGCACCAGTCCACCTCAACTGGAAATAAAACCTCCGCGCCGACTTACGCGATCTGCCCCGTTCCAAGACCCACCCGAAACATGCAACTGCCGACCCCCGATAGCCCCGAAGAAGGCGAATTTGTGTATATAAAGTGTTCCAGGTGCGAGGAGGTGTCCGTCTTCCTTCCTCCTCGCCGTACGCGAGATAAAGTTCCGCGCGTATAGAACTGCAGACTTGTGACGCCGGAGTTCTCTGGACAAACCCCCTACCCTTGCACCGCGTGAGGCGACCCGGCGGCTACCGCGAACGCAGCACGTGCGGCAATCGCCCTGCAATGGGAAGTTAGACGAGAAAGGGCGCGCGAACACTCTCCCAGTGGCTTTTACCGCCTCGTGTTTCGCGTCCCGCGCCGATACGTGGTTACGAAGGTTACGAACTTGTCAGGAGAGCGCCGCCTCTCATGGATATTGTTTTCGCCCGAAAAAGTACTGCACTCACTGCATTCCAGACTGGTGGTGGAAGGTCGGCGTGCACTCCTCGTGATGGTGTCACTGCGCTCACGAGCACAGTTAAACCATGATTTTTTGGGCGCAAGCATTCTTTGCTGAGTGCCATAATGGGAAGAGTGGCAATGCTTTGTGGACGTTGGTGACACTTAAGAAGACTTTTCAGTTGACGCATAGGCCCCTTCCGAGTGGCCAGGCACTAGGCGCCGAAAAATACAACGTGCGAAGTGCGAGTGATTCATGGTGCAATATAAACATGTCATTACTTGGAGGCACGAACCAAAAGCATGTGAGGCCGCATGCCGAAGAAAACAACAGTTGAGTCCTGAAGGTGAATGCTACTGGCAGAAACAAGAGCGGGTTATCGGGAGATTAATTGCAGGAGCACTAGGAAAAAAATACCTAGATTTACCCTGTCAACAATGCAGCTCGACGGGCAGGTCAAAATCATATGCGGTTAACGCCTCTTGGAAGGGACAGTTCACAAAATAAATAATTATGGCCGGTAATGTCGTACTTCTAGCATCGCAACATATCGGTGGTCACTCATATGTTGGTCACTCATATCACTCATATCGCAGCATCGGTGGTCACGTTTTGAGCTTTTTCATGCTAGTATTGCAGCCTCGTTGAATGGTGCGCGAAGTGCAGAACTCCACCGACTGCAAATATATACTCAGATACGTCAATGCATTTCTACGTACAGTGCATTCAAACTGTCTTCGATTCATTTCTGTATTAGCAGATCTCCTTGTTAAAACCCACTGCCTTCTTCGCAGTCTCCGTACGTCTCAGCTATTAGAAACTCAGTTTGAGAGGTTACTCGGCGCGTTCTTTCCGCAGAATAGACACACCACCGATACCGGTCACACTTTACGCTAAAATATCGGAAATAACTGGCTATACAAATGCCGCAGGATTCAAGACTATAAATAGCTACCACTGATATTACCAGCTACAAGTGGGCGTTCATAACAAATGGGACCCCTGCCGCCAGGAGTCGAATCCCCACAGCCTCATGCGACGCACCACAACCACAGAGCAGAGACTGCCAACTTTTTCCAGCGTCATATTTAACTCAACCACGGCCGAATGAATAATTATGATCGGGTGGGGTGTCAACAATTTTTAAGTTCGTACGCTCTTGGACACATACAAACTTATGCGCTATATATGTTTGTATCGATGTAGTTTAAATATTTATGATGCCCTTGAGCAGGGGAATAGGGCGTCGGGTACACATTTTTACTTTTATTTTATTTATTTGGGAATATTACAATTCAGACTACAGTAACCTCGGGAGAGCACAGCGGTTTGAGATAGGTGGCGAGGCAGTGGAAGTGGTAAGTGAATATATCTACTTAAGCCAAGTAGTCATCCCGGATCCCAACTACGAGGCAGAGATAATTGGAAGGATAAGGATGGGGTGGAGTGCATTCGGCAGGCATTCCCAGATAATGAATGGCAGCCTACCATTGTCCCTGCAGAAGAAGGTGTATGGCAGCTGCATCTTACCGGTACTCACCTACGGGGCATAAACTTGGAGGCTCACTAAGAGGGTTCAACTTAAATTGAGGACGACTCAGCGATCAATGGAACGGAAGATGATAGGTGTAACATTAAGGGACAAGAAGACTGCGGAGTGTGTCAGGAAACAAATGCTTGTTAAGGACATATCCATATAAATTAGGAAGAAGAAATGGACGTGGGCAGGGCATGTAATGCGAAGGCAAGATAACCGTTGGTCCTTAAGGGTAACAGAGTGTATCTCTAGAGGTGGCAAGCGTGGAAGGGGGCCACAGAAAGTTATTTAGGCAGATGAGTTCAAGAAGTTTGCGGGTATAAATTGGTCGCAGGTAGCATAGGATCGGGATAATTGGATATTAATGTTATAGGCCTTTTCCCTGCATTGGGCTTAGCTAGGATGATGATGATGATGAGGATTCTGTCAACTGCGCCATAATAAAGTTTTCACCAACCTAAAATAAAGCAATCTCTTGCACAAACTAGCAGGTGGATATAAATCAATGGTAAGCACATACCACCAAGCAAACACATCAAACAATCACTCGTTTTTCACAAGGCAGACAGATGAATAATCACCCGGGTTTTACAAAACCAAGCAGACATAACACCGCCAAACTGATGAAACGTCACTCGCGTTTTATGATAGGAGGACGAAGCAAACACGCGCCTATAATTATGCCTCTTTTAATCTAGGCTAGCAGCAAACAATGCAAACATTGTTCAGTTATATCGTTTTTTTTAACTATACCAATCCTTCACAGTTCTAGGGAAAAACGTGGGTCGGAAGCAATAATTGCGGGCACGAAACGGAGTTATTGTAGGATCATAACGTCGTGTAGTGGCGCAACCCGAAGAAAATCAAATATTCTTCAAAATATATTTTCTGATGCTAATTAGTTAATTGATAGAAATACTTTAAATGTGATATGCTGTTGCGTTCTGAGTGTGAAGGTACGTTTTTCCTAACAGTTCAGTTACCGAGGTTCTTCCATATCTGTTATATATGAAGCAAATGGCTCGGATTTGTGTACTTTCCCATTTGTAAATGTAACCACGAGTAAAGGATCGTGGATGACGGCCGGGTAATTAAGGGTTGGCAGCACTATACATTTGTATTTCAGAAGGCGAACAGAGGGAGAGGGAGGTCTCAAAGCCCTCTTTGGGAAAAGTAGTTTCCGGTTAGCCTGGGAAATTATGATGTCAATGGTTTTTGTCTATTTAAGGTCGTTTGTTGTCCACAACACAAGGTATTTCTAGAATACCGTTATTCAAAAAGAATAACGTTATTTGCAGAGTATTGAAAACCTAATCTGTTTTTTTTTTCAGGAATACACATGTACACGGTCTCTTTTTTTAATGTCGATGAACATTCCCAAGCTTCACACCAAAAAAATTTTTTTAGCGACTCATATAACAAAAAATTGGCCCTTCGTTGATTCATATCCAGAATAAATAACAGAATCGCAGGTATTAACTATGGTATTTCCTGTAATATCACTTATTGTGTTATTAATGAATAAAATGAACAAAGTGAATAAATGAATAAAATGAATAAAATGAACAAAATGAACAAAATGAACAATGAATATTAATGAACAAAGGGAGCTAGCACCGATCCTTGTTAGACGCCAGGGTCAACTGCAACCTTTCCAGAAGAATGATTGTTAAAAACAAATTCTTTCCTGTTGCTCAAGAGGGGCTTTACGGTTTTGTGGCGCGGTACTTGCAACCTTTTCTGTAGCATACTTCCGAATGCCGCCTTGGCGGAACTTCTGGATGCAAGAGAAAACAAAACGGGCCAGGCGCGCTGAGCTTATCTTAGCTGATACCGATGCTATTGTTGGGCACGTGCTACTGGCTTCAACGCTGACCGAAATAGCAAAAACATCAATAATATTGAAACCAGCTGCAATGTCAGAGGAAGCGGCAATGCAAATAGAATACGCCGCATCTGATTTCCAACGCAAATTTGGAGACTTTTAAACCATTTTGAGCATGTAACAATAGAAAAGTTGCAATAATCACGTAACCTTGGATCTACTCCTCCAGAGCCACAGTTTATCACGCCCCAGCAGTATGGCGCCAGTTAATATCGCTGTCCGTTTATCCTTTTTTTCTTGCTTACTCTCTTTAAGCTGCTATGTTTCTGCCAATAAAGGGCAGTTTAACATGTGTCTACTTAACCTTAATCCCATGGGGTAATATCACTCGTTACTTCGGGAGAAGCGAAACGGGTCAGGTGCCCTCAGTTTACCTTGGCCGTGTGTGATGCCATTGTTTGGAAAGCGCTGCTGACAGCTCAGCTCTTGGGCATCGCTACCCAGAAGAGGTAACGAATACACGGATAAGAGGAAAACAGGTGCGGTGTCAAAGGAGCAGGCAATGCAAAAGACATGCGGTGCTTTGTTAGGCTCAGTTATACATAATTCTGAACAGGGGCAGTACAATCAAGGACAAGAAGTAGAGTCAAGAACACGAACTTGAAAATATGAACCAGAACACCCAAAATAAAAAACTACTGTTCGTGGAGGGCCAATAATGGCGCGCTATTGGTATATTTGAAAAACCACATGCCCCAAATGTGTTTTTTTAATTAGGCCACGCGTCATTTTGACTTACAGGGAAAGATATAGCGGTATTGGTGGGTTCCGGTTCAAAATTTTATGTTCGCGTTTAATTTGTTCATGACGGTACGCAACGCTACAAGTTCGTTACAAAAGGAATTATTACCTTCCGAGTTATGAATAGTTGTTTCATGCCTCCCTTTTGCTCAGAAGGCTTTTGGGTGCTGTTCCCGACTGATGGGTCAAGCGCCACCACAACGTAGGACTTTTAAAAGTGTTTCCATCAAACACTTTCCGCTTCCTGACGGTATCCTAGCTTTCTCGTATGATACAAGCTTCTGTGGCCTAAGTTGCAGCTTACCATGTGCTCTTTTCCACCTCGCAGCTGTAAACGCTGCTAAGGCCGTCTTCTACGGGCGAATAAAGGTATTAAGAGGTTCCGCTCTCTTAATGCGGCGGCAGCTTCCATAGTGGCAATACTCTCAACCATGCTGGGGATGCAAAAACATGGCCTTTCCTTCTGGAAGCTGTCGAGTGCACAAAATGCAAATAATGATGCGACTGACGGAACAAGTCAGTAAAAATGAAAGTTAACAAGCAAGCGCGGGGCACATGAAGGATGTTAGCACGGACGCGCTTTTTACAGCGGATGAACTGTAGCCTTTTTGTCCTCAACTGACACTAAATGATCGCTACATCCTTCTCGCGAACTAAGCGTGTTAACCTTTTCAAGCAAAGCTTGTTGTGTAGCGTCGCCGTGCGTGTTGCTGGTGGCGTCGTACGCCACAGTACCTCCTCACCCGCAGCTGGCGGGCGGAAACCACCCGCTCCCGCATGTGGCGCTCAGGATCCTGCCATTCTCCCAGTCCCAGCCAATCACAGGCGCTCGGTATCACCCCTGCTGAACTCCGTTGGGAGCTGTAGCACGCGGTACAAGACTCCGGTGGAGTGCCGCCCAACCACGCAAAAAAAGACAAACAAATGAACGTTTTTCCAGTCCTCCGGAGAAGAGAAAGGGAGGTTAACTTGCTCCGCCCGCTCTGTTTCTCGCCAATTCAAGGCCATCTGCGCTATGGGTACGTCGCACTTGGTCAACTCCGCCAAAAAGCAGGCAGTCCTGAACGAAAGACAATGGGAGCGACCCGTTTACGTACGCGTACTGGACTAGGTTATCCGGAGTTGCGGCAATTGGAAATACCGGCGAAAGCACAACGGTGGTCCGATGAAGGGGTTCGGCAAACAGGGGTTGGGCATTTCGTTTGACAAGGATTGTATTACGGTGTCACAGTGTTGGGCAAGGTCACGTGCACCCCTGTTTCCGATAGCATAGGGGACGGTTGTATTTTTTTATCAGTCCCCCGTATAGCTATACGTGGTACGTTGGTATAGGTGGGGAGTGCCTTGATCTCTGATAAGCCATATTGCTTTCGACGTAAATGTATCAGCGACCTGCTTGTTTCTAGTTACTCGTGCCAAGCGAGTGAATTCCACGAAACATGACAAAATCCCATGAACTTCTGCTTAAAACAACGGAACTTCCTTATCAAGAAGAGAGATTTTGCCGCTTCGCTTGTCTCTACACCAATAAGAACATCCCCTACGCACGCAGGTGGAAGCATATGCACGCCAGTGAAGTAGACTTCTCAATACCTTTTTTATTTTATTCATTTGTTCAGAGTACCCCTAAAGTTGTCGAGGGTATTGCATATGGGGAGAGGCAGAACATCATAATACTAAAATACGGACAAAAATAAAGATGCAGTCTAACCAAAAATTAGATGCAACAAAAGGAAAAATCGTAAATACAAGTTACAGCAATTCGGCCTTGTACAATCGTTAGACAACAAGATAAACTGTGAGGATAGCGCGCAAGAGCTCTAAGAATTTTAATCTTTTTCGACGATAACCTGCGCTCGTAAAAACTTAGCATAAAAACAAACAAAATAAATATAACAAGTGGCAGTGCATTCACAAATACCCTGCAACAAAAACAAGAAAAATTCATGCACGCTACAGCTGTAGGACATTATACAATTGTTAAAAACTACAGGGAACCGGAATATTTTTAAAAATCAGTTAGTGGTGGTGTCGCGCATGAGCTGCAAGAATTTATTGGGATCGTTTTTGGTGGCAACATGTTAGTTGAAAACACCCACAGAACAGTGGTGTCACCCTTGGAACAGTGGTGTCACCCTCCTTTATAACATCACTCCACACGTCATCGCTTGGCGTCACGACTGTCAAAAAATGACCTCACGTGGCAGACACGCCATTCCAGCTTGTCTGCAAACGCAGCGGATTTCCTACTTCCCGCCGTCTGCGTCCGCCTTCGGATGGAGACGGCACGTGCGAAAGGAATGAAAAAAAGGTCGTTGTGCGCTCGCTCTGTGAGAAACTTGACTAGGCCAAGAGGATTTGTACTTTAGCCCCTCATAAAAAAAGCGTATGCAGGCTACGGTTGCGACAGCGGGGCCAACCTCAATAGCCTTGAGGAAAAACCTGTGACTACGGACGCGTTTTTTCATCTTATCACTCGTTATCTTCATGGCCGACTTGTCGCAGAAAGCATGAAGGCTTATCATTGATATACACTTAGCGAACAAAGCAGCACTGCGGAGAGATTCTGTGCATGTTGTTGTGTGAGCTCGCACAAAGCTAAAGAACACAGGACAGCTTTGGGTCACCTGCTGCACTATCGAACTCCAGAAGCGATGCGAAAAACCTACTGCAAACAACACGCACAAACACTCAAGGAAGAACAACAAGAACGCGATGTGATCGGACGAATTTCTTTCTTGTGCTGTGCGTTTGTGTTCCACACCAACTTGACGAGGTGTTCATTCCGAGCAGCAATTACGGGCACGCCAATGAAGAAGGTTGCTGAAAGTTCTAGTTATCGGAACATTTCTTTCGCACAACCGCTAAAAAGGTATAGATGTTGTACGTGAACAATTCGTTTGTCCTGCCTCCTTATTTTACGGTTTCTTGTGTATTCTTTTTCGGTGGCGGTGGTGTTTACATCTGTAGAGTTCGGCATGCCTAACTCGGTGCTAGCCAAGCATCTTGCCACAAGGAGTCTTCTCTCGATGCTTGCCGTCATGTGTCTTGTTGATAGAACGGCCGCAGCGGTTCCTATATATTTGATGCCTGATTTGGAGTGGCCTGACATGGAGCGCCAGGGGAACTCCGGGCAGTCGAACGATTGAGTGCCACAGCGCAAGCATGTGTGTTGTAGAGCACTGCACGGACCCCGGCTGACCAGAAAGCGCGATCCGGGCCTGACAGCCCGTAGCGTATTTCGGCGGGCAAAGTCTTGAGCCTGGCCATTAATATCTCCGACATAAAGTGTAGAAAAAACCATTAAAGAGAATTTATTTAGCTTACTTCCGCACGCTTCTTTATGTTGTACGCATCGCTATAAAAAAATTTCTTTGCCACGTCTCATAGTCACTGGACGCTTATTTTATTGGAATTTTATATACGGCATCATGCTTTTATATTTTGGGTATGACATACTAAAATACGATTATAAGGAACGCCGCAGTGGGGAATGAATTAATTCAGATTACCTGGAGCTCTGCACGTAGTTGTGTGTTCAGCAGTGTTTTGCATGTCACACCCATTGAAAATGCCGCTGCCAAGGCCCGGAATCGAATCTCGTGCTAGAGAAATAGCACCTCAAAAAACCACTGCAGGTAAAACGTTTTAATGCTGGTAGAGTACTCGTGCATTGAAACGCGGCATTAAAAATTTCAGCCTACCAACTTGGGCCGGAGACTACCACGTGACCTCTCCAAGAATCTGGTCAACAAAGATGATGGTGGCTGTGAAGTAAATGCACGCGATTATTACGCCGATGTTACGGATTCTAAGACGGCGGAAGCTAAAGTACAAGCACCGCCTAAGCCCAGATTTTCGCGTTTCAATCCACGAGTGCTCTACACACTTGATGATCCGTCTGGTTGCCCTCTACGAAGGTAACTCAACCAAATATAGTAAACAAATTTCCTTCAGCGTCTAAGCCCACACCCGTTCATGCATACGCTGTCCCTCCCTTGGCTTTGAAATAAATTACCGGCCTCGGGTCGGGCCTCGGCTTGAAACGACGGGCCCGGGACGGGTACGGGCTCGCCTCACTTATAGACTGACGGGTAAGGGCCGGGCCCGGGCTGGGTGTCATGGGCCCGGGTAGAACTCAGGCTTCATAAACTGGAATCGGGCCGGGCCCGGGCCTTAAAATAAGGTCCATGCCGTGCTCTAGTGTGTTGTGTCTATTCTGTGCAGATAAGACGGAACTGAAGTGTGCAGTCGAAGAGCGGCGTGGCCCGGCGCATTCCGAGTTTCATTCACTAAATCAGACAATGATTAAGAATTTTTCGTTTTGTTACTCCTATACGTCGTGTAGTTATTTTTCGACCGGCTTTACGAAAGAAGATGAACAATGTCATAAGTTAAGAATCCAAAAAGTTAAGAATATGGTTATTGGCTTATCGGTGTTTCATGATAATTGCTATACCCTTCAAATTTCTCCAACCCCTGCTTTGAAAAGGCGTAGATACCCATGTCACGTAAATACCCCTTGATACCCATGTCAGTTGCTGTGTTCAGTACGCGCAACATGCTCATAGGTGGCAGAGATAGAGACGAATACAGGGGGAGACATAGGGGGAGAGACATAGGGGGAGCATAGGAGGAGAGAGATAGAAATAGGGAGAGAAAAAGAGAGCGATAGAAAGAGAGAGACAAATGGGAAGAGAGAGAAAGAGATAGAAATAGAGATAGAAAGTGAGAGAGGTAGAGATGGACAGGTAGAGAAAGACAGAAAGAGATAGAGAAAGATGAAGATAAACACAGAAATATACAGAGAGAAAAAGAGAAATGTTTGAATTGTACTACGGGTGGTGCCTTCCTCACAGGGACCCAGAATCTTCTGCTCCTCTCCGGGTTCAAAGATTCAAGTCCTTCTGAATCCCAAAGTCGGAGCTGGTCAGACCTGCCGCCCATAGCACGAACGTAGTTGTGGTGGTGTTTACTGAAGGCCAGATGATAGGGTGTCTGCCTCTTGGAGGGTGTCAAATAACGAGTTATATGGGTGTAGTTAATTTTGTAACACAGACGGGAAGTTTTGGCATAGCGTGGTACCCGTACATTGCGTTCGAAAGCAGCACCACTTATGATCTCTGTTCGGCCTGACCACGCTGGCAGAAACCGTTTTCGAATACCGTCTGCAGCTTCTGTTCTGAATGACAATTTGTGCCACCGTCTGCACTATAAGGGTGCTCTTAAAAATATTTTGAGATATTTTGTACACAGGAAGTCGTAGTCTATAAGTTTTATTTGCATGAAAATTTTTTTGAACGCAACAGGAACTCAATTAGCCCTAGGGGTTGCCCCCTTTTGCATAGAAAGGCTAGTGAAGCGCATAGCTAACAGAAAATTTTATTTAAAATATTGGAAAATGGCAGTTCCGTGAAAACTGTAGGACCTTATTGTGCAGCTGGAATTTCCTGCAAACTGTGAATCTGTCAAAATGTGTTTGGAAAAGTAGGAGGGTTTGTAACTGGGCTAGTTGGTTCATTGCATGAAGTTGAACAGCGCAGGGACGGGACTAAAAACAGAGGCGACAAACACGGGCGCCCGTGTTTGTCGCCTCGTGTTTGTCGCCTCTGCTCTTTGTCGCCTGTGCTCTTAGTCCCGTCCCTGCGCTGTTCTACTTCATTCATGTATTTGGAATAAATATCATCTATACAACAATGCTTTTTAAAGGACGCTACGATAGACAAACGTCGCGGTGGCGCCTGGCTGCGCTCAGTTCGTAAAAAAATACATGTAAACTAAACCAAAGTTGGGTTTGTTATATATCGAGGAAAACCAGAACAAAAATCAAAGGATTGAAGCCCTTCGGCGATTTTAGCATTCTCACGATGTTAGGGAAGAGGCAAGATTTTTGTTCATAACAAAGCCTATTGGAGCAAATTTATGGTCCGCAATAACCTATAACAAAGACCAAACGTCGAAGAAGCACTCGAACAGATGAATGCATGAAGTCGATAGTCGGCGAATGGAATGCCGAGGCGTTTGATCTGAATCCTTCTTTTTTAGCACAGTCCTTTCCAGAAACATACGATCAATTGCGAACACTTGTTGTATCAGATCACTCAAGGTGGGTGATTAACAAATTACGCCGTTCCGTATCTTACAAGATTTCCCTGCTCCACTTAACGTCAGGTGGTATGAACTGCTCCTGCGCATGAAACACAGGATAAGATAGGCATCCTGTCCAATTTATCGGCAACGAACAAAGCATGCTTCCCGAAAGTGCCTAAATATTTCAACTTAATGCACGAACACTTTCTGCACATAGCGGTAGTTCTATGTGGCAATGAATATCCCCAGCTCTTGCTCGCTCTATTTCCAATCTGTCAATTGAGGGCTACTTCCAAAAAAGTCAACACATCACAACGAAGCACCATTTATCTTGAATAAAAAACTACAGGAGAAATTCAAAACATGTCGTTGCCTCGAACGAATGCGAGGAATGATGCAACCTGCTACACCTAGCAGAGTGGACCATATTTTATGCTGCGCCGAAGGTCATTCAAGGTCGACAAGACCAGTTCCGGTACCACTGACCCTAAAACAAGCAAAGTCGGGTGTTCCGAAAGCGCCACAAAACGCGCTATCACTTGCACTTTTTTACAGCTGGCATGAAAGAATAAACGGCCTGTCACTGAATTTCAGGTTTCGCAATATCATTAATTCTGGGTTGACAAACTAAGCACGAACTTCTAAAAAACAAGAAAGAAGACACGCTAGAGGATCGGTTTGTGAAACTTGAAGCAGGGTTCTTGTAGCGAACACTAGCCGCAGCAAACTTTTTTTTATTTCCTCCGTGCTTGCAAATTTGTCGAATCAGGGGCCAACCATGCACGCGTCAGCCCTCCATGGACGTGTTGCCCTGATGTATTGCCCGCGCAACACATCGGGCAGGTTACCGACCCACAGAGCAGCCATAGGTACTGCGCGTGAGAGCCATTAAACGGCGGGAGATCCGCCACAGACGCACCTCACGCAGCGCTTGATTTCCGTGAGATAGTGTGCGGCAAAAAAAGCTACGGCATAAAGTATAAAGGGCGATGCTTTAACTCCTACAAACGTCCAAGTGCGGAAGAATAACGATGGCGTGAAGGGTTTGAAGAATGTCCGTCTAGTCGGGAAAGCGCTGACTGCGGAAAAACATAACTCGCTCTGTCGCTTCAAACACTGCATACGCAAGACAGCTTACGTGGCATCTAGCTGCTTTTGCTCAGATAAAAATGGGTGGCAGAGCTAACTACGTTTGGCTTAAAATATAAAAAAAGCACGTGTAACAGGACATCGGTGAAGGAAAAAAACTTTTCCCTCTCCAACCTTGTTATGCATACTGGTATTTTCAGTTGGTTACGCCCCTTTGGAGGTCTTCGATGCCTGGGTGTAGCCCGGCAGTATTGCTTTCAATTTTTCTCAATGTCTAATGCATTGTACCAACATAAAGTGCATCTGTCATACGTCCTCTTTGGTCGTGCGGACAATAAATTTTGCTCTCACTCTCTTCCTATTTGGAGGAGGTGTGGCAGACGCCTGAAACCCTAAAGGTCGTTTTTTTTATTTGACGTGGTATTTACACAAAACGTACACTTAAATTTCACAATACCATGTTTAGCCACACCATTTAGCCACACGATGCCACCATGCTTAGCCATAGATGTGTTCAAGGCTTCCTGTGCCCTAAATAATGCTGACGTGCAGTAACCATGCCACCGGCTTCAGTATGTTGGCGAAGTTGTAAGCCTATGATACCCATGATACACCGACACCATGATACACCGACACCATCATGATAGTAGTGTTTTGAACATTTCTTTGGTGACCACGACGAGGGCGTCGTCAGCATCTCGTTCAGGTGCATGAAAACAAGAAAAAATGCGAAGTAAACGACGAGCCGCCATTCGCCATTCTGTTACTGCAGCTTGTAACTCTTCAGCGTTATCGCCACACACCTATGGCGAATAACTCAGAGCAGCAAGCAAACAAGCGGTGATCTTGTTCAAACTGTGCGAACTTTGCGAGACACTCTCAAAACAAGCTCGCCTCATGATCGTGAGTTCTAATTATACAAGAGAAGCCATAAGGGAATGACGCAGTTAGATGAGGGTGGGTCTGAAAGAAGAGAAAAAAATAAAAAAGATATGCGCTCCTGCTTAAATGTGGGGTACACTTTTTATTCACTAGTCAATTAGTTACTTGGTTGTTCAGCAGTTTCTGTGAAGCATACGTACCAGCTCGTACTCCTCAACTCATCTCAATAACGGCATATGAGGTCATGCGGGACCTCTCATTTTAGTTTGCGGCGAGATAAACACGCCACATCTTGCACTCAGCAATTTCTTCCCCGTCAAATACCTCCGCCTTGATTCTGAACGTGCCATTCTGAAAGAAAATAAACATATCTGTTCACTCACACTGCTTTGGGTATTGACATGCAGGAGATGGTTTGCCTCAACTTTCGGGTTTTATAAAACTGTAAGTAGGACAAGTCCACGACGCGATGTAACTAGTTTTTCCCCATTCGGGCTGTAGCTTTCGAAGCCAAAATTTGTTTTTTTACTTGTAGAATTATTGCTAATGGAATATTTAAACGATAACTTATTGCCAGTGGGGTATTTTCTTTGCCTGTTAAGGCCAAAACACTTTAAAAAACATAACTTTATGTAAATGAAGCAATAGGCTTCGCACATAACCAAAAACAACATATTTGGACATTGTGAACCGAAGCAACGACAGAGTATTTTGCGTCAGAGGTTTAAGGAAAACTTAAATAATAAGTAAAATGATGCTTTATTGCGGGATTGGTACCATTGCGCTAACATGTGCTCTTTCTCCCTCGCGAACCTAATGTTAACCCCGATGCGTGCGCCAAGCTCCGACTTTCGAAGCACGTTAAACGTCGTTTCTAGCACGCCCCCTGCACACCGTGCATACTGTGCTTTGCGTTATAACCGTCAGAGTGGTCACGTTTCCTGGCTTTACTAGAGGCGTTGGCTGCCTGTTGCCGCTTCTTTTGTCTTCCGGAATCGGCTTTTCGTCGCCCTCCTTACCGTTCAAGCCTATTGTGCCGCCTACAGAGGCGTTCTTTTGCTGAAAACTTCATTTTAGGACGTGTACAAATAAACAAATCGACGCCATCTCGCCCTGCGGAAGTGGATGTTCAGCGAGGCTGTTGTAAACCCCTAACATGCTGATGGGGGAAGGTATGAAATGTTCCTCGTTGTCCTGGCGGGCTTGTCGCTTGCACTCGGCTTCTCAGGCGGCAAATGCTGGGTCCTGACGCATGCGCTCAGCGTTTTGGGCAAGAACTGCTGGGTCCCACCTAGCCTGACGCATGCGCCACCCTCGAATGACGTCAACCCCCCACCCTTTCGAGAGCAGCTGCAAGCCTAATGTTTACCAGAACCCTCTGGGGAGGAGGAAGGGTGGTTCCATTGTGTACCAGCGCCTTATCATGCATCATGGTGGTTCGATGCTTGTTTTCTGGTTTTTTCTTTACACGAATACCGAACTCTATGCGGCTCGCCTGGTTAGCCTGACGCATGCACTCGGTGTCTTGGGCGAGAACTGCTCGGTCCTGCCTGGATTTTTTTTGTTTACGACACGAAATTTTCCGACCATCGAGAGGCTAACAGCTTCGCTGTAAAACAGTGACAAGGTGCGTCCAATCGATTCGCTTGCGTTGTTCAACTTAGCCCAGGTAGGATGGGTTGCGACATCTGTGCGACGCATCCGCCATGGTTGTTAACAGGAAGATTGACAATGCCAACACTTTATTCAGCTAGCAGTCTGGCTCTGCCTACGCAACACGTTCCCCTTATACTTCACACTCAGCTTGCGAAGGCAGGCATTAAACATCACTTAATCGTGTCTTGTCAATTATTTCGAACATACCGTATTTACTCGAATCTAAGCACTCCCTTTTTTCAAGGTCGCTATGCCCAAAGTGAGGGTGGTACTTAGATTAGAAAAACCAAAATTACCGCTCGCCTCTACCACTTTTTTCGCGGCTGTATCTCGACGAGACGGGCGCAAAGAATAATGTTTTATTAGGCAAACAATAAAAATAAAAATAGGTGCGTACAGTGAACTGATTAATCAGCGCAAACGAAACGGGATGAGAGAGGAGTACACCACACGAGTGCTACTAACAACTGAAGTTTTATTGAAAAGAAGGAAGACATGTGAAGAGTTGAGCCTGCGCACTAACCACAGCCGCGACGTAGACCACGCGGCAAACACACTCTCCCCAAACACAGAAAACTTAAGCTCAAGTACTGCCCACAATGACACGAGCACGAGGGAAATTTCGGAAGCCTTCTTGGTAAAAAATAATTTTTACACGTGCATTAGCTCGCCCTCGGTGTCACTGCTGGATATTAAAGTTGCTTCTGGACAGTGCTTGAGCTTCAGTTTTCTGAGTTCTGGAGAGTGTGTTTGCCGCGTGGTATACCTCATGGCTGTGGTTAGTGCGCAGGCTCAACTCTTCACATGTCTTCCTTCTTTTCAATAAAACTTCAGTTGTTAGTAGCGCTCGTGTGGTGTACTCCTCTCTCATCCCGTTTAGTTTGCGCTGATTAATCAGTATGAATGTACACCAACTAGCCCAGTTTTCGACCTTGATACACTGAACCTACAGCTTACGTCTTATACCGAGTCACTCTTACCACCATACGAGTCCGTTCTGCTGCTTGGGCCGCCGCTCTCAGTACGCCCGCAGGTCGTCTTCCGTTCGGTTGAAGTAGGTTGTAATTAAAAACTCCATAAAATATTTGTCCACAAAGTCAACTAGGGCCTGCTTACGCGCGTCTTAAATCCCCCTTGTAATGTTTTAGAAAATGGGTGCTTAGATGGGCATGCAAACTTCTTCCCGATATTTTTTATCGAAAGTAGGGGGGGGGGGTTGCTTAGAATCGAAAAAATACGTAGTACACATATATGAAGTTTTATTCAGGTTCCTAGGCAAAAGCTAGTTTCCGTTGGAAACTGCCGTACTCTGTCGGCGTCCGTTGGAAACTCTGTCGGCGTCCATACATTTTCACGTGGAATGCAAAAGCCCCCTTTTTAATTATGTCCTAAATCTTGCCTAGCGTCTCTATAAAATTCCCTGGCGGGATTTTTCTCACGCTTGCCATTTCTATGCTGATGATCTTGTGCGGTCTGTACTGTGCAAACATCACAAAGACGATGGACCTCGAAAAAAAATTAAGACATGACGTGCTTTGGCAACTTGGCCAACTTCGCACTCAGTCAGTACCAACAAGCACAATTGGCAGCATTTTTGCGATGTATAGATTCACAATGTGACAGTTCTCGTTGATAACAGAACGAATTGTGGAATTGAGTTAAAGAAATTCATCTTACAATTTCTGTGTTAAAACCTGCATTACACTGGCAGTGATTGTGCAAACTTAACCTTTATTTTAAAAGCGCTAACTCGGTTTTCTCGGAGCCGACCACCGCCTATCCCTTCCACTGATGTACACTTCATGTCTCCACCGCACTGTGCCACAAAAAACACAGGGTATAATATGAAAAGTATCAAATGTTTGCCGCCTGTTTTTAGTATCCCTTGTTAAACTTTGTTTTGCTAAAATTTACGTCCAAAAAGAAACATCGTCATTTGTCGTCCGTTAACTATCATACGGCCACGATGTAGTTTGTCGTATGCCAGCAGCGTGCGTGCGGGAAAATTACTCAGAGCTAAAATCTGAAAAATCCTGTGCCAAGACGTTTATCTCCGCGTATGTTTTTTTTTTCCGGACTTGTGCCTTATGTGGGTACTTACCCCCCGCACGAACCTGGCCGCTGGTATAACACGGGCTGTTATGGAAGAGCTGTACGTTCCAGGAGGTATAGGACACGTGTTGTTCCAGTTCCTACTCAGGAGCTTCTCGATTTTCGTGGTGCCACCACAGGCTTTGTAAGTGCTGAACAATGGTTGAGAAGAAATACACTGAATTTACGCAAGTGTCATTGCGATCAAGCAAAGTGGTGAGGGTATGATACTCAAACGCAAATTAAAACAAAGCACGTTTCTGTATAACACAGTCGTTCAAACTCACAACCAGATAACTTTATAGGCAGCATAATTCACGCACTACTGAAATAGTGCTTACATCTTCCTTTACTAGCATGTTGGCTTTCAGATTCAGCCGGGTAAAGACGGCACTTCAGTCAACACTGCGGCGAACACTCTTTAGTGGACGTAAAGCATTCTTACCAACTTCCGAAGTCATCTACGCAGGGCATCCGGATGTTCTGGGAGTTCCACATTTGAAACCGGAAGGCAGGTATTCCGGCGGTTTCTTCGTCGAGCACTCCAGCGAAGCTGACCGTCATGTCACGGCCTACACCGAGGTCCCTAACAACCAGGTCCTCCAGATTTATGGTCTTCTTAGTGGCTACGAAAAAGAAAATCCAAATGTGCGCCTAAAGCTTATTACGGTGATTTGTTTCGTCTAGCTACTGAACAACTAAAATTTAAACTTGAACTGCCGACGAATCTTCCGAACAAAAGTAGCGCAGTGAAAAAAGCTGGGGCCTTGCTTCAGCAGGCATTTCACTTGCGAGTCAGCTTTTCTGTATATTTCTTGCATTTAACATTAAGTGCATGCTGCTTGCAATATTGGAAAATTATAGGCTGAAAAGTTACACGCAAACACATTGCTGTCTTTTAACATCGGCACCTGCATCTGGCGATACAAAAAACATCCTTTTGTGTGCTAATAATGTTTTCCCTGCTTTTTACTGCCATTATTACGCCTTAAACCGGCAAGCGATATGCGATGGTCATCCCCCAAAACACGACGTTCTGAACTTCGGAACTACTTCAAGCGAAAGTTGACCACGTGCTCTCTGATATACACAATACAAGTGAATTTATGTGACACTAAACACATTGTCATTTCTCCGTAAAACAGCACAAGGAAAAGGAAAGGCTTGCGGTTGGCTTACTTGGGCATTGGGTCAACTCAGGATTCTGGATTTCACTTGAGCAGATTTTGCAATTATGCAGTAGGGCGACCAACACTGCCCAAAACATGGCCGACACGCTCATCTATATGAAGCCACTGACTGCCCAGGATTGCCTTTGAAACCTAAGACTTAACCCGTTTGGATATTAGTCCTGATTTTATTCCTGTAGAGCGAGTTTGGCATCTCACAAGCTACGGCACATCATTCGAGCTGGCTGTCTGTGTGCAGCGTCATAGATCACATGTCGGCGTCTGAAAAATTTAGACAGAGTCAAAGAAAGAGTTGTCAGCTCTTACGTCTTTTCTCTTTTTTTGCAATCATATTTTGAAAACAACTTTGAGGAAAAGATTCTAAAGTTCCAGGTGCACTAGTAATAAATACTTCCATTGAAGAGACAACCATTAATATTTTATTCATAATATTTCAGAGGTTCAGAAGCACAAGTAATATTGATTATGGCGCAGGTGTGACAGGGCTACCCGTAACTCACCTGAGCAGCAGAAAACTCAGAACGCTCGAGAGTTGGGGAAAAAAGCCTCTCTTAAAACAGACGAGATGAATCGACCAACGAGGGCGGGAGGCGTAGCCTCATTAATTCCCTTCCTTCAGGAAAGTCAAGCAGGCAAGCCGAGAAGCGCGCTTATCCTCCAGCACCGATTAAAACAATGACAATTAATGAATGAGTTCGCCACGTTGGCTAGGAAAGCGGCTTCGCAAAGTCGCTTGACGAAGGGTGCCAGACGAACGGCGCATTTTAAAGCAGCTAGCATTACAAGAAACTGCAGATTCCTCCGGCGTCAGCATTTTCAGCTTTGCGTTATCAAAAAATTGAAAAGGCAGAGGCGGCCTTCTTGTTCTACATTTGCATGAATTGACTATAAACACACGTTTGGCTTTATAAGCCGATCTTTGCCTCATTACCCCTCTCTCCAATATTTAGGGCAGGTGACGTCAGACATTTTGCCCGAACTGCACAGTAGAAGGGATAGAATCGTCCGCTTCGTTTTAAAAACAAGAACTATATATAAGCGGACTACAGTCAAACCCGTTTATAGCGAATCGCAATATGCAGCACGATTAGTTCGATGTATCCAATAGTTCGATATAGCCGAACCCGCCTATAACGAACTTATCGTTACAAGTTCGCAATCGAATCCAATCCAATGCCCCTCGCGAGAGATTGTTCGCTATCGGAGAGGAGAGCGGGAGAGTGGCTGCGGACAACAACGGACGCACGCGGACAACAACGGATGCACGCAGGAAGGACAGGGCCGCCGACAAGAGATGCTCTGAGCGTCGCATCTAAAAACTACCATGCGCGGTCTGAGGTGGCCGCACCAACTAAACGCTTTGACGTCGGGAGGAGGTGCACCGTGATTGGACGATGTCCAAGATTAGCATTCAAACAAGTTTCGGTTTTGGTTCTTTAAAAAAACATGCCTTACATCCGACGTTATCCTTGGATGGGCATTCTCGATATATCAATAATCGTCATACCGCATTTCTGCAGCGTTGTCGGCTGTAAAATGCATAAGATGAGCTTCTCAGGACGGCTTGGAATTGTAGCAATCACTAGTCGAGGTCTACGCAGTAGATGAACGCCCTCCGCGTCACCACAGACGCTCAAATGCCATGCGCTTTTCCCCCATATTTGGAGCTTGCCTCACTCGGGCTTGTATCGTAAAAAGCGTGTTCGCAACAGCCCAAGGGTCTGCTGATTCTGGCGTGTGCCCACTGCCTGCAAGCAGTCGGTGCTCATGGCAACAGCACGCCAACAAGAACCCGCTAGCGCGTCAGTGTCAGCCTGCGCGCGTTCTGCGAACTCGTTCGTGGAGCAGTGAATGGTTAACACAGTATAGAAAACATCGCCTAAAAACAAAAAAAAATCAACTTACAAAAATAGGATGCATCCTCGGGGATTCGAACTTCCAACATACAAAATGACGTGCCTAGCGCTCTAGACCACTCGGCCACGGGCCAGCGCTGCCTTCGTTGGTAACCACCACCACCACCACCACTACCACCACCACCATCATCATCATCATCATGATCACCAGCCTGCCTACGCCCACTGCAGGGCAAAGGCCTCTCCAATCAATCTCGAATTACCCGGTCCTACGCTAACTGCGACCAATTTATTCCCGTCAACTTCTTGACCCCATCTGCCCATCTAACTTTCTGTCACCCCCTGCCACGCTTGCCTTCTCTAGGGATCCACTCTAGTTGGTAATATGAGGTATATAATCTATAATCAGTTTACAATTTTATTTAGTTTTACCATTTCAAGCAGCTTATGTGACTATTGTTGTGTAGCGCCCGTGAAGTAAGCGTCCCCCAAATTTCTACAATATCTTACGTCTAGCATTTCTTAGACGGAAAAGCGTTCGCAGGTGCATAGTGGTGCTGCTGACCACTGTGCTTGTTCACCCAGCGCAAAAGAGTGCTTCCTACTCCATAGTTTTACGCTGTACGGTAAAAGTATCAGTTGATTTTATTTCCTCAGTACATATATTGACTTCGCTGACTTCTCCCGCCTTCAAGTGGCCTTAGATTTTCCCAACGTTGGATTTTCCTATCGTACCAGCCAGCGAAGCGTCGCATGTGCAATTGCGCAGCGCTTGGGTAAAGCGACCTGCACTTGGAGCTTGATAGAGTTTACAAACTAACCAACTAAGAAAATGCGCATTCTCCAATTCACAAAAGTGTCGTGGCTCAGTTTCAATTGAGCGAACGAACTGCGACGACCCGTCGACGACCGACGGACTAAATGCTGGGCCGACTGACTCTGTCGGAAGATCGGTGATCCGTGCAGTAGCGCAGTCAAGCCAAGTCATCTCCTCTACAATTTGCGCTTGTAATCAGGCAATGTTTACAAATCACTTCAGTGTCCCTTTAAGGTTGGGCTCCTTGGTCACTAACAACAACAAAATAATCAGATACGTATGTGCTCTCTTCACGCAAACTTGTTTCTACCAAGGTTGGAATGTTTGCGTATTCACTGAAGTACCCTTCTGCCCTTTAAAAAGCAGTGCTCACAAGCGTTCTCTAGCCTTCAACACTCAGGGCCTTAGTGGGTGTTTCCCTGGCAGCGGCGAAAAGCAGGTATGTCCCTCTAGATTAGATTTGAGCTTGTTACCGAAATACGCAAGGTATTAATTGCCCCAGTTTCTCAAGCTGCTGCGTGCCTCGTAGGCAAATGGTTTGTCCGGCCACTTGAAGAGAATTTCAAATAGAAGTAGGGTTATGTGGTCGGTAGGGCTTTAGCACCAACGTCACGGAAGGTGTAAGCATATCTTAGTGTAGTTAGAAGGCCGCACATAACAACGTAGCCCCTCAAAAAAAGGTGGAGTAGGCCTACATTTGAATTCTCTTCCAAGGGTCCATGTTAATCAGCGGCTTAAGTGTACTATTTCTTTAGAGGCGAAGACCCTTAGGAGATGGGGCTGTCAGTGACTTCTGTCGTCGTCATCGTATGTAGTTGCGGAACTAAAACACCGGGACACTCGTTTCCCAACGCATCACGCTTCAACGTAACGCGTAGTAAAGGAACACACCCGGACACAAGTTTTTCGACGCCTTGCGCAAGAACATTTAATCTCCGTGGGCAAAAAGTACCCGCACACTCGTCTTCCAACGCCTCGCGCTACAACACCAAAGTGGGCAAAAACGCCAAGCCACCACGAATACACTTACACCGTGCACGCTTCGCCCCTTCCGAGGATTCACGTTAGCAGAGATGGCCCGGTTTATTTTTTTCTATGCCTACTACAAGATTACATCCCTTGTTGCAAAGGTTGAAGATTTTCCAGAAAGGTGCCTCCATTTTGCTAAACCCGGCATTATGTTATTTATATTTCGAAAATCGTTACCATCAAAATTAGCGGAGAACTTTGCGTCAGGCTTTACTGCTCTTGAGCCACAACCGTCTATTTATTGAGGTGGACAGACGGTGTCATGAAATATAAAGCGATTAATTTGTGCGTCCACTAGATATTTTGTTATTGAAAATTGATTCCGAGCGTCTGCCACCATACTGTAAAACGTAATGCAAGAGCACCCGATGCATCAGATGCTAGCGCATCACTTGAGTAAAAAGGAAGTAACTGCCCGAAAACACCATTAACGCTTTGAAAAAAACAACAAAATCACATAAGTACTGAAGTGGCGTCCATTTGTCTTTTTACCTCACCAACAATTGCCAGGAGGTCATAACTCAACAGGAGCGCAGCATGGGCAGTTGACACGAGCTGTACATGAGCTGTACCGTTAAAGACCTCCAGGTGATCAAAATTAATACGGCGACCTCCACTATTGCGGGCCTCATAGCCAGGTGTCGCCTCAGCCCGTTAAATGACACAATCAAACCAGCTTTATTAAATCCTTTATGGCAGAGATCAGCAACCTTTTCAGGTGGAGGGCCGAGTTGCATGAAGCCGACACCGTGGGGGATCGAAGGCCAGTCTGGAGGTAGGGACGGGAAGCCGAAGTGGCCGTAATATCTGACAATAATTGAAAATATACTGGCTAAGTGTGAACTAGAAGTGATCTTTTTTTGTTCATAGTTAACTAATTTGAGGTCAAAACTTCCATGTCGGCCTTCAGGTAGGAAGTGACAAAAGGAAAGGGGGGGGGGGGGAATCTGACGTCGTTTCGGGGGCCGCAGCATGCTCAATCGCAGGCCGCAGGTTGACCCCTGCGTTATGAAGTTTTCCATACGGTGAACACATGTCACTTGATAAATTGTTGCCGCCAGCGCGAGAACCTGGCTTCCAAGTAATTTCCAGCTTCGCATTAAGAAAGCTGCGATGATTTGGACTGATAAGGCCTCCTTCGATCCGTTTGTGCGTGAGCGTATATCAAACAGCTTACTCGCACATACGACGGCCAGCTGTCTAATGCTCGGTACGTATGTGTGCTAGAGGCCTCTGAAAAATGTGACAGGCTTGAAAAGTAATCAAACAAGGAAATTTCCGAAACAGAACAACCGTCATTTGATCATTACTTATGGCGTCCTACGAAAAAAACATCCTCACAGCGAATCTGCATCTGTCTCGGGTACCCCTTGCGGTATGCGCCAATGGAATCCGCGTCAACAACGAATCGCACGGCCTCGCTCCAGTGCTGGTGTAAAATGCTCGGTACTGGCGAACTGATAAACGTGTCTTGAAAAATTTAGCCTTGACTCCGCCACGCAAGTTACCATACTCCGTATACTCGGCGTTCTCTTCCACGCAAACGGATCGGGGGCTGCCCTTATCGGGGGCAGTCCCTTATCTCACGAGTCTGAAAACAAAATTTTCAACTCCAAATCACGGTCTCCAGGAAAAGGGACGTGCCGGCCGGTACAAACCCTCCTACTCAGCGGATTAGCTTATGCCTCCCCCTGCGTCAACCTCAAGCCAGAAGAACGCTGAAAACTTGAAGCCGTCATCCGGAAGTCGTATCACCCTCGGCCTTCCAGCCTTTGCAACTACACTACTCCAGCTGGGCCATGAAAAAAAGGATGAAAAAAAGGAGAAGAGAAAAGGGAAGGGATTGGGGCGGTTCTCTTGTACGGCCGTACGCATGTGCGAAGGGCACACGTGCTGGGTTGTTCAGTCTGGGGGTGGTATATATGTGTTTCGCTTTCATTAAAACTTTCAGTTGATAGTAAGCGCCTGTGTCGTTCCCTTTCTCGTCCCTGTGAAACATTTTGCGCTTAAGTTTCACTCATGGAAATTGCGAACCAACTAGCTCGTCTCTCCATTTTGCTCCATCATAACACCCTGCTCAAATAATTCTAACCGGTGCAAGTTGACGAACTTACCCTTCTAGCTCCTACCGCAACTGCTTGTTATATTTTGGGTAAACTGGGCCGCACTGCATAAACCGCAAGCGAAGGCCCCCTGCACATCCCCTCAGACATTTGAAACACAGTAACTAGCTGGCATATCCCGATGAATATGCTCCCTGGGGAAAACGACCAGCCCGGGTTCTTTTACTGAAGTAAAAATATTTCAACAAACCTGGCACTAGCCTCACGGACGTTCCGCAATACCCCCATTGATTGGCACATATACTCTGCACTCCTTGGACTGCGCTTAGTTTCGCTGGCCATCCTTCTTCACAGAGTGGAAAGACAATGCATTTTTGATGCAATGAACTTGACAAGCATTGAAGAAAAAAGAACGCTGCTTCTGCAGGCAACAATCTTTGGCACAACTTCTGTGCCTTGCGCCCTGCAGTTGACCTGGGAGGTGCAAACACTGGTTTCAAGTAGAGATGTGAGCGGTTGAGAAAAGCAAACTTAGCATTAGAAAAACCAGTCTTTTCTCGTTCTTTCAACCACAACAGCATAAAAACAAACAAACAGAGCTTTCCCGGGAAAATTCGCTGTGATGCGACCAGTCTGCAGTAAGGGAAGCGCTTTCTTAAATCGATGATTTGGCGTGAAATCGTCCACGTATTTTGAGAGCGGAGGTTCTGCTGGGACGTTTGTGGTGTAGCATGTAGCAATTATATTCTGTTGGGTGTCAACAGAAACATTTATCGGGCACTTAGGTCTCTTAGATGACTTTAGGGCGAAAGCCAACGATTCACGATTTCGTCACTGCTGCATCGTGTAGGCGGTGCCGCCAAGTTCACCTGTCATACGCCACGCATCCGAATATTTCTTGTTCCATCCTGGCACGGTACAGCGTTAGATTGCTTTCACCTTAAGAAATATGTAGAATTTTTACAGATATGAGCGACATCGCCTTTTCTTGTTATCTTTTTGTTTGTTTTTTTTGACAAAAAAAAGAAAGAAACAGTTTTTTTTCCCTCTCCTCAAAATTTCATGAAAACTTGCACCTCTAGTTTCAAGTCGGTCTCGGCTACAGGCCTGTTGTTTTCGGGTGGGTTCTGTTTGATTGTTCTGGATAACGCTAAAAAACGCTGAAGTGACAAGCCAGTTTTTCCAGTCATTCAATAAACGTATTTGAAACGTTATAACCCCGTTGTTGCCGCTAACATTTATTTCTAGTGAATTTCAATCCTTTTTTGCAAGATTTAGGACAACTCCAAGCTGCAGAGGGCGTCTTTTCAAATAAACAAAACAAGGAATGCTGGTCCTTGTGTTTTTATTAATGGAAGTCTCTCGTTGTCTGGTGACGGGAAGAGGCTTTGGCTTGAACGCTTTCATGTCTCCTGCGTCACTTTTCTATAAAAATGTCAAAGGAAACGCATTCATGTCGCCCCTTTTCGCTGATGCCTTCCACCTGTATGTTAAATGTGCCGTTCTGCAAAAAAGTTTAAAAAGACATCAAGGCATTATGGAGCTTAACATAAGTAAACACCAACAACAGAAGTAAAGATTCAAGGCACAAATATAGATCTGAAAATTGAAACTCCTCTACGCGACAGCGTTTGCCGCAGAATGAAATTTCAGAGGGCTCCATTCAACAAATGCACCTGGAAACAATAATGAAAAAAGCGGCAATACAACCGATACTTTAGCATAACTCTGTTTACACATATGAGGACTATGAGTTATCTCTAAAGCCTGCTGCAATACTCACGCCAAAGACGAGCAAAACGGCTGGGATGACCTTAAGGAGGATAGAAGACTGGTAGACTCCATTGGGGATGTTCTTGCAGCTGTTGTTCCAACCGGCACCAATCATGCGTTCGGTGAGTTTTGTGCCCCCACAAGCCTTGTATGTGCTGTTAAAAAACGATAAAACATTTGCCACTATTTGTGGTCCGACCTTCCATGAGAATAGGAGATGAAGGATAGTAAACACTCTCAGACAGGCGTCACGTGAAGCCTTTTTTGTGAAACTAAACTTTTTTTGCTAGTATAGATGTATAACTGCATATATGTATAAATGTAAGGCTTCTGTATCTAGCATAGCTGTATAACTGTATATCTGTATGACTGAGACTTTGGTATGTAGTATTAATGGCGTTTAATGCAATCAGTTGTCCAAGCGAGAGGCGGGGAAGAGCCGTCTCTTCAAAAAACGGTCATGCCAGAGATACCCTGGCTAGACACACACACAGGCACTGATGATGACTGTTGCTGGTCCGCAGCACATACCCACGCGTAGATTGGCGATGGTTCCGCACATACCGTTCCCTGCTCCAATTGTTCATTATAAACTGTATAACTGTATATCTCTATAGCTGTAACACTTTTTGCAGCTAGTATAACGATATAACTGTACATGTGTATGACTGCGAGACTTTTGTATCTAGTTCAGCAACATAGATCATTTGAAAATTGCACGTACAAAACGCAAGCGAACAATCAAGGGCCCGTGTGTGAAATGACAGAATTTGATGCCAAAAAGCTCATAGCGGGAAGAAGCTTCGACACTCTCAATTCACCTGCTGAAACAGTCGTCCCAAATAACGAGAGCAAAAAAAGTTAAGGACAGCAGGCAGGGAACCAGACTATTTCTGCTATAATGACTTTGAATTGCGTTGAATCTGTAGTGAGGCCTTAGCAAGCTCAAAGGAATTACGTATGAATTAACCTGCAATGCTGAATTATTTTTTAGCATAAGCTCACAAAGATGTTAGTTACACATTTACCTGCAAGCATACTGAAAACAAATGGAAAAAATCGCTAAAAACCATCAACACAAAATTAGCAAAGTTAGGTTTCTGCTCCCAAAGAAAGGGTACCCAGGTTCTATACTACCATATTCCACTATGACATTCTCTTGCATACTACCACATTCAATACCAGATCCAATATTCCATTCTGATAAGCTTTCTCCGTGACAGGGGACTGTACATGATAGGACGACAAGGTTTAATGAACAAGTATGTGTAGGCCTTCTAATATGGTATCACGTGCGATTTCAAGGCTGGGTACTCGCCTCCTTTTATTTTGTCCTTCTGTACCTTGCACTATTTAAATACATCACGAAGGAATTCGTCTTCGCCGTTGTGAGGAGCATCATCGAGCTTACTGCAACAGCGCCTCACGCAGATGTGCTCAACTTGCAACTAGTATCCTTGTTTCAGCAGTTCGTTGTACAAAAACTTTCATCCACCTTCAACATGTAATTTTGGGCTGCCTGTACTTGTCTAGCAGTGACTCATCTAAGTCGTTGTTAGTAATAGTTTTTTATTGTAAAAAAATGCATGCGAGATGCACACCTTTTGCAGTAGAGTACTAAGCTAGGACACTTTGTAGAAATTTTATTCTGACTACCATTCCTCTTAACTGCGAGCTGGCACAGTTGGGATTGATTCATCTCGCAAAATAGCACCCACGAACGGGGAAAAGAATAGAAACCTGTACAAGCGCTTCGAACCACTGATATTTTATTCTAGAGAAACAGACTTGTTCATGTACCACAGGGCTGCGGACAACAATGCAAGAAACCTTCGGCCGCGCACACATCAAAGCGTGTTCACTCTCCGCAAGTTTATACGCGTGAGGACGGCCATGATGTATCCTCGTCTGACAATGCTAGGATGGGAGGCTTACACAATCTTCATTGTGACGGGAAATGTGCAAAGCCTGTACAACATCTCTTTATGTTGAACCACAGTGCCTGCGAGAAGACGACAAGAGGACAAGAGGACGCACGAAGCGCTTCGTGTCTCCTCTTGCTGTCGTCCTGTCGTCTTCTTCTCGTGTCGGATTCTTTGGTTGTCGTCTGAGTTTTCAAAAACACTTCGACTATGTCGAAATCAAGCAATCGGATAGACGCCGGCTTCAAAACGCGAGGGACCCAAATTCGACTGCGGCCATGGGAAGCATTCTCTTTTTTTTCATTTCACCCACTGTCTTTCATCATTATTGTCAGAGAAAGTTGGCTTTCCTGCAGGGCGTATTGTTGGCGTACAACGGCATCTGTGAGGACAATAAAGCTTCGCTTTAATAGAGAGTTCTCACTTTCGCGCGCTCATGAATCGTTTCTTTTCATCTTGTACCTACCTCAACTTTTAAAACAGAAGTTACCCTTGAATGATCGTAATATGGGAACTATTTAAGATATTTCATGATTATATTTATTTTCTACCCCCACTCGCTGTTCACCGATCAGGCAACCTGGCAGCGACGTATTTGACGGTTCCTGCAAGATTCTATAACCTTCATCACTATTTGTGTCCAAGTACTGTTGTTTGATATCAGTATGTGACCACAAGCTCGCAGTAATACGCTTTTTCAGGTATATATGCTTATATGTATGCTTATTTTTATGCTTATATATGCTTATTTAATGCTTATATATATATATATACCTATTTTTATATAAGCATATATATAAGCAAAAATATATGCTTATTTTTGTCACAGGAGGCACAATCTGCCATTAAAAACAAAGCACAAATGTCCAATTTTGTTGGTGTAATACCGCGCCAATTTTTTTTTTTCAGTTGCCTTTCACAGTCACGTGCCGTGTTCAAACGCTTACACCTACCATGAGCCGAAGTCGTCAACGCATGGTGTGCGCAGGTTGTTCGAGTTGTGGACGGTGAACTTTACTGCCGGGGAGCGCACCACACCCCCGCCTCCATGGACTTCAACAGTGTAGTTGACCCGCATGTACCGGCCCACTTTCGAATCCTGGATGGTGAAGTCGGTCAGCGTGAAGAGGCGTTCTCCGGCTGAAATGAAGATGGCCCCGAGCTGCTCATTTCTACAAAAGCTGCTACGTGGCAAACCCCGTTTTCGACTAAATATTTTGCCTACACCCATATGCTGGTTAACCTTCGGGAGTATCGCAGGAACTGTGCTGGGTCCATTGCTTTTTATTATGTATACAAATGATATTGTTAATGTTCATTTCTTCAGCAGATGCTATCTGGCAAATAAGTTGTCGACTAAAACTATTGGCTGCATGTCGAGCTACGCATTTCTTCAACACATGCTACCTGAAAAGTCACATTTTAGCGTTAATTTCTTCGACAGATGATATCTGGCAAATCACGTAGTCGACTAAAACTCTTGGCTGCACCCGCATGCGGGTGAACCTCAATGGAAACGCAACCGTAAAATTCGACGCACATCTGCTCTAAGGAATTCCTCGTACTAGCGAACATTAAGACAGGGACACAGCTAAAGAGAAGACGAAACACACGCTAGAACTTCAACTCAGTTTATGCCACATAAACAGGAAAACACCAATAAGTACATGAAAAAGGAATGGGTTATCATAAAAAAACAGAAACGTAATGAAACACTATCCCTCATATCACAGGCCACATTACAGCGCCGGTCCATATCACATGACGGAAATTTAACCGACACGTGCAAACAGCCTTCATCCTTCGCCCGCGCTCAACCACCTTCCCCTCTCCAAAAAATTAATTTCCTTTGCATCTGCTCGCTTCGCTGCAAATGCGTTCAAGACAGTACAGTCTTCTGCAGCCTCTGGCGCGTAACCGCCTCTCCTCTTTTCCCCTCCCGCCTCTTAAGTTCTTGTTGCTGTGATATGTATACTGAGCCTAATCAAACTCATTCGACTCCCATCTGGCCTCGCCCACGGCAAACGCGATGGAGGTTCGCTATTTATTAATTATATGTTCCCGCTGCTGATGATGATGATTAAAGTCCTCCCCTTTGAATCGGGGTGACGGCACGCGCTATCTTGCCTATCTTAGTCATTTAATCTAGCTAAACCTCAACTCGTATTTTTTTTTAATTCTTCCCTGTCGCTACCCCTGACAGGGATGACACTTTATTGACTTTTTCCCTGCCTTTTTCCCCCAATACTCTAGCCGCTGTTTAGTAATACTTACTGATGACCAGTTCAGTTAATACTTTCATCAACTGCGAAGCCTAACATTCCAACGGCAGCCGATTTTTTGGTCAACAATTTACTTTCAACGTGATTTTTCTTATCTATAAACGGAAGTCAACGGCTATTATCTATAAAAGGAAGTCCACGTAAGTCCACGGAAGTCCACGGCTATGGAAATTAGTGAACAGGCTTTAAAGGCCCCTGATCTACAGAGCTTATTCGGAATAGGCTGAACTTATAAGTGTTTTAATAAAATGCCCTTGTGAAACCACCCTTTCATATCAGCCTTCTCTATTGCTCAGAAACAATAGCCTTCCCAGCAATGCAGTTCTCCGTAAGAGTGTTACGGGCTGTAAAGGGGCCTGGAGTACAGCATTTCATGGCCATATTGCTTGGTGTAAGACATTTCATTGGGATACATGTCCCCCTGAAGCCACTTAACACTACGGTATCCATATTTTTATTTGTCGTTCTGTATTGCCCTCGAAGAAATGGCTTCCCAGCAAACGTTTTGTGCGTACCACTGAAGCCGACCTCAAAGGGGCGCGGTATAAAGCTTTTCATATGGACACACGAGCTCTTGTGATCGTATCCAGTGAAGGCCCTTGAGCCTGCCTCCATCGACATCGTACTGCTCATACACAAAAAATTGTTTATCCAGCAATTCATGCGCGTGATAAGTGCAGGCGACTTTAAATAGGCTTAGTGTATAGTAGAATAGATGTAGCGGCGGGGTATCTGCGAAGTTTTCCACCGTAAGGTTCGGTGCCCCGCGCTCAAACTTTATCAATGGTAGTAACGTGCACTCATATAAAAGAAAAACAAAAGTAATGTGAAAGTTATCTTCTCTAAACCTCGTTTTGTACATCTAGAGGGCTGCCAGCGGAGTGCAAATAGCCTCGCTTGCAAAATGTCCAGTTGGGAATCTGGTATACATAGCATCATCATCATCATCCCCTACTTATGCACACTGCAGAAGGAAGGCTTCTCCCACTGACCTCCAATCACTGCTTCCCCTCGCTGCTCCAGTCCATTATTTGCCCCCAAAATTTCTTATTTCGTCCTTCCACCGAATTATTGGCCTTCCCCTTCTTCTGAATCCGCCCCTCGGTATCCACTCTGTGGCCCTGGTGCTCCAGCGGTTGTCATTTCGTCCAGTTCTTTTCGTCCAAGTCAATTTCTCTTTCTTTATTTGAACTATGATATCATCAACTCTAGTTTGTTACCTGATTCAGGAAAGGCATTGTCTAGAGTGCCGTCCGACGGCACTCTAGCTGATCGCTGTAGGCATGACTAGAGTGCCGTCCGATGACATTCGAACATAAAACACTAGGCTAGCACTGCCCGATGTGTCTGTCCTTGTGGTGTAGAGGATCCGTCTTAGCTTCTTGAATCCCAGGTCACTGGTTCGAGGCCGGCTCTTGCCTCGGTTTTTTTTTTTCATCTTTAAATTGAAGTATAATTTTGATGCCTAAGGTTAGTTTTGGTGCTTTAAATTATTTCTTTGTGTGCGTTAGGTTATCTTGTGTTGTGTTTAGGTTAGGCTGCCTAGCTTTACGTTATCTAGAGCGAAGTAGTGCCAGACGCGGCAATTTTGTCACAAAACGCCGGTGGACGTCGATATAGTGGAGTGCTTATAATACCGTCGGACGGCACTCTAGACACGGCCTTCAAGAAAGTCGTTTTCTGTCCCTAAGTGTTATTGCTATCATTATTCGTTTCATGGCAGGCAGAGCTGACCTCAGTATGCTTTGTAGGGGTTTAGTAAGGGGCCGGGTTTCCGCTCCGTACGTCATCACCGGCATGATGCCTTGGTTGTATATTCTCTTTTGAGTGCTTGGTTGCTTACTTTTCCTTATTGGCAGTGTTTGCTGAAAGCGCCCCAGCCCATACCTATCCTGCGACGAACTAATTTATCGTAATTGGGGGCAGCTCTAATAACCTGCTCGAGATAGCTATACATACACTCTTGAGGAAATACAATCAGAAAGCAAGGCCGTGGGACTAAAGAGTAATGTGAATAAATTTAAAGTGATGATGAATAAACATACTCAACGCTCCCTCTTCAGACCGTGTAAAGAAAAGCCAGAAGAGAAACATAGCAGTGCCGGAAGTAACTGGTGCGAAACCCAATGGTGGCGACGTGGGCTCTATTGTCGCCTTAACCGCAGAGTTTGCTCAGTGACTAAGAAATTGTTCTGCTAAGTTCAACGACGCAAGCTCGATCTCAGCCGCGGTGACTTTTTCCCAGGTGGAAGCGAGCAGTGAAAACCGTGTGTCCAGATTCTGACGCACATAAAATATCCCCAGGCGGTCAAAGTTAATTCAGAACCCTCCACTAAGGCCCGACTGATAGCCCAGATGTAGTTTTGGTGCATTAAACCCCCGAGTCAATCAATTTTATATCCACTTACTCATGCATGATGTTACCACTGGCCTTTGAACCACGTCTGTGGCCATGGCGCAAAGCGGCGCCAGAAGCACCGCCACCCAGAGAAGCTTGAAGATCTTGTGGATCCTCCTACAGGAGTGTCGAGCTAGCCGCATCGCAACACTTCGCAAGTCGTCCGTCGACAAGGAAGGTTTAAAATGAGCAATGTCGAGGGCTCGGCACATGCATATATTTGCAGCTGCACTACGGATCGCATTAGGAGTGTCAAGGCCTAGCCGACTGGCGCTGCGATATTTCCTGGTATAAAATATAAGGGAACATGATCAAAGAAAGCACCGGAGGAAGTACATCATGAAGTCCACTTGCAATCTATCAGTGTCATAGGCTTACTTTTATTCCTGTAAACTCATCAGCAGCAATAATGTACACAAGACATTGTTCCGTAAACAGCTGGGGCTAGTGCAGGCCCAATACGCACAAATACACAGCTATACATACAGTGTACGAGTTCATTTATTTGAGCGTTCACTTTATTTTATTGCGAGTGAAGTTAAGTGGGCATTTTTGTACTTAGAAAGTAAGCATATTCACTCATTTCCCGATGCATTGCTTCTAAACAAGTTTCAAAGAACCGGCGCCAGTCTTTGGAATATGTTCTTGAGATATTTGGTATGGCCGGCTCGTGATCCTATTTGGTACGTTGACAAGATTTATGGGAACTTTTCACTGTGCTGCACCAAGCTGAGTACACATCGAGCCGGCGACTGTCGGCTCCATGACGTACGGAAGACGTCTGAAAGAATGGAACGGAATTCTTTCCAGCGTATGGGCGCATCTACGACGTCGATAACGCTCTACATTTCTGCGTGATAACGAAGTCAACCTTTTCCACTTGCGTATTTTGACCCTTGGCAAACCACTTAACATTGGTGTAGAAAGCGCAAGATAGAGTTAGCTGTAATCAGAATATTTTTTTAATTAAACCACCTAATTAAACACAGAAAAAAGCAAAACCTAATTGTTTTAATACTGAGCCGTGGAAACGTAAGTATAATTAAATAAGTCTATTAATAAATATAAGTAACAGCGAGGCTTTTGTCTCTACATTTGCTACTAATCTTTTTTTTTAGAAAATAGCATTGAACTATCATTATCTTTGTCCTGTTGCCTGATAAAAACATTTTTCATTACCTGACAACCGACCAATCCGCAGATCGGATATCTAAACTCATCAAGGGCAACCACTCAGCGCTGTCGTTCCAGGTTGCGCATGCAACAGTACCTCGTGCGGACTATAACTATGCGATTCTCCCACTCGATTGGTTACATTATTTTGTTTTTTGTGTGCACATCATGACATCAACCATGTCCTCTTCCGTGTGTGTCATTTGCGTCCGTTCTATAAGGACGGCGCAAAACCAATTCATGCGTTCCGTTCCTGCCATTTATGGCGCACGTGCAACTGCATTTGGTAGCTAAGAATCAACAGGCCGCCGCTATTCCGCAATTCTCTTGTTCGCTCGAGAGGCACCTCTTTAGGTTTTCCCACAAAACGGTAACAACGGTATCTCGGAATATTGTATAATTTCCAGCCTGCATATTGCAGAGAAAACTGGCAAAATCATAAATATTGCACCATTATAAGAACGATAATTTCCGTTAACGTACGTGCCGTGGTGAACCACCCTAAAATGTTTTAGTTATTCTTTATTGTTCGTGGCTTCGCTGCACTTGTGATAGGCATTCGGTCATATAAAGTGGTTGTAACCCCATGTTTTCATAAAAAAAAATCCCCCCACCTCCCCGAGGGGATCGTGCGGAAATTCGAATGCATTGGGTGCACCGATGAGTGCTCTGCGGCAAGCAGTAACGGAGAGAGGCGTGCGCTCCACTGCATTTATGTAGATTTTCCGAGCGCAGCGAGCGGAGAGAGGGTACGCGGAGAGGAGAGAGAGACCCGCGCAACACGCCCGCCCCGCGCGCGAGCTCTCTCTCCCGCCGAGCTCCGTGATGCGAGCGCCCTCACACGCCCGAGCGCGCTCCTCCTCTCCACTAACTCTCCGCTACTCCGCCCGAGCTCCGCGATGCGAGTGCCCTCACACGCCCGAGCGCGCTCCTCCTCTCCCCTTGCCCTCCGCTACTCCCGCCCGAGCTACTACCTGCTCCGGTTGCTAGGCGCGCCACAGCTGTTGCTAGGGGCGAGGAGGAGCGCGGAGAGATAACACCTGCGGGCGCACACCGACGGAGCACGACAACCCCCGACTAAGAAATGCATTCGCATTTACGACGACGACGACGACGAAGGCAGAACTACGAGGCGCGCGCTGATGTGCGCTCGCGCTGGAGGAATGCAGGCGCACGCCGACGGAGCACGACAACCGCCGACTAAGAAATGCATTCGCATTTAAAAAATTATGCACCCCTCCGTCTAACGACGACGATGGTTGAACGCGAGGTTTTCTCTTGATGAATTATTTGGTTGGCCAATTCCACACTGCGAGCGTGTGCTGCCCTGTACACGCCAGCTGGTGTGGCTGAAATTTTGAGGGTGCAGTGAAAGCAGTAAGGCCTACCAGTAAGCAGTAAGGCCCCGCTGGTCCGGATGAAATTTTGGGGACAGTAAAAGGGGTAAGTGCCCAGCCGGTGCGGCGGAAATTTTAGTGGCAATAAATGTGGTAAAGCAATAGTTCAGCTGGTCGAGGGAAATTTGGGGGCCAGTGAAAGTACTGAGGCTTAGCCCAGCAAGTCCGGCAGAAATAGGAGGGGTGGGCAGTGATAGCCGTAAGGCCAGTAAACCCAGCTGCTCCGGCTGACATTTTAGGGCAGTGATAGCGATAAGGCTATGTCCTGATGGTTTGACAGAAATTTTGGGTGTAGAGAAAGAGATACGGTTTGTGGTAACCGGACAAAAGTGACTGTCGTCAATACCACGGGATGGCTATGTACACACCGCGTACCGGGGTCAAAGAGGAGGCGCGTTACACGAGGTGCTGACAGAACATGGCGGACAGTGCGGTACAAAGCTAGACGTGAACTGGAGCGGGCAAGGACGGGACGTCTGGGACGGGACTCCCATAGCGGTGCGCTTTCCGACGCTTCGGTGCCATTCTAAGGAACTGCGGCTGGGTGGTTATACCCCCGCATCACCGGACCAGCGGTTCCAGCTGAAATTTTGGGCGAAGTGAAAGTGGTGAGGCTATGCCTAGAGGGTATGAAAGCAATTGAAGGGACGGGGACAATTCGTAGGGACAATTGTAGGGACAATTGTAGGGACAATTTCAGCCAGACCCGGGTGGTCCGGCTGACATTTTGGATGGAGACGAATCGGTAAGGCTATGGCCTAGCATGACCGACAGAAATATTGGGTGCAGTGAAAACGGTATCCGTAACTGGTGTCGATCAGATTCCAAATTACGACAGATGACGTCGCAACGACCCTCCAAGCAATGAAGAAAGTCATATCTGCAGGAGACGATGGCATTACGGCTGACATATGTGCCTCGGCAGGTACGTTGTGCTAACAAAGCTTGCAGCCCTATTCTCGCCGTGCTTGAAGTCTCCAAGGGTGCCAAAGGCGTGGGAAAATGCGAATTTAGTTCTCCTACGTAGGAAACGTGATACGAAAGAGCTTAAAAATTACATGACCATCAGCCTGCTCTCCGTAACTTACAAAATATTTACCAAGGTAATCCTCAGGCGCATAACTGCCACTTTGAACTTTTAACAGCCACGAGAACAAGCCGCTTTCAGGAAGAGTTTCTCAACATTAGACCGGGATCACGCCATCAACCAGTCAATCGAAATTGTGTTCAAAGTATAATGCTCCGTTGTGTGTGGCATTCATAGACTACAGAAAAATCATTTGGCTCAGTGCCCACAAAAGCAGTAATAACGGCTTTACGTGAGCAAGAAGCAGATGAGCCTTACATTGCGCTCTTCCAAGACCCAGCTCCATCACAGAACTAGTAAGTTTCCCAGTACACCCTGTCTGTAGAATATGTTCAGAAACCTTCGGTGGAGGGTAAAAGGGGTCAGAATTAATGGGGGATATCTCCGCCACCTAAGGTTTACAGACTACATTGTTCCGTTCAGTCAAAGCAGCCGGGATTTGCAGAACATGCTTTGCCAATTGTACTCATAGCATATGGCCGCACGCTTGAAAATCAACAAAAATAAATCGAAAGTAAGGTTCAATTATCCTGCCAAAGCACGAGACTTTAAAGGTAGGCAGTGAGGTGTCTTAAACAGTAGGTGAGTACGTGTACCTACGGCAAATTTTATCTGCTGATCCAAACCATTAAAAACAATTACTCGCAGAATTAGATTCAGGCGGGTTGCTTTCGGTAAGAATTCAAATTTCATAAACAGTAAGCTTTCTCTGTTCCTCGGAAAGATGGTATTCAACCAGTGTGCTCTTCCAGTAATGGCGTACGTGGCAGAAACTTGGGGTCTCACTGAACAACTTGGAAGAAACTCAGATCGGCCCAACGGGCTAAGGAAAGGAGAATGCTGGGTAACACCCTGAGGAATAGGAACCCAGCCGCGTGAATTGTGGAACAGATTAGGGCCGAAGACATTCTAGTTCAAATAAAACCAAAGAAATGGGCATGGGCGGGTCGCGTCATGCGTGTGAGGGAGAACAGGTGGACCATCCGTTTAACAGACTGGCTTCCAGTAGACCGTAAAAGCAGTAGGGGTCGGCCGAGAACACGATGGAGAGCTGAGCTGCGAAAATTCTGGGGTAAAGCATGGACTCAACTAGCGCTCGATAGGCGTGGTGGGAGATCTTTGGGAGAGGCTTGCGTCCTGCCGTGGACAAAACCATGATGATGATGATGATGATGATGATGATGATGATAGGCTACCATGCCCGGCTGCTTATTTCCAAACGCTTTGCTGCACAGCGCCCCACCTGGCATCTGTCTTCACGCAAGGCAGAACGTTAATTAAAGGCGTTCATAGGCTGCGCTCCGAACCTAAAGTGACCTAAAACATACCAAGTCATCATTCATAACAAAAATAACACGAATAATTTAGCTTGTCCACAACAAAAAATAATTGAGATTAAAAAAAACGATGAAAAAAAAAATTAGAGTAGACCGCAGAGGCTTGAACCCAGGCCGTCAGTGCAAGTACCCAGAATTCTACCTCGAGGCCACAGAGCCGGAACGGCGGGGTCGTTTTAGCAGCAGCTCAGTAGAATAGCACGCGCAGTGACATCACATGTGGGGCGCTGTGCAACGCCCCACACGCTGCCCTGCTAAACTTTTGGGTTCAGAAAGCGATAAGACTATAACCCAGCGCATCCAGCTGAAATGTGGGAGGCCGTGATAGCAATAAGGCTATGCCAAGGTGGTCTGACAAATTTTGGGTGTAGAGAAAGAGGTAAGTCTTGTGGTAAGCGGGCAATACTGCTGTGGTCAATTCCACATGGTTTGCATGCCTACCACTGTCTTGAAGACACGTTGTGCCAATGAAAGTACCCAGGGCATAGCGCCATTACGTACGGCACTTGGTTGTGGCCGGTAAAGCAGCAAAGGTATTGTGGAAGTTTAAAGGCGCACAAGGAATGACGGATAGACAGAAAGGACACAAATAAGCGCTTGCTTGCAACTTCGGCTTTATTGAAGCACCAAATGTACACAGGAAAACAAACCATACATTGAATTAACAGCGCCGATTACGGCGCGCTCTCATTTAAAACTCATGTAAACCGATATAAACGGCATCTTACCCCTTGCCAAGCCGAGCTACTTTGATATAAGTGTCATTCTAATATATATTGAACCAGTGGCATTTCTACGTACCGTGTATAGCTCCTTCCACCAGCCTCGTGACTGGTGCCCCCTTTTGAGTGCGTTGTGTGAATGCTCGAGTTTGAATGTATGGCATTTGTATCTTACCTTCGTTTGTCTTCTTTATCACATACTATATTTATGCATATGACATCAAGAAGTTTGCGGGGATACATTGGTCGTATAGTTAGCACAGGGCCGCGATAATTAGAGGTCTAGGGGAGATGCCTTTGCCCTGCAGTGGGCGTAGACAGGCTGATGGTGATGAAATTTATGTCTGCAGGTTCCCTCCATAAGGCTGCATCACAAGGCCTCCTGGGCCTAGAACTAGAATGGCATATTCTAACCCAAAGGAGCCCGCAATTGCATCATTTTTGCCAAGCCTGTGATTTTTAGTGTCCGTAAAGTTTCCATCCCTATACATATCCAACGAACAATTACACAGGTTGTCCGCCTTCAGCTACCTTTCCACATCAAATCCAGCAATATGTCGAACATCAAATTCAGCGATCAAATGGCGCAGCTTGGAGTACTCGTGAAAGGCTGGCAAAACATGGGGTCGACCTAGATTCTTTCCACACTGACATCGGATCCCAGGATAGAGGGAGCAGCCGCAACCCAGCAGTGCAAATCCGTTTTGGGACGGCGACGCAAAAGTAACTGTTTTAGAAGCACTCAGCCGTCAATGAAGACTGCACTCTGCTCTTGCACACTATTGAATGCTAAGGGCTCTGTTTCATCCAGAGACGGTGCTACCGGTGCCTTTGTGGCTTCCACCAATGAAACCAACTCCTTTCGTCAAGAGGGGGCACATGTTAAAACATCACCTATCTGTATGCGACCAAAAAGTATAATTTTGAAATATCCGCCAGCCGCTCGATTCCCACCCACTCTAGAGCAGCCACATAGAGTATAGACCACCACCCGTTAATCGTATTGCCAGCTGCCCCTTCTCTACGGCACACACAAAAAACCTGGCCCGTATTCGCTGGACGTCAAGTGACGTTTTATTGATTTACTGGGTGCAGGGCCGTATGGGAAAATTTGGACTGTGGCCCCATTCAAATTTATTAACAGAAACATCGAAACTAAAACACCGAAGCTTTTCTAGAAGCGATGCTCCGACTTTAATAAAACACTTCGAAACAAGGCAGTAGAAACAAACGCAAGAGAAGAAAAACAAACAAATCATTGTTAAGCCGCTCAGTCTTCCGCTCTGTTATGTTTAATTTACTACACTACGAAACTACGAGGACCGAAAGGTACAAGAACCCGGAGGAAAATAGACACAGAAAGCGATGACTTCCCGATCCAGTCAAAGTGACAAACACAAACTGGCGAATCGCTCAGCTGTTCCGTTTCCCTTGCACTGAAAGACTTCTCTAAATTCAGACATGGTCAGAAGCGGCCAAGTGCAGCGCTCCTGCGGCGAGAGCTGCACGCCTCTCTCCGACCCGCAGGACAGTAGGCAGAAACGCTTGAAGAAGATGCGCTGTGCCCTGGTCCAGCCGGTGCCACTCCTGCTGGCCGTTTTAGAGCCGTTCAAGAAGGCATTGCGGAGCATGTCCAAACCCATCCTGGCAGCACGCATCCACACGAACTGGCTTCTGAAGTGCTCGTTCGTTCGTATCCGCAGGTGGTCCTCGGAGATTGAGCTCGGGTCGACGGCGTGCACAAAGCATTGCAGTTTCAAACCGTAGTCAAGGCGCTTCACGGGTGACCAGAAGCTGCCCGGTGACGTCACATTCAACCTGCGTTCGATTCAGTGCGCGAAGTAGACCACAGTAAAATACCTCTCCTCTACGTAATCTTAACTTTCAAATCTTAACTTTTCTCTACCCCTCATATCCTCATCCCTTATATTTCCATCCTAAGACTGGATTCAGTGCAAGTAAACTGCACGCCCGGTCGAAAATGACGGCAAGAAACATTTCTGTAGTTTGTTGTACTTTCGTGTGTTGTTCTATCGTCCTGTCGTATTCTCGTCTTGTCCTGATTCCAATGTTCTGTCGTGTGTCGTATTCCTGTCCTGGTTGATGTTCGGCCGTGCAGAATCCCTCTATTGTCCTGATACTGATGTTCCATCAGTAGTTGCACATGGTTTCGATGTTACTACCCATTGCGAAGAGTAGCGTAAATGGCGGTGCTGTTGTGACTACAGGAATGCTTGTCGTTGAGACAATTGACTTTGTCGTTATTTGTCGTTGAGAAAATTGACTTTGTCGTTATGACAGAAATGTGTGTCGTAATGACAGTTGGGTTTGTTGTAACAACATGACTTCTGTTGTCACAACAAAGCCTTTTGTCGCCCGACAGGAGTTCTTGTTGGGTTCTTGCGGTATTGCTGTTGGGATTCTAGACTGGGAGACGACTTTAATAATATCCCAAGTTCATTTTCTTCCTTCTTCTTTACTAATAGTACTGACTAATTGTACTGGTACGAGTTGACAAAAAGAGATCAGTTCTAGGTGGACTGCACAAAGGTGCTTCTAATTGCAGCATTAGACTACGAGCTGTTAATGATGATTGAATAGGTGGTGTTCATTGATGAGTTTAGCTGTCAATTTCTTCGCATGGCAACCTTAGAAACGGCCATGGACATGGCCGCTGCGCCACGGACATGGCGCGGCTTGTGCCACTGCGCCCACACGTCTAAGAAAAAAAACCGGTGTGCGTCGTCTGCTCCGTTTCAACCCGATTCTTAACGATGGTATCAATAGAGATGTTATTAATCGCACTCACATGAGACTCGAGGCACTACTTCGCGTTCGGTGGGGTAGCGTTTGGAACGTCCAACACAAATCATGCGCTTAGCACGGACAAGTACCGCCATCCCGTGAAGCCCGACGTAACGAGTGACGGCGCACTCACATCGTTGCCTGCCTGCGTGCCTCGCAAGTGAATACAAGCTATAGAGACATCGCTTGAAACTCATCTAAAGTCATCTAAAGAATTTCTCCAGTGGTTGACTCACAGTCCATTTTATCAGAAGTTAATTAAGCCAAACCATAGCCCTGTACGCTCACCACTCGCCCATTCTGGCAACAAAACTGAACCACCTCTCTCATCAAGTCAACGTCAAAGTCCGTACCTCGTAGGGCGCTTCATTCCAGCTTACTACGCCAAGCTCCACAGAAACGGTTCTAGGGACGTTGTAAGGTTGACGTCTGGGCTAGTTGGTTCCGCATGTTTAAATTACAGCACAATAAAAACCCACACAAGGACAAGTAAGGGACATACGCAGCGCTGCATATGTCCCTTACTGGTCCTTGCGGGTGTTTTTATTGCGCTTTAATTTTAACCAGGGACGTTGCGTTGTGTCCGGCGTCACGTACCGCGAGTAGGGGTCGATTGTCTCGGAGAGAGCCTTGGCCAAGGCAACTCCCACGGTGGCGTAGTTGGCTTCGGGTGCCGCAGACCCCGCGTACATGAGCGGCTTTGCAAGGTACGCTGCCGGTAAGACCAGTGCACCCTGGGTCTCCGCGTACACGGGCCATGGGTCGGCCCACCTGCGCGCCAGCTCCGCCTCGGCCGCATCCGGTGGCCTCACCAGCATCGTCTCCCGTTGCGTCACGATGCGGAGCGCAATGTAACTCCCGGGAAATGTTTTGCCCGCAGGAGTGTCCCATGGCGCCCCGCGAATCAGGTACGTCAGGTTGTGATCTGTGGGCAAATGCGCGTGACATGACAAACAAGCCATTTCCCAAAACCAAATGCCCTTGGCGCGACGGCGCTCACAAGTTTTAAACTTTCCCAAAGAAGGCTATTAAGAGCCTTTGTAGTTTTTTGCCCTTAAGAACAAAATAAGGTGTCTCCTAACGCAACTGGTCTTCCTACCTCTCAGTGAAAAATGAGTACGTTTTCTTTTAAATTCTGCAAGAACCTTCACTTGTGTCCAGCCGCTCGTACGGATGAATATCTAAGATACACTGAGAACACGCACTGAAAATGTTTTATGCCAAATTGCAACAACCTAACACGTTTGAGCATGAATCCCTTCTGATTGTTCTAAGTAGTTACCAGCATAGAAAAACTATCCGTACACTAGCAGCGAGTGTGCTTTTACGCGTACTTTTTCTTCTTTCTATACACTTGTGATTGGCACCTGCACCTCAGGTAAAAGAATTCATGGATATTAACCCCGCCGAAGGATTTGGTGGCAATGAACATTTTGGCGGCATGTGATGGTACATAACACACAGGCCTCCTCTATGCCCTCCTCACTGATTTGATGAGTGGATGACACCCCAGTGCCACACTATCAGTCATCAAATATTCTTCAGTAAGTGCGGAGCAAGTAACGGGAGTTTGACGTTGGCGAACCTTGAAGCCCCAAGTAAGCACGAAAATGTGAACTAAGTACCCACCATGTTCTACACCAATGATCGCACAGAAATGATGCCAATATACCTGTAGGCCGTACGTGGACGTCTTTGGGAGGTAGGTACGAGTGGAATGAAGCGAGGCTGAGCTTCTGTTCTGCCAAGGCAGCCGTAGCGCTGTCTAACCAGTTGGGAATGGCATTGTCGCGGGCTTCTTCAAACATTTCGCGTGCCTCCGGATTTCTGGAAAACTCGAGGAAGCTAAGTTTGCGCACGAAAAGGTGCCAGTGCAGCTCCAGTGCCCGATTTACGGCATCCAGGCAGAGGTAGTCTCCATTCCGCGTCTCAGGTGGCAGGTATCGCCTGGCGAAGTCGAAACGCAATGCCTGGGAAGAGAGTTTTCACACAGGAAACGGTGCGTGCATTACGTGTTAATTTTCATGTGACTCACATTTTGTACACGTACAGAGACTTTAACCGCGTCTTGCCTGTGGATTCCAAGCACAGACGTAGCGCCGTTCAGGAAAGCCAGCCTTATCACGCGCGAATGAGTGAATAAGACGACGCTATGATTTGTGTTATGTAAAATGTCACAGGGTTTCATGCTTTCCCACTAAGCTAGCTGGTTTCGTTGCGGTTGCATATAAAAAACCCGGTAGCAGAGGGTCTGCAGGGTACATTATTCGTTTGGCGTACTCCTAACAATGTCTTCGTGGTGCCCTAAAAGCAAAGTGATCCAAGAATTAAAACCGCAATTCTGAAGTTGACAACCAAAGAAGAACTAATAAATTCTCGTTCAGCCAAAAATTATAGCCAGGATTTTAAAGACGATAGTCCTTCTTGGGCTACTTAAACCCAGAAATTTTGGTCTGTCGGTATGTCTGTCCGTCTGTCTGTCTGTGACCCGATTCAGCCACCCGGCCAAAGCAAAACAATGCCTGCGCAATAGTCTTATATAGTCACAGCTAAATCTACCCCTCTATGTTCGGTGGAATGTTCATACTTGTCAACATTGTTGAAGAAGAACAAGATATTACGCAAATATGAGACAACAAATCAACACAGAAGTGATATTTGCAGTGTTCCTTTATAAAAAAATCAAACATGCTTGAATTTGCGAAATTAAATACTTCATTAACTGCAGAAAAAGAATTCAGTCCGCCGTCGCCTGCTGTCGCCCGCGCCACTATAGCTTCTGGGGCCATTTTAAGAAATCAACCGGCAACAGTTACGCAAGGTTCCACTAGGTAGGTTCCACGTTCTGCTTGCAACGCACGTGGAGTAGGGAAACGCGGTTCTATAAACGCTGAAGTAGGGCGCCTCGATTAACGCGCGTCTTCGCCGTACGGCAGCGTTCGCATCGAGTCACCCGTTTTGGAGCAGTGGAACGCGGGAAATTTAAAATGATTTAAGCAAACCTTTGGCGTCTTTACCTTGGGAAAAGCGCGACGCAAGAGGAACAACATAAGAGGTGAGCGGGAAAGCGAAGGGAGGCATTTACTTCGCAAAAGCCGATAAAGACTACCGTCTTTTGACGGCATTTGCAACGAAAGGAGCAGATACGCGGCCAATTTTATTACGTATATTTTGCCTAAAATGTACTTGCACGAAACAACGGGAAAATGTATGGCGAGCGCCAGCGGTTAACGAGTTTCGAACGCTTATGACTATATAAACCGCTTGGCTTCGGGCTACGCCGCGACGACAGCCGCTACGACGGAACGGGCCGTGGATTGCAAACGTCTTTTTGAATGCAGGAGACTGGAAATGGGTGCATTTGATTCAGCCGTCAGGTACCCCTATCTTCCAGCCCTTTATAATTAGCTTCTTAAGAGCCTGTGCATGCATACCTGGACCAAGTCCCCTGTAGTTTCTGGCTCCCAAAGAAAAGTTGGACACCTCACTAGCCCCGGTTCCCGACCTTCCGCAAAGTAACGTTATTGGAACCACACGTCAGCTTTTTCTTCTATCATAAATTATTATAAATGTAATGCAATTGGCTGCGTATCTGCTCCTTTCGTTGCAAATGTCGTCAAAGACGATAGTCTTTGTAGACATTTGCCAAGGAAATGCCCCCCTTTGTTTTCCCGCTCACCTCTCATGCTGTTCCTGTACCGTCGCACTCATCCCAAGGTCAACACACTAAAGGTTTGAGCAAGGCGATTTGAAGTTACCGCGTTCCACTGCTACAGGCCAGGTTCCTCGATGCCAGCGCTGCAGTACGGCGGAGACGGGCGTGAATGGAGGCGGCCGACTACAAGGTTTATAGAACCGCGTGGCCGTGCTCCACGTGCGTTCCAAGCAGAACGTGGAACCTAGCTAGTGGATGGAACCTTTCGTTGCTGTTGCCGCGTGATTTATCATAAGCCGCTAGGAGGCGGCGGTTTTCTGCAGTACATGTAGAATATCCTTTGCTATCAAAAAACCAGTCATCCAGAATTTTTTTAATAAAGGAACACTGTACATATCCCTTCAGTACTAATTTCCTGTCTTATATTTGTATTATGTCTGGTGCTTGTTCAACAAAGTTGACAAGTATAAACATATAAACCGGGCTTAGACGTTTACATTCGGCTGTGAGTACATAAGACTATTGCGCAGTAAGCATTTTACTTTGGCCGGGGGTGGCTGAATCGAGTTACAGACAGACAGACGGACAGACAGAGAGACAGACCAAAATTTCTGGGTTTAAGTAGCCCAAGAAAGACAACCGTCTTTAAAAAAGAAAAAAAGAAAAATATGGCGCGTTCGAAATGACGCAAAACAGCTCCAGCATACGAAATTAAAGCAAGCACAAAGAGAACAGACTCCCGCTGGCGCTGTTTAGAGGATAACTGCACTGCAGCCCATTATGGCGAATCACTGCTCTGCACTGCCGACAGCTTTCACACTGAGTGGAACGACTTTAATTTTTTTCTTCCTCTTATTTTATTCTGCCAGTTCCGCAGCTAGCGCTGTATAATTGACGATATGACACGATGCCGCAACGCCGCATGTGGAATGTGTGGGTCAAGTACGCACAATTTTCCGAATGACGGGTGCATATTGCGGTTCCTAGACTTAACAGTATGAAGTCGATGTCTTATCATGCGTTCATAAGCGGTGGTCTCCGTCGGGATTGAAATCATAGCTAGGGTCATGAAACTAGTTTCAATCCTCATTGTGCAGAACATCTCATACTACAGCTCCATTTTGGCTGCTAGGCGTACCTGAGAAAGAAGAATCATCGCCAGGTACCAGCCGGCAGTCTCCGCAGGCTCGCCGTCAAGGTAGTTGAAGACGTCGCGGGTCCTGCTGTAGTCTTCGAAGAGTACGTGGACAACGTCAGCTTCAGGCAGACCGCTCGCACCGAAGATGTGGTACGCCTCGCTCCAGACACCCTCTGGGAACGCCTTGTCCGACTTGAGGGACTCAGCCTCCAGCCACCTCACATCCGGTTCCCCGCTGTTCATTGCCGCGAGCGTACTGTCGGTGTCCATAACGTCGCGAGCGAAGTACTTCGCTGCAGAGCCTACCGTGTTATTCGTCAAATACCTCACGTGTGCGACTACGCTATCGACGTACGACTCAATGTCATCTGCTGCGGCTCCTTCCTGGAGATGCTCGCGTAGGGTGGCTGTCTTGTACAAGTGAAAATAGGTGCCCGATTCTAACGGACGCCCCGTTCTTCTTGTAATTCCCACGACTGCGTGCAGACCCGTCTCGAACGAGACTTGCAGTGCGATGATAATCGCGTGCCTCGAAGAACTAGCGGAAACAAGACTTGTCACGTTCACAACGGACAGCACGGAAGCGAGGTCGTTCTGTAAGTCGAATGTAGTTGACTCCATGTAAGTGACGCAGTCGTCGAAAAGTCGCTGTCCCACTTGGAAGCCTGCGAAGTGATGACTCGGGTTGAGGCTTGTCATAATTTACCCGACTTTGGCTGAATTGTACGCTGAGAGAACCCCCCATAAGTAATAAAAGTGCAACTGTTATTTTAGGGCGAACTAAAACACCATACTTTCTGACGAAAAACAGAACTTCGGGAAACAAATTCTTCGTCTGTTCAAGCATTCTCTAGCATTAAATGTTCCCCCTCGTCGTGACTTTCGCAGTTACTCAAGAAGGTGCAGTGCCGTACTACCGAACGGTGATGCCGGCATGACACAAGTATTTATATGCATGCGGAAAACACAACGTACACACGTTTTTCCAAAATGATGGACTTGTTTCTTAACTTTCACTCTGTTCGGGGCTGTGCGCAAAGTGTACGGAGCGTGCGGTTTGTTAATGTGGGGTCAGTACTAGGAATAGTAATTTGCAAAGAAAGTTATTGTCGATGTTTAGGTCCCATTTATTTTAGTAAACGAGATAGAGAGAACGATCTTCAAGGAAGCTGGCGAGCTGAGTTGCCTGGCTTGCCGCCCCAGATGAATGCACTGACGAAGATGGTTATAATGATGATGTGCCCCGCATGAAGCTTTCGATGCTTTCGATATATTATGCTTTCGAAATATGCTATACGCTTTTTACGACCCTGCCAATCGCCCAAGCCATTACTGAATCAAAATCAGCCTTACCTCAACGTCATTACCGATTCACAGCAAGCCTGCCCCCTTAACGAGGCTTGCCTTTCCCATGCTTTTGGAGAAAAGTTTCGCTTGGTATGCTCACAGAGGCGGACACAAGAATAACTCCTACACTTTACAGAGATAAAGGCAAACGTGTAGGTCTTCTCGTGAAAGTGTAGGTTTTTTGTCCATATCTGTGAGCATAGCAAGCACAACTTCCCTTCAAAAGCATGTTACGCCAACTAGCCCGACATCAAGCCTTGCTGACCTTCCCCATGCTAGGCTGTCGGTCTCCGGACATTAAAGTCACCAATGTCAGGATGACTAGCCACGCCGGCCTGATTGGGAATTAAACGGGTCATGCCACAGCCCACGATATTCACTACCGGTAGCCCCCAAATATAAGAACCGACAGTGGGCGATACCTTCCCACCCACTCCCCATCTCATTACCCAACCCTCAGCAGTGAGAGGCAAAGGTAACCAGCTCAGCAACCGAGCGACAGCAACCCCTGGCGCCATGAGCTCTGAAAGCAGTTCGGACTCGCGTCCTCCTGGACGTAGGAGGCTGAGCGCATCCTCTTGTGCTCAATAAGAGTTTTTTCCTCCTCCTCCAGATATTCAAATTTGTGAACGCAAGGACATTAGGGTTCACCAGAGCTCTTAAGACTACTGTTTCCTTCTGCGTTGCAACAATCTTGATAAAAATACCATAGAAAATCCACAGCAAACATTTCATCTGCGGAGTTCCTTGCAACATCTAAGTGGGCTGAAACATAACAGTTAGATTCTTTGTCGGGAAACACAAGACTCCTTCCATATAGTGGAACTCGTTTTCCTCTTAAGGAGACCCATTATATTGTGACGGCTTAGGGATATTGTCCTTCTCAAATATGACTGCACTCCTGTAGTAGTCGATAATTTCAAGCAGCTGGAAAGAAAACTATCCACACCTTGCGCCATGTCGTCGAAATCTGACGGGTTGGCCCGATGCACCGCTCGTTTCAGGGAGTCGAAGAACCTCCGGAAGGCGTCCTGGACGAAACCACCTCCACCGTGCAGGCTGTTCCACCTGCCGCACACGTGGCCATAGAAGTCGACGCACGGGTCCACGGCATCGTCAGTGAGGGCGTCCAGGTAACGGACTTCGCTGAGGCAGTCGGCCGAACGGCACTCCTTGAGGAAGTTGTAGGACGACTTATTCGTGAGTGCCAGCACCAGGATGACCGAAAATGTGCCCAATATGAAGGTAGTGCTTATACAGCCGGTCACGTTGATGACTTTGCGCTGAAACGGTGTCATATCCGCGCCCTTTACCTCGGCAGGCAGTTTCTTGATCGAATCTGAAAGTGCAAAAAAAGTTTGAAAATCCGAATCTGATATTGAGCAATAAAGCGGCCTATTAAGGTCGTCTATGCCCAAGTACGGGATCACATGACAGTGTGGGTGATATTTTCCAAATTTAGGGAAAACATGAGGCCTTCAATGAGATATTCTTCGCGTATTTTCATAACAGATACTCCCTCAATATTGATGAGTCTTACCTTCTTTCGAGCTGCGTCGCTGGTCTCCTTCCAGTATCTTCATATCCTTCGGCTTTAACGGTAGAAAATGCGTTTCCTCTTGAGTTTTCGCCTGACGTTCTATAAACCAAAAAACATTGATACGATCTGTAACCATCTAGCTCTTCATTGAGCCCCTCCAACTGGCGAAGACTTGGACACACTACGGGGGATAAGTCGCGTTTTCAATGCCTCACAACACTGTTAGCTATTGATCCGAGCCATTCCACACACTTCCAAAGATGTTGCTCCATCTTCTTCGCAATATTTCTAACGCTGCAAACATTGCATAATCAGATTTGTAAAAAGGAATACAAAGCCGACTTATGTACTCAAAATTGCCACCTTTAAGGTGGGCGTGTGTCTGAGTGTGGGAGAAAACGCTAGTATGAAACGTGCCTGCCCTGCATGTCAGATTGTATGTGGGGGCGTTCAACGCTGCCTAAAATTGCCTAAAAAGGATTAGGGCAAAAAAGTGATGGTTCCGGAGGCAGACATTGTGGGGAAGTACTGCCACCACGCACATGGGAGATGTACGTCCACAGTGCGAAAATTTAAAGGGTGTTAAGGGGTGCAGCAGACCGCACCTGCTGCCATGTACGAACGCTGGAAGTCAGATCACTGCTCACGAGGATGGCTTGGTGGGCTGGTTGGGGATACATATTAACAGAGATGCATAATAACATGAAACGTCGTAGAAAAGACTGTTGTTTCGGGACATTTGGCTTCGTACTCTAGTAAATGTGCTTGCGTCCCGTTGTTCGGTGAGTGCGAATTCATCACCAGAGAGAAGGATAAGCACGCACGCGAGGTTGTCGAAGCGCTTGAAATTGAGCGGCTTAAGGAAAACTGTACACGCATGCCTTCTGTTGCGCTCTCACAAAAAAGAAAACGATTATCTTGTGCAACGTTTGTAACATGCTGTAGTGTTGACGTCAGGTTGTGTTGGCCATACTATTGGATGTGCGGGGTTTTATATGTCCTTCTTTTCTGAATAAAAAATCAGTTCTAGCTCAGCGCTTTGTCCTGTCGTTTCTTCCTTTCGTGTCCTCGTCTGCGTTCGCTGGCAACCCTGTTAACAAATCACGGCCTTCGGATAATTTGGCAAGACACAAGAGTCCTAACAACATTAAAATTGGTAGAAAAATCGAACACCCCATTCGTTTATGTACAGGCTTCAAAGTAAACATGAAACTCTTTAACGTTCGACTTCAGAAAAAGGGGGAGAGTGTAGCTGCCATTTTATCTACACCTTTGCGGAGGCCAATGAGCACGGTGCGCAACGGGCAAAATATATGACTCGTATCAAATGCATCCCATGAACTGAGAAAATGCCTAAGGAACCTACAAAACGTACAGATGGTCTGGTAGAAAATTGAAGGGTCATGTTGGACTAAAGATATGCCACACCTACTACCACTGTATGACGTACATTGAAGTAAATCGGACCACCGATGAATATTTAATGGCTACTAAGAATTTTTGTACTCGTTAGCTAGCCTCCTTAAGCACACCACATTACCACCTCTATCAACCAAATATATGTACTTGCATGTACGTGGAGTCTGGTGCAAACGTGCCTTGGCGAGGCTTTTGGCTCTGAGAATGCTTTGCCGGAGTGCAGTTTCCAATGTGTCAACAAGAGTCTTTTCTATCACGGAAAGTGTGTCAGACTACATATTTCGGTCATATAAGCCCAATTTTTTTCTGCCTTCACGAAACCTGGGTACGTGGTTAAGCACGTGCGGTCGTCACTAGCTCCCTTCTCTTCAGGTAAGTAAAAAGCCGCTACAACTAAATAGCACTGACGAACACGAACACGCTATATCACTAAGTGGGGTTCATCGCTCGCTGCTTGCGACAAAACAAAATCCGTGCTCTAGTACTTACGGGATGCAAACACTTCAACTCAACTTTTTTTCATTTGTTACATACCCGCCATACCATTTCCTTGCTGTTTTTGGATGTTAAAAAGCTTACCTGTCGGTGGGGCAAGCTTGGCTTGACTTGCCACAGGTCCATCCTTTGAGTCCACGCCAGTACCCGTTGTTCGTTGCCGCTCGCTTTCCCAGATGGCTTTAACAAAACAAGAGACCTGTGTTTCCAACTAATGTTTCCCGCGAAAGAGAACTCAAAAGCATAGAAGTAAATGGGTAGACATCTACTTTAATGCACCATAAGCACTTTGAACTCGAAAGTGAAACCCGTATTCACCTTTTAACCCCAGGACTATGACCGCTTACACGTACCAATTGAGACCACGAGTATCTTTAACGTTCCGTGGCGTCTTGTTTTATTGCGCTAATGTAGCAATTCTTATCCCCAACAAGAAAGACGTAGCACCGCTTTGTTGACGAATTTTTCGACGTGTCACAAATGACTTGAGACTGGAGACTCCTGACGATAATTCCTAAGAAATGATAGAAATTAGCGGTAACATAATTAGCACCCCACAGTTTCTAAAAAACTGGTCAGTGTGAGCTTGTTTTGTGCCTACCAGGCTTGGTGATGTCCCGTGTGAGAATAACCAATTACTAAGGTAGGATTTTTGGACAAAGGGCCAGTGTTACATACCTACTTTTTTAATCATGCACCCAACCAAGAAAGCAATACCTATGCATTGTTTTTCTCACAAAACACTATAAATTAGGACATTTGGGCAGCTTCAGAATGCATCCCTCTTGAATCATGATAGTGGCCTGCCTTCCGTTATGTAATTTTTTATGTGTGCGCATAAACGTCACAAAGGCCCTTAAATTTTAGAAATACAGCGAAAATACGATGCTTACTGCTACTTTCGGACAACTTGGTTTCTTTGCTTTCATCTGCAGTAGTCGGAGGTGCTTTGATACCAGCAGTTCCTTCGGCATCCTCATAAGAGCTGTTTGTAGCCTCTGAAAGAACGAGAAAAGCGGGCTTTGGATACCGAATACTCTGCCATTTTCCTCTTCAGAAACGTAACCCTCAAGTTGCGCCACCGCACTCAAGAGCCGCGTCAATGTAAAAGATAGTATAAAGTTCAATCGTACGTATAAAGATAGTATAGAGTAAAATCGTACGTATACTTCAAGTTGCGCCCCCGAGCTCAACAGCAGCGTCAGTGTAAAGAATAAGAAGGAATAAGTTTGCGCAAAAGACGAGGAAGAAGAGAGAAAAGGTCAAGACGAACGCTACTTTAAACTTTATTTTGCTTGAACTGAAAACACACATATAAACCTCCCACCGGGGTTACCCTCTTTCCTATCAGTAGCCGCACCCCAAATTCGACGTAACAAGAATCACACGTCATATTCCTTCGTACGTCAGGAACCAACTAACCAGCAATGAAGTCCTACTAAAGGATAAGGTAAGATAAGGTTTATTTAACTGTGCTTGGGTGAGTTCGGTAAGCGGAAGGGTGCATGGTGGTGGCGACAAAAGTCGTCACAGTGGCTTTTAGTTGCGCTCACTTCTCTATCTGGGGATTGTACACGAGAAAGGGTAATTAGAGTGAAACTCCGAGGAGGAATTGCGGGGTGCAAACAGGATATAAATGCCGTGGGTTGTACCCGAAGCTTGAATCGACTCCTTTAAGCCACTCCTATCGACTGATTTTGTCGAGGTAATAGCATCATTTATAAATAAGCGGTGGGGCCATCGTTCACAGCGACTAATTCTGGATCTTCGACAGCCTCACGTGCCACTCGTTATGTTGACGCTTGCCGAAGTAGTAGTACTTTCATGACCAGGGGGCCAAATTAGGTCCATAGCAAATATAGTGGGCATCGCATTCCTCCAACCGTTTGGGAACATGGCCAGGAAGAGATTGACCAGTAAGGAATATTTTTGATAGCAACGGAGTCACTGCAGCATCCTGTAGAACACGCAACTAAGATTTGAATGACGAATGCGCATGGTCGCCGTGCCCACCGAAGGCCCGGTCCTAAGGAAATCCGGAGATGAAGCTGTGAGCATGGTATGCTGGTTTACCATGGCTGACATACTATCTCACGCCTTCATAACGTCACGTCACGTATATTATCGCAGTGAAGTCAGTACAGAGCGTCTTCAATGGGTAATTATGGGCGGAATTCATACCGCGTACCCCTGGTCGATAGAGTTGAATCCGCCACAGCAGACAGTTATTGAGTGTACTATTTACTGCGTAAAAGCAGCGCTACGTTAGAGACACCGGCCCTATATTTGTAAGGGTACGGCGTTTGGGTCAATTTAGGTTGAAGCAGTTCACCTAGCAACGCCCCTCCTGACGTTTCCACCCGAAATCACTACGTGAATGGACCTCCAACGAAGAACTACGCGCCACAACCATACTTCGGCAAAACAGGGCGACACTAACTCTAACTCACACAGAGAAATATATTTTTCGTCACGCACTCACTCACACTCACGCTCAATAGTCGCCCTCAACACTCGCACCCACTCGCGCTCACGGTCACCACTCGCTGTGACCACTCGCACTCACTCGCGCTCACGCTCCTCACTTAACATCACCACTCGCACTCAGTCGCGCTCACCATTCGCTATCACCCCTCGCACCCACTCGCGCTCACGCTCACCCCCCGTTATCACCACTCCCACTCACTCACGCCCACCATTTCCCGTAACCACTCGCAACCACTCGCACCCGCGCTTTCAACTCATCTCCCCTCGCACTCACTCACGCCCAGAATTCGCCGTCACCACTCGCACTCACTCACGCTCGCGCTCACCACACGTCGTCTCCCCTCGCACGCGCGTGCGCAGCAGACCCTACATGAGTCATGAAACCTAACAGTATTAGCGCATTACGGTGTCAGGAGGCCATCCAAATCATATTCCTAAATCAACAAGCCACCAGAGAATTATTATAGGGTGTCCCACAGCAGGAGCTCAGTGACGACATATTTCCGAAGCTAAAAGCTATCCCACCAATAACAACCACCATAGCGAGCGGCTCCTGCGACGAATAGCCAACAACGAGTAGAAGAGCAATGGGGGCGCTAACCGCGGTAAGCCCCGCAAATGGCGCGAGTAGTGCGAGTGCATTCGCGAGTGGGGAGCGGGGCTCCCCACGAGTTTCTCTCGCACTTGCGAGTGGTAACTGGGGCTCGCTACTCGTGCGGCTCGCACTCACTCGCGCTCCCAGCGCCAGTCCAAAATGGTGGCGAGGCTCACTCCCCCTCACTCATGAGTGGTGAAAGGGGGAGGGTGAGTGCACTCGTGAGTGAGCCTGCCTTTCTATGGACACACTGCAGCGGTTTGTTTCCGCTTATAGGAGTTTTGCTTTTGAACTTTTTCATTTCTGCCGTACTGATAAGTTAGGGCCAACTAATACGAAATAAAAAGTGCGCAGCCAATTCCGTATGGCCTTTGGTGCAGTCTTCATCCTTCCCCCTCATCTAATAGCTGCCGTTGTCACTCCACTCGGCATTGTTTTACATCCCGTGATTCAACATGAGCCCCCAGATAGGCATCTCCCCCTTAAGGCGTTGATCTGCCCCGCATTAGCTGCTCTTGCCGGCCTACCGGACACTGCTCAAACATTATTCCTTGCGTTTCAGTGTTTTTATCTGCCCTACGCTCTACAGGCAACCAGCGTAGTTCGAGATCTAATGTTAGGTTTGCGCTTACTGCTGCTTCCGTGCATCTTGATTCCGAGGTCTTTCTGCACAGAACTCGGCCGCTGTTTAGGGGCGTGGGGCGATGCCGTTCCTTGGGCTGAAGGGCTCGGCACATCTGAAATGAAGGAAGACGTGGCAAAATGCGTTCGCGTTGTGGTTTGGAAGATTTTCGCTTAGACAACAGGGTGAATTCAGGTAGACTCTTACCGCACTCAGTTTTGGCTGCAGCGTCCTTAATGTCGGCCATTTTGACTTTCCTCTTCTTCCTTCTCCTAAGCACAAGGAAGCATGTGCAGTCCTGGACAAATGAAAGGAGAACGCGGAAATTTGAAGCAGAACACCCAAAATCAGAGAATACGGGCAGTCGAGATGAAATAATGGCTATCTAGTTGTATATTTGGAAGGACACGTTTTCAGTCTTTGTTACTGTAATAAGGCCACGCTGCAATTTCAGTCATATGGAAAGAAATCGCCCTTCTTGTGAGTTTGGATTGATAATTCGGTGTCCGCGTTTCATTTGTCCATCTGTACGTGCAACCTTCGCGTAGCGCAAAAAAATTTCCCCGCATTTCCCCGAGAGAGAGAGAAAAGACTTTATTGAAACACATCCTGCGTGTTAGGAGCCGGCTCGACCGCGCAGGGCTCGTAGCCGCTCCCTAGTCTAACTTATAGATTTCTATAAGTCTGAGGGGAAGAATGTGAAAGTGCGAATGCAGGAGTTGAATTTGCGCGGTTCGGTAATGTTCGCGAAAGAGAGATCACACACACACACACACACACAACTACAAAGAAAGAAAGATGCATTTATTCAGAGACACCTATTTGTGTTGTCGTTGTACTTGATTGCTAGAGCGGATCTCAGCTTTCAAATTTCGTGTCAGTACTCCTTTAAGCGGGTGCATTAGCCCTTCTCACGCCCGATTCTTGGCCAATCGCCCTAAGTGGGTATGTGCTAAAGAAATTAGGAACTCTTCTTGGCCAATCGCCCTAAGTGGGTATGTGGTGCGGGTGGACGGACGGCGGTGGACGCGTGATTCAGATTACTTGGCCAATCGCCCTAAGTGGGTATGTGCTAAAGAAATTAGGAACTCTTCTTGGCCAATCGCCCTAAGTGGGTATGTGGTGCGGACGGACGGACGGCGGTGGACGCGTGATTCAGGGTCGCTTAAGAAGTGCATTCGCACTTAAAAATCGACCTACAGAAACATTTAAACACAACTTAGTAGAAGGATTTGTTCAGAAGCAGAAGAAATACAGCTCTGGAAAGCAGTGTACTAGATATTTCTTTTAATAACAATATGTTTTATTGTTTTAGCGTCGTGAATTCGCGAAATCGCAAATTGGCGATGGAATAACAGGTGAGGCCTGGCAGCCGTCGAAAACAATTTTATTCTCCAATAACAAGTCAAAATTGTTGCTCTTAAATTTGAGCCCGCTATACGCGATCGGAAAAACGTATAACTTACTGGCACCATGTGGTTTTTTTTTTTTTTTTGAGAAGGTCGTTGAATACAAAGCTCATTTCCCATTGCGCAAAATCTTTGAATCCTTGTCGTGGACGAAAACAAATTACTGGTGGTTTGGCAGAACCAATCACAGAAAAGCGTACAGTAACACCGCGCATTCCTGCTTAATGAGCACGCTCCAATATCCCAGTGCGGGTATGTGTCTGCTGGGGGTATGCAACATTTTGTTTCTACCGAAGATTCAGTACGCTTTCACCACAGATTACTGCTGGCCGATCTTCGTAGTTATTTGGTTCAAGCCGATTTATTGGCTGATTGCTTTGTGCAAGCAGTATCCCTATGTGCAGAAGTTTAGCAACGCCCGATGCTGCAGCATACAGTCCTGTTTTTTTGCGTTATTCGATACCCAGTGAGGGCACATTGTAATGCAACAGTTTGTACGTGGTCTCGTGAATACTTTAGACAACCTGCGTGTCTTTATTGTGCTCCATAAAATCGCCACATTGGCCAATTGTGTTTTCTTGCGTCCCTTAAAAAACAAATTTAACAGGGCACCTAAGAATTTACGTTCTATGAAGGCTACATTTATCTCCTTTACTGCTACATTGTATTTGTGTATTTACTACTCTCGGAAAAAAATTCGTTTTAAACGTCCAAACTGCTAAACACCCCTACCATATAAGCTTCATCTAAAATAGCACAGTGGCCTCAGGATTCGAACCCCGCAACCTCATTTTCAGTGGCGCAACGCCTCACCCACTGAGCCACCATGGCGGGTTACTGACGAGGGGTTATGGGTAAATAAGTGTGACTATGTATATCTAATAAAGGTTATAGTGCACAAAGAGGCAAGAATTACTGCAAGGTATCTGATTCTTGCTCTCTGTGACCTTTAATTCAGTAGGAAATTGTCAAGAAAGAAAAGAGTACAATGGTCCGAAAGAAAAAGACACAAAGAAAGAGATCAGCTCAACATCCAGTCAAAGTGGCGTACAGTGTCTCGCGTACTGCTGGACCGTTCCGTTGCCCGCACACTCAAAAACTTCGTTGAATTCGTGCATGCCCAGCAGTGCCCACGTGCAGCGCTCCCGAGACGACAACTGAATGCCTCGATCCGACCCGCAGGACAGAAGGCAGAAACGCTTGAAGAAGATCCTCTGCGCCCTGGTCCACGCGGCGTCGCTCCTGGGTTCTATCTTGGAGCCATTAAAGAAGGCTTTGCGGAGCATGTCCAGTCCGACCCTGGCGGCCCGCATCCAGGCAAACTGACTTCTTCGGTACGCTACCGTTTGCACCCGCAAGTGGCGTTCGGACACCAGTTTTATGCCGGTGGCTTGGACGAAGCAGAACAGAATGAAGTTGTTCGCCAAGCTTAGTCCAGGTGACCAGAAGCTGCCCGAGGATGTCACGTTCCACCTGCGTTCAATGAAGTTTCAGAAAATTAGTAAGGCAACCGGTGATACCACCACCCTGCTGGAAGGTTACTGCCAGCTGCCTGAAATGTTCATTCACTTCATGAATCATTATTCACTGAATCCTGTTGAGTATCAATTTGTAATTTTATAGACCACTTTTCCCGCCTAGCTCCCTGGGTGAATATAGCGCCGTAGCAATATCTCGCAATGAAGATAACAAGATTGAGCTCCTTTACAAATCTGAATTTACGTCGTCAGCGCATAGGGTAGGCCTTTCGCCCTTTTTATTTTTTCGTTCAATAAACAATGCACCACGAAGCGCGCGCCAGCTTCGACAGCCCGAGGAAGAGCTATTTTATGTTATTATTAAAAAACCTGAGTACAACTCTAGCACTGTTGAATAAAACCGTCCATTCGACATCGCACTGTAGAATGGCACGGTAGAACAGTGCCTTTCCAGCAGGCACTGTTACGTATTTACGGCATACTGATGCGAGCCCGATTCCGCTAAACATTCCGCTGAGTTCTACCAGGAAAAGATTTAAAGACCGTTGCTGATATTCTCCCTCATACAGCGCAACGCGAAAATGTGTCTGCCTGTGTCTGTTCCCCGCCGTAGCGGCTGTCACCTGAATAAAGTTTACGGGTGAGCCTCCTCCCTAGTGGCTTACGAAACCGCTAGCAATTGCTTGCAACTGCGGTCCTGGTGGTTTCTATGGACGCTACCACATAAAAGTACCTTTAGCGCATAGAGAACGGAACCAAAATACCAGTTTAGGAGGAACGTACTTCAACGACGACAACTGCGATAGTCATCACCATTGCCGCGTTTTAAAAGAGCTGTACGCTACAAAGAAGAAAAATCTCGAGTGAATACACGTTTAGGAGAATGAGGCTCTAAAACTTCCGTACTAGTTTTATTCCAAACATTATGAATTTGTCAATATGTGCATTACAAAGGTAATTTTTCGTTTGTCGGTTTTTTTGATCATGAAATGTAGGAAGAAATGCGAAAAAACTTTTTCAACTCAACATAACGTTTATTTTTTCTGGATGCCCTAACTAATTAGCTCATTGTGGAAATTAGTACTTGATAGAGCCCTAAAATTTAATGAAAAAATAGGAAAATATATTCTGCTTGAAAACATCATAGCTGAAAGGGTTATGGCAGTGATTGGTGAGGTAAAGCTGGCTGCAGTTGATGGAACGCTGTGAGGAAAGTTGGCATAAATAGAGTGAGGCTAATAGATTACGTTCATCTTGCACATCGTAAAAGGACGGGACACGAAAAAGAAACAGACACCACAAACGCTGACCCAGCGTTTGTGGTGTCTATTTCTTACTTGTGTCCCGTACTTTTACGCTGTGCAAAATGAACGTATTCCGACTCGCCCAAATTTCCGCCTTGATTCAAGCTACTAGATTACGCAGATGAGAGAGACCATGCTGGGAAAAGAGAGTAATGGAAGCGGGACGGGAATTGGATTAGCCAGAACGTAATAATGAGCTCGAAGAGGAATTCGAGACAGTACATTGATTGATTATTGATTTATTACGGGGTTTAATGCTCAGACGCTACACAGGCGATGAGGCACGCCGTAGTGGAGGCCTCCGGATTAATTCTGACCACCTTAACGTGCGCGTAAATCTCGAACACACGGGCATTTCCGCTTTTCGCCTCCATCGGTAAAGAGGCCACCACGGCCGGCAACCGAACCCGCGTCCTCGAGCTCAGCAGCACAACGCCTTAGCCACTGAGCCACTGCGGCGGGGCAGAAGAAACAAAAAAAAGAATATAGAGTGGGGACGAGTGGAGAAAAAAGGGGAAGGAGAATTGCCGGTGGTGATGGTTTCGGGACAAGGAAAGGCGAAGGAAGCAGCGAGAAAAGAGAAGTGGAGGCAGGTCGAAGGAAGGCGGAATTATGTATGGCGGAACAGGGAGATCAAAAATAAGTGAGGCGCAAGAGGAAGGGAAGGGAGGGGCGAGCATAAGGTGGATGTAAGAGGAAGGAGAGCGACCATCACCAGAAGAGGGACGGAGAAGTGAAAGACAGCAAGAGACGGGATTCTGGAAAAGGTGGGGAGCACGTGGAACCCGTCTGCAAGAATGGAGTGGGAAATAGAGCGTAATGTGATAAAGAGGTGTCAAAGGTGAGGGGCATGCAAGAAGTGTACGAGGGGCAGGAATGGAGGGTACGAGCTCAAATGAGAAGGAAAAGGGTGGATTGAGAGAGGGGTGGTGGTTGTTATAGCATGAGGGACAGATGTGGCGAGCAGAGGGTGAAAAGTGAGTTTCAAGGCCTTGATGAACGTCGTGCAGCAGGGGCGGCAGAAATGCTAGCGTCTATTGGCGCCATTTGTACCGAAGCAAGCAGATACGGCTCCACAATCACCGGAACCAGTCCCGCTGGCATAGATTTGCTTTCCTTTATATATACAAGATGTTATCAAATGGTTACGCGACAGTATTCTAAGCTACAACCGCTGCTTGAACGCTACTAACAACAACGTTGTCTGTAGCAAACTTATGTTCTTCCTGTTCTTCGCTTATATGGCTGCAAGGCCATATTATCTACATATATTCAACGAATTTCCCGGCGAATTGTTCTCTTCAACTACGCGGAAACACTTGTGTGCTGCTATTCTAGCATTACCCGCCGCGGTGGCTCAGTGGCTAAGGCGTTGCGCTGAGCACGAGGTCGCGGGTTCGATACCCGGCCGCGGCTGCCGCTTTTCTGATGGAGGCGAAAAGCAAAAACGCCCGTGTGTTCGATATATCGGCGCACGTTAAAGATCCCCAGGTGGTCAAAATTAATCCGGAGCCCTCCACTACGGCGCGCCTCATCGCCTGCGTTGCGTCGGCGCGTTAAACCCTACAATCAATCAATCTATTCTAGCATTATAATTCTGCTGAAGTATGTGTGTGTGTTCGGTGATGGTTTGTTATTTCTTTCTCTTATTTGCCTCTTGGTGATGAGGAAAATGCCACCCATGTAGCTAGAACCCATGTTTATTTGTTGTATTTTCGTTTGTCTGTTTGTTTTCGTCTTTTCTGTTTGCTTTTTTTTGCTTTCTTTTTTCCTCTTTTATTTTCTTCTTCTTATCTTTTTTTATTTGCGTGTCTTTTTTTTACCTCCCTATCCAGTTATTGCTATCCATGAGTATTTTTTACAGAAGTGAAGGCCGTTGCTGCCGGGCGACGCCGAACAAGCCCAGCTGTTGGCTTTGGCGGGCCCATTTTACTTGTGTGTGTACTCATAGATAATAAATTTGATTATTGACTATTATTCTTAAGATAACGTGCCTTCACACTCCAGAACACCATGCACGGATGTTGCGAATAAACGGTATCCGTTGCGCCCGCTGTCACGTACCGCGAGTAAGGGTCGATTGCCTCGGAGAGGGCCTTGGCCAAAGCGACTCCAACGGTGGCGTAGTTGGCTTCGGGCGCAGAGGACCCCACGTACATGAGCGGCTTCGCCAGATACGCCGCGGGCAAGACCACAGCACCCTGGGGCTCCGCGTACACGGGCCATGGGTCGGCCCACCTGCGCGCCAGCTCCGCCTCGGCCGCATCCGGTGGCCTCACCAGCATCGTCTCCCGTTGCGTCGCGATTCGGAGCGCGACGTAACTCCCGGGAAAGTTCTTTCCCGCAGGAGTGTCCCACGGCGCCCCAGGAACCAAGTACGTCAGGTTATGACCTGTGGGCAGATGTGCGTGACATGTAGAACACGAAAGTGAGATATGCCTTCACGGGATCACTTGAATGATCATTCTGCATCGATATGAACTTGCACATCGCTATTTATATTTCGTCGGTATGGCACCGTCAGTCTTATCAACATTACACACTGGATTGCACGCGCCGGAGCACAGCGTAAAACCCGACTGAAATCACACGCGCTCGCAAACCATGCGAACGAAACCGAACAGGTCCAGCGAATCATATGGTGAACTCACGTTCGCTGCATCAAAAGAGCATGATTTGCGGGACTACCTTGTGGGTGTGCTTGGCGAGCGACAACCTTCTGGCGCGTCGCTTTCGCAAAAGTGCGAACCTGGTCCGTGGAGTGTATGGCAGATAGTTGCGTTGCGAATAGCTCAGCTGGCGCCAATTGTCGGCGCTAATTAGCATTGTGATGTACTATTTCGCTTCACCTCTCTTAGACGGCAGCACCATTGAAATAGAGGAGGTTATAGGAATGATATACGGCGTCTGTCCGCGCTTCAGCTCGTAGTGGAGTCGGTAAAGCGTCTGGCACCTCCCGTTGCGGCAACGGAGCACCCGGCTCGAATCCTGGCGCATCCGCGTTTTTCTGGCGATGTCATTTCCGTGACGAATATGAAGTCAGTCAGATCTTGTTGGATGCCAACATAAAACACTTCCGTGTTACAACAATCCATGACAGAGAAACAAATTCAAATTGTGGCGCACGTTAAATTCACGGTAACGTTCACCACGCTCAGCGGGAATTTTGACGTCGCGTGGCCTGAAATAATGACGGGGCGTGTCAAGGTACGTTACCGTTATATCGACATATAACCAGCATGGAGATTCTTCTTCGTCCTCCAGAACAGCGACTTATTCGATATTCCTGTATTCAATATTCCATTGCATTATGAGATAATTTCTTGTTGACGTATCCTACAGTTTTCTTCACTTTGCCTTTGTGTTTTATATCCACAAACAGCAGCCCTCGGAGCTTACGTGTGGTTTCCCGGTCATTTTTGTTCGAGTTTAGTAGCGTTACTTTGCTCATTACTCCGGCGTACTTTACTATCCCGTCGTTCTATGCTAGGCTCCGCTAGCCAGCCAGGCAACAGATTTTCGAGGACCTATTATCATTTAAAGTTGGAGAATTATTTCCTTTTCATGACACCATCTCTTAGTGCCGAAAACATTCCGGGCATGGCTCGAAACCGCCAAAACATTTCCCGAAAGATCTTATACAGGTGTCTTTACACACCGCTTTACGAGTCATATTTTACCTTCGCTGTTTCGTTGCAATATGCCACCTTGGCTAGAAGTGTAAACACGCCGTTGTATTATCATCTACGACCGCCGCACGCAAAGCCCTACACCTGAAAAAATCACGAGGATACCTAAGCCGTCGCTATATTGTCGTGAAAGTGAAAGAATTACTGTCCAATAGCACTAATGTTCTCCTAACCATTAACATTGTAATGCCTTGACGCCTTTTTCTCCCTCCCCATGTAGACATTCTCCTAAAACTTGGGCCATTTTCCAAACTTTGAATAGAATTTAACAAAAAACTTTTCAACGCCATGCATTCTCTAGTATTAGTACATCTGGCGTTATGGCGCCGCTGTGACCCGTCAATAATGTTTTGTTGACGCGCGCGTCGTTTCTCGCTCAATTTTTGTAATAGAATTTAACTAAAAAAATTTTTCAACGCCATGCAATATCTAGTATTAGTAGATGTGGCGTTATGGCGCGGCTGTGACCCGTCAATAAAGATTTGTTGACGCGCGCTTCGTTTCTCGCTCAATTGCTGCTTCTTGTAGAGAGAAAGAGAGAAAGACTTTATTGAATTGTCCTGCGGGGGGAGGTGGGCGGGAGCCACTCAGGGCCTGCCCCCTCCTTGACGTTTCCTAAGTCGTCCCCGAGACAACGCCTTGCGGGCGTCTACGAGGTCGACGCGCGGAGGGTCGTCGGGTGTGATCCCAGTACGCCCACTAGATATCTCTAGCCCACCTTATTAGGTCTAAGCGCGCAACATGACCACAAGGGCCCCCTTTAGTCAGCCTGACCCGAGATTCACCGCGGTGTTATACACATGTCCGCTCTTCTCGCATTTCGGAAAACCCGAAGTTCGATTCCCATGCCCAAATTTACCTACTTCTCTTTTCTCCTCCACTACTACACTTTTTTCGAGCTTCCGACAAACTTTTCGTAACCCAGAGAATTACATGATGCATTTTTTTATTGTTTAAACCTTCGGCTCTTCGAGCCCTATCTTTCTCCATGATGCCGAATTTTTCACAATCATAACCCAGAGAATTACATGATGCATTTTTTTATTGTTTAAACCTTCGGCTACTTCGAGCCCTATCTTTCTCCATGATGCCGAATTTTTCACAATCACGTATCACGCGCGTCTTTGGTCTCTTTAATACCAGTGACCACAAAAGTAAACAGAGAATGAATCAAAACCATAAGCAATTGAAATATTCTAGTGACCACGTTTTCATGCATTTGCGTTGCCGAGATCGTGTCGCTGAAAATGCGATGTCAGTGCTCGGCCGCAGAAATTCTGACTGGTTACACGTGGAGACCGTTAGGCATATATAGGCTCCAATCGTATTTACTTCTGCAGCATGTTTTAGGACAACTTTTTGACTTGCAGTGAAATCAGTGCAGCAACCGTGTGCTGTGCGAAAGTATTTTTATGTTCTTCGTGAAAATAAACCACAGAAGAGTTGCTATTCAGAATTTACGTGAAATTCACGGTGATTCGGCACCGAAGGAAAGGCTTGAAAGCCATGACCAACCACACCAATCTTAATGAATTGCTGCTTAAAGTTGTGCATCCTTTCAATCGATAAATGCGTGCAAAAAAAAACGCTCAACGTCCACCGACGTTTGGGGAGCCTACTTGTACTTCAGGACACTCCATGGTTTAATTCCATCTGGAATATCAGAATGTTGGCTGCTCAGAACGTTCGGCAGTTATTTTAGCATAGGGAATAGAGGAAGACTATGTTAGTCAGGTTTAAGCAGCCTGTTCGTCGGGGATGGTGGTGCATCGATCCTGGACCTCCCTATTGAGCTCAGTATTCTTAGTCGGAGTGTCGCCAAAACTCTCAGCTCCTAAACTACTTTTTGCTATGAATGCGAAATAAGCACACGAATGTGCCATGCACGGTGTGAATACTCTTGGCTACGACGCTTTTGTCGACTGCAAAGCTGTTAATACCACCGGAGTGCTTTTGTTGTAATTTTCCGCCATCAGCCGAGTTACTTCAGGGTTAACAACGGGCTCTGGTGAAATAGGCACAATTGGTAACCGCTCCTTGAAGACACAATTGCACTCAGAAGAATCATCTTAACTGCACCGTATTATTCGTTGACAGATAAGAACGACTTCAGCAGCTCTTCACAACAAACATGAATCACATTGATAGTAAACTGAAGTGAAATAATTCTGTACAAATTAGTGAGCCATTCTGTTCTGCAGAAGCGGGCGATTAACGAAGCTGCAGAAATAACACCATTGAGTAACTATGCACTATATACCGATTATGAACATCGGACAGAACGCAAGATTCATTGGAATCAATTACCTTAATGCTAGGTTTCGAAATGCCCTTAAAGGTTACCTGGCACGGCATATGACGTCTGTCATGGCTAGACTACTTGTGGAGCTCTGGGATCTTCATTCCCATTAGGTCCATTTGTCGTTCCTTCGTGCTACACGTGCTGAGTCATGCCGGTCGGTGGTGTACCTGTGATCGGTGGCTGACAGCGAACGTGTTCGTGGCGTCAGTTAGAACTTTGCTGTCTCAGATTTGCGCGTGGTTTCCCCCAGGAGGCGTCTTTGACTAGAGCGGCATATGAGCAGCCGTGTAGAGTTCTTTTTTGGGGTTTTGGTTTTCTTGTTTTTTATTGCTTTAGCAATAGCTAGGGCACGTCGGCAGACGTTTTCGCCGTTGGTCTGCGGACACAGCGCGTCAGAAGCACATACAATCAAACAGCTCGTGCTGACAGGGGTGACGGCGGTAAGCTTGGCTGTGGTGTCGCTTCGCGGCCTCTGGCGGCTTGGCCATGGTGGCAAGGTCGAGGTGACGGCGGTTTAAGCACGGTTAGCGCTTCTGGGCATCTTTGCCACTGCGCGGATTTTTCTCAGAAACGGCGTGCGACCAACTGCCAGTAGCGGGCTTCTGAAGCGAGAAAAGTCCTTCCAGAACATCGACTCAAAACACCAATAAAGGCATATATAACACGAAAACTGTGCTGTAATTCTGTCATATGAATCGGTAAAGCACGAAAGTGAAATGTGCAGCAAAATCTACAGCGAAATCTGCAGCGATGTCTTGCTAGCGGTTCGCGTCAGGAAAAGTGCGACCTCTTCGGCCATGCTCCGTAGCGTAAACGGCGGACGGTTGCGTTGCGATGAGCTCAGCTTGTGGATCGCGAGAGGTGGAATTTGTAGCTTGATCCGTGCACGCGCGAACCCGTTCCGCTACCCGCTGGCATTTCTCTTCGTATCAAATCAGTCGGCGTTCGCGCCATTCGCCCGTCGGCGTTGCTACGACGCAGCTTACGCCAACTGACGGCGCTTGTTAGCATCATGACGCACTACTTCGCTTCCCCTCTCCTAGACGGCAGAATCGTCTGGGTCAATGAAATTTTTTCTGGCGTTTCTCCTGTGTTCCTTGTGCTGTCGTCATTTCTCTGACGGATATGACATTCTCTAAATCTTGGTGTATCCGGGAATACAACACTTTCGTGTTAAAAAGATAACTGTAGTCGATAAAAAGCCCATATCCTTGAAATTGGAACTAAAAAGCTAATTTAGATAAACTATTGCTTAAAATACTTCCCTTCCCTTAGTTCGTGCTTATTTGTTTGTTACAGGTGAATAGGCTTGTTACGGACACCAGGGAAAAATAGGGCATTTTGCCTAACGTTCCGGTCTAGTAATGCGAGGCATCCCATGGCAGTAGCCGTGCACGCATATACCTCTGGGTCGCACTCGGACGTCTTTGGGAGGCAGGTATGACTGGAACGAGGCGAGGTTCAGCTTCCTTTTGGCCAGCGAGGCCGTCTCGTCCTCCACGTCTCCCAACGTCTTGTAGTCCATCCATTTGGGAATGGCGTTGTCGCGGGCTTGCTCGAACATTTCTGCCACCTCGGGATTATTGGAGAGCTCGAAGAAGCTGAGCTCGCGCACGAACAAGTGCCAGTGCAGTTCCAGTGCCCGATTCACGGCATCCAGGCAGAGGTAGTTTGCATTCCGAGTCATAGGCGGCAGGAATCGCCTGGCGAAGTCGAAGCGCAATGCCTGCGGGGAGAGTTTGGAAACACGGCAGACACAATAAATTCTTATTAAGAAGATACTCAAACTTTGAGATCGTAGGAATGTTTGATACTGGTCCTGTGGTTTGATCCTTCGCACAGACTTAGCTTTTGCTTTGCAGGCCCAAACGATGGTAAAATATTATGGTTGATTCCTGTGTCATAAGAATCAGTAAAACACAAAAGTGAAATGTGCAGCGAAATCGGCAGCTGAGCATTATTTGCGAGTCGGCGGCTGTGTTGTGGGTGTGCTTGGAGAGCGACATCCTGCTAGCGGGTAGTTTCGGCAAGGGTGTGCTGGCGTCATTTCGCTGACGAATGTGACGTCAGTGAAATCTTGGTGTACCCGCCACGGTGGCTCAGTGGCTAAGGCGTGGCGTTGCTGAGCACGAGGTCGCGGGTTCGATTCCTGGCCGCAGCGGCCGCTTTTCTGATGGAGGCGAAAAGCAAAAACGCCCGTGTGTACGAAATTTCGGCGCACGTTAATGTTCCCCAGGTTGTCGAAATTAATCCGGAGCCCTCCACTACGGCGCGCCTCATCGTCTGCGTTGCGTCGGCGCGTTAAACCCTACAATGAATCAATCAATCTTGGTGTATCGCGGCATAAAACACCTTCGTGTTAATATATAAAACCATAAAACGAAGCCTGACTATAACGTAGTCTTTAGTATCAAAGGTTGCTTCCCCGCAAGAAGACCCTGTGCGCAGGGGTGCACCCTTTACGGGCCTCTTTCTTCGTTGTACTGGCGTTATTTCCGTGACAGATATGACGTGGGTGAAATATTTCTGCATCCGGGAATAAAACACTTTTGTGTTAAAAATATGGCGCTGAGTTAGTATGAACTTTGGGGCGATCGGTAAGCACCTTCAAATAAAGTGTAGGAAACCTCCCTCACTGAAAACAATTGTATGCAATCAATGCGTACTGGCGGTAATCACCTATATGGCCCACGATAGGCACCATACTAAACGCCTTGTAGGGAGATTAAAGTCAGCGCAGCGAGTAAGGGAAGGACGAATGATAAGAGGAACGCACAGGGAAAGTAAACGAAAGGTTTAGCAAGGAACAGGCTTGGTGGGCGACGACATTGCTCAAATAAAGTAAATCAAATTTATTCCGGCTAGAGGTGTAAGGCAAAGAACGGGAAACCGATCGACAACCAATGGACAACTTGCCTGACGAGAGACGTGGGTGCAAGCAGAAGAACAGGAGCAGAGATGTGATTCGATGGAAATGCGGTGAAGAATTCCCATTTGTAGGTTCACAAGTTCCCTATTTTCAGCATTTTTCCCCGCAGGTTTCTCAAGAATTCCCTGCAAATTCCCTTCGTTGTGGCCTCGGACGCAGACGAGGTTGAGAGAATAAGAGTTTCAGCGTGAACGATATTTTACTATATTACTATATATTCCGCGAAGAAGCATTTTTACTATACATTTCACGTTTGATATCAAACAGCATTCTCACTTTGCGTGCTAAAATTCCAAGTTGAAACTGCCAGTATGAAAAAGAACAAGGCGTGTTGGGAAACTGGGGTAATTGAGCTCACCCCCGGGACCGCTGGTGCCATCTCTTGTTGACAGCACGGGGACTAAGGTGCATCCGAAATACTTTGTTATATATTGCCGCGAACAATGCATTGGGTTGGTTTACGTTTTGTTTTTACTGCCCGGCCCCGCCTGGCTGCGTTATCTGTGTCCCAAGCGAAGCACGTGTTCCATTCTTTATTTTTATGCCGCATGGGTTATCTCATTGTGATAAGGAGAGCCTTTCGCCCTAACGTCACCAGCCTAGAATAATCTTCGTTTATCTACAGTGTTCCGGATACAATTCGACTATTCGAGAAACCCTCGCGCCAAGTGATACACTCGACTCGCCGACGCTCGCATGCGCACGTCATTTTGTTGACTGCTGTTTCGCCGCCTGTGTATTCTTTGAGTTGTTAGGACAGCACAAGTTCGCTCCAATAAACTTGTTTTCCTTGAAGGCAACTGAATCGTCTTTGGCTTCGTGACAATATTGCACAGTGATGCATGTAAACAAGCTTCAGCCCTTCAGTGGCTGAAACTTCACGCATTACTAGCTCGTTGTCATGGAGTATTCTTTCCTCTATTGTCCTTCCTGTTTGTTGGATTAAATTGGCAGCAGTCTGGGACGCTTGCCGCTTGCCGGAACATGACTGCAGATATTTGTACATGAAACCGACGAGGTGTTAAGGTATCCTTTTAAAGGAAAACAAAGCTATAAATGATGCGAGGTGCGGTTTATAGACATTGTTTTACCTTTTGTCTCCACGTCTCCTAAAACTCCCTGCACCAGTTAAAGATGGACTTTTTCTCTTTCGGCTAAAATTACACCCAGAAATTCCCCCCAAAGAGAAAATTCCCGCCATGGAACATCACTGTCGGGCAGTACACAATAGAAGCACTTCGGGGTATATGGGAGACGCTGTTGTCAGGTACCAGACACAATGAAGTTCCTGCTGATGATGGCAACGATAACAATCTGCGCTTATATCGCGCGAACGAAAAGAGCAAAATGTAGCGCTCTGATACGGGCTCAGTGAACAAGAAAGAGCAAATCATGCTTTGAGACGACCCAACTCACTTATTGCAAGTAATGAACTGAAAATATTATGCTATACCGTGTTACTGTCTTAGAGGAGAAAATTTGTACTACGTGGTACTAGTTTTCATGACTCCTAAAAATACCTCCGAAAGGACCTAGGAGCTTGCCGGCGATAGATAAACCCCAGCTTGGAGGGATCACAAAAAACATCAGGTAATGTATTTTTATTCAATGCAAGTCTGCGCCTAGAATACTTCATGTTGTACCTATGGCGATTTCTTGATCTAAGAGCCCCTAACTTGCAGTCTTTACTATACTTCGAAGCAATACACGTAGGCGGTACTACGGAATTTGTAGTGAGATAACTGAGGACTTTTCGTATTAGAAGCAGGTGTGTTATATCACCCAAACCTCCCATTTGACATCTGTTATGACACCGTTTTTCCGTCCTGTGCAACCCATGAAGGGCCCACACCTGCTCTGAGTTTGCGTCCACAAAATCAGTTCTCTATTCTCGTGCTTAGCCCCTTCTCAATTACCTCCAAATAGGCGATGGCCTTCTGCCTTTTGTGAAGAAGAAGTGGCAACCGGGCTAGTTGGTATTGCATTTGGCACATCTTGATGGTAGTGCACTTAAACATGGTCACTAGGAAAAGAGACGGCAAACCACAGCGCTGAATCACAACTGATTTTTATTAGAAGAGACACATTTAAATACTTCAACCTAAACAAATGTGACCACACATCATACATACGTCACAGTCCATAACACGATGGATTGTGACATGATGGACTGTGACGTATACGTGTTGTGTGGTCACATGGGTTTAGGTAGAAGTATTTAAATGTGTGTCTCTTCTAATAAAAATAAGTTGTGAGTCAGCGCTGTGGTTTGTCGCCTCTTTTCCTAGTGTCCGTGTTTAAGTGCGCTACCATCAAGATGTTCCAAATGCCCTTTGTGAAACCGTACCCGCGGAGGCCGCATAGGCCACTATGGCTGATACAAAAGCGAGCTACCGGCTGTGTGGCCGATTTTATTTGGCGCCTTTCGCAGTTCTCGGTGGGTAAATAGTTCCAGCAGCGTACACCCCGAGTCTCTGAGTCTCTATGTCTTCTCACCGCCTCTTTGAGCCATAGTTTTGTTCCAACTTCTTATTTCATCACTACCTCCAGCTTCCTGGGCCCCTGAACTTACCCTTCGTAGTACAGCTACTACTTGTGTCCTTAATCTGTTACCTGTTCTTCACCGTAAATGTCCTGCAGGCCTCTGCGTTCTCACATCCTCACCTCGAACGTCTTTCAATTTATTTTGACGGTGAGTGGCAAAGACAACGACCGGTCGCACTTAAGTCGAGCACGGTCATTTGAAGGAGAAACATGAACAGAAGATAATCAAAGGACAACAGTTGGTGGGTCTGATTTTATTTTTAGCTCTGTATTCTCAGTAACTTATAACTCCCTACTCTGATTGTTGTGGTGGTAATATTTCCCATGAAGCGACCTATCAGGACATCCCGTAAAGCGTCCCATACCATGTTGTTGTCGTGGTAATATGTCCTATGACCCGCACGGTAGCTCAGTGGCTGGAGCATTCTGCTGCTCAGCTCAAAGACGCGGGTTCGATTCCCCAGAGCACCACCAGCTAGAGCGCCACCCGCCGCGGTGGCTCAGAGGCTAAGGCGTTGCGCTGCTGAGCACAAGATCGCGGGTTCGATTTCCGGCCGCGGCGGCCACTTTTCTGGTAGAGGCGAAAAGCAAAAACGCCCGTGTGTACGAGATCTCGGGGCACGTTAAAGATCCCCAGGTGGTCAAAGTTAACCTGGAGCCATCCACTACTGCGCGCCTCATCGCCTGCGTTGCTTCGGCGCGTTAAACCTTACAATCAATTAAATCAATATTTCCCATGAACCGATACCCTACCAGGGCATGCCGTAAAGCATCCCATACCGTTCCTAAGCTGACGTTTGCAGTCATAAGCACTCGTGTGTGACCAATTTCTACAGAACCCTACTCGACAGTATCGTTTTTACTGCTACAAACACATGCGCACCTGGGAAAGAAGCATCATCGCCAGGTACCAGCCGGTAGTCTCCGCAGGCTCGCCATCAAGGTAGTTGAAGACGTCGCGGGTCCTGCTGTAATCTTCGAAGAGTACGTGGACCACGTCAGCTTCAGGCAGACCACTCGCACCGAAGATGTGGTACGCCTCGCTCCAGACACCCTCTGGGAACGCCTTGTCCGATTTGAGCGACTCAACCTCCAGCCACCTCACATCCGGGTCACCGCTGTCCATTGCCGCAAGCCTACTATCGGCGTCCATAACGTCGCGAGCGGTGTACTTCGCTGTGGGGCCACCCGTGTTATTCGTCAAGTACCTCACCTGCGCGACTACGCTATCGACGTACGACTCAACGTCCTCTGCTTCGGATCCGTCCAGGAACTGCTCGCGCAGGGTGGCTGTCTTGTAGAAGTGAAGGTAGGAGCCCGATTCTAACGGACGCCCCGTTCTCCTTGTGATGCCCACGACTGCGTGAAGACCCGTCTCGAACGAGACTTGTAGTGCAAGAATCAACGCGTTCCTGGATGTGTTGGCGGAAACAAGCTTCGTCACATTCAGGATGGACAGCACAAAAACAAGGTCGTTCTGTAGGTTGAAGGTGGTTGAGTTCATGTAGGTGACGCAGTAGTCAAACAGCTGCTGCCCCACTTGGAAACCTGCGTTGAGAGAAAATGTTTAGAAGCTTAAGCCTTACCTATCTCAAAGTGTGGAGTATTCAAGTTTGATGTGTTTTCTTGGATCCTTCGAATGACACTCCATGTGTCACTAAAACTACCCCGCTGCTCTCAGGAAGATATAAACGAAGAAACCTTCGACTAACCGAACACAAGTACTTGCAACGAGGTCGCACTGGAAACGCCAAATGTTTCATCTAAGCCTAGAGCACCGGCCTTCCCTATCAGGAAGTAAACTTTACTTTTGGTAACGCTTTCTGAATGCCTTCTCGACATTATGTTCAATCCTGAATATTGGTGCCTACCACGTCTCGTAAAGGCGCCTCCAGAGAATTGTACAGGATAGTATCGAGGGTTCGATGCAGATCTTCGTCCCTTACATGCAAGCACAGTGGATGCCTAGCTTTAAAAGCAGCTTCTCTCAAGCTCACAAAACCTTCCCTGCAGCTGTCAGCGACAACTGTGGGCGTACACTGAGCGCTCGAATGAACACACTTCCAAGCACGCGCGTATACACGGCCCACATTTTATGCTTGTCCAGCATACGAAAACCCACATGCCCGCCAAATCAAAAACCTTTATGCCGTCCGTTATGGCTGTAAACTGCCATCAAGTGTTCAATGCCAAGCTGGTCATTGCAACAAAACCTACAACTTATTCTGTTTGCAAGCGCCGTCTGGGATATTTTCAGTTCGGAGAGCACATTTCACCTGGCCGAAAAAACACAAAAAAATGTTTCGATGGAAAATTCTGCAGATTTTCTTGTCTGCACTACTCTTAGGAGAAGATAGACTTAATTTTGTCCGAACTTTCGAATTTCTTGCACGCGAACATGGTATCCCATCCACATTTCCTTTAGGTAATTTCATTTTACGTTTGAAGAACCCCGTTGCTTTCGCCTTCTAGTAGTATTCGAATGAACAAAGTCAGACCTCATTTTCATTCGGATATAACTTCAGAATCATGCGCACAATCAAAACATTCCTTCCACATATGCTGACAGTACAAGCTACGTTTTGGGAAAACGGTTGTTCTTTCGCGACGTAAGGGTGCTCGACATTGCAATAATATCCTGAAGAACGTTATCCTCGTAGTAATAATATCCCCAAAGCAATATTTTTTATTAAGAACTCTGTGGAACCTTCCAGCGTGACCATAACATCGATATACGAGTGCAGTGGATACCCGCCCACACAGGTAACCCCTGGAATGAGGGGGCCCATAGGCTCACGAGGGAGACAATTCTCAACCACCCCTCGGAGTCTGCAGCGCCTTCTCTTACACATAACCCTTCCCCTGAGGAACACAGGAAGACACTTCGACAAGAATAGCAAGAAAGCACTCAGAGCAACGAGTCCTAAGCTACAGCACCCGATACCCCACAACATCCCACGAGCTGCACAAGTTATTCTTACAAAGGCCCGCATGAGCTATGCCCTTACGGAAGACATCCTAGCTCGCTGGGGACACTACCGCCAACACAAGAACGCACAAGTTTCACCCGACCAGATTCTGTGCTCCCTGTGCCACCAAGATAGACCGACAATCAGCCACCTACTGTGGTCGTGTAGGGTCCTGGAAGGAATCCGAGCAAGGCACGAGCACCCTGGCGCCACATCTCTGCCGGATTGGCTGTATCCAAGGGATAACGCCAACGACGTGCTGCTTGGACTCTGGGTCTTCGTGATGGAGGCTTACTTCGTCAATAGAACTTAAACTTTATCGATCCTGAACCCCTTCCTCTATTTCCCCCAACAGGCTAGAGTGTCATCCTTTCTGTAATAAATTTATTCATTCGTCCATTATTTCGCGGTACCGGAAAGAGCAGGAGCCGCACCTTGCGCCATGTCGTCGAAAGCTGCAGGGTTGGCCCGTTGCACCGCTCCTTTCAGGGAGTCGAAGAACCTGCTGAGGGCGTCCTGGACGAAGCCGCCTCCGCCGTGCAGGCTGTTCCACCTGCCGCACACGTGCCCGTAGAAGTCTACACACGGGTCCACGGCATCGTCAGTGAGGGCGTCCAGGTAACGGATTTCGCTGAGGCAGTCGGCAGAACGGCACTCCTTGAGGAACTTGTACCTCGACTGAAGAACGAAGGCGATCGCCACGATGACTGCCACGGCGCCGAATATGACGGCGGTGCTGACCCAGCAAGTCACGTTGGCGATTTTGCGCTGTAATGGCGTCATCTCTGAGCCTTGCCCGATCAAGTCTGGAAGCGGGGAAGAAACACAATGCATACAGCTTGATTTAACCTCTGTGCAAGCTTTGTCAGCACCCTGGTGCCCCTATCATGCATCAACATCACCAGCCTATCTACGCCCACTGCAGGTCAAATACCACTCCCGTTAATCTCCAATTATCCTGGTCCTGTGCTAACTGCGACCAGTTTATCCCCGCAAACTTTTTTATCTCACCTGCCCATCTAACTTTTTGCCGCCCCTTGCCACGCTTGCCTTCTCTATGGATCCACTCTGTTACCCTTAATGACCAACGGTTATCTTGCCTCCCCATTACATGCCCTGCCCACGTCCATTTCTTCTTAATTTCTACTAAATGTCCTTAACACGCGTTTGTTCCCTGACCCACTCTGCTCTCTTCTTTCCCCTTAATGCTACACCTATCATCTTCAGTTCCATTGCACGCGGAGTTGTCCTCAATTTACGTTTAACCATCTTAGTGAGCCTCCAAGTTTCTGCCACGTAGGTGAGTACCGGTAAAATGCAGCTGTCATACAATTTCTTCTTCAGGGACAATGGTAGGCTGCCATTCATTATCTGAGAATGCCTGCTGAATGAACTCCACCCCATCCTTATCCTTCGAATTATCTCTGCCTCATGGTTGGGATCCGTGGTCCCAACTTGGCCTAAGTAGATATATTCGCTTACCACTTCAACTGCCTAGCCACCTATCTGAAACCACCCGCCGCGGTGGCTTAGTGGCTAAGGCGTAGCGCTGCTGAGCACGAGGTCGCGGGTTCGATTCGCGGCCGCGGCGGCCGCTTTTCTGATGGAGGCGAAAAGCAAAAACGCCCGTGTGTACGAGATTTCGGCGCACGTTAAAGATCCCCAGGTGGTCAAAATTGATCCGGAGCCCTCCACTACGGCGCGCCTCATCGCCTGCGCTGCGTCGGCGCGTTAAAACTCTACAATCAATCAATCTATCTATCTGAAACCGCTGTGCTTTCCCGAGGTTATTGATCATTACTTCCGTTTTCCGCATATTAATTTTCAGACTCTATAGACCTCTATAGAAAACTGGAAAGGCTGATTTTCTCAATTGGCAACAACTATCAGATCCCGTTATAACCGTGCTTCGTTAGTCCCTACACGCTTTAAGCGACCATACTCACCGGCGCGCAGGTGATTGGCGCAAAAACAAATTACTCAAAGAATCTCCCTCGAGTCCTGGCACGTACAAGGACTCGTGGAAGGCTGAATATATCCGTAGAAGCCCTAACCTTCATTTACGGCCACGAACTCCGACCCGTTAGAGCAAGGAACAAACAAGACAGAAAAAAATACCTCATAGCTGCTGAGCCGTGTAGTCTCCGAAACGTTGGGAACTTTTTTCGTAAACCTCTTCGTTTGTGGATTTGCCTTTTCCTCACGTTTGGTTCATTAAGACTATAGTCTCTTCCCCACTAACAATACCTTATTCTTTCATATCTATCACCTTCAACAGAATCAAAATGCGGACTTACACCTGCAATTCTTTGCGCATCCCCATTGAAGATATATCTCAAATCTAATTAAGCAATGAGAGGAATATTTACCTTCCTCGGAGCTAAGGTGCTTGTGCACTTCCCGTATCTCCTTTTCCTTTGGCTTTGTCGGTAGGAAACACCTTTCCTCTTGAGGCTTCTCATGGATTTCTGCGAGAAAATATTGTTGGTGCCAGAAGAGTCAATAACAAACCCCTCGTTATGCAAATGCCATTTTCGAGAACTTAGACACGTAACTCACCAGAAGAGTGATCTCTGGTTCTCGCAAATGTCCTTCCCCTATCGATAGGCGCCGTTACACCTACGCCAAATGCAGCCATTTCTTATGCTCTGAAGGACGCCATAAGGCTTCAGCATTGCGTAAAATTGTTTCCAGAGAACTAAAATATTTTTAGCGCGCCAACCTTCCTATGTGTGTTTGAAGAGAGAGACGGACGTAGGCGGGGATCTATACAAGGAAAAAGATCTGACTTGCGTGACTGGTTGTCTGTCAGTGTGGCCACCAAAACCTAAAATTGCATCATAAAGGGCAGGTTCAAAAACTGTGGTTGATTCTTCTGTCATTTGAAGCGGTAAAACACGAAATTACATTGTTCAGCGAAATCTGCGACTGAGCATGATCTGCGGGTTGGCGGCTGTCTTTTGGGTGTGCTTAGAGAGCGTCGCCCTGTTGCCGGGTTACCTCAGCGAAGGTGTACTGGCGTCATTTCCGTGACGGATATGACGTGAGTGAAATCTTGGTATATCCCGGCATAAAACACCTTTGTGTTAGAATATAAAACTCGAAAACGAACAACCGCTATTACGTACTCTTTAGTACTTAAGATTGCTTCCCGGCCAGAACACCCTGTATGCAGGGGTGCATCCTTTACAGCCATTACAGGCCGCTTCCTTCGTTGTACTGGCGTCACTTCCTTGACGGATATGACGTCAGTGAAATCTTGGTGTATCCAGGAATAAAACACTTTCATTTTAAAAGAATGGACACACAGGCAGTGCTTTGTGGTCACACCTACGTATAAAGCGCTGCCACCTTACTGGGCACGTATGTTCAGAGACGTCCGTAACCACAACTGTTGGCAGGGTGCCGCCAAGGCCGTACGCACTGCCATCTAGGAACGAAAGAAACCAAAGTAATTCTTTGAGATGATTTCGCAGGAAACAAAAGCCTATATAAATTTCGGAACTTCGTGCTGAAAAACTGTGGCAGCCTCGCACTACTGGCACAAAGACTCAGTAATCAGTAAGCTGGCGGCCTCTAACACACGCTTTTGCTCGGTAATGCCAGCTTCCTAACTCCGGAGCTTCTTCAGTTTGCCGACTTTTCGTCGCCGGTTCACCGGCGCGATATTCGAGATCGGACCGAAGTCGTCGCATCCCTTGTCGAGTAGCGGCGCGGTGGCTTTCGCTCCGCGCGTCCTCTTCTTCGGGAATAACGCGTTTCTTCCGCCACCCCCCTACCCTGAACCCGATGTTAAATAAGCTGCCTACTACTACTACTTCTGTCACCCCACATGTCTCTTCGTTGGAGGCCCGACTGTTCAGCTTCCGCGGTGGTGGATCGGAGTTGCTTTTTACCCCCGAGGTGATGTCGCGGCTTAGCTCGCATCTGCGCATCCTCGGCGTCCATACGGCGCGGCAAGGCAAAGCTTGATTGATTGATTTATTCTTGATTGATTGATCGAATTTATTTATTTATTTGTTTATTTTTATTGTTGTTATTTATGATTATTTATTTATTTATTTATTTATTTATTTATTTATTTATTTATTTATTTATTTATTTATTTATTTATTTATTTATTTATTTATTTATTTATTTATTTATTTATTTATTTATTTATTTATTTATTTATTTATTTATTTATTTATTTATTTATTTATTTATTTATTTATTTAGGGTTTAACGCGCAGACGCAACGAAGGCGATGAGGCGTGCCGTAGTGGAAAACCCCGGATTAATTATCACCCCCTGGGGATCTTTAACGCGCACTGAAATCACGTACGCACGGGTGTTTTTGCTTTCTGCCTCCATCAGAAAAGCTGCCGCCGCGGCTGGGCATCGAACCCCCGTCCGGCAAGGCCAAACTACCGCACGGCAGCTGGATGAAAGGCGGCGACGGTGAAGCGATGCTGGCGCGCGCGGTGACGTCACCGCTCGGCGAGACCTTGCTGCGCACGTTCGCCAGCCTAACCACCAGCTTAAATAGCATCGCTGATAAAACAGAGACCTCATTCGCCTCCGCCCACCGGTTTTAAAGGGAACGAGGTGTTTTTTGCAGTTATACTGTACACTCAGGAAAAGTGAAATGCAATAAACCCTTTCTACCCCTTTTTCAAACGTCGGTGGACATCGTGTGCAACAGATTCAATACAAAAATAGACCACTCTTTTAACAAAAATTAAGTTAGCTTTAGTGAAATGACGTTGCCGGTACGTGAAAACAAGACGGCGTGGCAAAAGAGCGGGAGCATCTGCAAGGAGTAAAGGATAGGCCGCACGTACGACCACTGCTCCACATAGTGTGCACAAAACCGGGTCCTTGATGAGCATTTAATGAATACTAAGGGGTCGTGATTGAACGATTTATGCTCTTAACCATATCAGATGGTCATCCAGAAACCAGATGCATGCACTTGTGTGGGCATAGCGTCTTGTTGTTTTAGTGAATCTATGGGTCAAGGAGTGTTCCGCTATTCCGCAGTGCCCGTTGGAATAAATCACACGTCTTCTCTCATCACAAAACTTGATATATGCCACAGTTTACTAAACAAATTGGGCGCACGCATTTAACTGGTTGTCGCTGCATCCGGCAATCGGATGCACTGGTATACTCGGTTACAACTCAAGAGCGGCACCCCCTCATGTAGTGTATCACTCCGCCAAAGCGCCGGACCCGTGACGTCAGTGCGCGCGCGTTTTGAAAGGGGTTTGCTATGAATGCGTGATATCGTCTGCCTTGTCTCACGCAGTTTGTTTGTCGTCACTGGAGTCGTTTATAAGCATATTAAGTAAAAAAATCACGGGAACGGCTCACGCCATGTTCAAAATATTCCCAGTAACGCCCTACTTGCGCCGCGCGGAGAAACATCCGGGCACAGTGATAAGGCACAGCGGCAACTTCCGGTGCCGTTCTTAAGTTGTCACCGAGTATAGTATACCCACGGTTGTCGCGACGTCCCTCTAGCTCAGCTGTGATCCGCCCAATGTACTCTCAGTGCCAGGATGGTGGCATAATAGCAGCGTATGTTGTGGAAAATGATTTGTCTATTATCACTCATCCCTTAATGAACCCGGCTGCCTAGTGTAAAAAATTACCATGGCCACAAGCTTACGTATGCCATGCAGTACCTCTGAAACACCTAGAATTTACGTTATGATTCTTTCAGTGACTTGCATTTCATTTGAGCAGCTTAAAAGCACATAACTGACTTGTCGGTGGAGACAGGTCGACTTGGCTTGGCACTGCCGCATCCTGTGACTCCTCGTGACGAGCCGTACCCTCGTGTCGGTCGCTGTCCAAGAGGGCTGCATGGCAACAAAACAAAAGGCATGTAAGCCCAACCAATGTCACCGACTACGGAAAGCCTAGGAGCCTTGACGAAGTTAATCGGAAGGCTGTTCTCCTTTGCCGCCACATAGGCAGTATCATTTGAATGAACTGCGAGGCATCATTTAATACAGAAAGCTGCGAGCGCATAAGCGTTGAAATCGGAGCGCTAATGTTAATGTTAAGCGAACCAAGCATAATGAAGATTCGAAGTGGGCAAACGACCTGGGGTTAACATTTTTGCAATATCGAATACGCCCCCACCCCTCCACAATTATTTTCATCAAATTCTGTTGTTTGTTCTGATGCGACATGATAAAATTAGCAAATCCAACTGGTTTTAGAATGCGTGGCTTTATGTGCATGGTACTCAGGTACCTGTGTTACCGTAATCGACTAAATTTAAGTATAAAGGATACAGCGATCCTTCTATTTAAAAAGAGCACGTGAAAGAATGAGACTTACGGCTACTTTTCTGCAACTTGGCTTTGTCGGTTCCAGCTTCAGTGGTCGGCGACCCTTGGAAGCCACCGGGAGCTTTTACCTTCTTATGAGAGCTGCTTGATAGCTCTGAAATGATGAGAGTAGGAGTCTTCGGGTATTCATTTCCGAACCATTTCTTTCTGCATCAGAAATCTGCCCGTGGATGAGCTGTCCCTGCCAACAGAGGAGTCAGTGTAGAGCGTGTGTTTTGGCTAATACACATCTGTGAGAGGTGTATCGTGGCGGAGAGGAACATCGTCGCAGCAGGGTTTCGTCGTATTGATTCCTGTGTAAGGGAATGGAGGCAAGGGTAGTTGGGTAATATAAAACCAGGGTCCTTCAATGCTTCTCTGGTCATGAAACTCCCGGCCAAGTTTCGTACGGGGACAAAGGCTACCGCGAGGGGCGCAACCGCAGATCGGAGGGCATCCGCTGCTCTGTAGCCAGACCGGCAGGCAGAAACGCAGTAGCAGCATGCCCGTTAGCACCAAATTTTTTCGCCACTCACAAAATGATAAGCCCATTTGAGCGGCCCATGACACGTAAAGCGAGAGCGCACTGCTGATAACGCGGCGAGCATCTGTTTTATCTTACTCTGTGGTCCGTTCCCGGCCAAACGCGCTGCTGCCCTCCGATCAAGGCCAGCGCCGAGGCGCGGCAGCGTACGAAGCTCTCCCATAGCGTGACGGCGAATTTTCATGACCAGAAAGGCATTGAAGGACTCTGATAAAACCTATAGATGGCTTGGGTCATAGTGCAACTGAAAAAAAAAGTCAGGTGCCTTATTGATCACTAGAGAGGAATCTGGCGCTAGCGTCTCTGAGGCTCGCATCAAGGCCGTCTGTTCCGTCATGGACCTCCTTTATACTACACGCTCGCCTTTCTTTCGTCACTGGCTCGGATTAAAAGATATTAGTGGCCATTAATTCAAACCCAGTGCCACAAAAACGCCAACAAGAGTGTTTTATGATATCTGCAGAAAATAAAGCCCGCTATTTTAAAGCAAATCAACCAAAAAAACTCTTAAGAATCCAAATGTCATGCCAATCTCAAGCCAGAAGCTGTACTCTTCCCATATTCTACCATGAAGACGGATACCAAGGCACAGTTTTCTTTTTAGTATAATCACTAAGGAACTATATGTCTGATCACTCGTTTAGGTTTAGGTTTGTTAAAATTATAATTGTTAAAATTGCTAAGAGACATGACTTCATGACGCACGGGCTCAATTGACCATCGTGCACTAATACGAAAAGTTTTACATATCCACAGAAATGTTCACAGCGGCCTATTTTTTATTAGTGTTTCTTTTTTTATTTCAGTAAACAAGTGATATATTTCTAAATGAAGCAAACTAGGCCGTTAGAAACATTTGTATGCATTCGTAAAACCTTCCATATCGGTACACAATACTTTTTAAGCCCGTGGCTCATCAACTAACAAATCCCATAGGAACGCGATCAGGTCCATCCCCTTAAGGACCTTTATGGGGGCATTTTGGGGAGACCTCGCAAAGGAGGAGGGGCAGTGGACACCATAAAATGTGGAGCCTTTCTGGACTGAGTAAAATTCCAAACGTGCCAATTGAAAATGAACTCAATGTACACGATTTGGAAGATGGGCTCAGTAGCCACAAGTAAATTTCCACAATTGCTCTGCAGTGTATTTGACTACCCAGTGCCCAAAAGTATTTGAACATGAATTCAGAGTATTGAAGTCAGAGTATTGGAAGATGAAGTCAGAACATTCATAACTAATCATCTGCGACCTTCGCGGGCAAATAGCGAGTACTGCAGAATACACGGAATGAATCCACTCCGCATAATCTAGTGTCACCTGAAACAGCAGCTGTCGCTCCCCCTTCTTCAAATGATGTCAATAAAGGGGCCCTGCAACACTTTCAACTTTTTTTTCTAAATCCTAAATCCTTGCAGAACGTAATTAACCACCGCATTCAGTACTTCTATTAGGGTACCTCAAAATACCTCAGCCAAAAATGACTGCTCTATGGCCATCAGATAACTTAGTATTGCTCAAACGATTTTCCTCTCTTTCCCGGTCTCAACGTTCTCCGACACCGGAACTACGTCATTACAGCGGTGTTGCGGCTATTTCCGGCGTTCGTTCAGTTGCAGCAATAAGTGAATGCGTTCGATAACCACACTAAAAAGTAAGCCTCAATGACAAAGCAGAGAAAGGAGGCGTACCTGCTGCGACAAGCAAATCACGCACTGCCGCTCCGTATACTGGCGATAACTATAGCTTTCGCAGTGCTTCCAGACGCGAAGCAAACAGTGAAAGTGTTTGTCGGAAGTGTTGCATAGTTTCTTTAAGCTTCTCGGTTTTCTTCTTCTCGTTCCGTTATAAGGCCAAGCTACGAAGTGAAGTGTCCAATTTGAAATTGATATCTTAGGGCCTCTGGTAGATGCTCCTCCCTTTTCTGAGTGTCGTCCCGTCTCTTTTTTCCCACGTCGTCAACATGAGCCATAGCTAGGGCATCTCCCAAAAATTACCCCCCCCTCCACTTCATTGCACTCCGGCGACAATAAACATTACTGTATGGCCATTGAGGCTTTTTTCAAGCTGCGTCTAACCTCACGGCAGCCGTGAGAATTACCCCCGGGCAATTCTCACGGGAGTTTTCATAAAAGCTGGCTGGCCCAAAATTTGCTGAATAATATTTCGTCCCAACGTAACCTGACGTAACAACCTCACCGAACCTAACGTAACCTAACCGAACGCTTCATAACCTACCCAAATTCAGTCAAACTGCAACAAACCTAACCTAACGCAGCCCAACCACACAGATCACAACCTATATTACACGTAATTCAACCCATTCTAGAAGTCCTGTGCGTCGATCTCTTGAATTAGTAAAAACTAGAATAAAAAGCATTAATACAATCACGCTGACCGAAGAATTCCAAAAGTTAAGAAAAGAACATACCAATGTCGGACTCGAACCTGAGCCTTCCCGGTTGAAACCAAGTAGTACTACACCGCAGCGCTACAAGGGCAGCAGCAAACGCTGCTTTTTAGCGAATATTTCTCCCATAGAATCTCCGGGTAGCGTTCTTAGCCAATGAGAGGCGACTGCCGAGAGAAATATCTGACGGTAACTCTCACGGCTGCCGTGATAATAGACACTACCTAATCCGTAAGAGGCCTCCACTACGGCGCGCCTCATAGCCCATGTGAAGCTTCGGCGCGTTATGAACCCCGCAATCTTAATTCGGTCGGGATTAGCCCTCATTCACACAGCCGTTTTTCACCCCGTAACGTCACCGTCACGTCATCGTCTTTCGTCATGCGCGACGATTTTTTGGCAATTTCTCGCCGAAAACGGTGCAACGGTGACGGGAAGCCGAGCAATACGTTTCCGTTCCGTCAACGTGACATGACCACGCTCCGTGGTAAACCAGCCAATCAGAAAACAAATTTTTACGGCTAAATTTAGCGAAAAGTGAGCACACGTAAAAATCTATGCCATTTTCTTTACTTTACAGATTCAGCACGCTCAATTCTAGGCTAAACTGACCACTAGGCAGACGACCCTGTACACTGACGGAGAGCTCCAGTGCGAACGCTACTCCATTTACGTTTCCGTCGCGATTTCTTGGCGTGACGGTGCCGTGACGGAGAAGGTGACGGCTGTGTGAGTGAGGGCTTACTCAGGCTTTCCTGAGACCCGGTGAGAGGGTCTTCCTCCCGAGAACGCCGCGGCTGCTCGGGGGCGTCGGACTCTGCCGGCGCCAGTGCCGAGTTGCTCGGGACAGCTGATATGGAACGAGGCCGGCAGAAAGTGCGCCTGCGTTGCCATTTGGAAGCTTTCCGTGTTGAATGCAGGGTGGGGTTAGGGTTAAATCTTACCGGGATCAGTTTTCGGGGCTGGGTCCTGAACACCGGCCATGTTGACTGCTCTCTTCTTCCTCGCTCACACACGAGACTGCGTTAACGGCCGCGGCGTGTGCGTGCAACTTCTTCAGAACGCGAGAAACGTGGCTGCAATAACCTTCAAGCGCAACCTCGCGGGCGGAATTGTTGGGGAGAAAAGTTGGAACTCAATAAAATAGTACGTCAAAATCAGTCGAGAATCTGTTTAAGTATTCTTTAGTGGCATACACTTAAAGGAGTACTGACACGAAATGTCAAAGCTGAGATAACTATGTAAAACGCTTCCTTTTTATCAGGAGATATCTCCCAGCAAGTTTCAACAGCAACCGTTCAGCGAAACATATTTAAAATCCATTTTAATCTTCGCCGGCTCGAGAAAGCCCAGAGCGGACCGACATGACATCATCTGTACTTGCCCCAAACTGCCGACGTGGGGGCTCCCGTGACGAAGCTGACGCGCTGGCTGTGGTTGGCGCGCGCTGCTCGGGCGTGTGTACACGTCATGGTTTTGGGACTGACGTCATGCTGCCCGGGCCTGTGGGGACGGCGAAGACCTCGGCTGGTCTTAGCGCCCGCGTGCGCTCGCTCGCGCACGCTTCCAGAGCGGCAGCGATACGGCAAGAATGGTGACGTCATGTGATACATCCTGTTATGGCGGCCGCTCGGCGTTCGTTTTGTCGAAACCGGAACTGACACGAATAAACGACGCCGTAAATGAACGTTTACGCTACGCTCGACCGTCTAATCTGTCATTCTATGATTAGTGGGCTGGTAGGCACGCATAGCAGCAAAAAAAAAAACGTAACGCGAAAACTTCGTTCCATTACTCCTATAAAGGAGTACTGATATAAAATTTCCGTGTCACGTTTTTTTTTTTTTTTTTTTACTACTGTGGGCGCCTATTCGCCCACTAATCATAGAATGGCACATTAGACGGTCGATCGCAGCGTAAATAATCATTTACGGCGTCGTTTATTCGTGTCAGTTTCTGTTTCGAGAAAACGAACGCCGAAAGGCCGCCATGAATGGAAGTATTACGTGACGTCACCATTATTGTCGCACTGCTGCCGGTCTGGACGCGCGCACGAGCGAGCGCATGCACTCGCCCAGACCAGCCGAGGTCTTCACCATCCCCGCGCGCCCGAGCAGCATGACGTCATGCAGTCCCCAAACCATGAAGTGTACACATGGTGTAGCAGCGCGCGCCAACCGCAGCCAGCGCGTCGGCTACGTCACGGGAGCCCCGACGTCTGCAGTTCGGGGCAAGTAGCAGATGATGCCATGCTGGCCTGCTCTGGGCTTTCTCGTGGGGGCAGAGATTAAAATTTGTTTAGAATATGTTATACTAAACTGCTACTGACGAAACTTGCTGGGAGATATCTCGTGAATAAAATGAAGCATTTTACGTAATTATCTCAGCTTTAAAATTTCAGGTGAAACTTTGAAACTTCTTTAACAATACCTAATATTCGCCTCCCTGTAATAGCCCAAGGCTGACAGTCGTCAACTGCGATCTTCTTCTCTGGCCACAAAAAAGAACACTGTTACAAATCATTAAGCCCACTACACGTTTGTATACGGTTAGAACCACTAGTGACTGGGGTTTCTTTCTGGTGCTGATCGGATGCGGAGCTCCCTTTTACGCTTGGTCAAAAAACTGGAATTCTCGTTGTGAACAAAAAATAAAGTCCCAGAAGATCTCAACGTTTACGCCTTAAGATTCTATGCTCGATAGCCTTGCTTCGTGGCCAAGAGAAGCAGAAATGGCCGCATCACTTGCAGGAAGTAAGATTAGAGTTCCTCTATATAGCTCCCGCAGGGAGCTATATAGAGGAACTCTAAGTGGGATTGCATCGAGGCGCCCAACAGCGCCCTAGCTCGCTGGTGATCGCTGCGCCATCAGCTGAGGCAGCGTCAAGGATACGAAACTCGAAGCGGAGCGGGCTGAAATCACATGCCCTTTCGCCGTCGTCGTCTTTTTAAAGCAAAGTTTTCTACCTTTACCAGCCAACGGTTCTTTCGTGGCGTGCGGGACAAGGAACTCCCAAAGGGGCTGCGGAGGTGGAGGGCGGTTTTCACTCACGTAGCACAGGGTAGATGGCGCTGCGAATTTACCCAGCGTTCCACGCGCGCTCACGTCGGCGGGCGCATCGGCGCGACCCGGCTTTGTCGTCTGCTTTTTAGCGACGGTTGTTTTGTGCCTGTTTTGGCGCAGATTCGCGTCCATTGCGTGCTTCCTTCACATGGCTTGAATTAATTACTGAACACCACCTCCTGGGTAACCCGGACACGACGGAATTAAGTGGTCGTACGTTAAATATACGTTAAAGATTGGTTTGCAGGGCGGAAAACAAAACATAGAGACAACATACAGGCATCTGGCCGCTAGACACACCCTACCTTTCGTGCACTGCTTGCCACGAATGGGATTCCGTTTTCTCAATTGATGAATGCCAATTCGGTTGAGTTTTAACAGGTATTACATAAAGCGAAAGGAGCAACTAGTATTGATAAATAGCGATTGTAAAAGTTCCCTCAGCTTTCTCGCAATCCTCAAACTTACTAAACTAACCAGTCTAAATAGGTATAAATGGGAATCACTAAGCTCACATGCCGAATTGTTTCGGTGTCCACGCTTGTGTCGCACGTTGGTGTAGCCCCGAGCTAGCACATCAGGATGCCTAGATTCCGCTGTCTCACCCTTCGAATGAAGCTCCTCGCCGTTTTCTTTCTGCCGACGAACGGCCGGGCTACAGCGGCGCGTCCGCGGCTCTAGCCCGACCGTGGCCGAAGCTGCTGCGTTCGGGACGCCGCCCCCTCCAATTCCAGGTAACGGCTGGCAGAATCTCTGGTTTCACTCTTTATAGAGCCACGTGTGCGAATTCAAGTGACTTCGCATGGGCAAATGTTGTGGGTGTCGTTTACAGCTTTGCTTTCAAAGCACCTTCACAGCGTGAATTGGAACCAATTTTTTTGGTATTGGTTGATAGTGGTAGTACATAAGGTAGTCAAGAGCGTGAGTATTTGCGAATTGTTCTACTTCCGTGAGCGTGACAGTAATTCTCTCGTGCCGACCTCCCATAATGATTCGGTCATCTGGGAAAACCAGGCAGTTCCAACATTTGGTGGTGCCAGGCAGGCATCAGTATAAATGTCGATTCGGTCGGATTGGCGCCAATTTTTTCCCATTTACACCTTTCCCTTATCTCTATTACTATAACTGAGGACCAAAACCTTCACCAATACATTGTATGCACCAGAAAATCCGCAAATGGTATCACCCTGAAGCGATTCCCAGTGCCTCTTCTGTAACGCATTCACCCCTGCAGTACTCCACCATATCGTCGCATAGCCCAGAAATTATAAGATGCACAACTTTCTTTTCCTGGCTCTGACGTCGCCACTCCCGTTGAAATTATCCCAATGGAACAACACACTACCGTTTAAATCAGTGATGTTTCGTGCGGGGAATTTTCCCTGTTTTCGGGGAATTTTTGGCAGTAATTTTGGCCAAAAGGGAAAAAGGGAATACTTAATAGGTGCAGGTGATTTTAGGAGTCGTGGAGTAAAAAAGAAAAATAATGTCAGTAGACCGGACTTGGCATCATTGATTATACTTTGATTTCTTTTTGAAAATTCGCTAAAGCCATCGTACTATTTATGTTCAAATATCCTCAGTCGTGTTTCCGCAAGCCACAAGCATCCAAGCCCGTACCCAATCCAGTTCATAAAACATGAGGGACCGTTGAAGAAAGAATGCGCCACGAAAAGAGCGTGAACGGCCGCGGGAGAAATTGCTGAAGCCTGTTCACATGTGTTGCTGCGCAATATACAAAAACGTATTTCGGGTGCTCCTCAGTATGCATGCTGTCAACAAGATATTGTGTCAGTACTCCCGGTATTGAGCTAAAATTACCTTAGTTACCCAACAATGTTTTGTTCGTTTTCATACGAGCAATTCTCTTTTAACTTAGAGCTTTACATGCAATGCAAGCATGCTGTTTGGCACAAAACGTGCAATGCATAGGGAAATGCTGCTGAGCGGCAGATGTAGTGAAATTTAGTTGACGATGAATGATTCTCTCAACAGCGTCTGCGCCCAGGAGGAAGTCGCTTTAAGTGACGCTAACAACCAAAACCGAACAGGAATCCGCGCAAATATCTATTAACTGCAAAAAGAGAATGCGGAGATATTTGCGGGAACTATTAGGAATTTTGCGGGGATTAAAAGCTAAAAATAGGGAATTTCTGAACATATAAATGGGAAATTTTCTCCCCAGTACGGAAGATCACTGGTTCAAATTACACAACTGAATATTAGCAGCCCACTGCGGCTTTGGCAGGCCCGTTCCTTGTTTTGTATTTACTCTTGTCATCAATAAAGTATTATTATTATTACTTAACACCATTAGTATACTGTTGGTCTACTACGAACAGGATACCCTCTTCAAAAGAACTCAAGACTCGCTTCACGGCACACAGTACTAAAGAACTCCAAACTTCGATCCCCTCCGTGCCTACCCATTGTCCCTCGAAGGCCTTCCTTCGGCTAAAAAAACATTTTACAGCAAGAAGAACCTCAGCCGATCGCCGTTGGTACTCATATGCTTAAGCTTAACGTTTTGTAGCGCGAACGTTTAGCTAGGCGACATGCCAAGCAAAGTTTCTTCATGCGTTTCAGGTGTCGGGTAATCCAAGTATCGAGTTGTCCAAATCGCCCAATTATCCAAGTAACGCTATAGGAATCGGGAAAATATCACTTGCCCTGGCAGATCAGATAGTACTTTCAAACACGCGAAGGTTGAGTGGTACAGACGCCAGTTTCTTATCTATGTGACGCACTCTAGCGCCAGTTCTGTATATGAGCCCGTCCAACAACTGTAGGTATTCACTACGACGCAAACAGGCATTGCAAACAGCGACTCAAGTTAGTCATAGTGGTAAGCATTCGGGCTTTAATATAGCCTTTGCGTTATTTTGCTGGAGTCAACGATTATGCCGCGCCACCTACAGCACCCCTACTTCCGACTTCATAGCTGCGGCGAGGCTAACTATTTTAGCTAGCCATTGTTTCGTATGGCTAGCTGAAAGTGTGCTTCTCCGGGCTGGGCGAGAGAGAGAGAGAGAGAGAGAGAGAAAGAACTTTGTTCGCCCAGGAGTACGCTTACATTTCCTGCTACACGGCTTTGCGAGCCCTGTTTTGCGATGTTCGCTTTTAAAAGGGCCATGCAGACAAAATACAAGTTTGTTTTCATCAAAAGATTTCGTGTTTTTTGGAGCCCCCAGCTCTTGTCCGAATCCAAACGATGCTTTATTCACTGACAAGTGAATCAATTTAAGTTAAAATTTTGAATCTCCCGCCAAATCATGTGTTTTCGTGACGTCTGCAATGATGTCATATGTAGTGCGGAGCCTTGTTTACCGTTAGTCAACCTAGATGGCGCCTCCATACCACGGCTGGCCATTTTCTGCTTTTGTTTTTTAACGTATTTGTACTTGGCTTGTTTTTGTTAAGGTAGAAAATAATCGTTTCGTGAAACATGGTGTCCGCTCGATAGATATGGCCATGTAAGACACCGTCGCTTGCGTCAATCGGCCAGTGTCGTCTGAGACGCCCCCAAAGCCCCGCAGTGATGTGGATCTTACGCAAGCATAGAGCGCGCAGTAACAGCAGTACGCATCAGCGGCTCTATGTTTACGTGCACTTTAGTAACTTCCACTGATAACCCCATCGTTCTTACTGCTTTAAAAAGACTGTGCCCCAAATGTAAGCGAAAATTTGTCATTCGGCAAGCTTATTAGCGCTGCTTATGTGCGTTTGCTTTTTCCGGCCTCAGCCAATCGCAGAGCTGGCTGGTATGACATCATAGGTTCTGTTGCGGGAAATGAGCTAGTGGGTCGCATGGCCATTCCCTTTTTTTCTAATTATATAGCTTATTTGAGCGAAGTTTTGCCTTAAAAGTGGGGTCAGTGTGATTCTAACGAGGCAATCTTCCGAATGAACCAAACTCGTGTTTTGTCTGCATCGCCCATTTATGGCTTTGCTTCCAGCACCTTGTATTCTGCCTCACATTTTCAGAAAGATTCTCAGAAACGATATGTCAGTTTTGTAAAAGTGGCGACAGCTGAGTTACTGCAGTCCCACGTGATGCGAACGTGACCGGCTTGATCGACATCACGTGCAGAGTGCTTGCAACTCTGAGTTTATGGATGTTTTTTAACGGACAGGCAATTAAACGTGAGGTACACACTCTGTACCGCTTACTCATCTCATGAACGTTGGCTTTTACTAAAGTATGCACCAGGATTTGTGTAGGTTGATAATTGTTTTCTATGAAGGCGGAACGTTAAAATGCCCCATTCAGCAAAAAGTTCTCTTTTTTGTTATTCGGGCAGGAAAATGGACGTCGCTGTAAAGAGACATTAAAAATTACCCCACCTTCCCGCGAGGGGAACCCAGTGGAGATGCGACGCATCGGGGGGGGTTCACTTCGTGTTTCCGTTGGGTTGATTCTCTAATTGCGTGAAACGTGTGAGGAACGCGTATGATGTATTCTTTATTTCTTTGGCCGGTGCTGGAACGACCGCGGCTATGACGCAACGTGGCGCGGCTATGACGCAACACAATCCAACACAATCCACTTTAATCCAATCCAAATCCAATCCAAGCCAAGCCAACCCAATCGAATCCAATCCGATGCCCCTCGCGTAGACCTGTGCGCCGCCGCGCCACGCCGCCGCCGCCGCCTATTTTGGTCGCGCCGTCTGCGCCGCCGCCGAAGTCGCGGGAATGAGCACGCCGCCGCCGCCGCCGGGCAAAATTTTCGGCGCGCCGCTGGCTCCCCGCCCCACCTATTATTCTTTTCTTTGAGGGGAGCTTCTGAAGGGCGACTCTTCTGAAGAACGAAGGAGTATGAAAGGAAAATACGTCGCTTCGCTGGAAGTTGTCGTTTCTCCCTCTGCAAGAAATGGCTCTCTCAGCGGTGCTGTTCGTCGGGAAATAATCGCCATCCACCATGCATCAACGGATGATTTGTACTTTCTGCCTGGAGTCAGCTCATTCTGCTGCTCGTGTGGGGAGACTTCTAGTCCCTTTCCTTCTCCTTCACCTTTTCTTCCCGGCCCGTCTCATGCTAATCCTCTTACATTGCATGCGTACCGCGACCTTGTTAACAAAGGATAAATGGGTGATTGCCTACCGTCTCGACGCGCTTGACTCGGAATCCTCTTGAAGCACCCCAGCTTCTCCCGCTGCCACACAAGCGCGACATCTTTCTTGTGTTATCCGCTTTCTCAGAAACTCTAAAATGACCAGGCACCCATGTTACTCCAGGCACCCATGGTTAAACAGACCCACCGGACTCTCTCTGTGTCAATAGCCCTCTTTCTTTCTTCTCCAAAGGGAAGTAGGACGGAGGACAGGAGCGAACGCAAACTTCAGCCCCTCAAGCCATATTCGTTCTACTGTACAAACATGACCAAAAGTGTTTGCCCACCTTCCTTCTAGATAAAGGCGGGTCCCTTGTCGTATTAATAACATCGTCATCCAACGGGGATAAAAGTATACACACTAGCAAGGAAAATAAAACATTAACACAACAAATGCGGTCGCAGACAGACTGAAAAGAATAAATGCGGGTGAAAGAGAACGACCGGAGTACACAAGTCTCCAAAATCAGTGCGCCAGCTCCTCCCACCACTCGCCGATTCTCTCAAGGGGACAAGCCGCTAACATCGAAGAATGAAACCCCATAATCAGCACGGGAACAGTGCACAAGAAACCGCCTCAGTAGCGCGCAAGCTTGAATGGGCAGCGTCATTACGGGAAGAGTGCACGGGAAGTGGGTCAATAAATGAACTGTCCAGGTACGCAGGAAGGGTCAATGAAAGCGCAGCTAGGATCTCTGGAACTCTTAGCCTGGTACAAGCATCACAACTCATTAACATCACCAATGCATTGTGAAACACAAAATTGGAAGGAAATTCTAATACCCGCACAATTTCAGATAACCAATGTCGTATTTGAGCACTGTGATAAAATAGCGTCCCTGAGGGCAGAGGAGCGTACGTCATGCTGCCCTTTCTGCGCTGGAGGCCAGTTAACAAGAACATTTGGAGAAAAAGAATTCAGAAATAATGGTGAAAGGTACCATAAGAAAATCTACAGAAATTCAGAGGGTTGTCTACCAATGCATTCTTACTCCTCTTTCCTTCATTGTGAGTTCTTTACAGCCGAATTAGGCTATCCCAAACTGAGCTTCGACGAGCAATGTCCACGCTCCGCAAGAAAGCTATGATTTTGAAACGTAAAATTGTATATATATTAATAGCGCATGCTGCGTGACGTGAACGTGATTGATTGTGGGGTTTAGCGCACCGAAGCTACACATGGGCTATGAGAGAGAGAGAGACAGAGAGAGAATAAATTTCGTCAGCACAAAAATTGCTGAGTAGTGTCCTCATTTCAGAACCCCATTCGTGGTGCCAGCTGGTCGTCCGCACTGGATCAAAATTAATCTGAAGCGCCTCATAGCCCATGTGTTTTTTGACACTTGTGAGTAAAAAAAAACCATGGGCTAGAGGCGCGTTGTAGTGGGGGGCTCCGGATTAATTTTGATCCCCTGGGGATTTTTACCGTGCGCCAAAATCTCAACACACGGGGGTCTTCGCTTTTCTACTCAATCTGAAAAGCAGCCACCATGGCCGCGATGGGTGAACCCCGGAAACGGAAAAAATGGTCCCACCATACTCCAGTCGACATGTTTCCCTTCAAGTTAGATCTGAACTTTTTTGCGGTTTTGATTTTATCCCTTTGCGTTTTAGCAACGGGTTGAGGAAGAGATGGAATGCTTTAATATTCCTATAGGGGCAGAAATTAACGCCTCTGGAGGCTAAAACCCAACAAACCAAATTGGGTTGACAGACGGACGGTTTAATGGATGGATGGATGAATGGATGGATGGATGGACGGATGGAGGATGGATGGTAGGGCTGAGTATCGATTAAAAATTTTAATGCAAGTAATTGGATTAAAACCGCAAACAAGAACTGCGAAGCCTGGAACCGTTGGTTTAGTAGCTTAGTCGGACATAGCCATCTAAGTGTCTGGAATGTCATAGAAGCTCTACGCTGCGAGGTTTCATCAGTATCGGTGAAAATTGCACTAGAAGCCGTGGGAGCTCCACCAAAGAAGCGCACAGCGTCGTCCCAGGTCTAGGACATTTCGTTGCTGGACATTCCATTGCAGGACGTTTCGGTGCGGACATTTTGGTGTACGGACATTTTCGGTGGACGGACATATCGGTGTACGGACGTTTCGGTGCAGGGCATTTCGATCCTTGCGCGAACATTTCGGCGACCGTATTATCGGGTGCTTGTTTGTTTGAAACAGCCGTTATATTTTTATTTTCGCTTAACATGGGTTTTGGACAACAATCTAGGGCAGCGACTGCATTTTAATATTGATGCAGTGTTTGCGATTTTTTTGCCAGGTATTTTATAGAAACTGAACATTTGTGTATTTTTCTTTAATACCTACTTCAGGGAACATCGGTTTTGCAGCCAGGTGATTGAATTCTTTTGCACATTTTTTTTTTATTTACGACAAGACGTTATTTATATTCGCTCTTTTCTGGGGCATGCTAATCAGCAAAGACAATTACTCGATGTTTACGATGGCTAACGCATTCTCTATGTTATTTTTTCTAAATAAAATGCACTCTCACAATTTAAAACTTTACAAACATTCGGTTGCCCCTAAAAATGCAGAAAATCTTATGAATGGTTTATTTAGGCTGCGCTGTCAAGTTTAAATGAATTTGAAGACACTGTTCTCTCCAGCTTTTTTTTTTTAATGGACAAGTCCAGGATATTGTCGCGGAGGAAGAACGGGCCTTTTGAAAACAGCTGCAGGTTCTATATCTCATCAATGCTGATCAAGCGCGTACAGGTTGTGCGCACAAATACCACCAATTCTGTTCGGTCAAACCAACCTCCGTTTTAGCTTTACATGCTTACTCTCATTTCCTTTTAATTCTCCCAGCCCCCTCCCCCCCTCCCTTTCCGTCTGTCTGTAAGTTTTAACCTTCCCAGATTTCTTTTTCAGTAATATTATGTTCAATTTCCCGTGGCAATCTTACAGGCAAAGCGGCCATCACCTTCTCCAAAGAGTCACCGCATTGATGAAAGAAAAAGCGATACATTCGGCGTGAGCTCACACGACCTCTGTAGTGCACAAGAAAAAGCCACTCGAAAAGCCGCTGAGGACACAATGACCAGGATTGTTGGCGCCTGTCGCCCCCATCGAGGAACAAGCTCGATGGCTGCATTCTTCCGCGCGTCGCGGGCACACGGAAGGCGCCCCTCTCCAGGAATCGCTGTCTTTCCTTTCAGTCGCCCCACCTGCAATTAACTCTTCAAGTCGCCATATCATGGACACCGCAGACATTCCTCCTTTTCTTCCATTGTAAGAGGGGAAAATTTTGAATAGGCTGGTTTTGCGAGAGCCGCGACAGTCGTATTCACTTTTTCCATGCTCAGTTTACACTTTACAGAAGCACAAGTGACACCCCCCTCTCTCTACCAAGGGGGCTGATTATACCCGGCAGAGCTTAGGCCTCCCCCCCCCCCCCTGCCCCGCTAATCCGCGCCGCGCCGCCGCCGATCCGGTGACCCTCGCGCCGATCACACGCCGCCGCCGAAGGTGGGAACACCGGCGCGCCGCCGCCGGCGATTTCTGACCGGCGCACAGGTCTACCCTCGCGAGAGTGTTCGCTATCTGAGAGGAGAGGGTGTGAGTGGCGGAGAGCGCAGCTCGCGCGGCGAGGAGAATGGGGGAGGGGTGTGGATGGACAACAAAAACGCCGTATGGAGGGACAACGCGAGTGAATGAGATGCAGTCGCATCTAAAATGCGGTTGTTCCCTCTTCCATAGGAACCGGCAAAACACGAAAGTGAAATGTGCCTTCACAGGAGCAGTTGAATTTTTAGTGTGCATCGATATGAACTTGCACGTCGCTATTTATATTTCGTCGGTATGGCACCGTTAGACGCATCAACGTTAGACACTGGATTGCACGCGCTGGAGCATTGCGTAAATCCGACTGAAACCACAGGCGCTCGCAAACCGTCTGTGCGAACGAAACTAAACGGGCTGTCAGCGAATCGTTTTGTTTTCTGAAAACACGGTCCGCTGCAGCGAAAGGAGCAGTGGACCGTGTCACGACCGCGACATCCGCAAGTTGGCTTCTCCGCAGCTTACGCTACGAGTCCCCCGTACACGTAGGCGCTGGCATCGAGGCGCCGACTCTCGGCGCTCATTAGCGTCATGATGCACTACTTCGCTTTGCCTCTCCGACATGGCAGCACCATCTATAAGTAAGGATATAAGGCGCGTTTGTCGTTCTGTTAACGTGTCTGTTCATATCGCAGTCGGGAACGCGTTTCGTACCTCCCGTTCCGGCGAAAGAGTTCGTTTCTCAAATCCCATCTCAACCACGTAAATCGAAGTTTTTCTGTCGATGTCATTTCCGTGACGGATATGACGTCGTGAGATCTTGGTGGATCCCGGCATAAAACACTTTCGTGTTAAAATAGAGACGCGAATACGATGTACCAGTAAAGAAGTTGTTAGTAAGTATCGCCAGCTTACGCCATATAAGCACGTAAGCAGACATTAGGTGCCCAGAGGTATTTCTTTTCATTAATTTGTTAATTTACTATTTGTAATAATTTAGTGAATAATTAACAATACTAATTGAACAATGGTGGAATGAATAAATGAAACTTTATTTGAAATCGAATGGCGGTGAAAGCCTCAGTCCAGGCCATCTGTTGAAGGCACGCCAAGTTCGGCTTCTTTGTGAATCGTAAGGCCTATCAGAACTTGTACCGGGTAACCAGTTGGTGAAAAGGGAAAGCAACTCGCTCACAGCTACTAGTGCCAAGAAAATGTGTGTGTTCATATATCTTTAGTTCAGAACCATTACTGTTAGCAGGGTTGCTGAAGGGTTTATTAGAAGCATTCTTTACCAGCGACTACAACAAATTTAATACGTTTTTTCTGCCAAGTAGTTCTGTAAATGCTTTCTGCATTCAGCAGCCAAAATACTCAAACTAAGATAGATTGACATCCCACCAGGCTGTGAAGCCATTGCCTAGAATGCTGTATAAAAAGTGCAGTGAGGACACCCAGGAGACGAGTTTTATATCCATTTGTCATTTTTCTATATGGACGTCTATCATCTGGCACTGGACTTTTTGGTCACCATTCGTGACTTCCATTTTTATCCTGAACGTCCCGTTCTGAAACGAAAGGAGAGGGTATGGTTGAGAAATGCGCAATTTAAGAAACTCAGAAAACTTCGGCATTTTTTACATTCTTTTTTTTCAGTTTTTACAAGCCGAGGCTACGCCTCCTTTACGAGGTGCGCCGAAGTTAACGGTTATAGAACAATTTATACCCTCTAAAGATCTTTAGCGTGCTCCAAAACCTCGACACACGGTTTTTATTTTTTTGCTCACCTCTAACGGAAAAATGACCGCCGCGGCAGGGGTTTAACCCCTCAATCTCAAGCCCAAGCTCAATCTTAGCAGCATTGCGGGTGCCAGCCGGGCGGATGAAACCTGCGTTTGTTCAACTGAACCATTCATATTCACAAGGTGGCCGTGCTACTTTATTAAAAAAACTAAACAGAAGTTCCAGAGGTCTGTTACTTCCTTTTCACAGTGCAGTTATAAATTACGCATTTACACCTTTGAAATTTCCCGCCAATTTGTGGGGACGAGCCACGCATTCGGAGTTGAGCAGATTAACAATGCTCACATTACGTATTACGTCGCCTTTTACAAATAGGTAGCTCTGATTTTTCTCAAAATTACATCTCCTTATCGCCACTTGTTTTTATCTCTCCTTATGCGCCTATGCTAACATATCAGTCAGTCAACCATCAGGGGCCACACGCCCACATGCTGAGCAAGTATTATTTCAGGCTCGATAGCGCGAAACTAGTATAGTCACTCTTGATGAAAAATAACGGGGCGAGAAACTTTTCTGGAAGACATACTAACGGACGCCGGGCCACACCAAATAAAAACCAAGTACAACGCAGCCCGCTGCACACGTCAGCAAAACAAGCACATAGAACCTAGAAATGTACGGCGGACTATTTGCAAGAACGGTAGAGCTGGCGCTTTCACACAGCGCACCTACAAGCAACGCGGCCCACGTGGTATTCAAAACAGTCGAACCCAGCAGACGTCTGCGTGTGTCGTCATGCTGACATCAGCAAATCGGCAAGGAGGATATCGGGAAAACCGAAGCAGTTTTAACGCCCTTTTATGCGAAAAAAAAAATGTTCGGGAATCAATCGAAGAAATTAAAAATTCACGATCCATTCCACTCTGTGCAGGTGTATGACCAGTGATATGCTTTAGCACATTACACACGGTTAGACAGGAATACACGTCTTTATTTTCGTAGTTTTGTAAGATAAGTAACAATAGCTTCCTGGTGGCTTCGATATGCAGTGGTTAGTTTGGTTACAAGCTTCGACTAAGTCTTGAGCTAAGTTAAGTGCCTAAACAAGCGTTGTTGAGTAGTTGAATTAAATTGGTGTGGCACTTTCAACCAGATTTTTTTTGGCACAAACTGCGTGAACGTTTTTTTTTTCAGTATATCACTCACGTTTGGCTGGAGATACAAACATGATGGGCACCCCGATTCCGTCTTTAGTGAGGCCCCAGGCACCCCTCCAGTCCCTGTCATTGCACTCTTGCGAGTCAAGGGTGTATGGTATTTAGGGAAATTTGTCTCCATGTGCCCTATGTATAGAGTCTAATGCACATTAATCATTGTATTGTTGTTGAAACCATTCAAACGCAGGCTGCATGAACCACTTCTTTTTTGCTGCTTTTCAGACGTTCACATTGCAATGACCTACGATTATCACTGGAGTGGGTTATACCTGCTGCCAAATGCTCTGGTCGCTTTCGCTCAGTATCACGTCGACCACATGGCTTTCTCAGTTTCCTTCGTCTCTCTTCATAGGCGTGCATTTCTTCGGAAGTCCAACCACGCGTCGCTTTCATATACACAGCTTACAAATGTACTGCCGCGTAAATCTTGCTCTTAGGAGGTCATACGGGAAGGGTTGCTGTGGCAATTCTGATTTGATTGATTGTGGGGTTTAACGCGCCGACGCAACGCAGGCGATGAGGCGCGCCGTAGTGGAGGACTCCGGATTAATTTTGACCACCTGGGGATCTTTATCGTGCGCCGAAATCTCGTACACACGGGCGTTTTTGCTTTTCGCCTCCATCAGAAAAGCGGCCGCCGCGGCCGGGAATCGAACCCGCGACCTCGTGCTCAGCGCTGTGGCAATTCTACTCTGATGTGGGGACCTTTTATTGATTCCAGGACATTCTCCTACAAGTGTGTCTCGCATTAGCAGTCATTTGCCAGAACCGGATTTTTGTTCGGCGACACATAACGTCCTGTTATCCTAGTCAGTTACAGTTTCGCTGTAAAACACGTGGTTTGCAAGTTCCATAACTTAGCCTGATACTTTAATCCAGTAGTTCGCAAATAATGGTCCACGGATCCCAAGGGGTTCGCAAGGAGATTTCAGGGTTCAGGGAAGCATTCGCCCAAACTCTGTCTCTCCGCACTCATTTCTCCTTTTTCCCAAATCTTTCCGCCTACGCAAAAAACGTGGCTTCACTGTATAACCTGTAGGTTTATTTTTTTCCACGTAGCACATCTCTTAAGAACGAGTTTTTCACAACACCCCAGCAATACAAGAAAGCTTGACACACAAAAGAGAGCCTGTAAGTGTTTGTGCAAGTTTCAGTTGCAAGAGCAAATCGTTTCCCGACATTATATGCATCACCATAAAAGTCAGCCTCAAAATGCGGACACTGAGTAAGTGTGAGCAACTTTATCGGCATGTGCAAAATGCTTGACATCATGCCAATTATCAATTTTGTTGACTGTCCCAATCGCTGACTGTCCAACGGTTTCATCAATTCTCTCTGCACTTGCGAATAAATCATAGCTTTCATCTTCCGTCTTTCCCCGTAAAATCATGGCAAAAAATATTTTGCGCTGATTATTGTGCAGTTTTCGTTCATAGTCTCCTATCTTGTTTTAACTTTGTTTTGTTTTTCGAATACACTAAAATAAACAAATAACTATCCTCCATTCCTTTTGCAACACCGAAATGGTTTTCCGGCACAGTCGTGGGTGGGAACCAATGCTGTAATCAAACCATACTGAACATTCTATTAGCTCACACTGAAGCAATCAACGTAGCACACGCTTGGTGAGCCCAGGTTTGCTGCTCTTACGTGCATAACAAAGTGTACTGTTGGGCGAGTTGGTAGTTCGTTGTAAAAATAGCTACAGCGCGAATCGAAACAAGGACACAGAAAGACGACGGGATGAGCGCTGACTTACAACTTCAATTAATACGATAAACCTTGCACCTTTTATACAGACTCTTCATGTTAACGCCAGTAAAATATTAAAACAAAACAAAAACAACAACAGAAAATAGACGTATAATCTCTAGTATCACACCACCATATATATCAACACGCAGTTCACGCACTTGGCACAATGCGTGCACTCACCCCCAGCACTGCGCGTACGACGGGATGCATGAAGAAGACCATCTCGGACGAGTAGGTGCCGGCCGGAATGGGGCAGGTGTTGTTCCAGGGAGCACCGATCATCTTCTCCATCTCTGTCTGGCCGCCACAGTTCTTGTACGTGCTGGGAAGAGATTTGCGAGCCAACCTGTGAGGGGCTCTGGCTACTCGGGAGTGTCACGTGGTCTAGAATTTAAGGGGCCCTCCAACACTTTCCTTCAAACTTTTTATTTCTAAGTCCGATATTCTCTTAGAACGTGGTCAACGAGCGTATCGGGGCAACGAAGACCGTACAACACTTCCGATAAAGCGCTGTATATCTCTTTTGTATCTGGAAGCACAGCGAAAGCTGTTGTTAGCGTCACTGGATAAAATACAGAGTACCGTCACCGAGGCACGCGAGTACGGCGGCCATTTTGGTGCTTATCATGTTGCCGAATTGCCGCTTCTGCGGCCTTACCGCTAACTTTGATGAAGTCACTTGTAAAGAACACTCCCAAAGACGCAGCAACCAACATCTTCGGACACTCTTCTGCAACTGAAATTCTGCGAAGCGCGTTACCCTTGATACGGGTTCGGAACGACGCCAGTTGCGCGCAGCCGCGGAACAGGGAGGACAAGCTGAGGGTACCACAGTTTACCGACAGAAGACGCATAAACAACAATATGGCGGTGCCCATGAATCGTCGCAGTATAAAAGAATGTCACATGATGCGAATTGGGCAATCATCGAGGCGGTGGCACGGAAAAACAGGAGAAAAGAGTGCCGCTACTCTGTTACCTCATCCAGTGACACTAGCTATGGTTATCGCGAGCGCAGAGCAGGACTGCGTGATTTGCTCGGCGAGCAGATACGCCGTTCAGTTTCCTCTTTGCTCTTGTTGGTGTTTTCTCTAAAGTGACTATCGAGTGCATAGACCGATGCAAGGAAATTAAGCCTGCCAATAGCCGTGATCATCCCGAGTGACGTCACTCCAGCATTTAAACAACCTTCAGACCGAGAAACAGAGAAAAATGTTTTCGGCAAGTTGATGCGCTTTTTGATGGGCCTAGAGCTGTAATTTTTGTCAGCGTTCCTCTCACTGTGAGTCATTCTCTGGTGACACAATACGGTGTTCTATATTAGGCATTAAAACACGTCAATTTTGTGGCACAGCATTTGCAAAGGACGATATCCACGGGCGCACGTCATTGAGGGTGTCCTGCTCCATGGGTACGTGCCAAGACGTTCATGTGAATGTAGACCAGCGTGCCAGACCTCTACCGGTGTTTGTCAAGGTCATCATCAATATAAACATCAATATCTAAATGCTCATAGCACTGGGTATTGGGCAAGTGAGGCGACAGCTCATGTACACATTGCCAAAGGCGGTACAGTATTGCGGTTGATGTAGGGCTAATGTGATTACCAGGGGTAGCTTATAATTAATTGTGGCAATGGTGGCAACATCCTCCGTGTACACACACACACACAGCGTTTCAATCTGTACGGCCCAAAACTGACAAAAATATCGCCTAAGGCAGCGACCGCTAAGAAATATTCTTCAAGAAACTCTTCGCCAATGCAGCCTACACTTCAAAAACATTTCGCAGAGATTAGAAACCCTACTTTCGCGCCTGTTCAGCTATATTCACATCAGTAGAAACGCCACACTTCACCGCTACAATTGGACATTTTTCCTCGTAGTGACACTGACATTGCACCCGACGCTCGAACGACTTTCGAAACCATTTCCACATGAGCCCCCATCAACTAGGTCCCCACACTTGACGAAATAGTCATAAGGTTGTTGAAATGCCGCCTAGCGCGGCTCCTGTGGAAGCTGGGTCTACACTGTATCCCTTCTCTCACGATGTGTGTCTGTGGTGTGCCCTAATGATGTGCCCTAAAGTATAAAAAAAGTATATTCAGGTGCGTCTAAACAGCTGGCACTAAAACTGATACTTCCTTGTATTTATCCTCAGTCCTCGTTTTTTTCTGATTATCATTTCCCCTAACTCAGACCATGCCCCTTCCCACCCCTGAGCTGTGGGAGAACCTGGTGGCAAGCAGCGATCTAGCTGTCCAGACACTTGTGGCCTTCAGAGTGAAGGCTGCCCGCTCATCGTATGGCTTCATGGTGTAGGGAACCACTCCCACTTCTCCGGTTGAATAAATTTCTTTTCCCTACTACTACTACTTTTCTTAATTTCTGCATTAATGATGCCCTATTACCGCGATTTCGGCTAAGAGCAAGAATTTGCAAGAGCGCTACGTTGGATTCGTTATAACAAGACGCAAGCGGTCAACATTAACTCAAAATGACCTGCCTCGTAGCTGACATGGCACTTCGGTGCAATATAGCCTGTCATAGTTTTTGTTATTTTACAATGTCATATAGCGATCCCGCGGGCTCACTTAAACGTTGGCCCAACTACTACGCCATCGGAGTGAGGGACTAAACATATGGTTGCTTGTATCCCGTTTGCGCTGCAATGAATAATTCAGACAGAAAAAAAACAGACGGCGAGAAGGCTGAGCAAGGTGACGAACCACGATCCCATGTCCTGGACGCAGGGCATCTTCACCCCGTTTGAGTTCCACATGGTGAACTTGGAGATTGGCGACCCCTGGATCTCGGAGTGAAGCTCTCCCACGTAGTGGATGGTCATGTTTCGGCCCACCTTAGCGTCCTTGATGCTGAAGTCGCGCACCGTCACCAGGCTCGGCTCGGCTGCCACAGGAAAGAGTAATGTCCAGGTGAAGCGAGGGTGCATCACTAAGACAGATACGTTAACTTCTGTGATTTTCTTTGCCCCATTACAATAGGGGACGAAAAAGAAAAGCGTAATGAAGAGGTTGGAAAAAGACTAGGAGCAGAGGATTGAGGATAAGCGTAAAAAGCAGAGAGGTTAACCGAGGTTAGGACCTCGATAATTACTTGATCCCTCTGTTTTTGCCTGCTTCGCTGAATGTTACGTCTTAATGCGGTAGCATTCGTGCGTGGCTTTACAGAACAGTGCATCCAGATGGGCGCACGAAGGCGGAATTCTTATTCTGCTGCCACGTTCGCCCGGGAACGCTCAGAGCCATAGTGAGAGACAGAGGTCCGGTGATACGTTTATTGCAGAAGTCCAGACACTAGAATGGCCCACACACCATGATGATAATTATGTACAGGAGTGAAGATGAGGAAGAGCAGGCATAAGCGGTAGTGCTAATGACTATGTGCAGATGAAGACGAAGCGCTAGTAATCTCTCCATAGTCCACTCACTCGTCACCACTTGCAAAATAATAATATGAGACTACGGTTCACAGCCTGGTATTGTGAATACTTCCTCTACTCCAGCCTCCAGTGAAGGAGATCCTTGAAAGCGATTTCCCCGTGTATAAGCATTGCGGAATCCTACGGAGTGGAGGAGGGACTCAGAATACGGCCCACAGACTCGGACTAACCGCGGACCGCCCGTGGAGCGGTCCGGCATTCAATTTTCCTAGATATTTTTATGGTACGGAGAACCCTCTGACTACTCGCAGTCTCTCTGCAGCGAATACGGGACTGTAATTTGAAGAGCCCTATTGTCAGGTGGACCAATCGCATTGCCGCGGGAGTGAGCACGCGGGGTAAGGTATGGAGAGGCGACGGGTTGGGTCGTAGTGGACCTGCTAACCTCCCCTCAACCCAGTGACTTTTCACTCCCCTTGATTCCCAGGGATGTCCACTTTCCCATACATGCATACAGGGCGTCGAGAAGGCAGCCACGGGGCGCGTGCGAGGAAATACCCGTACTACTATCTTTTGGGGCCACATCACTGGGATATTGTCACCAAGGGGTGGCTGCAGCCATTCATGCATACGCTTCCGACACCAGGCGCCTGCCCTGTTAGCTTTGATTCTTGCATGTACTTTTTCCGGTCCAAAAATCTCTGTTGTTCTATCCCAAACTCTACTTACAACTTTCAACCAATTCTATTTTCTCTATTTCTGCGTATAAATCACTAGGTTAATCATTTTTCGATGTTTTAATCGGGCGCATTAGCCCTTCTCACGCCCGATTCCTGGCCAATCCCCCACGTGGGTATGTGCCAAGCCACCAGGAACAACAACAACAACAAAACGTTTGACCTTTCCCACGAATCGCTTTGACGGGCTGCATGCGCGCGCAGTCAACCCTCCATGTTCGAGCAGGAGGTCTCCAACAGAAAGCAGCCACTTGTGAAAGTGAATTACAGGAGGCCCAAAGAGCCTCGCCCCCTCCGCTTTTAGCTCAGCTTATAGGGGGAAGGAGGAATATCAGCGGGCTAATTTTGCTCTCAACTAATGATGACTGCAGATAAATGTGTTTGACGGGAATTCCATAAATGTATAAATTTCAGGGCTCCATCTTGGAGTAAATCTTTCATACAATGTGTCAATAATTTTTTTTCTTCCAGGGGGGTCGACGTTTCTGAACAGCTGCGAAATATTGTTGAAGAATCGATCTACATTTTGGTGCAGATTGAATAGAAATGTAATCGTTTCTTTTCCTAGCATGCAGAAAGACAGGAGACGTAGGCGGAAAGAAGTGACAGATGAACTTTGAAGAACGATCAGTTTTGGCAGCCTTTTGACAGTTTGAAGCTTGTTATGGCAGCCACCTTGACAGCACGAAGGTTGATTTCAGCTAGCGTTGAGAGATACACTCATTATGCAACAGAAACGCTACTATGTTAGCATAACGCAATGTAGGCCGCTTATAAGAGAAGGGAAAGACTATTGTGTTCCACTCACACAAGTCGTACGAGCAAAGGCTTTAAAAAACACCTGCTGGGGATTCGAACACTGTAGGATGACCAAAATACACAAAAAATGGCCACTTATTGCAGAACTTCCTTCAAGTAGAGAATTGTTTTCTTTCATCCCGTTGATTTAGATGAGCCCTCTACTACCAGGCAGACGTTGCAAACACTTCAGTTGTAAAAAATCCCACGAAATCGAACGAAGCGATATTTAACCCTCTACTACCAGGCAGACGTTGTAAACACTTGAGTTGTAAAAAATCCCACGAGATCGAACGAAGCGATAATTAACCCTCTACTACCAGGCAGACGTTCCAAACACTTCAGTTGTAAAAAATCCCACGAAATCGAACGAAGCGATATTTAACCCTCTACTACCAGGCAGACGTTGTAAACACTTCAGTTGTAAAAAATCCCACGAAATCGAACGAAGCGATGTTTAACCCTCTACTACCAGGCAGACGTTGTAAACACTTCAGTTGTAAAAAATCCCACGAAATCAAACGAAGCGATAATTAACCCTCTACTACCAGGCAGACGTTGTAAACACTTCAGTTGTAAAAAATCCCACGAGATCGAACGAAGCGATAATTAACCCTCGACTACCGGGCAGACGTTGCAAACACTTAAGTTTTTTTTTAAATTCTATGACATCAAACGAAGCGATATTTAACCCTCTAAGTGCTTCAACTTACACTGGCACAACGTCATGACGGGATGCTGCACCGACCCCCAGCAGCAGCACGCAAGCAGCGTCAGTGCCACTGCGCTGCGAAGCACCGCCCTTCTTCGCAGTGCCATCCGTGAGCCTGTCGAGCAGAGTAGTACGTCGTAAAGACAGCTCGGATCAAGTCCCTCACGTGAGGTGGAGTGTCCCCTCTATCGGTGCCGCACGCAGCCTTTTCACTGGCGGATCATTTGGTCTTTTTATTTCTCCTTTTCGCATTTCCTTCTCTACATTCGAACATTCCTCGCCATGCTGTGAAATATACTTTCTTCTATCCCCCTCGGAGTGCCCGTTTGAACAAGGTTTGTGGATCCTGTGCGCACGTTCAGGACAGCTCAACGAGCTCCGTAGTGTTTGTTCACTTGCCCACACGAGCTTGGCATGTACTGATGACCTCCGTTCGGAGAACCCGAAGCCTGCCGTTGCCGGCCCTGTTTTGTGGGGCATCGGTGGCGAAAGTGGAGTGCCGACCTTTCGTAGGCGCCCCTGGGAAACCGTCTGGACAGCAGGGCGATAATCTACTCGGTTTACAGTGATTGATGTTGATGAACTGCATTAGGAATCATGAACAAAATGTGTTCCCTGTGGTTTTAACTCCAATGCCTCAAGTACTTTCAAACTATCGTTTATTGATGCATATGCAGCCTCCCTGGCTTGTCTTAAATTTGAGAGGACGAGATTCAGTGCGAGAACGCCGGAAACCTTTAACAGATTATTGAAATGTAGCAAACATCTAGGGGCACTTTCGGCTGCCTAGGTGTGTTTTGGGGAGCGAAAGCTTTATGTGTACGTTAAAGGAACCCTCCTACAACACTTTTTTCAACTTTTTTTGCATCTTAAATGCTTGCAGAATGTTGCCACCTAACACACCCAGTACTTAGATTAGGGGGTCAAAAAGTACCTCACTATCAGATAACTTGGAAACTCGCTAAAGTATCCTCAAAAAATACGTTACAATGTCCAATCAGAGAACAGGGAATTAAGAATTCTCGGCACGGTCCCACAGCAAAGCGGTAGAGCAGACCTCACAATCGCCGAAGTAGATAAAATTTTTAACCATTTCACCCATATTGTATAATGCTTAACCAGGCGAAGGATAACCACTCATATATTACATATTTCACTTCTATCGAGACATGTGATGATGATTTGACCAGATCGGCAGCTCGAGGTGAGCGCCAGCTGATGGCAAGGGAAGGAGCTGCTGCATCTGGGGCTTTGGAATTCGGGTTCGACCCTTAATGTCTCTACAATCTCTTTACCTTCTCTTCCTAAACGAAAGTGTTTCTTTATATTGCTCCTTATTTTCTCTCTCTCTTAGCAAAAACCCCAAACGCTCAGTAGAGCTATGACATTAGGGAATAAACGCTCCAAGACACCGAAACGTCGCCTTCTTTCCCAAACTGACCAACTCCCCGCAGAGCGGCATCATTCATGCCCACACCCTAAGCCACACAAGCGCAGTTGGCCTCTGTCTTTCCTGTGCCGCGGCGATTAAATACTGTTGCTGCTATCCTTGCACTCTTAGCTGACATTTAATGATTGAAAAGCACATATCGTAAATGCAATAACGCCGATACAAAGCGTCTCCCACACGCAGGGATTTATACACCCCCCCTCAACACCCCCCTGACATCCCCCCAGAAGGATTTTCGCACCCCCTCAAAAAGATTTCACAACCACGGGCACCCCGCCCAAGGATTTATACGCGCCTTCAACAGGCCCCCACACCTCTTCACCCCCCCCCCCTCAGGAGAATTTTGACACCCCCAAAAATCGAAATTCTGGATAAACCCCTGACCCTCGGCGTTCAGGTAGCGCTTTCGCATTGCACATCTTGAAGACCTAAACGTATACATGTCATTCGCAAGTTTCTTTAACCTTCAGTGACGGTATTCGTAGGAAGTATATCGAATTTAAATGAACGTTGATCAGGGTTAAGCTTTACGGCTTCACTCCATATTACTTTCCTTTCCCACCCTGATGGGTGCAAAAAATCAACTGTTGCTTTTACTGTGTTTCTCCTCCTCCTCCACACCGAAGTGAAATAGAGCTATAATTCGAATATCTAAATCCGTCTAAGCTTCTATGCACAAATACAGTGGAATAGATTGCTTACCATAAACGTTTTCCCTAATCACCACAGCAAGTATTAAGGAATTAAAGACGTTCCTTTCGATGCTTCCAGATATGTCTAAATAATTGTGAAAAGTTGTCAGTAACATAGCGTTGAACTGCAATAAATACAACGTGTGAAATACAAGGATTTGGACCCTATAATGGTAATGGTTTCTGCATGAAAGACAATATGGCCAGATTTTTTTTTTCTCAATTCCTTGCGAGCCCGTTTTGTTAAAGGAACCATGCAGACAAAACGCAAGATTGGTTCATTAGAAAGGTTGCCTCGTTAGGATCATACTGACACTACTATTAATGCACACTCTGCTCAAATAAGCTATATAATGAGGAAAAAAAGGAATGGCCATGCGACCACTAGCTCATTTTTCGCAGCAGAACCTATGATGTCACATGCCCAGCTTTGCGAAAGGCTGAGGCCAGCAAAAGCAAACGGAGATGAGGCAGGGCTTATGAGCTTGCCTAACGAGCTGTTTCCGCTTAAATGTAATGTTCATTTTCCAGCAGTAAGAATGGTTGGGTAAACAATGAAAGTTACGAAAAAAATGTAAACTTAGAAGTACCGATGCGCACTGCTGTTGATACTGGGCGCACAATGCTTGTTTCAGCTGCACAGCAGTCCGCCGCTTTGGAGTTGTCTTACACGACACTAGCCGATTGTCGTAAGCGACGTTGTCTTACGTGACAGTGTTTGTCGAGCATACCCCATGTTTCACGAAAGAATTACTTTCCAGGTGCAAGTACGGTCAAAAACAAAACAACGGCAAACAGCGGCCTGCGGCTGACTATGGTAGCGCCATCTGGTACGACTGACGGTAAGCAAGGCTGCAGAGCTTAATGACGAAGTGGAAGTTCGTTTGAATACCTGCCCTCATGACTTAAGGACAGACGTCACGAAAACACGCGATTTCGCGGGAGAATCAAAATTTTAACCTAATTGATTAATTGTTCAGTGAATACGGCATCCTTTCCTGCTGGACAAGCGCTGTGGGCACTACAAAACACAAAATCTTTCGAACAAAAAAAACTTGTATTTTGTCGGCATGGCCCCTTTAAGGCCAAAGCGTCAAATGCTTCATCAACCGTGAAAACTGGCCGTTGCCATCGGCTGCCGGCCGTAAACATGAATGATACCAAAGTGGCCTCCGCAATAAGAAGAAAATAAATGAATAAAAAAACACTTGCGTTCCTGTGAGATATGAACCTCTGTCCCCAGAGAAGAAACCGGGTGCGTTGCCACTGCGCCACTCCAGCACCCTGCCGGAGGGGGAAAAAGCATGAGCCTTGTTGGAAATCACGGCAAGGAGGAAGAGGTCCCTTCAACATACCTCTCGAATCATCATCATTGTACATAGGGTTCCATCCTGTCCCACTAAAGCGGCGGCTCCCGTTCGGGTCCCGGCTCGGTCCTTTCCGCGACATGGTGCCGAAACGACGGGAAAAGCGGCTTTCACAGACGTGAGACACCCTAACGAGCGCCGGCCCCATTGACCTTCGGGAAGAAGTTTTCGGGAAGAAGTTTCGGTTTGGTGCCCGGGTTTCGGCACCATGTCTCGGAAAGGACCGAGCCGGGACCCGAACGGGAGCCGCCGCTTTAATGGGACAGGATGGAACCCTATGTACAATGATGATGATTCGAGAGGTATGTTGAAGGGACCACTTCTTCCTCCTTGCCGTGATTTCCAACAAGCCTAACGCGTGCCGTGTGACAGGTCGACTCGATGGCACGTGAGTAGAACAGGCGCACCTGGAGGGACCCTATGGCTGTGGGAAGGCTGCCGCGTGAATAACAGCCAATCTGTCTTCTAGTAAAAATGGGCCGTGTATCTGCTCCTTTCGTTGCTAATGTCGACGAAAGACGATAGTCGACTGGCGTCCCTGCCAAGTAAATGTCTCCCTTCTCCTTCCCGCTCACCTCTCATGCTGGCCCTCTCCTGTCTCGTCACTCCCAAGATAACACGCTAGAGGTTTGCTCAAGTCTATTACATCTACCGCGTTCCACTGCTTCAAGTCGGGTGCCTCGATGCCAGCGCTCCCGCAGGCACAGACGCGCGTGGATCGAGGCACCCTACTAGAACGTTTATAGAACCACGTTTATAGAACGTTTATAGAACCACGTTGCCCTACTCCACGAGCCTTCCGCGGGAACGTGGAACCTAGTGGAAGATTTCGTTGCAATGCTGTGGCGGTTTGATTTTTTAGAATGCCGCCAGGTAGCGCGGGCAACAGCAGGCGACGGTATTTTGCAGTTGATGTGGTATTTTATTTGCTATCGCAAAAACCAAGCATCCGGATTTTTTTAATAAAAGAACACTGCACATATCACCCATGCACTGATTTTCTGCCTCGCATTTGCATGATGTTTTGTTCTTGTTCAACAATGTTGACGAGTATGAACATTAACACCGGACTTTGACGTTTAGATTTCGCTGTGGGTATATAAGACTATTGCGCAGTCTCTGTTATCATGGCCGGGCGGCTAAATCGAGTCACAGACAGACAGACAGACCGAAATTTCCCAAGGAAGACTATCGTCTTTAACACACGGCGAGCCGAAAATGAAGACCGAGACGCGAGCAATCGCTGGGTTTTCGCCTTAAAAGCACATTAACCGACTTAAGTTCCCGGGGAATTTTTTTTTCAAACGTGCGATAAAAACGTCCGCCCAAACACACACATGCATTTCAGGATTGGTTTGGGGCAGCTGCCTGGGGCAATAAATTTTTCCTTCTAAAAATTCCATATCACACACGGAAAATTTTCCTCCTATTGCAATAAATTGAGGTTAAAGCCTTATACCCAAGGGGAAAACATTCGTGATTTCTGAAGCAGTTTCAAGAGCCATTGTTCATCTTTCCATCCTGGTGTCCTCCTCTTCAGCTGAGCACACATAGCGACAGGTAGAATATAAATGTTAGGAAGTGAGTCATACATACGAGGACGTTTTCCCTCTGAGAGCTTACAGGACGGGCTCAGCTTCACTGCAAGGTCACGCCGGACGTCTGGACGCATTTACAGCAGAGCTTAAAATCTTTTTTTTCTGTCTGGGTACACTCTGAACACAAGTGCAAATGTGCCCAGTGTGCCCATACCCGTGCTATTTTTTTAGTTTTCTTTTTCAGTGTGCAAGCATTACTCACGCTGAAACCAGCGATTTTATTTTCGCTCACCTCCGTCTCTGAGCCGTTTTTTTTTTTATTTCTGTTCATATGCAAGAAGTTTCCCCATGTCCAGGCGCTCTCTTAAAGCGGCCATGAAGGCAAGATACCACTTTTGTTCGTTAGAAAGACTGCTTTGCCGTGGTAGCCATGATAACAATTTTATCCCAAACTTCAAACAAATCATCCTATATATATTAACGAAAACATGTGAACCAGTGGTGACACTCCAACCACACACTGGCGAAGAAAACCGAATAAACACCATCACATCATATAAAGCAGCCCTCAACCTTCCTGTTCTTACCGTCACCGAGAAGGCCCTCAATAACAAGCTCCTGCCCCGCAGAAATGAATTCACGCTAGAGTAATCACGTGACTTCCTGTGGTGTCACCCAATATACCAGATTTGATGGCACCTTTTTCTTGTTGTAAGGATTGCGCCTAAATATTTAAATGGGGTATTTTTTCGAAAACTTGTTGCTGGTGCACGCCTTGCTAAGCCTAATGCATCCTTTTTTGCACGCTGCTTCGCTCCGCTTTCTATGCCGTCAAATTGGTTGTAAGCTTCATATTCTCTTACAGATCGCGTGTCATCGACTTTACGCTTATGCATTCGTTGCCTGCATATGCCTTGCTACTTCCATGCCATGCCTTCAGTTTTGATGACTGGTGGCTTCATTGTGTGTATTTTCCAGCACATCGTACTCTGGGTAACAGGGTAGCTGGCTCTAATGACATGACAACGTGAGCATAAGCAGTGTCAGCGCATGCAGGATGGATCAAGTATTGTCAGGTAGCGTAGGGCATGCTCGAACGTAATCCGGCCTCGCATGTAGCTTTTCCTGCAATTTTTACCTCGGAGCAGTGCCAGTTTCGCCAAGAAGTGTAATCATTCTGAGTACTCTGCGGAAGCGATCCGTGCACGCTGCGCTGCAGAAGCCGTGCAGTGAACGCAGCTTCGCCTTTCAAAGTGGCCTGGTAAATAGGTGCAACCCAGCTGCCCGTCCAGGGACATCATAGCTACCACGGAAACCAGCCGCTGACTTCCTGGCTTCCTGTGCAAGAAGGCTCGAGCTCCAACGGTGCAAGCTTGGGAGAAGTGAATCCGATCGCCGTTGGTGCCAACATTTACACATCGGTAAAATACTGCTTTGAAGTTTAGTGCGCATAAGGTAAACAAGTGAGAGTTCAGCATTGTTAATACATGTTTGTAACATTTGTTGTTTTGAAGACCATTAGGATTTCCACTTCCAAAGTCTTACGATACTGTTACAAGACCACGATAGAAAGGTAAGTCCAGCCAGTGCTATGGACCTACTCTATGACAAAGCCGTGGATGGGGTGGGTGTAGCCTGAGTGGGCTCTGTGATGACCGCCATCTAAATAATGTAAATACATCGTTCGCATCTCTGATGGCTTACGTCATGTGTCCTGCCGCCCTGTAACATGTTTGGTGGTGGTGCTGGGTATGTATAGATCTTCGTACACATACGCCTCTCCACCCTAACAATATAATGGACAAGTCTTAAAATTAGCTGCAAATTTTAATATCTGTGTGCACAGAAAACAGATTTAAAATCTTTTGTCTACCTTCAAATTTTCCACAGAGGGTACCTCCCAGACAGAAAGTTTAATGAAAGGTTCTGATCTGCTCAAATGCATTTTATCTATTCTCGGCCACTGCTTTGTGGCAAAGGATGGATAAAATAGCCCTTCACCCTCCCCCGTTGATCGTCTTCTAGTGCCTCAGGATTTGGTTCACGATTACCGCATGACTCTTATTGCCCTGACCTTTGATATCGCGCCTTGTGCGTCTTCTAATCCGGTTAGGCAACAAAACTTCCTGCCGCCTATTTTGATTATGTATTTCCATAGGTTAGTTTCTTGTTTACTCTCGTGTTTGGCTTGGAGGTCTATACAACCAAACTGCAGTACTCTCATACCCACAAAGTGGGAGGGGGCCAGTGATGAGAGCTCCTCTCAAAGGCTGGCGTCAATTCATGAATTCCGATTGGCTGTGACATCAGTATACCCATCCCGAGCACTGTGCAGAATTCGACTCGACATTAATGTTTGTATTCACAACTGGAGAGGAGTGCTTAAGCGTATGCTCCCTGAGCCTTCGGGGGATGAACAGGAAACGTTTCCAATTGCACGGGGATATTTCATGTTATGATGCTTTTTAACTCAGCGCTGTGTAAAAACATGTTTCATCAAGTTGCTTATATAAAGGGACCCTGCGGCACTTGCCATCGACTACTCGGAATGTATTTTTGGGTAAAGTCTATTTTCCCAGAAATCGCCTCCCGCAAGAAATACCAAAATCCGTTCACTATCACCGAAACTAGGCGCGATGAGAAATCACGCATAATTGTTCCTTCTCAACTAAACCGCAGACAACGCGACGAAAGCTGTGCGCTCTCTCCCGGAGAGGGGGGTGGTTCGCAGCGTTCTCTGCGGAGGCTTTCGATATTTCACAGGCCGGGGAGTTTTCTCCTTTTCTCCGCAACGTGGAGGGGTCTATTTCCAGTCTGGTGCCACAAAAAAGCAGGTATGGCTCTCTGCTCGCAAGTGGACGCTCAGGCTTTTTAAGTAATAAACATTTGTTGCTCAGTGGTCTCGTTTAAAGGGGAGTATTGAGTTTGTCACTCAAACTCCATGCGCATTCAAGACACAGAAGAGACGCCAAAACTGTGCGTACTGGTGCATACATAGAAGAGGTTGGTACACAGCGCCGACAACGGCGGATCGTCACAGGAAATGCGAGAAATAAGCCCCGAAGTTCCCCAGCGACAGCCAATAGGAGAGCCCTGGCCGCAATGACGCCGTTTAGACCACGCCAGGGGTGCATAATGAGGAAAATTGAAGAGAGGGCGGTTGGTTTTTCCGCGTCTTTCACAGCGATTTGCGCACTCACCGCTTCACGTGCACGTGTAATATTTGGCTCAGGTATTCCTGGTGGTGTAATCTAAACGTCGCTCAAGTTTACTTGCACTACTCAAAGAGTGTTGCAGGGTCCCTTAAAGTGAATCTGCTCAGCGGTAAGAGGCATACTAAAATGTCCCACATTTCGTTCGCAACGGTGCTTATCTAGGCAAAGCCCAACTGCCAGCAAGTACATTCTCATGTGTTGTATAGATACTTTGCGTTTTATGCCCACTATCTTTTTTTTCACAAAACAGGCACTATAACTTTATTAAGCCAACAAGCTTAAAATTAGTTTACGGCGTACAACTAAGAGGGAATGGTTCTTGTCGAGCTTGACATTGTTTGCTCCCGAGAATACTTTTGAATACCTTATGCAGGAGCTGGAGCCAAGTCCGCCTGTGTGGATGTGAATGTCTCCGTTGTTTGTGAAAGTTGCAGTAAAGCTGGAAGATGTATGTATCGTGTACGGCTTCAACAATAAAATGGCTTTACTGAATATACTCCTGCTTTGTTATCAATGGCAGCATATGAGCAGTGATAGGTGTTTCCCTGGTGACATTTTTTCACAAAACAGACCATGTTCATGAACTTCGGAAAATCTTCATAAAAAAACACGGGAAAGAAACTGCGCACAGTGTCCACAACATGTGTACACTGTGTTTATCACAGCACCGTTCCTTTTACTTCATTCCCGTTTGTTTGCGCTGTTTTTTAAGTACTAATCAATTAGCCCAGATTTATTTCATTTATTTACTCTCAATGCCGTGAGGCGTTACAGAGGGGAGGGGTACAATATTAAACAACAAGAGAAAAGAAAACAGCAGGGCGGCTACAGAAAGTGATTGCTGACTGCGGACTTGAAAATCGCAGCGTCGCTGATGAAGACGAAGGTGATTCCACTGCAAGCTGGTCATTGGAACAAACGAGTTCAGGTAGAGGTTTGTTCGGGGTTTGGCGCACCAACTTTAAACTGGCGATCAATGCGCGATGACACGTATGGTGGAACTTAAAAAAGGGATTGTTTTAAGGTCTGACTGATGTAAAATATTTTATGGAAAACACATAGGCAGGATACCATACGACGGATTACAAGATCAGGTAGTTGTAGTATTTGTTTCATGTTACTGACACTGGATGACCGGGAATAATCAGAAAGAATGAAACGAGCGGCCCGATTTTGCATAGCTTCAAGGGTGGAGACGAGATTGGCGGAATGCGGATCCCATACAGAAGAGGTGTACTCAATCTTCGATCGGACAAGGGTTTTGTAAAGCTGCAGTTTTAATAAAGTGGGATTTCGATAAAAATTACGTCGGAGCAAGCCGAGCATGCGGTTCGCATTATTGCTAATATATTCAATGTGCGGGTGCCACGAAGGGTTATCTGAAATCTGAACGCCAAGGTATTTGTAGGTGGTGACCGATGAAAGAGGGGAGCCGTTAAGGAAATATGTGTTCACAGGGGTGTGCTTGATTGTTCCTGTTAACCTGTCGACGTTTAGTTTCATTAGTCAGGTGTTGCACCAGGCTGAAATTGTGTTAAGGTCGCTTTGAAGTTTTAAGGGGTCAGAAGGTTCACATATATTTGTGTGTGAGAGACGCCGGGCAGCGAGCAACGTTCTGTGCGCCGTGTGACGTCACTGCTCATCGCGCATGCACAGCCCGGCTCTCCAGGAGCCACGCGAAACTGCTCAACCTCGGCCAGTGTAGCTCACGCTGCAAAACGTCCTCGCGCCATAAGGGGGTTTCAATACCGAAAAGGCGCAAACCCTGCGCAGGGTAAGCCTACATAGTTATCTACAACCTACGTGGGCAATGGTGTTTCGCTCGTAAAGCATCAGATACATTAAAATAAAACTGTGCTAAATGCGGGGAAACATTCACCCTCTTCCACGCAACCTCCGAGGACATGATCAGAGGAGAACAATTCAAACACTGCCACTTCTTTCGAGACATCGAAGAATAGATTAGCCTGAGTTGATTGAGAGGGCAAGGAAAGAAGCTGCTGCAAATGGGACCCTGGACTTCGAGTCCTACCCTTGAAGCACTGCCATTTGTTCACCCACTTTGGCTAAACTCCAACTATTTTAGGGGCGCAGCACCTTAGGACCTCGCTTTGTCCGGGGCTTGGTGTCCGTGTACACAGTGTTGTGCGTGCGCGAGGAGCATTGGATTGGATTGGATTGAATTGTATCGGATTGGATTGGATTGGATTGGAATTGTATACACTGTGCACACGCGTTGTCACTCATTTACATGCGCGAGTGGGCAATGCCACGGGTGATTTACGGCAAGAACGACCCCCAGTGCCTCGCCCACTCGTCATGATCCACTTCGTGGATATGCCTTAATTTTTCACTCAACAAATACCTTCTCTCTCTCCCCCTCCCTCCCCCCCTCTCTCTCTCTCTTTCTCTCTCAGCAGAAAACCAAAAACGTCCAGTCCGACCGAGACATTTCAATAAACCCTTTGAAACACTGGCACTGTCGCCGTCTAGCTCGAACTGACCGCAGCTGCTACCTTTCACGCCCAGTGAGCCACATAAGCGGAGGTGACCTCTGCCTCCCCTGTGCACGCCGAATAAAGACTAGCTAGCTTTTCCCTCCTCGCTAACCTTCAGTTATGGTGACAAGAAGAGTGGCTTCTAGCCACCATACTGAAAGCATAGATCGTAAATATGCAGCAATTCCGTTCCGAAAGGCTCCCTCGGCGTCGAATTAACGTCGACATAAACGTACAGGTCTTCTGCAACTTTTCTTCATAGTTTAGCACGAGCCGAAAACTCGCAGTTAGAAAATGTGGGATTGCCGACCAAATGTTCATTCAGAGGACAAAAACGTATTTCCGAAGCCGAGGCGGGTGTTTAACTTTTTAATCCTTCCATGGGGAAGTCGAACCGAATTCTTTTACCTTCTCTTATAAGAATAATAAGAACACGCATCAGCTTCCCTACTGCTATTCTGGTACGCTGTATCCCTACGGCACTTCCGTATACGGAAACAAATTTCGGCTTAAGCGTAAAAAACACATTTTTGAAAACACGTTTTTTAAACGTTTTTTTCTACCTTTTTTAGCCTACCTTAGGGAAGCCGAAATGGTTTTTTTTTTACCTTCTTTCATAAAAATAATAAAAAAAAGAAAACACCGAATGGCCGGCTTCGAAAGATGAACACCTTTCGGCTTCCACGTAACACGTTTCCGAAACGGTCATAGGGATGCCGAAACGCATTTTCTTTACCTTCCCTTCCAAAAGGGCGTACACGTATACGGAAGCCGAAACGTGTTTTCTGACCTTTATAATTCGAAATCCGTAGGAAATCCGAAACGTGCTTTTTTTTTGGTCGCCCTCCCGATGTTTTTTTTTTTTTTTTAACTATGAATCTTCTATACGACCAGACAACATTTCGTCAAACCTTAGATTTTATTCCGTTACGACGGGCGTATGGCCAGCCGTTCATCACAGAGTAAACAATTAATTAAGACTACCGTGTGGAGACCGATACGTCTTTTTTTACATTAATAAACTTTTGCTCGGCGATTACAAATTTTTTACCTATGAATCTTCCAGCCAACAAGACGAGATTTTGTCAGAGCTAATTAGATTTCACGAGCAAAAGACATTGCGGGTCGCACTCCGTTATTGCGTTGAGAAAATGTGACTGCTTCTTTTATTTACTGTCATTTGTTATGCCTGAGGCAGTATAAAATGTTTAAGCTTGTGTTCACTTACCTGATATCTAATGGCACGCTTTGGATATTATGCACGCTTTCTTTCTTCTCCCCCCTCCCCCATGCACGACTTTTTACATTTTGTATTGGTAAATCTTTCCTTGCTGTAAGCAGTAAACCGATAACAGCTGATCATTGCACAAAAAAAAATGTCCACTTGTCTGCATATTTGCAGTAATGAATTGCAGATCAAACTTCCGCAACTGACATTAAAAAAAAACATGTTTCCGCCCGGGATCGAACCGGGGACCTTGCGCGTGTGAGGCGCACGTGATAACCACTACACCACGGAAACCGGGACGGGAACTCGCTCTAACGTTTCCAAGTAATCGATGCACACAGCGGCTGAAAACATTGCAAGCTTCTATCAGTTACTTTAGTTTATCAATTACCTTTTTCGTCGTTGAACCTGATACGGCAAACTTGCAACTGAAGTGCGCGAGGCTCCAGCCTGAACTTCTTCCGTGCAAGGTGCACCACACGTAGCCCAAGTTGTTCAGTCCCAGTAGCTTTCATACTTCATACCACCGCAACACGTGAAAAAAATTGCAAAAGTGGTTCTAGGTCAAAACTTCAAACGTACACAAACGCATTAAGTTGAAAAAAAAAAGAAAAAAATGTAGCAGAGCGTGGTTTCGATCCACGGACCTCTGGGTTATGGGCCCAGCACGCTTCCACTGCGCCACTCTGCTAGGCGGGAACGAGTTTCTTAACTTACGTATATGAACCGCAGCTATAGTCTCTGGCAATTACTGATGTACAGATGTTTAAGCGTATTACTTGCAATTTTAAAGATCCTTGCTAGTCAATAACGGCACGTCCAACAAACAGGTGTCTACATTCACCGCAATTTTTTATGCCAAGGGCATGTAAACAAGTATGGCTGCGCCCTATGTGCAAGCCCATTACCATGACCCATTACCGTTCGCGTTGCGTGCCGAGCAGTTAACGCGACGGTCTTCTTTTTATATCGGTCAAATCGCGCACTGGTCCTAGGCGCTGCTTCCGTCTACGATCAGCATCACGCATCCGCAGCGCTTCTTGGCGAACTGGAATCGGCGTTATTTTGAGACGGCGCGTGACGTGCTCGCAAGCGGGGCGGCGCTGACTCGGGATTGCCAAATTTGGTTGAAATTCGAGTCGGCGACCCCCGGGCTGCCAAATATGCACCGAGCCGTAATGGAGCCAGCGCCGAAGGCGCCCGTTGATGGCGACCGCTGCCTTCCAGTCCCCGAGTCGGTCGACGATCAGCGAAAAGCGCTCGTCAGCGCGCGCGTGACGTGATTTCCCAAGTGCCCGGAGTTGCACATGTAAACGGTCGAGGCGACGTGACAGTGCTTGCGCGCGGCTGCAGCTTCGACGGCAACCTTCTACTGCAGCGTTAACAACTGCGACTAGCCGTCCCGTCAACAGGTGAGAGCTTCTCAAAGTTACGCTACATTTTTATGAATAGTGGAAGCCCTGCAATCTGATGGACCTGTGCACGTATTCGGGAGCGCTAACGGGATAGCCGCTGCAAACGTGATCCTCGGTACTTTGTGACCTGGTTCGTAATGTGTTTGCATGAACAATTTCTTTTTGAATTGATTGGGTGATAACGCTGTTCTGGCTAAAGGAAGAAGACGTTCTATTTTGTGGCCTAGCGGTTTGCGCGCGCTCAAAAGCTGCGCACTGTGCGGGCTGAAGGCGGTGGTGACGCATGTGTGGACGTTCGCGTGACTTGCAGAAAGTAACAGCGCTGCGACGGTGTGCGCATGCGTGCGTCTGACTGCAAGCCAAGTGCGGTTTTTTACAGTGCAGATGAAATAGCGTCCCGTCATGTTAATGCGTTGGCATAGTGTTCTTTTACTCGTGCGAGGACGATCGAGCTTTGAAAGCTGTTACGAACTCACCGAAGTCGGTGTTTGCGTTTTTTGTTGTTTCGATTTGGGTTGATCATTTGTGTTTCAGTTGTTTGCATGTAGGCTATTAAAAAGAACAACGCGAATCATTCATGGGTTTTTATTAGTATTACTATTGTTGTTATTACTGTTATTATTTGAATTCGGCTGAAAAAAACGCCATACAGCGTGAGCGCTCGAAATGAACTGAATGGTCATATCTGCGAATCATACCTTTTATTGTCACATTGCTACCGAACTTTTGAGGCGTGTTTTGTGAATGTGCCAATATTTAAAAAAAAAATTTGTCGTACCATCTAATGGGGTCCACCATTTATTGGTAGCACTGCTTTAAAAAACGACGTGGTTTTGTGCCAGACATTAAAGCAAGCCCAAATCAGTTTTGTGAGCTTAGAACATTTGTGCAAAACTGGCATGTCGGCTAAGTATTTTTTTCGTGACTAGGTACGGTACTGTAGGTAAAGAGATGTTGCCCCAGCAAATCCTTGGTAATCCGTTTGGTTTCTGGTTGAAGGCGTCTTACATAAAAGTGCTCCCCAGGTTGTTTACGACACTGTGTCTCAATATTTTAGAACTGAGCAGTTTGAGGCTTTGCAAAATCTGAAAGCAGTTGACATCAAGAGATGGCTCAGTTAAAGTCGAATGGTTTGAAAATAACTAGTTGATAATTTGGGCTTGTCGCAAGAAATCAATTCCTTAATGTGTGTCTTTAAAGGGAAACCACATGGAGCGATTTGGCGAGCGGTGCCACAATTGAAAACAACAGATGGAGGCTCCCATAGGCGTCAAGTACGTGGGGGCAGCGGGGCGCCTGCCCCCACCGAGCTCCTTCGGTGGGGGCGACGCCCCCACCAGGAAAGTTTATGTGTGACAGTGGCGTAGCCAGGGGGCTGCTGACCAGGTTTAAGCCCCGATCCTACCACCCGAATTTTTAAACGTAGGTGCCGTGCTCCCTGCTATGAGCTTTGCTACGCGTGTAAACAAAGGCGCATATCCTTCAAACTTGTCACTATTACAAACATTCGCGTCTCAATGCCAGTTCGACGTATGGGCGCTTACAAAGAACGAAGCGCCTCAGTCAGGATGAATGCGAACGGCTGCAGCAACCAAAGCTGTGGCCGCCTCAGGTAAGCTAAGCGCGGGACGCCAAATGCGTGCGTGGTCCTTTTGTGTGGTTCCATATAATCATCCCAAATATTATGTCTTGTCCCACGCTCAAATGCGCAGAGAAATGTGGCCGATGTCGCCACGTGGAGACTGATTGGTCTTTCTTTGCCGGAAGAGCAGCGTCTCCCCTACACTGGATCCTTTCAACTATCCCAAGCTCTAAAGGCGCGCCCTGCCCAAGTCATGCCTGTCCGACTATGCCTTGGGCTGGTGGAGAGTGATGTAGCGGCTGGCAAGGCAAATGGGGTCCTGGACTGTTCACCTCTTGAAGACTACAACGATAAAGTTGTTTATCCTCCTCCTCCCAAGAGGGAAACCACGCGCGACTTTAACGCAGCAAAGAAGGCGACTTTAACGCAGCAAAGAAGATTACTCGTCATGGTGTGGTGGGGAAACCAGGAGTGGTCTGCAGTACTTGACGGCGGAAAAAGGGGGCACCACCGTTCATTTTTGGGTGAACAAAAGGAAACAGATAAACTTTGCCTTTCCAAGCAGCACCACGCGCAATGCAGCGGTGGCAGAAGGCGTCCAAGACTCCTACAAAGTGACCGAACAAACCAATGGGGCTACGCATCCTGCAAAATGTCTGGTTAAAATGTGTGGTTAGATGAATGAGGGCCGTGCACCGGGAGAGGATCTTTGTGAGTAAGGCGCATAGCAATTGATGCCGCCGTTACGCACGTCACCCCTTTATATCCCCTCTCTTTCACGTTACTGTCGAGCCATAGGAGTGTCTTTCAGTGGGCTAATTGTATGCCCACAGCGTGCGCGCACGGCGTGTCCCCTCCTGAAAGCGGCGCTGCAGACAGAGTCACTTTCGCCCCCCCCCCCCCCCCCCCCTTCCCATCCTCGATTGGACAGATTTGTTTTCTGCATTTCTCCCTAACCTAAGAAACTGGGGAATGGGCGTGATGCCAGAAAAGCCCCACTGCGACTCTCCGAGCCGGTTCCACACCTGAAGGCATGGCGGCCCCTAATTCTACTACAGGCGGACGGCGGTCGCGGCAGTAGTGAAGCCCCGATAGCCATCTTCGGCCTCTGTCACAGGCTAAGGCCCCTCCATTTCGTCAGGCCCCTCCTGCTTTCTTTTTAGGCGGCGGATGACGAGACCAATGTTCCGATATGGAAGGGCCTTAGTCACAACGACGGCAATATGCCGCAAGGTACAGAAGCGCCTTTGGCTTTTGGGGAAGCTCATGCTAGTAATTAGTGCAACACAAAAATGAGGCCTCGAATTATGTAAGTAATTACTGCAACTGATTTATCTTTGCATGATCATACATGTGGCTTACCAGTGTATATCATTTATGAATTCTCGGACATTTAAATGGTTTTCAGAGATTTAAACGAGGTCATATTGATCCCGCCGGGTGGGATCCGAATCCACGGGCAATTTTTCTCCACTTTCTTTCTTTAATATATATATATATATATATATATATATATATATATATATATATATATATATATATATATATATATATATATCTGACCTACCACATTTTCCCTTGGTTTCCTTGGCTTTCTTGAGGGCCTACAGTTACTTTCTGTCGTCATTTCAACGAGCCCCTCATTTGCTATTCTAATTCGCTATATGCAGAGAAAGGGCCTCTGTTCTGGCAGTCTTGGTGCCATAGGTAGCTTAATTTTGAAGATGGTAGAGAACACAAGAAAAGAAAACTTTCAACAAGGTAAAAGCACGATTGTTGCCAACGTTTCAGCAAAGAGACTTGCTTTCGTCAGGGCAATCTCTCTCTCTCTCTCTCTCTCTCTCTCTCTCTCTCTATATATATATATATATATATATATATATATATATATATATATATATATATATATATATATATATATAGAGAGAGAGAGAGAGAGAGAGAGAGAGAGAGAGAGAGAGAGAGGATAAATCCGAATGGAAGGGGCTCACCGTGTCTCTGCCCCCTCCGGGAAAATGAAAACTCTACGCCTATGGAGGCTCCTATAGACGGTATTCACGCAAAAGTTTAACGGGCGATATCTTTTCTTGGCAACACCGAAAACTGGCATGACAGTGGCCACCATGACCGCACATGCGTCTGCATCTAGCTGAAAAAATGAAACAGGCCCCGGTGGCCTGCGTCTGTGCCATTACCACCCGATTCTTGGCCGGGGTGTCAACAGATACGAATAATCGCCATGACATTGTGTGATGATGCTCTACTTTCCCTTGAGAAGGGCGCATCACCACTGCAGAATGGAGCTGCAGTCACGGGAGAAAGTGCATACAATGCATGAAATGCCTACGTTGCAGTGAAGTTGGCTGCGAACATGGATATCGAAACACGTGCACCCGCACTTTGCCCACAGCCGAGTTGTTCATACAAAAGCCAAATAATGCTTCCACAGAAATTGTGACCGTTCACGTCCAAGCGATTGAGATAAAACGGTGGCATAGCAGTGAGTGCATTACTAGCTGGGAGACTAGCGACATCTATCGGTGAGTGGCCAAAGGACAAGGCGCTCGCCCAGAGCTGAGGCATCTGTGGCCGATACCAAAACACGGCAGCTAGCAATCAGCTGATCTGCGCTGACGGCGTCACTTATGTCTTGCGACAGGCAGGCTGTAGGACGCTGCGCTAAACAGTACTTGACGTCGAGGTAATCCGTTTGAGCTTGGCGGGACATAGTACTGCTGCTGCTGCTGCCTGCACAGACGCTGCCGCACAGCAACGCTGCTGCGGTGCTCACTTTGCAGCCTTTGAGCTGCGACAAACTTGATTGATTGATTGGTTATAGGGTTTAATGTGCCGGCGCTACACAGGCAATGAGGTGCACTGTAGCGGAGGGCTCCGGATTAATTTTGACCCCTTGGGGATTTTTAACATGTGCCGAAATCTCGAACACAGGCGTTTTTGCTTTTCACCACCATCAGGAAAGCGGCTGCCACGGCCGCACGACAAACTTGTACTCGCCCATAGGGAAGCTGGGGTTTAATTGCAGCACAAGATTGTCACACCAATGAATGGAACAGCCACTCTCATCATGTAAACAGGAGCCGCTGCGGCCTGCGCTGCGAACAGCACATGCATACGACGTCGCCTTAGCAACAGGGACACACAGGCACAGGCATGGTGGCGCACACACGTTTGTGGGCGTGCGCGCCGCATGAGTAAATACAACCTGTATGGGGGTGCAACCTGTATGGGGGTGAATGTTAAGAACGGCTATAGATCACGTAGTGGATCAATCTGCTGAAGCGACGGACTTTTTATGTCAACACGCGCATGTGCATTTCCACGAGACATTTCGTCCTACAGGCCAGTGGCATTGGCTAGCTGTGTCAGCAAAGTGATGGAGCGTATGGTCCTCGCTCGTCTGGAATGGTTTCTGGAGAAGCGTGGCTTGTACCCAGATGCCATGACAGGTTTTCGCAAAGGACGTTCCTCAATAGACAGCGTTATTGACCTTGTCACTACTGTCGAGAATGAGAAACACCGCCGTCGTCTTACAGCTGCCATGTTCCTGGACATTAAGAGAGCATTTGATAATGCCTCCCATGATGCCATTCTGGATGCCCTTGAGTCCATTGGTATTGGAGGACGGTTGCATCAGTGGATAGCAAACTATCTCCGCGGACGGATGGTTTTCATGTCCACACTTGATGGAGTGACATCCTATAACCCCGTCACGCGTGGCGTGCCACAAGGAGGAGTCCTCAGCCCTACGCTATTTACCCTGGCTCTCAAGACAACTTTCACTATTTTACATGAGTGATATGTACAGAGAGGCGTCGCATGTTTTTGTTGACGGCTCGGTCACGGCGTATTCGTCGGCAGCGGCAGTAGTTATGCCTGGGGAGGACCTGACCCAACGTTTCAATATTGCTTACAGGACGTCGTCTACCGCAGCGGAACTGGTCGGTTTACGCGAAGCGCTCCGCACCATTTCTTGTGAAAGGCCACAGCAGTGGATTATCTTTTGTAACTGCAAACCAGCGCTGCAGGTACTAAGGTACCCAATGAAGCGAGGCGCGTACGATCAGCTGACCACTGATGTCGCTATCCTGTTTAAAGAGTTGAATGAAAAGGGCCACACGGTGGTGTTTCAGTGGATACCAAGTCACTGTGGCATCGCTGGAAATGAGTTAGGCGGATGCAGAAGCACAGCAGGCACACCACAATGGAACTTTCCTGTCTATACCGATCACAAGGCAGGATGCTAACGCGATACTCTACGGAGCACGTAAACAAGCTGCAGCCTTGCATTCGTCGGACCTGCAGAATCGACATGAACACCTTCACAAGCTCGATCCAGAGCACAAGTTCTGGGTCAGTCATGCTCCTCGTCTTCGCCGAAGTCAAGAGACATTGCTACACCGGCTGCGTCTTGGAGTAGCATTGACTCGGAAGTATCTTCACACAATCGGACGAGAGGACAGCCCAGACTGCCTTCTGTGCGGTTGTCCTGAGACTATCGAACATTTGCTTAGTGCTTGTCCAAAGTACTCTAGTGAGCGAATAAACCTTGAGACAGCTTTACTACGCTTGGACACTCGCCCTCTGTCCGAACAAAAGATTTTGGGCACTTGGGCTGACAACAGGAAGCAAAGCCTAGCTGTTAAAGCCCTGCTTACATTTCTTGGTGACTCCTCTTTGGATTCTCGCCTCTAGGTTGCGACAACATTGAACAGACTGCGAAATAATGTCTGAGCAGTTTCTTTTTTTTTTTTTTTTCATGGATAATAGTCGTGCTGAAAAGTGAACTGTAGTCACCTGATTCAGCGCCCCGTTGTACGTGAGACGTTTATTGGTTTTACTGCTTGTACATAGTTCCTTTGTCGCTTTCCCTGTCATTTCCCATACCTTCCATATTCATTCCTTTCTCTTTCTGTCCCCAGTACCCTCCCCCCAGAGGGAAATAGCAGGCCCAAGATCAATTCCTCAGGCCGACCTCTTCTCCTTTTCAATAAACATTTACTCTCTCTCTCTCTCTCTCTCTAGTTTGTAAAGGTTCCAGTTGCAGGATATCTCAGTGATTTTAGTTCGTACTGCCATTGTGTGTCAGCCTCCTTTCCATCCTCAGCAGCTGGGGTTCTGTTCTAATTCTACAGAAGCTTGTGAGCAAGTGGTGGTCGTTTAAAGGTGGTTGCATTTCTTTCTGCAGGTTCCAGCACTTCATAGTCTGGGAACACAGGACAAGTGGCTTGGAAGTGTCTTTGGGTAAGTAGTTGCCCTATCTTACCTACCTTTCTCATGACCACATGAAGGCTACATTGTTGCATTGGCTACTTACAAGAGTTGCGATCTTACTGGGGTCGCAAACTTACACAAGCTGCAGCCAGTCTGATGAATGACTAAATGCAGTGTCTAGAATTACGTTCGATAAAACCCATAGGGACAACTAAAGTTATGTCCGACGTAAATTTAACCCAATATCTTGAGTTACGTCGGACAGAGCTGCAATGGCAATTAGAGTTACGTCCGACATAACCGAAAGTAAAAAATTGAAGTTAATATGATGTAACTTTACTCAGGTGCTTTAAGTTGCATTCAATGTAACCTGAAATTTAAACTAATCTGATGTGATTTGCACAAAATCACACATCTGATGTAATTCACACTAAAAAATTGGAGCCACATCCAATGAAACACAAAATGGAAGTTGAATTTATGTTCGACTTAAAGGAGTACTGACACGAAATTTCAAAGCTGTGATAACTGTGTAAAACGCTTCCTTTTTATCAGGATATATCTCCCAGCAAGTTTCAACAGCAACAGTTCAGCGAAACATATTTAAAATCCATTTTAATCTTCGCCCGCACGAGAAAGCCCAGAGCTGGCCGACATGACATCATGTGCTACTTGCCCCAAACTGCCGACGTCGGGGCTCCCGTAACAAAGCCGACGCGCTGGCTGTGGTTGGCGCGCGCTGCTCGGGCGTGTGTACACGTCATGGTTTTGAGACTGACGTCATGCTGCCCGGGCCTGTGGGGACGGCGAAGACCTCGGCCGGTCTGGGCGCGCGCGTGCGCTCGCTCGAGCGCGCGCTTCCGGAGAGGCAGCGATACGGCAAGAATGGTGACGCCATGTGATACATGCTGTCATGGCGGCCGCTCGGCGTTTTTTTGTCGAAACCGAAACTGGCACGAATAAACGACGCCGTAAATGAATGTTTACGCTGCGCTCGACCGTCTAATCTGTCATTCTATGATTAGTGGGCTGGTAGGCACGCATAGCAGCGAAAAAAACGTAACACGAAAATTTCGTGTCAGTACTCCTTTAAAGTAAAGTAAGAAGAAATAGTTACGGCTGATGGAACCAAACTATAGTCACGCCCTATGTAATCTATTCAACTTTGTTGCAATGGCACATTTTACAATACGTGACGTCAATTCAAAAACAACACAAGTTGCTGCGTTACTTCGACGTGGTGCAGCATTCGTACAACTCAGTCAAAACAACACCTTGTATGTTCCTGTTGTCTGAGCAGTTTGGAGCCATTGCTTGTACACAGAGCCCTTTTCGTAAGGTGTATTGAAATCCTCTCAGGTGTCTTTTTTTTTTGCTGCAGAAAGAACTTCATTGATTTCCTTTTATAAAAATTTACATGCACTTTTTCGAATGCGCAATACACAGAAGAAAATGAAAAGACGGGAATCGGAAAAATATAATCTCTTGCCACACACACTATGCCAATTTGTTACTAAGCTCTTGCCGAGAACAAAGTTGACATGGCTCAGCGCCAAGAGTCCTTTAACAAATACAATTTTATAATTGATTAGAGGTAGTAAAATAAATGCCTTGGTACTTCTGTTTTATTTGTTTGCACAAGGTCAGGTGTAATGCAGCAACATCATGAAATGGACCATTGGAATAACGTAACGCAGATTTCATTGGCTTTAACCGTAGTTGCATTCATTATGTAAAATTTAACTGTGTGAAGGGGCGAATACAAGCAAGGACACAGACGATCACCCTTCTTTAATTCCTCTTGTTTTTGTGTAATTTCTGTTGCAAAGTTACTTGGAGCATTACGTGAAGCGCCATGTTTGTGCGTGTGTGTGTGTGTGCACATGTGCGTGCGTGTGTGCAGGCGTGCTTTCAGCGAAAATTTCATTGTGAGACCGCGCTCGTCCGTGACCTTTTTTGAATTCATCACCTTGTGCAGTCAAATTCTACCTAATGAACTCATTCCATTTTTACGAGCTGTCTGTCATTCTAACGCACATTTGTGGCTTGGTTCCGTCAGGCATAACTCTTTTTACTTGAGCTTGCGTCGAACATTAATTTCCATTCCAGGTTTTGTCGTAGGTGACTAATTTCTTACTTTGGATTACATCAGATATGTTGCATATGGGAAGAAGTGCACGTGCATTCATATGACAAAACTTCAATAGTATTTGATTAAAAAAACAAAAGAAAAACCACACCTGGCATGATTCAAACCCACCTTGCTGCAAGAGTCCGCTTCCGTGTGCGCGAGTGACATGTTCATTCCGGACTGCTCGACCAGTGTGGGAGCAGACAGTGTGTCGCAGTTTCAACGATAATTTACCAATGGTGCACCCGGTCAGACATAATGTAGCACCATATGTTGTTTTTTAATTGATTTCATGTGTCGTAAAACTGACCGTTACAATAATATTGCATAGATTAGACAGAACACAACTGTAGTTTTGTTCGTCAGGCTTAAATTTTTACTCGTCCTTGCGTCGAACTTAACGTAACTTAAATTTCATTTTTGTGTTCTGTTGAACGTGGCTATTATTATTTAGTGTGGGTTACTTTGGAGCCATGGTAAGACATAACAATAATTTCAACGTCAGGTCAAATCGGCGTAACTCGAAGCACTTGCATGATCTTACGACAGCACAACTTTAAATTTTGACTTTTGGTTAGGTCGGACACAACTTTTATTTTCACTTTGGGTTTCGTTGGAAGTAACTCAACACTCTTGGATGATTAATCTATTAATTGAGATCAGTGGCACCCTAATGCTTTTTCTTTGACAAGCAAAAGCCAAAGCAGATCCATAAACTGTATTTAAATATGCCAACGAAGATCCATGTGTTTGCACCACTGCCGATCCCTGCAAAACACGTCTTCAGTGTTCTCCTTTCCCATCTCTTTGTCTGGGGAGTGTGTGTGTGCATGGAGATTCTTTAGCATTGATTTTTCAGCATTCTATGCCTATGCTCACACATTATAAGCAACGTTGGATGTAGGCTTCTATCAAGACTCGTCCTGCATTGTTGTTTCCTGGTCCTTCATCCTTGTTTTTGTTGTGCATTGCTTTTCAAAATGCTTTGTAAGCAAGTAGCCTGAGCAAGCCAGCACAGGCATTGTTTTTGACTTCACTACCTCTGTTCTGGTGCTCCTGCTGCTGCCGACATTTTGGTTCTTAATGTATTGCTTTCCTCCCGTCTCTGTCTAGCTGTGCATTTAGTCCGCTTGCAAAAAATAATGGGTGTTTGATGATCCAGCTGTCAGCGTTTCGAGGCACCCCATCTATTTCGTGCTTGATCATGGCTTTTGAAAATGTTGAAAAACTGAGCTTACCTGCCTACAGGGTCAATAGTCATCAGTGAGACATGTAAGCGGTTCTTACCATGTTGCTCCCAAGTCAGTTTATCATCTTTTCAGTTGAAGCATACACAGGCACGTGCATTGCTGCCGTGAGCTTTCTTTTCTTTTTCGTCTGCAGCTTTTTCAGTCTGCTCTCCTATTTCCTCAAAGGGATGTTTGGTCAGCTTGTAGCAGGATGACTGTCTAAACTAATTATTCTGACATTTTTTTATCTCTCAGTTTTATTACGGTACTATTTTTTGATGGTTCTTGTGCATCATATAGTGGCATTCTACAGAAGTGTCACAAAACAAACAGCAAGAATGCTTTGTGGTAGTGTCAGTTTCAAGGGCATGTTAATTTGGGGACTTCCCAGCGAATGCTGCAAATTTAGCTTCAGTTGCCAGATTAAAGCACCTTTGGAAGACTGCTTTAGCAGAATTGGTTGCGTTTGCTATAACGTGCAAAGTTCCTGCTTAGTATACCTAACATTCTCCTTTTGATATCTATTTCTCTTCATTATTTTCTTTGCATGTGATGCCAAAATTTTTGTTATGTAGCTGTGGGTATAGTGTCTTTTCTCTGCATTCTGATGTGTTTCAGGAGCGAGAAAGCCGGGGCATCGTTATCGCCATGGTCTGACTTATGCACAGTAGCGCACCGAGTACGCCCGGAGGTTCAATACTTGGAGCAAACATGACTGTGCTGGACCCCAGCTGCGATTCTGTGCCCAGAGAGGACTGGTCGACTGGCGGGTAAGCCAAAGCATGATGGGAATGCTTCTCCTTGTCACGAGTCACCTCGGAGACAAGAATGGATTATGGACACAGTGGGATAAAGTATGAAAGGCAATTTAAAATTGCATCTGGCGAAGCTATAAAGAAGGCAGAAAAGCTAGATAATACAAGCAGTGGAAAAAATATATATAAGAAAAACCCCAAATGCCCTGTCAATCCTTGTACTACAAAAGTCCTTGTGCACTATCTGCGGTCGTGCATATATGCAATTGTACTACTGCAATCTCAGTCTCACTGCAATGACACCGATTAGCCGTGGCTGCCGGTTGGCCCGTATCGTCACGGTAAAGTCCGTGAAGTTGATGATCGGGCCAGCAGGGGTGAAGCCGCTGTTGTCTGGGTCCACTTGTGTCAGCTGTTAAGGGGGCCAACGGGGCAGTGCCTCTGGTGCCTTGCAGGGTTCCCAGGCTAGGAGTCCCACCTTGTATGGTTGCCTTCAACACCAATCACTCTTCTCCACCTGCTCCTCATTGTCCTTCTCTTTTCCCCCTCACTTCCTCTGCCTCACCTCTTTTCTTTCTCCTCCAGCCTCTCAAAATTCCTTGCTTCCTCCTCTCTTCTTCCTCTTCCTCTCCCTCTCTGCCATTCCCACTGTTGTTCCTGGCACTCCTCAATACCACTACCACCACTACGTTAGGTTATGTATGGTTGTACTGTTGGAACGCAAGCTTAAGTTCAGGATTTGAGCATTTAACAATGGAAAGGCTGGGTGCAAGTCTGTCGTATAAAGTGCTAGCAGCATTGAAAGGAGTACAGACCCCAAAAGCAGGGATGAATGAATAAGACGGGATGATGCGCTACTAGCGATTGAGGTTCCTGTTGAAAAGGACACTGATGCTATATACACGTGTAGCCAAAAAATGTGTACCGTAAGTGCAGAAAGATACGATGCTCTATGACTCGAGGGTCCCACACATGCAATGCCATCATTTGCTTGATGTCCAAGCAATCAACTTCCCAGTTTGACACTGGTACGGAGGGGCAGCTGATGCCTGCATCACTCGTTTTTCCTGTATGGTTAGCTCAACATTAAAGCAAAAGCTTTCATAGTGGGAGCGATGGCGTTCTGTCAAGAAACTTAGGCAGTTCCCCATAGACCAGTTGGTCGGCCGAAGAGCTCTGATAAGATCTCTGCGTGTGTCACAAACCCCTTCCCCGGATAGTTGTGTCCGCTTGCAAATACCAAAGAAGGGCGCGAGACAACAGTTATTTGTATTTTAGCAGGGTGGTCGGCCCGTGAGTTTTCACGTGTGCCGAGATTGCTGGGGTGAATGAAATCACAACGGAGATGCTCGGCTACATTTTGAACTATATAGGTTTACTGTACAAACAAAAAAACTACAGGGCAACGCCCGACACAAGAAGAGAGAAAAAAAACCTTCACACTGCCATCGGCCTCGTGCACGCAGGCACTAATCGGCTGTACACTAAGGGCACGCGCGCGCTAACTCAGACAGCTGTACGCGACACACTCTAGAGGCAAACACTTGTTTAAACCTCGACAACGCAACTACCAAAAAAAATACTAACAATTACGCAACACGCAAAGCCCTCTAGGGGACAAACATCGTTAGTTACAAGTGACGCTAGAAAGAAAAAAAACCGAAGGCGGATATCTTAATCCGATACAACAAACAATTACGAAGGAGGGAGCGCGGGAAGAGAAAGTCTCTACGAGGCAAGGAGAACCCGCCGGTTCAACAGCAGAAAGTCACGACGAGGTGGAGCCGACCTCGCCGGGCAGCAGCTCACGTGTTTCGGGGCTCTGGGGTGCAGAAGCTGGTCGGCCATGGGACTCGCGGCGATGGGCGAACTCAAGCGCTGAGCCGAGGCGTGGACCGGTCCGTCGCGAGCCTACTGATGTACTTCTGCTAAAGCGCGTCACCCCCGGGACCCTTCCCTGTGTAGCACATTCACGAATCTCCAGCCGACTGCCACAAGCGACCGCGTGCGCTCCCTTAAATAACTTTCGCCGACCGCTGAAGTCCTGCTCTGACGTCTTCCCATTGTTCCTCTTTTCCCCCTCATGGGGCCCTCGCCCATTCACCACGATCGCAAGCGCGCGTCCGAGCCAGCGATCGTGACGTCACCCCTCGCGCACCTGCACGTCCGCTGGAATGTTGCAGCCCGCATTGTCCTTGTAGCAGGCAGGGCGAAACAAAGGAGGTGAGCACAAAGCCGAAGGGGGAACCCCAAATTCCTCAGCCAGGCGCAAAATGGCCGACTCCGTCTGGGAGGCCGTCATGTCGGCCGTCTGAATATAAAGAAATGGAGGGTCTGGCCTGCAGTTTGTGACAGCGTGAAACCGGACATCCATCGTATCAAAACGGTTGCTTGAAAAATGTGAAAAAGGAAAGGTTGTAGATAAGACAATGCATGCATCAATAATGAAGGAGGAGTACAATAGTAGTATATCTTTTTCTCATAAACCACGTATCGGTGTACGAGATTGCGGCGCACGTTAAAGATCCCCATGTGGTCAAAATGAATCCAGAGCCCGCCACTACGGTGCACTTCATAGCGTGCGTTGCGTTGACACGTTAAACCCTACAGTCAATCAATCAAACCATGTATCGGTAAACATGTAGGTCATTCAAAGATGTGTTTACTTAGTGTACAAAAAATCTTCGCATGGATTTGCTCTTTGTTTATGATTTGGGTATTGGAAGGTTTGATGATCGATTGGACGCACTTCCAACAAAGGTTAGACACACTTCTAGCTTTCGCGCTTCTCTCAGCTTTCTTTACGAAGGGATGGTAAATGCGTTTTTATTGTGCCTTTTGGTTTCTTTGTGAAAACAACACTTGCGTTTCCTTACACTAAGGCTGGCACTTCGTGAACTGGCAATGTGCAAAGTGGTCTGAACACTAAAGCCCTTTAATGCTCATGCAAGTGTGTTCAGTCTTCCCCCTGTGTGACCACTGTGCAACCATCAGCAAGTCATCAGTATCTCTTATACTACCGGAACGCAGCAGGGCACAAACTTTTCACGTGTTTTTGGAGTCAACCCATGGTGTGAATCTGGCTTAGCCCTTCTTTCAACAACGTAGAAAACACAGAAAAATCTTCACTGGCGTTGTTTTGTGCACTCCGTTCGATCGTACGAGTTTACCAACTCCACTGACAGCGAAGTTCGATTTCTAAAAACTTTTATGGTCCACTTCATAGAAATACCAAGATGCCCTGCTAGAATTATGGGTGACAAACATTGCTTGGAACTAACCCTACATTTAAATTATTTCTTCAGTTTCTGTGGGCTGCGAAAGAAAGGCTCAGGCACATTGTGATTGGACGGGCTGTTGGTTTCATAGAGGGAGCTATTTGGCGTAAATGCATTTCAACTGGATGTGGTTGGCCCCTAACTAGATGGGAATGAAGCATTAGCCTGTGCATTCCACCCCATTACTTTCATAGTCCTCTTCTCTGGGTTCTTAGAGAACTGCTCAACGCAGTGAGACTTATCCTTAATTTAGTTTGAAAAGTCGGAGCTGGCTATAACGGGTTATGAAAGTTAGAGTTGGACGCCTTTGATTGCTTGCACAAAAATAGGTGGCATACAATACTGTATTACATAATGATCACACTTTTTTTGTTTCAGAAATATTGATGCAAAGTTGGGGATGCAAGGTAAAATTGTGCAGGGTAAAATTCCGAGGGAACATGTCAGGGTACGTGGTGTGTCAGAATTTGTGAGATGGGTACTGTAAGCGAGCAATCAGTTTTGAACAAGACTTAGATTTGTAATAAACAAACACATTCATTATGTGCGAGAATTTCATTGTGTCTATTTATTTATTTATTTCTTAGTCAACGAAACCTCGCTCAGAGTCCGAATTTAAGCTGTCATCACATGCTGCCTCCTTGGAGTCCACATTGTCATTGCTGACTGCGTCTTCGTGCTCCCAGAGCAGACATCCTTGGTGGTGTCGAGTGAGTTTGATATCCTGGTCTTCTTGACAACGTAGACAATCACACTGTCACCAATGTTGCTCCATGCTTCCTGAATCCAGGCACAAATTAGCTCAGCCGATGGCCTTCAACTTTTCGTGCTAGCGTTTCCAGTATCTAGTCTGTCAATTCCAATATGCCAGCTCAAGAGCATAATCAATCGCCTTCAACTGCAACATGGCTGCATAACTTTTACTCTGCCTTTCAAAGCCAGCACTGTCGCAAAATGGTGTGTAAGTTGTCGCCGTGGCTGTCTTTACTGCTTTTACCCCACACAATTGGCTCATCCCTCCAACTTAGTGCTTGGCATACTGTAAGTAGTGTTCAACAGATGGCAGTCGATCGATGGCATGTGCCATCACTGTCAGTCGCAACAAGCAGATAACTCACGCAGTACGGTAGGTGGCATACACAACAGCATGTTCAGCATGCAATCATTATGTGAAGGAAAAAAAAAACACTTGTTTACAAAAGTTGAGGGTGCAATCATCATGTGAGGGCATTATGCGGGTAAATACGATGGGTTGTACGGCCATGTGTACCTGCTCCCAGGATATCAGCGGCTGGAATTGAAACTATCGCATTGATGTTGGCTTCACCGTTAAACACAAAATCATTGCAGGGAAGACATTCTCCCAGGAGCAGTATAAGCTGTTTTATAGCAAAATATGGAGGCCCTAGGACCATTTTTATATTTATGAATTTGTTTCAGTTGCTGAAAATTGTTGGTCCACGCTCAGTCTGTCGCCCTGTCACCCAAGACGATCTGCTCAATCCTAGCCATAGACAAGTTTGCTGTAAAAAAAAAAAACATGCTTCACTACCAAAGACAATTTCCACAGTAATAGGGATGGCACAAATGCTCTGCCTGGATATAGTACAAAAAGTCATTATAGATACGAAAACTGCACATATTTGCAGGCCTAGACATGCATTTCACCCAACTCATGCAGAAACCAAACTCGCGAAGCATATTTCCCAAAACTGCCAACAGTTAAGCTGCAGTCACACCGGGCAAACAGTTGGCTGTTTGAATCGACCAGCACTGTATTGGTGAGCTGTTGGTGGCCATGCCCCAACACTGGTGACACCAGTCATTGGTGAACTGTCAGCGTTGGTAAGACAGCTTGCCAGGACATCCATGATTTGGGGGTGACTCATTGCCTCGTCGTCCTCAACGTCAATAAAAAATGAGCTCTATACGTCCAAACTCGCCTGAATGCTGTCGAAGTACCTTGATGTGAGCAGTTTGTTTCTACGCTAGCCCCTTGTTGAATGAGTGGCCTGCAATTTTCGGTCAAACAAAACGATCATGCACGTGCATGTGTGATCTATGACATTGAATAATACCACCAACTCTAGAAATAGGAGATGAACAGCCCATTAAGGTAGGACCATCACACCATGAAGGACACCATGAAGGCCGAATGAAGGACAGTAAGTACCCTGTCACAGCTGGGCACTTGGTTGCGAGGTGCCCTTCCTTTGTGCTTGAGTAGAGCATGAGCGCATACCACAACTTGTGTGAAGTGGAATTTAGTTTCCAGAAATTAAAATAATTCTAAGAGGCAGCACTCTTCCACCGTGGTATTTCTGTCTTCAAGAAATGCCTTGCGTGAAAATTCGTAGCTGCGATTGCATGCCTCTCATGAATAGTGTTCTAATTCTAGTGACCTGTTTTCGAAAAACTCAAATCACATGGTTTTAATATGAAACAGAATTGGCTGTTCAGGATCAGTTTGTTAACTGAGAATTATTTGCATCAGCGCATTTTCCCTCAATGAAAGTTATCATGCAAATTACACCGTCGAACAAAATGAGTTATAAATGGTATAAAACACAATCCAAATGTGAGAATGCAAATTCTTGGGCACTAGACTCGAACCACTATGGCCAGGAGTGGAGGGGTGTGCGCCTAGCTGACACTGAAGACTGCTAAGTTGATACATTTTGAAAAATGAGCAGCACAAAACAGAACACAAAAGAGAATTATCTTCCTTGTATGCTGTTGTTTTGCACTGTTTTAAGTGCAGCACACTTTAGGGGCTCGTTTTGTCGCCGTAGCTCGCTTAACGGTCACTGTCAAACGACTGCTGAAATCAGGCGGTGCCGTGAGATAACGCACCCAAGTAGAGCCCGGCGTTCTGACGTAGGGCATTTTGCAGAGGCTCCGAAAACCAAGTGGTTTAAATAGTCATAACCATTCGGAACTCATGAACCGCTGGCGCTTGACATACATCTCCCCGTTGTTTAGTGCAAAAAAAACTGCAGGTGCATTTGATGCAAAATATATGTAATTAACTGGCAGCACCCACGTTCATTTAGTTCGGAACGTTTGTTGGGTTGGTTTTTACGATAGTGAGTGAAAAGAAGTGGCAGTGCAACGCCGGCACGTGCGGGAGGAAAAGCAAGCACAAAAAGAATAGAACTCCCGGTGGCGCAGTTTCAGGCAGGGGGCATGCGAGCACTGCGAAGGCGGGAAATTTGAATTGCATTGGGTGGTAGCAGTGAGGGGATAACAGCGCTAAATCCCATTATGGCGAATCACTTTCTCTGCACTTCTGTCAGTTTTCACGTCGAGTGAAACGGCTTTAACTTTTGTACTCGTAAAGATTTCTCTGCTGTAGCAGCTCAGGGATTGCTGTTCAAGAATCAGACGTAGCAAGCTGGGACATATACCTGTTACATCGTTTACTGCTGCAAATTCGTTTTCAAATAGTGCGGAGTTTTCGGATATCCCGCTGAGACTTTTTAACTCACAAGCATAACATAACATGTTACGAACGTGACATTTTAGCAGACTCATCCGTCCTTTCTTTCCATTGCCATTGAAACTGGAGGGAAGCAGCTTCTCTCCATAAAGAGTTAAAAAACACAGGAACCCGCCATCGTTGTTTCATGCTTGCAGATTAGGGCAGCGGAGAGGGGAAACAGCAGTGGCGTCAGTGCAGCCCTTGAGGCACCCCGTAATTTGGCAGCGCTTTACGTGCGGCCCCGGGACTTTGATGTCGAGATGAAACACGGAGCTGCTTGGGCGCACAAGGGAGACGCCTGTTGGGAGCCGCCTCACAAAGCTAAGGACCTTGGTCCCCTGCCAAGGGAGCGGACACTTGATCGGGCTGACGGTCGCGCAGGGGAGGAGGTTCTGCGTGTATATGTATACAAGTTGGTGCCTGCGCTGCGATTGTCTGTGCAGGGTCGCGCTCCCCCGAGCGCGGCCCTGTTGCGACGCCGAAGCGGGAATCACTAAAATAAGCTGATTGCTCCCTGAACTCGCTTGGCAGTAGTTTCGCAACAGCCTGATTTCACTGGCACTTGCGCGATGACGTCGCCGCTGACACGGCGCGTCCACGTTACGGCAGCCACACCAGGTCGCGGCTACTCCATGCGTGCGAAAAAATGGACGTTTATATTTGGGGGTTTTATTTCTTATTTATGAGTAACTAGCTGGGGGCATAATATTTTTCCCCCGCACCAAACAAGCCCAAAGCACGTAGTAGTGCGTCTAGCGGGCAAGAAAATTACGGCAGTCAGGTCGCGGGCGCGCTCACGTAACTTCGTTCGTCATACCCACCTTCTATCGTTGCTTTGCGGTCCCGCTGGTGGACAGCTGTAGTCTGATAACACCGCGGTGCACCGAAATTATAAAAAAACATCGATTGCGGTAGAAATAAAAAAAAAAACTCAAAGCTTGCGCTATTTATAATTTGATCTTGCCTCGAACCTTGCATTGGATTTGTTTGTTTATGTTTTGTTTTCGCTGCGCCGGTCTGTGTTATCTCTGTGCCTAGTGAAGCGCTTGTTCCATTCTTTATTTTTATGCCGCACGTGTTATCTGCCTTGATAGGGAGAGCGTTTCGAAGTAACTTCAACAGCCTAGAATAATCTTTGATCGACGGTTCGAGAAACACTCGCGCCCAAAGATAAATTCCCGCAGAGCAGATGCCGCGGTATGCGACTCGATTGATTTTAGGGTTTAACGCGCCGACGCAACGCAGGCGATGAGGTGCGCCGTAGTGGAGGCCTCCGGATTAGTTTCGAACACCTGGGAATCTTTATTTAACGTGCGCCGAAATCTCGTACACACGGGCGTTTTTGCTTTTTGCCTCCATCAGAAAAGCGGCCGCCGCGGTCGGGAATCGAACCGGCGACCTCGTGCGCGGTATTCGACTTGCCGACGCTCCCTTGCGCACGTCACTTAGCCGACTGCTGCTTCGCCGCCTGTGTATTCTTTGAGTTGTTAGGGGAGCACAAGTTCGCTCCGATAAATTGTTTTCCTTGAAGACAACTTAGTCGTCTTTGGCATCGTGACATTATTTCACTGCAAAATACTGCTGCTAAATTTGATTGTTGCACTATTGTGTAAAAACAGAACTCGACAGCAGCAGCGCCATCCAGTGCGTTGAGCGATTCTTTGAACAGTTTCTGCATACCCTGCTTGCAAAAGCGATTTATTCACGAATAAAACTTGCTTGTTCGAGTGCACGATCTTAGTAATTTTTCACTTGTTGTGTATCACTCGTTGTGTATTACAAGGTAACTTCGTACTCTCAGCACCGGCACCGGCGGCGCGGAAAAAGAAAAAGAACTACCTGTTTTGTGTGCGTTTGTAGGTTATCATTTTTATCACCAATAATTGTTTTTTGTCCATTTTAGCTCTAAAGTAATTTTTTTTTTTTTTGCGAGAATGAAACTGGCGACACCAAAACAGTGGCGACACCAAAACATGGAGGGTGAACGCGGAAACTTTCAACTGCCTTTGAGAAATGTGTGGATCTGCTTCCAGTTCGAATGGAATTTGAAATTTCGAAGGACATGCGACTCAAAGTCCTTCGAAATTCTCGTGTAGCACTGGTAATACCGAATAATGCCCGTGCTGCACGAGCATTTCGAAGGCCTCGGGCTCGAATGTCATTTGACTCAAATGCCACCTTTGAGCTGCCACGCGACGTTTTTCAAAGGCCTTAGGTTGAAATGCCATTTGATTCCAAGCAGCATCACCAACGACCTTTGAGGTTCTCAAAGGTCTTCGAAACGTGAACGGTCGTACCCTCGGGCGCGATTTCTGCATGCCGCAATTACAAAAAAAAAATGCTTTACGAGTAACGATCTCCATAATTTAGCGCTTGTTTTTGTTCTATATCGCTCGTTCTATGATTGCACGGTAACTTGGTACTCTCAACACCAGCGGTGCGAAAAAAGGAAAATAAAACTGCCTGTTTTATGCAAGTTTTGTGCGCGCTTGTAGATAGTGATCAATTTATCACCAATAAATTTTTGTCGCGAACGAAACCGGGCAGCAGCGACGACACCAAGACATGGCGGCCAAACGCGGAAACTTCAACTGCCTTTGAGAATTGTGTAGATCGGCGGAACTCCTTCCAGTTCAAAGGGCGCTTAAAATTTCGGAGGCCATTCTACTGAAATGTCCTTCCAAACGCTCGTGTAGCACAGCTGTCGGGCGTGCGCCGTAGCTTGGGCTTAATGTTATGCTTTGAGGCCTTACGACGTCAACCGTGCCCGCAGCTTGTCGTGGAATAGTATAACGCCTCGAGCTTCGCGATCGCCGCTCCACCTGCCGCCGCTTCACCGCGGCGCTTACGGGATGACCGCTGCGCAGCTGACAGCGGCTCATGCAGTGTTTTGGTTCTCTTTCGCTTCTTTTTGCCTTCGAATTCCCGCGCCCCAAACAACTTGTTATGGTGATGGCTGCGTTTAGGGCACTTCAGAAAACAGCTGCGTCCTGGAGGCGTGTTTCCAAACGCTTCGCTGCACAGAGCTCCCACGTGACATGTGTGATATCACTGCGCGCGCTATTCTTTCTTTTGAACGCCTGCTAAAAGGAGCCCACCACTCTGGCTCTGTGGCCTGGATGTAGAGCACTGGGTAGTGGCGGTGACGGCTTTGGTTCGAGCACCAGCAGATCTATGTCTGTTTTTTTTTTTTTCATTTCTTAATTTTTTTTCTAAATTTCATTTTTTGTTCTAAACTCAAATTTACGAGTTGTTTTTGTCAATAATAGTGATTTGGTACGTTTTGGGTCGCTTTAGGTTTGGGGCGCAGCCAATGACGATGTTTAATTACCTTTCTGCATCGCGCGAACAGACATGTCACGTGGGTGCTCTGTGCAGCGAAGCGTTTGGAAATACGCGTCCTGGAGTGCTCTAACGCCAACAAGAGAAATCCGGGGACGCGGTACTGCGCGCTTCGCCGCTCATACGGGCGTCGGCGACGGAAGCAACATATCGCCACTGCCACCTCCGAATACCTCAGGCGCAAGTGAATTCTATTGTCACCTCGTTTAGACCTTATACTGGTACAATGAGAGGCTGGTTTCGTTTTGCAAGGCGGACAACGAACGCGGCTTTGTTTCGAATATATGCGCCGTAGCAAATATGTTTCAGGGATGTGAATTACCCAATACCTGACAATAACTTGTGCGTTTTAAAGGAATATAAGCCACGCGAAAATATTAAGTATGCTCCAACGCTGTGCTTCATTAAATATGTGTCCACTCACGCCTTATAGCAAGGGCCAAGGACAGTTGCTCCATCCCTTGGCCGTAAGTTTATCAACATTTGCGGAAGTGAGCTATAGACTGGAAAATACGGGAGGCTTTGCGAATGAGGCTGCACGAAACAGGCTTCGCGAATTTCCCGTGAAACCGGTAGTTGTAGACAAATAGTGCTTTCTCACAAAAACCGCCGTGTAAATTCTGCACGGGAACTTGTTAACTTGGCAGACTTACTCGTGAGGCAGAATTCTGAGTAGTGGCTGTTTTGAAAATGTTCATTTCACGTCCGCTCCAGTCATGGCGTAGTTGCACTTCCGAGGTTTCTGACCAATGGTATGCGCAGAAACCGACGCCCCGCCTAAATTGGGCGCGTCACATCCGACCGCCTGCTTTCAGCCAATCAAGGTTCTCGAACTAGTTGTTGTTGCAGCTTATTTTGGCTATAGGGTGGCTCTAGACCACGGAAGAGGTGGTGGGTGGGTTTTATGACGTGTTGCAGCCAGTGGTCGCCTTAGAGACCCAACCAACCACCGGGCGTCCGTCGGCCGTCCAGCTTACGTCCATTCCGGCTCTAGCGGACGTCCGCTGGACGTCCGTTTTAGAGCCGATGGACATAATATGTACGACCGTGGGACGTCCGGATTGAACACTATACGTCCATTCGGACGACCGAAATTCGAAGCATTTTTGGACGTTCAGTAAAAATCTACAGAATCATAATTGTTGTATTAGCGAGAAGCATATGTACCTTCGACGAATATATATATACCGCACAACACCAACGCACTACCGGGCAGACACGGACATGGTAAACTTTCTTCACACGTTATGTTAGCGGTTCTCAATGCTTATATACCCTTCCCCAAAGAGATCGTCGTTGGAGTCGCTCAAATGTTTCAAAAATGTTTAAAAATTAGGCTTAATTTTAGTAACATGGAGATGCTACTTGCAATATACATGTCAGGGTGTTGATGTGCGACATCTTAATTGAAAAACAAAGTACCTTTTTTTTTTCTTTTTTGCTTTTATATGTAGTTTACGCCATTGTTTGATGCTTCGTGGTAACTTTGTAAGTCCACTTGCGGACGTCCATCGGACATCTGAAAATATATATCCATTGTAAACCTGTTGCTGCATGTCCACAGTACGTCCGCAAATGTACACGCAAACACGGACGTACAGTGGCCGTCCATATTTGGCATTGGATGTTCGGCGGTTTTTTGGACGTTCCACGGACGTCCGTGGTTGCTTGGGGGAGCGGAGGATGGTCTTGAGGAGTCGAAGAAAGCAATGGATGCTTCGAAACGATCGTAAATGGACCAAACGGAGAATTCTGGCCGCTGTGTTCAAACCTCGCGCCTTATTCGCACCTCCCACGTACACGTAGGCGGTGTTCTCCACCTTGCCGTGCCCGCCCTCTTCGCGTGCGTTTCCCGAGTTGCGAGCCAGCTGCTGGATGTGCGTAAATGCGTCCCGGGCCCGGGTGCGTGCGCGCGCTCCGCAGAGACCCAGTTCCAGAATTAGCCTAAACGGGTACGGAAAGCGCCCAACTGCGTCAGCGCCATAGAAACGGCGGCGCTGCCCCGAGCAGTCCATGTATACACCAAAGGCTGTTCGGGATTTGTGCCAGATCTTCAGCCGCTATTAGCGCGCTTCTCGTGCCCTTCCTTCCCTCGCTTCCTTCTCGGTCGTTTTGCGCATTCTGGGGCCTAACGCCTGTGACGGCGTGTGGGCGCCGTTGTTTCGGACGTGAAGGCATACGGCCTTGTTCGCAGTGGTGAGGGTACTCGCGTGTACGGTACTCATTCGTGAGTACCTGTGCAGTTTATGTCTCATGAGTAGATACTCATGAGAGGGCACGTACTCGTGAGCAACCACGAGGGAAGTCGTACTTGTGAGTTATCACACACGCATGAGTCTACTCATTTGTCCTATAGGAATGCCATCAATACATTTCATGAGCACATACTCGTGGGAGGGTGCGTACTGGTGAGTATGTAACCTCCGCTGACCTCACACTCGTGAATGGTTAATTTGTCACAAAGCCGAAGATGACGCAGTTATCTTGAAGAAAAAATAAGTTTATTGGAGCGAACTTGTGCTCCCCTAACAACTCAAAGAAAACAGAGGCGGCGAAGCAGCAGTCAACGAAGTGACGTGCGCAGGCGAGTGTCGGTAAATCGAATACCGCGGCGCCTACTCTGCGGGCATTTCTCTCGGCGCGAATGTTTCTCGAACCGTCGAATTACACCCAGAACACTGCAGATCAAAGAAGATTATTCTAGGCTGTTGAAGTTACTTCCAAACACTCTCCCTGTCAAAGCAGATAACACGTGCGGCATAAAAATAAAGAATGGAGCACGGGCTTCACTTGGCCCGCGGATTACACAGATAACACAGCCCGGCGCAGCCGGTCGGCAAAAGCATAAACATAAATAAACAAACGCAATGCATAGTTCGCGGTGATGTACTATTCAATGTGTACTATAGTTATATATTAATGCACTAATGAGGTGGTACGTACTCGCGAGTGCGTAACCACGAGTTGCTTCGTACTCGTGAGTGATCATATAAGCAGCAATCGTTACTCGTTGTCATATAGAAATAATCAGTACATATTCATGAGTAAATACTCACTAGAGGGTACTGGTGAGTGCGTAGTCACACGTGACCTCGTACTCGTGAGTGATTGTGTGCTCAACAGGCTGTGCTCACTTGTCATATAGGAATGCCCTTCTCAGTCCGGAACTTTACTCACTCAGCCGGCTATCCACACGTCTATCCTGAGCCTGTTATCGCACTCGGCATCACTTGCGCATGAGTACGCCGACTGACGGCATCTGACCTCCCCCTTCAAGTGTCCTGAGCGCATCCCGGACGTTCGTCCGAACGTATGATTCGTAAGGTTTTCAGCCAGATCCGCGCGGTAACAGGGGCGTTGACTGAAAAGCGTTTTACTCGTACACCCTTCATCAAAATTTTCTAGGCCAAGGCAAAAGTGCGCAGGCCGCAAAAAATTCAATGTACAGTCGAACCTCGTTATAACGAAGTAGTGTCGGCACAGCGAATTAGTTCGTTATAACAGTAGACGTAAGAATCGGCTATAACAAATAGACAATCCTCGCGGAAAAATGCTTGATTCAAAAATGCATTTTTTTAGGCTTCGTACCCACTGTACACAAGGTAAAACCTTTCTGCTTGTTGCATTTCGAGCTCAGTGAACTGGAACCCGAGTACGTGAAATTACAACAGAACAGAGTTTACTTGACAAAACAGCACAGCGTCCTTATTCATTTGATGAAGGATGTGATCTTCGTCTGGTGGATACTCACATGACTGAGCAGTGTGACGTTTTCCAGTGTCCACAGCCACAAGGGCCTTTATACGTCTGCAGTTTAGGACTAGGGGGGGGGGGGGGGGGGGGAAGGGGGTTCCAATTAGCTTCTCAGTTTCCTGGTCAAATATTTCTTCGTTATATCCGATATCATACGCGGCTCTCGCGGTTTCAGTTTCGCTATAAAAGAGTAAGCGTCATTGAAATAGCGTGACCAACCAAAGACTTATTTAGTTCGCTATAGTCGATAATTCGCTATAGCAGTGTTCGTTATAACGAGGTTCAAAAGAGCGAGGCTGAAACGTTTTATGCCGGAAAACAAGCGAAAACACCTTTCTCTCTTACTGTCGTAGAATATTTTGTCACATTTAAAGGTGGAGTTTATTCTTTGAATTCTTTGTGGTCAAAAGGCTTACGACTGGCCTAGAAAAATTTGACAAAGGGTGTACGAGACATTTTGCGGCAGATCGTGCTTGTGTCCACAGACGGGCGGGGACGTCGTCACTCTGGGCTCCAGGGACCAGTTTAGTCTTTTTCGCGATGTTAATAAGCATCATTCGCTTGCACTATACGCAGTCATTTAAGTAACTTATGGTGTGGTACACGCCACCATCAGTTACTTAAAGGACTGTCCTGCCACCACTCCATGTGGTGGTGTCTTACGCACAAAAGGCACATGAAATACGGCTACGCAATACTGGTAGCATTACAAGAGAGGCTATAAGGATGTGGTTAATTGCGATTCCCGGCCGCGGCTGCCGCTTTTCTGATGGAGGCGAAAAGCAAAAATTTACGCCCGTGTGTTCGAGACTTCGTCTCTCTCTCTCTCTCTCTCTCTCTCTCTCTCTCTCTCTCTCTCTCTCTCTCTCTCTCTCTCTCTCTCTCTCTCTCTCATATTTGTGTTTACAAAACTGCTATGTACCGATATCAGCCAACTTGTTTTTACCCTTTTATGTCTAACTGCGACAGAATGGCTGACATTAAACGAGCCATGAAGACAAAATACAAGTTGGGTTTATTAGAAAGACTGCTTAGTCCCGATAACAGTGATACCAATATCATCGCAATCTTTGAACAAATAACGGAGATATTAAAGAAAACGTGTGAAGCAGTCGCGACCCCCTAGCCAATTTCCCGCAACTTTTCTATGACGTCACGGACCCTTGTTTGTGCGGTTGGCGGCCTCCTAACTGACCTGTCGCGACGGCACATGACTGGGCGTCTGTAATGGGGCCTCTAGTTCCATTTGACCGCATCACTTGAATGCTAACGTGCAATTAACGCACTGAAAATTATGTTTTATTGTTGGCCCGTATTACGTCATTCTTGCTCATAACACGTCACTGTGGCGCAAAATTTGAAAGTTTTTAAATACTTCTTGTTTTTTTTTTTTTTCTCTAAAAAAACATCTTTTGTGGCTCAAATGGAGCTGAGTGAGTTACTGAATCCTAGTGCTTTCAAATTAAACGAAGTTGTATTTTCTCTTCATGGCTCCTTTAACCACCAGCGTTACACAAAGGGCACAGTTTTTAGTCAGCGTCAACCCGACACACTGTGTCATTGGGCCTGCAAGTCGGCATTGGTACTTTGTGCCGTTCGCGCAGGCGCACGAACGCTCTGTTACGTCCATCCTTATGAGCGCATTTCGCTGCGTTAGTCTAGTATAACGAACGGCTTAACTATCCATCTCAAGGGATGCCGTTAATTCTACACGGTACATTGACGCGATACTCTGATGGGTCTATGAGACGTGGAATGCTTTTCTGTATTCACTCTGGGCTTTGTCAGTTTGCGGAAACAGTTTCAAACGCCAGACCGCGCACGGACGGGGCAGAGAAAAAGAAGTGACAGGACGAGCGCAAATGAAAAATCAACTAGCCCAACAATGTTTTTTTTTTTTTTTTCGGAAACCTTGTCTTTGGCTTCAGACGCCAAGTCCGAAAGCCAAACACACTTCGGCGACGTATTCGTCTTCCTGTCATTACTGCGTGCTGCCCTTTCAATAACGGTCGGGTGAGCTGCGCAAATCGACATCGCTGCTGTTCTGGCGCGTGCCGTCGCTGGTATGGGCAACGTCGTGCAGCGGGTGGCGGGGCACCCTCCGAGTCGGTGGTCCTGCGTTTCACTAGGGCGAAAAAGCAGCGCGTATGACGACGCGGTACTATAAATAGGGCTAAGTGGGACCGACCGACGGCGCAGGCGGGCAACCACCAACCCCGTTTCTGCGTGCATCCCCCCTCCTCCTGCCACCGTTGCCTTTTTTCAGAGCGCTCCCCTCTCGTGGTAGAGCCCCGAAGTGACTTGTATGGGGAAAGAATGCCTGCGCCCCGAGGCGGCCCGGAGCTCGGGCGCGGGGCCTGAACCCTCCTCTTCTCTCCGTCGCTCAGTCAGCGACGTAGCTTCCCCCACCGGGCTTTTTTGTTTCTTTTCACGACAAGCCGCGGAGCGGTGTCCTTTCCCCCTCGCGTGTTTTTCTTCAAGTTCTGGAGAGAGCATAAGAGAATGGAGCTGAGGGTGGGAAACGCCGCCTAGGGCAGAAGGCCCGCGGCTGTACGTCGTCACCGTACCACCGGTCACACGCTGGCGGCCCTTCCGAATGTCCAAGCCCAAGAAGTGTCTGCTCTAAAGGCTACAAATGGCGGCTGTCTTGCCGAGGAAGATGTCCTGGCGTTTGAGAAGCCGAGGACTTGATGCTGCAGTGCTGTCGGGAAAGGCAAGGCATGCACTGGCGTGGGAATGGGAGGGGGGAGGCGGGGAGGGGAGAGAGAGAGATCGCTTGGCCCGGCGACCTGCATGCGCCGCGTCGTTTCTTGGCTGCAGTTCCTGGGCCACGGGGTAGAGTGATGGTATACGGCGCGGAGCGGAGGGCTAAATTTGGCCCCAGTTTGGAGTTTTCGGCTGCGCGGTGGCCGTTTCGTTGTCGAGAAAGGAACGGGGGAGGGGGGGGGGGGGGGGGGATGGCCCCTCCTTGCGTCACACGGCAACCCCTTCCTCCCCCTCCGCCCTTCTCTTTGGCGGGCGGCTTGCTCTTGCGCTTCTTGTCCCTACATGTCGGTCCAGATCTGCTCAGGTGCCTGCTCCTAGATGACTGCGCCGTTCCGCGGCTCTCGGCGCCAAGGGGACGTGCTATAGTGCAACTCACGTCGGATCGTGCCCGAGCTTCCAGAAGCGTGTTCTTATTGAGAACGTTGATTGGTCGGTGGCTGTGTAGTGTATACGGTGTAATAGCGACCTACGCAGCGCTCGGACAGCGGTCGCCTCGAGCGTGATGGAAGCTGACGCCCGGTGCTTCTCAGTGAGTGTGTTGCCATCTAAGCTGGTGGTCTTGTTGTGCCTTTTTTTAGTTCTGGAGTGAGTGTTCAGCATAGTACCATTGTGACTATTAGTGCGTCAACTTTGTGAAGTTTGTCTTGCTTCCTACGTTATTGGCTCGCGTATCTGGATACATTGATACCGCCGACCGCAGTCGATTGCCTCATTTTGGTAATAATTAGTCGCCCGTGCTATTCCGGAAGTGACTAGCGTTTGCATGGGAGTAGGGTGCGCTGACTGCTCTCGGAGTATCAGTGAGGCGAGTATTTTTTCACGTCGGGTCCCTCAAGCGCTGCTGCCGTTGGTGAGTTGCCTTGTAGCTGCAACCTGCGGATTGAAACAGTGTCGGAAGTTGTGGGTTGTCTCCTAATAGTGATAGCGAAAATTTTGTTAAAGAATTGGTCGTCTACTCGAGTCTATATATGTTGTTGTTGGCGGCAACGTACGTTTCTTTTATTCGGCCTTTTTTTTTTCATCTTGTTGATCCTGTCTCCGGTCTCGCAGAGTTTTCGGTACCGGAAGTATCGTATCCGTTCGCTTGCTGACTCATTCACTTCTAGTCGCGGTTGTTGTTGCGCAGAAGCGCGCGAAAATATAAGATAGCTTTCGTTTCCGGTATTTCCTTCCCCGGAATGCGGTCAGCAACGTATCTGTCGTCGTTCGTTCTTTTTACGCCGTGGCTCACCGCGCTAAGTCGCCGGTTCCGCTGCGCATATCCCGTCTCGTGTTCTCGTGTTGCGAGACATTGGGCCAAGGCCCGTCTATATTTGGTCTTGTCTATCGCGTGACGCGCGCGCCGGTTTCCGGCTTCCATGTTTCGTAGTCATGTGACTCGACTTTCCTGAACACATTCGCTAAATTTCTTTGGGGACGTTCCCGCTCTTGACAGTATTGCTAATACCTGCCTGTCATGATGGTAAAGGTTTCTCATATACCTCGAAAGATTTCCATAAAGAGCTGGCAACTCTAGCTCGTAACGTTCGGAAATTGAACAATTAGACTCTACATTGCGATATAGCCTTTCAACCCCCAGGAAACCGTCTTTTTTTGTTTTTCCCCGTTTTGTAGGTGCGTGAGCGTGGCAGGCCGTTACGATTTTCTTCTTACCGTTATTCGTTTATTGTATAATAGCTTCCAATACTTAGAATCGGTGGCTACATCGCAGTTTGCTTTTTCGTTTGAGTTTTGGCTGGACGCAACTTAGTCATTGCCTTCAGAGCTGACGAAACAGTTTTGACTTTTTCTTCAGTATTGCTACTTTTCTTGTCAAACACTCAGTCTTCAGAGAGAGACGAAACTTTCCAGGCGTCATATCAGGTCCATGTTAGTGAAAGAAATGGATCTACAAATCAATGGATCCTGGAAAATCTAGCAGTATGCAAATTTGAGGCTGTTGAGAATAAAGTTCCCTGCATGCATTCTTCGCGTTGTGCTGCATTGATACATCTATCCCAGGGCACCCACAGAGAAAGTGAGTGATCTATTTTTCCGCCTAGAGCATATCATTCCACTGCTTGTATTGAACGACATATTTGTATGTCTGACATACCATATAAACGTTTATATTGTAGGTTCCGGTATTCTAATTTTAGAGATAGATCGGATTATCTGATCTGTGCTCGGCAATTATACACTTTTGCAATGAATATATTAGTCGTTGTTTTGTTTCTGGTCGTGAAAGAAATGCAGTGCGATGATAACGTTTAACTTCGTGGAAAGGGGTGTGATCATGCCATGAATTTGCATCACTATCGACACCATGTATTGTGACACCAAAGTATACCTGGGGCAGAGATAAGCGCCCTCAGATACCGATGTAATGGCGCTTACAAGACATTTCCCGCTGCAAATGACGTTCCCTGCTGAAAGCAGAAAGAAATCACAACTTCAACATAGTGTTCTTCGGGGTCGTAAGTTGCAACACTGGCATCCAGGAAACAAGCGAATGTGCTTCAACTGGGCTTAAGATCATCGCCCTCACGGTTGCCGTGTGTAGCTCGCACGTGGCGAAAGCAAGTGGTGTTGATGCGGTGTCATGATGACGCTACACGTAGTATGTGCGTGTAGGAATACACACGCACACGCGCGCACCGTACGGGACTCGTGCGAGGGGCGCCATTTATGATACAGAGGAAAGTCCTGCTATTTGTACGGCAGGGTTGTTCTTAATTTCTGGCCCAGATGTTGATGTTGTAATTGTACCGTTGGCAAACAGTGCAATGAAAACATGGGTAGTGGTGCAAAGGTAAGACGCTATGGCGCCTTACATCTGCGCCACTGCCTATAATTGTCGGTGGCAAGGTTTGGCATCGTCCCGCGCAATTTTTTTTTTCGTCTGCTTCTTTTTTCTCAGCTTTCACGCTTTGTGATAGTGCTCATGCTGTTTTTATTGGCAATTAGCCGTTGTGCGGAAGGGAAAAATTAAACTTAAATTGGTATAGCCGATGCTGTTCCGGAAGAGTAATTCAACTCCATATCAGCGGTATTAGTAAAACTCTCTACAGGGCGCAAAGAGTAACTGAATCCTTAGAGGGAAGTATTGTTGACTCCCCAAGAGAGTCACCAGAACGCCGTCAGTTCTCACTGTGTTCAATTATGCAATGTGATCGTATTTATGCTAAGGGAGGGGGGGGGGGGGGAGGTAATCAGCGCGGCCACGGCACCTTCTAGCGTGTAGTGGGCGGTCCAGTGATATCCGCGGCCGGAATATTGTCACGAAGCCAAAGACGACGCAGTTGTCTTCAAAGAAAACAAGTTTATTGGAGCGAGCTTGTGCTCCCCTAACAACTCAAAGAATACACAGGCGGCGTAACAGCAGTCGAGAAAGTGACGTGCATAGGCAAGCGTCGAGAGTCGAATGCCGCGGCGTCTGCTCTTCAGGCTTTTATCTTTCGGCGCGAGTGTTTCTGGAACCGTCGATTTACATCCAGAACATTGTAGATCAAATGAGATTTTTCTAGGCTAGTGACGTTAGGGCGAAACAGCCTGCTTATCTGATCGAGATAGCCCGTGCGGCATGAAAATAGAGAATGGAAGACGCGCTTCGCTTGGGACACAGATAACAGAGCCGAGCATGGCCGGGCAGTAAACAAACAATAAATAAACAAACCCATACATGGTTTACGGCAATATTCCTTTTGTCCCGCTTTATTGGAGCAGTGCTGGCTACCACATTTGAGCTTAAATACGAGTTCATACGCATAAATAAGTATGCCAGAAAATGGGGCACATGTGCCTCTATTTATAGAGCATCAGGAGCATTAGCCAAAGTTTGCGACTGCGAGCATGTTTGTGTCATATTTTTCCTTTCATTTTTAGTACTTATTTCATAAAACAGCAAAACTACGTTGCCCAATCGTTGGCGTTCCTGACTGTTAGCGTTCCGCTTTTCATTACACAAGTCCTCTCACACACACACACACTCGCTCGTGCGCGTCATGTATATTTGTCTTGAAAGTGAAAGGAGACTGGAGTGAACCTGTCGTCACAAACTGATGTAATTGCAGCCACAAACTGATATACCGTATTTACTCGATTCTAAGCACTCCTTTTTTTTCCATGCTCGCGACGCCCAAAGTGACGGGGGTGCTTATGTTTGAAAAACATAAATTACCCCCTCCCTGTCACTTCATCTCGGGCTTGTTCCTCGACGAGACGGCGCAAAGACGAATTTTAACAAGAAAGTGTTTTATTCCGGGATACACAAACACTTGAGTGACGTCATATTCGTCACGGAAGTGACGCCAGTACAACAAAGCAAGCGGCCTGTAAAGGGTGCACCCCTGCACATAGGGTCATCTTGCGGGGAAGCAACCTTTAGAACAAGAGTACGTTATACTTAAGGTAGTTCGTTTTCGAGTTTTATATTTTTACATGAAAGTCATATCGGTCACGGAAATGACGCCAGTACACCTTTTCCGAAGCGACCCGCCAGCAGGATGTCGCTCGCCAAGTGCACCCACAAGACAGCCGCCAACCCGCAAATCATGCTCAGCTGCAGATTTCGCTGCACATTTCACTTTCGGGTTTTGCCGATTCCTATGGCAGAGGAATCAACCACAATTTTTTTATTTGGCAAACATTCAAAAGAAAAATAGGTACCCACAGTGAACGTACTACTTATGTATGATGCTCAGTCAACCTCACTACTGTTCGAGTCCGTTGTGCCGCTTGGGCCGCAACTCTCAGTATCCCCCCGTACGTTCTTCTGTTCCGTAGAAGTGGTTTGTAATTGAAAACTTCACAAACGACTCGGCATCAGCGCGTCTGAAATCCAGCGTGCGATGGTTGCTTAAAAAAGGGGGTGCCTAGATTCGCATGCAAGCTTTTTTTTTCCATTTTTTTTTTCGAAAGTAGGGGAGGGTGCCTAGTATCGCAAAAATACGGTAAATAGTTTTAACTGATATCAATAAACTGAAATAATTATTTTTCAAGTGAAGCTTTGTATTGGCTGACTTGCGCCGTCATTGTTGTTCGCTTAAACCGCCCTTCCTTTCTGCTCTCCCGCAGCTGTCGCTGCCTCGTTCGCAGCTGGCGCGCGCACGCAAGTGACGCGCCAGATCACGCCACAGTGGCTTGCACCTTCAGTGTTGTCGCGCAAAACCCTGCTCCTTGAGATTGCCCTCTCTCTCCCTCCTCGCCCCTAGCTATAGCTGTCGCTCCTCGGCGCAGTAGGCGCTTGCATGCTTTGCTCGCCGCATTACACCACATCGCGCATGCGCTCTGGAGAAGGTGCGTCAGCTAATTCACCGTTGGCTGCGGCATGGGTAGGCCGCGCTTGGTTCACTCCGCCATGCTTTCGGGTAAAGCTCAGCAAAATGAAATGGTTTCATTGCGTTAGTCAATGGTTTTGCGATTTGATGTCGATGGTCTTGCGCTTTGATTTTCACAGAAGGGATTTGTTCTCGTTCTCACTGAGATCAAGCTTCACGTACACATTTAACAACTTAGCAGACGTGTAAAGGTATCGTTTAATCGTTAGACTGGGGAAAATATAAAACATCCTTGACGGCCACCTTAAGAACTATTGCAGTTGTCTCCTTTGGTTTACCATGTTATTTGATGCTAACTCAGTCCTCAAATTTTTATCTTTACGTATTGCATAGGACAGGCGTATTGTTGCTATAGTCAACTTATTAAAACTTCAAATTTATTCATGTATATTGAAAAGTACAGGTTAGACGTACTTGCCATCAGTAATTTTTCGCTTTCGGATTTATAGGAAGCTGCTTGGGAGCATGGTTTCCTTTCCTTTTCGGCCCTCACAGACTCGACTAGGGCTATACAACAGTAGTAGCTCAGGAAGTTACAGCCAGTAATACTTTTACACAGCCAGTGTATCTCTTTTTAGAGTAGCTGTGCTTCTTCCAGCGTGTTGAAATAAAAACGGAGACACCGACCAAAAGAAACTGTTGAAAACTTTAAAACGAGCGTTCCATGAACAAGGCTTCCGCAGCGAAGCCGAAACGCATTGTTTGTTGTTGTTTTAAAGTTTTTTAAAGTTTGTAACAGTTTCTTTTGATCAGTGTCTCCATTCTTACTTGAACATGTGTCCCGACCAGACGGGTTTCCGTCAAACCATCGACATGGTAAATGAATGTTGCACTCGCCTCATTCTTTTAGATCCCGCATGCATAAAAGTTATTCAGTACCTCCTTTCCTCTCTCGATGCAGAGCTGCTTCCTCGACGGACCATGACCGGAGGGGACCTGGGCAGTCCGGCTACTTTCAGCGGCTCTTCCACGCGCCCAACGGCAATGTTTTCAGCGTGCTGTCTCCGCGCCGGCGCGGCCGCAGCGGCTCCATGAAGCCGGCATTCCTCTGTCGCCCGCAGCAGTCGCAGCAACCCCGCACCACGCGCAGCCGCAGCGGCCGACGAGGCGGCGCCAACCGCTGCCTCAAGTTCCACAACTTCATCCCATCCGAGAGCATCACCTCGGAGAAGGACGATGGCTCGCACGACGACGTCTGGAAAGTGCACGCCGAGTGCAAGCTCCAGGAAGAGCACGGCACCAAGCAGATCATGGTGTCCCAGTGGTCCGTGTCCTCTTCGGACGCTCCCGCACCGTCATCGGCCCCCGTCCAGGCCGCGGCGGAGGCGAGGCACCATTTCTCTGCATCGACCGAGGCCGCTGATGTGGAGAAGCCGTCGTCGACTCAGCTGGCCTCGAGGCTGCGTGCTGAGGTAGCGCGCCGTCAGCCAGCCCCAGCGTGTCTTCCACCTCGTTTAAGTCCAGAGAGGAGTACCGATGTGCCCCGGGCGAGTCCGGAAGAAACCCGGCATCAACATCATCAGGTGTCTAATCAGGGACTTGTGGTTAGTGCCGTCACATCAAGTTCACTCATGCCTGTACCGGAAGAAGCACTTACAGTCACACCCACAAATTTCATTCGGGCCAGTGGGAGTGCACTCTTCAGTGAACTAGCATCATCTTGTGGTACTAACGGTCTGCCTGTGCGGACGGACTCGACCTCTCCGCCCTCGCCTACCATCATAGACACCAGTGCGGACTCCGCCAGGCAATCAGAGATCCTTTTTGATTGCCTATCCAAGCGTAACCGTAGGAAACCCTCTCAAACACGCAGGGTTGTTCCCTACCGGAAGTACCTGTCTCTCCTAGAAAGCGACGACGTCGCTAGCGGGTCTCACCCTCTGGACTTGTCCCTCAAGACGAGAGCTCGTGCATCGGAAGACTGTGGTGTTGGTGCGGGCGAGTGTTGGTTCCCATCATCGTCTTCCGTCAGCAGTACGTCGCCATTCGTGCCGTGTTGCTTGCCCACCTGTTCTTCACAGCCGTACCTGCCTGGTGTGCCTTCAGAACATTACCGCCATCTTCCGTACCAGGGCCTGCATCCGAGTGCCTCGGCATCCAGTTGCTTCGAGAAGTCTCCACTACAGGTTGCACTGGAAGCACCGCTAAACACTCCACCCAGCCGGAGGCTCTTCAGTGCGTTTTCCCAGCCGAGTCCAATGACGGCCCTCGGGCATCAGTCGGTCGTGTCAGCAGCAACATCGACAACGCAGCTTCCATTCGGCTATGCCCTTTATTCTACACCCACGTCAGCTGCCGCTAGCGTGAGGCCATCGCACACTGTTCAGCCGCCATATCCAGATTGCTCCGCAACTGATGGCAGGTCCGCTTTGATGGCCGTACTCCAGAACTGCCGGGATCCAAGAACAAGTGGCCGGGCCGGACCATCAACTAGTCCATCGCCGTCAGAGGCTCCCCGGGGACTCCGAAAGCCCAGTCAGAGGTCACTGATAAAGCAGAAGCTGGAAGACACCTTCAAGCAAAACGGCTTCCTTGTCAAGACCAAGCAGGTCTCAGATGGCGACGCCACCTTCTGCAAGTTTCGCCAGCTCCGGAAGTACACCCGCTATTACCTCAAGAGTTGGCACCATCACCTTCCGGCAGAAGTGCACAAGCTCTGGAAAGGTTTCCTTCCCCCAAAGACTCTTCCGGGTTCCACGGGTCCTGTTGATGATGTCACCAGAGACGCTCCTCAAGATTCACCACCTCTGCCATAATTGATGTGTCGCTGCCATGAGTGTTTGTGCACAGTGCTAAAGAGACTCAAGTTGTTTGGAATACCAACATGTGAAGCATGCCAAATACAGCTCTGTTTTAAAGAACTCCCATCACAAAATGGTCCACGACCGATTTTCACGTGTCGTGAAACGCTGAATTGTTAGGGGAGGACCAAAATTTTTTTCATTGTCACTTGCAATGATCGTTTCTGAATGCGGCCATTTCACACACAATGAACAGAGGTGTGGTGTTCAGTATATTCATTGTACTATAAAAAGCAGTACTAAACTGATAGGTCAAGAAAAAGGAAAGTTCTTCACCCTGAAGTTGTCTGGAAATGAGAGGATAATAGCAATCAATGTTGTTTTTCATACGTTTCGTAAATTATTCTTAGTCATCATGTTTGTACTATTAAAGAAAGGTCACCGCGCAGTGGGAGGTTACTTGCAGGCAATGGTGGAGATTCATACCTAAAAATGTTCCTTCGTGGATTGCAGTCCTCTTCCTTGGGACTGCCTTCAGCTGTAGCTGTAAAAACACATTTTGACTAGGTTTGATACTTGAGGGCGTCCTTAATTTCAAATTACCAGAAGAAGGTCCCTAAATAACATTGCATCTTTGCTATTATCAATCAGATGCTCCCATACAATTCAGAAAAATCTTATGTGGACTTATAAAGCTAGCTTAAACCCATGGGGCTGTGCGTCGCTTCCAGCCACTGTCGATTGCTGTTAAGACAGTGGAACATTTAGCATGCAATGATCCGCTGAAAATTAATAGGCAGAAAACCAAAGTAATGCTCAATAACCTTGGGAGAGCAGAGTGGTTTGAGATAGGTGGCGAGGCAGTGGAAGTGGTAAGCGAGTATATCTACTTAGGCCAAGTTGTGACCCTGGGTCCCAATCATGAGGCAGAAATAATTAGAAGGATCAGAATGGGGGGGAGTGCATTCTGCAGGCATTCTCAGATAATGAATGGCAGCCTACCATTGTCGCTGAAGAAAGTGTATGACAGCTGCATCTTGCTGGTACTCACCTACGGGGCAGAAACTTGGAGGTTCACTAAGAGGGTTTAACTTAAATTGAGGACGGCTCAGCGAGCAATGGAACGGAAGATGATAGGTGTAACATTAAGGGATAAGAAGATAGTGGAGTGGATAAGGGAACAAACGCTGTTAAGGACATATTAGTAGGAGTTAAGAAGAAGAAATGGACGTGGGCAGGGAATGTAATGCGAAGGCAAAATAACTGTTGGTCGTTCAGGGTAACAAAGCAGATCCCTACAGAAGGCAAGCGTGGCAGGGGGCGGCAGAAAGTTAGATGGGCAGATGAGATGAGAAGTTTGCAGGGATGAAGTGGTTGCAGTTAGCACAGGACTGGGATAATTGGAGATCTATGGGAGAGGCCTTTGCCCTGCAGTGGGCGTAGATAGGCTGCTGCTGCTGCTGATGATGATGATCCACTTGGCGTCTGTCTGGGTGAATTGAGTTTTTGCATTGTCACAGAGAATGCCGAGCAACTGCACAGAGTACGGTAATGAATGCCGAGTCTTGAAGCAGATATATCAGAGCAGAGAACTCGTCGTGGGATAGTGTACCTGGGGTGTGTACAGGGCGAAAGCACGTGCACAAAGTAAAACACTGGCTGCGTGTAGGTGCTCCAATTGTGTACCATGGATGCAATGGTACTAGTTCTAGAATTCAGTCAAAGTAATGATTTGCTGTTGTCAATAAGTGTTCGAGTGGAACGTGAAGCATCAATACCAAAATATGATTGTGAACTTCATGCTGCCTGTGCTCTCGTTTTGCTCTGTTGACATCTTGTTCGCCTGTAGAAACACGTTAGGAACTTGAGGTCGCTCGTGAGGCTGTGTGTATGTGATGTTGATGGCAGCTGGTTTCCCCCTTGTTTGCATTGAGTAGTGTACTGAGGTGCAAAGAATGGACACTGACAAAGGCCCCAGTGACCCGTTCAACCACCGCAGGTGGTATGAATCGGTTGTTCTCATCTTGGTTCGCGCATTGTCTGCAAAAAATTTATTCCTTTTGGCAGCTAAGAAAACTGTCTTTCTGTGCAGGGTGGAAGGCTAATCCATGAGTTCTTGATAAAACAGGCAGGCGGGCTGTACAAAAAAACAGTTATAGAATTAGCTAGACATATTGAAATTGTTAATGCAGCCAATCGTCGCTAATTTGACCTAAATGCAAAGCTACGCATTCAGTTTTTGATTTATGCGGTCGTTTGCATGTGGCTTCTTTTCTTATTCATTTTCTTTTGAAAATTTGGCATTGTGTATTTCCAGAACTTATTGTATAATTGACTCACTTATTGGGCTTGGCAGGCAGTGTGGTCACATAACTGTCTACTGTGCATTCTGTTTGATTTGCTGCGTCATTCATGATGCCTTAGTGGAAATCAAAAAAGAATTTGATGTTTGCTTTTTTTTTGTACAACCAGATTTCAGGATAAATGCCTCCAAACTATGATTGTATATAGCTGCTTGTTTGGAACGATACACCTGCAAAACTGCGTGATTTGTGAAGGGTCGTTTGAGTTGCATTTGCAGAGCATATACAGTAACTCTAGTTACCGTCAACGGCTGGCATACCTACCAGGAAATTGGTGGGCACCGCTAGATCAGCATTGTGTGTGAAACCAACTCAACTGCCTTGATTCATTTCATATAGTTAGGTTAAATCTGCTACTTACCCTGTGATCTCCTCTATTTTTCGTAATGACACTCAGGCTTGTCTTAGTGAGGCATACGACTTATCTGGTCTTGAGATAAGTTAACGTTGTTCAGACTGACTAGTCAGATACATTTTTTCGTTTTGTTCTTGAGCATTGTACAAAATCTTGCCTCTAATGTCCTGTACAGTGTTTTTCGCCAACGATCATCATACTTGAGATACATTGTGTGTTCATTGGCACAGTTACTATACTTAGCCGATAGTTCATGCTGTTTTGTAGAAACGCATTGACATCTAGTGTGATCAAAGAATTTCATCATTGTCGTGAGCACAACCCTGAAAACCTAGCAGGAATCGTAATACGGCAGAAGTAGTGACCTAGGGAAGTGTCATTGTGACATCAGAAAAATTTTTCAGGCTCCCGGGAACTGATGGCGAATAAAAACATGCACGTTCTTTCATCTTGATGACAGCACATTTTTTTCATTTGAGAGTCACGTGCCTTTCCTTGATGCCATCTTTTGGAATGAACGTGCCAACATGCACACAATTTTCTAAAGTCAGCTGCTGTGTTCCCTGCAGACTTCAGTCACTGGGAGAGCGCATGTGGCACACTTGTTTCTCTTATTTTCCTTTCCACCTACTTATGTATATAGTTATTTTTTCTTCCAGTGCCAGTCGCCATGTCGTGAGAGAATGTTCGGTGTTATGCCCTCAGTGATGTCACGGCAGCGTGATTAATTGCTCTGTACAAAAACTGCAGCAGCGTGTGACTGGCTCTGAGTGTTGTTAAGTTATTGTCTTTTGGAAGTCACGCGTTTCTGTTAAGTTTGTTGCTAACGAAGTGTTTGCGATGTTAAGTTTTTCGCATAGTTTAACAAGTGCCTATTCACACACCAGTTATGCCCGCCGGCAACTACCCGGGAAACCAACCTGTAGGTGTGCGAGTGCAAGGAATTGCGGGTTCTCTCATGTGATCCCTTCCCCCATGTGATGATATTTTTATATCGTATTGTTTTCTTCTTCTCGTTCTCAGACTTATTAAGCTCGTTGTGAATTGCAGTTTTGCGAGCGATGTTGTTAATAAATGTTTGTTTATTGTGCTCCCTCCCATTTTGTATTTTTCTTAAGCTTCAATACTTGAGGTCTGTGGTCATGGAAAAAGGTACGTCTTTGCTACCTCTGGTAGTGGATCCACACTGCAAATTACCCGCCGCGGTGGATCAGTGGCTAAGGCATTGTGCAGCTGAGCACGAGAATGCAGGTTCGATTCCCGGCTGCGGCGGCCGCTTTTCTGATGGAGGCAAACACCAAAAGCGCCCGTGTGTACAGGATGTCAGTACACGTCAAAGATCCCCAGGTGGTCAAAATTAATCCGGAGCCCTCCACTAAGGTGCACCTCATGGCCTGCAATGTGTCGGCGCATTAAACCCTACAATCAATCAATCACTTTGCAAATTGATGTTGAGGTCAGCTTCCTCACTAAGGGAGAGGCAATGACCCCAATTCGAGTTAACGCTACCGATTTTGGGATGTAGGCAAGAAAAATTCTCATACAATCAGTCCAAGGAGATATGAACTACAGCAACAGCTATTGGCATATGCAATCATTTTGATTCTTCAATGATGGCATTTTGCACGGTATGTCATAAAGTCGCTAGTCCTGCCAGGAGTGGATTGGGTTGGGATTGGATTGGATTGATATAGCACCTGCAGTTGGTGGCATTTCACGTATGCTACACAGTTGCCTAACAACAGTTCGCTCTCGGATTGGAGTAGCAGGTGTTTTTTCATGTCGTGAGTCGTCACTGCCTGCCTCGTGCTGTTTGTTTGCACGTAATGACTGATGAATGGTGTGTGTACTTGTTTGTTTTGCTCCATTTCCCATACGACTTCGAAGAGACATATGCCTCCAAAATTCAATCGCACTGGCACCGAGAGCGGAGTTACAAGTTTGCAACTGAATCGAAGAAATCTTTGGCAAAGTTTTGGGGACAAACTCGGGCTGTCATGATGTTAAATGGGTGGTCCCTTTTTGTGGTGGTCAGCCATGCCTTGCATGCTTGCTTGTTCGTCATCAGGAATGCTGTGGAAAGACGCCTAAAAAAACGAGGTGATGCAATGATTGTTGACGGGGCAAAAAAAAAAATACTATAGCCTTTTTAACTTGGTTTCCTGACTCAAAATTTGTGCTAGGTTATCATTTCAAATACAATATGATAGGTTCATCTTTCGAAGCTTGTGAAGAAGATCAAAATGAAACGGTCACAACACACAACAAGGTGAAAGAAAAAGCTCCCTGCTTACTCCTCTTAGGGGCAAAGCCCCTTTGGGGCTGGGGCTGTTGGCGTCTCCTGTCGTCGCCCTCGTAATCGTCATTCGTCTCATGCAGTCACGGTACTAAAACATTGGGACACTCGTTTATGCCTTGCACTAGAACGCTTCATGCTTCAAAGATGTGACTTTTACAGCAAAGCTGTGTACCTCTACCCTCCAAGGGTTTCATCTCCGTGGGCAAAAACTCCAAGGCACCAAAAATACATTTATAATTTGCATGCTTCACCCCTTCCCAGGTTTCACATTAGTGAAGATGGCCCGGGATATTTTTTTTTTTTGCTACCTCCTCAAGCCTGCACTGAAAACATTTAAGAATCATTTAGTGCGGTGATCGCTGAACTAAAGCATCCAAAGTTACCTGCATAAATATACCCAAACTGCGCCCTTTTTCGTGTTGTCGGTTTTGCTGTAGTGCATCTTTGCACAGCATCATCTCTTTTTGCGCTCGGAGCATTTTCTGCGCTCTTTTTGTCTAGTTGCGCCAGATAATCGTCATTCATGGCAAGGACAATCACAGATCAAGCAATGGTTGGGGTTGGGCACGGAGTCGATTGATGCAACCGTTCGAGCTCATGACGCATGCCATTCGTGCTAACAACTAGTGGTTACATCACGTACGTGCCACACTCACGTCATCATGGGCACATAAAAAAACTGATGCTTGCAAACAGCACATAAAGCTTCATACCACATATTGTAGCAGTTAAGTTTGCCTTGAGCTGACAAAGCATGCATGTGAACACAGCAGTTCAGGGATGTATACGCCTCGAGCGCGGCCTGTAGGGGCGCCACTGAAATCCCCCTAGCGGCCCGTTTCGAAAGCAGCCGCGGGAGTCCGCGCCCCGCTTCCCAGTGCCACCGCTGCTTTTGCGGCACGTTCACGACTGAGATTTACCGTTTGCGGGCGTTTGAAATCCATGTTTATGTGGAGCAGTCACTCTGTTCGCAAATGGGGTGTGTTTACGAGAGTGTAAATGTTTCTGACGCGATCTTAGTGGGGTGTATTCGGTCTGTATAAGCGCCAGATGTGTGCCACAGGCCAGCGTCGCGGAACCGGCGTATGATGGAGCCGATTGTAGTTACAGTGACCGGAATTAACTAGCCTTGTCTCCGTAACCACCGGTTCCTCAGATGTTCATGCTACGGCTATACACTACGATTTAAATCGGTTTTCTGCGCTTACATAATCAGCGGAGCACTCATACCTGACAGCGCGCCAGTTACGTTTGCCAATATTATACCTCAGATATTGATCACCACCATTTACAAGCCAGTCTGTGTTATTTCGGGAATATTCAACGAAAGTACGATGGACAATCCTTAATTATACTCGTGGATCAGCACACGACAGAGTCGTCTTGTCGTGAGGTGAGCGCCTGCAAACATTCATCTGCTACATATATCCTCTGCGAGCAGCGCGGAGACGGGCCTAGAATATAATCCGCGTCCGCGACTAAATGCTCCTTCAAAATATCGTCAGATAGCACAGGGAGCCTGCAGAATAAAGAAGAAACTGAAATCAGAGGGCCTTATCACATACCACACTCTTCCAACGACACCTTTCATCGCTTAATTGTTGAACAGCCTACCCTGCATACTTTCAAAAATGCGTCCGCCGTATGATCAGGTCTTCGTTGAAGTAGAAAAACAGAAGGAAAGTGAACGCGACATTTGTGTGCGGGATTACTAAACCGTTCATTGCTTGATTCCGCTCCGCATTTGTACACAGCGTCCCCCCCGATGTCTCGCGAAAAAGCAGTGCATTTCGCGTATAGTTGGTCCAGTGAACCCTACCTGGCTTAAGTTTCGACGAACGTCTCTAGCATGTCAGAATAAGCTGCACTGTTTTTTTTTTTTTTCATTTCTCTTAGAGGTATTATGTTTCTTAATTCCGCACTTGCACAGCATTTTTTTCTCGTGGTTTCATTAACTTGCCTTGGTTCTTGCTATAGGGCGTGTGTGAGCACATATTTAACGAGCACAGGCTTGGAATTTACTTAACATTTTCGCATGGTTTATATTCTTATAACAGGCATTAGTTATTGTCCGGGATTGGATAATCACATCCCCGAAACACATTTTTCTGCGACGTATATATTCGAAACGAAGCCGCGTTCGTTACCCACGCTGCAAAATGAAGCCAACCTCTCATTGTGGCAATATCAGGTCTAAACGATGCGACAGTAGAATTCATTTGTGCCTGATGTTTTGGAGGTGACATGGGTGATATGCTGCTGCCGTCGCCGACGCCCGGAAGAGCGGCGACGAAGCGCGCAGAACCGCGTCTCCGGGTGGCTCTTGCAGGCGATCGCGTACTCTACGAAGACGCAGCTGCTTTTTAAGTGACCTAAACGTACTCTTTGTCTATAGACGTCACCATAACAAGTTTTTTTAGGGCGCGAAAAGGCGAAAAGAAGCGAAACAGAACCAAAACACTGCACGAGCACCTATCAGCCACGCAGCGCAAATCCCGTCAACGCCGCTGAGAAGCGGCGGCAGGCGGCGCAGCGATCGCGAAGCTCGAGGCGTATACACCCCTCCAACACCTCCCATAAAGATTCCACAACCACAAGCACCCCGCCTAGGGATTTATATTGCGCGGTTATACCTCATTTAATAAAAACGGCTTCAGTTTTACTATACGTCTTCTTGCTGCACATTGTTCTGATGATGATGGTTTAATTTTATTGGCGCAAGGCCGACATGGGCAAAGAGTGCCAAACACAAAGGCACATTGTTCTACCGGGAAATTTTAAGATGCATCTCCCGGCTCCATGGCGGAGCACTCATTGTAGGACATACCAATCAGTATGCACGTGGAAAGCTGGGCGTGTTGGTACAGGATCGCAGAAAAACAGCACAAAAAGAGACACGGACAGAGGGAGGGCGACATGCGCTGAGACATTGATCAACGCAGTCCTTGCCCTCCTCTCTCTGTCTGTGTCTCTTTTTTCACTGTTTTTCTTCCATCAATATCCACATGCCTCCTATTTTTCAAATTTCAATGATGCATAACTTATAGCGACGTGATGTTTTAATTGGTTGATTAATGCGAACCATGCATGGAGCCCGTCAGTAAAATTTGAATTCCCCTTTAAGTTCCTTTGTGAGGTTAGCCAGCTTAATTTTATACCACAGTTAAATCCATAAAAAGTAGAAATAAATACGCGCGTGTGCGTGCCTGTCTGCGGGAGAGAGAGGGGAAGAATAATTTGCTTGCGCAGACTCAAGTTAGCCCGCGGCCAAGGTTTTCAGCATAGTTTAGGTTCAGAATGTATCGTATTTACTTTTTTAAATCGAAGCTTTATATGGCTACGCGAAAGAAAATCTGGCGGTCCCGTGTACGCAGAAAACTCCTCCTGCACAACCTTATGCGCATGCGCGAAATAACCAGGTCGTGGAGGAGTTAGAAGGGGGACAAGGCCGTAGCTACAAGGCCGTAGGAACGGCGCATCACACGGAGCGGTAAAGAGCATCCCCCGCAGCAGAGCGAGCACGCAGCGAGCTACTGCGAAGCGCAGCTGGCTCAAGCGACGACGGCGGAGGCGGTGAGGTATCAGCCATGGGTATCAGGCGGAGCGCGTCAACATGGCCATCATCATCACCAGCCTATCTACGCCCACTGCAGGACAAAGGCCTATCCCGTAGATCCAATTAACCCGGCCCTGTGCCAACTGCGACCAATTTATCCCCGCAAACTTCTTGATCTCATCTGCCCATCTAACTTTCTGCCGCCCCCTGCCCCGCTTGCCTTCTCTAGGGATCCACTCTGTTACTCTTCATGGCCAACGGTTATCTTGCCTTCGCATTACATGCACTGCCCACGACCATTTCTTCTTCTTAATTTCTACTAATATGTCTTTAACACGCGTTTGTTCCCTGACCCACTCCGCACTCTTATAATCTTCCGTTCCATATTGCTCGCTGAGTAGTCCTCAAATTCTTTGCTGGTGAACCATCTTCCCGGAGTGTATGGGATAATTTTTTTTATGTAATGCGCGAAGTTTACTAACCCCGAGTTTGCGAACCGCGTTGCTGGTGATAATTTGTTTATGACTTTGTTGTTTCTTCATGGGGAAGAGCAGCCGTAACACAGTTTTCAGTCTGGCAACCAGAAAGTGACAATGGCGGCGCCCAGCGCGATGGCTGGCGACGTGCGGTCTCACAACGCTGTGAAGAAAAAGCGTCCAAAAGAGCGTTTACCGAAAATTAAGATCCACAAAAGGGAAAGTGATGACATACAAAACCATGTTGAGAAGCCAGCGCCGGACGCCGAGCCTTCGAACAGCGTCAAGTTCACCCAGATGCTCGTCAAGCCAAACAAGAAGTGGTACGAACAGGTAAGCGTGGTCGTTCGCCAGCTTGTGTTTTTACCAGCTTCGTCACACTGCTTAGTGCGTTAGAAAGTCTGCGTTAGCTGCTGTATGTTTGTGGTTTTCTTGATTTCGACTTTCGTTGCTGTTAGGACCACCGATGGGCCTCAAATAAGGGGAAATAAAAGTTAACTCTGAACGCCAATTGTCGCTTTCGGCTTCATCAATGTATTGACCGCACATGGCAGGCAACCTCTCGCTTACGTTTCCCCATGATCAGTGCCCATGTCAAGCTTGAAAGTTCATTTTCTCTACGCAGTTCCCAGTATTGGGAATACGAAGTAAATAAAGTTTGACATCCCTCTTCGCGGCGTCATATCGTGACAAACCCAGCACTTGCCAAAGGCTTTTTGATCCCCTTGGATGGTTGGTGTCTCGGGGCCCAGTTTAGCGCTTTATCCCTCCTTCACTGTTATAATACCCTCTTCACGTTGGTAATCCTCGGACGATGCAGGGCTAGTAATGAACTTTCCAGATTTTCTCATTTGACGCGGCAATTTCACGCTGAATTTGTTCGGAAGCTAGTGCTACGGTAGTTGGTCGGTAACACAATGTGTTGGCGCACCTTGCTGCACATTTTACTTAGATGCATGTTTACTTGTTCACATGCTTACATTTTACTTAGATGCATGCACATTTTACTTAGATGCATGCACATTTTACTTAGAGCTAGAACTTTTCTTGTTATAAAAATAGTGGGCATTAACTTGTTTGCCTACATGCATTACAGCAGTGGCAAAAATAGAGGCTTTACGTTATATAAAAGGATGCACTGTTCAAATGGTAAAACAAAGATAAAGCTCTCAATGGGCAGTTTAACAAAAGTTGGATTGAATGTTATGACCGTGTGTGGGCCCCTATCAGTGCACAACATGAATTTCTGTCCAAACATTTTAAACCCTGGCATTACAACAAAAATCACATCTTTGCATGTGTGGATGCCCTCTTGTTGCTTTCACTGAGCAGGCCGACAAAATGTTTGAAACAACATTGTTAATGCACGTTTTACAATTTTTCGTCCAATGCAGCTACCTGAAGATGACTCCCCAGCGGTCATGGACAACCCCCAAGAACTGGTTTCAGCCAAGCGGAAGTTAGCGGAGGAACTCTTTGAGCATGACAAGGCTCTTTACAAGAAACGTAAGCATGAATGTGATTTCTGTGGGATGCTGTTGTAGAAGCCCTTAAAGGGACACTGAAGGGTGGGAACAAGTTGGCCTGTATCGATGTATTACGGTGCCGAGAACCTAAATACACCATTCTCGCAACCAGCAGATGTTAAATAAGGCAGAAAATGCCAAAAATGTGAAAACGGAACGGCACCTCGTATGCTTTTGGGTACTGTGGTTCGTGACTTCACAAAAGTGGTGAACGGCGAGAGCTTGTTGGAGAAGCATCTATAGATGTTTTCTTGAAATAAACAGTTCCGAAGTGGCTAAGCACATGAAATAAGTGTAAATAAAGGTTTTCTGTGAGCTCATTGTATCTAAAAAACACAGAGTAAACCTTTATACACTGCAAGGCAGGCTTCTTCCCTCACTAATCAGTCAGCCATCATGCTTTCATTTTCGTTCCAAGCAGTGCATTAAAAAACTGATTCTCTTACTGCATTCACCAGGGTTCATAGCACTGGAAAATGTTAAGATTACATTTTTATGACCTACACTGTTTTGCCTATTGTTTGACCGAAAATGATCAATTATCTCTAATTATCTTGGGAACTAATTGACTTACTAAAAAAATAGTGGTATATTTGAAATCAGTGGAAAAAAGGCAGCAAGGCTGACCAGTTTTACAGAGTTTACTTAGAAATTAAAGGAAGCTGTTTTAAGACCAGTGTCACCCCTTAAAGTGAAATAAAATAAAAGTGTATGAGCAGGAGCTTGTGGATTGAGCTTGTGTCGGTGAACTGTGACTGGTGTCGGCGGCCTTTTCAGAGCTGGAGTCCCGTTCCCGGGCGTCGGAGATGCGCTGGGTGCGCACGGTATTGGCCAGAGGGGTGCTGGCCGACAAGGTGGCGGCGCACACACTGCTCATCCAGGAGAGCCCCGTGCACAACCTGGCCAGCCTGGACGCCCTCACCAACATGGTGACGCCCAAGGGCAAGAAGGAGTGCCTGCTCGCCATGGGTGAGTGGCACACTGGGCTGTGCAGAGTCTCTCTCTATATCATCATCAACACCACCAGCCTATCTATGCCTACTGCAGGGCAAATGCCTCTCCCATTAATCTCCAATTACCCCGGTCCTGTGCCAACTGTGACCCATTTATCCCCGCAAACTTCTTCATCTCATCTGCCCATCTAATGTTCTGCCGCCCCCTGCCACGCTTGCCTTCTCTAGGGATCCACTCTGTTACTCTTAATGGCCAACGGTTATCTTGCCTTCGCATTGCATGCCCTGTACACGCCCATTTCTTGTTATTAATTTCTACTAATATGTCTGTAACTCGCGTTTGTGCTCTGACCCGCTCCGCTCTCTTCTTGTCCCTTAATGTTACACCTATCATCTTCCGTTCCATTGCCTGCTGAGTCGTTCTCAATTTAAGTTGAACACTCTTAGTGTGTCTCCAAGTTTCTGCCTCGTAGGTGAGTACCGGTAAGATGCAGCTGTCATACACTGTCTTCTTCAGGGACAATGCTAGGCTGCCATTCATTATCCGAGAATTTCTTACATAATCTCTGAGATAAAATCTGAGAATTCTCAGATAATCTCGCTCTAAAAGGGATCTAATCTACAGCACGCTAAGATGATGGCACAAAGAAGAGAGGCAGGACAAAGCGCTGAACTAAAACTGATGTTTTAATCAAGGCAGAGACAGATATACCGTACTTACCCGATTCTAACGCACCCCCGATTCTAATGCGCACCTGATTTTTCTGGCAAAAAAAACGAAAAACCTTGCACCTCTGATTGTAACGCGCACGGAACTTTGTTACCCAGAAAAACGAATGCAAGAGAAACAGCCGATTTATTTCCCGAAGTAATCTCACTCCTCGTCGCTCTCCGAGAGTTCCTTGTCGCTTTCCGCTGACCACAACATCTCGTCCTCGGTGCCGTCAAGCGCGTTCGCGATGCCACACTTTTGAACGAACGTTGAACCATGGTCGATGGGATCACGGCCCATGCCTCGCACGCCCATCCCGCAAGCTTCTCCAGAAGCGCACGCTTCAGCCGACCGCTCGGTTTGAACGCGATAGTGCTGCTCGTAAGCCACTCGTGGAAGCGGTGCACCGTCGTTGCCACTGGTGCCATTGCGGTTATCAAGCGCACAAGTGGAACGATTTGACGATTTGTGTGAACGCCAATAGAAAAGCCTAGGCGCCTAGGCTGCCTAGGCTTCCTCCATCTGAAAAATCGTTGCTAGGAGTTTTGGCACCATCTTAAGATGGTGATGGTGATGAATGGGACAAAATTTCTGCTGTTTCAGCAGTTTCGGTTTCGTATCCGATTCTAATGCGCATGCGGTGTTTTGGCCTATTTTTCCGGAAAAAAAGTGCGAGTTAGAATCGGGTAAGTACGGTATACCCAAAAAATTAAAGCCGTTCCACTCACTGTGAAAGCTGTCGGAAGTGCAGAGCAGTGATTCGCCATAATGGGCTGTACAGCCGTTATCGACCCACTGCTACCACCCAATGCAATTCAAATTTCCCGCCTTCACAATGCTCGCACGCCCCCTGCCTGAAACTGCGCCAGCAGGAGTTCTGTTCTTTTTGTGCTTGCTTTTCTTCCCGCTTGTGCCAACGTTGCACTGGAACTTTTTTTGCTTACTGTCCTGAAAACCAACCCAACGAGCGTTGCTAACTAAATGAACGCAGGCGCTGCTGGTTAATTATGCATATTTTGCTTGGAATGTACCTACAGTTTTCTTTGAGCTAAACAATGGGGGGATGTATGAGAAGCGGCAGCGGCTCACAAGTTTCGAATGCTTATGACTATATAAACCGCTTGGCTTTCGAAGCCTCTGGGTTACACCACTACGACGGAACACCATGTGGCTCTATTTGGGTCCAGCGAGCAAGCCAGCTATGACGACAAGGCGAGCCCCTAAAGTTCTCTGCACTTAGAACACACCCAAACGCACACTTATCATCTTTCTCACTACCTGTTACGTAGCAAGGTTCAGATAACACGTTTTTGCTTTTTGGGAGCACAACTGACCATACACTAATACGTGCATCTTTATTGCAATTTTTTTTAAGCTCATAATAAAGATACACGCATTAGCACGCCTGCAATCTTTTTCAAGACTGTAATGACGATGCATGAATTCACTTCCCTTTGTTTGCGCTGTAAAAAAACAAAAGTAGATTATCTGAACCTTGCTACGTAGTGGGCAGTGGGCGAGATGATAAGTGTGCGTTTCGGCGTGCCTTTGCAAGCCTTTCCATCAGCTGCGATCACATATACACATGGGTTTCTGCCTTGAATAAAGTGTCAGTCGTACTTCAGTGCGTTGTCCGGTCTTTCTCCTTTGTGCCCTTATATTAGCTCACTGTAACACCCCCTTCTAAAGATGTGTTACCACTAGCCCACCATTCTGCTGCTGCTGAGCCCAAGGACGCTGGTTCGATTCCCAGTCGCGGCGGTTGCTTTTCCGATAGAGGGGAAAAGCAAAAAATTATGCCCACCTCCCCTTGCAGGAACCCTGGTGTGATGCAACGCTGAAGGGGGTTCCATTGTGCGTTTCCGTTGGGTCGATTACTCGAATTGCGTGAGCAATCATCGGGTGATGAGAGAGAGAGAGAGAGAGAGAGAGAGAGAGAGAGAGAGAGAGAGAGAGAGAGAGAGGGAGAGAGGGAGAGAGGGAGGGAGGGAGGGAGGGAGAGAGAGAGAGAGAGAGAGAGAGAGAGAGAGAGAGAGAGAGAGAGAGAGAGAGAGAGAGAGGGAGGGAGGGAGGGAGGGAGGGAGGGAGGGAGGGAGGGAGGGAGGGGGGGGGACACGACCGTCGACCGGAGCGCGGCACTCCGCTTATATGCGCAGCGCGCCCGAAGGAGAAGAGACAGCGTGCTGCGCCGCGCACAGCGCCGCCCACCGCCGGAGTGAGAGATGTTGATGTTTGGGGGAGAGGGCGCGCTATCACGGCGAGAGGAGAGGGGGTGAGCAGAAGAGAGACGCAGCTGTGCGGACGCGGACAATGACGACGCAGGAAGGAGCCACCAGCAAGAGATGCTCCTCTCAGTGTCGCATCTAAAAAACGCCCATGTGTACGAGATTTCGGTGCATGTTAAAGATCCCCAGGGGGTCAAATTAATCCAGAGCCCTCCACTACGGCGCGCCTCATTGCCTATGTAGCGTTGGTGCGCTAACCCTTCTAATCAATCAAGCAATCGATCAACTAGCCCACCAAGCCATCATTGCGACCCTTTCTCATTGCAAAGAGTGGCACATGCCCAGCTGTCTGTTTGCACATATGTATGAAAGAACAGCTGCTTCCCATGAAAGTTGGTGGCATACTGGACTTGTCTGTGTTGCTGGGCTTGTTGGTTTGATTGTGTCTTGTAAAGGTGAAGGCGGTAGAGTGCAGTATTTATTCAAATATGAGGCGACTTTTTTTTTTTTTTTTTCGAAATTCATAGTCTCCAAGTCATACCTCGCCGTATATTCAAAGCTCAGTATATATATATATATATATGGCTAGTTTTTTTTTACTCTCCCTACTGCACTCTCGCCTTATAATTGTGACCGCCTTATAATTGAAGAAATACGGTAAAGGTTCACAGGAAAAGACAGGACAGGCGCCTGGTTATTCGACTCTTCACACTAAACCGGAGTGTGATAACATCACACTAGGCAGAATATGGAACTGATAGTGATGCCGCTTATTTCGGAAAGCCATCGGGGATGGGCAGTCAGTAGGGTACAACATGCCATGGTCACTCTTGGGCTACGCCGCCATGGTCTCTCTTTTCAACAATAGACAGCGATGTGTCTGACCCTAAGAAATGGGAACTGGAATGACGGTCCACTTGTGCTCAAAGCCAATTTTGGGATTTAAACACTTATACCCCAGTCACATGACAAATAAAATGTCATTCAAAGTGAATGACATTCACTTTGGTCGTGCGGGTATACACGGCGAAACAAATGTCATTTGATAGTAATAGCGGTGACGATTAACGAGGTCGCAAAACCACAAAATTATTTTTCAAGTGTATCTAGATACATAATATATTTTTAAAAACATAAGAAAGGATTGTGAAAATTATCGGTTTAGGGGACACCAGTAGACATCACAAGCCAAGACAAGTTCGAAAAAAATCCGTATTAGGGTAGCGTGCACATTGGGAACGAGATTTTTGTTTTTGGTATAACTTGCTTGTCTCTCTTTATTTGAAAAAAAAACAACATGAAGGAGGAGATATAAGTTTACTAACAGTTTTTAGAAACAGTATTTTTCGATTTATTACGAAACTTTCTTCTCTAGTGACGCGCCACTGCTGCTGAGGCTACTCATTTGGGCGCTGAATGAGCTCCCGAACATCAGTTAGCTGCTAAATGTCATTCGCCTCAAATGCCATTTGGTATTCCCGTGTAGCGTTGAATTATTGACATTTAGATCAAATGACATTTGCTTTAAATGTCTTTAGATCTGCGGTGTGACAGGAATATTACATAAAATCCTGCAAAAATACTGCAAAGATACAGACGACGTGATGGATCTTCAATATCAAGGCTGTCTTGCTCAAATCAAGATGGTGGGCAACCTGAGCTCATGTGGTGAAACGTGTTCTTGTGTAGTGTTTGTGAGATGCAGTGCAGCTTTTTTGCCTAGTCGTGAGTGTACGTGCCTGTGTTTTGTGGCTTGTGTGCAGATGCTCTGAGGGATCTGTTCCTGTCCGACCTCCTGATACCTGACAAAAAGCTGAGGCCCTTTTGCCAGGTGAGTGCTCGGCTGTGACATCCATTTGTGGATGCTCGCGTGATGTGTCCACTTTTAACTTAAGACAAGGTTGAAGCTGCATGCAGGAGATGATGAAGTAACTGTGGGCTTGTTAAGAAAGGGATTGATATTGTACTAGGAAATATTGCAATTTTTTTCTCGTAATGTTTCGGGATATTAACCATACCACTAGTCTGAGAAAACAACACCCTTACTCTACTTTTCAAGAATTGGGATGTCTAGAATTGTAAGAATTACAAACCCATTAGTGCAGCCTGCTCTGTACAGGCTGTTTACCGAGGGTAGAGTTAACTGTGGAAGTAGCACAATATATTTCCACCAGCTGAGAGCACAGGCACAATTTTGGGATGTTTTCTCATCAGTGTATCCCATTGATGCCATAAATGGGTGATAGAAAAAGTAAAAAAATCATTTTAGTAAATGGAAACTGCTGTGGTAACAAAAGCTTTCATGTACTGCCAGCGGAGTACAGCCCAACAGCCAGCGGCGGAAGTGTAAGGTTATTAGCACTGGCAACTAGACTATCGAGCTTTCAGCCTTGTTAAAATTTTGTTAAAATTTTTAACAAAATTTTTTGTTGGAATATGGAATATTTTTTCCTGTGCCTCTTGCTTCCTGCCAGCTTTACATGACTAATGATGAGCTCTTGTATGTCATGGAAGATGGCATGGAAACTGGAAGGGAAGAAAAGACAGTTTTGATCATTAATTTCTATACCAACAAAACAATTTGTTGCCACACAAAAGCACATAGAGCCACAAATGGTAATGATCTCGCTTTTCAAGGTGAATCTCCATCAGCCAATCAGAGTCCACAGCAGTTCTTAGGACAGGAGTTGCTTTTAGCGCATGACAATATGCAGCTTTATGGCTACACAGGAATGATTTGAAGACGTTTAAAGCTCGCCTGTGTAGTTGTATGGGTACATACCAGGTGGATGTCAAATTTCTTCTTCGGGAAGTTTTGACTATTAAGCTGGTCGACAATTGAAGCGCTGGATTTGGGCCTGACTGCTTTTTCTCAGTGTTTTTAAAGGGACAGACAACTGATTTTTGTGAAGTGCATGTCCTGTAGCTCATCTGAAAGCCAGCATTCTATGTACTGGGGCAACTGTGAGGAATTTCTAAATTAACAGGCGTAACTGATTTTAATTTTGCAATAAAATATCCGAAGTCTGAAAGGTAGTAGCGCCTGTAGTGTTTAAACACGGCACTACCTTACCTGTCGAAACAAGTCCGTCAATTTCAACACGTGATTCAAAAACTGCATGAAAGAATGGGAACGGTTGCACATTATTGTTGTTTGAGCTGGAAGCAAGTTTTGAAGTACCTCTTTTAATCTCACGTGCAGTTAAAAGTGGGTTGCCGCATGGCTCTCTGTCAGGGTTGCCAGAATTAATTTTGGCGGGCCATGTATGGCTGTTAGGGCTAAAAATTCCAATTTCAAAATTTCTAGCGTGCTATCAGCAAAACTGTTTGAGTTTAAGGGGCCATGCAGACATAATACAAGTTCATTTTATTTGAAAGATTTCATGTTTTACAGTGCCCCCAGCGCTTGTCCGACAGCAAACGATGCCGTATTCACTGAGAAATTAATCAATTTAGGTTAAAATTTTTATTCTCCTGCCTAATCATGTCTTTGCGGGACGTGTGCCATAGAGTCACAAGGGCGGGTATTCAAACGGCAGCCTTGCTTGCCGTCAGTCCTCCCGAATGGTGCTACCTAACTCGGACACGGACTGTTGTCCGCCGTTGCTTTGTTTTTGACCGTATTTGCACCTGGCTTGTTTTTGTTACTGTAGAAAGTAATTGTTCGTGAAACATAGGGTATCCTCAACAAACAGGGTCACGTAAGACAACGCCACTTACGCCAATCAGCCAGTGTCGTGTAAGAAAAATCCAAAGCGGCGGACTGCTGTGCAGCTAAAACAAGCATAGTGTGCCCAGTACAAAGTGCAGTGTGCATTGGTACTTGTATGTTTACGTGTTCTTTCATCACTTTCATTGTTTCCCCAGCCATTCTTACTGCTGTAGAATGAATATGCATTACATTTAGGCGCAAATGGCTCATTCGGCAAGCTTATAAGCCCTGCCTAATTTGCGTTTGCTTTTGCAGGCCTCAGCCAATCGCACAGCTGGGCATATGACGGCGTAGGGAAATGAGCTAGCGGGTTGCAGAACCATTCCCTTTTTTCCTAATTGTATAACCTATTTGAGCGAACCATGTGTTACAAGTGGTGTCAGTATGATTCTAACGGGGCAGTCTTTCAAATGAACCAAACTTGTGCTTTGTCTCCATGGCTGCTGCTGCTTTAACGTGTTTTAAGGGGTGACCTTTCATTTAGGATAGAGAAAATATCCTCGACCAGAATCTGTCTCCTTTGACAACGTTCAGCGTCCCCTGGAGAGCGTCGCTGGCACGGGCCCGGTGGAGTGTCGGCAGCTGGTGCTGTGGCACTTTGAGGAGCTGCTGAAGGAGCGGTACGCGGCCTTCCTGCAGCGCGTCGAGACGGCCTCCTTCGACCAGGTGGAGAAGCTGAAGCTGCGCGCGGTCACCTGCATGTTCCACCTGCTCACCTACCACCCCGAGCGGGAACAGGTGAGGGGGGGGCCACCATTCACGCTCTCTCGTGCGTGGTCTGTGTTGTGTTTGCTTGCTCGTGTGTTGAAGCTAGTCTGTTTTGTTCATTTGTTGAAGTATGAAAGGGTGCATGATGTGTTACAGTCGAACCTATTTATAACAAAGTAGTACCGGGATAGTAATTTAGTTCGTTATATCCGATATTCGTTGTAACGGCAGAGCAAAAAATCAGCTCAAACCAATCGGTTATCTGGGTTCCCAAAATCCTTGGTGCAGAAACGCATTATTTAAATTTTTGAATCTGCTATAAACAGGGTAACCCTAATCTTTCTCCTTGTGGCATTTGAGGCTCAATGAACCAGCACAGGAAACGGGAAATTACGACAGAACAAAGTTCATTTGAGGAGACAGGCCTGCATTGCTATTTTTTCGAGGAAGGATGTGATCTTTGTCTGGTGGACACTCACAGCACTGAGCAGGATAAAGTTTTCTACAGTGGGCACGAACAAAAGTGCCTTTTCTGCTTCTATACGCCTCGAGCGCGGCCTGTAGGGGCGCCACTGAAATCCCCCTAGCGGCCCGTTTCGAAAGCAGGCGCGGGAGTCTCCGTCCCGCTCCCCACTGTTGCCGCTGCTTTTGCGGCTTTTTCACGACTGAGATTTAGCGTTTGCGGGCGTTGGAAATCCATGTTTATGTGGAGCAGTCACTCTGTTCACAAATGGGGTGTCTTTACGAGAGTGTAAATGTTTCTGACGCGATCTTAGTGTGGTATATTCGGTCTGTATAAACGCCAGGTGTGTGTCACAGGCAAGCGTCGCGGAAACGGCGTATGCATGGACCTGATTGTAGTTACACTGCCCTGAATTTAGTAGCAGTGTATCCGTAAACACCGGTTCCTGGGATGTTCATGCTACGGGTATACACTACGATGTGAATCAGTTTCGTGCGCACATATTCAGCGGAACACTCATAACTGACAGCACGCCAGTCACTTTTGTAAATATTATACCTCACATATTGATCACCACCATTTACAAGCCAGTGTGTGTTAATTTCAGGAATATTCAACGTAAGTGCGACGGATAATGCAGAATTATACTCGGGGATCAGTACACGACAAAGAGTCGTCTCGTCGTGAGGTGAGAGGTCGCAAACATTCATCTGCTACGTACATATATCCTCTGCGAGCTGCGTGCAGACGGGCTTAGAATATAATCGGCTTCCGCGAATAAACGCCTCTTCGAAACACCGTCACATGACACAAGGAGCCTGCAGAATAAAGGAGAAATTGAAATCAGAGGGCCTTATCACGTACCACACTCTTCCAACGACACCTTTCATCGCTTGTGAACTGCCTACCCCATATATTTCCAAAAATGCGTCCGCCGAACGATCAGCTGTTCTTTAAAGTAAAAAAACAAAACGACAGTGAACGCGAGATTTGTGTGTGCGATTACTAAAACGTTCATTGCTTGATTCCGCCCCGCATTTTCACACAGCGTCCCCCTCCCCTTCTCCCCCTTCCCCCCTATGTCTCGCGAAATAGCAGTGCATTTCGCGTATAGTTGGTCTGGTGAACCCTACGTGGCTTAATTAAGTTTCGACGAACGTCTTTAGCATGTCAGAAGCTGCACCGTATTTTTTTTCCATTTCCGTTAGAGCTATTATGTTTCTTCCGCACTTGCACAGCATGTATTTTTCTGTGGTTTCATATTAGACTGCCTTGGTTCTTGCTATAAGGCGTGTGTGGGCACATATTTAACGACATACAGGCTTGTAATATACTTAATATTTTTGCATGGTTTATATTATTATAAAATGCATAAGTTATTGTCCGGGATTGGCTAATCACATCCGCGGAACATATTTTTCTGCGACGTATATACTCGAAACGAAGCCGCATTCGTTGACCACGCTGCAAAATGAAGCCACCCTCTCACTGTGCTGGCATCATGTCTAAACGAGGCGACAGTAGAATTTATTTGTGTAATTGGAGGTGACAGGGGTGATGTGCTGCTACCGTCGCCGACGCCCGAAAAAGCGGCAACGATGTGCGCAGAACCGCGTCCCCAGGTAGCTCTTGCAGGCGATCGCGTGCTGTATGAAGACGCAGCTGCTTTTTAAGCGACATAAACGTACTCTTTGCTTATAGACGTCACCATAACAAGTTTTTTAGGGCGCAGAAAGGCGAAAAGAAGCGAAACAGAACCAAAACACTGCACGAGCCCCTATCAGCCACGCAGCGCACATCCCGTCAACGTCGCGGAGAAGCGGCGGCAGGCGGCGCAGCGATCGCGAAGCTCGAGGCGTATAGTTTCGGATACCAGGAGTTTTTCCAAGTAGCTTCTCGGCCTACTGGTTAAATTAAATATTTCTTCATTATATCCGATAGTGCGCGCAGCTCTCACAGTTTCACTTTCGTTGTAAACGAATAAGTGTCATTGAAATGAAGCGTGGCCAACCAAGTTCGTATTTAGTTTGCTATAGCCAATAATTCACTATATCAGTGTTCGTTATAACGAAGTTCAACTGTATGCCGTACCAGCCGCGGTGGCTCAGTGGCTAAGGCGTTGTGCTGCTGAGCACGATGACGCGGGTTCGATTCCCAGCCATGGCGGCCGCTTTTTTGGTGGAGGTGAAAAGCAAAAGCGCCCGTGTGTACGAGATTTCGGCGCATGTTAAAGATCCCCAGGTGGTCAAAATTAATCCGGAGCCCTCCACTACGGCGCGCCTCATCGCCTGCGTTGCGTCGGCACGTTAAACCCTACAATCAATCAACTGTATGCCATGCCCCACCGCTAAACAAGCATAAAAGATACTAAACCACCCTTATTTATAAATATAATGCATAGAATTGGGCTCAGAGAGCATTTTAGTGTAAACAGTGGCAACACATAATGGCTCGTGGTAAAAAATTGTAATATTGCTGGGGCTCCAACCAGGCCAGATTGCTCCAAAACGTGCGATTCTGCCCCTAGGCTACTGAGGAAAAACGAAGGTCTTCCTTTAGAAGTTGCTCAAAAGGACAGGAGTGTTCCCAGCGAACCAGGAGATGGCACTGGGAGTGTACAGGAAATGCTGGGCTTGTAGCTACCTGGGAATGGTATGTCGTGTACATGACACTAGCCAGCATGGCTTCGTTTCCAGCATTTCCTGAAGCAACTTGTCACTCTCACTGTTTTTGGGTAATGTTAAACCCTCTTTTGACTGAGAAAGAAAGTGTAATTCTCAGGACTTCAGTGAAATGACACTGACGCCATTGCAGTTATGCTGTCATGTCTATACCCCTGTTCACCACACTTAAAACATTGCCATGAAAAGCATTTTTCTTCTGTAGGGGGCTGAAAGACTAAAGAAAGTGGCGCAAAGCTTGTATATGTTCGTTGGGAGCTGATAAGAAGCAACTGAAATGCATGCATGTCTCATGGGGTGACACTCAACATGGCAGGAAACAAGTTTTATCAAGTTGGTATCTCATAAAAGTGCAGTATAAATGTACCTAGACACCAATCCCTCTTGGCAAGTAAAAAAAAAAAAGAGCAAAAAATAATGTTTTAATAGTGAAGCTCTTTAGCAAATCACAATTTTTTGTCTGCAGATAAAAATACCAAGAAATTGCTGAGCGCTCATGTGTATGTGCCTCGTGACGACCACCCAGCATCATCGGTGCACGTTTGCAAGCCAGGCATACCGTCCTAGAAGATTAACCAAGAATGGCAAAAAAAAAAAAAAAAGAATGCCAGCGTTAATGCTATCGAGGCTACACTTACTTGGAACAAGAAAGACAGGTCATAGCGTACCCTCTTCCAAGGCGATGTCCAATTATTATCACTTCCAAAAAAAATGAAGGAAGCTCACACTTATAGCAACAATGGTGGAGTAAAGGTCGCTGCGGCAGTGAAGAAGAAGCAAATCAGCTGCAATCATGGACTTAAACCTTTGTGATGGTCGTGAAGGTTGCGTACAGCTTCGCTACCTTCAAGTCTTGTGCGTTAGTTTGAGTTTCCTTCATTTTTCTCGTACCTTTGTCGTAAGTTGAAGGGCTCTTCTTTTGGGAAGTTCCTTCCCTGCCTGCCAATCGTGGCAGTGTTCCCCTTTAATAGTCACCGCCCCTCGCAGCTTCTCCTGGAGCGGCTGGTCAACAAGCTGGGCGACCGGACGCACGCGGTGGCCTCCCGTGTGGCCCACCACCTGACCCAGCTGACCAACCACCACCCGCTCATGAAGCCCACCATGCTCAGCGAGGTGGAGCGCTTCGTCTACCGGCCCAACGTGGCCCCCAAGGCCCAGTACTACGCCCTCTGCTTCCTCAGCCAGGTGGGTCGCCGGTAGTGGGGGTGGGCTTGATGGTGGGCCCAACGTTAGGCCTAACTTTACACTTTGACCTCTCACATTGTCAGCCAGTACCTGCTGCTTGATATTCGCCCTGAAATTGGCCTGTAGGTGGCGACAGCATCGTGCTGCCAGTGTGTAGGCTCCGGCAAGTGGTAGCGGGTGAATGCACACTGTGGGCACTCTTCGTGCTTTTTTTGCGCCGCATGTGCGCATGAAAGGCGTAGACAAGAGTGGTATGCTGTAGTTCGATACCTCAACGTTCAGTGTATTGCGTGGAACCGACAATAAGCTTTCATTACTACTCAAAAAAAGCAGCTACCCGTTGGGAATCGCTAAATGGCTGAGATAATGACAATGACCCTGTATGTCGTGGTTCTTGTACTTGTTCTTTGTACTTGTTCTTAAAATTTGGGTCCATCTTAAGGGGTTAAGACCTGACTATACTAGGCATTTGGTTATGCTGACCAAAGCACGTTTTTGGGCAAGGTGTTTAATGTGGGGATTTGAAAATAGGATACATGAAAATGAGATGTGAAGTGCAGCAGGACAGACGTAAACTCGCAACTGCCTAATTGTGCTAAGAGATCCGCCTGAAATATTCTCGCACATCCACAAAAATTTACTTTAACTTACGCATAAAAATTAGCAAAAATGTTGCAGGTTATCAGCAATGACTGTCCAAAAACGGTATTTATTTTTGAAAAGGAATGCGGAAAATTCCATGACACAGGCTCTTTAGTGTGTGTAAAGTACCATATTTTTCTATGTATAACCCACCCCTGCATATAATCCACACCCCCACTTTCAGCCCGCCGGAAAAGAAAGAAAAAATTTGCGTATTGCCCACACATTTCGATACAAGGAAGGCTGCAGCAAAGCTACTGCTCAAGCAACACATCATATAATATACTATTTAGGCAGAAAAAGCATATACAGTGGAATCTCGGTCATACGAATCTCAAGGGGCGGCAAAAATATTCGTATCACCCGAAAATTCGTATCATCAGAAAACGAGAAAAAATGGAATAGTGCCGCGCATGTGACATGCGGCGGCAACATGGCGTCGGCTGTTGCCCTGAAGAGGTGCAAGTAGTTCAGCGACCGCTTGTAACCTTCTGTTAAAACACAGCTCAAGGTGTAAACTCAATTGCTCATGCGGGGAAGAGCCCATAAAGTGGGAGAAAACTGCGCTATAAAATATCATCCGCGCCAAATATGCGCCGCGAAGGTGGCCCAGCAAGCGGCTGCGAGCGCTTCGAAATTGCCGCCATGAGGCACACGTCTCCCCATTGGCGCAAGTCATGACTCATGAGGCTCCTCTCACTGCCGTTGGCGGCAACCAAGGCTGAGCACGGCGGGGGGTAGGGCGGCGACGCACCGCTGTGTCGATAACAACGTGCGCACGCGGCCGCTCTAGCCATCGCCACCTTTAACTAGTTAAAGGAGGCGATGCTCTAGCCCGGCCGTGGGCAGAGGTACCACCCCAGCAGAGGCTGGCGCCGCGGTGCCGGCCCGAATCGTCAACGCGAGAGTCAAAAGAACGCGTGCTCACCTTCGACGCGACGTGCGCACGCGAACCGCATGCGATTCGTGCACGTCGGCGTTGCGCGCGCATTATTTTCACGCCCGCGATGACGATTTCGCCCCCGCGACAAATGCTACCTCGCTCGGAAAATGACGCCCGACGCGCGTGGCAGTGGGAGGAGCCTGCCGACTTGCGCCAATGGCGAGGTGCGCTCTTCATGGCGGCAGTTTGAAAACGCTCCGGACAGCCCGGTGGCCCCGCCGGAGATGTTTAGGCCTAACACCCCAGCAGATATTGAATGGGCGCTTTCACTACCGGCGCGGATGATGTTTTATAGTACCGTTTTCACCTACATTATAAGCTCCTTTACCGCTCAAGCAATTTCGTTCGTGCCTTGAGCGATATTTTAGAGAGCGCTTAGAAGCGGTCGCCCGAGCTCCCGACACCACTTCGCGGCCGAAGCTGCCGCCATGTTGCCGCCGCCGGCCGCGGCGCGTGCAGGTGGTTACGCGGCAGGGTCAGCGCGCCTGTGGCGTGCGCAGCGCGTTTTCGCGAGCAGAAAACGCTCCATGCGGTTCACGCTCCATGCTTTTGTGCCCGCGCGCAACCAAGGGCGCACGGCCACACCAACACTCCCGCCTTCCGTCCACGCCGCAGTCGTCTGCTCGCGGCTCCCGTGTTCGTATCACCCGCACCAGGTGATAAATGCGTACGGATCAACCGAATTTTTTTACATTGCATACAATGCATTTTCGCCGGGGAATTTTAAAAATTCGTATCACAACGAAATTCGTATCAACCGAATTCGTATCACCGAGATTCCACTGTATTTAGCAAGTAGAACACAGTGACTGCAAGGTGAAAGTCACCATCATTCACTCAGTGTGACTGCTCTCACTAGAGCTATCACTTGAGCCGCAGTCCTCACTGTTGTACACAAGGTCATCTTCACGGCACAATGCGCTGTGCAGCTTCATGGTACAACGCGCATTGCAGGGAAGCTCTACTAAAGGAAAAACCCCACTTGTTATCCACACCCGCTTTGCCACTGATATTTTCACATTTTTAGTGCGGGTTATACGCATGAAAATACGGTACGCCTCCGTTAATGTATGGGTGATAGTGCCTGGTTTGTGTGCAAAATAATTGTCTTTGTGTCTTCTTTCTAAAAGAACACACTGCAATTTCACAATAATGTGGCAAATGTATGGGTATGCATGGATCTTGTCGTCTCTAGCCCGTTCCATGTAGTTAAAGGGGCACTGACACAAAAATTTTGCATCTTGTTTTTTTTATTGCAAAAAGTAGCTAGTGACCTACTTATAACCTGTAGAAACCTCATTTGCTTCAACGTGCGACGGTTGTTTAATTAGAGGTATTTTCAATGCGGCCAGTCGCAGTTTCGGTTTCAGCGAGCGCCGCGAAACGATGGATTTTGTGGATTTTGTGTGAACAAAGCTGAGCACGTGACCGTCGGAGGGATATCACAGAGCAGAGCCGCCGTAGCACTGTCGACTCCGCATCGACGGCAGTTTCTGCGAATGCCCCCACGTACTGATCTCGTGAGGCGCTTAATTAAAAAGTGACCGTGGATGTGACGCAGGCGCTGCGAGTGCAAATGCTACCGCGGCTAAAGAACGACGCGCGACGCTCGAGACGGTGGGTGGCAAGACGCGCGCTGGGAGCAGCCGGCCGGTCTGCCTACAGATGTGTTCGGCTTAGCACTGCGGCGGATATTCGAGTGCCGCTCTCATAAGCGGTGCAGATGACAATTTTTAATGCAACCCGCCATCGCATCATTAACTCCTTTCTCATGTAAGCCACCATGGTCGGGACTTGGGGACAATTTCGTGCAGCCGTAACAAGCTATCACTCGAGCTACCTGCGCCGGCCTGGGCCACTTCGCGGCCGTGGCCGCCGCCTGCACAGCGACCGTGCGGCTAGCTCAGTGGGCTTTTCGTGCCTCCGGCGCGTTTTCGCATCCAATGGTAATAAACAGTAATAGAAACAGAGTGCCTGGAATCGCTGTAGAACTTTGGTCGCGGCCAGCTGCCCGATTAGCTGACGAAATCACGGCGCCTCCGCCGCCAACGATCGGGTCGTTCGTTCTCAAGAGCAGAAGCTCCGCCCTCCGGCCCTCCGATTGGAACGGCGAGCCGGGCGAGCCGGCGAAAAACGCCAGCAGTGCGGAAGCGGCAAACACAAACTCGTGACGTGTTGGATGTTGTTTATTTACACAATATCCTTGGGATGTCGATTGCGCGTGGTCCTCTGCTGGCTGCTCGGTTGCGTTTCGCACACTTTAAAATTGATTTTAAATATGTTGTAGGCTGTATTCGCCGCTGATATTTTGCAGATGATGTATATGTGTTCCCACCAATCTATCTCCGAAGTTACCTCGCCTTCAAAATTTTGTGTCAGTGCCCCTTTAAGTTTTGTCCTCTAAATAATTACCCCACCACCTTCAACAAAACACCCTCTGATGTTCCCAAGATGGCAGAAAACTGCACTCATCAGTGAGGCAAGTGCAAACTGTACAAATGATGTCTTTAACACTGATTATTGCATTCCTAGATGAAATCCGCAAGTAGAGGTAGCTATGCCATTGCTTACTGCCTCAAAATTGCACATATTCTTTTTTTCATCGTGTGCAGCATGTGTTTTACGCTGTGTGCAACTTGAACGAGCAGCTGATGCAAGAGCGGCATCAGTTCGTCTCACTGCCACCAGGGGCCCACTATGTTCGAACTTGGGGGCGAATACACTGGGTTTGATGTAGCTTGGTGTGTCTGAAGAGCCACTGTTATAGCTGGTGATGTTGGTTCTATATATGGGCCTAAGAAGGGCAGTTGGCCCAGGCTATATCTAGTAACAAAAAAGAGAAAAAGATTTGATTTGATTTGATTGATTGTAGGGTTTAACATGCGGACGCAACGCAGGCGATGAGGTGCGCTGTAGTGGAGGGCTCCAGATTAATTTTGACCACCTGGGGATATCCAACATGCGCCAAAATCCCATACACACGGGCGGTCTTGCTTTTCGCCTCCTTCAGAAAAGCAGCCGCTGCAGCCGGGAATCGAACCCGCATCCTCGTGCTCAGCCGCACAATTCCTTGGTCACTGAGCCACCGCGGCGGGTGGAAGAGAAAAAGACAGAGTGGGAGTAGTATGGTGCTGACAATGAGTAGCATGTTTAGCGCTAATGGTTTTGTATTCACTACCGTATTTACTCGCATAATCCTCGCACTTTTTTTTCTCGCAAAAGTCAATGCGAAGTTAGGGGTGCGAGAATTATGCGGGGGAAAAAAAATCCGGTGCACAGTGTTGCCAATTTGCCTTCTGCCAATCCCGCTAAATATAGCGGTCGTTTTTTGTATATGTAAGCTCAGTGTTGCCAACAGCAGCTATTTCTTTTTATTTTATAATTTACAACGTAAACAGTATCCCGTCGATCAGCGATAATGAAATTGCCGCCTTTGCTTTCTGGCGCGCGCCCTATTTCGTCGTCGTCATGTGCGTGCCCTACTTGTGAAGCTCGTCGGTGACGCCGAAGTGCCTGCCTGCGGCGCGGTTGCCATGTTCGATCGCGTACTCTTCGCTTTCAATTTGAAAGCGGCAGTGTAGCTGGCGTTCTTCCCCATGGTGAAGCGGCACCAAGCACAAAACAAAGAGATCAAAAAGTTCTCAAAATGGCAGCGAGCTATCCACCACTGACGCGAGTGACTCACTGACTGCTGCTGCTCAACGACGGAACCACTACGGCGACACGACGACACGACAGCGGGCTGCGCGAACGTAGTCTAGTTGCGCGCACGCGAAACCGGCTCAAGGACAGTGTGAGTAGCGTGTTAGGGCGCCTGTTAGGGAGTAGCCATGCAGGTTGTTAGGGCGCCTGGATGGCCTTGGATACACAGCGCTCTCCACCGAACGGAGAGGCGGCGGGGGAGGGTGCACGTTGGAGAGTGCGTTCCCCATGCGGGTTTCGCGAGCAGTCAACTTTTGCCGCTGCTAAGTTGGGGGTGCGAGGATTATGCGAGGAACCAAAAAATCCAAGTTTTGGTGGCTCACATTAGGGGTGTGAGGATTACGCGAGTGCGAGGATTACGCGAGTAAATACGGTACATAGTAAGGAGCGCTTAATTAAGTGTCCTCGTAATCTTCTCTCTCCCCTCCCCGTGTGCGCAGCTGCTCCTGTCGGATGACGAGGCGGCGCTGGCCCGCAGCCTGGTGTCCTTCTACTTTGGGTTCTTCAAGAAGTGCGTGCAGCGCTCGAGCAGGCAGGCAGACGCGCGCACCATGAAGGTGCTGCTGACCGGGGTGAACCGGGCGTTCCCCTACGCCCGCTCGGCCGACTCCGAGGGCCTGCCCGAGGACCAGGTGGACCTCATGTTCCGCCTGGTCCACCTCACCGACTTCAACATTGCCGTGCAGGCGCTCACCCTCCTCTTCCAGGTGGGTGCGCTGGATTGTGTCCGTCTCCGTCTCCTGGTCGCCACCGCTTGGTCGAGCAGGTGCAATGCAGGGGCAGTGATGAGGCTGCGTGTCCTTTGGAACTCAACACTTGCCATTTGTTGGCTGGGCACTCTCGATATCTCAGTGATCGGCATACTGTGCATCTACCGTGTTGTTGGCTGTAAAATGCGTGAGATAAGCATACCAGCACGGCTTGGAATTGTAGCAATCACTAGCCGAGGCCTACGCAGACGACCCGCACGAAAACAAGAGGGGCACGCAAGAAAAAAGTGGATAACGTGGGTGAAATTTTCACTGTAAAACATCATATGTGCCGCTTATGAAAGCGCCCATCAAATATCCTTCGCGGTGGTAAGCCTAATCGCCTCTGGCGGGGCCAACTGGCATCCCCGAGCGCTTCGAAGCTCCCGCCATGGGGTGCTGGTCAGGCTCCTCCCACTGCCGCGCGAGTCACTTCCTGGCTGAGGCAGAAGCCTCTGCCGGCGTGCAATCGTGGACGCGGTGTGAAAAAAACGCACGCGCAAGGCTCATAAAGATTCACAAATGCTTGCTGGAACAATGAAACCCAACAAGCATGAGCGAACTCGAACGAAGGCCAAAGCGGCGGCATGCGGCGGCGGCGGCCCCGCCAGAGGCCTAAGCTTACCACCGCGGAGGATATTTGATGGGCGCTTTCGCAAGCAGTGCGTATAACATTTTACAGTGAAAATTTCCCCCACGTTATCCGCTTTTGTTCTCGCGTGCCTCTCTCGTTTGCCCCTCGAGCTTCGTTTCAGCGAGCGGTTAGAACCGGCCACATCACGCGGGTGGTCTCCGCGGCTACGTCAGCGCGTCTGTGGCTTGCAGGTCGCGTTTTGCGTTTTTGCGGGGAGAAAATGCTCCATGCTGTTCACGCTGATGCCTGTGTTGGCGATTAAGCTCCGACAGAAACGAAAACAGTGCGCCAGCTGTGTATGCACGCCACGCAGTTTGTAGGCAAGAGGCTCGCTCAGACTCCGGGGCTCACTGCATTCGCGGCATTGGGGGGCCCGCGTCGCCGTTCGTATTTTATTGAGACCCCATTTCGGCGTTTCCGTCTCCCAAAATCCACTTCTGCAACTTAAATCTCGTGCCCAGTTCTCCATGAGACTTCGTTGCATTGAAATTCCGGCAAATGGGACTTTGTTACACAGAGGGTGAAAATACATGGTGTGCATACACTTGAAGTTACAGAAAATTCCGTGGATCAGTACATCGAGGGTTTCGTTACATTGAAGTTGTTACATCGAGGTTTAACTGTATAATGTATAGCCAGCTTACATTGTTATTTTGTTTCAGCATTACAAGCAACTTTGATGACTATTTCTTGAATAGCACTCGTGCAGTAAGCAACCCCCAAATTTCCACATATTTCACGTCTAGCAACTGCATTCCTTAGGCGGAAAAGAGTTCGCAGATGCGTGGTTGTCGTGCTGACCGCTGTGCTAGTTTACCCAGCACAAGTGCTTTCCGCATCTTGGTTTTACGCTGTACGATAGAAGTTTCGGTTGGTTTTATTTCATTAGTATACCAAAATTAACTTCGCTCACTCTTCTCCGGCAATTGTCCTTAGATTTTTTTGCTAGTGTACCAGTCAGCAAAGCGTCGCATGCGCACTTTTGTGGCATGACTTGGACATAGAGCTTGATACAGACTACAAACTAAAAGCTGGGTCTTCCACGCACAGTTGTCTCATGGCTTAGTTTCAACTGAGCAAACAAATTGCGATGAGCCGCTGGCGGCCGGCTGACTTAACGCTAGGCCTGTCGGAAGATCGACGAGCCATGGAGTAGCGCAGTCAAGCCGATCCATCTTGTTTGAACATCATATGAAATCGGGAAGAAGGATGCAGATAGGAGGACAGCACTTTCGAAGTAATTTTTCTACAGAGTAAAGTCGTGGGAATGCAGTGAGAGTGGTCAAAACATGGCCTAGGGATTCCAGACAACAATTTGCGCCAGTAATGCCGCAATGTTTACAAATCACTTCAGTGTCCCTTTAACGGGCAGACGTAGCCTTGCAAGGTGTGGTGACAATTGCTGCGGCTGATCAGCACCTTTAAACACTATACGCAGCAAATTGTCAAGCTTCACATAGGCTCGAGTCCTTCAGAAACTGCAGGACTAGGCGCAAAATGTCTCTCCTAATGATCCAGTGCCTCGTATGCTAGGAATCCTACATGCGCACAAGCTGCGTTTTTCGTGGATTAAGTTTCACCAGTTCACCACCACCATTGTACTGGTGAAACATGGACAATTAGGGCAACAGAGTCGATTCTAAGAGATGAGTCTGGAAGGGGAAGGTCATTAATCCAATGGAGGGATGAAATAGAGAAATTCGTGGGTAAACTGTGGATTCGAGCAGTGCAGGGCAGGAGCGGGTGGAGGTGAATGGGAGAGGCCTGCGTCCTGCAGTGGACCTGAGCAGGATGATGATGATGCTGCTGCTGCTGATGATGATGATAAGTTTCACCAACAAGAACTTCTCATGCGGCCCTTAACTCTTTCGGGACCGCTCCATAGGCCATCGATCACATATGATCGATGATTTCACGAGCCTGCAGAATACAAGTTTTCGCTCAATGGAACACCTAGCGACATCTAGGAGATAGTTTGAAAACTATAGTTTTCTCTTTTGTGAAGTTTCTTTTTTTATCGCCAGGCGGCAACGCATCAGATATTTTATTCTGACGGGCAGTGGTTTCGAATGTAAACAAACATGGCGTCATACTCGCGCGAGCGCGATAAGAAATCCGCCTCGTCTCGTCTCACATATCTTCGCCTTCTACTGTGGATTTTAACGATGAGAGTGGCAGCGAAGAGTCGGAATGCGGCTTTAGAGATTGGATTTCAGCTCGAGTGAGGATTCGGGTGTCGATCAGCCTGGAACATCAAATCGCGCTCAAAGGTGGGTGTTGGTTTCGGTTTCAATTGTCTCTGGAGTAGGTATGTGCGCTCGAAATATGTTCTGGCTGGTTTATACTTGTTCGCTAGGGTGTTAACTACCTATGGTGGTGATCTCCTGCCACCATCTCAGAAGGGGATCAAGTTTTCGCCGAGACGAGAGCCCGGCGTGTACCTGGGCGACGACATAGCCATGGCCCTAGTGCCAAAGAGATCACGCACAAAACAAAAAACCAGTTACACCTAGCCGCATCAAACTTTTGCGATGAAGAAACAAAGCATTGTGTTCGATTTTGTATATCCTGAAATAGTTTTATTCTTTTTTAATACAGTAGAATCTCGATGATACGAATCTCGCGGGACCGCGAAAAATATTCGTATCATCCGAAATTCGTATGAACCAACACAGACCAAAAAATTGAGCGCTGAAAAAAGTTTTCGTTTATTTCTTTTCTTACTTTCGCGTGAACAAATCCGTGATTTTTTTCTGTTTTTTTTAAACCCCCACGTCACAAAGCAGTCCTTTCTGGAGCGCGTAACGCTTCGCCTAGATTCGCGCTTGTCTCCTCACTCCCGGTGTACAAACTCGCTACACGCCGCAACAGTCAAGCGTGAACCGCATGGTGCGTTTTTGCACGCGATTCGCACGCCTCGGCTTTGCGCGCGCTGTATTTTCAAGGCCGCATTGACGATTTCGCGCCCGCGGTATCTCCTACCTCGGTCAGAAAAAGACGCTGACGACTTGCGAAACGCTCGAGACAACCCGCTGGCTCCGCCCGAGATGTTTAGGCTTAGCACTCCGGCATATATTTTATGGGCGCTTTCACTAGCGGCGCGGATGGTGTTTTATAGTACCGTTTTCGCCAACGTTATCAGCTCCTTTACTGCACAAGAAACTTCGTGTCTGCCTTGAGCGGCATTTTAAAGAGCTGCTAGAAGCAGTCGCTCAAGCGGCCGTGCCACTTCGCGGCCGAAGTCACCGCCACGTTGCCGCCGCCGGCCGCGGCGCGCGCAGCGTGCGAGAGGTTTCGTCGCGGCGCGCATGGAGCGTGCGGGGCGCGTTTTCGCGAGCAGAAAACAACAGCCCGGCCGTTTCTGGAGAAAAAAAGAGTGACAAATGGGGGGAGAGCCGTCACTTGCTTGTTCGGCAGTCGGGCGCCTCGCTGGCTCGTTCGTATCATCCGCCGGGCCGCGCAGGTCCGTTCGTAACAGCCGAAATTTTTCCCATTGCAAACAATGCAATTTTGCCGGGACTTTTCAGAAATTCGTATCATCCCGAAATTCGTATCACCCAGAATCGTATCATCGAGATTCGACTGTATTTTTATATTTACGCTTTTATCTATTTTTTTCTGTAGTTTTTTTACAAAGTTCTATTTTAACATTTTTTTCATGGTTCTATCGTCAGTGTTGAAGTAAAGCGTGGTATTGTATGTCAAAGAACATATAATTAGCTGCATTTTGGTATATGCTAAGGTAGGATGGTGCCTTTGCTTTATGTAATAAAAAATTTGTAGCGAGACCTCCCTTTTTCATCACTTTTTCCGGCGGTCCCGAAAGAGTTAAGCTTGCTAAACATTCTTGTACAACTCAAGTAATGCAAGGCTTCTACAAATAAACCTGTGCTAGAGACATCCCCCAAGTCTATTTTGATTTTCGTGAAAACTCCGCCATTTCTGACGTGAACATCAAGAGTCCAATCTAGATGTGGGCTTAGCCCCCCCTCTCCCCCATTGGCCAACAGATTTGGTGCTGCCTCTCAGCATATGGCATGCGATTACAAAGTGCTGACCACATGTTATGCAATGTGTATCGCCATCATTTTCAGATGGATGCAGGCAGTGCCTCGTAGTATCCTTTGTAGTATCGTAGAATGGTTATGGGCAGGAAATGGGGAAAGATCCGTATGACCTGGTATGATCGTCTATCGGTTGTGTTGTTGTCCTTGTCTGTTGCAGATCCTGGATGCAAAGAGCTCGCTGTCGGACCGCTTCTACGGTGCGCTGTACCGCAAGGCCCTGGACCCGGCCCTGGAGCACTCCAGCCACCAGACCATGTTCCTCAACCTGCTGTACCGGTCCCTCAAGCGGGACACCGAGAACAACCGCGTCAAGGCCTTCCTCAAGCGGCTCCTCCAGGTCGGTTATCAACAGAGCCACTAAATAAGCTACGCTTAAGAGTAGCGACACTGACGCACGGCGGCAGCCATTTTGGTGCCTGACGCCTGGGTGGCCAGCTTTATGCGCCCTATTGGGGCCAACATTGACGGGTGGAATCGGTCTGAGTGCCGCTTGGCGACCATGACAGCTGTGTTTACTTTTCAAAGATTTAGAGACAGTGCGCCAGTCAATGGGGTCAGACTCGTCTACGCTAGCGTAGCTTATTTAGTGGCTCTAGGTTACGCTAGAGCCACTAATTTAGCTGCACTTTACAAGTGGGTATATGTTACGCTCAGCCACTGTCGTTCTTTCCCAGTGGGAAGCGATGCAGGCGTTTTCCACCCTGCCGGGTTGAAACAGCCCAGTACAGAGCAGCACGGCATCACTACTCTGTCTGGGGGATTGAAAACTCACTTTCCACGTATCATACAGCTGCACTGCGATCCGGAAATCACGACTTATCGAAGAGCGCGCGCGCGGCGACACAGAGGCACCAAAATGTCAGCGCCCGTGGGTCTTCCCAGGGTAAACAAATGTCCTGTGATGTGTTCCGACCAATGGCTACTGTCGGTGGCATACAACAGTGACAGGAAAGAATGCCGATACTCTGAAACCTGATCTGGTGTACAGTTATCAACGCACAGCCGGTCTGCTCAGGGAATCTCTCAAAAGTTTGCTTTTGGGTTCACCGCGCTTACTTGCACAACAAATATCGTTTTTTAAGAAATTAGACACAGTTCGACCTTGCTGTAATAAAATCGCAATATGAACGTGAATTACTAAAGCAAAACTTTATAGGGCAGGGCGAAAGGAAAGTTCAGTGGTCCCGTTTACGCAGAAGACTCCTCCGACGCAACTGCATGTGCATGCAGGAAAAAATTAGGTTGGAGTGGGGTTAGAAGTGAGGGGAGAGAGATTGGCTGGCTTTATTGCAGCAGAACGCACAACGCAGTGAACTACCAGAAGAAGCATAGCTCAAGCGACAAGCGACAACAGCGGGCAGATCAACGTCGACGTGCCAGTTGTAAACACTTGCTGTTTGGGAAACACTGGCCGTACTTCATACAGGTGGTCACTGACCACTTCATAAAGATGGTCGACCAGCTTCGTTGGTCGGCCATCTGTATGAAGTGGCAATTTTCCTATTGTGTCCTATATTGCGTATAAATCTGTATGCAAAAATTGTGTACCATTTGCAACTTGCGTCAAGCAGAAACAAATAAATTGCTCTGCTGACAGCATAATTACAGTACAGTCTAGTCCACTTATAACAAAATCCAAGTGCCAAGGAGATTTCATCGTTATAACCGATAATTGTTATAAGCGCGTTGCGGAAAAAAAAAAAAAAAGACGAAACAGAGCTCAAAACACTTTATTCGCGTGCAAGCATGGTCGTACTACTACTTATTTGCAGAAAAGAAGCCATAGCCGGTCAGCTTTGGTTGCTGCACGCGAAGCTGGCGCGCTGCGGCTTTTTCAAGAGCTTCTATAGGTGCTTCACCTAGCTGAGCGAAAGGTCCTTGGCAGAAAGGAAGACCCTGAGGGAGTGTACCATGTGTTGGGCCTCCTGCGAAGACGCTATCCGAGTAGGCTGTGCAACCGTGTCGTCAAAGTCATCACTGTCACCGCCATACACAGCACGTATTCGTGCAACGAGCGCCTCTTCAGTGAGGCACCCAGACGTTTCTGAAACATCGGCCGTGATGTCTCTTCCGCGGAAAAAACAGAAGCAGTTGAAGAGGCACCCAGTCAAATTCAAGCGGCACACACGTGACACAACAAGCGAATGAGCGAGCGGGCGTGGGGTTATTGCCAATGCGGCGCCAGAAGGAAAAGGTTCAGAAGGAGAAGGTTCAGAAGGAAAACCGCTTCCATCCTTCTCTCACTTCCTCATAAGCGGCACAGTCTTGTTTTGTGAAGGGTCGACGGGATGCGAGGTGCATCACGACGCTTGCTGATGGCGTGGTCGGCGCAGAGAGCCAGCGGCAGCTTGCATTTTCAGCGCGAGCTGCAAACAGATTCAATCGTTATATCCGATATCCGGTCACTGGAGCATTGTAATAAGCGGTTTATTTTACCGTAGAATGCATACAAAAGTGGACGGTGTTATAGTTGCTTATCATCATCATTACGATCACCATCATACCACCATCATCATTATCATCATCAGCCTGTCTACGTCCACTGCAGGGCAAAGGCCTCTCCCGTGGATCTCCAATTACCCCGGTCCTGTGATAACTGCGACCAATTCATCCCCGAAAACTTCTTGATCTCATCCGCCTATCTAACGTTCTGCCACCCCCTGCCACATTTGCCTTCTCTAGGGATCCACTCTGTTACCCTTAATGTTACGGTTACCTTGCCTTCGCATTACATGCCCTGCCCACGTCCTTTCTTCTTCCTAATTTCTACTAATACGTCCTTAACACGCGTTTGTTCCGTGACCCGCTCCGCTCTCTTCTTGTCCCTTAATGTTACACCCATCATCTTCCGTTCCATTGCGCGCTGAGTTGTCCTCAATTTAAGTTGAACCCTCTTAGTGAGCCTCCAAGTTTCTGCCCCCTACGTGAGTATCGGTAAGATGCAGCTGTCATACACTTTCTTCTTCAGGAACAATGGTAGGCTGCCATTCGCTGAGAATACCTGCCAAATGCACTCCACCCCATTCTTATCCTTCTAATTATCTATGCCTCATGGTTGGAATTCGGGGTCGACTTGGCTAATTACCTCTTATTATCTTGGGAACTAATTGACCAACTGAGAAAATAATGGCATATTCAAAATCAGTGGGAAAAAGAGCAGCAAGTATGACAAATTTTACAAAGTTTACTTGAAAATTAAAAGCAGTTGTTTTAAGACAAGTGTCCCACCTTAAAGCAAAATTGAAGCTGTTACCTTAATATATAAGGGCTACAGATCACAACAATGTGTATATATTTTCTATTGTAGCAATGGCTAGAAAACAGTGGTCACGTTTACGATGGCGTGTTTACGATTAACTACTTACAAGATCGAGTTGTTTATGGTTGTTAAGTGAAATTTTGGTTGTCAAAAGCATACACAGGCAGCTACACATTTTTCTGATGGCTACATCCTAATGCGTGTCGCAAAGGGATAACTGGTGTCGACTGTAGTGTTTCCAGCATTGAAAAGCGTGAAAAATGTCTCCTGCTGCTCTCGTTATCTCCTCTTTCTTCCTTTCTTATCGTGACAGGTCTGCTTGTACCGTTCTCCGCACCTGGCCTGTGGCATCCTCTTCCTTGTGTCGGAGGTGGTCAAGCTCCGCCCAGTGCTGCTTGATGACACTCGAACCTTTGACGAGGCGCCCGACGAGGTGGAGGCCGCGGAGAACAAGCCGCCAAGCTACGAGGGCGACGAGGAGAGCGACGGGGGGGAACACTACGAGGACATTCCGGATGAAAGCGTGAGTGCGATGGACCTCGTCCTTGCCGTTGTTCGACTATGGCAGATGCGAAGAAGGGACGGTAGCACCGAGGGTGTTGTTGCTTCTTTACAGAGATCGAATGAGAGATTAAAAAGTAGGATCTCCATAATACCTACGGGAGAAATGGACCTCACTTTTTGGCCATTGAGGGGTGAGAGTGGGCTCATTACAAAAATTGGCTCCGATCCAGGCTGTGAAGGTGGGTGGAAAGCAAAGGTTTAAACGGCACCCACAACAATTTTCCTTGCCACATCAGTTAAGGGGAGACGCGGGTCTTGGAATCCCGAAATTTGGCCAAAAAATCGATTTTTAGAAATCGCCATTTTCGGAAAGTAGAGCTATTTTTCTACCGGTTAGCAAAATATCCAGACCCAGGAGTACGTATTTGAGCCATAATATCAATTTATAGCACCGACGCCCGCTAAAATCGGCCAAGATTCGACGCGAAAATAGCATTTTTTCGACGACTCGCCCCTCGGGTTCTACATGCCCCACGGCGTCCATCTTGGTCTCATTCGAAAGCGCGTCTTTTCGTTTTCAATTCCCCGCCAGAACCACTCCGTTTCGTCCATTGGTTGCGAGTAAAACCGGGGTAGAAAAGAGACGGAACGCGCCGCCCAATTGGCTACTGACTGCACGTGACCGCAGGGCGCAACCTCATTGGCTGGGCGCCGTGGGTCGTCTGCTCGGCACTCTCATCACAGTGCAACGGCTCATGTATTCATCTATGCGAGGACCGGCAAAAGCCCCGCATGGCGTAAAAATAAAGTAAATATGTCTATGGATAAGCGAAAGGAAGAACTAGCAGTATTAAAAGCGCCTGGAGTACGATTTTCTGCGTGTCTGACGACGACTTTTCGCGAGAACGGCGCCGAGACGGAGGTAGGCTTAGCGCCCCCGCGGGTTGCCGAGACGATAGCGTAGCGATATGATTATGCCTGCGGGGGCACTAAGTTGCGTCTATCTTTCGATCAGCGGCAAATAGAAAGAAAAGAAATGATAAAGTGGAGGATGCCGCACGCCGACGTCGCAAGGGAAGTGTGTTCATTCTGTTATCAACGATGCCGCGGCGGGTCGGCCCGCACTCCGGCGCGCGCTTCCTTGTCGGCAGGTTACCATATAGATGAGCGATTTGGGAATTATAAATGCTCGCACTGAGCACAATGTGCGTTAGTGACGTGATATACGAGTAGATTAGACCGAAAACGTGGTTATCCCACCTAGCCAAGCACATGCACGTTACAGAACAGTGGCGGGCATTCCGTTAGCAGCCCCTTCGCTGCAACTCATTTCACGCGATGCAAATCCGATTTGATTGCTACAAATGAAGCAGTAACATAACAAAATAAACGTTTACAACTGTGGTGCACGATCGGCACCTCAGCCCTAGTCGCCAAAGAGTGACGGCGCGCTGCCAACAGCATAAAAATTGAAGCAACGTTCTGGCTTTGCTTTTGTTCAGTTTTTCTGCCAGGTGCCATCTGTAGACAGAGGATTTCATAATTTTCCCACCAACGGATTTCAGCAAACTTGGTATGCTCTTGTTGAGCGAAAAGCGAGCTACATTCTAGAACCTTTCTTTTTTTCATATGCTCAATAGATAAAACTGTCACTTGTAGTAAAATTTCAACTGCGATTTTCTCAGCTTCCCTTTTTTTGCATATGTGCCTAGCCTTACAGGGGTTTTGAGGTAGTTTTTTTCAAAGGATTTCTACAAGTGTTATACCGTTGAATTCGGGATAAAATGAACTGCATGCTGAAGCTATTTTAATTGGCTCATTTTGCCTCAAATAAATGTTATGAGTTATAATTAGAGGTCATTAAGTTTTCAGAAAACTGTACTTGGCATAATTTTATTAATTCTATCCAATCAACTATCTTTACAGGAATATAAATAGCTTCAGCATGCATGGCAGGTCTTAAGCTACACATCCATACCATTTATTTTAAGAAAAATTTAATAAAAAGTTCCTTAAAGGCCCGTAAGAAATTACTTAATTAGGCTCTAGTGTTTTCTTTATAACTCAAAAAATAATTATACCACTTGAAAACTAATTACATATTTGAAATGAGGAAGACAAAACACATATGCACAGTGATTTTCATTATCACAGACCAATTAATAAAAAAGTTCATTTCAAGACCCACGTCTCCCCTTAAATTCACACACTTGGCTCTGGAAAGAGTGAAATCAGAGATTCGGCCAGCCATTACCTGGAATTCGCGGGGGCGGCGTCCTGAACGCAGAAGCGTCAACCTCGGCCGGGCTAGAGTGGCGGATGCCGCCGCTCTAGCCCAGATGTGCGTCAGCAGAAAGAAAACGGCGAGGAGCGTCTTTTGAAAGGCGAGACAGCGGAACCTAGCCATCCTGATGGGCTAAATTGGGGCAACACCAGCGCGCGACACAAGCGCAGACACCGAAACAATTTGGCATGCCAGCATAGTCATTTCTATTTATGCCGATTAAAACTAGTTAGCTTAGTAAGTTTGAGAATTGTGACAAAGCTGAGGGAACTTTTATAATCGCTATTTATCAGAACCAGTTGATCCTTTTGCCTTTTGTAATGCCTCTTAAAAAGCAACCGAATTGGTATTCACCAATTTAGAAAACGGAGTCCCATTCGTGCAATTTAGAAAACGGAGTCTCATTCGTAGCAAGCAGTCCGCAAAAGGTGGCGTTTCTCTATAGCGGCCAAATGTCTGTAAGTGGTCTCTACATTTTGTTTTCCTGCCCTGCAAACCAATAGTTAACGTATCTTTGCAGTACGACCACATAATTCTGTCAGGTGCCGCACGCCACGTAAGAACCGTTGCCGCACGCTGTGAAAGAGCTTTTGCTCTAAATTAACATACTGTATTTTTGCGGATATAACCCGCACCAAAAATGCGAACATTTCGGTGGCAAAGTAGGGGTGTAGATAATATGTGGGGTTTTTCCTTTAGTGCCGCTTCACGGCAGTGCGTGTTGTGCTGTGAAGCTCCTACGCTGCAACACTGACTAAGCCTTTCATGACAGTGATAGCGCAAAACATACAAGGACAAGGAAGAAAAACCAAGGACAAGCACACTCTAACAAGTGAATTTTATTAGTGAATTGTGACTTTCACCTTGCAGTAGGTGCATTCTACTTGCTAAATGTATGCTTTTTCTGTCTACATAGTATGGGATGTGTTGCTTGAGCAGTACTTTTGGTGCAGCCTTTCCTGTATCAAATGTGCGGGGAATATGCGAGGATTTTTTTTTTTTTCCGGCGAGCTGAAAGCGGGGGTGCGGATTATATGCAGGGGCGGGTTATACGCACGAAAATACGGCAACTCTGCATCTTAGAAACGAAGGTTGCATTCATGGAACAGCAGGGGGGCGCATCACTCGCTAGACAGCGAGCGGCTTGCTGTCAGGATGGGTTCAGTGTGTGAAAATCCAGACATAGTGTGTACTACGGATGAACGAAAGAAACAACGTGTAACAAAAGATTTACTCTGTATAGCAAAATGCATTTGTTATGCACCCAACATGACAAGGGAGGAAATCGGCATGCATTTTCCTAGGCCTTCAGTGATCTCAAGGGGATGAAAATAACAGAGAACTTGTAACAGACTTCTGCAGGTGCAAGCAAAAATACAAATGAGCATTTTTTTAACCGCGAAGCTCTTTAGCAAATTGTAATTATTAGTCTCTGCAGTTACCGAGAAATTGCTAAGTGCGCGCACTTAAGCGCAGGCCTTATGGTGTCCGCCCGACAGTTAACAAAACCAGGAAAATGCCAAGCTGCAGCGTTTGCCGTAATCGTGGCAACACTTACTTGCTCGGAACAAAAAAGACGCATCATAGCAATGCCCCTCCAAGGTGATGTGCAATGATTATCACTTCCAAAAAAATAAAAGAAGCTCACACTTATAGCAACAACGATGGAGTAAAGGTCATTGCAGCCGCGAAGAAGAAGCAAATCGGCTGCAATCGTGGACTTAAACCTTTGTGATGGTCAGGAAGGTGACTTACAGCTTAGCTAAATTCAAGTCTTAGGCGTTAGTGTGAGCTTTCTTCTTTTTTTTTTTCATATTTCTGCTTGTTTGGTTCACCTTTGATGTTACGAACATCAGATGATATCAGCATTTCTAGCTTCCCCAAACAACTCCGGTAATTGAGATTCTAGTGGATTTCAGGTTGGATTGTTTTTTAGGAGGCTGTTCATGTTCCTGAATATAGCAGGTCAGTGATTCTCACTCTAGTCGAACGCTCTGATTTTTTATTATTATTGCAGGATGAAGAAGGTGATGTTGTGGCAGAAAAACGGGCGCAGTCAGATGGCGGCGCTAAAGGAAGCACGGCATCCTGGGTGCACGTGAGATCAGCAGTCGTTGAGGAGCCCGGAGTCACAACAACAAGACGACGACGGACAGGGTGTGTGATTACAAATGCTGATTGCGTCATATCTGTCTGTGAATTGTGTCAGATCCATACAAACAGGTATCAATATAGCTTTATCAAACTAAGAAAACCTTATGATTTGTGCACTGTAATGGCAGTGTTAGCTGATCACTTCACGTTCCATTGCGGGGGCACATGGGTCTTTGATCAAAAACTTTATTTTTGCAGTTATGATGATGAAAATTGGAACACTTATGTAGCTTTTCATTCTGATCGTAGATATAAAATTTGTTTTTGTGTAAAACGACTATGTTCAAATTTATTTGTATTTTTATGTTTGATTTTTTGACAGCCTTTGTAAAAAAACTGCTGGAGGGATGCAGCTGAACAAAGTACCAGTGAACTGTGCCCAAATCAAGGAGTGCAATAAGACTAACGTTATCATTCTATCTGGTCTGTAGCAGAAGTTACGACCATTTGAAGTTTGGGCCTGGAAGGTGGGAACCAGAAAAACCGGAGTTAACACAATGCAGTTAACAAAAGACCTTTTGTTAAATGGGGTGATGATCAAGCACTGTGTCTAAATGTGAAAAAATCCTCCTAGCTTGTTGCCAGTCTTAACTGAACTAGCCTAAGTTAAATGAAAACGGAACACAAGCGAATGGAATGGAAACAGAGCACTTTGGAGATGTGATTGCGTGCAAGTGTCTTGTTAGGTGTTTACCTGGCTCGTAGAAATAAACTTTCTTGGGCACACCTTGTTCCGAAAACTCGAAATTTCTCCCTCCCTCTGTGTGCAGGTACGACCCCCTGGCTCGCAACCCCCTGTACTGCGGTGCTGAGCACTGCGCCATTTGGGAGCTCCGTCACCTCTGCCACCACCACCACCCATCCGTGGCCCTGTTTGCCGAGCGGATACTCCGCCGGCAGCCCGTCGCCTACCCGGGTGACCCCCTGCAGGACTTTACCCTGGCACGCTTCCTTGACAGGTGAGCAGAACGCTCGCACGGCCAAGTCGTCGGTCTGAAGCGTTCGTGCATCGTGTGAAAGCAGTGAAAAGCGAGACGAAGGCAAGATGTGCGAGCCAGGAATTGTCGGTGTAGCCTCGTCTGTCTTTGTCTTTGGTTTGTGCTGCTTTTTGCTCGATGTAGACTTGCAATTAATTCATCCCACAGTTTTGTTGATCGAAGGATCTAGTTTCTTTGTTTCAACTTGCATATTTGGATCGAGTGGTTGTTATGTGGAGCTTTTTAAATCTCTCGGAGCCTGGAGAGATGTTTTCAGGGCATCCTAAGCAAATGGCAGGTTGAGAGGCTGTTCTACTGCTACAGCTGCCTGGCACCATCTTTTTTGCTTATGGGACATTCAGCGCTTTGTGTTAGTAATGCCATATGGAAAAAACTTCAGCTGTAGTAAGAAATGGAGGGTATGCATCAATGGGCTTGTTTTTGATGTGGTTACTTAGTGGTGTTTTCTGCAGTGCCTTCGTATCTGAGCACTGGACAGCATGCATGCTTGGCTTTGTGCAGCCTGCATTTTGTGACCAAGGCCTGCAGGTGAAAGAGGCGCAAAGGTGATATCACGGAACATACAATGAAAAAAAAAATGAAAGCAGTTCCACTAGACGGGAAAGCTGTCAAGAGCAAAGCAGCGATTCGCTCTTTGCTACTACCCGTCATGCTGTTCCCCTCCCTGTCTCCTCTCTGGAAGAATTGAACGGAGGCTTGTTCAATGCAGTTCGATTTTCTCGCCTCCACAATGCTCGTGTGCCTTCTCCTGGGACAGGTGACATCCTCTTCTTTGTCTTTCGTCTCTTGTTCTGCCTGGAGCAGCACAAGCGCGAATTTTGTTCGTTTCGTGCTTGCTTTCGTCTTACATGTGCTGGAGCCTTCGTGCACCATTTTGAAGGCGTCGTTTGTTGCTTCCACGGCCAAGTTTTTTCGCTTACTGTTGTAAAAACCAACCCAATGATGATTCCTAAATGAACGTGGGGACTGCCGGTTAAGTACAGATATTTTGCCTCAAACGTACCTGCAGTTGTCTTTGCGCTAACTGATGGGGACATGTATGACCAGTGCCAGCAGTTCCAGGAGTTTTGAACGGTTCTGCCTGCATAAACCTCTTGTTCAAGTATCCTCCTAACTATTTGGCCAGAAGGTTGAATTGAGGGACAAGCTGGTATTTTTTCGAAGCCTCTGTTTGGGTGCCTGACGCTGTGTGACTGCAGTGGCTAGATACCGTGACTGCAAACGAGTACAACGACAAGCCGGGCCCCTAAAGTGGTGTGCACCTAAAAGAGGCTTTGATTAGCCTTGTATAGAGAATGCACCCTGTATATGCATATATTTTTAAAACGTCAGCCTGGTAAGCTTCACTGTTTATTAGTGCCAAATAATTTAAAGTTTTGCAGTGGTAAAACTGTTTGAAGTGAACATTGGGTAATGTATTGTCTAATTAAAGGGTAGGAAAAAAATGAATGTTTGCATATGTCTACAAGCCACTTCAGCTTGTTTCACTTCTGTGCAGCTTGGTACGAAGCAGTTGTTCAAGGAAAGCCCTGTGGGCATAGTTGTTGATGGCTTAGCCTTCAAAACGAATGGCCTTTTTTGACAAGTGTCTGCTCATTGTGCATCACATTTTCCATGCATTGGAATGTAACAGGCAATATCTCAGTCTTGGTCGTCATGTGCGTGTGTCTCATTGTCTGACATAGGCAATAGATGGTGGCACCCACCGCGGTGGCTCAGTGGCTAAGGCGTTGCGCTGCTGAGCACGAGGTCACGGGTTCGATTCCCGGTTGCGGCGGCCGCTTTTCTGATGGAGGCGAAAAGCAAAAACGCCCATGTGTACGAGATTTCGGCGCACGTTGAAGATCCCCAGGTGGTCAAAATTAATCCGGAGCCCTCCACTACGGCGCGCCTCATCGCCTGCATTGTGTCGGCGCGTTAAACCCTACAATCAATCAAATCAAGGAAATAGATGGTATTCACTTAAAAGTTTAGCTGTCAATTTCTTCACTTGGCAATACTGGAAACGGCCACGGACATGGCCGAAGCGCCAGAAACATGGCGCGGCTTGTGCCACTGTGCCCACACGCCGCAGAAAAAAAACACTGGCGTGCGTCTTCTGCTCCGTCTCAACCTGATTGTCAACAGAGATATTACAGTAAAAGCCCGTTAATTCGGATCTCACGGGACCGGGAAAAATGTCCGAATTATCCGAATGCCGAATTAATGAATGAACAGGAAAAACAACATGAAAATCACGTTGGAGAAGCATACCTTTATTTGCTGATGTATTTTGTAATAGTCGTCTGCTTTTTCGCGGAGATTCCGGCTGACATTACAATTTTTCTTAACTCTTCCAAGTGGCCAACAGCACGCAAACTGCCGAAACTGCTCAGGCAAACGTCCTCCAATATCAAAAGCGCCTCCGAGACTTCTCGTGAGGTGTGATGAGGTCGCGGCTGCACCTCCTCGCATGACTCTTCGTCAGAATCGTCGTCTTCCTGGGCTCCCGTGACATCATTAATAATTTATTCATCGGTCAGGACACCAGTCGTGGCAACACAATCATCAATCGCGATGTAATCACGATGTAGTTCGGTGACGCTGCAATCGCCCCCACTAGTTGATGACGATGGCGATGCCTCTCAGGTTTCAGTTTCACTCCAGCAGTGCGAGCGCTGCTAATTTACCACACTTGTGTAGTGGCAGCCGTCAGCATTTGTCGGAATTAAGCGGTGCGGGGCCGAATTCTGACGAATTAACGAAGGTTTGGTCCCATATACTAACATGCGGTTTGGCCGGGACCAATAGAGCCGTCCGAATTATCCGAATTTCCGAATTAACGGGTGTCGAATTAACGAGCTTTTACTGTATTAATCGCGCTCACATTGGAGTCGAGGCATTGCTTAGCATTCGGTGGGGTTGAGTTTGGAATGTCCAACACAAATCATGTGCTTAGCACGGACAAGTACCGCCATCTCGTAACCAGTGACTGCGCACTCACACGGTTGCCTGCATGCACGCTTCACCAGTGAATACAACCTATATCTCAATCTTGGTCGTCATGTGCGTGGCCCTCATTGTTCGACACAGGCAATATCTCAATCTTGGTGGTCACGTGCTTGTGTCTCATTGTCCGACACGACCGCAGGTTCGTCTACCGCAACCCCAAGGCGGCCGGCGAGCCTTCAGCCAAGGTGATGGAGGACCACGCGGCCACCATCTTTGGCAAGCGCCGCCAGTATGTGCCGGTGGGTGTGCGCAAGCTGGACGTGCTCAGCCGCCAGTACCAGAGCCAGGTGGAGGCCAACATTCCCCCCGAGGAGACCTTCCTCTTCCGGTCAGTGGTCGGCACGACCTCTTCTTTCTATTGCGGAATTTTTAAAGCGCAACCTAGAAAGAAGATGATTGTAGCGGTAGGCAGGGATCTCAACCAAGGTGGAGCATAACCCCACTCGCTCTGTTTCAAAACTTCAAATTGTCTCCTAGAAACAAAATGGGAGTAAGGGTAGGCAGATAACTTAATGGTCAGAGGAGATGAGAAAATTTGGGCGCACAAGAATGATTTGGATACTGCAGAACAGAAGCAGTATGGTTGTAGGCAAGAGGCCTTCTTGCGTTCTTGTGGTTGTAGGCAAGAGGCTTTCTAATGGGACTGTCGTTAACTACCAATATTGTTGGTGTTGATGGTGATGATTTATCCTCGTCGGAGGCCCTTAGGCATGCTGTTCTTCTGTGATTGTGTCTTAGGTTGCGACGTCCAGACTGCCTCTGAGTTCAGTCTGGGTGTCACTTTTTTACAGGACATTTTAAAACAAGCTTTTCTGAGGCAGGAACTTGAGCTTCCCTTATGCTACCTTGAACCGGCAAATCGTCAAACGAGGTGGTCAAGCTGAGACTAATACATCGGTCAGGAAGCGTTAGTTGGAAAGGGTCACTTTGACTGTAATTAACATTCCAGTTAACTACGTTCAAAACGCGTAAGTATATGAACCTCCGTAATGGCCATGGCTACTTATTTGGGGCATGCTATCTAGTGCAAAAAAAAAAAATGGGAACTTAAGAATACGGACCAGACAAAGCGTTTGTCCCGTCTGTATGTTTCTCTAAGTTCCCGTCTTTTCTGCGCTAGAAAACATGCCTCAGTTATCCCAGTACTAATTTTCCCAACTTTCGCCACTACTCATTCAAGGCATACTGCTTCTGAAAAGAAAAAAAAAAGAAGCTTAATTGACTGCAACACAGATTGAAGGCGGGCCAGTTGGTACATAACTAACTTATAAAACAGCGCTATAAACAGGACTACAGAAAGGGCACACGGACAGGGCGCTGACTAACAACTGAGTTTATTGTCACTGAACGGGCAATAAATACGGAAAGAAAGTGACACGTGAGGAAAGAAATAACAACTGAAGAAAAAAAATTACTATAAAGCTATCAGATTCACAAAGCACAGTGATCTTCATTACTAACACAATCGTATTAACTAGCACATCTTATCAACATTATCACCAAGGAAGTGAATTTCTTTCCCCGTAAGAGCAACAGACGGAGCGCTGACGCAATCATGTTTCCGGGTATGCATTTCCCAGGCCTCTCTAATCTCCCGTCGCATCCGGTCGCGGTATCGCGCCAGCACGTGGCTTTTCTCAAAGAGAGGCGAACAGCCTGGGCATTTGGCAACGTGAGTAGCGAGTGTGCTCCCAGTGGCGTTTCTTACGTCGCACGCGTGCTCCACGCCACTGGGAGCACACTCGCTACTCACGTTGCCAAATGCCCAGGCTGTTCGCCTCTCTTTGAGAAAAGCCACGTGCTGGCGCGATACCGCGACCGGATGCGACGGGAGATTAGAGAGGCCTGGGAAATGCATACCCGGAAACATGATTGCGTCAGCGCTCCGTCTGTTGCTCTTACGGGGAAAGAAATTCACTTCCTTGGTGATAATGTTGATAAGACGTGCTAGTTGCTACGATTGTGTTAGTAATGAAGATCACTGTGCTTTGTGAATCTGATAGCTTTATAGTAATTTTTTTTCTTCAGTTGTTATTTCTTTCCTCACGTGTCACTTTCTTTCCGTATTTATTGCCCGTTCAGTGACAATAAACTCAGTTGTTAGTCAGCGCCCTGTCCGTGTGCCCTTTCTGTAGTCCTGTTTATAGCGCTGTTTTGTAAGCTTAATTGCTTTCTTTTTCCACAGAATTTTGTTTTTTATTTGATGCTAAGCCTGTTTCCATACTGCTGGTCTTGAAGTTAAAGCATCTTGGTAGTGTTCGGTTTTTTCCTTTTGAGGATGATGTGCTTTTTGTGTTAAGGGGAGACGCGGGTCTTGGAATCCCGAAATTTGGCCAAAAAATCGATTTTTAGAAATCGCCATTTTCGGAAAGTAGAGCTATTTTTCTACCGGTTAGCAAAATATCCAGACCCAGGAGTACGTATTTGAGCCATAATATCAATTTATAGCACCGACGCCCGCTAAAATCGGCCAAGATTCGACGCGAAAATAGCATTTTTTCGACGACTCGCCCCTCGGGTTCTACATGCGCCACGGCGTCCATCTTGGTCTCATTCGAAAGCGCGTCTTTTCGTTTTCAATTCCCCGCCAGAACCACTCCGTTTCGTCCTTTGGTTGCGAGTAAAACCGGGGTAGAAAAGAGACGGATCGCGCCGCCTAATTGGTTACTGACTGCACGTGACCGCAGGGCGCAACCTCATTGGCTGGGCGCCGTGGGTCGTCTGCTCGGCACTCTCATCACAGGGCAACGGCTCATGTATTCGTCTATGCGAGGACCGGCAAAAGCCCCGCATGGCGTAAAAATAAAGTAAAGATGTCTATCGATAACCGAAAGGAAGAACAGGCATTATTAAAAGCGCCTGAAATACGATTTTCCGCTCCTGTGACGACGACTTATCGCGAGAACGGCGCCGAGACGGAGGTAGGCTTAGCGCCCGCGCGGGCTGCCGAGACGATAGCGTAGCGATATGATTACGCCTGCGGGGGCACTAAGGTGCGTCTATCTTTCGATCAGCAGCAAATAGAAAGAAAATAAATGATAAAGTGGAGGATGCCGCATGCCGACGTCGCAAGGGAAGTGTGTTCATTCTGTTATCAACGATGCTGCGGCGGTTCGGCCCGCACTCCGGCGCGCGCTTCCTCGTCGGCAGGTTACCATATAGATGAGCGATTTGAGAATTATAAATGTTCGCACTGTGCACAATGTGCGTTGGTGACGTGATATACGAGTAGATTAAACCGAAAACGTGGTTATCCGACCTAGCCAAGCGCATGCACGTTACAGAACAGTGGCGGGCATTCCGTTACCAGCCCCTTCGCTGCAACTCACTTCACGCGATGCAAATCCGATTTGATTGCTACAAATGAAGCAGTAACATAACAAAATAGCGTTTACAACTGTGGTGCACGCTCGGCACCTCAGCCCTAGTCGCCAAAGAGAGACGGCGCGATGCCAACAGCATAAAAATTGAAGCAACGTTCTGGCTTTGCTTTTGTTCAGTTTTTCTGCCAGGTGCCATCTGTAGACAGAGGATTTCATAATTTTCCCACCAACTGATTTCAGCCAAACTTGGTATGCTCGTGTTGAGCGAAACGCGAGCTACATTCTAGAACCTTTCTTTTTTTCATATGCTCAATAGATAAAACTGTCACTTGTAGTAAAACTTCAACTGCGATTTTCTCAGCTTCCCTTTTTTTGCATATGTGCCTAGCCTTACAGGGGTTTTGAGGTAGTTTTTTTCGAAGGATTTCTACAAGTGTTATACCGTTAAATTCGGGATAAAATGAACTGCATGCTGAAGCTATTTTAATTGGCTCATTCTGCCTCAAATAAATGTTATGAGTAATAATTAGAGGTCATTAAGTTTTCAGAAAACTGTACTTGGCATAATTAGATTAATTCTATCCAATCAACTATCTTTACAGGAATATAAATAGCTTCAGCATGCATGGCAGGTCTTAAGCTACACATCCATACCATTTATTTAAAAAAAAATTGAATAAAAAGTTCCTTAAAGGCCCGTAAGAAATTACTTAATTAGGCTCCAGTGTTTTCTTTATAACTCAAAAAATAATTCTACCACTTGAAAACTAATTGCATATTTGAAATGAGGAAGACAAAACACGTATACACAGTGATTTTCATTATCACAGACCAATTAATAAAAAAGTTCATTTCAAGACCCACGTCTCCCCTTAAATGCTGTTATTACATATAGGTACCTTTAGGTAGGTTTCATGAAGCCCAAGTTCTTTCAAAGTCTTGACGTGTGTTTGGCTAGGTAGCACATTTGTTATTGCACTGTTCAGCAGTTTGAAAGGGCTGCTTGTTATGCGGCTTTGTGTGACTGCAATATCTAAGGGGCTTGTAGTGATAGCGTTAAATGTGTTGCGTTTTATTGTTAACGCACAAAATAAAAGTTCCAAAATGAGTTACATTCTACAATTAACGTCACCAAAATATGCATGGGTTATATTATTATTATTATTATTATTATTATTATTACTATTATTATTATTATGATTATTATTATTTATTTATTTATTTATTTATTTATTTATTTATTTGTACATAATGCAGCCCCCCACTTGGGGCTGTGGCATGAGTGAGCATACAACAGAACAAATTAGACCAGCAATTAAACAGACCAACGGAGCAGTACAACAAAAGCACAATCACGACAAATCAGAAACGGCAAGTACAGACTTTTCAAATGGAAGGGAGCGGGTGTCACCAGACAATTTGTTCCAGTATTCAGCATATAAAGGAAAAAAACTAAATTTGAATGGGTTAGTTCTACTGTGGTATGGTTGGATGTAAGGTAAGATTTAAGGGTTCATGCCGAGAGTATCATTGTTGGAAAAGCTGTAGTATTTCTAAGGTATATTTGAAACGACTTATTAGAATACCCTTCAAATATGGAAATATTTATATTGCAAATGTCAATTCAGTTTAACTCTGTTGGGGTAAACAGCTTTTGCCTTTCTTGACTGAAGGTATAGCATACACTACACATGCTGTTCAAAATACAGACTTTGACATTATTTGGCTAAAATCAGTTTGCTTTGAATTTGGTTCCAACTCAAAGCCCTCTTTCTATCAACACAGACTGAGTATTGAAGCCAGGCTGCAAGTTTGAGTGCTTAATGTCGTCCTTCATGGCTGCGGATGCAGGTACTTCAAGCAAGAGCGGGACAGGCGCAAGGCAGAGAAGAAGCAGGAGAAGAAGACGAAAGGCGACGACGAGGTCTCATCCGATGCGGAGAGTGTGGCGAGCGACGATGTCGAACGAGTGCTCGACATGTTCGAGCCAGGCGTTGATGGAGAACTTGACTTTGCCTCCGCCTTCTCGGGAAGCAAGGTCAGTTTTTTGGGACTAGCATGACAGCCTGGGCGAGTTGGTGAAGCATGATGGAGGATATAAAACTGTGCAGACAGCAAGGACGAGGGAAACGGAACGCCACCACGGCGCTGTACACCAGCACTGCAGTGTTCTTTCCTTTCTTTCATCTTTGCCATTTGCGCTGCTTTGTATTCTCAGTCTATTTTTTTCTTTGCTTTGCATGAGCTGGGCTGGCTTGCTGTTATGGCAAAAAACAGCGTAAAGAAAAGAAACTCAACGGAAGACGAGACAGAGACAAGCTTGAACGCTGACTAACAACTGAATAAATTTTATTGCACGCAGGCAATATAAGAAAATCCAGAAAGAACACTAAAACAAGATACAGTGAATATTGCAGAAATGCTATCTCCTTGGGCAACAAGTCGACTGACTGTTTGCTGACGCATGCGCCCGCTCGCTCGGGCATCAAAACAAAGATCTCGCGTGTTCTCTGGTCACCATGGCGCTTAAGGACATGACATTGCTTTTTCGATACACAAGCAAGCGGGCACAGGCATTAGCAAACCGTCAGTCGACTTGTTACCCAAGGAGATAGCATTTCTACAATCTTAAGGGGGGACGCGGCTTTCAACTTCGGAAAAATGACCAAAACATCGTTTCTTTGAAACCCACATATTCGGCTTCTGTGTTTCCTATTCTGTGCGCCTGCAAAGTTTTTACGCTGAAAAGCGTCGCAAAGTGGCATAAAAAAATAATTTTGTCAGGCGCGGTGACAAACTATCAGCGCAAAAGGGCGAAAAAACGGCAATTTTCGGAGCGCTGTGTCTCCGCAACGGTGCCACCGGGCGCGGCCATTTTGATATGGTTAGATCGGCCGAGCGATCGTCTTTCCGGTTCCGCTCGTCTCTTTTATCTTCGTTCATTCACAAACGCACAAACGGCAGAAAAGAAACGACGCACAAACTAAGCTAGAAATAGATGCTGAAGCGTTATTGGTTCTCCGGTCGGGGCGCAGAACGACGACCCTGCTGATTGGATGTCGCGGGCGCAACGCAAGATGGCGGCCGCCTGAGTTGCGTAGCGAGCATGGTAGCGAGCGGGTTGAGTTCATTTTCGCCGCTTCGCTCGGCCGAGTTTCTGTTCAATCTGTGGTATTCAACACGGACGTTATCGCGATGGGAATGCCAGAGATAACGAGCCAGATTACGGGAAGTTGTGTGGCTCGAAAGGCGGAGGTCATCGAACGCTTCGTGGTGCGCGTGACTCTACCGTCGCCAGACCCCGGAGGGTGACACGGTGTGCGCGCTTGCGATAGCGGTTCGTGAAGTGAACTTTTAGTCGGATTTGCGATGTTTACACGCTTAGTTATTGCTGTGTTTTGACTGTGGGCTCGCTAGCCTTGAGAAAGAAACGGTCGACGCGTCAGACGCTGCGGCGCGCACGGCATAGCCGACGCGCATTGGAGCATCACATGACTAGGCAACCGGTTACGATTGAACTCCATTACTTGTAATTAATGCCTGCGACGTAAGATTTAATCTTAAAAGCGACCTGACCAGCCATATCAGGTATAATCAAAGTTCGATATGTCGCGGTAAGCGTGCGCTGCGATGCGCGCGAGCCATATCGCCTTTCTTGCGCAACGTTTCCCGTGCACTTGTAATTTTCATGCAAACAGGTTTGAGTTAGTAATATAGGAATAAAAATATGTTCTCTGCGTTAAAAATGTACGTTACTGTGGCAGCATTTAACAGAGATTTTTTTAGGGAAATTATTGATTCCATTGCTTAGGGCATACTGGCTATGCTGCGAGAAATATTGGGTGCCTTGAATGTCAAAAGTAGTAAAAAAATATGCTCTTGCATTGAAGTTGGGAGTTATGCAGAATACTCTACCAAGCTTCAAAGTAGCTCATTTTCATCCTTGTGGTATGCAAACTTTTGGCAATGAACACCTACACGTATGAGTACTAAGTTGCTGTGCCAGGCAAGATAAAACATAAAAAAAGCCAAAAATGTTCAAATTTAAGTAAAAAAAATGCTTAACCTGTTGCCATGGTGACAACACTGCAAAAGGATGTTGTCCAGTGCGATACAGCCAACCAGCTAACCTACTTTGCATTGAAAGCCCATTGAAACCCATCTCCTCCTCCGTTTGGTCTGCAAAGGGGGGTATGTACTCTTCACGGAGGAGCAGAAAATTGTTTTCTGGAAAGAGAAAGGCTGTAAAAGGCACTCCAATTTCAAGGCAAGGCCTTCCAGAAGCCCCATGTTCAAAAGGACATGAAAGGCTACAACCGTGACGACTTTTGATATGTGAAACCTATGTTGCAACTTCGGAAGCCGTTTTCTCAAAACAGTTTTTTTTGCCACCTGTGTCGCTTGTACCAGGGATTTTTTTGTGACCGCTGGGTCTATTTTGATTCCGTTTCTTGCATTACATTCCTTGATGAACTGTTCAGGTCGTGACACTCTTGGTTTTCCAGATTTGTTTTTTGTGATTTTTTTATTCAAATAATCGTTCACAGTTGACATGCCTGTTGCACATTAACCTCTAAAAAAATGAAAACTAAAAAACATTGTGTTGTAAAAAAAAATTCTAAAACTGTCACGACCTCGTCCATTCATTTGGGAATGCAAAGCACTTCGAACAAGTTTTCTATCGTGTTTTATAAGCCGCTCAAGCTCGGTACAAGCGGAACAGAAAGAAAATTTAATACATAAAAAAGTTTTCAAAACATTAATTTGAAACTTTTATGGTGTTATCACAGAAGCATTTCCAGTTGCCGTGCCAATTTTCATCAAAATCCACGAAGAAATAAAAAAGTTGATTTTGAAAGCCACGTCCCCCCTTAACTGTATCTTGTTTTAGTGTTCTTTCTGGATTTTCTTATATTGCCTGCGCGCAATAAAATTTATTCAGTTAGTCAGCGCCCGTGCTTGTCTCTTTCTCGTCTTCCGTTGAGTTTCTTTGCGCTGTTTTTTGCCACCAGTATGAACCAACTAGCCCGTCTTCACCCTCTAGTACAGCTTGCTGTTATATTTGTTCAAGAGCCTTGCACACGTCACGAATAATAGAGTGGCGCCAAAGTGCGCTTGGGGTCATACCACTGTCCGTGATTGTGTAAAGGCTGGGATTTCTGTTGCGGTTTTCGTGGTTGCGGTTTTTTATGTGAATTTAAAAAGTAAAGTGAGAGATGTTACCTACGACAGTGAGTGCTGTCGAATGCTAGTACAACGAACTCTGCTTCAACAAAATACTAGCTTCAATTCCCTGTCAGCTAGCCATAGAAGTCAGTGCAACAAAGTCCTTGCAACAACGAACCATTTGCGGCGGTGGCTTTATTGGGCAGCCGCCTATCGCACCAACAAAATTCTGTGACATCATAGAGACCTTGCCAGAAAGTGGTTGCGGAGTAGCCACTGCTTGGTTTGGTTTTCCTAACATCTGCATTATTTTTTTGAAGTCTGCGATGAAAGGGATATCATTGTTATGGGGACGAAGCAGACTTTGTAATAAACCAAACTTGTATTTTAACTTGGAGGCCCCTTTAAAACTGCGGCAAGAGCAAGCATAGAAAGTGACAAAAAATCTGCGTATCTTTTTCTCTGATGCAGAAGCGTAAGAAGGGCCGTGCTGTAGATTCAGACGATTCGGGAGGAGAAGAGGATGGCTCGGAAGACGACGAGGACGACCTCGAGGGGCTGGACGATGATGAGGAGTACCAGGAAGCCCTGAGCAGCGTCGGTGCAACCAAGGACAAGGGGGCAGCCATACGGGAAGAAGACATCGAGTTCTCTGACGACGGTAAGCCCTGCTGTCGCTTCTGTCATTGCTGCAAATTGGTTCTGCTGGGGGCCGAAGTGCAGTCGCTGCCACTCCATCGGCACAGTGAACTCGTTTAGCCAGCGACGGAAACATGGTCAGGGCCACATTCATCGGCACTGCGATTCAGTTCAGTTCGTGGCTGGAGCACAGTCGGTGCTGCTTCTGCCCGCGCTGTGATACTGCAAATAGCACTTGCTTGACCTTGGCCGAGCTTGAAGGTCTGGAACACTACAAGGCATTTCTAGTGTTTGTACCTGGAGTAATAAGGTTCACTTTAAAAGCAAAGGGCACTGTTTATGTGTAAAAGTATTTAAATATTGCTGGAGTTGAGGGTGGCATGCTGATTTCTATTGCCTCATCGGATTTGCTATGTTGACGTTATAGGTTCTTTCCACCTCACAAAGAAAGCTGGTCTAGTTTTAATAAAAATGTTGTTTTGTATGGTAACAGGATCAGCAGAAAATATTTTGCAGTGTTACAGTTTTGAGTTGGTTCGAGGTCTTTCATTTGCAAATTTTGTATTGTTTACTTGTAAATTTGATATTTCTGTGGTTTTTTTAATTGTACACTGTATGATTGATGCGTTTACGTATCGATATTGTTTTGAATTCAAGTTTGTTTTGTTTTATAGCTCCAGATGAATGGTTTGTCATTTCAGACGAGTTTGGCTCTGGAAAAGCAGCGCCCCGTCAGAAGCCAGCCAAGGTCAAATCCAAAGGGTGAGCATACCAACTTAGAGCGAAGGCTGACTGTTTCAGTTCAGTTATTCATCGTATCATATTACACAGTAAAGAGAGCACGGCTTAAAAGCTCCTGACATAGCTGCTTTGTACAACTCGTAAATATGCTGTTGGCATCAGGACGGTAGGAGGATTGCAGATTTAGCGCAGGGCTTGAACAAGCACACAGATTAGGATACAAAATTTGATCACCAATTTTTTTGGGTTCTTCGTTAAGTTTCAGTTTAGATATTTCTTTTTTTTCCAAAAACTCTGTTTTTACTTAGGTTTGGATGTCAAATTTTAACGTAACTGGGCTGGCAGTGGGAAAAAAAGTTCGACAACAGTGGCTGGTTTTATAAACTGACCTCTGGCTTCAGGAGGAAGGCATTCTGGGTTACATAGTGCATGGAAAGTCTTAATTACATTTAGAGCATCATACACAGCTGGTGTCGTTAAAGCACTACAGATTTCATCCAACAATTGAAATTTTGTATTGTGTGGAACTATGGAAATGTCCAAGGATGTGAGCAGTTGAAATAGCGAACCTTCATAAAACATTACCTGAGGAACAAAAATTCCACGTGTGTCAAGCTGCATGAAAAATCAGTGTAATAAAAGGTCACTGCCTATACTGTTCTTAGATATCCTAAACCTTTAGCTCTCCATTAAACCCTTTTTCTGCTGATTTTTTTTTTTTTTTTGCTACCAGAGCCCAATCATAACTCAGAATACCATGCCGTATTAACAAGTGACTTTATCTATGTTTTATTTATTCGTTTGTATTCAGAAGAAACTGCTTTTCACTTAGGCTTTATTTTCAGTGGGGCTCTTCGATTTACAGTCTCGGACTCACCGCGGACTCTCCGAGAAGCAGTCCGGCATTCGATTTTCCCATGTATCCCTATGGCTACGGGGAGTCCTCGGACTACCGCGGACTATCCGCGGTGAGTCCGAGACTGTAAATCGAAGAGCCCCAGTATCTTCCGTAATTTCGCTTGAACACATAGCAAGATGCTCATTTTCTGATTTCGAGGATATTTCAAATACAGTAGATTCTCGATGATACGAATCTCGCGGGACCGCGAAAAATATTCGTATCATCCGAAATTCGTATGAACCAACACAGACCAAAAAATTGAGCGCTGAAAAAAGTTTTCGTTTATTTCTTTTCTTACTTTCGCGTGAACAAATCCGTGATTTTTTCTGCTTTTTTTAAACCCCCACGTCACAAGGCAGTCCTTTCTGGAGCGCGTAACGCTTCGCCTAGATTTGCGCTTGTCTCCTCACTCCCGGTGTCCAAGCTCGCTACACGCCGCAACAGTCAAGCGTGAACCGCGTGGTGCGTTTTTGCACGCGATTCGCAGGCCTCGGCTTTGCGCGCGCTGTATTTTCACGGCCGCATTGACGATTTCGCGCCCGCGGTATCGCCTACCTCGGTCAGAAAAAGACGCTGACGACTTGCGAAACGCTCGAGACAACCCGCGGTGGCTCCGCCCGAGATGTTTAGGCTTAGCACTCCGGCAGATATTTTATAGGCGCTTTCACTACCGGCGCGGATGGTGTTTTATAGTACCGTTTTCGCCAACGTTATCAGCTCCTTTACTGCACAAGAAACTTCGTGTCTGCCTTGAGCGGCATTTTAAAGAGCGGCTAGAAGCAGTCGCTCAAGCGGCCGTGCCACTTCGCGGCCGAAGCCGCCGCCATGTTGCCGCCGCCGGCAGCGGCGCGCGCAGCGTGCGAGAGGTTTCGCGGCGCGCATGGGGCGTGCGGGGCGCGTTTTCGCGAGCAGAAAACAACAGCCCGACCGTTTCCGGAGAAAAAAAAGTGACAAATGGAGAGAGAGAGAGCCGTCACTTGCTTGTTCGGCAGTCGGGCGCCTCGCTGGCTCGTTCGTATCATCCGCCGGGCCGCGCAGGTCCGTTCGTAACAGCCGAAATTTTTCCCATTGCAAACAATGCAATTTTGCCGGGACTTTTCAGAAATTCGTATCATCCCGAAATTCGTATCACCCAGAATCGTATCATCGAGATTCTACTGTATTTCAGATGCCTAAACTACACTAACTACAGAAAAAGTTGTGCATAGAAATTTTCACTTTGTTTTTAGACGAAATGCTGAACCGAAAGCACAGAAGAAATGTGACTTTATTCAACGGCTAGCAGCCGCTTTACTCATGCAGTGCAGCAGTTTATCGCTTCCATGAACGTGAATGCTGTTAAATTTGCTTTTGTGCTTTCGATGGGATGTTAATGTTGCTGCTTTGTGTTTTTAAGAAGGCGGGAGTATTTAAGCTGCTCTGTACTGTTTTTTTTTTTTTTCTTATCCAGTTTTGACTTGTCCAACCTTGTCGCATCTGCCGAAGAGGTGAGTGTTAACTTGCATGTTTGTGTAACTGTTGCAAGTTTTTTTTTTCCTCTGGAAAGAATTTACATTGTAATGCAAAGAGACCGGGTTAAAGTTAGCTTTAAAATGGTTGCAGAGCTACACGCAACATGGGCTTTATAACAGTTGCCTTTGATGTTGCTGTCTTGGTAAACGGCACGCATTTCTTAGCACTTACCTGCCCATGAGAAAAGCAGGGATATTGGGTAGTCTAGCAAATAATTTTTTCCTGGTCGCAAAAAATGTGTAACACATAAGTGTGCGGGTATTGAAATGTAGAAGTGTAAGTTTCCTTTGCAGTGGCAATTGTTTCAAACAGGAATATTTGTGTGGAAAAAAATAAAAAGAGCTGCACAGAAAAATGTGGTGGCAAGCACAAAAAAAAATAAGCAAGAAGGCCAGTGTTGCTTCACACAGAAAAAAACACGAAAAATTGGACATAGACATTTCGTACACATACTAGTAGCGCAAAACTCTTGCTAATATGAAAAAAAAATAAATAAAAAAAAGGAGCTGTACAGAAAAATGTTGTGACAAGCACAAAGAAATAAGAAAAAAATGCCGCTGTTGCTCTACACAGAAAAAACGCAAAAAATTGGACATAGACATTTCGTGCACATAATAGCAGTGCGAAACTCCTGCAAATATGAAATTCCTAACTGTAAAATTTCTTTGCTTACAAAAAATACAGTTAGACGTTTTGGGTTTCGTGCTACTGGAGAAAGCAGTTTCTAGAACTTGTGTAACATAGGTTGGCCGCACACGCATCGCAGAAAAAATTGGTTTTCTGCTCCACTCTTTGTGCTCCTAGCATAATTTACAGTTTCGATACTCTTGCATTTTCTGGGGCTTGTGTCGAACAGGAACAAACAGGAACATCATGTTCCCAGCTAGTTTTACGCACTTTTCCTTCCATACGAAAATCTGATGAATAAAAGTTGTCCTTCAAGTCAGTGCTGCTAAAATCATTTGAAAATTCACGTATAGGGTCGTCCAAATCACTAGAAATGCGGCGTTTACGCAGCCGGTTATGTGCGATGTCAACGCCATTGCCATATCTTCAGAGAGCTTGTCACATGACTCCGGCGGTGCTTTAAAAAAAAACTAGGGGCTGTGGGAAAAAATAAAAGCAAAGAGACTGTAAGTGTCTCTACTATGCAGTAGATGGCGCCAATTCTCAGAGCACACTCGAGGCGCGCTTAATTCTAATGGGAAAACGTCAAAATTTGAACTTAAAGGAAAGTGTTAAGGCCGACTTTTGGGTGGGTTGGCACTGTATTCCACACGTATAGAGTGCAAAATTTGGACGTGTAAAGGGCAGAGCGTTTGTCCACGTTGTCGTCTGTTGTCTGTTATCTAAATTTTGCAGTGTACGCTTGTGAAATGCATTTCTTTTTCTTTCGTAGTTCTTTGAAATGCAGCAGTGATGTTTCTTTCTCTCCCTCTAGTTTTCTCACTTGCTGGAGGAGAGTGCGGGAGGTGTGGACACGACTTCGTCCCAGGCAGTGTCGAACAGGGACAAAGCGAGTGAGTTTACTGGCACTTTTTCTTCCATTGTTTGTTTTTGTTGTTCCCATTAAATGTTGCTGCCTTTGAGATCTGCATAGTTGAGAAAATGGACATCTATCATAGCTGTGTCTGTGTTTGTGTGAGTACGTCAGGCCTACCGTATTTACCCGATTCTAACACGCCCCCGATTCTAACGCGCACCCGATTTTCCTGGAAAAAAAAAAAACGAAAAAACTTGCACCTCCGATGGTAACGCACACGGGACTTTGTGACCCAGACAAACGAATGCGAGAGAAACGGGCTATTTATTTCCCGAAGTAATTTCACTCATCTCACTCCTCGTCGCTCTCAGCTGACCACATCATCTCGGCCTCGGTGCCTTCAAGCGCGTTCGCGATGCCACACTTCTGAACGAACGTTCAACCATGGTCGATGCGATCGTGGCCCACGCCTCGCACGCCCATCTTGAGAGCTTCCCCAGAGGTGCACGCTTCAGCCGACCGCTCGTTTTGAATGCGTGGGAGCCGCTGCTGCCATTGCTGTTATCAAGCGCGCAAGTGAAACGATTTGACGATATGTGTGAACGCCGATAGAAAAGCCTAGGTGCCTAGGCTTGCTGCGTCCGGAAAATCGTTGCTAAAAGCTTTGGCGCCATCTTGAGATGGCGATGGCGATGGGTGGGACGAAATTTCTGCTGTTTCGGCAGTTTCGGTTTTGTATCCGATTCTATCGCGCATGCGATTTTTCGGCCTATTTTTTCGGAAAAAAAGTGCGCGTTAGAATCGGGTAAATACGGTATTTTATGTCCCTGCGGTATGTGCATGCTGCTGCTGAGAATCAAAATGGAGATTTCATTTGACGGAGTTGTTTTGTGTTTATTATGTTGTATTTTTTTTATTCTGCACTCCTCCTGTTATTCTAAAAGTGCCCATCAGTTTTGCAAAAGCAAAAAAATTTACGGTTTCAATATCCACATGCTTCTTATCTAACCATGCTTTCTCACATTTCTTGAAACAGAGAGGGGAGGGCGTAGAGTTGGATTGATTGATTAGGGTTTAATGTGCGGACGCAACGCAGGCGATAAGGTGTGCTGTAGTGGAGGGCTCCGGATTAATTTTGACCACCTGAGGATCTTTAACGTGCGCCGAAATCTCGGACACATGGGCGTTTTTGCTTCTCGCCTCCATCAGAAAAGCAGCCGCCATGGCCGGGATTTCCGCAGGCTCGAGCTCAGCAGGCTTAGAATTGGGAAACTACAAATTGCGTTCATTTGGGTGGATACATCATTAGCCCTTTCAGGAGTGAGCACTTATCATCCCAAAAAAGCTTCCGGAATTTGGATGTTATTTTGTCCAACAATGTGAAAATAATTGGTTTTTGTTTACTTTGAACCACTTGGTCAGAGAGGGTCGTGCCTCCATGCATAGAATAAGATTTTTTTTCTCTGACCTTATTGCACATATCGTGCTGTGTTAGCATCTTAGAGTGTAGTGCCGTCTAGCAGAAGTGCGCTTCCTTAATTGTGCAATAACTGATGGGATCCAGTTGAAACGAGAAGGCAAATGCAGGGAAGTTTTTGCAATGTCCACCGACTATGTCTCACGAATCATTTTGGCTACTAAATTTATGCTAATGTGTTTGAAAAAAGAGCAGCTAGGGTGTACGACGGTTTTGCTTTTAAAAACAAGTCTTTTTCGGGCTACTTAAACGCAGAAATTTTGGTCTGTCTGTATGTCTGGGATTCCATTCAGCCACCCGGCCAAGTCTGCGCAATAGTCTTATGTAGGTACTCACAGCCAAATTTAAACATCAAAGTCGTTTCAGTGTTCATACTTGTCAACATTTTTGGACAACAACAAGACAGTGTGCAAATATAAGGCAGAAAATCAATACATAAGTGATATTTGCAGTGTTCCTTTATTAAAAAAATCATAGATGCTTGGTTTTTGCGATAGCAAATGAAATACTACATCAACGGCAGAAAATGGTCGCCTGCTGTTGCCAGCGCTATCTCCTGGCGGCATCTAAGAAGTCAAACGGCAATAGCAGCGAAAGGTTTTACTAGAGGGTCATTTCAGATAAGATCGAACAAAGCATGGCTGGTCGACCTCTTCAATTCGCTTGAAATTTTTTGACCTCATTCCCGCATGTATGTAATGTGCGGATTCACAAATATTTTCGGCGGAAAAAATTTTGGCCGACTAAAAAAAAATTTGGAACCCACCCGCGTGGACCCCGGCCGCTACCTGCCCATGCGCTGCGGCCAAATTTAGCGACGTCTAGCAAAAAATATACTAATCAGGCGGGAAGGGTAATTTTTATGCTTAATCTACGCCTGGTGTACATTTCGCGCCCAAAATATCGTTGGCTAGAAGAACATATATTTTTTGTAATAAATTTCCAAATCTTGCTCAGAGTGCATTTTGTTGTGTACTTTGCGGGCCAGTATTATCGTAAGTAATGGAGCTAGAGTGTTAAAATTTGAGTGAGGGCTGCTCCTGGCAAGCACAAATAAGGGCCGTAAATATCGTGTCTGTGCACACTACGGTTAAAAAGTAAATGGCGCACAATTGTGAAGAAAAAACTAAAACACTCCGAGTTCAGAGGCTTATTAAAAAAAAAACACTTCTTTGATTTTGCTGAAATTCTCCCCAGATGTTAACCTGTGAATGTACTTCAATGATCATTAAAAACATGTTGCATCATTTTGTTCCTGACGCGCCTACAGCGCGAGAAAAAAGCCTGGTCGGCCAGGTCTTCACAAGATCCTGAAACACGAAACAGTGAGAGCAACTTCCAGTGAATGTGCAGACGTTTGATAATTTTTTTGTACCAAAGGCAAACTGTTACTTATTGATAGTATTACAGAGAATTCAGAAGCAAAACTGAAATTTTTATGTGAATTTTGGAACGAAAATAAACAATCTGCGCACCGCTAAACGTGTACTCTTCGAAGAAAAAACGGAGAAACTCCAGATTCACGCGCATTTAAAAAAAAAAACGCTTCTTCGAGTTTTATGAAGCATTCCACAGATATTTTCCTCTAAACGTACTTGTGTGAGCCCTAGAAATATTGTGCGTCATTCTAAGCACAGCGCGGATACAGTCGTGCGGTGGCAAAACCGCTGCAATGTATGGTGGTAAAACAGGCAATTTGAAGGTTTTCGGGTCTATTTTTATTGCTTCCTCTAAATTTCCCCAACCGCGGTCACTCTTTGTCTTACATTACCAACGCTCTTTTTTTGTGCGCACTGCTGCCGTGATGCGCTATATTTGGTTCATTTATCAGCTATTTGGCAAGGTGCACGCAGTCTTGTTTTTTAACTCGCCTGGACGTAACTTTCGTTTGCCTGAAATCAAAGGTTCAACGGAAGCCCGTCCGGTCGGCAGCACACATGGCAAGTATTAAAAACGGACATCGGCCACACACGACCCCGGCGTTGGTAACGTCTCCAGGTAGCACGCCCCTCTTTGGTCCTTCTCCGGACACACTGGTTCAATTACCGAATTAGCGACCAAACAGGAAGGCAAACGCCCTTGAGCCCGGTGGGGTCCGGGACGACACATGTGGGATCTTCATTTTTTTGTTTGAGTCGAGTGTTTTTGGGCTTTTTCAACCGTATGCGGCGGCGGGGACTTGGCTGACAGAAAGAGCGAAAGAGGGGACTGGAAGAAAAGGGGCTGCATGCGTTTGAACGGTTACAAGTTTTCAGTTCTGTCACATTGGGAGAGTGCCTTGCGCTACCTCCCCACTTTTTGACTACGGTCGCATTTTAATCTTCATTTCATCACTTTTTATTATTCCTTTTAAGTATTCTGATTTTATTATTCTTTTTGTATATATTTAGCTTGTTACTCAGTCTCTTTTGTCATAGTTTTGTGGTTGCAAGCGATGACGTCTGCCATGACTCTGCGCATGCCTGCTTGGCTTTAGCAAAAATCAGGCTGTGGGTAGACGACAATCTGCCACTGTACTCCAAGGTGACTTATGTGAGTGACGGAGCTGCCAGTCACTTTAAAAACAGGCACCAGCTTCATGAGTTTCATTGCGTTTCACCAGCTTCATGAAATGCAATGGATATTCTCCGCAACAGGGCACGGAAAGAATGCCTGCGACGGAGTTGGGGGAATCGTCAAACACCAGGCGACACTTTACAACCTAAGAGAACCACTAAGAAATGCGATTCAGACGGCAAAAGACATGGTAACTGTGTTGTCTGAGAAGATCAAGGGCATTCACTTCATATACCTCGAGGGGAACGAAGTTTCCAGCCATCGCGAAACAAAAAAGGAACAATGGCGAACAGTGCGTGCCTTTCCCGGCATACAGTCCTGGCACGTGTGGCATTTAAGGAAGTCATCAGAAGCAGATATATGCAAACTATGTGCAGCGCGGACTGTTTGTGCCCCTTTGAGGAAACTGTGAACATTGATGCAGCAAGCAACGTGTAAATAAACAGCTAGTAGCTGCACGGTATTAATGGGGTGCCGATGGAACGCTGTCATTTCAAACGTTGACTTCGTTAATGTTTCTTGGCTATTCTATTCTACTTATCTCAGAAGATATTCTGCCCTTTCTACAAAATAAATAAGGGAAATCTGCAGAAAGTCACAATCGTCGTTTTATGTCTCAGCTCCTTGTGACGAGCATGCTTGACAAGGCTCTTTTGCTTTTCAGTGATCAAAATGATGCGAGTTTTTTTAATGGCTCACGCAATTAAAGTAGGAGGAAAATATCCGTGGAAAGCTTCATAAAACTCGAAGAAGGGTTTTTTTTAAATGCGCGTGAATCTGGAGTTCCTCCGTTTTTTCTTCGAAGAGTACACGTTTAGCGGTGCGCAGATTGTTTATTTTCGTTCCAAAATTCACATAAAAATTTCAGTTTTGCTTCTGAATTCTCTGTAATACTATCAATAAGTAACAGTTTGCCTTTGGTACAAAAAAATTATCAAACGTCTGCACATTCACTGGAAGTTGCTCTCACTGTTTCGTGTCTCAGGATCTTGTGAAGACCTGGCCGACCAGGCTTTTTTCTCGCGCTGTAGGCGCGTCAGGAACAAAATGATGCAACATGTTTTTAATGATCATTGAAGTACATTCACAGGTTAACATCTGGGGAGAATTTCAGCAAAATCGAAGAAGTGTTTTTTTTTTAATAAGCCTCTGAACTCGGAGTGTTTTAGTTTTTTGTTCACAATTGTGCGCCATTTACTTTTTAACCGTAGTGTGCACAGACACGATATTTACGGCCCTTATTTGTGCTTGCCAGGAGCAGCCCTCACTCAAATTTTAACACTCTAGCTCCATTACTTACGATAACACTGGCCCGCAAAGTACACAACAAAATGCGCTCTGAGCAAGATTTGGAAATTTATTACAAAAATTATATGTTCTTCTAGCCAACGATATTTTGGGCGCGAAATGTACACCAGGCGTAGATTAAGCATAAAAATTACCATTCCCGCCTGATTAGTATATTTTTTGCTAGACGTCGCTAAATTTGGCCGCGGCGCATGGGCAGGTAGCGGCCGGGGTCCACGCGGGTGGGTTCCAAATTTTTTTTTAGTCAGCCGAAATGTTTTCTGCCGAAAATATTTGTGAATCCGCACATTACATACATGCGGGAATGAGGTAAAAAAATTTCAAGCGAATTGAAGAGGTCGACCAGCCATGCTTTGTTCCATCTTATCTGAAATGACCCTAGATGGGATTCACATTCCGCTTAGAGCGCTCGTGCAGTAGGGCATGGTGGTTCTATAAACATTGTAGTAGGGTTCCTCGATTCACGCGTGTCTCCGCCGTATGGCAGCGCTGGCACCGAGACACCTGACTTGGAGCAGTGGAATGCGGTAAATTTAAATTGACTTTAGAAAACCTCCATCGTGTTACCTTGGGAGTAACGACACAGCAAAGGAACAGCATGAGATGTGAGTGGGAAAAGGAAGGAAGGCATTTACTTGCCAGGGGCGCCAGTCGACTATCGTCTTTTGTCTACATTTGCAACGAAAGGAGCAGATACGCAGCTTTTTTTTTTTTTATGAAATTAGGCTTCTCAGGGTCTAAATTTGTTGAAGCGTAGCATTGTCCTGTAACAATCACACTGGTTTGGGTGCATATAGGCAGGAACACAATGGGTGTGCATTGGCTCGTTCAGATTTTTCTGTTCAGCTGGGTTCTGCATGAGTGAAGTTGTGAAACTGTGTTCCCACTTCCCAGGTGCAAAGCAACTCAGGTGGGAGAGAGATCGAGATGCCTGGGTGCGTGGCCAGGACTGGAGGAGCCGGAAACGGAAGTTTGGCGGTGGTGGCGGCGGGTCGATGCAGAAGCGCGGAAAGATGCCGGGAAAACGACAGAAGCGCCGCTGAAGCCCCCTGCCGCTTCCTGTGTAATAAACCTGCAAAGTTGTCACGCGGCATTTTCACCCGCAATTTTTCTGTTAGCACTTATATGCCTGTGGGAATTGAGGGAATTTTTTCCAGCTCGTGTGGTTGTGTCGTGTGGTACAGCTTAGCTATTTACCAAAGGGCTAATTTTTTATTTATCTGCAATGCTTGGAAAGAAAGGAACGGAACCTCCCGTGTGGGGGTAGACATTCACACGGGGGACTACCCTTTTTCCCGTAATTTTTTTCCTCAAGGACACGAACTGAACAACTTACTACTCATTCACCATTTCATTTCATAGGCTAGCATTACTGAATCTGCACACTGGTTGTGCATAGTGTGTGATTGCATTTAATTGACTAGAAGCTCGGTCAAGTGCCAAGGACAGTTCTGTCCAAAGCTTTATTTTTTTTTGTCGTCTAGTGGTGTTGGCCTTTTTAAATTCATTATTTAGTAATGCGTGAAGCGTAAACAGTGTATTTACGAAAAAATATGGGGAGGGGGCATCCACAACTCTGTTCAGCATCTGGAACAAGATGCGTGTTTGAAGGAAGGATTTTTTTGTGTGCGTGTTTTTGTGTCTTTGCAATGATGGTGATGCAAGATTCTGGGCTAGGTAGCATTACCACCTTTGCTGTGAAAATCAAAATTTTGAGGAACAATGTGGGGAAGCACATAATCATCATGCCATCAAGCCCCTATTCATTTTGTTTCGGTTGCCGTGCTTGTTAGAGCACTGCTGTTGATTTCCAGGTGTCTATCACGATGCTGTGTTGTATGAATGGAGAATGTATATTTTCTAAGTACAGCTAGCTTCTAAAGAACACTGATAAAACACTTGCGTAAGTTTTTGCATATGCCGATCCTTCAGGATTAGTTCTGGCGACAAGATGGCAAGCCTTGCCTAATGTAGTCCAGGTTTCAGTGGTGTGAGAGATAAATAGATACTAATTCGTTTCCTGAAGTTGTGTGGGGTAAAGTTTAGCTTATTTGAAACTTGCAAAAGATGTGTGGTGGCTAATGTTAATCACAGTCATTGCCATAACTTGCATCACTTGTTAATTTGATTGGGACAAGTTTTGTTGGAGTGAAGTAGTCATAACAGCTGTAACCCAGTTAAATGGTCTTGCCGCACTTGCAACTGCTTTGCTCTCACACAACTATTTTCACATTGTGCCAAGTAGCTGAACTTACAACGACATTTTCATTTTATCGGCGTCACTTAGGTGGGAGTTACTGATGCTTAAATCGAGAAGCAATTAGACTTGAGCAGGGTATGGTGAACTGTGTAGCAATTGTATTAAAAATGCAAGTAGAAGAAAATAGAACATGTACGTAGAACTAGTGCTGAAGTAACAGAATTTTATTCAGGGAGGAAGGATTAGTGCAGCTGTATATGCAGATGGGTTTTATTCTGTAGAAATGTAAATTGTTAAGTTGTTGTGAAGGTCATCGACACATTGCTGATCTGCGTTGCAATTTCGTAAGATGTCACTCAATCGGTGAAGTTCATCATGAGTGAATGTATTTTGGTTTTGGTGGGAAAAAACTGGTGCCGAAGTGTCAAGCTAATAGCCTAACGAATACACATGTATGCAACAATGTTTCTCAGTAATCCACCGTAATTTTTTTCTCTATAAACTGCAAGTATAAAAGGTACTACCACAAGGTCACACATCCCTCCCGGGCCTGCAGGTTGTCCAAAACCAAGAATGGGGTGCGATTTGTTTTGTTTCGTTTATTACCCGCTACCGCAACTGCGTTCTTCAAATGAGGCACACGTAGCTTCTTGTGTGAATTCTCGTGGCTTCCTTTACTGTCCTCCAAATGGCTTGAAAGCACTTTCGTCATTGATGGTATTGAGGATCCACTCCTGGTGTGCTTTCACGGGCGTGTACATTCCCGGCAAGTCCTGGGCGCAGCCAGAGCCGTGCGAGACAACAGCAATGAGGTAGTAGCGGTGCTGCTTTCGTAACATCAAGGCTGATCCGGAGTCGCCCTGTAATAGAGAGCGGGGCAGAAGTCTGCTCTTAGAGCGTCATAAGGCCACCGCAATGTGTCATAGCTAGGTCGAACATGCATATGCCTGTGGCACTGGCATACGCAGGGTGGCCCCCCCCACCCCTTCCCCAAAACTTTTTGGAGTGAGGTGACCTTCAAGGCTGGATCAATCCTGAGTGGTTTTTTTTTTTGGGGGGGGGGGGGGGGGGGTTTGTTTGTTTTTGTTTATTATTATTATTATTATTCGTTAATTTTTTGTTTATTATTTTTATTTTTTATGTGCCCCCCCCCCCCCCCCCCCCCCCCTCGAAGCAAAATTTTGCGTACACCACTCGCCTGTGGTCAGAATATGTGCAGGCTTCTGTGAAAGTTTAGGTATGTAAAAATCTGGAATTTTTAACGTAATAGTGTTGCAGTGTCGCCAGTCCGGCATGACAAAATACCAACACTATATAAATACAACAATAGTACTGTGATTGCAAATGTGCAGCCCGGAATCGTGCTCCAGAAAATTCCTCACCCTACTTCTCTACATTTGCTATGCTCTAACAGTATGCATGCGCTTTACTTTCCTTTTATTTTGTCATACGCTACGTCGCCTTGGATACGATGCACAGGAAACCTCAAATAGTAAACGGCGCATCCCCTGGCTGCCCCACAACACTGCAACACTGCCCCACACCCAACGCTCTCTACCATATGGCCTGGTAGTGCCGACAGTCGCCATCATTCGCCACCCCCCCCCCCCCTACCATACCCAACACTGGAGCAGTGGGAGGACCAGCTGACCAGCTCACGCCTTTAAGACCAGCAACGACTGGTGGACAGGGCCCGCCGGGCAGCCAAGGACCAAGGCTTCCTGGACTAATGAGGCCTCCCACAACAGAACCCATACAGCTGAAGAAATGTTTCTTCCTCCTCCTCTAGGTTGTTCTTTGTGAGTTCTTAACTTCTTTTTTGTACGCAGCACCTAAGCGTCCGCTCCTGTGGTCTCACGGCGCCGTCGTCCCTCGTAACCGAGCGAACGAAGGAGACAGAAGACACGAGATTCAACGAGCAGAAAAGCAGAGGGGGAAAGTATGGCGAAAGTGGGAGGGGTAGGCCGAGACGGCGCAAGACGTTTTCTTCGACGGCGATCCGCTACGAGAGAACCGGGAGAACGAAGAGGCCACCGAAGATAGAGCGAGTAGGAGCGGAGGATTAGCCGGTATGCAATGGCGCGGAATGCATGCAGGCAACCAAGTGTGCGCCGCCATATCTCTGGCCATGAGGCGAGCCATAGTGGCGGGCTCCGGGTTGATTTTTACCACCTGGGGACCTTTAACGTGCGCCGAAAACTCGAACACGGGCGTTTTTGCTTTTCGCATCCATCAGACAACCGGCTGCCGTGGCCGGGAACCGAACCCGCGTCCTCGTGCGATCATTTCGTGACACGGAGCGGGTATGTGCCGTCACCCAGGAGACTGCAGTTGGCCCTTTGCATTAGGGGGTATCGTAATCGTGAACCAATTTTTTTCTTTTTTCATTTATATGCACGCCCGGATATTTTTATTCCTTCAAGGAGTACTGACGCGAACGTTCGCAGCTGAAGTAACAATGTAAAAAGCTTCCTTTTTGTATGGAGGTATATCCCGGGAAGTTTCAGCCGTAAATGTTCAGTACAACTTATTTTAAATCCATTTTAGTTTTCGCATGCACGAGAAAGCTCAGAACGGATACCCTTTCGACACCTGCCTCAGCATGATGCGTTGAGCGCCTCGCCCCAAACTGGCGACATCAGGGCTGCCGTGACGTCAGCCAAGGCTCTGGGTGCTGTTGGCGCGCGCTGCTCGGCCTTGTGCATCATTTCACAATTTTGGGACTGACGTCATGCTGCCCCGGCGCGTGCAACCACAGCCGTTCTGGACGCGCGCGGGCGGACCGGTTCGAGTGTGACAATAACAGTGACGTCATGAGCAACTCCCTGTCATGGCGGCCGCCTCGGTGGTCGTTTCGTCGAAACCGAAACTGACACCAATAAACGAGACTATAAGTAATTATTTACGCTAATGTGCCATTCTATGGTTACCAGGCTGTTAGGCACCCATAGCAGCTTAAAAAAAAACACGAAAATTTCGATTCAGTACACCTTTATGACGCGGCTCTCGCCATTATAGATTGACACTGCGACAGTGCTTCTGTCGTTGAGAACCGTTAAGTCCAACTTCTCTGCCCTCAAGTCTAACCCCACGTCTGTGGCTTACTGGCCACTTATGAAAAAACAACGAAGGTGGAGTCTCCAACACCACCTCGAGAAGGAAGAACAACAGTACCAAAATTGTCATGCGAATAAATCACTGTTGCTTAGTCTTATTCACGCCTCCGATGTGCAAGAGAACATAGTCGTAATCTTCGGCAACGACACGAGTGGAACCAAAATGGCTGCGGATGTAAGGAGAAACGGGTTCGTGTGGGATTGAAACCCGGGTCGCCAGCGTACCAGTCAAGTGCGCAAACCCGGCACCCTGCCAGAGCGGAACAAGAATTAGCCTGATGCCTGCAGTACCGTTACACGTGCACGTGGCGGCACCTGAGTAGAACGCGTGCTCGCGGAGGAGAGCTCGACTGGGGAAGCTGCGGCGTAAGGTGCGCTGTTCTGTTAGTCGGCGCGATTCGTGTTGAAAGGTAAAGAAAAAATACGCGCCAATCCACCCAGTGAAGGTGGTTTGAAAGCGAAGCTGTAAACACAACGGTTACCCATGCGACGTCACTTGAATTCACACACGTGGTTCTACAGAGGGTGAAAGCAGAGACAAGTGAAAAGCACTTAGCCGCACCATTGATTACTTCAAAGAGATGTTCTATGCTAAGGTTAAATCAATTCATGATTCATGAACGGTAGTTGGTTAAGTTGTATTGGGGAAGCACGGGAGTGGAAACTCTTTTTTATATAAAATTATAGAAAGCTCAAACCCGGCGTTACATGATCTCACTTCTCCGTCTCTGCCGCCGCCGACGGAGGCGACGTGATCGGCGGCAGAGTCGGAGAAGTGCGATGCCATGCGTTGGTGTGAACTTCCTTTAATTTTTACACCTCCTAGCGCATGTGCACGGCGCGCACACGGCCGCTACACGTGCCGTGGGCGAAGCGCACAGCGGTGCGAGAGGTCGTGTGACACTGTCACGTGGCATTCAGAGAACGCAGGGGGTAAACCCGCAGATGTGTTCGGTAAAGCGGGATTCACACGACGGAGAAACCCTCTCTTTTTGGCCCGCGGGACCCGCCCCTCGGTGGGGATAGCCCGCGGTGACTCCGCGAAAAAAAAGGCCTCCGCATGTTTTCGCTTGACGGCGGTGGCCCTCGGCGGGGAATGGAACCTGTTCCTCGGCACTGTTGTCTGAAAGGTCATTACGCCGTATCGCTAGAGCTAAAGCCGTCAACGCCAAGTATGGAAATAACCCAACAACAAGATTCAGCGACGCAGCCACATATCCGAATCACCCAGCACACGCCGTCTGCGTTGTTAACGCGGCCGGTCAGGAAATGACAGCTATGACTGTGCGTACAGCCTCAACAGAAGCTGCAGAGGAAGTTGCAATTGCCCTGGCTGCCACGACCAGGGAGGACTTTATAACAATACTAACTGACTCGCAAGCGGCATGTCGAAGTTATCAGCGGGGGCGCATCTCTACACCAGCACTGGCCATTCTGAAAAATATTGCAGAACTACCTGATATGGAAATCGTCTGGGTTCCTGGGCATGAATCCATCGACGGTAATGAGGCGGCTCACACCGCTGCCCGCGCGTACATACACCGGGCCATTACCCGAGACGGAATGTTCTCCGCTGACATCAAAACGGACCCACTTCTCCGGTACTCAGACGTCCTGGGACATTATAGGCTCGGCAGAAGAATATTCCACCACCTCATCCTCAATTAAGCAGAGAAGAAGCCACCACTCTTCGGCGATTGCAGACGAATTCTTATCCCCACAGCACCCTCCTCCATTCCATCTACCCGACTCAGTATCCCTCCCTTTGCAATTTCTGTGCAACGCCGGGCACCCTGTACCACCAGGTATGGGAGTGCCAAAAAACTCCCCAATCCCCTATCCAACTTTTGAGCAGTGGATGGCTCGTCTGGTCGATCCGGACCTTGGACACCAGCAAGAACTGGTCAAGAGGGCCTGGACGGCAAGTCGCAGCCTGGGTATCCCGGAATAAGGATGCCCTCCACCGGGCGAGTGCCCTGCCATCAGCACTTATGCTCAATAAATGTTTATTCTCTCTCTCTCTCTCTCTCTCTCTCTATCTCTCTCTGCTTGTCACTCCGCGTAGCTCCGCACGTGTGGATGCGCCGCCAGGCCGGATAATCCGGTCACGTGCTGTTGACGTCACATATCCATCCGCCTCCGTGAGAGGGTTTCTCCGTCGTGTGAATCCCGCTTGTGCACCGTTTGGCTCCCCCGTCCCCGCGTGGGCTCGAAGCTCAATCGGTAACTCAACGGGCTCTCGCTCCGTTTCTCTATTCGTTCCAGTTCGATTCCTGGCGGTGCAAGTAACTTCTTTCATTTGTTCGCGGAAGTTTTTTGTTGACCCCAACGGTCGCGACAAAACTGCTTGTGGGGTAGAGGTAAAAAGCTTCGCTTTAAAAAAAGACGATGTAGCATTAAAGATATTTTCGATGACCGCTATAGGTCCAGTTCCACAGGAACTCACCTGGCAGGCGTCCCTGTCCTGCTCGTAGGCGCACATCATGGACGAGCTGTTGAAGTGGTACATCTGCAGCTTGCGCTGGCACTCGTCTTGCGCGACCACCTTTAGCCTCGTGTAGCGGAGTCTGTCAATAGGTCCGTACTCTGCAAGCCAGTATGGAGAAAAAAAGAACGTTCGGTGGCCAGCATCCGCTTATCGCCAGCACAGACATAGTTGCAAGCGAGCGTATGTATGCGCGTATGTCTGTCTGTATGTATGTATGTATGTATGGGCGTATGTATGTATGCATGTATGTATGTATGTATGGGCGTATGTATGCATGTATGTATGTATAAATGTATGTATAAATGTATGTATGTATATGCGTATGTATGTACGTATGTGTGTATGTATGTATAAATGTATGTATGTACGTATGTATGTGCGTATGTATGTATGTATGTGTGTATGTATGTATGTATGTATGTAGAAGTCTTGCAAGGCATGCCATAATCCACGCAATGCAGCTGAAACTCGGAGACATAGAGTGGCTGTGGCTACAGTATAACCCTTTCGTCCCTGGTGTCGTCATTTAATGACGCCACACAAAATGTACGCTAACGACTTGTGAATAAAACCAAAACTGCTAGTTTTCTCGGCAAGAGTTCTTCAAGGATGCCTCTTACGATGGAGATCACTATAGTTGCGTTTTCTTGGTGCTGGACGCCATGAAAAAGAAGCTCCGGTGGACATATTGTATGGCGGCGGTGCGGGTAAGGAAACTTCAATCCTGGTTTGTCAAAATTTCTTAGATTTGAAAATGCACAACCAGATTTGTTTTTATCCTTTAGGCTCCAGGTGTCATAGTTTTTAGGAAAATAAAGAAGATTCTTTTTAAGCAACGGAAAATTCTAGTTGCCTTATGGCCTAATTAATTGCCATGCCCGTAAATGAACAAATACTTGCACTATCAGCTCAATTTTTTTGTTGCTATGCTTCTGAGGTACAAAAATCTACGCAAACACGCAGAAAAACCATTTTTCTTGAAATAAAAATTCCAAGGCTGAAAGGGATAAGAAACGATTGAATGTGTAATAAGTTGGCGTTACTTGGAGAGTTCCTTTGGGACCTCCAATGGGAGGTTCCATTTGGAGCCTCCGGTTGGAGTGTCCAGTTGGAACCTCTAATTGGGAACGCCAATGGATGCCCGGTACACAGCTGGTCGATTTAATTGGAAGCCAAGGGCTTTTTCGGCTGGTAGGTACAGTCGGCGGTGATGTGAATGGGCTGTGTTGAAGTGGCAAACACTTGTACTTATGGAAGCAAATGTTAAACAGGGAAAGCAGTGCAAATTTCTATTTGACGGGTAGGCCGGTTTGTTTCGGGGTGCGCATTTTATAAATGTTGAAAAACTGGCCGCGCTTTTGTGGGCCCTGTCGGTTGCAGTTAACAGTCCGTTTCACAAGCTGCACTTAGCACAGTGAATATGCTACGTTCTTAACAACCCATTGACACAATACGCTTTGGGGCCTCGAAAGGAACTTTCCGCTCCCCGCTTGGTCAGCGGTACCGGAAGGTCCCAACGCCTATCGTAGCTTTTATTCAGTCGGCCGCTTAGGGTGGATTGTTGAGAACAGTAAGTGTCTTCGATTTGGCTACACTCGCTGCACTCATTCAGGTAGTGCAGCACACGCCTCTTAGAGTTACATTGCAGCATATTCATTGCTTTGCACTGCAATAAACGACAATAGCAAGCGTTAAGTTTCTTTTGTGTGTGATATATATGCGCCTCTTAACGTTGCCTTTGCGTTGTCGGCCGCAAATATGGCACCCAAGGCTCACACGCCGTCCACTGATATCAGATGAAAGATATGAGCACTATAAAGCTTTTATGATAGCATACAACGTCCGGATGTTGTGAAGAAGCCAGCTTTATTGCGCCACATTATCATTGCAATACAAATGATACTACTAGCACACGCCACTGATGTTTTAAAGGGACCCTGCATCACTGTTTCCAACTCTTCTTGAAATCTTAAATGCTTGCAGAACGTAAACACCCACCCCACCCAGTACTTAGATTAGGGGGCCGCAAAGTACCTCAGCCAAAAATTACTCCTCTATGCCCATCAGACATTCGCTCAAAAGGTTTTTCGGTCTTACCCTGTCTTGACGTTCTTCGACGGCTCGATTTACGTCACTAAGGCCATGTAGCAGCTGTTGGCCGGTTTTCCTTCAGTTGCAGCAATGAATTCTTCTCGATAGCAACTTAAAAAAGCCACAAAAACAAAGCAGAAATGGAAGGCGTATCTGGTGCGATGAGCAAATTACGCAGTGACGCTCCGTGCTGGCGATAACTGTAGCTTTCGCAGAGGTTCCAGACGTGAAGGAAAGAGTGAAAGCGCTTATCGAAAGTGTTGCAGTGTCCTTTTAACAGCGAAGCAGTTCAGCAAACCGCAATTTTTGGTGTCCGCAGTTACAAATACCAAGAAATTGCAGAGCGCGCGTGAGCGCGGGCCTCGCGGCGACAGTCCAGCGTCCTCGGCGCATGTTTGTCGAGACAAGCATACCAATTTCGGGAGATTGGCCAGACGGGCCAAAAAGGAAAAAAAAAAAAACCTTCCAGAGTTTGCCGTAATCGTGGCAAGACTTGCTCGGAGCGGGAAAGACACGTCATAGCCTACGCCCTTCTAAGGTGACGTCTAGGGATTATCACCCCCCTAAAATGAAGCAAGCTGACACTTTCTGCAGTAATGATGGAGTAAAGGCCGTAGCGGCAGTGAAGAAGAAGCAAATCGGCCGCAATCGTATATTTAAAAACCTTCGTGATGGTCGTGAAGGTCGCGTACAGCTTCGCTACCTTCAAGTCTAACGCTTTAGTGTGAGCTTCCTTCATTTTTTCACTTGTCTGCAAGTGAAACAATCTACCCTGCCTATCGGGAACGTCGCCTACTATTTCTTACCAACATATGCCCCTCTATGAGCTGAACTACTTGCCTGCATACGCACCCTCAACCTAGTTATTTATGTTGAAAACAAAAAAACTAAACTGTAGCTAGGGGTCGCATGCTATCACAGCAAGCCGAACACGCCAACGTTCTTGTCCAAAATGATTGGATTGCTACGTGAAACACGCTCAGTGGGGCTTTCAGATCGAATAAAACATGGCACATAAAAAATCATACCCCCTCCGTCTAACGGCGACGACGGTTGAACCAACAAAGCCCTGAAGAATTTCAGCCACGCGGCAATAGAGAGCCTGAAGGCGCTGTTCAACAAGTGCAGGAAGCCGGGCAGCATACCCAAGAAATGGAGGACGGCGAAGACGATCCTTATACCAAAACCCGGAAAGCCACCGAGCATTGAGAACCTCCGGCCCATTTCCCTGACTTCGTGCGTCGGGGAGGCAATGCAGCACGTTCTGATGAACCGCTGGCAGCGTTACTTGGAGGAAGAGAACCTGTTCCTGGAGTAGATGCTCGGCTTCAGGGGCAAGCTCTGCACCCAGGAAGAAATGAAGGCTAAAATCATCGACGACAGGACGAAGACGCGGGACAACAAAGCGGTGCTGCGGCTGGACCTGCAGAGCGCGTTCGACAAGGTCAAGCACTCTGCGATCCTGGCCCAGGTCAACAAGCTGAACCTCGGCGAGGGGTTCTACAACTACATACGCGGGTTCCTGACGGGCAGAACGGCAGAAATCCAAGTCGGTGACCTGAAGCTAGAGGAGAAGTAGCTCGGCAGCTCCGAGACCCCTCAGGGCTGGGTGATATCGCCGCTGCTCTTCAACATCGTGATGATCAGCGTCGGCCGGCGCCTAGAAGCGCTAACGGATGTGCGGCACACGATATACGCCGACGACATCACGTTATGGGTCCCGGGTGGCAGCAACGGGTTCATCGAGGCATCGCTACAGAGAGCGGTGGACGCCATCGAGGTCCAACTTGGCGGGTCGGGCCTGATGTGCTCACCAAGCAAGTCGGAACTCCTGGTGTTGCCACCGAAGGGCGCAAGAAAGAAGACCGAGCCAACGGAGCACGAGAAGATCAAGATCAGGACCAGCAGCGGCCAGGTGATTCCCGAGGTCGAGAAGATCCGGGTGCTGGGCCTGTTAATCGAGAAACACCGAACCAACAGCGAAACGATCAATCGCCTCACGGCCAAGGTGTCTGCGGCCACGCGTCTCGTGAAGAGGGTCGCCAACAGAAAGGCCGGAATGCGGGAGGACAGCCTGTTGTGGCTCGTTCACTCGTTCGCCTTGAGCCACGTGGCGTACGTCGCCGCCTTTCACAACTGGCGGGTAGACGAACGCAATAAGATCAATGCGATGATCCGCAAGGCTCACAAGACGCCACTCGGACTTTTCGACTGCACGAGCACAGAGAAGCTGCTGGACTTTGGCGTGCACAACACGCTCGAGGAGATCGCAGAGGCACAGAGAGCCGCCCAGCTCGAGCGGCTCGCGGAAACCAAAACCGGAAGAGCTATCCTGAAGAGAGTGGACGTAGTCCCCGACTCGAGCAAGGATGGCTATGGCCGCACAGCAGATATCCCGGACCAGGTACGAAGGAGAATGAGAGTCTATCCCATTCCAAAGAACATGAGCCCCGAACACAACAGGGAAGGAAGAGCGGCGAAGCCAACGCAATGGTGGAATTGCACGCGGAGCTGCCGGGGACGAGGTACGTTGATGCGGCGGAGTATCGAGAACGCGGGGGGTTCACGACGGTGGTCATCGACGCCAAGACCGGCGGCACGATCACCGCAGCGAGCGTGCGCACGAAGGAGGCGCGGTGCGCGGAGGAGGTGGCGCCAGGCGATTGCTTTAGCGATCTCAGATCCGGACTGCAAGACCGTGCTGTGTGACTCTAAGGGTGCAGTGAGAAACTATGCCAAGAACAGAGTATGTTGTGGAGCAGTGCGGGTGCTCGCCGCGCTGGACCTCAAGGACAGACAAGTGACAGTGAAGTGGTCCCACGCCGGGAACGAAGTCTCGGAGCATTACGCGAACCACAATGAGACGGCGCGAACTCGACCGCGCGAGTTTACAGGCCGCGCGGCTGTAGCGAACCTGCCGAAAAATTGGGGGGGGGGGGGGGGGGGGGAAGGCCAAGGATAGACTGGTTACCTAAAACAATATAACGAAGCACTACAGGCTAAGCAGGAGGAGAATGGCGCCGCCCGACCCGGGTCTGACTCGGGAACAGGCGGTGGTGTTCAGACAGATGCAGACGGGTTCGCTACTGACCCCATTCACAATGAAACACGTGTGCCCCGAACAGTACGAGGACGACACCTGCAAGGTGTGTAACGTGCGCGAGCCACTGCGGCCCACTTACTGTGGGACTGTACGGCAAGGCCTAGCGAAGCAGCAACAACAGCAACGATCCCGCCATGGTTCGAGGCTGCGGCGCGGAGCAACAATAAGAACGACCAACGCCAAGCCGTCCAGCTGATCCTGGCGGCCCTTGAAAGGCAGAAGCCGGTCGAAAGCCGAGAGGGCTCGGCCCCCCATCCAGAGGCGGCTGAAGGACCCCGAGGGGAGTAGAGAGGCGGCTGCCGAGTAAAGGGTCTTTGACAGGATTACGTAGGCCGCGTCATGGTGCTCCATTAGGGACACCACAGCAGGCGAGTTCAATAAAGTATTTACTCTCTCTCTCTCTCTCTCTCTCTCTCTCTCTCTCTCTCTCTCTCTCTCGTGATGGATTCTTCGGTTGTCCAATCCCACACTGCGAGTATCTAACATGTTTTGGTGGAGGTTCCGGTGTTAATTTTCCGTGGCGGCAGGAGGACGGGCATGAACGATGAGATAGGCGAACGATGTTTCAAAGTATTTACGTAGCGGCCATGACTGAGCGCGCGCTGGCTGCGTCCACCGTCAGCTGCCTCGTCAGACTATACAGCGTCACGTTCCCCAGCTCACTTCTTCGTCCTCTCGTAACAGTATCTTCGCTGAAGGGGCCATGACAACAATATACGAGTTTGGTTCCATAATAAACTGCTTTGTCCTGATAACGATGGTACCGTTTTTATAGGGAACGTCAAACAAATCATCCAGATATTACATAAAAATCACGAAGCAGCGCCGACTCCGCAACCACTTTCAGGGGCTTTCTTTATGACGTCAGAAAATCTTCAGGATGATGGCTTGGTAGTCTAGTTTAGTTGGTGGGGCGTCTTGAAGGGGTTAACAGCTCACGTAGACGAGGACGACCAAATCAAGAGAAGACAGGACAGAGCGCTTCTCTTCTTGTGTGTCCTCATCTACGTGTGCTGTTAACTTCTTTACAGAATCTTGTTTGTGAGACTGGCGACCACCTACCCATGCCACCACCAAGAAATAGGACTGGGCGATTTAGTTGGGCCTCTAGCTCCGCTTGATCACACCAGTCGAATGCTAACGGGCAGTTAACGTGCACTGATAAGTAGGTTTTAGTGCGCGCCCATAATACGTCACTCATTCCGTTTTTATTTGAAAGTTTTTGAACATTTCGAGTTTCTTTTGGGTAAAAGACGTTTGTCGGGGCTGAAGTGGAGCCAAGCGCCTTACCAAACGCTGATTCTTTCAAAGTGAACAAAGTTGTATTCTTTCTTGATGGCCCCTTAAAGGACCCCGCAACACTTCTTTCAACTGCAACACTCTTTCCCGGTCTTGACGTTCTTCGACTGCTCGAATTACGTCACTAAGGCCATGTAGCGGCTGTTGGCCGGTTTTCCTTCTGCAGCAATGAATGCTTTTCTATCGCAACTTAAAAAAAAAAACTACAACAACAAATTAGAAATGGAAGGCTTTTCTGGTGCGACGGGCAAACCACGCAGGGCCGCTCTGTGCTGGCGATACCTATAGCTTTCGCAGTGGTTCCAGACGCGAACGAAAGAGTGAAAGCGCTTATCGAAAGTGTTGCAGGATCCCTTTAAGGGAAACGTACCGCCTTTCTCTTGGCTGTGCCACTTCGCGCCTCACGGGCCGACGCCCGCCGCGCCTCAACATAAAAAATTAGCAGTGGCTTAGCTCGGCTATGCCAGGATATACGTAGCGTGAGCTAAGGTTCATTAACCCAATCCAATCCAATCCAATCCAATTCAATCCATTTCAATCCAGTCCAGTCCAGTCCAATCCAATTCAACCCAATCCAATCCAGTCCAGTCCAGTCCAGTCACTGCTCCTCGCGCATGCGCAGCACGGCTCTCCAGGAACCACGCGAAACGGCTATCAAGCGGCTCCGGCGCAGCGTCAGACTTGGCTACTGCGCAACGGGGGCGCACAGCCAGGCACGCGCCGGCGCCAGTGCGTCTGCCGCGGCTATGACGCCACTCCTCTGGAATGCGCAGACCGGCGAATGTGCAGACCCAATACTCTACACACCCGTACTCCAAATGGATTGGAAATCCAATCCAATACAATACAATCTAATCGAATCCAATCCAATCCAATCCAATCCAATCCAATTTAAATCCAATCCAACCAAACCCAATCTAATCCAATCCAATCCAATGCTCCTCGCGCTTGCGCAGCACGGCCCTTCAGGGTCCACGCGAAACTGCTCAACCTCGGCCAGTGTAGCTTATGCTACAAAATGACCACGAATTCCTTTTCTCACCTTTCTTGGGCTCTCCCCAGCCGGCGACCGTGACCGTCTTGCCCGCCAGCTCGCCGAGGTCGAAGTCCAGGCACACGGGCTTCACGTATTCCGTGTACTGGAGCTCCTCGGGAAGTCGCAGCACGGCGATGTCGTCGTGGTAGCCGTCCCACGTGAAGCGTGGGTGCACCGCGGCGGACTTGGCCTGCGTCATCTTGGCGTGCTTGGACTTGGTGTACACCGCCCCGTAGACGAGCTCGATCTTCCGCACCAGACCATCTTTCCTGCGCAGTGCAGCGAAAGGGCGGCGCCCGTCTTTTTGCAACCCTGCTGGAAAGCGTGTAGCCACCCTGTGCTATCCGTATGCTCTTATACGTAGAGTTGTTGTTGTTGTTACTTCAGCATGAAACATGACCAAAGCCATTCTTTGTTCTTTTCTTTCCTTTGTTAACTTTTTTCAATTGGCTCTTCACCCCTCCTCTTTCGCACTTTAATTAAAATATTATATCGTAGTTTGCACATGTGCTCGAATACCAAAGACTATAGTTGAATCAGATATGTCTCACTGCTCTGTGTTACTCCTGTGTGTGTGTGCGTGTTTGTATGAGTGGGCGCTGGTACGTGTGTGTGTTTGTGTGTGTTCATGTCAAAATGTGTAGTTTTCTTGGTATGATAACCACTTGTATTCTCTTTCTTGGTAGATTAGTACATCGTGTCTGGCGTGTTTTTGTTTTGGCTTTCGAGCATCTGTTCCTTGCCACCCAGATAAATGATTGATTAATTGATTATTGTTATTGTTACTACTACTACTACTACTACTACTACTACTACTACTACTACTACTACTTCTACTACTACTACTACTACTTGTATTAAGACATTATGACTTTCATTGGCATATTGGCAGACACTATTGGAAAGAGGTAAAGTTTCCGGATTTGTGCAAGCATATTGTTTCTGTCTCTCCCTTTTGTATAAGCGCACCTTACTGCCGGCGCGCCGCCGGCAGCCGATCGCGGAGGCCGTGGTTCTATCAACGTGATTGCTGTAGCCACCGTTTGGTAGTGTTTGAGATGTTTCACTTCAGTCTATAGCCTTACACATTGAGTCAGTGTTTGCTTCGAATGGGCATACTCTCTGTCCGCGCTTTTGTCCTGACACCATCGTATTTCAGCTTTGTAACTCAATTTCGTAACACTTTTAAATACCGTACGTACGTTTCTCTGGTTTTTTCTCGCTTGCGACACTCACTCTGCGCTGCATGAACCAGTACGAAGACCACCTAGTTGTTCCGGTGCACTATAATATAGTATTGATTGATTGATTATCATCATATTTGTATCTACGCGCGAAGAAGGCCTCTGTCATATAACTATAAGACGGTCCGTCCAAATAGTACACCGGCTTAACCCTAGCCTGTTCTTGTGAAGGAGGGATACTCGCCACCTGACACATGTACGGTATCCGGCATAGGCTTCATGTCCGTACGCGGATGTACCGTACTTGCACGCTTCTAATGCGCCCCCGATTGTAAAGTGCACGTTAGTTTACGCAGGAAAACTCGACAGTATAATTTGGCGCCGTTCTGCAGCGCATGCGTAAAATACATGACACCACGAAACTGGCAGAAGACATTTAATTTGACGCACCTAACTGTGGCCCCAAATATCTCTTGTGCTCTTAAAGTTGCTTATCAAGCTACTGCTGGTATTAAAACCTCATCGGGTCGGATTTTGGTAGGAGTTGGTGTTAATGGCAATGCTACACCACTCTGAAGTCGATTTCGGTTTTGAGACCGATTTTAGCGCGCACACAAACTTGACGGTTACTTTTAGCAAAAAACAGGTACTCGTTAGAATCGTGCAAATACGGTGCGTTTATAAGCACAGGGTCAAAGGAAACTTGAACGGACGGCCAGGATGTGCCTGTCTGGGATGAGGGAGAGGGCATACTAATACGGCTGAGCGTCTCGTCTCCCCAACCACAAAGGGCGCTGCCTATTCCAATCCAATCCAATCCAATCCGTCCAGTCCGATCCAATGCAATCCCTGGTTACAGTGACTAAAAGGTCACTGCACCCAGGTGGCAGCCAAAATGGACCCTTATCCAGTGCCGGTCCTCCTAGCGGCCGCCACGGCGAACTAGAAACGGTAGTAAGGCACGCACCCAAAAAAGTTGGGCTTTGGGATTTGGGAGAACTCGTGCAAAAAATATCCTGGTCCTGCAGTCCCTCCCGCAACCACCCGCCACCCTTACATTTCATATGAATGCCATGGTAGCAGGCGCACGTTCCCGTGACTAACCTGCAGCGGTCGAAGCGTCCCTTTTTCTTTACTTTTTTATTTTATTTTCGCTACTCCCTCACTGGGAGCCATGTGCTCGCAGCGTGGTCAGCCTCAAACCTTTTTGCCCCTTTCCTTAGAAAGCCTTTTTTGAGTGCACGTATGAACTCATTACGAGATGTCGAAAGAGAAAAAATAAAACAGCATAGCCAGCATAGACAGCATAGCCGCTTCCCGAGCAGAAAGCTGCGGGGCGCCATTTTGTTTATTTTGCCGGAGGCGCCTGCCAAGAATGGCGGACCGGCCGCCCGCGATTGCGCAGATCGCTACTGGAAAAAAGTTCAATGCACGGAGTTCGGCAAGTTTCCCTGTGTGTTGAACTTCGGCGCTGGTGCAATCAGCCCAATGCTTCGCGGATTGACCAAGGATAAACTTTTTGTCCTAAAGGGATAACTCACCCCAGGACGCAGTGAGCCGCAGTCACTACGTGCCACTTCGTGATGATGCTCCCTCCGCAGGTGGAAGGGGGCTCCCCCTCTTTGATGTAAACTAAAAGGCGCACCTGTAAATTGTACTGCTGAGTAACTTGTAAAATGACGTACATGGAAGTCTAAAGAGCAAAAAATGAAACAACGGAAGCAAATATAGAGCAATAAATCATTTCGGAAATGCGAACGTAACAAAGACTAATGGGGACCGCATGGTGTCTGGAAATCCCGGAATTAAGCACCACATGGAGGCGACGGGGCCAAATGATTTACACCCTTTTTTTTTGTCTATAATATCCTTGCACCTCAGCAAAAACCTGGCCTTTTTAAAGGTGTTATAAACGAGACAACGCCATGTAGATGGGTATTTTCTTGTGTTCTTAACAGTCGACTTTTTGCAGGGTTTTACGCAGTTTTTACAGCAGTGTTTTTCACTGCATATTTTGCGGCATCCTCGCAAAAGATGCAGCAAAACGGCATATTCGGGCACACTTCTGCTGCTGAAATGCGTCATCTTTAACTCGCGTTCGGAACGGCGTCAGTCGCGCGCAGCCGCCTACCAGAGTTGATCGACTAAAACGCCTAAGCAACAAAATGGCGGCGCCCATGAATTGTCCCAGTGTAAACAAAGGTCACGTGATGCGAACTGGCCAATGATCTAGCGGCGGCACAGAACGATAGGAGAAAATAGGGCTGATACTGTGAAACCTTATCTAGTGACAATAGTAAGGTCCATGGAACCTTTCGAATTAAAAGAGATTTGGAATAAAGCGATTTCGTTACAACGATAGTTTGCTGCGTGCTCAATGGGATCATGACTTGTACTCACCAGCCAGGGAAACATCCCCTGAGTGGCCAGTATTCCGTTGATCACCCTGGTCTCGGGGAAGACACCGCATCCTATAAGATCCGCAGTTCAAGGCCTTGCTTGCATTGGGAGAAACACAACAGCTTTCTGCCTGCCATTGATTCGAAGGCAATGCACCTGAAAGGACTAGACATCAGGGCTAAACACGATTTGAAAACTGCGGGTTCGCACCGACCACATCGTACCAGGACTTCGCAGGTCTAACCAAATGAGCGAGAAGGTCTGCGCTCAGGGACGTCATGTCCAATATGGCCAATTAGCCACAGTTTCGAAGCCGGATGTAGTACGGTGTATATCGTTCGTTCAAACGTGTCTGGAGCATGGCAGAGACGAATGACGTGACATTAAAATCGTGCAAGCCACTAATGGTGGCGGGGGCTCTTTTTTTGTCTTTGTCGTTCATATGCATAGGTGTCTCTTAGTAACCTGAACCGAGGTCAAGGCTGGAGAATTACTCGGCTCGTTGAAGACCATCAACACCGGGCATTGGATGGGCATCTTTGCGGGTGGTCGGATTAAGTGCACGGTAATAAAAACAAAGCCGCGGCCGTTCATTTTGTCCTCCACCTAGACAAAAAGGGGACACCACGAACTAGAACGCAGGCAGATAATATTGCTTTTCAAGCTTCTCGAAAACATTGTCTTTAATGTTCAACTGAAGACACGCACAACAGACGGCAGTGAATGATACAGGAACCATCCGTATCAAGTCGGTGCCCCAGTCGAAAAAGACAAGAAAAAATTCTGTAGTTTGTCGTATTTTCGCGTGTCGTACTCGCGTCTTGTCGCATTCTTGTCATATCGTGATTACGATGTTCTGTCGTCTGTGGTATTCCTGTTCTGATTTTGATGTTCCGTCGTGCCGAATTCCTGCCTGGTCGTGATCCCGATGTTCCGTCAGTATTTCAACGTGGTTTGAATGGTATTGTCAATTGTGAAGAGTAGCGGAAATGGCTGTTGTGCTGTAAATACAGGAATGTTTGTCCTGGAGAAAACTGACTTTGTAGTTACGACAGAAATGTGTGTTGTAGCAACAGATGGCTTTGTCACGTAACAACGAGACTTCTGTTGTCACAGCCAATTTTTTTGTCGTTCGACAGGAATTTTTGTTGGGTTTTCGCGGTATTCCTTTTGCGATTTTAGACGTTGCAGCGAACGTGTGGACGAGTTTGAGAGCGTGGAGATGAAATAAGGGCTTTTGTTTTCAGGGTAGATGGGTGGCTGGAGCTGCGTCGGCAAAATTCCAGGAGTGATTTTGGCGGCGAGATCGGACATTGATGACGCGGAATTTGAGTGACGAAGGAAAGTGAATCTGGTAGAAGTAGAAACAGAAACAGCCAAAGCGTCTGTGAAGTGGGAACGGTAATGTTTTCACAAGTGACAACTCGGGCGGTATTCTCATGGTTGTCCGTTTTGAAAACCTCTGTTTTGATTGATTGATTGTAGGGTTTAACGCGCCGACGCAACGCAGGCGATGAGGCGCGCCGTAGTGGAGGGCTCCGGATTAATTTTGACCACCTGGGGATCTTTAACGTGCGCCGAAATCTCGAACACACGGGCGTTTTTGCTTTTCGCCTCCATCAGAAAAGCGGCCGCCGCGGCCGGGAATCGAACCCGCGACCTCGTGCTCAGCAGCGCAACGCCTTAGCCACTGAGCCACCGCGGCGGGTAAAACCTCTGTTTTGCGTCCGTTTTTTGTAGGAGGGCTTTTAGTGACGTTTGCGCAGCTGTTCTTCTAAACACATTTTAAACGACTAAACCTATTCTAAACTATCTTTTATGTGTTTACTGTTCCGCCAGCGAACCAACAACAATGCGGCGAAAAATCATCTGATTTAAATCGTCTGCTCCAAATCGTCTGCTCCGAGAAGCGTGGCTCATAGCCCCGGCATGCTTGCATGGCGTCACATCCGTGTGTTCGCTTTTAGCCAATGTGGGCTTGCTCAAAACGGACACTTTTGAAACGGACGCAAAACGGACAAACAACGCCCCTGGTGCAGCTGTGGCGTTCACTGCGGCGAGTCCATCAAACAACGAGAAGAGAGAAGCAGGCAAGTTGCGATGACGGCTTCTGCGGGGCATTGCCCTTGGTAATCCTGTTGGATCGAAAAGAGGCTATTGTTCCGTGTTCAGACGAGATACCGTAATCGATGCTTGCAACGAGGTTTAGGCGGTGCGTCGAATCATTTGCTTCGTCTGCAGCCGGTATCTTAATCCGCGGGGGTGGCTGCCAGAGATCACCGATGATGCCAAGGAATGGAGTACCATGCACGTCGACAGCTTCGATGCCCGCAGATTCCTGTACCAACCTACCGGTATGGTGGCGACCGAAAAAAATGTCATGACACTGGTGAGAGCGATTGTCGTGAATGAAGGCACTCTGGTCCCCGTCAACTGAGCCGTACGACACCGGAGCGTGGTGCCAACGAGCGGCCTCGTTGACAAGCGAACGAGTGCGGTCCCCTAACAACCCTCGACCATCGGGCTCGGCTTCCACGAAGGATGAAGTAAATGTGGAGTGGTCAGAAAAATTGGCCGCGTATCTGCTCCTGTCGTTGCAAATGTCGACGCTAGACGATAGTCGACTGGCGCCCCTGGAAAGTAAATGAATCCCTTCTCTTTCCCGTTCACCTCTCATGCTGTTCCCCTCCCGTCTTGTTCTTCCCAAGATAACACGCTAGAGGTTTGCTCAAGTCAATTTAAATTTACCGCGTTCCACTGCTCCAAGTCGGGTCTCTGGATACCAGAGCTTCCGTACGGCGGAGACGCGTGTGAATCGAGGCAGCCGACTGCAACGTTTATAGAACCACGTTGCCCTACTCCACGAGCGTTCCAAGCGGAACGCGAAAACTATCTAGTGGAACCTTTCGTGCTGTTGCCATTTGATTTTTTTTAATTGCGCCAGGTAGCGCGGGAAACAGCAGGCGAGAGTTTTTGCAGTTGATGTAGTATTTTATTTGCTATCACCTTCTTAGGCCACTGGCCACCCCTTTCTTAATAAAGATTTATATATACATTAGCTATCGAAAAAAGCAGGCATCCGTAAATTTTTCAATAAAGGAACACCGCAAATATCACTCATGTATTGATTTTCTGCATTATGTTTGCGTAATGTCTTGTTCTTGTTCAACAATGTTGACAAGTACGAACATTAACACCGGATTTAGACGTTTAGATTTGGTTGTGAGTATGTAAGACTATTGCGCAGCATCTGTGTTGCTTTGGCTGGCTGGCTGAATCAAGTGACAGACAGACATACATATATACAGACAGACCAAAATTTCTGGGGTTAAGTAGCCCAAGAAAGAAAAAAGGCAAACTCGCGCTGTAACAGCCGACGCTGTACAGCCCTACGTGTGCCACCTGGCGGTGTTGACCGTCAAGACGCGAAATCGCTTGGGGCTACAGATGTCGTGGGTATCGGGAACTGCTACAAGAAAGGCACTACGGCGGCCCCTAAGGTCGTCTGCAGTTCATGCAAATGCACTTCACGCACTTCACTACACGTACTTGGTGTGGGACCGCCCTGGCCTTGAAATGTCGTTAAAAAAATACGAACAATTCCCAGTCGAAAATGACAACAGAAAAATTTCTGTAGTACGTCGTTTGTCGTATTTTTGCGTGTCGTACAGTCGTACCGTCGTAGTCTTGTCGTACAGTCGTCGTGTTGTGTCGTCATTCTGACATTTGTCGTGTGTAGTATTCCTGTAGCAATTTTGTTGTTTTATCGTGTGTTGTAGTCCTGTAGTGATCCTGTAGTATGTCATAGTCCTGTAGTAAACCTGTAGTGATCCTGTAGTATGTCGTAGCCCTGTAGTAATCCTGTAGTGATCTTGTAGTATGTCGTAGTCCTGTAGTAATCCTGTAGTATGTCACAGTTCTGATGCTCTACTGCGAGAATCATGCCTGTCTTGTCGAAGTCCTGATGCTGTGTTATGTATTCCTGGCGTCTTGCAGTCCTGACCTGTCGCACAATGCATTCATAACAATTCTGTTGCAGCAAATATCAGTATTTTTGAATCCAGCCTAGCACTGTATTTGGGCTGTCCACTGTAAGTGAACAGTTAAGACAGCCCAAATATGCCACGAGCCCATGCACAGGCAAACTGAAGAGAATACAAAAATTTTATTTTAGTTTCCTTCATGCACACACAGCTCCAGGCTCGAAAAAACAAGTACAAGTACCATTAGAATTGGCTTGCCGAAGGCTGAAAGTGCACCGTCCCTAACTACACACATTATGGATGATCCGCACAATTCTAACGCTGCAAAGTTGTCTGAAGCTGCAAAAACCTTATAGTAAATACACTACATTCCCAGGGAAAAGCCACCAATAGCTACAGGCTGCCACTAATGAATTGTACAGCTGCAGAAAGCCACAAAAAAACTATCAATGCACACCTCATGAAGCACAAAAACGACATTGCAAATTACATCCACCATTAAAAATGCCGCCATTTCTCACAATGACTGTTTAGTATTAAAACGGTAGAGACACTGGCTCTGGTGTTCACACCAGCCAAATTGGCAAATAAGCCCATGTACCTCCTATCGGTGCAGATCAGCGAAATTCTGCGCGAGATATCTAGCCAGAAGCTTGCGGCGCTTGTGCATTTCAGCTTGCTCGCAGACCTTCACTTGGAGGTAATGCCAGAAGGAACCTGCATCGATGGGGAAAAAAAAAACGAACATTGATGCAAGACAATGACAGGCAGCACAAAAAGACTGAAAATCATACTGCTAATACTGTGTCCTTAAACTGCGCCATTTTATAAAAGCTAAACATGCTTCTGCATGCTGATATAATAAGAAGTGCTCTCTATTGCTGATAAAGTGCTTTTCACATTACTGTGCCTATTCAAAAACGTTCAATTTAAACGATACCTTGCAAGCCCCTTTCCACAGCGTTCCTGGCAATTCTGGAACAAGTCAAGCCATTAGGACTTAGCTCAGAAAATGTCCTTTCAAAATCAGTTTTGTTTTCATTTTTCAACAAAAACGTGATTTTTGACATGCATTTGCATCACATGGGTGCAGAAAGGGGAGTGGTCTTTGCGCGTCACTGCTACTAAAGAACAATGCATGCCAACCGTAGGTACTCTGCATCAGCGTTTGGTTTTTTATTATCAGGGCATGAAGGGTGAATCAGATGATAATTTTTAAACGTCAGGTTTGCAGTCACACAGTAATAACCCCTGAAATCGGTTGAAAATATCAAGCAGTGCCCGTTTGCAAAGTTACTTCACGATTTTAGGCAGTCTTATTGCCTTTGCGCACATTGTTCTTAGTTGTGTTGTAGTTCTACTTACCACAGGACCATTCAAACAGTTAACAACAGTTTCGGTTTTGTTTCTGCATCGCAAAATTCATATTTAGTGTTACTCTGCAGTTACTCAACTTCAAGCTTACCTGCCATAGTGCCTTGAGCATCCGCTAAACATCCTCACAAAAAAAAAGCATGCCACTCCTGATTTCCCCCCCACCCTAAAACGTTTTCTGCAATAAGAACTTCCGATGCAAGTCAAAAGATAACGCCCAGTCACCAGATATCAGTTCCGACGAAAAGAGCACTTCAAACCGGCTTTACACACCCCCAGCTGTCCGCCTGCCAGTTTCGTTTCCATACAAGGGTATCTCCAGAGGTCTAGTGCTGCTCCTTAATTGAAATGTCTATTCGGATGGAGTCTCCAATACCTTTTGTACTGTTTCATTTCAAAAATGTTAGGTGCGCTGCAATGCATGAGGCTCATAGTGCTGATCTTTATTATCGCACAACAGCTACTTGGGCAAAGTTTGCGGGGCACGATTTTAGCGCATTGCACCGCATTTCTGTAAGCAAGGCTACAATAGCGAGTCAGAAGGTGATGATAAACCGCAAGTTTGTTTTTAGCGATAACTGACAGTGAACGTCAACAAGCATCAACCACGGAGTTACGTTTTCAACTCCATGCATGTTTTTCCGCATCGCGTGCTTGTCCCGAATACTGTGCTGGCTGTAAATGCAGTCAGTCACTGACAAAATGTTTTTACGTCACACGGGGACACATTGGTGCCTCTGATAATGTCAAATCGCCAGATTTCTTCCAGGGAACCACCCAAAATTGCCCATGTTGAAACGCAGGTTGGACTTCACCGCATGGCACGGGCACCACGCGTGGTAATTTTTTTTATCTTAATTAGTTCTTACCAATGATTTTGCAGAAAAAATTTTTTTCTTGGACCCCTAAAAATCGGTCAATTTTCCAGTGCTAACGAGAGTTAAATTACTACAGTGTGACATCATACTCATAAAACTTTCCCCAAAGAGTTATATATAAGCCAGCTCATAAATCTCTAAGTAAAGTTAAGCAACGATAAAAGTTCAGCAAATTAAACACATTAAAAAGAAAAAGTGCCGATACTCCCTAATGCAAAATTTGCGCGCAGCGTGAACTGCAGTCTTCTCAGTCGAGGTGCGTAGTTGCCGTGTCAATTTAGACAAACAAACTATCAATGCAGACAATCAAAAATGCCTCTGTTTCAGTAACTGACCATTTTGGATTAAAAGGACCCTGGAACACTCTTTAAACGGTGCCAGTAAATCTGCACAATGTTTAGATTACACTGCCAGGAATACCTGAGCCAAATATTACCAGTCCATGTGAAGCGGTGAGCACACAAATCGCGAAAGACGGGGAAAAACCAACCGCGCACTCTTCGCTCTTGGCATGGCCTAAATGACGTCATTGCGGCCATGGCTGTTCAATTGGCTGTCGCTGGTCAACTTTGCGACTCATTTCTCACATTTCTTGTGAGGATTCGCCGTCATCGGCGCTGTGTACCAATCTCTTCTATGCCTAAACATGCACGCGCAGTTTGGTATTTCTTTTGCTGAGTGCGCACGGAGTTTGAGTGAAAAACTCAATACTCTCCTTTCAACGAGACCACTAGGCAACAATTGCTTATTGCTTCAAAAACGCTCTACCAGCCTGAGCGCGCGCTTGCAAGCAGGCAGCCATGCCTGCTTTTTTGTGGCACCAAACCAGAATTGACTCCCCCCCTCCCCCACGTTGCAGAGAATACTCCCCAGCCTATGATATATCCAAGGACGCCGAAGAGAACGCTGCAAGCCGCCCCCCTCTCCAGGAGAGAGCACACAGCTTTCGTTGCGTTGTCCGCAGTCGAGTTGAGAGAGAACAACTATGCGCGATTTCTAATCGTGCATAGTTTCGGTGACAGTAAAGGGCTTTTCATAATTCTTGGAAGGGCGATTTCTAGGACAATAGACTTTACCCCAAACTACATTCCGAGTAGTCGATGGCAAGTGCTGCAGGGTCCCTTTAAAACAGTAGAGACACTGGCCTAGGTTTCCAGCAACTAAATTAGTAAACATGTACCTTCTTATTGGTGCAGATCCACGGACCCTCGTGCTAGATATCTCACTAGCAGCATGTGTCGCTTGCTCATGTCCCCTGGTTCGCAGCCCTTCATCTGCAGGTAGTGCCAGAAGGGATCTGCATCAATAGAACAAAACAATACATGTAATGCAAGACAATGGCAAACAACGTAAAAAGACTGCAAATTAGACTGCCAAAACTGTGTTTTTAACCTCTGCCATTTCATAGAACGAAACACAATGGCTCCACATAGATGAGCTGCGAAGCCGGGCGCAGTCGACGAAGTGCACGAAACAAACCACGTTTGTTCATAATTTGCAAGGCAGCATACTTACCAGTCGTTTTACTGAATTAAACTTGGACAGACTCGAGCTTTATTCTAGCAAACAAACATGGGGCTGTCTGTTTCCCTTACTGTGTGCGTAGCACACAACCCAATTTGCTCGACCAGTGAAGACACCAGACAGGTCGCATTTGGCTGTTCGACATCCATGTGTAAGGCTCCACATGTAAGAGGGTGTGAAACCTATAGTTTTGCATGCACGACCTACCCTCCTTCCTCTGGTCCCCACATGTGCACGCGTAAACCAGCAACCGCTTATATGTGTGTGCTTAGCAAAAACGACAAGAGCAGAAAATGGCTTCACTGGAATAAAACCCGAAGGGGGAGGGGGGGTTTGAAACACAGACTGTTTCGCAGTAAAACGAATGCTCCCCGTGCTAAAAAAGTGGTGCTTTTCTCATTTATATTACTGCAGAGCATAACATTACACTAATAAAACTTCTCTCCAAAAGTATATGCCAGCTTGTAAAACTTTCAGCTAAAGGGGCCATGCAGACACATCACAAGTTTGGTTCATTCGAAAGATTGCCACGTTAAAATCATAGTGACACCACTTTCATCCCCAAATAAGCTATATAAGTAAGGAAAAAGGGAATGGCCATGCAACCCACTAGCTCATTTCCCGCAACAGAACCTAGATATCCTATGTGCCCAGCTGTGCGATTGGCTGAGGCCGGCAAAAGCAAACACAAATTAGGTACGGCTTGCAAGCTTTCCAAATGAGCTATTTGCGCATAAATGCAATGCATATTCATTTTACAGCAGTACGAATGGTGCGAGAAACAATAAAAGTACAAAATACACATAAGCATAGAAATTTGATGAGCACTGCTGTTGGTACTGGGCACACTATGCTTGTTGTAGCTGCACAGCAGTCCGCCGCTTTGGAGTTGTCTTACGTGACCCTGTTTGGCGAACATACCCCATGTTTTACAAAACGATTACTTTCTACAGTAGCAAAAACAAGCCAAGTTCTGGGACTAACAGAAAGAAAGCGTTAAACACCTACTTTCTTCACAGCCAGCGCCATAGAGGGCTCGTGCTGGTAGTGCCGCCAGGCTCGTGCTGGCGCAGCTGGTGTCGGGTGCTGGTGGTTCTGCAGGGCTCATGCTGGCAGGGAGCTGCAGGCCATGTCCACTCTTTTCACTCCCTGGAGAGGTGCCTGAGTCACATGAAAAAGTGTTGCACTCTTAAAACAATACGCAGTACAGGCAATCAGTTTTAATAAAGGCTGTGGCTAGCGTTCCATCCAGACGGAACGATATACAAGTGCTAAAGTTCCGTCCAGACGGAACAGGGCGCTGCGGGTTATCCTTCCCTCCAGACGGAATACAACTGAGAGCTTAGCGTTCCGTCCCGACGGAGCCGGCGTGAAATTTGTACAGTTCCGTCCGGACGAAAGCAAAACCGGCTGATTAGACGCCCTGCTCCACCTTCAGACGTAATGTAGGGGTTGCTTCTTGGATAATGGCAGTATTGTACCGGGTTCGATTCCCCCCGGACATGCTTGGTTTTTCTTTTTTTTTTTTTGCGTGGTTGCACCAGCGTTATGCAACAGCTAACTTCTTGCCCACTTTACAATTGACGCGGTGAGAGCAGTCGGTCTTGATTTCGCACTCAACCGGCTGCTCCGCTACCGCTCAATAGAGCCAAGGCCGACGTGTCCATCGCCAGAGTTCCGATCGCCTCTAGTTCGTAATGGTGATTACTAATTAACGGTTCTTCTGGCTAGTCAATGAGCGGAAGCGGTTCATTCAGCTGGGTAAATATCAAGAACGACTGCCCTCGCTGCTTGTTGTGAAGCGGGGTTTTTTTTTTTGACGCCCGCGTCTTCTAGCTGCCTCACTCAGAAAATGACGCGCGTCGCGCGCGGCAGTGGGAGGAGCCTGCGACTTGCGCCATTGGGGAGGCACGCGCCTCATGGCGGCAGTTTCGAAGCGCTCGACTCAGCCGGCTGGCTCCGCCAGCATAGACCGCCAGAGATTTTAGGCCACCACCCCGGCAGATACTGCATGGGCGCTTTCACTAGCTGTGCGGATGATGTTTCGTAGTACCGTTCTCGCCCAAAATTATAAGCTCCTTTACCGCTCAAGCAACTTCGTGCATGTCTTGAGTGGCATTTTGAGCGGTCGCTCGTGCTCCCGACACCATAGTTTCCCTACACCACTTCGCGGCCGAAGCCGCCGCCATGTTCCTGCCACTGGCCGCGCCGGTCGCAGCGTACCAGTGGTTCCGCTGCAGCGTCAGCGCGCCTGGGGCGTGCGCGGCGCATTTTCGCGGGCAGAAAATGCTCCGTCCGATCGCCTTTCTTGAGTTTTGTAGATTTTTACCCTACCGGTCAAACCACTTCTGCTCATTGACTAGCTAGAGTCACCGTTACGAATCACCATTACGAACTAGAGGTGATCAGAACTCTGGCGATGGACACGTCGGCCTTGGCTCTATTAAGCGGTAGCGGAGCAGCCGGTTGAGTGCGAAATCAAGACCGACTGCTCTCCCCGCGTCAATTGCAAAGTGGGCAAGAAGTTAACTGTTGCAAAACGCTGGCTCAACCACGCAAAGGGGAAAAAAAAAAAAAAAAAACAAGAAAAACAAGCATGTCCGGGGGGAATCGAACCCGGTACAATACTGCCATTATCCGAAGCACAACGCCTACACCAAATCTGAAGACGGAGCACGTCGTCTAATCAGCCAGTTTTCCTTTCATCTAGACGGAACTGTACAAATTTCACGCCGGCGAACGCTAAGCGCTCAGACGTATTCCGTCTGGACGGAAGCATAACCCGCAGCGCCCCGTTCCGCACTTGTATATCGTTCCGTCTGGACGGAACGCTAGCCACAGTCTTTAATAAATTGCTCCGCTTTTAAAGGAATTTAAAGTTTGGTCAATACCATTCTCAGCACGCACAAAATTGCAAACAAGTCATTCTACATAGGTGCAGATTGTCCTTTTATGAGACTAACAAGTCACTTTTAGGGTTGGGGCTGTATGAAAAATATAGAGCAGTAAGTTGTGTTGCCCACTCATAGTCACATTGTTAGCAAGTCTGCTACAAAACATAAAACAGCATTGCCGTGTTCCTGCACTTTCACTGGAATTGCAGTTTTATGAATTTTTTTTTACTAGGCCTTCTCTTCCAAACAATCTCATTGTCAAAATCCTTTACAGCGAGTAAAGCACTTTCAACGGGCAGTAATTTATGCAGTGCCTGCAAAAAGGCCATGGCTAGCAACTAGATAAACCAATAGCTCAAAATCTTCGTATAGAAGCCACGTGACAAGGTCGTGCTGCAGGGCAGTTTTGTTTTCACCCACCCAAAGAAAGGAACCTGTTCAATCAGGCTGTAGGCTCCTTAGATGGTAATGCCACATGTTTGAGGAAGTGAAACCTTCCTGCAACAGTTGACATTACAGCCAACTAAGCATGATAGCAACTGCAGTATCTGGTACGTTGCTTAGCTCATAATAGTGATAAGAAGCCATGCACACAGATGGAGCATTGTTTACGCACTGGTGAAAAGAACTTGCCGGCCACTCCATGTTGAGTGATCGCAGCCCCCGCATCTTGGCCTCCAACTGCACGACCCTCTTCCTTAAAACTGCTACAGGGTCTTGGTCCCTTGCGGCAGCTCGAAGAATGATGTCGACCTTCACTGATCTTTTCTCTACCTTCGCAGTTTTTCTGTCTGCCTGCAATGAGAGGTCAAGAGATAACATGCCATACTTGTTCCGAGCCTCGTCCACCATAATGACACCTATTTAGAGCAACAAGCACACTTCAGTGTCATTTTACACGTGTTTAATGATAGTTATGAGGTCAACTTTCATGCAAATATTGACTTCCCCTAATAAACATACCTGAAAGCGGTGGCTATTCTAGCGCCTTGGCATTTATGTGCGTCATGTTCGATAAGAGCATTTACAAATAACATTACTGCAGTGGCTGCTGGCAAGACGGCCTTCACAGAAAAACCACGATTTCGAAGCTCGTACAGTCGGCAAAAGGCTTGTCTATAACGCGCGAGCGGCGTGCTCTAGACTGCGCGCGAGACACTTAGTGAGAACGCCTGGTTTGACACCGGTAGAATGCGAGCATGCGCGACCCGCATCAGCGCGACGGTTCTTTCCCTTGTCGCTGTGCCCGTCGCCTTCAATTCCGTACCTTCTTTCGTCGTGAGAAGCGCTGCCTGCACTGCCGGGCCGGGAAACAATAGCGGAAATGAGCGATTGGTAGTAGAGCGTTGGCTGCGTTTAACTACGCGCAACGCTTTTTTTGCGGCGCCCTACACAATTTAGACAGGAGTGTTTTCCTGTATGCGAGACAACGAACGACAATAGCAGAAAACGCATCGCTGCCGGTGTTTTATAGTATTATTATTATTATTTAAAAATACCTTACAGGCCCTTGTTGCAGGGCATTGTGTAAGGGGGGTAACAAAGAGTGAGTGTAGCGACAGGTAAGGGAACATCAAACTTTGAATGAACTTTGAAAGAATGGAACAGCAAATAAAGAGAAAAAGAAGAGAATGTGCAAAAAAAGTCACTTGAAGTGACACATACATGGGAACATTGCAGGTGGGAAGGAATGCAAATATGCGCAATACAACTTAGTAAAAAACACCTACTACACACGATAACTGGTAACTAGATATCGGGCCGTGATCGCTTGCACAGTGCACTGAGTATTGTGGCGTGAGCCCGTCAGCAGTGACATGCAAAGCCGAGCCCTGAAACCGGACAGTGGCGCTCAAGGGACTCATGCAGCTATTGGCGGAACGATAACGCAATGAACAGCTGTGCGCCAAGGCTAACGCAGACGAAAAACTCGCACAACGAGCGTTAAGGCGGGTAATCTCCAGTTTTGTTTTCCGGCCCGGCAGCGCAGGCACACAGCGCTTATTACGGTAAAAGAAGGTGTGGAAGCCAAGGCGACGGGTGCAGCGAGGAGGGACACAGCCATCGCGCTGATACGGGCCTCGCATGCACACATTCTACCTATCTTAAACCAGGCGTTATCACTACGTGTCTCCCGCGCACTCCGGAGCACGCCGCTCGCGCGTTAAAGCCTTTTGCCGACTGTACGTGAGAATGTGGCTTGGCGACTACTCGACGCCGACACGAACAATGCAGATGAATTCCTAACCCGACTAACTGGTAGCCAGCACAGTCCTGAATAGAGCGTGTTACGTCGAAAATGTGCAAGGTGGTAATACGAGCCATTTTCTTCGGCGTCGGCGCCATATACTGTGAAGCGGATCTCCGCGCCTTCCGACGGCACAGCCGGCATGCCGATATTCATTCCTTACTTTCTGCGGTAGTGGCAGATGTACAGATGTAAAACTGCTAAAAAGCGCTCAGACACTGTTATGCACAATTTAAGGGTAAGAACACTTACCGGTCATGTGAACGATGGTGCCGTCGAATAATCTTCCCGCGTCTCGCTGTCGCCGAGCCAAAACACTTCCCACGCCACGCTCGTAGTCGTCGACGTCCACCACAAAAAAACTACGCTCGTCCGTAGGCCCAACGACTTCTCTTCTACCTTCCAAAACATACTGAACGAAAACGTTACACGGTTACGCTTTGTTACACGGTCACACTACGTGCATACGACAACGATCGACCAGCGCAAGAAAAGCATGAGAAAAGAAACACGGCGTAATGTGCGTTGCCATGTGTGTTGCAACAGTGAGGGCTGCGGCTACGGCTGGCTACGGCTTCAGTCGGCCTATATAGGCGGCGTTGGTTGATGCCAGAAGATGAAGCCGATGAAGCGATACATGAAAACTCAATCATTTTGGTTGTAATAATGAACATAATTTATTAGCGGGTTACAAACCTCTTGATAAAAATTAGCACTGTATTAACCAGTGATAGCAGCTTCCAACTTCAGCACACACATCATTTTCTGCACCGTGTTTCTGCACTGTGCTCGGCTACATAGTATGTGCGCTGATTCTCTTTTCTTTTTGCAGTGGTCGGGGCTGCTTTAAGGCCCAACCACATGCAGAGCACTTTCGGCGTTTTCTCGCGTCGACGTCGTCGCCAGAAATGCACGGCTACGCGAGCTGACGCCCGAGCGACGCCGATGTCTACGCTCGCCAGATATCGGCGTCGACGCAGCGCGAGAGAGCATCGGAAAGCGGGCGACAGCGTCCGTCTTCGCGTGGTTTGGGGGCATTCCTTTCAGCAGAAAACAATCGATTTATTTTTAACTTGCGGTAATCGGTTGCCTTGAGACAAATTGCCAGCTATTTGTGTTCGCAAGCGCTTATCCATTTGTGGCTTGTTCGGCTTTCAACGGGGAGATCGGGGATCTGCGATTTAAATAAGGGAGCTCTGGCTACATCGCATCCAGTATAAGCATAATGTGGCTTGTCTGCAAGATCGGTGCGTGACGAGCAAGCGTTATCAACGCCAGAATTCTAGCGGCGCATTCCCTTCCATTCGTAGCTCCCGTGGCTTGCGCTGACCGGGGATGTGCGATAGCTTTTCTTGACTCAATTGAGGGACCTGTGGTTACATCGCTCGTAGCACTAGCATTATCGTCCTCGGCTCCAAGATCGGTGCGCAAGAAACAAGCGTTACCACTGCTCAAGTCTCTCAAACACGACCAAAACAAAACACATCCGACACTATTTGTGGGCAGCCTCGTTTGGTACACCGAATTCTCTGTGCCTCCCTGTCTCCTTGTGTGGTCGAGGGGTTGGGTGTCGGACTTTCGTTTTGAAGCCGTGGTTCGAATCCTCAAAAAGCTTTTTTTTTTTTTTTTCGGCGAGGGTTTGATCAGTTTTTTTTTTTTTACAGGGTACAGTCAGGGTGCCAGAGTACCTTGCCTTTTAACCTACAAATGACGTTCGACGGTAACCTCAGTACCAAGGCAGCGCTGAATTTTGTTTTGCTTACACTTTGAATTCATGCACCTGCATTAGGTAGTACATAACATGCAGGTTAAATCAAGAAGCAACTAAAGCAGTTTTGCGAGGTGCGTCTTCGTTTATCATCCTATCTTATTTTGTTCAGATTTGACCATGATGACTCGAGATACATTGCCAACATACTTATATAGCAATGAATAAATATGCCAAGTGATTTTCTTTTTTGCTAAAGCTAAAGTCTTGATAATTGCAGTTCAATAATCGATAATAACTGCTCATAAACGACTTCAACAGGATGGCAATTGACGTCCAGCAACGCCCGCTGACGCAGCTACTGGCGCGCGACTTCGCCGGTCTCATGCGGTTGCTCGCCCTCTCCTGAGGGCCCGCGCGCTGACGCCGAACGACGCCGACGATCGCGCGACGCGTGATTTCGCGTCCATGTGGTTAGGACTTTATTGTGGCTGCTTTATTGATTCTCTTTTAGTTTTGTCATTGGTGCTTCACCTGTTCGCCTGCTGCCACGATGTGGGTAGGTGTGGAGTTTGGTTTCAGCTTTTTTTTCTCACGTACAATTTGGTTTTTATGGAAAGAAACTTCTTGGGCGTTCGCACCTTTTTATTTTTTTATTGGCTGTGAGTTGCGGTGTCGGGTTTAGGGCGATATTGTGTGTTTTATTTTGTTAGTCGTCGTGTTACAGCGAGCAAAATAGTAAACTCAATTCTGCTCCCGCGTCCCCGGTTTTAAAATTGGAAGTTTCATTTCGTCGTTGATTCTGTGAGCAGGAAAGTGGTAAAAATATTCTCTTTCATCGCAAGAAATAACCACATAACAGCTTTGCAACTGCAGTTGCAAAGCTGTCCTCACGACAGAATTATCTTGTTCGACTGTTGGCTGTTGTGTAGACAGATTCATGTATCGCGACATATTTTGCCACGGCAGCCGCATCTGTAGTGACGACAAAAATCTGCCGTCACGACAGCCGGCTTTGCTACTACAGCATTTTTGTCGTGGTCCTGTTGCAACTACAGACGTCACGACAGCATTTATGCCTCTGTAGTTACTACAAGATTCTGTCGTCACGACAGCCAGCTTTGCTACTACAGCATTTTTGTCGTAGTCTTGTAGTAACGACAGACGTCACGACAGCTGGCTATGTCACGACAGCATGATGGCTGTCGTGACGACAGGTAGTTCTGTTGGGACTACAGGAATGTTTGTCGTTGAGAAGATTGACTCTGTCGTTACGACAGAAATGTGTGTCGTAACAACAGAAAACTTTGTCGTAACGACAGGAATTCTGTCGTAACTACAGAAATTGTGTCGTACGACAGGAATTCTTGTTGGGTTTCTGTCGTATTCCTGTTGACATTTTCGACTGGGACCGCGATACTGTAGAGTACGGCCAAAGCGGACGTCGAAAGGTAAACCCTGATTTCGCGGCTAGGCTTCGCTTGCGAGGCCGACATTACCGAAGTCGTGTGTAGAGTTTTGTGTACTCTATTTCTCTCTCCTCCAGTTCCTCGGCGCAGGAGCCAAATCTAGAGCCATCGTATTTCGGAATTAAATCAACGATTATGCATGACACTTATCTTAGCTACTTAAAAACGTAAAAAAACGCAGCAAGAACGCAAATATAATGAAGACATCCTTGTACAAGCTACCAGGCACTGCACGTAATGAACGATTATTAGGCAATTGGCCACTGCTGCTGCGCACATCCTTTGTCAACGTAATTTTTTTCAACGTAACAATTTTTGTCTATTTACATGACACATCCTAGCATTTCGGCACTGTCTGGTGAACATCTGACTCTTTTGCGCAAGTCAAGTACTTTGGAGTGATGAACATGCCCTGGTCTAATAGTACTCAGCCAGAGGATATTCACTGCGTCCTTGCGAACTGAAAGCAATCGTAAACTTACCCTTCATTTGGAGAGGTGTACAAATAAAGAAGATCTTCCGTACGGGCTTATACGTACCGCGGACTGCGCGTACGGTGACGCAGAGTGAGGGAAAGTTTTGTTACACGCGTGTAGTTGATGCTAAAGCACTCATGCATGGTGGATTCCCGAGAAAGACACTCTCGCTGTAAGAGTTCGTACTAGCAGGTGCATGACGCCATGCGAGAGAGAAAAAAAAAACGAAAGAAAGGTAGACAGAGACACAAGATACAAGCCGCTCAGGAAGCACCGTTTTTTTTTTCAAGGAACTGAGAAACACGCTCTTAAGATCACTATCAAAAGGCGCTTAATCTTTTTTTTCAAGAAGCTCTTAAGCGCCACGCTCTTTTCTACGTAAATTCTACCGCGTTTTGTAAAGACCCCACGTGAAACAGCTGCTGCTGGAGATTCGGACGCCGTGATGCTCGCGTAAAGGTTATTTCGCGGTGTGTCGGAGCCTACAGCTAGCTAAAGCCTCGTGCACTGGAAGTCTCTTCCATCTGGTCCTGTGAGCGGCCATAATACAGGAGTGGTTTCGCCAGGCTCTTCCAGCGTTTCTCAAGATTGGTGTATTGCAAAAATGTTCGCTGGTAAGTCATCTCAGCCCTAGCGCACTGTAAAATGATTTGCACCCTTAAAGAAGCCACGAAGACAAAACACAGGTTTGTTTTATTCGAAAGATTACGTGTTCTCTAGTGCCCCCAGCGCTTGTTCGAAAGCAAACGACGCTTTATTCACTGCAAAATTAATCAATTTAAGGTAAAATGTTGATTCTCACGCCGAAACGATTGTTTGAACGACGTTTGCAATGACCTCATAAGAACAGGTCTTTCAGCTAAGTGTGGTTTGGAGCGGAGACTTGTTTACTGTTGGTCAACCTAGATGGAGCCACACAACGCGGCAAGCCGTTTGCTGCCTTTGGTATATTTGTGACCGTATTTAAACCTGCTCGTTTTTGTTCATGGAGAAAATAATCGTTTCGTGAGACATGGCGCTCACTCGACAATTATGGTCACGCTAGACACCGTCGCTTGCGTCAGTCGGAGAGTGTCGTCTAAAACTACCCCAAAGCCCCGCAGTGCTGTGCATCTAAACGAAGCATAGTGCGCGGAATACCAACAGCAGTACGCATCGGTTTACGTGTGCTTTCGTAACTTTCTCTGTTAGTCCCACCATTCTTACATATCTAAAGAGACTGTACCCTAAATTTAAGCGCAAATAGCTTGTTCGGTAAGCTTATAAGCTCTGCCTAATTTGCGTTTGCTTTGCCGGCCTCCGGCAATTTCAGAGCTGCTGGTATGACATCTTAGGTTCTGTTGCGGCAAATGAGCAAGTGGGTCGCATGCCATTCCATTTTTTTCTAATTGTATAGCTTATTTGAGCGAAGTTTACGTTAAAAGTGGTGTCAGTATGATTCTAACGAGGCAATCTTTGCAATGAACCAAACTTGTGTTGTGTCTAGAACGCCGCGAGCCGCTCCCCTCTCCGGGAGAGAGGGCGCAGCTTTCGTCGCGTTGTCCGCGGTCGAGTTGAGAGGGAACGATTATGCGCGATTTCTCATCGCGCGTAGTTTCGTTAATTGGGATCGGATTTTCATAATTCTTGTGGGAGGAGATTTCTGGGACAATATACTTTATCCCAAAATACATTACTAGTAGTCGATGGCAAGTGTTGCAGGGTCCCTTTAAGGGGGATTTTTACTATCTATAACTAACACCCTTACACCCTGGCAAAAAACAAAAAGAAACCTTTCAAGGATGTTTTGTCGCTTATAACACCCTTTGAAAGGGTGCTTTTCCTTGCTTTTTTGATAGGGTGTAAGGGTGTTGTTACAAACACAAAGGGTGTAAATCATTTTACAATGTGGCCACTTCTTACTCAGAGGTTGCCACTAAAGAACGAAAGGCGTCAGGGGAACAGGAGTACAAGGCGTTAAGGCCCGTTTACACCTGCGACGAAAGCGAGCGAAAGCGACGGGAATTCTGTCGCGCGACGAAAATTGGTCCCGACCATTCGACAAAAACGATCGTCGCGTGACAAAGCGACAGAATTCCCGTCGCTTTCGCTCGCTTTCGTCGCAGGTGTGAACGGGCCTTTAGTCGCAGGAGTGCATGACGATTTATTTGGCGTAATACTAGTAGCGTGCGGGAAGAGGTTCGGTACTCAACTTTAGTTTGACGCCGGGCGGGAAGCATAATCTCTTTCATTCCTTCTTTTAAAATTTGGTTAAATGCATACATTGTAAAATGCTCTGCACCATTTTTGTCGATAAGTAACAATCTTATACCCTATCAAAAAAATACACCCTTTGAAAGGTTGTAATTAACAATTTCGGTTGTAATAACAAAGGTTGTAATTAACAGAGGCCTTTGCCCTGCAGTGGGAGTAGATAGGCTGATGATGATGATGAATTAACAATGAAGTACCCTTTAAAAGGAGGTATTCTTGTGTTTTCCTGTGGTGTGAGGGTATTATAACCGACAAAAACTCCATTTAGAAGATGTTTTCCTTTGCATTTTGCTAGGGTTAGTTACAGACAGTGGTTTACACCCTAAGGGTGCAACTCATTTTACAGTGTAGATAAACGATAAAACACCATTAGAGGGTGTTTTCCTTTGTATTTTTGCTAGGGTTAGTTACAGGCAGTGATTTACACCCTCAAGTATGTAACTCATTTTACAGTGTAGGGGAAAATGGAATCACCCTGTCGCGTACATCTGGAACATCCAGGACATAACCAATCCGAGGGGAAAATGGATAGTGCAGCCAAATATTTCAAGCGTAGCAGTGTGAAGTTTTAAATCGCAGACCAAGAAGAGGCGGAAGATAAGCAACAAAAGTGGCACCTCGCTTAATAAGGAAAATCCAAAAGACTTTGTAGATTTTATGATGATTTTATGAGCCTACAATGATTTATGATACTGCCACGATTGCTGTCGCTGTAAGGTTGTGGGTCGTTCTCGTGTTTACTTATTTCAGACGAATACTTTGTCGTTCTCATTCTTGGCGCCTTTTTCAGGCGCAAATGTTCAGAAACTACCCCTTAATTGCGTTACTGTTGCTTTTTAGAAGCATCGTTGGCGGAAACTTAAAAAAATGCCATTTTGCTGGCGGTGGCCTACATTACGAAGATATTTTAACTGCTGAAGTAGTAGTAGTCCTAACATTAACACTAAAATGTTTTATGCCTGGATCCGCCAAGATCTGAATGACGTCATATCCGACACGGAAATGACATCGCGAGAAAAACGCGGCTGCGACAGGATTCGACCCGTGTGCTCCGTCGCCGCAACGGGAGGTGCCAGGTGCTTAACCGACGTAGTTACGAGCTCCAACGCAGACAGCCGTATGAAGGCGCCACATATCTTTCCTATAACCTCCTCTATTTCGATGGTGCTGCCGTCTACGAGAGATGAAGCGAAGTAGTGCATCACAATGCTCATGGGCGCCGACAGTTGGCGCCAGCTGAGCTGGTCGCAACGCAACCGTCTGCCGTACACTTCACGGAGCAGGGACACAGTGATCGCACATTTGCGAAAGCGACGTGGCAGGAGGTTGTCGCTCGCCAAGCACACCCACAACACAGGCCCACACATCATGCTCTTTCGCTGCAGCGGACCGTGAGTTCACCAAACGACTCGTGGGCAACACGTTCGGTTTCGTTCGCATGGTTTGCGAGCGCGTGTGTTTTCATTCGGGTTTACGCAGGGCTCCGGCGCTCTAATGTTGACAAGTCTGACGGTGCCATACCGACGAAATATAAATAGCGATGTGCGAGTTCGTATCGACGCAGAATAAACATCCAACTGATCCTGCGAAGGCACATCTCACTTTCGTGTTTTACTGATTCCTATGAAAGAGGGATCAACCACATTTTTTCTAATAATAGTAGTGTAATAATCCCGTTATTTATTCGACCATTACATGACTCATTAGGATGGGTACAACGATAAAAACTGCTCGCTAGCACCTTCACAAAGACCTTACCGCATTATGTGATGTCAAATCGAGCCAGTGAAGCGGAAGCAAAGGAAAACAACCAGGCAACAAATTTACACAAGATAATCGATGACCTGCAATGGCAACGCCTGACTTTATCAAAATAATTTGTATAGGAGCGTGACTTTAATGCTTGAAGTCGAAATACGTACAGCAAATGAGCCCCTCTCGGGTTAATCACATGGTCGTTTATCTCGTGGATGCGTTCTTAGCGCACCTGCATGCGCTCAAGGAGAGTTAGGTGACCTTCTTACTCGCCGACGCTTGCGGGGCTCGTGTTACGGGAAAGTACACAAAATGTACACAAAATGTACACAAAAAGGAAGTACACAGAAAAAAAGAGGTAAACATAGATTAAATCAAATACAAGGTGCGCATTTGCAACAATGCACATGCAAGAGTGCACAATACGCGATAAGTTTTTTGTCAATGTATTCACTAACGCTTCTGATTCCTAGCCTTCTTGCTACAATAAAGTTGCTGTCCACTCACTCCATGTTCAGCATGATCAGCTGAACTGCATAATTGGAATATGTATGGCGGCTGGAGTTGATGGGTTTATCTCCACTCTTGTATTGCGGAACATTGCCTAACTGAATAAGAAAGGTTTTTTTGTTGCCATCGTTAACTAATGTTCGCTATCAGAAGCGGCAAGAAAGTTGTGAACTCACGTTCTTCGTTTTTGAATTCTGCTCCTGTAACAATCTGAAAAGCAGGAAGGCGGTCATACGAATGCCAAGTCACGATTACGCAAGAATAAACTTCGCGAATCGGGGTCGTAATTGCCAAGTGCGAGTCGTAACCGGCACAGCATTTTTTTCAGAATCAGAAAAGGATTTTATTAGGCAATCGATAGATTACGAAATTTTTGTATACAGAAGGAGGTCCCATAGTCAGGGACTGAACCCATTGCGTAGTTGTTTGACGCGATTGTCTTACAATAAGGACTGAAGGACAGTCTGGCTGAATACACCATTTTTCAATCAATCAATCAATCAATCAATCAATCAATCAATCAATCAATCAATCAATCAATCAATCAATCAATCAATCAATCAATCAATCAATCAATCAATCAATCAATCAATCAATCAATCAATCAATTATCTTTATGCCATAATAATCAGCGTCACCGGTTTATTTTTTTCACAGCCGGATGAAGGTCTCTCCCTTATAGTACGTCCAATCGATCCTTTCCTGCAACGCCCGAGTCAATTTTCTGCCCCTAAATTACATCATTTTATCACTCGATCGTGTTAATGGCCTTCCTTTGCTTCTGGTCCTGTCTCTCGGCAGCCACTCTGTTACCCTGGTCGTCCACCAGTTGTCGGTTCTTCCCTGCAAGCCCAGCCACAAGTCCACTTCATCCAAAATTTACGCTATGATGGGTTCCACCCGAGTTTGTTGCATGACCCGAGGCACTGGTTCCGTGACCCGACGCGTTACTCCTATCATTCTTCGTTCCATAGCTCAATGAGATGACTTGAGTTTCCTTTCAGAGTCACTTACACATAGTAAATTTACATTACAACTTGGGGCAGTGACCACTTCTTCGTCGCCATCACTTTGCGCAGAAAACGTATCCGGCTGGCTAGGTCTCACTCGCATGAACTGGGATGCCCTTCTGCAGGCCCTAGCCCTGGGCACCATAAAATACATCTATACGTCATTCTAAGAATGCAAAGTGGACCATCTTACTTTTCCCGGGTGCTCTATAATTAGATGGCCACGTTGCAAATCCAAGCAGAAGAAGTGCTCAAAATAGGATATCCGTATCGCCATAATAGACATCGAAGCCCTGACCTCCAGACCATTTCCAATGAATACTAAGTAATGGGATGAAAACCGAAAAATCTTTCCAGCAATAATAGGACAGAACTGTGCTTCTCTTTTCTCAGGGAACGTGGTCTCCAGAACTCATTCAAATTTACGAGGACTAGCCCGAAACTGAAAGAAAATCGACCCCCAAAATATTTTTCACGCCAGCTTTATCTAACAATCCGCAAAGCGTAGAACACAATATCGTAACAACGTTTTTGCAGCTGCTTCACTCGGACCATTACCGGCATTGCCCATAATCTTTGGGCATGAGCCTGTCCAAGATTTCAAGTCTCCCTTCACACCGGGAGAACTGCGTGTGTATTCAACTATTCTACAAGGTAAACCACACTCCGCTACCACTGGAGCACACTCGAAACTTTGAGAACACCACTCAAAACTAGGTACTAAAGCAGGTTAATAGAGAGTTTTAGCATTTAGTCTGTTCCGTACGTTCTGTATGTACCGGGACCCGACTGGGCACTTGGGCATTCGTTCCGGTAGGGTGGCTTAATTCTACTGACGGGAAGCTCCCGCCTCGCCATGCACGCGTATTCGTTCCGGTGGGGTGCGGCCCCCCTCGCCGTTCCCACGCACACAGGTGCAATCGGCTCCCTGTACGCACGGTGCACACGGAACGTACGGAACATGCGCAATGATAAAACTCTCTAATAGAGAGTTTTAGCAGTCCCCCTGTTCCGTAGTGTACGTAGTTACCGTGTTGACCCGGACCCGTCTGGGCACTCGTGCATTCGTCGCGTTAGGGGGATTAGTTCCGCGGGCCGGCATTCGCCATGCCCGCGCATTCGTCACGATGGGGTGCACTCCTCGCCCTTCCGCCGCGCAGGCGCAGTCGGGTCCCGGTACGCACGGTACACACGGAACGTACGGAGCATGCGGAATAATAAAACTATCTAATAACACTTGGGGACAGGGCACTGTCACGTACATGAGCCCGATTCCAAACCGTGCAAGGACCTCAACGTCATCGCCAATTTGCGACCATTTGTCACCTTTACACCATTCAAGCTAACCGAAAGCCTGGTAAGCACCAAACTTCAATATTAGCGTCTAGTCCACTTATAACAATATCCAAGTGCCAAGGAAATCCAATCGTTATAACCGATAATTGTTATAAGTGGGTTGCGAAATAAAAAGACGGAACAGAGCTCAAAACATTTTATTCGCATGCCAGCAAGGTGGTAATACTACTAATTTGCGGAAAAGAAGCCACAGTCGGTCACCTTTGTTTGCCGCGTGTGAAGCTAGCGCAAATCTTTTCCAAGAGCATCTATAGGTGCTTCACCTAGCTGAGGTAAATGTCCTTGGCGGAAACGAAGTCCCCGAGGGACTGTGTCACGCATTGGGCCTCCTACGAAAACACTACCTAGGCTTCGCAACGGCGTCATTAGAGTCGTCACTGTTGCACTTTTGGTGCACAATATCACCGGATTCAATCGTTATATCTGGAATCGTGACACCGGAGCATTGTAATAAGCGGTTTATTTTACCTTAGAAAAAATACAAAAGTTGACGGTGCCATAGCTGTCCATCGTTATATCCGATATATTGTTATAAACGGTATCGCTATAAGTGGACTCGACTGTATCTGGAATATACGAGCTCATAGTTTTACTTAACCTAGGGCTGTCGCTTCACCTGAGAATACGTGGCTATCTTTGGCGGCACAGAGTGGTTATCAACAGATCAGCCTGAAGTCGGGGACTACCAGAATATGTGCTAGCGGTAGCCTTCCGCAAACCACCCAATCGAGTGGAGCGTACAGTCATGTTGTCGCGTGGATATCGGTCAATCCGCGGTACCCTGCTTCCGGTGTGTGTGACCGCCGGGCAGTGTACAATCCCCAGTGAAGGATGCGTGCCGTGCTTCTTGGCCAGCCAAGTAGTTCGAAGACGATGGCGTAAATGCGTGGGCCCTGCGGTCGCGTGCCAGACTGATTCAGCCATCTTCGCTGAGACTTGCCGTCAGGACACCCTTGCTGCCTCTACTGTTCGTTGTAGTGCAACACCTAATAAATAGGTGAATCGCCATCCTGCTGTCTACGCCTCTGCCTACTAACGCGCAACTTTGGTGCAGGTGCTGGGTGTGGGTTCCTGTCCGACGTCAAGGACTCTCTGAAAAGCTCCTCAAACATTTATTTGGTCCTTATAGAATCGTGCGCCAGGTTAGCGACGTAACCCGCAAGGTTGTGGATGATGGAATCGTGGGTGTAATAGTCCGGAATCGTGTGGACGATGAAACCGCAACACTGGTTGAGGAGCCGGGTTTTCTAAGGCATGGATCCCTGTCCAGCGCCAGCCCAAAAAGGACGTGTCTCATCGACACCCCTGTCAATCGTACCAGTCGGCGCCAGCTCGGTTTCTCTCCGGAATTACCGGGTCTTTCTAACGTCCCAACCCGTCGGGCTCCCCAAGCTCCCGTTATGGCCACATCCCAGGTGACAATTCACCAGCCTCGCAACCCCAATACATTCCACGGGAATGTCTGCAAGGACGTTGAAGGCTGGGTTGACCACTTCGAGAACGTTGCCACTTTTAACCAGTGGGGCGATGCGCTCAAACTGCGGACCGTCTACTTCGCGTTGGAAGACGGCGCTCGTACGCGGTACGATAACCACGAGGCCATGTTCGCGACCTGGACCGACTTCCACCAGCAGCTACAGGAAACGTTTTCCAGCATGGATCATCGTGACCACTCGCTGCGTCTGCTTGAGTCGAGAATCTTAAACCCAACAAGAGTGTCACCATGTTTCCGAGGACATATGGCACACCTTTTTCGCTGCGCTGGTTCTTCCATGTCTGACGCAAAGAAACTTCTCTACCTGATGCACGACAATCTCACAGACCACAAGCAGGGGACCCTGGCTTGACCGATATCCACGAGCCATTATTAAAAAAAACTAGAACAAGCATTCCCCCATCCAGTGGGCGTAAAACTGGATACGAAACTTCGCCCCAAAAGACCTATTATCCTTAATTCTAACCACCCCAGTTTGAATCCTTGGGTACACAATTGGGATGACGGGGTATCTGAAGGGTAAATCTTTGGGACCATACATTTCAATTTTGGTGACGGCTGAAATGGTCCGCCAGTTAAAACGAGTCTCATCTGGGACGATTTGCCGCAACCGCACATGATACTACTATTAGGACTTATGGACGAGGTTACCCGAACACTGACTCCATGGTAATAGAACTCCAAGTGTCCCGATGCCGATCTTAAGCAGCATCCCGTAGAAATATGGTTTGAGGTAGCACCACAATAACTGAAGTTACTTTACGTTTATGGCACCAGTTTCGCGTCATCTCTACCCGGCAATCCATTTCATACATCAGAAGCGCCCTTGTTATGGCTAGGCGTGGCCTGATCCGGCTGCTTGGCTTTGGAAGGCTATAATAGCGCAGAATAATAACGCCTTCTCTTCCAGCTCCACCTATTAAAACTACGACAGAAAATGCCTTAGAAGGAGAAATATCAAGAAGCCTCCCTGCGAGGAATGCTCACAGGTCTTCCCCTATAGCCTTGCACTGGTAAAATATTCATCAATAAACCAGCCACAAGCACAGCATATACTCTCTATATCCTTAACAAATTGATCTCTCTTCACAGGCCCTTAAATAAAAATTATGTGAAGCTATTCATCGAGCAAGCCTCGACTTCTCAGTGGTGGACCTCGTAAAGGCCTACACACAAATTCCTGTCAACCCGGATGACGTCGCAAAGACCGCAATTATCACGCCCTTCGGCCTATTCGAATTCCCTTTCATGAGTTTTGGTCTCCGCAACGCGGGACAAACCTTTCAACGCTTCATCGATGACGTCGTCCGCGGCCTGGACTTCTGTTTCGTCTACCTAGACGACATCTTGATCTTCTCCCGCAACGAAACGGAACATCGCCAACACCTTCGTCAACTGTTCCAGCGTCTCGACGAACACGGCTTACTCATAAACGTTCAGAAGAGCACGCTCGGCGCCCCCGTCGTCACGTTTCTTGGCCATGAAATCTCTTCAGAAGGAACTAGACCCTTGCCTGACCGCATCCTGGCCCTTCAAAACTACGCGCTGCCTGCCACGGCGAAAGACCTCCGCCGTTTCCTGGGCATGTTCAACTTTTACAGGTGCTTCGTGCCTAAAGCGGCCACATATCAGGCCCCTCTCCATGATGCGTTGGCCGGCCAACGCGGCAACCATCCTGTCACTTGGACCCCAGCCTTAACGCAAGCGTTCGAAGACTGCAAAACTGCCCTCTGCAACGCTACGCTGCTATCCCATCCCAAGCCAGAGGCGCCCGTGGGTCTTTTCACAGATGCCTCTAGCACCGCCGCCGGAGCCTCTCTCATGCAGCGCGTGGGAAACAACCGGCGCCCCTTGGCGTTCTTCTCGAAGAAACTCTCTTCCCCGAAGCTGCCCCCGCCTTCTGGCAGCATCGTCGATGCAACCTCGCCCCCTGCGGAGACGACCTGGCCAGCCTACTACAGATTGCTTCTTGCCATCTACGAACCAGTCCAACACTTTCGCCACATCCTCGAGGCACAGCACTGCACCATATACACCGACCATAAACCTATCACTTACGCCTTCTCCCAACGCCGCGAAAAGCTTCCACCAGTCCAGCAGAACCAACTGTCCTTCATCGCTCAGTTCACCACAGATATCCAACACATCAGCGGAAAGAAAAACGTGGTCGCCGACGCACTTTCCCGCGTCTCTGCTGTCGAGCTACCAACCGTTGCTACCGACGCCCTCGCCGAAGCTCAGAAAACGGACACCGAACTCCAGCAGCTCCTCGAGAATGGCTCTTCCCTTCAACTTCAAAAAGTTACCATCCCTCGGTCGATGGACGCTCTCTACTGTGACATATCAACAGGACGAGTGAGACCATACGTCCCTTCTTTGCATCGCCAAAGCATCTTCAACCAGTTACACAACCTCAGTCATCCCGGCATCCGAGCTTCTACACGCCTTGTGACTGACCGGTACGCGTGGCCCTCAATGCAACGGGACTGCCACACCTGGGCACGCACGTGCATTCAATGTCAGCGCGCCAAAATCACCCGGCACGTCACCTCGCCACTCGGAGAATTCCCCCTCCCGCCGGAACGGTTTCAGCACGTCCACATCGACATCATTGGACCCCTCCCACCGGCCGGCCCTTACCGTTATTGCCTCACCGCCATCGATGGTTACACTCGTTGGCTCAAGGTGTGGCCGCTCGAAAGGATCACCGCAGAAGACGTCGCATCAGCCTTCTTCTCCGGCTGGATTTCACGCTTCGGCACTCCTCGTCGAGTCACAACCGATCAAGGAAGGCAATTCGAATCACAACTCTTCAGGCTTCTCGGGCTCTCCACCGGGTTCGAACGTTCACGGACAACTAGCTACCACCCTTGCGCCAACGGGATGATTGAACGGTTTCACCGGCAGTTCAAGGCAGCCATCATGTGTCACCCTCACTCAACCTGGCTCGAAGCTCTCCCCGCCGTCGCTCTTGGTCTGCGCGCAATTTCAAGCCGGACATTCAAGCCACGCCCGCGGAACTTCTCTACGGGGAGCCGCTTCGCCTACCTGGAGAACTCCTCTCCGCTCCAACTACTCACGTAACCAGCTCGGACCCTGCAGACTTCGTCGCTCGGCTCCGTCGCACAATGGGCGCGCTGCGCCCGTCACCAGCGGCACGCCACACCAAGCCGACCCCGTTCGTGTTTAAGGACTTGGCAACATGCTCGTATGCCTTCCTCCGCGACGACACTGTACGCGCACCTTTCCAACCGCCTTACTCTGGACCATATAAAGTCATTCGTCGCGACGACAAAACATTCACCCTGCAAATCAGTGGAAAGGACGTTCGCGTTTCCATCGACCGCCTAAAGCCATCATACATCCTTTCCCAGGAGACCACCAACTCCCGCACGCCTCCCGTAATTCGCCCACAACAGACCGCAACGCCTAGGTCCACACCCTACACCACCCGCTTTAGACGCCAGGTGCGGGTCCCCAAACCTCTTCAACCCTGACGGCTCCTATCTGCGTGTGGCGAAACGGTTCGGCGCCGCTTCTGCGCCTGCGCGTCGCGTCGATACCTCTAAACACGGGCGCCGGCGATAAGAACACTCTCGCCCGAAAGAAGCAAGAAAACTGTGTGTGTGCCCCGATTAGGGGGCAGTCGTTGTAGAACCTTCAGTGCGGAAACATTAAAGTTATGTTATCCCACACTTTTTTTCGTGAACTGTCCTCACTTTTTGGATATCGTTCACAACTTGGAATTCCCATCAACTTACGCGAACTGAAATTGTCACTACATAAAACTGGATTTTTCTGTTAAGATTGGCCTGGCACGGGTGGTTTATTTGACACAAACTTCATCGTCCCCAACTAAGCACACTGACTATTTCCACCCTTCCTAATTCCTCTCCCCTCATTTGTTTTTGATCCTGCACTTTCTGTATATGTACTTTTACACACTGTATTTTCAATACGAGAATAAACTGAAACTAAAACTGAACTGAACTGAACTGAACGGCAGTGAAGGTTCCACCACCACCACCACCATCACTACTACTGCTACTTTTACAACAACTACTACTACTGCTTCTGCTACTACTACTACTGTTAGAAGTCCTATAAACCTGGAGTAATTCTCGATAAACAAATATTCAAGCAAATGAAAACGTGAAAATTTTCAATACAATGCAATGCAAATAACACTTCACTTTAATTAGAAAGTCCATTATCCTTATGCTTTAACCACACTTTGCTCAAAATTCACACTATTCTCTCGGGAGCCTTCCCTTGACACAGAAATTACACGATTTTTGAAATGCATACAAGCAAGAAAATATTAAGTACACGCTGCACGAACGCGCGTATTAATGCTCGGCGCTTCGCTACTTCCGACAGCATTTGGACCTGTCGCGTTATTAAAGCGTGAGAAGTTTCTGCCCAAACTCAAAATTTGCTTTCAAAATGGCGACTCCTAATTTTATTGCACCCGAGTCTTTCAAGAGACCCTGCCTTGACGCAAGATTTTGCCACCGTAGATAATTAGGCTAGCTGTTGTGGAATAATCTCCATTACGTTATTAGATGCAAGCTTTGTCGTTCTTTTGGAGGCTGGTATCTTTCTTGTACCTTTACACCTTCCTCTCAGATGTGGCGCCGGTGCAATCTATACTTGCAGGAAACAAAACCCACCTTGACGTACTTCGGCCGGTTGCACTTGATGCAGTCGAAGTGCTCAGTTAGCGGTGCCAAGTCTAAACTTTGACCAGACTTCACAGGGAAGTGATAACTAACAAATTCTGGCCCTTGTTTTTATTATCACTTCCTTCACGAACGAAAAAAAGGGCAGTTAACCATATTCATACTAAACGGGACACATTCCTTCCTCGTACTTCTGCAAAACATTAAGCGCCCTTCCATTCATCTGGGTTCTTCCATTTCAGTAGGACTCGCGATCTCGCCGGCACTCGTTACGCATCTATATATACTGCAACACCCAAGACATGCGCAAGCAAACGCCCACCACCAACGTCACCAATTAGTGATTGCATTAGGAAAAGCTTATAGGGCTAGTATGACGCCACAGGACTTCTAGAGGACGTTTTTGACGAGGTAGAAATACGAATGTGGCATACTCACGGGAACGCTGGCCAAAAGGACCGCTATGACGGTTGTTGGCAGAACCCTCGGTGAGACCGCAGCTGGTCCCTTGTTTTGTCTAAACCTTGACGCCAGGTCAGCTACCTTGAGCCGTTGGATGACCATGTCGTTTTCAGGGGGTCTTAGCCGCTTCTTTTGTCCCCTATAGACGCAAGGGGTTGATGTGAATAGGCGGTTGTAGTTTGTTGTTCTTTTTTTATAGACACCCCTGCCCTCTGTTTCTACCGCTTTCTTTGTTACAACGTGTTACTCCTTTCAACCGCCCTTCCCACGCCGTAGACGGCAGCGAGTCAAAGGCGCTAACGAGGTAATAGAGACGCTTGGGATATCAGGGCAATCAACTTCCTTGCAGGCCAGCATGTTCACTGCCCGACCGTCGCCTTTGTACGATGTGGCTCAGCTGTCTAGAACGTATTGTACTAGACGGTTGTAGCGACAGCTAACCCGTACGTTATGGTCACCCAGAACTCTTTTATTTATTTTCTGACGTTGACTTTGTCAAGTGGCAAGTATACATGTGCCAATAAGAAAAACAATGCGCTTCGTCAGATTGTCTTGGATGCGAAAAATTTTTGTTCGATGTCCTGAAGGCAGGAAATGGCCTCATGGCCTCTGACGGTATCGTCGGGCACCATGTTCGCCTGCATGCCCTGACTGCCACGCGATCCCTCCCCAGTAGGACCCAGATGTAGCGAACGTTCATAGGTGATGGCATGGGGACCGGGTAACGTCATAATTTTCGGCGGTAGGTTTTGTAAAGTATCCTGCACCCCCACGGCGATGGGAGTAACGAACTTTTCGTCCGTTTAGACGAGAAGTCTAGAACGCACACTAATACGTCAACAGAATATGATGCCAGCCCGCAGGCGCTTTGGTGGGAGCAGGTTTTTTTTTTGCGAGAATTAAGACTACGGCCATCGCAAGGAGGTCGGGTGGAAACAAAGCTCCTATAATCGTGAGGGAAGGCGAACATGGATTGATGATCGTATACCCAAGCGCATACATTCACACTTGTGGGCGACCGTGAGACGATCAACACAGTAGCAGGATTTTACAGCTCAGGAGGAGGAAGGAATGCCTTTTAGGATAAGGAGGTCAGCCTTGCAGCGAGCTTGGCTCACTACTCGATTTCCACACGAGGAGGGCGAAAGTGAGCGAAACAAGCAAAGACGCAAAAACGCGCACAAGCACCAGCCAACGCAGATCAGCGAATAAAAAAAAATGCCCGCGTATCTGCTCCTTTCGTTGCAAATGCCGGCGAAAGACGATAGTCGACTGGTGCCCCTGCCAAATAAAGGCCTCACTTCTCTTTCCAGCTCACGTCTCATGCTGTTCCTCTCCCGTCCCGTCCCTCTCAAGATAACACCCTAGAGATTTGCTTAAGCCAATTTAAATTTACCGCGATCTACTGATCCAAGTCGGGTGTCTCAATGCCAGCGCTGCCGTACGGCGGAGACGCGCGTGAATTGAGGCACCTAGCTACTACAACATTTATAGAACTGCGATGCCCTACTGTACGAGCGTTCGAAGCGGAACGTGGATCCCATCTAGTGAAACCTTTCTTTGTTATTGCCGTTAAATTTCTTATGACGCCAGGAGGTCGCGCTGGCAACAGCAGGCGACAGTCGTTGCCGTTGATGAAATGAAGTATTTCATTTGCTATCGCAACACCCAAGCATCCATAATTTTTTTAATAAATATACACTGCAAATATCACTTGTGTATTGATATTCTGCCTTATATTTGCGTAACGTCTTGTTCTTGTTCAACAATGTTGACAAGTATGAACACTATGTTGACAAGTATGAACAAGGCTTTTAGGCTGTGAGTATATAAGACTATTGCGCAGAATCGATTTCAATTTGGCCGAATGGCTGAATCGAGTCATAGACAGACAGACAGACAGACAGACAGACAGACAGACAGACAGACAGATCAAAATTTCTGCGTTTAAGTAGCCTAAGAACAACTATCGCCTTTAAAACTAACAGACACAGGAACGCACACACAACACACGCATATGAGTAAAGGTACGGCAAACGCTCAGAGTTTTGTTCAGGCCATAGTTACGAAGAAATGACATCAAGACCTTTGTAGTCCGTGTCAGCGTGATAGTTGAGTGCAATGTATTGATGAGGAGAACCCAGAGGAGCTGATAAAACGGCCCCTGGGTTGGTGTATTTACGGTTTTGAAAGGGCCATGTCATATCACCGCGATTAGAACGGCCATCGAAACCGGGTACTCATCAGACCCAAATTGGGGAACGTATATAAATGTGCGCCGAAGAAATCACCATACTCCGGCTGAAAGGTATCATCAAACACTCTTCATCATCCATAAATCAGCGAACAATATCTCCTAAGTTACGGACCATCGCTTGCCTGACCAGATATGCACTACAAGATTGAAGATATGCAGTAAAAGTTATGAGGCAGGTGCTTCAGGCACATTTTAAAGCCCGTGGCAGTCTGCTCCATCATCGCGGCGACATCATAGACTTTCTTCCGGCAACTTGGGAGAAATTCTAAACTTCTGGGTTTTTGTGCGCCCAAGCATGGTCGATGAGGCATCATGTCGTTTTAAAAGGCCACAAAATGATTGAAACCACGTAGGGCTCTTCAAAGACAATTTTATTTTTCGCCTTCACCACTAAAGTGGCCGCGACAGCCACGACTGTGTCATCGTGCTCAGTAGCCGGGTAATCGAGAAGGAAGCCGTCGCTAGTGGCTATGTCGCTAATGAGTGTAATAAAACCCACCTGGGCCACTAAGGCTACATATTTGCATTATATTTATATTGGCTCTACTGAGAACATTTTCGTGACTTGCAAAATGCATTCATTCGGCCACTACAGATATTGAGCGTACGTTGAACTTCAGAGAAAAACACCACAAAATTGGCTTCGAAAACGGCCACGGCCAGTTAAACGTGGCTGATAAGGTTCCAGCGTTTCGAGCATGGCCTCAACTAAGGACGACTTTAGAAATATGAGCGAAGAGCTAGTGCCCCTAGTGAGCAAACGACCTTTAGAGTTATCTTGGTAGCCTTCCGCCCCCCCCCCCCCCCGGCCAATCAGGCTGTAGCAGAGTTAACAATGCGACAACTACTTGGTAGAATGTCATCTGTAGAAATTATCGATTGCAGTCTCTAGCCGTAGATGAGAGAAAAAGTCTCCGGAAAGGTTTTGTCTGCTGCCATATGTACTTGGTGGGCCAAGCCCGAAGCAAAGCGAATAAAGAAACTACTTACTTTTTATATGGTTCCCATGATGACAGAGCGTCCGCCCTATACTATTATCATCTTAGTGAAACCACGCAAATTACTTCGAAAATACCAGAAAACTTGCAAGAGAAAAGCGTTACCAAAGGCAGGCGCTACGAAAGGATGCGCTCTAAGTGACGAACAATGCCCGCTTGGAATTTATACTAATATTTTAAACTGCTAAGTGCTAAACGCAAATCGGCATTGTCTTTGACCACCAAGGCATAGCCAGTGACTCCAACGTTTAGCCCCTACTGCCTGCTTCGGCTACGGAGATCTATCCTAGTCTTCACCCCATGGAGTGCCCTTTGCACATCGTTATTCAAGTGGAACCTCGCATAAGCTACCGAGCCAGCACTGTTCTTTCACCTCTTGTTGCTAATAGAGGAGTCTGTACGAATGTCTTGGCATGACTTGCAAAGAATACTGAAACAGACATGCCAACTTCCCAAAAGGGACAAATCAACTGTTAAAAGAAGAGACTGATTCGTCGAGTACCCACTCAAAAGTGTGGTATAAAAGAACAAGACTAAGTAACAACTCGTGACAAGAACAAGACTAAGTAACAATTTACCCCCTACGTGATTCTCCAAGCAGCGAAAACGTAGTCTCAACCCCCACTCCAAAGTATGGTATAAAAGAACAAGACTAAGTAACAACTCGTGACGAGAACAAGACGAAGTACCAGCTGACTCCCTACGTGGCCTTCCAAGCTGCGGAAACATAGTCTCAACCCCCTGAACAAGAAAGTGTAAAAACAGCGCCTGACCCCTTGCGAAACACTTGCACGGCACGTCATGCCACACTATAAGGCATAACGCTCTTGAGAAAATGGTCGAAGCCTCCTCATTGCACAGCTAATCCGAACCATCATCACCAGCCCGGCCAGATTAGTCTTGGCATCTCTAAAACACAACCCTCTCACAAAGGCGGGAGACATCACCACGATCCCTGTAGAGGTCTGGGAAAGATTTAAACTTGCTCTCTTCTTGAGAAACATTCCTCGTAATACCCACAATCACGCAGAATAGTTGCGTGGCATATACCGCACCGGGGACTATGTCAAATGTAAATTTGAGACTGCGGGAACAGCCACCGTTAACTTCTACCTCAGTTACATCAGACTACGTAAAACCAGGACGCTGCAAGCAGTATTGTGAGCTGGGCTAGTTGGTTGATAGTACACTTTCAAACAGCGCCACAGGGGAAATACGGCGGACGGGCAGGTAGCACGGATCAAGAACGCTCGACTCATGTTACCTGTCCGTTCGCTATACTTTTCCTCTGTTTTGCTTTTTGAAGGTCCTCATGAAGCAGTAGAGCTGGGAATCGCCCAAAACCCACAATGTTTGCATTAAGCAGTAGAGATGGAAATTTCCCAAAACCGAAAATATAGATATTACGCGGTGGAAAGTTTTCATGATCACTCTGAAATGACCTTCCTCACCCACCTATCAGGGAAACAAGTAACCGTCATCTGGACCCTTGCTGAATCCTCTCTTTGCCGAAAACTTCACTGGGGAAGTCGTTGGCCGAGTACCCCGCTGAAAAAGGGGAAATGAATGGTTACCTTTTTCTCACGTACAATAAAATCACAGAAGATTACAGGCTAGAGAGCGAACAATATCTGCAACTGTGAGAGAAACTTACCAAGTCTAAAAAACTGCTCACCAACTTCAGACCAGTATGACCCCACACCGTATACGAGGCCACATGATAACCACTACCCCTTTACGACACCCAATCCGGGAATGCGGCGTCTCTACCGCTTTTTTGCACATGGTATGGCAATGTCAGAATGACCCCGACATCCATCGCATCCCAAACCTGACAGCAGCAGGAAAGGGAAGTCATCAGGTCTTCCACTAGGAGACAATGACGGCATGTCGCTGCAGCGGAGTTGAGGCTGTATTAAGTCTCTAACTACGGATTTTTTTTCCTTTCAATCAAGATGTACTCACTTTTTGGATTACCCCCAACTTGCTAATGGTTCTACAAGAGTGTTTTAGGGCGCAGTTACATCAGGCACCGAATAAATAGCAAAAAAAAAGCAAAAAAAAATATACGAGGTGTACGCAGCTCCAGACGGGAAGCGTGGTTGGAAACTGCGGTGATGCCATTTTCAGCGATGCTTTAAACGTCTTCTCCCGTTTTCGTTTCCTCCTGTAGCTGTCGTGTTATCGCGGTCGACCTCTGCTTTTGGTATTTTCCCGGAAGCCGTAGTCTCTTCAGGAGTTCGTGCGCACCCACCCATTTCCCGCAAGACTTTTAAAGCCGCCCTAAGTCACTGTCATTATAACTGAGGACACTTTATTTTCTGTCGTTTAGCACCTCGCAACTTTCGTGTCACTCGAGGCGTTAAGTACTGTCCCCGTAGGAGCTCTCAACTTGCGTTCTTTGACAGGCATATTAAATTGGCTCACCTTGTAGACTTCGTTCAAGTGCGTGACGTCGCCTCGGTCATGGGTTAAATCCACTCGCAGCAGGAGCAGCTTTGGAAAGTCAGCTCGCTTGTCACCGCCAATGGGTAAAAACTAAGGCCACTTATAAGCGTGCCATTTTTCTTCTAGTTTCCCGTTGGTGTCACGCCTGTAAAGACACCGTGATTCAGAAAGTCTCTGGCTTTTTGACACTTGTTCTGACAGTTAACGACAGCCAACCTTAAAACTAGAACGTTTGAATGAACGAAAGTACGCGCGTGGGATGCCTCTTGGTGTTGGTATAAAAACGCTCGAGAAAGGCTGTAGGCGTGCAGGCATGCTTGGAAAGTAAGCGCAACGAAGCAAGCACTGTTTATTGTCCCAAATGGCATTTTGTTTCTCACTCGGAGGATCGGACGCCTGGCAGTGTTGCTGTGTGAGGTGTAGGAGCGGGAGCAGCAAAGCGAACTGCTTTTTGAAGTTTATTGTGCAGGCAACCGACTCGCGGCTTTTACTAGAGTCCACTTTCGGGGCGTATCCCTGGTAATAGCGAGTTCTCCTTGAATAACCAGTCACAGGCGGAGTCAGCCTTGATGTCCTGCTTTCGTTGCAAGCAGTGCGGATAGAGTAGGGGTCTCGTGTTGACAACACCACGTTTACAACACTGCAATGGAAAGTCGAAGAATACTGGCCAACAAAAGTCGGGGCAGAACACGAACACCGAGCGGCGCGCTGGACGTGTTACAAAAATACAACAGGACAAAAATAGAAATATCCACACACCTCACAATGCAATATTGATACGGTAAAAATCACTGAAGACTTTTAGAAACAGGTGGACATTTCACTGTGGACATTTAGAAATCACTGTGGACATTTAGAAACACGTGCGCGCCTTATTTCTTACCCTCAGGAACTCGAGGTTCGGCGAAACGCGGACGCCTTTCTACGGCTTTATGCGTTGACACCATGGTGTTCCTCGTGGGCTTGTGGCACACCGTGCCAATCGTGATTTGCATTACAACCATCTCGGTGGTACAGTTTGCTTGGCGCCTTTGGCTGTTGTCGCTCCTTTCGTTGTTTGCTAGCATCTGAATTTCGTCGCCGTCATACCCATTTCATCCACTTTTGTAGCCCGCATGGCTGCATACTCGGTTCTGCAACGCGTACAAGCTGTGGGGTGGTCCCAAAACCCGTCGAGGCAAAGGCAGCTGGCGAGCCGGCCTTCGACTTGTCGGCCCTATGGCAACGACCCCCGTGTTGCGAAGTCAGCTCATCTCTTAACTTTCGGAAACAGTCCTTTCTACGCACTCTCCGCACTCTGTCTTCGGACGCCCATGGTTGTAAGATACACAAAAAGTATGAGAACACAAGCATGGCATACAATGAGAAAATTTCCCCGCATTTCCCCGAGGGGAAGAATGTAGAAGTGCGAATGCACGAGTTGAATTTGCGCGGTTCGGTAATGTTCGCGAAAGAGAGATCACACACACACACACAACTACAAAGAAAGAAAGATGCATTTATTCACAGACACCTATTTGTGTTGTCCTTGTACTTGATTGCTAGAGCGGATCTCAGCTTTGAAATTTCGTATCAGTACTCCTTTAAGCGGGTGCATTAGCCTTTCTCACGCCCGATTCCTGGCCAATCCCCCACGTGGGTATGTGCCATGTCAGCGGCCAGGCAGCGCGCGCCCATCTCCCCCCGTTGCGAAGGAAGACGAGGAGATTCCTGTCCAATCCCCCACGTGGGTATGTGATGCGGACATCGCCGGTGGACGCAGGTTCAGGGTCGCTTAAGAAGTGCATTGCACTTAAAAAAGACAGTTGTCATGAGTAAGAATTCATGACCAACAATGTGAGACGAGATTTTGTTACAATGCCACATTACCAGTTCGCAACTCACGTATGACCTAAACAGCAGTCTATTACACGCATTCCACGACATCCCAAACTTATTTGTATAAAATTCTTACTTAAAGGGGCCATGAAGACAAAATGCAACTTTGTTTTATTCGAAAGATTTAGTGTTCTACAGTGCCCCCAGCACTTGCTCGGAAGCAAACCATGATTAATTAACTGCGACATTAATCAATTTAAGTTAAAAGTTCGATTCTCGCACCAAAACGTTTGTTTGAATGACGTTTGCAACGACATCATAATAACAAGTCTTTCAGTTAAACTTGGTGTAGAGCGGAGACTTGCTTACTGTTAGTCAACCTAGATGGCGTCACCACACCGCGGCAAGCCGTTTTCTGCCTTTGGTTCGTTTGTGGCCGTATTTAAACCTCGCTTGTTTTTGTTCATGGAGAAAATCGTTTCGTGAAACATGGTGCTCGCTTGACAAATATGGTCACGTAAGACGCCGTTGCTTGCGTCAATCGGCCAGTGTCGTCTGAGACAACCCCAAAGCCCCGCAGTGCTGTGCATCAAAACGAAACATAGTGTGCGCAGTACCAACAGCAGTACGGATCGGTACTTCTATGTTTACGTCTGCTTCCGCAACTTACACTGTTTGTCCCACCATTCTTACTGATACAAAAAGAACGTGCGCGAAATTTAAGCGCAAACAGCTCGTTCAGCAAGCTTATAGTTTTTCCTAATTTGTGTTTGTTTTTTCCGGCCTCCGCAAATCGCAGGGCTTGCTGGTTCGACATCGTAGGTTCGGTTGCGGGAAATGAGCGAGCGGGTCGCATGGCCTTTCCCTTTTTTACTAATTATGTAGCTTATTTGACGAAGTTTACGTTAAAAGTGGTGCCAGCATGGTTATAAAGACGCAATCGTTTGAACGAACCAAACTTGCATTTTGTCTTCATGGTCCCTTTAAGCGGGCGTTGGTAGCGACTGCAGATGTTTATTTAGGCATATGATGACGTGTAACGGCACGCATCCTTGTGAGGCTTACCTGGAGTTTCTCGGTGGTTTCTCGGCCGCAAAGTTGATCTCTCAGCACAAGAGATAACCGCCGAGCACCTGAAAATAGTGCTCTGGGCCTGCTCCCTCTGGTGTTGTACCGAGAGGTATACCGTGCACTATTACAGACTGCAGAGACAAACAAACCTAAGTACAAGCAACTATATCCGAGGGAGGCGCTTTGCGCCCTACAAATACGTACCCACAACCAAAGCTACATTATCATACAGCCTCATCGTAAACAGCGCTCTTTTGTGTCGTCCGTGCCTTCAAGCGCTGTTTACGATGAACCAAACTAGCTAACCCAATAACGATTTCCTCGCATAGCCCGCACCTAGCATCGCCCTATTGGCCGCTTTTCTAGGGAGTCCGGGAGGGTATACGTGAATTAGCACAAAACGGTAGCACAAAACGGACCTGTCCACTTTCTTTCGACTTTGGGGAAGTGCCTTGACCAGCTCCTTTCTCGACGTCCAGCGCAAGCTAATGGAGGCAGCAGAAGCAGCCTGTGCCAATGGACATCTGGAATTGTGTGGCCACCATAAATTCTCTCGCCTATATGCCAATACATATGGTTACCTTCATCTTAGTATTGAAAGCGCTTGCAAAACAGAGACCAAGGTAGAAAAAAGAGATGACACGGCGCTAACTCACATACAGAAAAAAAAAAAACACTGGAGAGTTAATAGAAGCATTTCACATAAAAAGGCCCGGCGATAGATGTGTTACTATCGCCCCCCCCCCCCCCCCCCTCAGTTACTAAGACAGACAAATAATAATTTTGTTTGTGCCAGTCATTGCGATCGCAGCGATTTTCGATATCTTACGGGTTCCCCTTCGAGTGTCGCGTGTACCCTGGTATGTGAATATTCCCTGTAAAATTTGCCTTCATGGTTTTTATCTTGGGTGAATGAGCGCACCAGCTGATACGTTGTCAGTATATATTTGTGTTTGTTTTCAATGAACAAATAGTTGCGAGTTAGCGCCGTGTCGTCTCTTTTTTCTACTTTCCTTCCTGTTTTGTGAGCGCTTCCAACACCAAGATAAATTAGCCGAATTGTCCGTACTACTGAAATATGCTGGCTCTCTGTATCTCGATCGGCGTCGCGCTTCGGTGGTAGGCTACTCTTGTTAGTTATCAGTGATGCTTAGTTATTAATGGTCAGTGATGTTAGTTACCAGTGATGCTCAGGGGCTGCATGATGCCGTTTGTTCTCAATGAGATTTCCGTCTGGGGGCGGTAGTCGCTTGTGAGGCCTCTTGTCAGCTGACACGACGATGGTCTTAAGGTAGTGTTTTGTAAACAGATTACGACGCAGTCATTGTCGTCAGCATTAATACAGCCGAAATCAATTTTTAGTGGTCTCTTCACAAATTGGGTGCGAACGTGAAGTGCGAACTGCTGTTTTGCACCACAGGCCATCTGGTGCGGACCCAGACGCAAATGTTAATAAGTGCGCACGGGCTTCCCTCCATGTACGTGCGGTGCGATTTAGCTCCTTATTTTGTTACGAGAGCAGACAGATCGCGATGGAGGTAACTAAGGAACGCTTCGAATAAGAAATCTTGCGTGATGTTCTTCACTTCATCCGTCGGCGTTCGCTCCCTTTCGGATGCTGCCAGCGTCAGTTGCCCGACCTGTGCTCCAATCATTATCTTGACTGCTGTAATGTGTTTATTTGTTGGGCGTTCGTTTCCGTAGCTGGTTCATCATTCGTAGCAGAGACGTTTATACCTTTTGTGGGGAGCATTCGATAATCGCATGCAACGTTTTGGAAGGCAAGCCTCCAATTACACAGCGAATTGCAAGAACTCTTTGCGTATGCGTCGCCACGGTTAAAAAGTGAATAAAAGTGAACGGAATTGAATTGAACATAATAAATTCACGAAAAAACTACGAATTCCATAAAAGAGAAGCAGGTCAGTGTTTTTGTCGGGTAGGCGTTACAAAGGAGGCAAAATTACAGCTCCCTTGATGCTGTCCCTGCTTCGAGCTGGCAAATGGCTTGAGTAACTGGCGTTTCTTCCAGAGTCGGTCTCCTGTTTTGGTTCGTTACGGCTGCCATGTTATCGCGAACGTTTCTTGTCGCCGCCTTATTGCTGGAAGTTTATCACTTGACGTTATTACGCCATGTATCGCGGAAGTTTATCACTTGAGCAAATTGTCACTGAGCAAATTGGAACAGGTGCGCCGGTTCGTGAATGCGTACGCTACTTTATTTGTGACTTCTGTTTCGCCGGTACGCAAAGAGCATGACACAGCATTGGAGGGATTTTTGATGGCAAGCTCGTTGGGTAACGCAATAAAAGTTAATGTAGATCTCATGTGAGATTATCATTGGTCTTACAATAGGGGAAAATGAAAGTAGTTCTTACGATGTGTAAATGCGACTGCGTTACTTGTCGCCGAGTATGTCCCTGAGTTATGACTCTGAGTTTAATGTTCCACCGAAATTTTAAAGGTTTTAGTGCTTCTGGGTTGTGGGGCACCCGCGGCCACGCCTTCCTGTCTTGCCTGGCCATGCAGACGCGAGTGATTGAACTGACGATAAAGACTCCATAGCACAGAAAGTGTCGCCATTCCTATCATACGATACGTTTCTATTCCCCGAGTACAAACTACACTCTTAATCTGGTTCCATATAAGTTCCAGTTAAACAGGGTGATCCATATATTTTATGTGTATCCGAACGAAAGAATAACTGGAACGAGGCATATAGGTGGATCTTATATGGAACCGTCAGCTTGTTTTCTTTATGTTCGTGGTTTTTATCTGGAACCGAAGAAATGGGGTCATGCGATGTCGGCGGTTCCGGTTACGGTTCCACTTATGTCCCAGTAAACGGTTGGGGAGAGTGCGTTTGTATATTTTTTGCTCGTGTCTTGTTCCACATAACTCGTGCACGGCAGTGAAGTATGCACTCTTTCATGCATCAACTGGAACAATGAACCGCATATATATTAGGTGCTTCTTGACCCAAGATGCACGTGCGCGTTTAATATACACGCGCACACCGCACATAAAATTTAATGAACTTCGCCGACATCTATGAAACTGCCTTGCAGCAGTTAACTTTCATAATACGGCTAAGCTGTAGTTTTAGTGATGTCCTTTGACAGAAAACGAAATCCCACTTTTTTGTCAGCGCCGTACAAAGCATTAAAAATGTCGAGAGGAGGATATCTTAGGCAAAAGAAGAAATTGCAGGAACCCATTTCCAGGTGTTCTGAGGCACCCAAACCGCTTTCGTGAACATCGTATTTTTCTAATTTGAGGCGTCAAGTACAAAATAACCAGTGACTTCAATTTGAGAAGGACTAAACGTCTTCCCTTTCCCCATATGCCGTTCGGGCAAAGCCATAGCTGCTAAGCGCTGAAGAATTCGTGGTGCTTTTGTGAACATCTTCATTACGAAATACTTGTTGAGGCCATTACATTTTATGCATTTGGTTTACAAAGCTTCGAAGAAACGGCAGTTTTTGTTCAACACTCAGTCATCATCTCGCTGTGGTGTAGTACGCGCTCAATGGTACTTAGTTCACGTTACTTATGTTGTGATGGGGTACATGCATAATGGTAACCGACTGCGTCACATTTTACATTACACACATCATGCTACGCATGCAGTTATATGCTTAGAAGTTAGTTTTTGTATTTTGTCTCGTCCCGGCTAGTAATTTTCACAAGCAAAAACGAAAGCCTCTTTGCAGGAGGAGAATGACACAAAACCCGGAGAACTAAATCTACCCCGCGGCATCTGCCTTACATTCTATATATTTATACTGAAATGGCATTCTTATTTCAAATTATGCATTGCAGTATCGCGAAAATAAGCAGTGTTATCGTAATGTTGTTACTTGCCGTAGTAATTCAAGTTCACCGAATGACCTGCCTTCTACTGCTGGTCTCCCCGTTGCCCTTTTCCTGCACTATTGGTGTTCATGAAGAAAAACTGCTGGAAAACGGGCAGATGTATTATTACTCGCTAATTAGCGAGTAATCACACTGGATTCACTATGCGGAAGTAGTTTTCTATAACATGGGTATCAAAGAGCGTCGCAGTATATATTATTGGTATTGGAAAGACCTGTCAAGAGAACGCAGTCAATAAAGAAGCGTCGTTTTGTTTTCACTGCAAAGAACGAAATAAAGCTGTCATCAAAGTTTATGCACACATACAGCACGCGCTCACGGCCCGCGGAGAGAAACAACTTTAGCCCAACTAACGTGTTAAATTGGCTAATATCTGAGCTCTTTGCTCCAGCCTCAGAGCCACGTAGACGTCCGCTTAGAGGCCTACTCCCATTTTCCGAAGCAAATATAAGCGATCAAGGGTGCCGAGCTTGTGATCTCTTCCGCGGACTGGTCACTGGCCACGGCGTGCATCGCCAAAGGCACGGAGGAAGAATATGTTGGCCGAAACGATTACGTAACGACCGCCACTTCGGTGCGGCATGCCGTGCGCATGCGTTGACAGCATGGACGAAAGAAAACAAGGCAGCGCCGCTTGCGCTGATGCATGGTATAGTGGGGCGGCAACGGGTACAATGACGATGAGGGAAAAACGGGACTGCGTGAACACTTTTAACGACAGCAGCGCCCCTACGTCTCACCGCTTACGCAAGCTAGTTTTTGTTCGTCCGCATGCAGCGTCACCAGTGGCCTTCTACAGCGGTTTTCTCGATTGCTCGCGTTATGCGCCTGATGTACTAAATGAACTGTCGGTCAGACTGGCGGGAACGGTTACCAGTTTGGTTGTGGCGTGAAACTGCGGATTTCTTCATGTCCTCGGGCTGTATTTACTGTTCATGAAGTTTTGCCGGGAGGCGCAAAAAAGGTCAGTGCTGCTTATTTATGTTCTGGTAACGGTTGTTGTTCTTTGACTTGTTCACCACTGCGTCCGATAAACGTGCCGCTCCGCTGCCTGTTCGATGCGAGAAACGTTTGCGGCCGTATTCACTTAAGCTTGTGTGTTTGTGGGTCGGAGTCGGCTTCACATTTCTGACTGCGTACGTTAGCTAGTGCTATTTAGAATGTTGCTGGTGCGCGCATTTCTCGAGTCTGCATGTCCCCTTATGGTGTGGTGTTGCTTAGTTGTATATTGACGGTTGCTGTACCTGTCAGCGGTACTGAATCTTCTCGGGTTAGTCGCACGCTATTGCCTCGCCCGCACACACTGCACAACTTGTTTGTCGGAGCGTCTGTCTTTACACTTATCAGTATTTTCAAACTTCCGTGTTAATTGCGTTGTGTTGGTCTTCTGAGAGCCATAAATTTACTTTGCTAATCATGCTATTCCGCCTAATGTTGATGCGCGTTCAAGGCGTTGGCGGCAGCATTGCTTACGTTTATCTGTGCTGTGTGTGTAGTTGTTCCTTGTTTCTTCCAATGCCTTCGATGAATTCAGATGGTCTATTTACACTAGTCAACGTTAGTTGGCTCCCTGACGTGTAGTGAAATGCAAGGGAAACTGGTTGTCTGAGCAGTAGCGTAGTAACAAAACGTTCCCTTTGTGGAGGGGAAGGCAGGTGGAAACACGCAGAAAGTGTGGTGCCGTTTCTATGCTGTCAATGTCAGTGGTAACCTGAGACCTCAGAATAATTACCCATAAAACTCACGTGTGGACTAATGGAAGTTTTAACGTCACAAAGTAAGTTTAAAAATAATCCATTCCTGCCATTTTATGCTATCAATGTCAGTGGCAGCTCGAGAGTTGGATTAATTTTCAAAACGCTCGGGTGCAAAGTTGTTGCATCATGATGTGCACCAAACATTAATCCATTTCTGTTCTCCTTTGAACGTAGAAATTATACTGCAAAAGCAGATTGCTACATTCTGTATTCATACTCTATTACCTGTTCAGAAAGAGTATATGGCTGACTGTGTAGACATTTGGCCCTCCACTAATAGGTTGCGACAACTGTTTTTGTTCCTCTGCAAAAAAAAAAATGAAAAATTATTTCCTTTCTTTACATGCTCCTGCGAAGTCATGGCTGTGGAATTCACTGGCTGAAGACATCTTTGGCATGCTGAAGGGTCGTCGGGGAGAGTGCGGCGGATTATGAATGCCCTGTGGAGCTTATGAGCCACAAAAGAGTACTTTTTGAGTCGTGCATATTGTGCAGATATTCACCAGTTCGCATAGACCAAGGACAGGTGAGCTTAAAGTATGTTCAAATATTTTCATATCTCAAATTGTTTAGGAAGAAAAGGTTACCAGGGCTTCCGCTGTAAAAAAGACATTCTACTTTCGTGGAACGAATCAGACAGTGTTCAATATTTTCTCGTGCTCCCTGGGTAAAGCAAGGCATAAAGTTATTCTCTGATATTTTTGTACTGTTTTTTTTTCTAGGCAATAGAACGAAGATAGACCTAAAACAGTGGTACAAGGAATGCATATGACCATTTTAATTGTATTTGGACCCCTTCTTGGAAGTGTATCATCAGAAGGCAACATATTAAAGCTCTTGCACGGGATGAAATCACTGCATTCTACAAGTAAGTACGCTCTGCCATTTTTGGGTCTTTCATGGCGCGTTTTTAGGTAGTTTCTTTATAACTAATGGTTTGAAACTTCTTTTCAGTGACAGCTTGGCCTGTGGCTCAAGGTGACAGTAGGAGCTTTTCGGAACACGTTAGCGAAACTTTCCTGGAAGGGCACTTTGAGACGGCCGTGGCAGAAACACACGGGTCTTAATTTTGGTTGGGTAAGCTGGCATTTTGTTTTTGCGAGACTCAATTTCTGGGTCTGTTCGTCCTAATAAAATCTCACTGTTAAGAAGTTATCGCGAACGCCAGTATTGGCCATTGTGTTCACATTCCGCCTATTACGGATGTTCCAACAGTGGCAAAAAAAAAACACTATTTTGTATTTAGTTTTGTAAATATTTAGCTTTTACACCTTGAGAGTTGTTGCTGTGATTTGCCAGCACCACGGACACGCCCAACGTGGTTGCTGCTACAACAATACGGTGGCAACTGACGATTTAAATTTTCCGCTTTTAGTACGCCCGTAGCACCAATAATACTCCCAAATACAGGCGTAGCATGAGTAATGCTTGCATTGGATTTTGACAGGTGGTTAAATAAGGGGTAATTTTTTTAAGGGAATTGTTTAGAGCACAGAAAGTGACGTCTGCAAGAAAATGTGCTATAGTTGTGATTTATAAGAAAATTGTGCAACAGCCTAGTTCAGCCTTAGTCAGCTCAACTTCTGCCTCGTACCACTACGAACCATGGAGGAATACATATCGAGAGGGAAATATTTTAGGTGGAACTAATTCCACGAAACATTTCTGCCACAGTGTGATATTTATGATTTCCTATGACTGGCCATTTATTTCTTTGGGGTAGAAACATCGTTTAGCTGTAAGTTATAATAAGCCAGCCTCACTACAGCATTCTAGGGAGCACATTATGCAGTATAGAGAAACTTTTTTGCAGAGAGAAGGTGTGTAAAATACAATGCCGAAAGGTGACTATAGTAATTATTATGTGATTAATAAACGAAACCTCTCAAGGATAAAAAACCTTATATTCAGGATACCGAGGCAGCAAAGTTGGATACTCTCCAGAATCAGGGCAATTTCATTGATTGTCTGTGGTGATATTGTTTAGCGCACTTTCACCTTTAGTAGCACTCCCAGAAAAAACCTAAGAAATCACTGATTTTAAATCAATTACTGTGTCATAAAAGGGGCTAAGCAACTCACTCATTTAAAGCAACCATGTAACAAACTTTTCTTGTTTCCTTGAAGGTACATAAGGTGAGCAGTAAGTCTTCTCGAGGCCCGGTTATTCTGAGAGAAGGGACTGGCAGCATCAATATTGCCCGCAAGAAACACATCACGGATTCGCCGCCTGCATTGTCACTTCAGGATGTGGTCATCCTCTTCGCCGCATATGTCATCTTTTTCATCGTGTCGTTATGTTCATATGGTTGTGTGCCTTTGGAGAGTTCTTGGGACTTTTGCAGAGAGTTCTTGGAAAGCATGAGAAATTTGAAAGTGCCCTGGTGTCATTTAAGTTGGAGTCTCTGTTGAAATACTTGAAGTGTTCAGCTCTACTTGGGATTTTAAATTATTGGTAGAGGTTAAAGTATCTCTTGAAAAGCATGAAGGAGGTCAGATGAAAGGCATGAAGGGGGTGAAATCAGATGAAGAGTTTTAAGTTACTGGCACATGCAAGTTTCATGTCAACTGAACACTGCAGTCGTGCCTTATTTTTCATCATTGGCACAATGCGCAGGCTGCCTTTGAATCTATAGTGGGTGTTAATGTAGTTCATGGCACCGCATTGTAACGTGCTTATTATTCAAGTGTAGCTCATGAGATTTTTTTTCGTGGCAGTGCTTCTGCTGATGCAAAAGTGACAGTAATTATTTACGCGGATGGCTTCCGCCTTCATTGATAAATTTTAGTTCCGGATGTGAGCTGACACCCATGACCTAGAAGAATTGAAAATGTGCGTATTTGGCTTGAACAAGTTTTCTTGTTTGAACAAAGCTGCATTTCTTGCTTGGCAGAAGCAGGGCTTTGGTCACAATTACACTGATAGTAAGAAGGGAGGGTTTTTATAGCACGCAACTGTGAATTTCACCTAAGGTAAAATGTTAAGGCTGGAAAAAATGCTTTCAAGTCTGCTTTGTAAAACTGGTCACCTGTATGATTCAACGCTGGCTTGTTTGCTTCTTAAGTATGTCTGACTTGTTCCCGCTTGAATTGATGACGTATATAATTAGTCTGCTTGTTAAATTTTAATATGTGTAGCATGCTTCCAGCTACCTGGTTTGCAAAATTATATAAGATTCACGCTTGGCTTTTGTGAGATTTCTTGGGATGAATTATTTTAAACAACTACAAATTGTTTGGGCAAGTAACGTGCCTTAAGTCAGGCCTTTTCAGGACGCTCATAAAGTCTATTTTGCCTATTAATAGCTTGATGTTACACTTACGTCTGGTGTCAGGAAACTGATTGATTGGATTGATTGTAGGGTTTAACGCGCCGACGCAATGTAGGCGATGAGGCGCGCCGTAGTGGAGGGCTCCGGATTAATTTTGACCACCTGGGGATCTTTAACGTGCGCCGAAATCTCGTACACACAGGCGTTTTTGCTTTTCGCCTCCATCAGAAAAGCGGCCGCCGCAGCCGGGAATCGAACCCGCGACCTCGTGCTCAGCAGCGCAACGCCTTAGCCACCGGGCCACCGCGGCGGGTTGTCAGGAAACTACTATCTTTAATAATCATGTTTTAATGGTGCCATACTCCCACATGTGACCTCTCGTGTCAAAATGTTTTATCGTTAATCTTGGCTCGAGCGTTGTTTTCCTGAACTCTTGCACTGCACTGTTGTAGGTTTGTGGTAATACAACCGTGTATGGCTTGTTTTTAGGCCTTTCCCTACAATTTAATAGCAAACTGCATTTTCCCAAACAGTTATGCGTAAACATAGTATGGCAAGCGCAATGAGTCATTCCGCCTTTGAATTACCTTGGTTTATCTGATAAGACAGCATATTTGATGCTCACTGTTGTATAATGTCTGTGTCAGTGCCGCGGTAGACGCACACGTCTATTTATTTGTGAAGCAGTTGCCCCTAATACCGTCTTTATTAACCATGTTTTTGAGTAAAGGTGAATATGTGAAAATGCCACTTAAAGCCTAGTGTTATCGTTATGGTATTTATTCCTTGTACGTTGGTCATTTTCTGTGCAATTTAAAATAGACAGCTATTCAAATCTGATATGTACCATACTAACACCCAATAAAGTTGTATAGTATGTTGAAAAGCAGTGTATGAGTCATATTAGTTGGTTTTGTGCGTATTTTAATGCAAGTACATTGTTTCTTTTACATGCAGCTGAAACCCAGAACAGGATTCTGCGGGTGAAGCCAAAGACTAGGTGCCTCAGACCAACTTTTGTATAGAACTGTGCTCCGATAGGCAACTGTTGAGAACTGTCAGGGACCACACTGCTGGGGTGGTTTCTGCTTTCCAATTGTTGGTATCACTGCGGGTCATATATCAAGGCTGTGTTAAAATGGTGCTTGCGGTTTCCTGCTGATACCAATGCATCCGCCAGCCTGGCATATGACCTCAGTGTATACCGACAGGAAAGCAGAAATATTGGAAAAGTGGAGTCCCATAGACAGCTTCTTAATGTCTATAGGAACACCGTTTTATATAAACAGCTGGCCTGAAGGTACCTGGAACGGCGCACCGGATAAATTCCAAATCATTTTACATGGATCAATGTTCCAGTAACTTAAACTACCCTTTTATTTGGAACAGTGATCCGCATACTTTTATTTGGAACACCGATCCACATAATTTAGTTGCAAAAATATGTGGTGCACTGTTCCACTTAATTTTCAGGATATGTGGAACACGGTTCCAAATATATAACTGGAACTTTTTTGCAAAAAAGTTCCAGTTACTAAGTGGATCTTACGTGGAACCAGATTAAGAGTGTATGTACAGTAGAACACTTAGCTCCATCTTAGCTCCACTTAGGACACTTCGCTCTATCTGACACATGCGGAAAGTCGAAAGTTTTTGACTTTCCGTAGGGTTAAATGCCTACTGCCAATTCACTTATTAATTTGTCAAGCTTTTGTAGCTGGAAGGCTATTTTCGAACATGTTAAGCATAGGGCATCAAGAAAACCACGACAAGAACATCAAGCGAGGCCCACCATTTATGGATCTCTGCCAGGCGTGATCTTACTAAAAAAAAAACGACATTAACACAAGACGAGAAGGTGTGCCTCGCGGCTTTGTAGTGCATGCTTCAGAAATGTGATACATTGTTGTTTTGTTGGTGCTATAAAACAATATGTTCACATCTCTTTATCTGCCTTCTTTTTCCCCCCCTTACTTACCCGTTCAAAGATAATCTGAAAACCCGCACTTGGAAGTTACGAATCTGTATTATGATACCTTTAGTGGACAGGTATGATACCCGTGGTATATAAGTAAAGCAGTTACTGCTAATGTAACCAGGGGAAACCACAAAGCCTTCGCACTCAAAGATCATTAGCGTATTTAGGTGTCGGAGGAATTTTTTATGATGCATGCACTAAGCAACTTGTAGCAGCCAATTGTAATTAGGAGACGGTTTTTTGTACCATGTAGTGCCTCTGCACTTTCCACTCAATAAGCCATTGAATGCTTCCGCATTAAAAACATCACAGAAAATACAGAGCAAAAGAGAAACTTACCCTCAGTGATGGGAACGCAGCCTGGCGGGTGTGGCATTCCCATGTAACGTGTGTTTGTCCAGGGGTGCAACTGTCGTCTAGAGTTACCGGGTGGTGTGCGAAGTAGCTTTCTCTGGGCTCGCTTCGGGCGATGCGGGTGTTCATGTCATTCTGGCTGAAGGAGTGAATTTGAATGGGGTCTACCGGGTTTTGGGGACTTTGAACTGAGACATGTGGTGTATTCAGCAAGAAGGTAGTGGTCACTGTCCTGAAATTAGTCCGTATGGTTGCATTAATTGTACGTATAACTAGCTTTTCGTTGTCCTCAGGTTCAAAATGAAAGTGTTTAACATTCACTCGTCAACTGTGTGCTGTTGAAGGGACTGCTACCAAGAAGATTGATCGCGTACATTTGCTAGTATTTAGAAGAGCTTTCTGGTAATTATGGGCAGTAAGCTCAGGTTTGTATTTTTTTTTTTTGGCGAGGTTGGTGCAAGGTGTGCCGATCCAACTTGTGGGAGTGGGGAGACTTGGACACCTCTTTTTGCAGTGTCATGTACTGCTATTGTGGAAGCTTTCCCTAGCATGAATGTTACCTACTTGTAAATCACATCTCTCGTTTTAATGGCCAGCAAGAAACGACGACAGCGAGCAGGTAGCTACAGCTTCCGTTTCTCAATTTGCCACACTCCTAGACTGCTTCGGTTTAAGTGTTTTCACTGTTGTCTCTGCAAGCTCTTGATGACAACTATGAAATCCTACAGTTAGTCACAAAACATTTTAGTCGGCGGTTTCGAGATTTTTATAAATTCCTTGCCTAGCTTGTTAAGCTCAATTACTGCTCCTTCACGATGCAGTTTTTTCGCTCGGTTCCAATGCTTGATATTGCACGACTCCTACAAGAAAACGGATAATCTCAGGTCATTTTTCAACCCCGATTAAGGAGCCACACTCTTGGTCGTTTTTCTTAACGTACCGACAGCGGGGTTTTATTTCGTTCAGAAAATTGTTGCCCACTTCACAAACTCGCCATTTTCAGACTGCTCCGAGAACGTCCCTTGCGTTTTGCTAAAGAAAATGTCATACTATATTTTCTACGTTAGCGCGCCCGCTGTTGTGCTTAACGGGATGAATTTTTCGCAATACGCAACTCTGCTCTTGTGATCTTTGGCTCCTTTGTTGCGTTGTCAGCCTCGTCAGCTGAAATGTGGTTTACAAACGTGCGTAAGGTGACGTAGGCCTTACTTTGTTCCAGCGTTCAGGCTTTATGCGTAACATTGGCTAGAAGGCAGTGTTTTGCACCCGCAGTACCTTTTTAAGAGACTGAAAAAGATTTCAGCAGGCTTAGCTGAATCTTATCTGCGCCTTTGAGATAATAAAAGCTTTCTTAGATAGAAAACTACGCATTATTTTTCTTGTTCGGCCGCATGTCTGTCATGGTGCGTTCCAGAAAAGCAACATGCATTGGCTCTTCGCTAGTTCGTACTAATAGAGGGCAAATATTTACAATCCCTACATTTTAAATGACGTTGATTGCTTATTCCGAAGACGGCCAGTGTTGCTTTTCCTGTTATAGAACGTGCGACAGGGAAGCCATATGAGTGAATCTTGGGATACTGAATTTTATTTCAAATGGGATTAGCAATGATACTTCATAAACACAAGCTAAGCCAGCTGACACAATTAAACTCCAATGACTTCGCACAAACACGTGTTTTTTGTTTAAATGTTTATTAAACGAAACGAAAATAAAAGTGGATAGCATCGTACTTCAGTACCGTCTCAAGGAGGCTGTTTTGCTGAACGATATCACACAATTGGCGTATGCAGTGGTTGAGAGGTGCTAGTCGAAAGTTGTTTGTTGGTATGGGCAGCAACTGGAGCCTGGCACGGCAAAAAAGGAAGAACGTCAAGATAACGGCAGTCAGGTCAGGGCTACGCATCTGACCTGCCGCCTAACCGCTAGAACACTGGCGTTCTACTATACCATAATTCAGAACGTTTTCTCCGAAGGAGCTCTAAAAGTTTGTACGTGAACGCTGCCCCAACGAAGAGTGGTCGATCATCACTACTCAGTAAGCAGCCAGAAATAGGTAACAAGCTATTAATGTCAGGCAGCGGTTTTTCAGCGCATTGAGGACCGGTTTTCTTAGCGTACCGAATAAATTTCGACAAAGTGTATGGAAAGGCGTCCCAAGAAAACACCAATTTCGGACCACGCACTACTCTACCATCGCTATTCATAAAATGGCTCGGTTTAGACATAAAATTCGCCGCAAAGTGATCCTTGTTCCTCTTTTTTGTTTTCGTCCTTTAAGACGTATGACTATTAAGTTTAGAGGGTATAATAATATCCCCAGGTGTAAGGCGCTGCCTGGTCCTGCATTATATAGCATGTACAGTAGAACCACGCTCTTACGTTCCTAAGTGCTGCGTTTTCCCGGCTGCTACGTTGTTGTTGTCTAGGCCGGGCGCAGCTCACATGGAATCCGATGTATTAAAACACTCACTTTTACGTCGTGGCTCAGAGTACGTTCCCGGATAATTCGTCGCAATCTGACATTCCGAAGCCGCCCGGGCAACATGCGCGAACTGCCATTTTGACGCTTGACGAGCCGCGTTGGCCAGGCTTGGCTACGGAACTGACTGAGTCGACATCGCTAGGGACCTTGCATTGCCACGCGTGGTATTTTCCAGCGATCGCAAAAAGCGGCAATCCTACATTATCGAGTTTTTTGTGTTCGAAAGCCAAAGTTGCAGAAATACATGGCTGCAAGTCAAAGCTTAACTGTTTTGTTCATTTTTAAAGGTTTGCTCACTGCTGCGTTTCGCTGGTTGTTACGTTTTGTTTTCCCGGTCCGGTGAAAAACGTATGAACGAAGTTCAACTGTACCTGAAAGTCTAAACTAGATAGGTGCAACCATGATAGGAAGGCTTTTTGGTACAGAAACAGCACTCCTTCACCAGAGGAGGACCTGGCCACCCTTGGTGTAGTAGTTGTCCCCAACCTTCTATGACTGACCGATGCAAATCTCGGTCCTCAGTACCCAGCAGCTGTAGAGCATCTGACCACGGCGGCTGTCAGGCCAGCGATTCAGCTGAGGGTGCAAAGAATCTATGCTTCTGGACAGGCCGCCTATGGAACTTGAACTTGGCAAGGTTCAACGCGCAAGCTCTGTCTAGCGAGGGAAGCTTAGCTGCACTATCAGAAGAGCTCTCAAAAGTTAACTGCGATATCGTAGGACTAAGCGGGGTTCGAAGGACAGGAGAAAGCTCCATGGAGTTCAGTACCGGGCTTACTTTGAGCTACCGAGGACCTCAAGAAAAGAAAGAGCACGGGATGGGATTTTCAATTCACAGAAAATAGCAAGGGATGTGGAGGAAATCTTCAGCATTAACGAAAAAGTCGCACGCGTTGTGATGAAGCTAAAGAAGCGATACGTAAAGATGTACACGCTTATGCGCCGATGATAAGGCTGTAGACAGTCTCCACGAGGACATCGAATCGGCAATGAAGAGGGAACAACACAGTTCATGATTGTAATGTGATATTTTAAAGCTAAAGTAGGTGAGAAGCAAATAGGAGAAACGCCAGTGGGAAACTTTGCAATCGCCAGTCGCAACATTCGAGGAGATACTCTGGAGGGAATTGTGGGGAAAAATAACCTTGGCTAATGAACACATTCTTCTGCAAACGAAGGAATAGAAAATGGATGTGGAAAGGTTCCTACGGTAAAACAAGAAAATGAATTTGACTTCATTTTAAGTGACAACTCAGGTATTGTGCAGGACGTGGAAGTTCTAGGCAAGATCCGGAGCAGCGATCATAGAAAGGTAGGTACAACGTGTGGATGAATCTGAAAAAAAAAAAACCGAAACCCGTGAAAAGTAAGAACCCCAGCATGGAGTCAGTAAGATCAGTAAATAACCATTACAAGCAAATCTGCCTTTGTAACCGAGGAGAGCGAGTACAATGTATACATGCTAGGTGACAACCTAACAACAGCAATAAAACAGTCCGAAACAGCTGTGGGAGCAAACGCCTGTAGGAAGCAACCTGGCAAACTATCTCAGAGAATAAAGGAACTTCATTATGAAAAAAGAACATTATGAAGAAATGAACCCGTACCAACTCGCCCAACTTGCCATCTTGGTGCAATAAAGGAACTTAATGCGAAACGCAAGAACAAGAAACTGTCGAGTACGATCGGCGAAATTGAATTGGCGGTGAAATTGAAATTCTGATGAAATTGATTAACAGAAGCACCCGCCGTGGTGGCTCAGTGGCTAAGGCGTTGTTCTGCTGAGCATGAGGACGCGGGTTCGATTCCCGGCCGCGGCGGCCGCTTTTCTGATGGAGGTGAAAAGCGCAAACGCCCGTGTGTACGAGATTTCGGCGCACGTTAAAGATCACCAGGTGGTCAAAATTAATCCGAAGCCCTCCACTACGGCGCGCCTCATCGCCTGCGTTGCGTCGGCGCGTTAAACCCTACAATAAATCAAGCAATGATTAACAGAAGCAAAACGAACGAAATTCGGGCGTAGAAGATTTCATTGATGGGGGAAACTCTGGAGAGACGAGCAAGCTTAAAAACAACTACGAAAAAGCTAGCCACTGGAAAAGACAGAATGTACGCACTCACAGACGAATAGGGTAACATTATGCACAACATAGGCGGGGTAATGAAACTAGCGGAACGACGGTATGCCAGAGTTTACGCTTGCGATGTTGGAACAGAGGAAACTACTAAGCCTACAACCACATCTCTGGATGTCTCACTAGTAAATAAAGGCGAAGCAGAAAACACCTTCAAGGACCTGAGTAGCTACTCGGGACGATGGCATAACCGTAGATCTTCGAAAAAGTGAGAAGACATTGTACAAGCTTGCTGACCTATTTTACAATTGCCTAAAACATATAAGGTGTCTGTTGTGTAGAAAAACGCCCAAACATTGTGATTCACAGGAAGGGAGGCATCAAGTACATTAGGGTTTAAAGACCCATGAGCCTACGTTAAGTTGCATGCATCAAGGTAATATTTAACCGCATAAGCGGCAGTCTAGATTTCCAACAAACCCGGGACAGGCTGGCTTTTGAAAAGGGTACTCTAGAATAGATCCCATCCATGTCATCAATCAAGTAATAGAAAAATTCGCGGAGTATAACATCCGTCACGTGGCATACACAGATAATAAAAAAGCCTTTGATTCTGTAAGCACCATGGCAGTGCTTGAAGCATTGAACGACCAGAAAATAGAGGAGGCTTACATAAAACTTCTAGACTGTATATACAAGGGATATACGGGCAGTATAATCTTTCACAAGAAAAGCGAAAACTTCCCGATCCGAAAGGGCGTATGGCAGAAAGATAACATCTCGCCAAATTCGTTCACAGCATTTCTGGAGGGGGTATTCAAAACACTTGACTGGGAACATACAGAATTATGGGTAAGCAAAAGATACTTCAGCCATCTGCGGTTTATACACGACATAGTCTTGCTCAGGTACACTGCAGAATAGCGGCAACAAATGCTCGAGGAACTACAAGCAGGAAGCGTAACCGTGAGGTTACAAATAAGTGTGAATAAATTGAAAGTAACTTCACATAAAGCGCCCTCTTCATCAGCTTAGGTAATGCAATACTATAGGAAGTGCAACAGTATATCTACCTTGCTCAAGTTCGTGCTGGTCGAAACCAGGAAGACGAATTCCGCCACAGAATAGGCGTGAGCTGGGGGGCATTGGGCAATTTCTCTTAAATAATGAAAAGTAAGCTGCCACTGTCACCGAAGAGAATTGTATACAACCAATGCGTGCTGGCGGTAATGAGGTATGGGACTGAAACTTGGCTTCCCACTAAACTGACAAGTATAAATAAATAAAAAAAGAAACAAGCTTGAGCTGGCCAAGTAGTGAGGCGAAATGATAACCGGTCGACCAGCAACAGGTCTAGAAGGGGATGGACAATAACTCGATGGTGGGACGAAATAAGAGAATTTAGAGGCTGTGAATGGACTCGAGCAGCGCAGTAGGGAGCGGTTGGAGGTCAATTGGAGGGGCCTTAGCCCTGCAGGGGACCTTGTAAGCTGTTGTTTATGGTCATGATGATGATGATAATTTATATTCAAGTAATGACCACCATGCGCAAAACGGCTTTGGAGAGAAGCACGAAGGTAATGTGGGTAACAGGCCACATGGGGCACCGTGGCAACGCAGCCGCCCGTCTGCTAGGCCTAGAATCGACTTTCCAGAAATAGCAGACTGGTAGCTTGGGTACTCATAGCCGACAAGGACATACGACATTACGGATACTCTCGCTGGGACCGTAGGATTCACGCACATTTGCATAAAAGCCCATGAAAGAGAAGAAAAGATTCTTCGGCTTCTTGCAAACAAATACGCATTCTTCCCGCGCCTCCTCGCTTGAAGCTTGCACTCCCCGCTCTGCCACTCAGAGGAAACGGGAACACTCTGCCAGGTCGCATGAACAGGCACAGGCAACCTCAAAGTAGAGCCAGCCCCTTCCGTAACTAGTGGGACACAGTGATGTACAGCTCCGACCTTGAAGACCTGCTTAAAAGCTGGTGAAGAGGGCTGTCGCAGCGGGAAAATTTTATATTTCTCGACTAAACACCCCCTTATCCGTGTGCGTTTGTTAGAATACATTTTTATTCTACCTTTTTCTCTTGAACATCAACTGCAGAATGGCCAGTATGAGCCGGCGATATTCCGAACTTCGGTAGGGGCAGTGCTTTCTTGTGTATAAAATTTTAACCTCTCCTGCTGCTTCTGATGTTCCCTATGCGGAGATCTTTTGTCGAAATCAATTTACTAACGTAACCAAATTTTGTTTTTCTTTGTCGTTTCCAAGATAAATTTGTTAATTTTCTGACGAAGCCACAAAATCATAACAAACAAATTTCAGCGCTTCAAAGGGGGGAAGTTAGCCACTTTTGTGTTTCAAGTGAAACAAACAATTAAAAAACCCGGCTCCTCCGCGATTTAAACATGATTTATGCGATTCATAGCCATAAATGCAACCTCTATATCACGACTTTTTTCGTTGTTGTTTTGTACCAGGAGACCCGACAACCTGAGTTCGTTCAAAATCGGTATAAAAAGCACGTGTATATATAACAAAACAAGCCATAGATTGCGCCAAGAGTCATGGGGCCCTCCGGGATACGTTTGTGAAAGCGCAGCCGGGTTAACTTCTTTTTTTCCAGGGGGGGGGGGGGGGAGAAGGGGGGGGTCTGGTCAAGCTGAATCTTAAGGTCGAGGGGAACTGCTGCCAGGCTGTGAATCAATACACATAGCTAAGATTCCGCTCATTCGGAGATTAGCGAACTAACGAACTGCTGCCGATGTTCGCATTTTGAGCCTAAGTGTCTTCTAACTGTGTGCAAAATGCCAACGAACGCTGAACTCGCAAAGAGAGTAGAATGAATGAATGAATGACTCAATGAATGACTGAATGAATGACTTAATGAAATCTTTATTGACAGCAATAGGTACCGTTGTTAGGGCACCCGCCCGGTGGAGGGGATCCCTAGTCCGGGATCCACTGACTGCGGCTGGCTGCTGGGGCCCTTTGCACCAGGTCAAGCTGGAACGTAGGGTCCCTGCTGGTCAACCGCGCCGTCCACTGTTGTATGGAGGGGTTGGAAATTGCAGATCCGGTGTTTTTTTGGCACTCCCACACAAGATGGTATAGGGTACGGGGCGCTGGCCAGTAGTTGCAGGTGGCTTGATAGTCTGTTGGATAAATGGCATGAAGAAGGGCACGGTGTGGATACGTGTTAGTTTGAAGTCGTATGAACGTTGTTGCTTCATCCCTTGTAAGTTGGTGGTGAGGAATAGGGAAAATTTGCCGTTTGTGTCGGTAGTCCGCCAAGATATCTGTGTAGCACAACAGAGGTTGCCGGTTAGGAGGAAGGGGTGGTGACTGCACCGTGAGAGAAACGGCCCGGTGTATGTAAGCGTGAGCCGCCTCACTCCCCTCAAGGGATTCGTGTCCTGGCACCCAAACTATATAAACTTCGGGAATGCTCTGCCTTGTTAAAAGAAGACGAAGTGCCGCTTTAGAAATTCGACCTTGTAAGTAATTTCTGCAAGCTGCTTGAGAGTCGGTGAGTATGGCGATTGGGTATTGGGCAGTGATGATGGCGTGGGCTATCGCGGCTTCTTCTGCAGTATCAATCGCTGTGGTATTGACTGTGCAGGATGTGATTTCGTGTCCCCACCCGCTAACTACACAAGTTTCGTGTGCGGTCTGGTGCGGATAAGGGGATGCGTCCACATAACAAATATTTAGGTCGTTTGCTTATCTGGCGGACATGACTCGGGATCGGGCAATTCTTCTGGCCTTGTTACACTCCGGATGCATATGTCTTGGAACTGGGGCCACTCGTATGTGCTGTCGAATCTTCAAAGGTATCCTTGTTTTCTGATCTTTGATCGGTGGAGTCGTATATCCTAATCGGTGAAGAGCTGCGCGCCCCGTCGTTGTTTTCTTCAGGCGCTCTATCTGAGAAGTGTGGTGCGCTTCTTGTAATTCCTTCCAACTGTTATGTACGCGTAATTGTAATAATTTAGATGCCAACGTCTTCGAGGGCAGCCCGAGTGCAGTCTTGTAAACTTGGACCTTAAAACGAACGAAAAAGAGAGTAAAAGAACTCGAAGAGAAGCTGAAAACTGAGAGAATGGTGAACTCGGTGTTCGCGAAGATTTCGTTAAAGCTGCATGATTCTGGTTTTGATGTGGTGGAGATGAAGAAAGTAGATGACGTTGTTGTAGAGCAGAATTCAAGCAAAAACTTGTTGAGGAACTAAGGCAAGACAACGTTGCCTTGACGTCAGAAAAAAAGGCACTGAAGTCTGAGAACCGCATGATGTCGAAGAAAATAGCCGAAATGGAACTCGCTGCTCAACAACATCGAGATAAGAGGTGTACCGTGTACACAAGGAGAAGACTGTGTCGCGGTCTTGCAAACGGTGGGCGAAAAGATCGGATGCCCGGTGTCACCATCTGACCCCGAGGTCGTTCACCGTGTTCCTACAGCGAAGGAACGCAATAAAATCCGTCTTGCGGGATTCTGTTCAAGGGATAAGAAGTCGGAATTCATTATTAGGACCGGGAAAGTGAAGCTCTGCCTGAGCGACATCAGCATAACACAGACACCTGACAGTACCGTGTATGTGAATGAACATTTGACCTCTGCGAACAAGGCTCTCTTTTCTGAGGTTCTGGTTCTAAAGAAAGAGAAAAATTGGATGTTTTTGTGGGCAGCAAACTGCCAAATCAAAGCACGCAAGACAACCGACAGTAAAGATACAGGATAGGCGATGAGCCTGATCTGCCTAAAATAGACTAACTGGCTTCCATTGTACATAATGCGATGCGGCAGCCATGTCTTCCTGGTCGTCTCTTCTGCCACCTGCGCAACTAAACTCGTTTCTAGCGAATAACTCCCACTCTTTCATTCGTTTCAATGCCAGAAACCTTCGAAAAAAAATATTGCTGAATTCCATATTCTTCTTTTCACGTTTACCAAATAACAAAAACCTGATTACCAGAAGACGATAGAAGTCTTTTCTGTGTTCCTTCCTACTCACCTTACAACTGTCACAGGTTATCTAGCAATCATGGTGGAGCAACAGTACACGTATTATCCTACGCTTCCTGGAAAGGAAGGTTTGATCTTGAATTAATCATGCTTCACTGTGAATCCATCTGGCTTGAGTTTAAGCATACTTTTCGTAATCTAGATAATAAAAGGTACATATTGGGCTACATTTACCGTTCACCATCTTCATCAGTTTCTGAATTTTGCACAAACTTGCAACGCTCCCTAAATGTTATTTCCCTTGAAAATAAAAATTATATTATCATGGGTGACATCAAAATTAATTTACTAGAGGGTTTGTCCTATAACTCAATCAACTATCTAGCTGCATTGAACAGCTTCGGCTATGAATGTTGAATCAGTCTTCCAACTAGACCAACCAGAAATAGCAATGCCTCCCTCAATAATCATGCATTTTCAAATCTACTCAGGGCACCAGACACCGGAGAGCTATAAATTAATATTACTGACCACTATCCCATGTTTCTGGGATTCGATTCCGTTGCAAAACGTAAATCACCTTAATTTATCAGACATACATGGACAAAAAGAAATGTATCGATGCCGTTGCTAACACTGACTGGTCTGAAGCTTATCTTAAAGCCAACGCACAAGAAGCGTTCACCCTCTTTTCGTCTTTGCTCCTATCACATGGTAAATCTTGTACAGGTAAACAAAAATACAAAAAATAATCGCATCACCAGCAAATCTATGGCTGACGAGCAGATTGCTGACATGCGCAAACGTGACAACCTCTACAAAAAAACTAAAAGGCAACCGTATAACACGAATTTGCTTGGTCGGTACAAAAAGTTTTGCCACCTAATTAACGCGCATCTAAAAGAAGCTAAAAGAAAATATTATGAGCATAAAATAACTGAGGCCGGAAATAGTACGAGAAAAAAATGAGAAATCATCAATTCTTTTTAAATAGAAACCCACATCAGGATAAAATAACTACAGTTGTTCACAATGATGTTACTTATAGTGACCCAACTGACATCGCCGATGAGTTTGCAAACTTCTTCTTTAATGGCGAGTCCACCCTACCTCCATTAAATGACGTGGTCGTTCTGTGTCCCACGAGTCCAGATGAAATACTCAGCGTAATAGGTAGCCTAAACATGACAAGTGCTGGCCTTGATGGCACTCATCCCACCCGCCGCGGTGGCTCAGTGGCTAAGGCGTTGCGCTGCTGAGCACGAGGTCGCGGGTTCGATTCCCGGCCGCGGCGGCCGCTTTTCTGATGGAGGCGAAAAGCAAAAACGCCCGTGTGTACGAGATTTCGGCGCACGATAAAGATCCCCAGGTGGTCAAAATTAATCCGGAGCCCTCCACTACGGCGCGCCTCATCGCCTGCGTTGCGTCGGCGCGTTAAACCCCACAATCAATCAATCAATCACTCATCCCACCCATACAAAAAATGGTAGCTCACGTTATATCAAATGTATGCTCTTTAATTGTGAATTTAATGTTTAAAGCTGGTGTTTTCCCGAGTGAACTGAAGCCGCGGGAAATAATCCCCGTACATAAGAAAGGAGATACTTCCTTACTGAATAACTACCACCCGATTTGAATCTTACCCACTTTGAGCAAAGTAATTGAAAAACTAATCTCTACCCGTCTGACAAATTTCCTGAACAAATTTATTATACTCCGTGTCAGTTAGGCTTCTGTTTTAGTTACCCCAGTGAACTTGCGCCTATTTCACTTACTGACCAATTAAAAAAGGCTACCCGCAGCGGTTACCATGCGGGCAGCGTTTTCATTGACCTAACTAAAGCTTTCGACACGATCAATCATGACATTCCTTTTAATAAACTTGAAACACTTGGTATAACTAAGCCACTGTTACTATTATTGCGTAGCTATCTCTGTAACCATACACAGAAGGTGGTAATTTCTAATGTGTATTCCTCAACCAAATGAACTAACATTGGCTTACCTCAGGGCTCCATTCTGGAGCCCCTTTTGTTTTTCATCATCATCATCATCACCAGCCTATCTACGCCCACTGCAGGGCAAAGGCCTCTCCCATTATTCTCCAATTACCTCGGTCCTGTGCCAACTGTGACCAATTTATCCCCGCAAACTTCGTGATCTCATCTGCCCACCTAACTTTCTGCCGCCCCCTGCAACGCTTGCCTTCTCTAGGGATCCACTCTGTTACCCTTAATGACCAGCGGTTATCTTGCCTTCGCATTACATGCCCAGCCCACGCCCATTTCTTCTTCTTAATTTCTACTAATATGTCTTTAACACCAGTTTTCTCCCTGACCCACTCCGCTCTCTTCTTGTCCCTTAATGTTACACCTATCATTTTTCGCTCCATTGCCCGCTGAGTCGTTCTCAACTTAAGTTGAACCCTCTTAGTGAGCCTCCAAGTTTCTGCCCCGTAGGTGAGTACCGGTAAAATGCAGCTGTCATACACTCTCTTCTTCAGCGAAAATGGTAGGCTGCTATTCATTATCTGAGAATGTCTGCCATATGCACCCCACCCCATTCTGATCCTTCTAATTATTTCTGCCTCATGGTTGGGATCTGGGTACACAACTTGGCCTAAGTAGATATATTCGATTACCTCTTCCACTGCCTCGCCACCTATCTCAAATCGCTGTGCTGTCCCGAGGTTATTGATCATTACTTTAGTTTTCTTCATATTAATTTTCAGGCCAACGGTTCTACTCTGTTCGCCCAGTGCGGAAAGCATGCTTTGCAATTCGTCCCCCGAGTTACTTAGCAAGGCAACGTCATCAGCAGATCTGAAGTTACTGAGGTATTCTCCATTAGCCCTTACTCCCACCTGTTCCCAATCCAACGTTCTGAATACTTCTTGTAAACATGCTGGGAATAACATTGGAGAGATTGTGTCTCCTTGTCTGACACCCTTCCTTATAGGTATTTTACTGCTCTCCCTATGGAGGATGATGGTAGCTGTAGACCCATTGTAGATATCCTCTAGTATTCTTACATAATGCTCATCTACCCCCTGGTTCCGTAATACCTGAATGACTGCTAGGGTTTCGACCGAGTCAAATGCTTTTTCATAATCTATCAGGGCTATATATAGGGGTTCAGTATACTCAGCGCACTTCTCTATCACCTGATTGATCGTGTGAATATGGTCCATTGTTGAATAACCTTTACGGAACCCTGCTTGTTCTTTAGGTTGACTGAAATCTAAGGTTGCAGAGATTCGGTTAGCGATTACCTTGGTAAGTACCTTGTAGGCGACTGACAGTAAGCTGATCGGCCTGTAATTTTCCAGGTCCTTCATGTCACCTTTCTTATGGATTAGGATGATGTTCGCGTTCTTCCAAGATTCCGGTACCATTGAGGTCATTAGGCATTGCGTATAGAGGTTTGCCAGTTTTTCAAGTACAATTGCTCCACCATCCTTCAAGAGGTCTGCTGTTATCTGATCCTCACCAGGTGCTTTGCCCCCTTTCATTTCTTTCAAATCCTTCCTTACTTCTTCGGTCGTTACCGGTGGGATGTCTATCGCCTCTGAACTACTGTATCGTTCGGCATTATCCTGCATGTCCCGGCTACTGTGCAGATCCTTATAGAACTCCTCGGCCACTGTGACTATTTTATCCCTATTTGTGAGAACATTGCCTTGCTTATCCGTAAGTGCATACATCTGATTTTTACCCACGCCAAGACGTCTCTTCACTACTTTCAGGCCACCTCCGTTCTTTACAGCGTATTCGATCCTCTCCATATTATACTTCCGTATCTCAGCTGTCTTGCGCTTATTGATTAACTTCGAGAGCTCCGCTGGTTCTATTCTGTCAGCTGCGGTAGAGATTGTCATGGTTTGCCGTTTCCTGATTAGATCTTTCGTCTCCTGTGAAGGTTTGCCAGTATCCTGTCTGGTCATAGTGCCCCCGACTTCTAGTGCACACTCCGTGATAATGCGTGTAAGGTTGTCGCTGGCTTCCTGTGTCGTAAGTTCGGCTTCCTCGTTAAGAGCGGGATATCGTTTCTGCAGCGCGATCCTGAATTCTTCTACTTTACGTCTTACTGTTAGCTCATTTATCGGCTTCTTTCGTAGTAGCTTGTTGCGGTCCCTCCTCAAATCGAGCCTAATTCGAGATCTTAACATACGGTGGTCATTACACCTGACCCTTCCGAGCACTTCCACATCCTGCACGACGCCAGGGTTATCGCATAATATGAGGTCTATTTCATTTTTGTGTTCCCCATTCGGGCTCCTCCAGGTCCACTTCCGACTCTCCCGTTTACAGAAGAAGGTATTCATTATGCGTAGGTTATTCCGTTCTGCAAACTCAACTAGTAGGTCCCCCCTGCTATTTCTACCGCCCAGACCATGGTTCCCAACTGCCTTGTCTCCAGCCTGCTTCTTGCCTACTTTAGCATTGAAGTCCCCCATAACTACAGTATACTGTGTTTTTACTTTGGCCATTGCCGATTCCACATCTTCATAGAGGCGTTCCACTACTTGGTCGTCGTGGCTGGATGTGGGCGCGTAGCCCTGCACTACCTTGAGCTTGTACCTCTTATTGAGCCTAATTTCAAGACCTGCTGCCCTTTCGTTAATGCTATGGTGTTCTTCTATGTTGCCAGCTATGCTTTTATTGACTAGAAATCCCACTCCCAGTTCTCTTCTGTCCTCTAGACCACGGTAACATAGGACGTGTCCATTTTTCAGCACCGTAAAGGCTTCGCCTGCCCTCATAACCTCGCTAAGCCCTATTACATCCCATTTAATGCCCTCTAATTCCTCGAACAACACCTCGAGACTTGCTTCGCTAGATAAGGTTCGCGCGTTAAACGTTGCCACGTTCAGATTCCATTGGTGGCCTGTCCGGATCCAGGGATTCTTAGCACCCTCTGCTGCGTCACAGGTCTGACCGCCGCCGTGGTCAGTTGCTTCGCAGCCGCTGGGGACTGAGGGCCGTGGGTTAATTGGCGTATTCATGGGAGGTTGTGGCCGTTACTACACCAGGGTGGCCAATCCTGCTCTAGTGAGGGAGTGAATGCCGGCAATGGTCGCCGGGGTCAGGGCGCACCCCAAGCCCCTTTGTGCAATTGCATCAATACGCGGATTTTTTTTAAAAATTCGGTGGGAATTGTCTGGCACCGGGATTCGAACCACGGTCCTTCTGCACGCGAGGCGGGTGTTCTACTTGTACGCCATCGCTGCATCTTACGCAATCACTGCATTTTGTTTTTACTATGTATTAATGATTTGCCGAATTGCTTTTCTTCATCCAGTTGTTTATTATACGCAGCCGAGACCACAGTCTTTAACTCCGGTAGTAGCATTACGTCCTTAACTAAAAAACTGAATTCTGAGCTGTCACAATAGACCTTTCCGGAAAGTTGCGCGCGCCCCCAAACGGCGGCCGCAAGGCAGCCTGGGAACTGTGAGCGCCGCAGCAGCAGGCGCCGCGGCCGCCCGCGCCGCTCTTCACGTAGCTCTTCCGTGCCAAGCCGTGCCGTGCGCCACAACGCCTGTGGAGGCGGCATTTGTTGACGGTGCAGCTTCGGTGATTAACATTGTGGGGTGCATGCAGAACACCTGCTATCCTGGACAGCTGTTTTGATGACTGGCTTTTTTTTTCAAACTTCAGCATTATTACCACAGCTCGCATTTCTTCAACTGCTGCATTTTGAGGGAGGTGCAGTGTGTATCCCATCGATTCATGCTACACCATGTCTGTATTTGTCTCAAGTACTGTTACCTAAGAGGTGGCAAGCCTTGTTGTGCAATCATGAGCTCTTCTTCTGTTTTGGGCTTTGTGTAAATATGAAAATAGAAATGCTTATTTCAGTCGAAAAAAAAGATGAGGCAGTTAGTATGGTATCATTACAATAAAATACACGTACACTTTTATTCCGTTTGAAAAACTAACAAATACATACCGAAAAGGTACAACTGTTCAGATGGCTCCAATACAAAACACGCATAGTTGACATTTTGCTTAATTATCGATTGATAAGTGGTTCATGTGTGAAGTTGTTCAGGTAGCAACAAATTTTTCGTATCTAGTTTGGCTTGTCAGCCATCGCATTTGGAAAAACATACCACAGTATTCTCAAGTTCTTCACTCGTCGAATAACTCGCTCAACGTGTCTCCTCAGGTTGGCGATCTGCCGTGTGCGTGCTTCCTCCGCTACTGTCAGTTGACGCCGACCATTTAACATGCAGGGGCTGTTCAATTTTACGCCACGTTCTCGGAGCACATCTTCGATCAAGAATCCTGGGCCATCGATGACGAGCTGTTTCCTTTGTTTCCACAGAGGAAGTATACCACACCTTAAAAGTGGGAAATAATAATTCAACAATGACCGACCGAAAAGAAATAGTCGAAATGCCGAACTCACAACAGCAGAAACCCCGCTCCTCCAATGCCGCAGGAAACAGGCTGCAGGCAGTCGCTGTCGTTGGAGAACCGCATCGTTGCCTGCTGGAGCGAAAGTATTGCTTTATCGCCCTGTTACGGCCTTTGTGCTAAAATTTATTACAAAACGGGCGTTGATTACTCTGAGCTGACAGGAGTATCTCGACAGTGTTGCATATCACTAGTTCATCTTGGATGCCTGGAAGCGGGACAGGCGCTTAGGAGGGCGGCGTTTAATTCACTTCGGGGCAGCTAGGAAAAAACATATCAAAAGCATAATTTACGTTAATGCTGGACTTACCTGTCTTTACCGGAGGACACCTCTCGGAGAGGACCCGGTGTGGAAAAATGGTCGCATACGGTCCATGTAACATTTCCGTCTGCTCCCGTTGAAATGGGCTCCACATATCCTGTGATGCTCGGGCAGCTCCCACAACAAAGCGAATCGGCCAACACGACCCTGGCGATTTATCCGGCAAACCCATTCCTTTTGAAGTTTCTTGTACTTCGGAAACTTGTGCAATGAAACATGCCGGTCTCGTAGCGTATTGTTGTCCCAACCGAGCACACAGCAAGTTTGTGCGCCTCCTGCAGCTTCCTTGGCGCCATATCGTTAGTATCGCGTAAACTAAAAACGCTAAGGCAGGTCGTAAAAGAGTGTTGCTTGACACACGCGGAAATACATCACGAATAACGTGCGCACATGATATGGGCTTCTTAATTTTCTTACTCGGCTCCCCGGTCTGCCGGAAGCAAGAGCTTGTTATTTGTATTTTTCGCGGGCAGCTCAAGTGTCACATTTGTTTTCTATTTCTTTGTGTTGAGGAATTTCTCTTTTCCCGCGGGCAGCCAGAAGCTAGAAGACGCTTTTCAACTGGAAGTAGCTGGTTCCGCTCTGCCCTAGCTGACGACGTAGCTAGCAGACGACAAAAGGTTCTCATGCGGTCCAGGCAGTTTCAGAAGGATGCGGAGTTTATTTCTTGTTTTGGGTTCTTTGGTTTAGAGATGTTTTACTTGATGTGCAACCTAAATTTGCAAGCACAGCATTGCACTCTACTTAAACTTGTCCTTTGACGGGCTCGCTCCGTGCACGCGGCGCGCGGCACGACCACCCTGTCGCCGCTCGCACCGCGCGCGCACGCAGTTCCCATGACGAATTGCGCGGGCCCGCCAGGGGAAGGAGCGGCGCTGAAGTTTCTGGAAAGGTCTATTGCCTCGTTGGTGCAGCAGTTATATGTTACAAATTAACAAGTCTAAGACAAAATTTGTCGTCTTCACTTCACCGCAAAAAACCTTTACCTTCTATCTCCCCGTTAAAATTTCTCTCAATAACAACGCTGTAAGTGACTGCTTTAGATTCCTTGGCGTTGAACACGACAGTAATACCACCGACACATTGCTTGTATTAGGAAAAAATGATGTATGGCGTAAGAATACTGATTAAATCTCGCCTTTATTTCAATCCCTCAACACAAATGTCACTGCATTTTTCTTTTGTTCATTCACACGTTTCTTACTGTATTATTTCATGAGGTAACACATACACCGCCAATCTTACTTGAGTTCAGACAATTCAAAACCAAGCAATTAGCATTGCCGCGTCAAGCCCACTCCTCACTAACGCTACGTCACTAGTTCACGAAAACAATATGTTCACTGTTACCGAACTTGTTAAATATAGCCTTGGTATTTATATGTATAGGATAACCAACAGTCAACTTTCGCACTTAACGTCGATTCTTTCAGATAGCAATGTCATGAGGTTTGCGCTAAACAATAATTTTCTATTGCCAAAAGTTAGTACTAATTACGGCGAGCAACCCGTCTATTTTTTTCAAGTTTCTTTTCGGAATAGTTTACCTTTTGACCTTAAAGCATCCTGTTCAATGAATGTAATTAAAACGAAGTTAAAAAATCCTATCATGTCAACTAGCTAGACCATTTTTCTTTTTCTTAATCGTTTATTGTTCATTGTGAGTTGCTTTCTGTAATCACTTGTTTTTGTAATGACAGTTTGTTTTTCTTGATTTTAAATTGTTTCTGTGGGATTACAAGTCTCAATCGCAATTTTGCTGAAGTTCTGTTTCTCTGCTGTGTACAGTGCTCACGGATTGAAACGCGACACTGCGAGCGCGTGGCCTGCGGTACATGCAGCGCCGCCCGTGGAACGCCGATGGAAGCTACGTGTTGCATTGTGGTATACCACGAGGGTGAGAGCGTTTTAACTGTAGGCTTGCTGCTTCCGGTTGCCAATAAGCGGGGCTGTGGTTCCACACAGAGACAGCGGTGCGCTGCGAGCCTGGAGCGCGTTTGTGCGCCGGTGGTAGCCAGCCGGCGGTCCGTGCAGCCAATTTCGCGACATCGTCTGCTCGGGCGCTCTTCTTACGCGTGCCCTTCCGATGCGACACAGATAATGTGTGTGTAAGGCACGGTCACGCTTATCTGAATAAAACGAGCGTCTGCAAGAAGGAACAGCCAACTTTATTCCATGATATAAACTAAAAAAAAGGGCCCATCTCCCCGCGAGGGGGACTCGAGTAAATGCGTCGCATAGGGGGTGGGTGTATTGCGTTAACGTTTAGTGTTTCAGGAGTTGGTGGTAGTGAATGCGTTGTATCAGCAGCTTCTTGACGTAGTTTGAATGAGTCGAGGATATAAGGCGCGTTCGTAGCCTTTGATTCTGTGTCGGTTTTGTGGCGCAGTGGGAAGAGCACCATGTACCTCGCGTTCTGCCCACAGGTAGTGAATGCGTTGTATCAGCAGCTTCTTGACGTAGTTTGAATGAGTCAAGGATATAAGGCGCGTTCGTAGCCTTCCATTCTGTGTCGGCTTTGTGGCGCAGTGGGTAGAGCACCATGTACCTTGCGTTCCGCCCGCAGGGTCGTGGGATTGAAACCAGGCACCGGTAAGTATTATTTTTTTTATATAGTGTAGGGGGAGGGGTGCGGACCTGTTGTTGAGAGCGAGGAGGGCAGCGTGATGCGGGAGAGGAGGAGTGGGGGAGAGGGCGCACCTGGAACGGCTGTTGCGAACGCCGAGGCACGCCGACAACGCCGGGTGACATCGTGAGTTAAAGAAATGCTCTGCATTTAAAAAGAGGAGAGCCGACAAAGTACTAATCCACTGCACCACACGCGAACGTGCCTGCAAAGGCGTCTTTCCTTTTTTTTACTTTTCATCCTGGAATAAAGTTTGCTGTTCCTTCGTACAGTAGTTTCTTTTATTCAGATGAGCATGACTGTGCATTACATGAACATTACTGTGCCGCATTGGAAGGGCACAAGAGCGCGCGCACACGATGTCGCGAAATCGGCTGCGCGCACAGCCGGGCTACTGCCGTCGGCGCACAAACGCGTTCCAGCGCTCCAGGCTCGCAGCGCCCAACTGTCGCTGCGGGGAACCACAGTCCCGCTCATTGGCAACCGGAAGCAGTAAGCCTACGGTCAGCACGCTCTCATCCTCGCGGTATACCACAATGCAACACCTAGCTTCCACGGGCGTGCACGGGAGGCGCTGCACGTACCGGCGGCCACGCGTTCGCAGTGTCGCGTTTCAATCCGTGAGCACTGTACATTCCAACTATCCCCACTTCTACATTGTAGAAGAGGTGTCCTTACAGTCTCTTACTATGGGACCTCTTTCTGTATATCTTGCACATGTTATCTGTATTTCGAACAAACAAACCTTTTCTGTTTCTGATTCTGAAACGGGCTTTGGTACTTACCTCGAGCCGTGCACCCTGACTTGAAACTCGGAAAACAAAAGCCAAGGCTACACATCATGATGGTAGCTATAAGTCAGCGCTATTTACTCGCTCGAAGAAGTGTCCCATGATTCCCTTGTTCAGCAGAGAGCTTTGCTTATCAGCGGTATTCGAGGCTCGGTGTTTTTAACAGCTCTTTGCTTATATTTGTCCCGACAGAGCTTGTTCCTTACCTTGAGACATCTGGCTTAAAGGAGTGATGCGGCCGGAGAAAGGTGCTTTCCGTGGGAGAATAAATCAGAAAGGTTGAGTTTCCTTTATTGGTTTCTATTCAGATGGGGATGGCAGCATCGTCATTCAGCGGGGTGAGAAATGGGTGACAAAAGTAGAAAAGGCTTCATATCATCTAATTACTGCATATTGCTTGTTGGTGGAGCCTGGCTGACAGAAGAAACGGAAGTTGGCAAATAAACAGAACAACAAAGGAGCGTTAACTAGCGCGACTGAGGGAAGGATCCAGGACAGTTGCTTATTATTTAATTGAGTGATCTGTTCCCTACTAGAATTGTTATATCATCCCTAGACTGATAGGGCCACTTGCCGAAGAAACCGCCTTCTGGAACCTTTGCAAATCGAAGAAAAAAAAAACCCCGATAAGAGTAGTTACGGTTGATAACTGTTTGAGATCTAATATTGGAATCGCGCGCAAAGAACATATATACACTTCCCTTTACGCTTAACCTGTTATGCAAATGTCGTTGGAGGTTTTGTTTGGCGATTATAAATTTTGAACATAACCGAAGGATGTATTTATATATTTGAGCGCGATTGAACTGAAAGTTGGGGATATTTTTGGGGCACGAATACTTTTTTCAGAACGATTATTTCCGCATCGGCGACATGAACATAAGACAAATCGATCAATAACTGCGGGGGAATCTTAAATGGCATGTTCGATAGCTCTACAACCCATCCAAATATGCTCTGAGACCCAGTCAATGCTTACGTTTGTTTTATCTTATCGAAATTATAACTAATACACGCAATCTGAACAAAAAGGAACCCAACATACAATTTTATTGCATCATTTTGTGTAAACGTTCCCCATGAGCGACTCTAAATTTTTTGTGGAGCTAAAGTAAAAATCGGGTAGAAAAAAATTGTTCAATACAGAAAAGCAACTGCCTTCAAAAGAGAATATTGAAGTATTTTTTGTTCAAGACGTCCACCTCACTCACCTAGCCAAATAATGCACTCCTTCAACAAATTTGTTTCGCGTGCATCAAAAGAACGCTATCGGCAACTGGTCCGAAATTTACCGTGCACCAGTCATGACACGCCGCAGGTTAAAAGCAGCTTTATATATATATATATATATATATATATATATATATATATATATATATATATATATATATATATATATATATATATATATATATATATATATATATATATATATATATAAGAGAAGAAAAACTTCGAACAAGGTAAAAGCACGACTGTGGCCTACGTTTCAGCAAAGAGAACTTGCTTTCCCTGAGGAAAGCAAGTTCTCTTTGCTGAAACGTAGGCCACAATCGTGCTTTTACCTTGTTCGAAGTTTTTCTTCTCTTGTGTTCTCTACCATCTTCAAAGTTCTACTATATATATATATATATATATATATATATATATATATAGATGTGAAGATATTTAGGCCAGTAGTGAAGAACGTCGAGGAGGGCAAGCGGGAAGGATGGAATTTATCCGTGTTTGGTGCTGAAGTACTTGTTATGTTTATGAAAGCAAAAGGAAAATCAGTGCAACCCGGGTGGTATATCTATCTATCTAATATATATATATATATAGTACGAAAAGATAAAAACTCACACAGAGCGCGAAAAAAATAAGGTTAGTAGAAACAGAGACAAACGAGAAAGACGTAGAAAATAGAAATAAGTTTACTCACGTTTCAGGGAGAGGACTCCCTTTCTTCAGAGTACCCTGAAGAAAGGGTACTCTGAAGAAAGGGAGTTCTCTCCCTGAAACGTCAGTAAACGTATTTCTATTTTCTACGTCTTTCTCGTTTATCTCTGTCTCTACTAACCTTATATAAATATAAATTAATATATATATATATATATATATATATATATATATATATATATATATATATATATATATATATATATATATATATATATATATATATATATATATTTATATATATATATATACTGGCCCATCGAACCTCATGATCTCTCTCTCTCTCTCTCTCTCTCTCTCTCTCTCTATATATATATATATATATATATATATATATATATATATATATATATATATATATATATATATATATATACATATATATAGAAATAAGGGTTGGCAGTCGAGAAAACCTCGGAAAGCAAAGGGGAGGATGTGGTAGATCATTGAAACAGATTAAGAATTTGGAAAGAAAGAAAGAAAGTGAAGAAAAAATGCCCGCCAGGTGGGCATTTTTTCTTCACTTTCTTTCTTTCTTTCCAAATTCTTAATCTGTTTCAATGATCTACCACATCCTCCCCTTTGCTTTCCGAGGTTTTCTCGACTGCCAACCCTTATTTCTGTGTTATTTTCAACGAGCCCCTCATTTCCTATTCTGATTCGCTACATACATATATATATATATATACAGAGCGAAAAACTTTGGACAGGGTAGCGACCTCAGTGCCGTGCCAAAGTTTCGAGAAGAATACTTGCCCTCGTCAAGGCAAACACTGAGCCACAGTGTTCGCTCCCTTCTGACGTTCAGTAGAGCTTCATGTCGGGCCACTTGGTGTAACATGCTTTTGAAGGCAAGTTGCGCTTATGTCCACAGAGACGGACACAGGAAAAAAACCTACACTTTCAAGACACTTGTTTGCTACTTTGACATGCTATCTTGTCCAAATTTTTTGTCTCCTTTTCCCACCGCCTTATATGTTTTATCGTTGTATATATTGTCGCCAAAACCCAGGTTGTGCATGTCCCCCGCTTAAAACGCCACCACTCCGAAAACACATAACGACACTTGGGGACGAGCTCTGCTCTCTCCCCCCCCCCTTCCGGGGGAAATTGTGATTCCGGTGAAATGTTTAAAGGAAGATTTTGAATAAGACGCTCTCCACCGTGCTGTGCCAGCTTCATGGTGCATATTCATGGACAATCTCTCCCTGGACAATTTCCATAGGGACTGTTGGAGAGAGGAAGACGAGGTAGAGGACTGTAAGACTGTGATTCTAAGAGGACCAAAATCTTTGATGACATCATAGTCATCATCATCATCACCGTTCAGTTTGGCCCCGCTCGAATTTCGGTTCGGCGCTCCTTACTGTAAATAAATCCACCTGATCGCTTTCGGCTGTAACAATTTATATCACCTTTAGCGGTCGGCTGGACAATTAACATGAGCTAGGGTCGAAATATTTTGTGGCCGAGGTGGCACTCGGTGAGGAATTTACGAAAGCGCGTGCGCCACATTTTGCAGTCAGTGTGGGAATGAATGATCGCTGAATAGACAAGGACAGCTCAGGAGTCGTTAGCCGATAGACTATTCGTACTCTATCCCCATGTCATCGAGGTATGGACCTAACGGCCTAAACCTCTCGAGATGTCCAAGGTTCTCTTGAAGCCATGGCATGAGCGCGTCCAGGCGGGCGTACACTCCCGGCATGTCCTCGACCGCGCAGCCGATCCCGTATGAGACGATCCCGACCTGCAGGTAGCGGCCGTTCTCTTGCTGAGTCATGAGTGGCCCTCCAGAGTCGCCCTGCGCAGTGGGAAAAATGAAACCGAAATGGGTAGGCCATCATGTCGACATGAGCAGGTGATCACCCCATTACTGGAGATAAACATAAGTAAGAGCGAATTACGTAGCCCTATGTCACTACATAAGGTATCCCAGTACCCCCACTGAGGCATGGAAGTCAGCAACGGCGGCCATTTTGGCGTTTATCGCTATTGCGAGATTGGCGCATATACGGCCTCGCCGCTATTAACAACACTGCCGAAGATGCAGCATAACGGAATCTTCGGACACACTTCTGCTGCTGAAATTCTGCTACACTGTGCGTGATCCTTGATTCGTGTTCCGAACGACGTCAGACGCACCCAGCGACAGACCTAGGGAGGACAAGCTAAGCCTACCAGACTTGACCGACTACAACGCTTAGACAACAAAATGGTGGCGCTCATGAACTGTCCGAGTGTGAAAAAATGTCACGTGATGCGAACTGACCAATGATTCAATTCAATTCAATTCAGTTCAGTTTATTCAAGACAATCCTCATTACAAGTTTGTCTTGGGTGGCGTGGCTATAGGCAGAATTAACGCCTGACGGGGCCACGACACCCATTCAGCAACTGGAGACAGCCCATCATGCAGTGCCCTAACTGTGAGCATAAAAAATATTGAGAACGAAAGCAAATTGCTCAACTACGCACAAAACATTCCGATACACCACAAAAGCCAGCGTCAAGCGCCGACACCAATGCAATATCTATTGCATATCTCCTTGTCGGGACTTCAGCTAGAGCCCTCCGACGCAGTAGTAGTAATTTCGTATAAATAAGGCGGAACAACGACAATTGAACTAGGACTAGAAAACACTCAACACAATTTCATATTATGGAGTTTTGGCGCAAATAATATTTGCGATGACGAATGATAGTGCAAGCATTGATATGATTCGCATTGCTTTTAAGGAAAAAGCGCGCGTAGCTCAAAACTGCTTCACATGAAAATCTGTGCTTTGGCGAAACATAAAAATGGCGAAAACAGGAAAAGAAAACAAAACCACAGAAAAACACAAGTAAAACACAAATAAACAAGGTAAGCACGAGGCTGTCAAAACATTACCACAAGAGAAACACTAGCGAATCACTGCTCCGCACGTACGGCAGCTTTCCCGTTGATTGGAACTGTATCAATTTCCTTGTTTTCCTCAGTGCTTCCTGGTCCTTCTGACCACCTCCTTTTCGTCCTTCTTACCCTAACCTCTTTCTTACTTGCAAACTGACTACCCAGAAGGTCTCTCACCCTCGGGGTGGACTCTAGCTTATACCATATGAATACAGAAAGTGCTGGGCTCATTAACGTTGGTCAACAAAGCAAGCGCATGGCGGACACGGATGCATGAAATACATGGAGGTATGCATGGGGACCCTCAGCCTCTTTTCGCGTAGCGCCCCTTGGCCTGCGGAGGAGGTCTATGGGGCGCGAATGCGTTGAGCGAACAAAAGCGGTTTGGAAACTGGTTTAAATACGATAACAGGCAACAGTACCTTATACTTGGTGCTACCTGCCGAAAGTTTCGTACGGCAAGTTTCGTAAATAGATGGTTACAGCAATTTTCTAACATTAGAGCGAGAGTAACAGTTTAATAGACCTAATGGTGGTCGTTCAACCGTCACTCGGGGGGGTAGGTTCGACTCAGTCCAGGTACCCTTGGGCCTTGGCTGCAGCCATGGCACGGGTGACCAGAAAGATCTGGTCAGCGTGACGGAAGCTGGTCAGCAGGACCTACCACAGCTCGTGGGAAGGGTTGGGATTGGGGTAAGCGATGGGGGGGTTTCGCCAGGCCCGCAGCGTGTGGTAGGTCGTATTAAAAGAGGGGCAGAAAGACAGGTGAGGGGGTATTGGGTAGGGAAAATAGAGTGGAGGATGGGTGCGTTGTAATTGGTGTACGTAATCGGGGCTAGATGATGGCTTCCTCCTTGGTTAGTTGAGGGTGAGGTTGAGGCAAGGTGAGGCGAAGGTTGTGATGACGGTGGAAGATGTCGTGGTAGCGAGAAAAAACAATGAGAGGGGGAGGAGGCTGTGCCGTGGGCTCTGACCCTGAGGGAAATGCCGGTGTGGAAGGGCACGGACAGCGGCCTGAGCCGCACCACTTCCCTCGAAGGACGAGTGGCCAGGAGTCCAGACGATGTAGAGCTCGCGAAAGGGCTAGGTTGATGCGAGTATGCGTAAGGCGGGAAGGGAGATGCGGGCACGTTGAGTATTACGGGAGTTTTGCATGCAGTACACCCAGAAATCCCAATATCAACGAGTTAGCTAACGACCGTGCGCGAGGTTTCACGAGCCGCGCCGGTCCCAAGGCTATCCCGAGTGACAGGCTGGGCGAGTACAGAGACCCTTTACTCACTTTCCATGAAATCATTTCCCACTATCAGCTATCTTGTAGGACACTTCCTCCACCTCACCCCAAGCTCACGCTATCACAATCCATAGCTTTCCGAAAGCTACAGACGAGTAATAAGTTTCCCACTAGGAGCAGGTTCAGCATTAACCTGTCTTCCATCGAACCTCATCACCTTAACTGCTCAGAGGTTTACTGCAATTTTAAACACATGCTCTGGAAATGTCCGGCATTACGTATGGCCACGGACTTCAGCACCGAGCACGAATGGAGAGCGTTCTCTCGAGCAACGATCCTAACAAGCAACTCCTGGCTGTCCACAGGGCCTGCGAGAGGGCGGAAGACCAACGTCTCTCACCCCCTACGCGGATGTGGCCATCGACTACCTGAAGAGGACCCTTAGCGACCATCCAGGATAGTCCCTCAGGACCTAAAATAAAGTTCTTTGTCTGTCTGTCTGTCTGTCTGTCTGTCTGTCTGTCTGTCTGTCTGTCTGTGACAATGGTAAGGTATTCAGGGCCAGTGGTAGTGGCGATGGCTATGGAAATTTCTTGGGCAGTGGTGGTGGTTGATGTAGAGAGAGTTGTGAGGGAGGTGAGAAGTGTGCCTTCTGAGTTGACAAGCACCAGAGAATGAGCCCGGCGTGAGGGGCAGAGGGCGGCGTCGGTGTAGTGAGTATCGGGGTGGAAGTGGAATTGCGATCGAACATGCTTAATTAACCCGGGGGGAGTCTTCTATGCTTGGTTGAATTCTGGATGCACATTGTTAGGAATTTTGGGTTCAGTAATGTAGGACCGGATCGAATAAAGAATGCGTTGAAGGGTTTGTGAAGAAGGTGGGATCGCGTAACCGAGTTAGGGCCTGGTCTCGGCCGGCAGTGGTAAGGATGAGTCTGGTGAGTTGGCTGTTGCGCTGAGTTTCCAGGGGTTTTTAAGTGTGTTGTGAATTCCGAGGTGAAGAAAACGAGAAGTAGAGTTTTGAACGGGGAGACCAGGTCCTACTTTGAAAGCTTGTCGAATTATAAAAGCGACTTTCTCTCGTTCTTTGGGTTTGAGGGCGATGTATGGGGTGGATTATGTGATGTAACTAATTAAAAGCGAATGAATTAGTCATATTGCATCGTCTTGTTTGAGGCCTTGAGGTTGGCTTGTGATGCGTTTGATGAGATGGGTAAGTTGGGTGACAGTGGCTTGTAGCTGGGGTAGAACTGCAGCACCGGAGCCATCTTGGTGGAATCCGACTCCGAGCTTACGAAGGGTGTGTACTTTAGGAACAGTTATTATTCACATAAGGAGACAGCGGAGTGGATCAAAGAACAGACGCGTGTTAAGGACATATGAGCAGAAATAGGAAGAAGAAATGGACGTAGGCAGGGCATGTAATGCTAAGGCAAGATAACCATTGGTCATTAAGGGTAACAGAGTGGATCCCTAGAGAAGGCAAGCGGGGCAGGGAGGTGACAGAAAGTTAGATGGGCAGATGAGATCAAGAAGTTTGCGGGGATAAATTGGTCGCAGTTAGCACAGGACCGGGGTAATTGGAGATTAGTGGGAGAGGCCTTTGCCCTGCAGTGGGCGTAGATAGGCTGGTGATGATGATGATGATTATTCACTTCAGAACATAGTCATGTGGAAATGTGCATTTAGTGTATATATGGTAAACGAATGCAGCTTACCTGGCAAGCGTCCGTGTTGAACCGATACGCACAGTACATAATGTCTGGCCTGTAGCCGGTCCGTATGAATTTCTTCGCGCACCTTGCATTTGGTAGCACCTTGACAAGCGTGTATCGCAAGTTATTAGCTGCGCGGCCATCTATTGGAAAAAGACAAAAAAGTATTATCTGTTAGGCAACAGGAAGTTCTAAATTTGCCAAAGTAACTACGCCCCACCTAGAAACGTTTCCTGTATGTATATTTACGTTCCAAAGAAGTTTGTGTTCTATGGGTGAGCATGTTTGGCAGCTGTACGTCATTTAGTGTCCACCTTTTCGGAAATATGTAAGGCGGGTCATACAGTTGAACCTCATTATAACGAACACTGATATAGAGAATTGATGATGATGGTTGGAGTTTTTTGGCACAAGGTCAGCTGGGGCAAAGAGCGCCAAACAAAATAGAGAATAGGGATATAGGGATATAGAGAATTACCGGCTATAGTGAAATAAATGCGAACTTTGGTTGGTCATGCTTCATTTCAATGACACCTATTCTTTTATAACGTAACTTTAACCATGAGAGCCGTGAGTGATATAGCATATAACGAATAAACATTGGCCAGAAGGCCGAGAAGCTACTTGAAAAAACACGCAGCGTCCGAAACTGCAGAAGTAGAAAGATCCCTTCCGATCGTGGGCACTAAAATATTTCCGCCTGCTCAGTGCTCTGAATAGCCACCATATGAAGGTCACAGCGTTTCTCAAAAAAAGCAAGAACGCAGGACTGTCTTCTAAAAGAAACTTCGTTCTGTTGTAATATCACGTTTCATGTTCTGTTCATTTAGCTTGAAATATGGGTTACCTTGTTTATAGTGGGTTCCAATCCTGTATCGTACTCTGAAGTGCAGCGAAGCGTTGCATACTCACTCGCAATAAGCAGGAATGTATGCTATTTTCACAAGTTATTTTATGTTTGAAGCAGCGAATACGTCTGCTGATTTTCTTTTTTGAGCTGCCTGCAAAATTCGACGGGTGCTTGTTAAGCTCTTTTTGGTATCCTTCTCGCATTCAAGTTTAGCCGTAACTGGATTACAAACTGACGCTTCCTGCTCCATATTGTCACGAAGGCAAAGAGGACGAAGTTGTCTTCAAGGAAAACAAGTTTACTGGAGCGAACTTGTGCTCCCCTAAGAACTCAAACAATACAGAGGCAGCGAAGCAGCACTCAACAAACTGACGTGCGCGGGTGGGTGTCGGGGTATCGAATATCACGGCGTCTGCTCTGCACGCTTTTATCTTTCGGCGCGAGTGTTTCTGGAACCGTCGATTTACATCCAGAACATTGTAGATCAAAGAAGATTATTTTAGGCAAGTGAGGTTAGGGCGAAACGCTCTCGTTATCAGAATAAGATACCCTGTGCGGCATCGAAATTAAGAAAGGAACACGCGCTTCGCTGGGACACAGATAACACAGCCGGGTGCCGCCGGGCAGTAAAAATAAAACATAAACAAACCCAATACATGGTTCGCGGGATTACTCCCCCTCTAAGAGTGCATCCACCCGGTGCTAAAATAATACGACAGTCCAACAAACAACAAAAAAGTCTGTCATCTTGCTCAGTAGGGTTTGAGGCGAACCACGTGGACGACTTCGGGTGGCGTGCGGCGTCGTGATGTGCCGGAATCACCATCTGGGATCACTTCGTAGGCAAGTTGGCCAGCACGTCGTAGAACCTGGTAGGTTCCGAAATACCATCGCAGAAGCTTCTCAATGAGTCCGCGTCGTCAGATGGGAGTCCAAACCCACACACGATCTCCTGGGTGGTACTCGGCGTCTCGGCGTCAGAGGTTGTACCGCCCGGCATCCACCAGCTGCTGGTCCGTTGTACGAACTCGAGCGAGCTGGCGGGCATCCTCCGCTCGCTGAAGGTATCCTTGAACGTCGGCGCTGAGGTCGTCGTCTTCTAGGTGCGGAAGCATGGCGTAAAGCGTCGTAGTCACCCGTCTACCGTAGACAAGCTCGAACGGTGTCATCTGCGTTGTTTCCTGGATCGTTGTGTTGCAAGCAAACGTGACATACGGGAGGATTTCGTCCCAACTCCTATGTTCAACGTCGACGTACATAGACAGCATATACGTGATCGTTTTGTTCAGATGTTCCGTTAGTCCATTAGTTTGGGGGTGGTCGTGGCGTAAGATGCCTTGCATAAGCTCTGCAGTAAAGGCCGTTCCACGGTCCGTAATAAGGACTTCAGGGGCTCCACGTCACAGAACAACTTCTTTTATGAAGAACTTCGCAACTTCTTGTGCAGTCCCCCTCGGAAGAGCGCTGGTCTCTGCGTAGTGCGTCATGTAGTCTGTCGCTACGACAATCCACTTGTTCTCGGACCGTGACGAAGGGAACTGGCCGAGGAGATCCATTCTAATCTGTTGAAAGGGCCTCGATGGGACGCCGATCGGCTGCAGAAGTGCGGCGGGTCTCGTCGGCGGCGTTTTTCATCGCTGGCATGTCACGGAAGGTACGGACGTAGTGGGACACATCGGTTGTAAGGCAGGGCCAGTAGTAGTTCGCCTTGATTTTTTTCGTAGTGCGTGCTGTGCCGAAAGGTCCGGAAGACGGGTCGTCGTGGCATGCTTCCAAAATTTCGTCACGAATGTCTGCGGAGATGACAAGAAGGCACTTCGTTCTCGAAGATAATTCCACTGCATTGAGTAGGGTAGACATCTCCTAGAAGAAACCGTTGTTCAAAAGGGTACCATGTTGGGATAGTTGGTAGTGCGATACAAAGGAAGGAACAGCGCTTGTGGTGTGTGTTTCTGCAAGTCCTTCGTCAAAATGTGCGCTGCACCTTCCTTTAAACCGTTGTTCCCGCTTATAGACGAAACCGTTAACACACAACGCTTTCCGCTGGTAGTCATTTTGTGGCGACGATGTCTCTGGTGACTCACACGTTAGTCACGCCTCCGAACTGGACTTTGAACGTCCCGGTGTGAGACGTTTGCGCCCAGCCAACGTCCAGAACTCCGCCTTGTAATACACGGCCTGCATCTGGCACTTCGCTTCGAGACTGGAAGATTGTAGGAAGCAGAGGAGAGTGCCCCGACGCGACGAACGTCGGCGCTGCCCCCTCGTGCTCTCTACGCCGATTGTCCAGTTTGCCGTGCATGTGGAGAGATGTGAAGTCACTGACCGGTGGTAGGAGATGACAACTACTTGGGCGTCACGTCTTTCTAGTACTCGGTAAGCGAAATTCACGCGCTGTGTTCTTAGGAAACCTGGGAGCAACGGAGTGAGCGTCAGGACGTAGCTGGAAGGTAAAGAAGGGCAGCGACATTCGATTTCATCAAAAGTAAAAATTCAGAATTTCCTTCACCGTACAAAGCATGAATTAATTATAGGGTGAGGCTGCACCCTTCGGCTACAGCAATATAGAAGATACAACACCATTATGAAAAATTTGGGACAAGTATTGATTTAGAACATTTTTGCATAGAAATTCCTCAAAAAAGCAGTCGCGATCGCGGGCACTCGAACCCAGGCCGTTACAATAGCAACCAGAGACTCTGTCTTAAAGCCGCCAATTTCGCACGGCGGGTTCTTTTTATTAGATCGTCAAAACAATTTTGCTAGAGTACACAGCGAACATAGTAGAGAGTGCTTCAATTCTGTGTCGTTTAGGAAAGGGAACATTGCAGACGGGAATAGGCCGGTAATGTCTGTACTTTGCGAAACCGGCCTTCATGAGAATACAATGTAATAAACATTGAATAGGCTAGCGCATGTGTCTATAATCAAGGACCGGTAAGGTTGGACTAACAGTGAAGTGTTAAGAAGTACGATTGTTTTCACGAGGACAACACCAGTGTTTAGAAGTTTGCCATATATATAGCTTTTAGGGGAGGAATGGCCAGCCAGGTGAAGAACAGGTTGAAGGACGTATGGCAAGCTGATATCGTATTTAAGAGCGCTGGAGACGAGACGAGGAACAGAAAGACAGAGGACGAGCGCTCGTCCTGTGTTTCGCCCTAACGCTGTTAAATATGATTCCGGACCAACTGGCCCACATCTCCCTTTTGGAGCTGATATAGCGTAGACGAGCCTCGGAGTGGTAGTTCGACAAGCACAAAGATGAGCCTCGGAGTGGTAGTTCGACAAGCACAAGACCAAAGGAAGAACCATGCACTCACAAAGAAAGGGGGAACAATAAATAGAACCCTGGTGGGCGAGTTGTATAAAATTGTTAAACAAGCGCACAAATACTTCTATGTGCAGGGATAAACAGTAAGCCTCGGACAATGCAACATAACGATAATTTGTGGGACCGAGAACGTCATTCGCATGTTTTCTGACACGACGCCGTTGTCGTTTACAGATCAGCAAGACATTCTATGTGGGTTTCTCTACTGTGCCGCAAATGCAGCAAAATCCACACAGCGCCACTTAGAAGTTGGTAGCTCAAACTAATGGAAGGTTATGCAGCTAACAATGGTGGTTTGATTGGGATGCAAATTAAAAGTGATTCGGGGCGCGGGAAGAGTGTATAAGGTTTCCATTTCAAACGTGAAGGTTCTAATGCTACTAAATACGTTTTTTTGGCGTGGAGTAGTATGGCTGAACGATGTGTGTCTGGTGTATACTTGGTAAGATGACTCAGTGTATAAATGGCTTGTTTCTCCGTTGAATAAATCCAGTTGTAAGTCAGCACCTTGTCTCGTGTTTTCGTCTCTGTGTTTCGTCGGTTCAGTGCTGTTTCCAGTAAGATGAATCCATACCAACCTACCCAGTTCTTTGTTATTTTGAAAATGCATCTTGGCAGGTGATAATAACCACACTAAAACTGCAAACCAAATATGGGTGATATAAAATGGTTTGTAAAAAAGAAATAATAAATAAAAATTTGAAAACACGCACACACTGTAAGAATACCCCGTAGGTGGTGTACACCATAGCGCTCCAGAATGCTTAGTTGAAGTTACCAAATGTGCAAATTTGCGAATGACGAAGCCTAACATATGATTTGAATAAAAAAAGTTTATGTGAACAGAGACAACACTCAAGACATGAATGACGCTTGGCATTGCGCAATATCTCTGCGCAGCGCAAACTGCAGCGAGCTGCCTGTCTCATGTACGTCATGGAGGCAGTCTCGAACTTTGTCATTTTCTTGGGCCCTGGGTCAATAGTGCTGACAGAAGCTTGGGTACGAAAGTTCTGCTCCCGTTCGTACGAGACTGCGAACTGGAGAAATCTCTATAGATCATAGGCAGAGCAAGTGTCTCACGATATGTACTTTTTCCCGCTGTGGCGTTCATTTATTTTTCTTGGGTTGGTGTTATTTTTTTTCATCGTTTACTTTGCATTTTGATTCAGCGTTTACATTAACGATTCTCTTTTCAATTTTGTTTTTATGTCCGGACTCCGCTGGCAGCATTTCTTTGTTACTTTTTTAACTGTTCTTGTTTGCCTTCTTCCTGTTGTACCCCTAATGTCTAATATTCACCCCTCATCATCGTATTCACCCCCCCCCCCTCCATTGCAGCAAGCCTTGTCCCTAGTAGGGCTGACCTCACCGTTTCACATTAAAGAGCATTCTCTCTCTCTCTGCTGCGCGGATGCCCTCTTTCATTTAAAGTGAATTCTCTGTCACCTCATTCATCAAACTTGTACATTAGACCAATTCGATTGGTTATTCTGGAGCTCTGTGGTGAAGACGCCCTACGGGGGCTTCTCAGAGTGTACATACAAAAATAGGTTCATCTAACAGAAAGTGTTGTGGTTGCAGTGGAATGAGATGTGTGTAAAGTACAGGGAAATGATTTTCGATGCCAGGTTCATGGTTACCTTGTTCTAAGTACCCCCATCCAGCGACGATGACGTCTTTGTTGAAAATATCCACGGGGTGCGTCGGCAAACAAATTGGTCTTACTTTTGTCCCAAAATGGAAATCTTGTTCTACCTGCAAAAAGGCAACGCATGCGTTGCAAAGAAACAGCGCGATGCATCATACATTACGTTATACGCTCACTACAGACACTCAAGGCTTTTTATTTGCCTTGTTTCTGTATTTGCATTTACAATAAAGTGGAATACATGTCGGCCAGTGTCTGGCTGCATGGAACATGTGCCAGTGCGTAGCTACGCGCTACGCCCCGACGCATAGTAACCTTCAGAATCCCCTCGACACCTCCCTTGTGGTAAGACGTATAGTGGTTCGGATTTATTGCTAGCATTGCCATCCACGTACTGTTCGAAAGGATGTCGTTATAAACACTCATTGCGGGGGCTTCATTTCCCGTCTTAGGTCGCGAGTGCACCCAGCAGCTGATCGCCATGCACCAAATTTGTATCCATTCCTTCAAAAGAACAATTAACCGTAAATGAAGTTTTTCCTTTGTCTATTGATTCACTTTATGACAGGTTCACTCAGCAATTTTATGAAGACGGCGGCGTAATCCCTCATCGTAATACCCCGCATTCATAGCAATTATGACGTTGTCTTTTTTGATAGATCCGAAGAGGGATGATCCATGTGGTTCGGGAAATTTCTGCCTGGCATGTCTCTCTAGTGTCGGGTAAGGGGGACTCGCCTGTTAGCATTCCTATGGGAGTTAGAACTTCATGATCCACGGACTTAAAAACCATTGTGCACCAAACGAAAATTTTTTTCAGATCCATGAAAATGCTCCGAACGATGTAGTTTGATAATTTTGGAAATATGTCACCTGTGTACTGAAATAAAAAAATGAACCTGTCGCTTCTTAGGAAGCTCGCATCATTTAGTGAAAACTAGATAAGCCAAAATATGTTTTTTGTTTACTTTTTTATTTCAGTACAGAAATGATATATTTCCAAAGAAGCAAACTAGCCCGTAAGGAAAATTTTCATGGATGTGTAAAACTTTTTATTTATTTATTTATTTATTTATTTATTTATTTATTTACATACTGCAGACCTTTCATAGGTCTCAGCAGGACATGCGCTTTACAACAAGACGCAAAAAAGACAAGCAGAATATAAACAACAATACACAATAAACATGAGAACGTCAAGTAAGGGAGTTAACACTACGGGATTGAATATCAGCGTTCCAATCATTTATCGTCTGTGGAAAAAGAGAGAACTTGAACAGGTCTGTGCGAGCGAAATATGGCGTAAACTTTTCCGGGTGATCGTGGTGTGTAGACCTTCTTGACAAAGAAATTAAGTATTTACTGGGGTAAGAGTAGCAAGGGTGGCATTATATTAATTTTTTAGCTAGAGAAAAGTTTTTAAACCTCTCTTTCATCTTGCGTACAATTAAAAGTGTGTTGCTGCGCGGCTTCCTGTTATGGTTGCCAGCCTTCGTTTTGACTTCATACGTAAGGCTGTACGTGCGAGCGCCCTGTCAGAGAAACCGTTTCAAGGTGTTTTTAGTGATTTCCCTTTACTTGGGATATAGAGACATGCTCCACAAAAATCGGTTGTCTGTCTTTTCGAGATTCCTATTTTTATAATGATGATGATGATGATGATGATAATGACGACATGGATATATTTACGTGAGTGATGATCCGGAGGTTGAGCACATTAAGGCAGTACATTGTTTTGAGTTAGGAAGACGTGAGCAAGCTTTCCGTGACAGACATATGCATCAGACAGGTATCACACCCATCTCGCGCCGGAAAAGGTTGACATGTAGGGTGACGAAGACGTTGTAATGATATCATAACGCAGCAGTTGAAGCCATAACAAAAGATGGTTTCGAGAAATAAAATACGCGTTGCCGTACCTGTAGGCGAGAAAGAGCTGTACCAAATTATGCAGTGATCATGCAGCATAGTAAGTATAAATACCATTACAATGGCGATGTCGTTGTGGAACTTGGGGGGATCAAACTGTGGATGTCGCAGCAGCCTTATACCTCGTACCCTCAGTCCCTCGCGAAAGTTGCTGTGTCCATAAAAAACCATAACTTCGCTTGCTTCAATATCGTTTCTGGAATAGAGACAGGCGTCAATTAGTGGGCGTTGATACTCAATATTTGCGACTTCTTTTGCTACTTCTTGGGCAAGTTTGGTTTACTTCTAAGCAACGCTGATATTGCGACAGCGGTTTAACTTTCGCTTGTCACAACGGCTTAGCGGCGCTGTACTTGTGAACTAATGCAAAGCGGGACTCAAGTCAAATCAAATCAAGGTTTATTTTTGAACGTTAGTACAGCGTTGACAATGTTGACGGTCACTCTGGCAAACAGCTGTAGAGACAGCTTGACGAGGACAGAGCGCCGGTGCAGCTGCGACAACTTTGGTCATGAACAATACATTGCACAGCTTTGTTTGCTGATAACAAAATTATACAAAAGCAATGTTACAATACACTGAACAATATTTCTCCTTTATTAATCAAACACGTGGAAATCCAACTTTGCAAAGTGTCAAATACATACCACACAAAATGCCATTCCTTAGAAACATGCAAAACATTGTTGATACAAACGTCACTGTAATTTTTCGTTAAAAATTATAGAATGCAATTCTTTGTGACTGATACGGGCACATTCAGCAATATGTGGACCTAATCGGTTAAACATCTCAGTTATGTTGTGACTATTCGATTGTAAAAAGTAGTCAGGGCGACGCCGAGGAACAATATGTCTTGTTCACGAGCTCGACTTGTTTCGGTTCGCAATGACAGACCAGACAATTTCACTAAACAATTATGGTGGGCAGTGCTTGGAAAGTAAAGCTGACACAAGAGACGGTACTTATAAAGATTCTGACTGCATGCACGTTTACGAGAAGCACTGTCTCCGCACTCATGAGCTGTTCATAATAGGTTGGCCTACATGTAACTAACCATTGTGGGTTGGGACATGGCTGTTCCCAGGTTAGGCCATGTGAGAAAACGGCGCAGAATGGTCGTAAATAAATTACCCAAAGAATATGGCAAGTGTTACGCTACACTAAATAAGGTATTTTCTTATAGGTGCCATTTTTTATAAGCTAATGCTAAGTTGTCGAACAATGACGCATCACGATGTATACTATAGGTCTCTCATGGTTCAAATGAACACCGCAGAGGCAGAGAATAAAACATGTTCTGAGTGGTAACTCGTACTTACAGCAAGGTGCAGTGGCCTGCCGTCAGAACGTGGCGTTTGGTAATGATGCTGCCTCCACATCTGGTGAGCACACCGCCGAAGCGTATCTGTAGGAAAACCTTAGACGCAAACGCAGGGCATAGAATTCCCCTTCAGTGCAAAAACTGGACTCCGTAAATTAAGAACGACTCATGTAATCGACTAGAATAGGGGACATCCCCAAAGGGGAGGAAGCTTCTGCGAAGAGAAGTTGACATCCTCCCGAAATGCAGCCTTACGGCTACAAGGGAAAGCTCTACAGCTTTCCTCGGAACTTCACTGCTCACAAAAAACTCGTCCCTAGAAAGCTGTGATGCGTTTCCTTGTAGCCGTATGGTGGTATTTCCGGTAGGTGTCACATTTTCCCTCCCAGAGTGACTCCCCTCCACCACAAAGAACATTTACATGGTTGGCGTTGATACAGTTTATGTAAGGGACATACATGAGCTGAATGATAATGGCTGATTGTTTAAAATTTTTCACGTAATTTTTAACACGAAAGTGTTTTATTCCTGGATACACAGATTTCAGTGACGTCATATCCGTCACGGAAATGACGCCAGTACAACGAAACAAGCGGCCTGTAAAGGGTGCACCCCTGCACACAGGGTCTTCTTGCGGGGAAGCAACCTTTAGTACTAAAAAGTACGTTATGCTTAGGGTTGTTCGTTTTCCGTCTTTATATTTTAACACGAAAGTGTTTTGCGCCGGGATACGCCAAGATTTCACTGACGTCATATCCGTTACGGAAATGACACCAGTACACCTTTTCACGAAAATAATCTTTTCGTGAAACATGGTGCTCGCTCGACAAATATGGTCACGTAAGACACCGTCGCTTGCGTCGATCGGCCAGTGTCGTCTGGCACTACCCTAGAGCCACTAGTGGTTCTAGACAACCCCACAGCCCCACAGTGATGTGCATTAGCATGGTGCGAGCAGAACCAACAGCCGTACTCATCGGTACTTCAATGTTTACGTGTGCTTTCGTAACTTGCACTGTTTGTCCCACCATTCTAATTGATATAAAAAGAATTTGCCCTATATTTTAACGCAAATAGCTCGGTCGGCAAGCTTATAAGTTCTGCCTAATTTGCGTTTGCCTTTTCCGGCCTCCGCCAATCGCAGAGCTGGCTGCTATTACATCATAGGCTCTGTTGCGGAAAATGAGCTAGGGTTCCCATGGCCATTCCCTTTTTCTTCATTATGCAGCTTATTTGAGTGAAGTTTACGTTAAAAGGGGTGTCAGCATGATTCTAACGAGGCAATCTTTTGAACAAACCAAACTTGCATTTTGTCTTTATGGTCCCTTTAAAGTCAGTTTCGCTACTTTACACATACCGTTGCTTGCGTACCCTGCCACGTTCATAAACTAGGAATATGGACGTAAAGTGAAGCCTCCATGCCCCAAAAGAGTTTTGGCAGCATTAGGAAACTGGCCGGCTCGAGTAAAAGAACATGAATTTAGGTGCTCACTAATTTCTCAGTTCGGAGCTCACTAAGAGCAGTGCTCATTTTAGCGTAATTCAGTTTGGTGAGCTCGTAAGGAATGGTGTTTCTCGCAGCGCATGAAACAGCCGCCTCATCTCCCTATGCACGGAAATACCCAAGTCGTTGCCCCAAGGGGAGACAGGTTTCTCAGTGGTATTTGCGCATTCTTCCGCTGCAAAACTCTGCGTCATTGTTCACGGGCGCGAGTAAAAAAATTGGGGAATGGGGAAGAGGCCCCGCATTAAGCCGGTATAAAAGGCGCAAAAGCAAGAAATTCAATCGTAGCTTGTAAACGTACCACCCACGGGAACTGGTCCACCAGTGCCTGTCTTCCGTTGACAATTCTCCTCGTGGGATCGGAAAAACCACATTCTTAAAAGAAGAGAAGACGACCGTGTTTTTCATCAAAGTTTTCAGGTGTAAGTGAAGTGAAATTCCCTGTTTAAAACACAGTGTGTAATTCACAGTTAGTAGCAGGGAATCAAAGGGAAAGCTCTAGCGTGATAGAATGCGCGAGATGATCTCTCGTTGTGTGCCAAATTGCTCATAAACTCACCACATGGCACTATTGTTTCGCACATGCATTATTACAAACTTTGGAGGTAATTTTGCATTACGTTATTTATCTTCATCTTTATACATGCTGGCAGCCTATTTGCATCCACATGAATTTTTGTTGATTTTAGTACTACTCCAGCTGCTCCTGTCCGGAGATGTCCGAATTGATTCTTGCACATAAAATGCCCGCCTTTTGAAGTTATACCCACTTTAGACCAAACGCTTTCACAAAGATGCACATATTGCCTGCACAAAAATGTCAGGCAATATTAGTGTATAGGGCGCAAATGCTGTGTAATCGGCTAAAAGGCAAATTGAAATTCGTAAAACCTTTACTTATGCCTGCAGATTGCATGCATGCATTCCCACGATTTTTTTGTGTGCAAATATCTGAAATTCAATGTTTGGTTTAGTGATCCCTATGCGCATGTTCTTTAACCTTTCAACCACAACAGGCCACAACGTTCAGTTTTCTTAGTTTGAAGCAAATAAGGTACGCTTACCATTTCCATTCAGCATGTATTCGTACTGTGCAATAACCTGCAAATGCAAAAACAAGGAATATGTTAGTATAATTTATTCAACTGGTTCAAGTAATAAAAACTGATTTTAAAAGGAACGGCAATAGACCGGGAGTCACCCAGTATCGCCGGAGAATAGACGCCACGCATTGGACGAATGTCACTCACGTCAAGCAATCAAGATGCTTTATGCTACTGATGTGGCTGCCTCTTCATAAAACTTATTTGACGTTTATTGAGGAAATACGCAGGCAACGCGGACACACGATACACCGACGTCGCGAAGTATGAGCACCGAAAAGAGCACGTGTTATTCGTCGCATATTTCACGGGAACGACCGTGGCGTTCGCATCAAGCGTAGGCACAGACAGCGCAGAGGCCAAAGAGACAGCCATCACTCTAGCGGACACCGCAATATTCAACAACGCAGAAATCACCCTCATCGACTCCAAGCAGGCCTGCCGAAACGTTCAATCCGGTTGAACCTCTTGTCTCGCCCTAAAACTCCTTACACTCTAGGCGGCTCTCCCATCTATCCGCGTAGTCTGTGCTCTATGTAACGCTTTCTTCACCAGAAGAAGGCGTTACATAAGCGTTACACTCGCAGGCTGCGAGTGTCCTGAAGAGACAACGGCCTTCTGGCGTCACTACAGCATAAGACGCTGTCCTCTCACGTTTGTCCCCGCCTCTTTCGCTTCCCTCTCCTATTTTCTCAATGCAATGATGATGATGGTAATGATGCATAGCGGCATGATCAGAATTCCCGTGCTCACGCGCAGTCTGGTAGGGGATCCAAGCCAGGGGATCCAAGGGGGAAACAAGCTAGGTCGGCCCCCAGCTATGCTGTTTTTCCAGCCTTGCACCCCTACTGCAAGCTGCGCCAATTTGTCTGCCTTTTAGAATCCAAAAAAAGCCTAGTACCTTTGAAATGGTATAGTAAGAGGTGCGCATACGCATACGCCCCCCGTGCTCACACTCTAACAAGCTCGAAAGCCGACTTCACTGTTATAATACCCTATAATCGGTGGTGCACCATTTAGAGTTGCCGCAGTTCTTTTTCTTTGTATTTTTTGCTAACGCCACCGAAAATAGCTCAAGCTTAAAGAGCTTCACTGGTAATAAATTATGCCAATTCATATTGCTTTAAACATCGTAAGGGACAAAACACCTACCGCTTGTAGAAAATGTTCAGTCCACCCGTGTAAACAGGTACAAAATGCCTCCAAAGTTGGAGGTCTCTTCACCTTTTTTCTTAGTTGACGGTCTTTTCTCACACCCTTTTTCTTACATCCTTTTTCTTTACGCCCTTTTTCTTAGTTTCGAACACCATAATTTGTAGCTTTACGCCCTTCTGTGAAAAAGGGTGTTGAAATAACGAACACCCTTTTTGAAGGGTGTTGAGGTGGCGGGAAAGACTTGTTTGGTATTTAATAAAATTCTATAAGTTATAGAACACAAAAACTACGCCATAATTAAAAATTTTTTGCAAATCCGCGTGTTGATTTGTGTATTCTCATAGTAAAATACATACTTCCAAAATTAGCGCTAAAATATATCTGTTTTTTGCGACAAGCCCACCGATTCGATAGGGGGGCTTTCCTCTGCTGGATATAAAAGCAAGAACAGCACATGTAATACTAACTAAGTATGGTCTCCCTGTACCGCTTGCATCCCATTGGTTTTCTTGCTCAATTCATTTGTGTTCCAACTGTAACTTGTGCGTATTGACTGTTTGTGTTGAGTGCTGCGCGCTCCGCCGATTCACATTGCCACTGCGTATGCCGGATGCTCAAGACGCTTTTTTAGGGCGTTGAGCATCGTCAACACCCTTTAAGAGTGTTGAGCTCAACACCCTTTTTTTTATCCGTACACCCTTTATTTGCCAAAACACCCTTTAAGGGTGTTAGCCATGGGACAAGAATTTTACCCCCTTTTCGGCAAAAAAGGGTGTAAAAAAGTTTAGTGTATGGCATAGCCGCTTGGCTTTCGAAGCCTCTGGCTTACACCGTGGCCAAGGGACCGCGACAGGCTACACCGTAACCACGTGGCGATATGCTTGGTTCCAGCGAGCGAAATAGGACGACAAGGTGAGCGGCTTAAGTGTTCTGCACTTAAAACACACAGACGCGGCTTCACCGAGTCGGCGCTGAAGGCGCGAACGCGCAGTGAGCTTGGATGCAGCTAGCGCCTGGTTGTATGGTTCTCTGATGCCACGCTTCCTCACTCTATTCCCCAATTCCCCTTTCCGCACCCTTCCCCTTATAACGAACCAGTTATTAGACGCTTTCACCGCGTAGCCGCACGATGCGCTGGCTTGACCTTTGCTTTGCTTGAAGGTCAGACTGGTGCTACGAGGAATGAGCCGTTGTCTGGATTTGGCCTGGATTAATATTAAGCTTTGCTTAAAAGAGAGGCCCGTATGTTTTAACAAATGAGGTGTGGGTGAGGAAAGCATAGAAAGCGTAGCACGTATTCATGACGGTCTGCCTCACCATTTGACTTGCACTAAACAGAAGGCTCACGCCAACGAAAACATGAATCATGATGTTGTGCGAGCACTCCCTCGCCAGCCTTGACACCTGCGTGAAAACAGTCACCAGATCAATTACAGTGGGGAAAACACAAAAGTAAGTCTAAACAAATAAATCATTCATAGCGACAAAGCAGAATCACTCCTGGGACTTCTACTTCTGTGCAACAGCTGTTAGGTAAAACACACTGTTGAGACTAATCATTTATTTTTTGTTTGACACCTTAGAATTTGCTCGAGGGGCAGAGGCTGAAGGCAACAGTACCGGGCTAGGCCTACATTCCTCTGCTGTTCACAGTAGATACAAAAATTTCAATAACACAATGACAAGTTGATATGATGTGATTAGGCTGCGTTTATTTTCACAATTCTCAACTGACGGAGAGGCGCACTTCGGTAAAGCAAATGGGGATGCATGGACAAGTGTAACGAAGTCAAACAGGCCATCTCCGCAGTTACCCAAGGGTGCTATTACAGAAGGCCTGAGATTGAGTGGAACTCGGGCAACACGAGCTCTAGCGACGCCCACGTAACGTAATGGCAATATTTCGGGGCGGAGTTCAAGCGCTTTAAAAATGGAGTTCATGCTATTTGCTGATTATTGGGGCGAGGTAGCTGGTCCAGGGCAGCGTGTTCCAAGGAGGTGCAACTAGGGCGTGGGGCGTTTTTCGCGGCATTCTCTCGCTCCACTGCTGCTCTGGTGGCTGTAATAAGGTAGCGAATTGGGTGAGTTGGAGTGCGTTCATGCATAATGGTCAGCGCATACGAAAACAAGACAAGAAGACGGACAGAGCTTGTGCCATCCTTACTCTTCTTGTCCGGTTTTCGTCGGCGCTGACCATTAGGAATGTACACATTGTGGCTACTGGGGGCAAATCCAACTACGTTACTTTACCGAACTTTTATCTTATTAATCCGTATTTCACTACAAAGTTAGTTTATTTTTCATTTTCCGCGTTCTTATGAGCTTTTTGTTTAAATTTGCCATCTTAAGAAGCAGTCCCTGCCCATTTCTGCCATCGGTGGCCGACAATGCAGTCACGTGACTCAGCCGACTGGCAAAAAAAGAAAGCAGGTGATGGAAACGCGCCACATTCAAAGTAGTAATGTTTCGAAACCCTCCGTGCGCTTTCAGATACGAAATTCCCTAGGGGCACTTACGTCTGCTTCCGTGATTTGAAGACGAAAGCTCGGCGATTCCTAATAACAACTGATACATTGTACTTGCGATACTTATTACCAACTCATAATTATAACTGCGATAATTCTTAACCGATATATTGCACTCGCGTATTTTTCCTCGCTTTTATTTCTTAGTCTTTCAGCATAAATGTTGGCATTATTTCGACCGACTTCTTTTCTGCTATACCGTGTTTGCGTTAGTTTTTTGTCTTTTATTTCGCAGTGAACTCGTCAGCAAGAAGACTGGCGCACACCACAGCCTCTCTATGCGCGGCTGGTGTGCACCTGTCCTTCTGATGTGCCATCACGTTCACGTGTAACGCGGCACGCCTTATTCTACAACTTATACTTTTCCAATTCACAGTTTTGTAAATTTTCGAAAACCGAGCCCATTCGCTCCTCACAGCTCCCGATTGCGGGGGAAGTCACTCGATTGGACATGTGCTACGAAGAAAGGAAAAGCAACAACCACAGCTTTTCAAACTTGTTTCGTTTATTTCACTTTGCTCTTCACAGCTCTTGTTCGACGAAGCTCTCTACAGTCTTTGTTTTTTTATGGACTCTATACCTTCACCCTCCTTCCGGCGTCACGCTGTTTCTTTAGGTCTTAACTCTTTGCTTCACAAGCTTTGCATGGTCCGCTTCCGGCCAGCCGACAAAGACGTTGGACAAGGGCCCGTTGAAATGCGTAAAGATCGCCTCCGATAATAGACACACGCCTTTGATTGCATACTATGCTGCGTGTAAAGTTTTCGCAAGAATGGTGTCACATGCAACGCCTCATGAGAAAGCATCTGCTGCGCGGACGATAAATGACGAGCACGGTCTTGGAACACCCCATTGGAAAAAATGACGAGCACGGTTTTGGAACGCCACATTGGAAAGTTTTACTAGCAGACGATGACTGAAGCACGGCCACTCGATGGAAACCTCCTTTCCACCGAGCGGTCGCTACTGACGCGTACGCTTCGGCTGTAGATGGATAAACGCATCGTAGAACCTGCGGAAGCCATGTCCGTAGAACCACCTAAAAAGGCGAAAAACATGTCTGCAGTAATCCTATTCCGCACACACCGGCTGACTGTCGACTACGGGCGGTCGCTGGTGCGGTCGCTACCAACGCTTCCGTGGAAGGTGTCCGAGGCGTAAAACCGCAACGCACACAACACTTGTTCCTCGCAGTCATGAAGGGAAAGCCCCCTGAAAGTCGTCGCAAAGGGGGTCGGGCACCTGATGGCTGCGCAGCCAATGCATAGAACTTTCGCGAGACGAAAAAGGGTTTGAAATTCCTCCTCCACTAAAGAAAAAAACTCTTTCGGGGTAGATATATGCCTGCTACGGCGACCGGGAACGATGAACCACGCCGCAGCAGCCGCCAACACGAGCGTCACGAAATAAACTCGGTCATGCAATATCAATCTCGAGTCTCCTCCGAGTTCTCGTGTCTATCACACACACCCAGCCCATTCGCGGGCGCGGTGTATAGCGACCGAAACCCCACCCAACCATGGCTGCCATGGCGTCCACTTCGCCGGTGGGGTAGCGTCACAGCCACGAAGTCACTTGTATTTGATGCCCCGGTAACAAAGCTTAGCAGCAAACAATGAACGAACGAAGTCCCCAGGCCACCATCAGTCAAATGCTGCCACAGTCGCGGGGGAGTACGGTCCGAACGGAGTTCGCTCTAGTCCGAACGATTGGAGGGGCCAAGAAGACAAGATTTTCCCGCGGCAGCTGTATCCATGCACAGCAAAAACACAATCGACGACAGATGACACACCTTAAACGCCTAAAACGTACTCGTGAAATGTTGAAACACGATCATCATCATCATCATCATCAGCCTATCTACGCCCACTGCAGGGCAAAGGCCTCTCCCATTATTCTCCAATTACCTCGGTCCTGCGCCAACTGCAACCACTTCATCCCCGCAAACTTCTTCATCTCATCTGCCCATCTAACTTTCTGCCGCCCCCTGCAACGCTTGCCTTCTCTAGGGATCCACTCTGTTACCCTTAATGACCAGCGGCTACCCTGCCTTCGCATTACATGCCCTTGGGAGAACATTCCTGCTCCATTGGGAGAACAGGAGCAAGTGGGAAACACGATCATGACACGCTAAATTGGGGTGATGTCTGATACTACGCCCGCAGCCCACATGTAAACAAAGCCGGTCACGTTTGACATTCGGGAAAAAGGCGCGTTCCTTTCGGTACAGTGAACTGCTGCGCTTACTTCGTTTGGGCTTGCACTGAGCTGCACTGGAGCCACCCTTAAACCACGTAGCAAGCACATTTCAGTGGAAGAACCGAACACCGAGAAAATTGGTACCGCCCCGCGCCGGTTTTGGAGGACGGAGCTTAAAAAAAGGCTGGGGCAAGGCCGGAGTTTTAAAATGAATAGCTGGGTTACCTACTGTGCGCAACGGAGCTCATATTGCAACTCTATCGATTCTAAACGGCGCTGCAGTTGGGTGTTCGCACAAGCCGTGGTTTTTTAACGTCAGAGGCCTGGGCGCGCTGATAGTGCCAAGCGTGCCCCACGCGATTGCGCCGGTCTCGCTTGAGGTTTATCGGATGCTGTACTATCAGTGTTTTGGTAACTCGAGCAGCTGGAAACTCTGGAACGAGCTATCTCGGGCCTTCTGGAACAGCACCTTAGGTTGCGCAGCGTTAAGGTAAAATCCCTAGCACCAGCGGCCTGTCAACATTGCTTAGACCACGTCACCGACGGTGTTCATTCAGGCATCAGCAGTGGACAGAAATTTCCATTCTTTCCTTCTTTCTGTCTAAATTAAACACCGATCGTAACTAGACCTGTGTGAATTCTAACACCCGTGCGGAATTATTAGCGTCAATACAGCTGAGGGCGTCAACAAGCATCTTTATTATACTTTGATCTTGCTGCCGTTTACACCGCTCTCTCTAGCGCTTAGCAGTCTTTTTATGATTTGCTTTGCTGTGTTTTTATCTTTCCTCTTTTTCATGTCGTATTCAACCCCGGCTATTTATTTATTTATGCAACGTTAACTTTTATTATTTATGCAATGTCCTCTTTTATAAGACGTAACGCTCTAAGGTACAGGAGTGTACTGCCCAAGATATATTTGCACTGATAATAGGTGACATGCATGAGCCGGGACCAGTTTTAGTCGCATGAAAATCTTGTGACTATATATACTTCGTGTTCACCGTGCACTGAATCTGCGAAGGGCGCTGAAAATACCCTCAAAAAGGACTGGCGACGGCCATAAATCGAAGGAAAAAAACCGACCGCAGTTCCCCAATGCCCGCTTCTGACATAAAATCGTAACAAATTGGCGAAGACTTCTTGAACCATGCCCCAAGCAATGAAGATTTAAAAAATGTCTGTATATTTCACAACGCACGAAACTTCAGCTATGACACCTAAATTGTCTGTAAGAGTCTTGACGGCATTGTGTGCTGATAAGGCGACATAAAGATGTGTGTTTGGACCGGTGTACCTCATAGTGTCAACGAAGCTGTCAAAATGTCATATTGTGTTCCGGAATAGGACCTAAAAGTACAAACAAAGATGTGTCAAGTGCTGGAGGCCCTGTGCTACCGCTCTCAATGACAAGTTAACGCGTGAGGAAAACACCATTAACCATCTTAAGCGCCTGCTTGATAACTGATAAGCCAGTAGCAGTGTAACCATGCTGTTACCACTTACGTCATCATTTCAATCATTTTCTGTGGGCATACGCGGGTCTATCAGAAAGAGACGCGGATCCGTACGTCCATACCAAGGGCTTACTGTGTTCAGACTGCAGTTACCATAAACACGGTCCACCGATACTTCCCAGTTGCAGCTGTTGGAAAGGTGCCCTACTATGTTCACGGCGATTTTAGAATTACGCTTTTCCCACTTAGTCTGCTGAGCGTAACCGAGATGCCAAAGCAGTAATCGCGGGGAGGCATGTAGCCCGAAGACAGCTGTCACTACAGTTATTTTGAGCGTTTTTTGAACCTAATCAAGACAAGTTTGACACATCAGACTGTATATTGGCCGCACTGGGTTTGGCGTACTTTTATTCGATGGTTAGCTGGCAGTACAATTGTACATCTTTACTGAATACCAGACCCTCTACTCTCCCTCCAATATAAGTTTTATATTGCTTTGAAGAAGGGAATACAGTCCTTAACAGCGGCAGTTGTGCCGCTATTTGAAGCTTAATATAATACGTCATCATCATCTACATTACCAAACTATTTTTTCCAATGAACAATGAAAACCTCTGCCATAGACTTGAATCACTTCATCTCTAGATGGTTAAATTGATTCTTTGCATCTAAATCTTGTTATTTTGTATTTACACATAATTAACTGTCGTCGTGCACCTCTAGACCCATCTTTCGGCCGCCACTACTATTGGCTGGAACCTCCACCTGTTGTCACTTTTCCCATACGTGCGCGGGGCATGACCACTTCCACTCCTTCATTTGAGCAATGATGATTTATGGCCACCGTAAGTTTTTTCATGACCATATCATTTTTCGCACTTTTCCAGTTATACTTATAAGAGATAGTTTTAATAACAGAAATATATTGAAAAACGACACATTTAAAACATGCACATATAATGATGTTATATTTAAAGATAGTTATCGTAACCAAAAGTCGTATTTAGTAGATTATTTTATTTTATTTTATTCGTTCGTGCCTAAATAATATAGTCAATGGCTCATATCAATACTACTGGAAAGTAGCTCTATGGCATCTGAAAATAGCTGCTGTTACTGCTATTATCTTCCACATTAGTAGAAACAAAGATAAGTGAAGTTTCAGAACGAATGTTGTTTCATGACTTTTCGGTGTTATCTTGCATTGTTTATACTAACTAGCACGTGCAATTTGCAAAGCTACCACTCGACAGTGCTGTTTCTTCAAAGATTCGGCGTCGCACAGCGTTTAAAAAAACGCTTCGAAAATCACTGAAGTCAATTTCTTGAAGTCGTTCTTGTGGCTGCATTGCGCGGTTTAAATCACGTAATCCATTAGCTGAATGCTTATTTAATCCATTAAGCCGATTTTATAAACTCAATCACTATTTATGGGATTACTAGGGCTTCCGTTAACATATAATGGCACTGTGCCGGACCCCCGCTCCAACGATGATGACGCACATAATTTAAATGTGTTCTCATTGTGTCTCAGCCACCCAGATTTTTATGTTAACCCTTTTCATGGCTAATGTCGACTTAGCATTCGTTACTGCACAACTTGTTAAGGTTGAATATGCCATCAATCCGCTAAATTTAGCCATGCCGACTTGCCACTATGTCGTCATTAGCAAGTCGGCGGATAAAATGGCTGCGTGGGAAACGGAACTTTTGCGCAGACTGTTGACGTAAATAGAGAGAAGTAAATGAGGTGATATCTAAATGAGATATCTACACAATATTCGCATATTTTCCGTGGTTCTTCATGGAACTGCCGCGTCTTTCTTTAATATTTATACCATGCTTGTCGTTAGCAGAACACATTATTCGACTAGCTTCCGTTGCCCTAATGATCTGGAACTCAATTCGGCAACAATTGTAGCTACTTGTACCGCACGACTTGTCCGTACGACAACAGCAGGCGGGGTATTTCGCCCGCTTCGGGGGAACGTGATTACGATATCACTGTAGACTTCTCACACAATTAGGATACAAGAGGGCTACAAAACTTCGTTTTTCTTTATGTTACCTTGTGCGTTAACGAGGAACAGAAAAGTAACGACAAGACGTACAGAATAAACTGACACACGTGAACTGCCTGCGTTGAAAACACCGGTGAAAACAAAAATTCCCGAAAGGCTTTAGGAGCTGTCTGAGATCTGCACGATTCAGCAGAAACCTCAAGCCACCCACGCACCCGGTTCGTCGGGCGAAAGGGAAGATTGCTAGCCTCGCACCCAGCGGGCGTGGAACTATCAGCCTTTTGTCCTTTCTGATGTGTGCGCGCTGTCGCTGTCGCTTGGATTTCATTGGGCTGACCAGATGTTTCGCCGAAGTGTTCGCTAATCGTTAAATGGACCCTGCAACCCTTTTGTTCAACTTCTTTTGAAATCCTAAATGCTTGCATAACGTAGTCACCCAACACACCCAGTACTTAGATTAGGGTGTCGCAAAGTACCTCAGCTAAAATTACTGCTCAATACCCATCAGATAACTTGTAAACTCGCTCAAAAGATTTTGCTCTCTTTCACGGTCTTGCCGTTCTCCGACGGTTCAAATAACGTCACTAAGGCCATGAAGAAGGCCGGTTTTGCTTCAGTTGCAGCAATGAACGCTTTTCGAGAGCAACTTCAAAAAATAAAGCCACAAAAACAAAGGAGAAATGGAAGGCGTATCTCGTGCGAGGAGGAAATCACGCAGTGCCGCTCCGTGCTGGCGATAACTGTAGGTTTCGCAGTGGTTCCAGACGTGAAGGAAAGAGTGGAAGCGCTTATCAAAATTGTTGCAGGGTCCCTTTAATGCGTCACCCTAACGCCTGATTGCGACTAGCGTAGCAATTGCACTAAGCGAGTATGAAGGCGATCCGCTTTTACTTGACGGTGGTGCTTATGGCTTTGGTGACGAAACTTATATTAGCATGCATATTATGATGACAAAGAAGAGGCCCGCTCTTTTTGCAAGAGAGTGGTTCCCTCGTAGAGCATTTCTGCCGCTGGTTGGTGGTAGCATGACACCCAATTCTCTGCCAAGCAAGGGGAATGGGCATCGCCTGGCGCTGCTGATCAGTGATGGCTGGGGCAATATAATTTTAGGGCGATCGTCCTCTAGGCTGCGGTGGGGTTTGAGCTGAGAGCAATTCCGGTTCGAGATGAATTTCTCTTGAAATAAATTCGCTTCAGGCACCATTCCATCCTCTAAAACCCTTCTACTCTACTCACCAACAGAGAGAGAGAGAGAGAGAGAGAGAGAGAGAGAGAGAGAGAGAGAGAGAGAGAGAGAGAGAGAGAGAACGGACTTTGATGTGACTGGCGCTTTTAACCTGGTAATGGCGCCTGGCTTGCTACGCGAGATATTTAAAAATCGAATGACAATGAAAACTAAAACCACGAGGATGGCGATGATCCGCATGCTTGCACAGACTTCTTTATAAACACTTTTGTAGTCCTGCAGTCCTTATAAAAATCACTAGAGTTTTGTTTTCGTGGCTGGATCGTCAAGGACACGACCAGGTGCCCAACACGTCTCTCAATTCCAATCTTAAAGATAGCAAATGGCCCGGTGAGACTGAAAGGGACATTCTGGGCGCCGAATACCACGCGAAAATTCGTAAATGATGTCGTCTAAGTTCCTGCGCACGTAATAAAGTGGACACATTGAGGAGTTGGCCTGTTGGAGCTTTCAACGCAAGTGCCGTGCGAGGTGAAATTCAGTCGCGTGCGATGTAAAGCCGCTTCGTCATGCTTGCCAAGACCTTGTTGCATTTTCAAATTGCAGTTGGGTCAGTAGGCTCAAAGGCCGCGAATTAATGTTGCCCGGCAACCCACGTAGACCGCTGCAAGCTCCAAGCAACCCTTGGCGCAAAGTTGAAACATTCTCCCTCTTAAACAGGATAGGTAATACTAGTACTACTACGTGATGGGTGATCGAAGTCTATCCTTTCCACTTTAGCACAAGTTTCACAAGCAGGTGATTCGTCTTGAAAGGCGGCATAGAGACATACCACAATGTGGGTGATTTAATCAACAAGTGTTATTCTCATTAAAAGTCGACACATCCAAACAAAGATATGTTCCCACCAAAATCCGGACCGTCCCTTCTGTGGCGCCGTGGAAACGTGCTAGGCCTAAAACTAGGAAGTCAGTGAAAGGGAACCACGCTCTGCTACATACTTTTTTGACTCAGGTTGCTCGATTTTACAGGCGGTGTAGAGACATAGTGTAAAGTGGGCGAAGTAGGCTTCGAATGCTAATCTCATTAGAAAGAAGCGAGCATCGTTAATCAGAAATCATATTAGAGTAGAGAAAAGTTAGGGGGAAAAAAGTATTCGTAGTTGAGCAGATTCTCCAAAGCGGAATGCAGACACCAGTATGAGGAGAGAAATACCAGTTGGTGTTCTGACACGCACGAAGTGATTTTGTAAACAAATTCCGGATGGAAAGATCACAGAAAAATTGAAACACAACGATGTATTCCACTTAGGCACCACAAAAACCACGAGAACTATGACAGAGGACAAATAGCGGAACGTAATTCAGATAGTGTAGTATTGTAAAATTCCGCAGGGGCGCACTAAAATAAAGTGGCCATTACTTACGTGTTATATGCTACATCACATAAATGTGCGCCGTACAGAGCATTGTAAAATAAATCATCATGTTTTCAACAAAGTGATTAACAGCAATACCAGTCATAGCACATGTTACTGGTATGATCGCTACGGTTAGCACAGCCCGAAATATTATTACGGAAATACTCTCAACGACAACATAAACAGCGCAATGGACGTGACAAGGACGAACAACAGGACGATGCGCTGACTCTCCCGTTATTTTGGCTGTTTCTGCTGTCTTTGAAAATGTACTAACCTGCCCAAATTCATACATTGTTGAAATATTCTCATTATGCCCCTATTAGAATGGCATCATTGCCCCCGATGTTCAAGCCTTGCCTCGCTCACTAGAAATACTCATAAGCGACCAGAATTTGCTGTTTCCTGGAACCAGCATGATGCATTTTACAGGGCTTTAGTCAACAGACTTTTTACTGAACCTGTAAACACATGCTTTAAAGGGCTAGGACTCCCGGAAAATAATTAGTATCTAGAAAATGACTAGCGATGCATACTCCGTGGTAATCCTTCAACAGTGCACGGCGATTCTTCCTCGTAGGATTTTATGTCTTACAAAAATACGTTGCTGTATACTGAGCAATCGGGACATGTGGGAATTGCCAATCTGAGACACCTGTAACTATAGAACAAATTCTTGTGAACTTCTCGGGGTGACTTTTTGTTTGGCTATTGAGAACAAGTCAGCCACTACAGGGGGCTTGCATTAATTGGTCAGTTTCAAATCACTAGCATCCACTACAGTTTAGAATGGGTTTAGCGTAGGTTTGATGGGGCAAGTTGAGGAGTACTCTTGTATTCCTCTGTTTCGACAGTCGACGCGGTTTGCGCGCGCAGCTGTGATATTCGCAGCCTTGCATGTTGACTGCAATGACATGAACTTTCACGCGTGCCGGATATATTCATTCAATTGACGGCATTTATGAACGATATAATTTCTTAGTTTCACTGTATCCTGCTTGTACAAGCGACGCGTCCTTCTCACGAAACCTGTGCCGCGTACTTGGTATGTGACTGTAATGGTGAGCCACAATGGTGAGATGATATTGGTGCAAAGAAGAACAGCTGACAGCCTGCTCTGGTCTTGACTAACCGAAAAATGCTTACTTTATCTAGAGCTTGTTCTTAGCGTTATTGAGCCGCACATTTAGAATAAAAGGCTTAAACTTCAAGCGGAGAACGTGCAGAAATGGACAGTTTCGGGGTACACACAATGTTTGCGCGCGTGTTGCGAGAACCATTTAAAAATCCCAATGTGACAAAAGCTTCATTTTGTGCCCGCTTTTAATTGCTGTTGTCATGAAGGAACCAAAAGCTGAATATTGTGAAGGGGTGGCGAGAAGATTTCTAGCAGCGCACTGGTTTCTCTGTAAAAGGCACTAAATCCAAAACAAAACAAAAAGGAAAATTCTGAAAGGTCATGTTGCCAAACACTTTACGAAAAGCCCAATTATTAACGGTCTTTGAACCGAAAAGAGAATTTAAGAACGCGGGCTATCTGTTGCACGGGGCATCACTAAAAATGCTTAATTAAAATGCCACAGCTTGTTGGAAATGGGTTGCGAATCTTCTTTATTGCAGTAACGAACGTATAAAACGCAACAGCAAACGGGATTAAAGAAGCTGACTGCAGAAATGCGCTTTGAACGTTTTTCAGGCTTGTGATCGTCAACTAATGCTTTTCATCACAAAGCATTTAGCGCTTTCCTAAAGAATCACGAACCTTCGCAAGTTTCGGCTTTGTTTAATACGGTTCAGCATCTGAGCCTCATCTGGCATATATTTTTCGTGTGAGGCTGGCTATCACCTTGAGGATATTTTTAGCACTTAGATACCCACGCGATTGCACAAAGTGATACTACAATACCTCAAATGAAAACCAGCTTGCGTTGGCGTTGTTGGAATTTCTCCGTAAAGGCTACGACGTGCGCCATTATCTAATTGCTAAAATGAACATCGCCAAGACTACTACCGTTTACTACACTGAGCTTTCTTCTTGTAGCTCTTCACCTTTTAAAGATACTCTTGCAAAAGAAGCAGATAAATGCCATTGGGACCAGTGCCGATATTCATTACAACGAGGTGTTTTCACCTGCAGAGTTACTACAATGTACTTTTCCTCTACTTACTTGATGAGGCCGTCGTCTTCGCCTATGCCACGTTCTGTGTTCAGAGATTGCTAAAAGATGTCCTTTGCTTCGCTTACTTTCTGGCGCTTTCCGTAGGCGCACAAATTGGCGTGAATAAAATGAAAGGACCCAAGCGATATGTCACTTCACCACGGACAGGGCGCACAATCGTTTGTCTTCACCGTCAGTTGTCCTCGTAGTCGATTAACAATCGTTTTGAGGAGCGTTCGCTGGAACTGACGGTTGTAAAGACCCGTGTTTTATGACTAGTTTAGGTTAGTAAGTTCCGACAGGGGGGAAAGGCTTACCCAAGAAAACTGTAGTTCTTGACACCTACCGAAATATGTCCCGTGTAACTGAGGCAATACCGAAATCACAATAATACACAACTCCTCCAACAGCCGCGCGTTCCTGGAGTGGTGGCAGTCGTTGTTGTATCCGTAATAAACAACCGAATGAACACTCTTCCAGTTGTCCCCTGTCGCTGCGGAAATGGGGGTGGGCGCTTCTTCGGCAGCGATTCAATGTCTCTGACAGATCAGGTGCAGACGATCGTCTTCAAAGAAGATTTACGATATTGCGCTGTATTGCGAACGCAGGAGCTGAATACTGCCGTACCGTCCGCTCATATCTGGAATACTTGTAGAAACAGATCAAATTAAAGCTGGACTAAGATTCTTCGTGCTTTTTTCCCAGGCTGGTGTCTGCGAAAGGCGCAAACAAAAGTTCTGACGCGCAAGAGACAAACAAGGACTGACTAAAACGCAGGCTCGCTCAGCACTGGAGGCGAGAGTTCGACAGGGCGTCGGGTCGCGAGCAGGCAGAAAGGCGGCATGCCCGTTCCTGTTTTTGTCCGTCTCTCTCTCTGGCTGCGTTTCACGATACAACAGTAGGGGGGAGGGGTAAAAAAAATATAGTTGCGCACTCTGGTTACCTTGTAGCCGCTCTGAATGTGCTAATCAGTGGTTTCATTCTTGCTCGGTGCTCGTGCGCGCCGCTCAAAGGCAGTCTACGTATGATTTACACGAGGCGCGAGGAGTTCCTTGGTTGCGGTTTCTTCGTCTATCGATTGCTCTGCGTCCTCTTTTTCGTGTTGCGGTGTGTTTTTTAATGCGAATCATTTTTGAGTACGAAGTGGTCTTCACGAGTACAGCGTCGCTTCAGGGTATTTCAAACCGTTTTTTTTTATGCTGCCGGAGAGGAGAGCCGGGGCTCGCAATTTTACCAGCTAACGCAGAAGGCACAATAACTGAAGGATGGGGGAGGGTGATACCAGACAGGATAGGAATGGAAAGGGTAGCGAAGGGGAAGGGAACTGACGTTATGTCAGTTCGTCAACACAAACAAGCCACATACGTCCCGCTAGGCGCCTGACTCGCGCCTAACCCAAACAAGCAGCTCACCCAGGTTGAGTTCAAGAAGCACGATGCTGTCATGCTGCTACGACCTGCTGCGCTCACGCCGCCATTCAAGAATGAACGCGGTCTATCCACCAGGCAAACGCCGCGAGAACGATAACGACTTCATGAGCAGTGTCGATGGTTCGGCGTGCTTTTTGGAAGCCAGCAACCAAAAAATGTGGCAATAGTTCGACTTTCGGATGTGCCGACTTTTAACAGCAGAGCTGGTTAAGCTTTGAGTTCCGCCGTCCAGCGCTACCAGACAATAATAGCGACAAAAAATACCGATCGCAGCATGCTCCTGATGTGAATCCCTCGCGTCGGCCAGCTCGACCTTCGAGTACACTACCCAGCGTTCGTGGGGTGATCTCTCGCGTGCTGTTCTCCTCGCCAGTTCACAGGCGCTCTCGGCTGAAGTGGGGAGCACAGACGCCGCGTTATATGCAATCTCTTTGCAATCTATATGCAATATAGATGCAATATATGCAACATATGCAATCTCTTTAGGATGGAGACACACGCTTGTATGGCTTACACAATTATCACCTCGTTCTGCTATGTGGAATGCCTCCTTGATTTCGCGGGTTGTTTGATTGCATATCTGCGTGTACCTTCACTGTAGCAATTGTATATCTAGTTGCGTTAATATCACCGTGACCTTTGTAAACTTGTTGCGATCATGCGCAGGGTCTTTTTATTAGTTTTATTGTTTGTGTTGAGTGCTTATATTCGCCCTTCTTGATATTGACAATTTAGTTGTTAGACCAGCGGCCGTCCTTGTGTTGCACTTCCTTCATCTATGTCTGAGTTCGCGCTGGTTTTTTCCAAGTTACATCTCCCGTACACTCCGTGTCAACCTCCCAAGCGTTGATTCCTGCACAACGGCCGGTCGCCAGGCCAGGGAGTCGCTTGTAACTATTTAGGCGCAGGGTTCCCGGCACTACCAACGCACACGAATACACATGGTGGCTTCCACGACCTTAGCGGACGCTCAACTAGCTAACCTACTGCGCCAGGAGAGCCGCCACACTCTCTCACCCATCGACAATGAGGTGTTGTAGATGGCCGCGGGGCCCCACCAGACAAACAAGGTCTGGGGCCCCCGCTAGGGTACCGACGGCTTTCCATGCGAGAACCCCCTTTCAGAGTCCGCGCTCGACCAGGGACGCCTGTACCCATTAAAAAAATCCCGGGCCATCTCTGCTAGCGCGAAACCTGGGAATGGGCGAAGCATGCAGTGTATAAGTCTATTCTTGGTGCCTTGGCGTTTTTGATTGATTGATTGATTGATTGATTGATTGTAGGGTTTAACGCGCCGACGCAACGCAGCCGATTAGGCGCACCGTAGTGGAGGGCTCCGGATTAATTTTGACCCCCTGGGGACCTTTAACCTGCGCCTAAATCTCGCACACACGGGTGTTTTTGCCTTTCGCCTCCATCAGAAAAGCAGCCGCCGCAGCCGGGAATCGAACCCGCGTCCTCGTGCTCAGCAGCAGCCTTGGCGTTTTTCCCAACGGAGATGAAACCGTTGGGGGGCACAGGTATACCGCTTTGCTGTAAAAGTCTCTGGTTTAAAGCACGAAGCTGTTTAGCGCGAAGCTTAAACTACTGTACCAGTGTTTTTTTAGTATGCGTTACGCTCCAGCGCGAGGTGTAAACGAGTTTCCCGGTGTTTTATTACCGTGACTACATGAGGCGATAGTTACGACGACGACATGAAACGCCGATAGCCCTAGCCCCTAAGGGGCTTCGCCCCTAAAACCGGTGACAGGGCCGTGGTACAAAGCTTCAAACCCAGTACCTTCCGCATAAGAGGACAGTGCTGTACTCGAGCTGTCATTGGGGTACAATAAATTCCCTTTCTCTAGGTGTCCTCCCTATTGAATTGTTCTGTATACGCGAATTATGGGAATACGGAATTCATACGGAGTATTACCACGGGTAGGTCGTCTGGTATACCCCACAGGCGAGCGGGAATTGCGTCACTAGCGTCGCTTTGTCCACTGGTGTATTTACGCCAAACTGTCAAAACAAAAAACAAAAAAAAATTAATCATGCTGTTATGGCAATGCTTTGGTTTCTGCGCGAGGAGGAAACGCCGTGCAGCTTATCGTGTGCTGAACGAGCGCGACTGTCTTCGTGTGCCGCAAGCGTAAACAAACACCGCTTGCATTTTCCTTTCAGATTGTGTTGCTGCTGCACGTCCTGTTTTCTAAACCCTTCAGTGGCTAATTTGCTTGGACTCTCAGCACGTGCAGAAAACATTCGTTTGGAAATATTCCTTAGTTCAATACGCGCCAGCCACCACGCCCTAAAGTGTGACAATTTTGTTTGGGGAAAAAAAGGAGCAGGCGGGAAATGTGGTTTATTCACTGAGTTTATTAGCAATGTACCGCAAGCGAAGAAGTTCAATACATGGCACAATACCATACAGCTGTGTATCTCGTACAATAAGTACAAATGTCCGCATTCTGTGTCGGTTACACAAACATAAGAGACACCTTCGTACAATTCATCGTACGCAGAAAATTGCTGCAGAGGCCACCACGTTCATTCGCTGTGCATAATATAATTCTACAGAAACGATGTTTCATAATAACACACGTTTGTGAATTATAAAATAATTATGAAGTGAGATGGCCAGCACATTTCGCACACCATTAACAACAGATTCATATTCTTATTCTTGTAAACTTACTAGCCCAAAAAACATTTTATAGCCAGCGAAATTTCTGCGTAATTCAGCCATACATCACACCTAAAAATAGAAGAAATACCACTATATATATCAATAAACAACACGTAAAAGCGCAACAAATATTGAGAGTGCAAACAAGGTACAAAAAATGTGTCCTAGCATAGGTTGAAAAGCGAAGCGCAGCTCGGCCGTCGCGCAGCTAACTCGAACTTCTCGTTGCACGGAATGCAAGCGGCCAGCTGCCACGTAAATAATTTTGGGGGATTCTTTTGTGTTAATAAACATCCAACTGTGGTAATGTCACGATTAAAACACTGGTCGTCGGGACGCCCTGCAGACAAACCAGTTCGTTTAAGAAGCATTTAAGCACATTGGGCGAACATAATTTCCAAGCTTTGCTCTGGTGGAAAGAAAATGAAGCACAACCGCTCACCAAACCGATACCGAAGCGACATTTCCGTCTGCATGTCCGCTGGCGTCAATCTGCTCATGAGAAACTGTCGACGAGTTGCTTCACATGCTTACAACATTACAGAAAAATACGTTGTACCAAACAAAAAATTGACTGTAAAGCAACAGCGGAAGACTTTTAGATTCGCCTTGCAGCTTTTTTGATATTGATAGCGCTTGCTTCTTCATAACTCTGACTGATTAAAAAATGTTCTGACCTGCCGTCTACTGGGAAGCGGAAAAATTCCGCTGTTCTATTCCTCCCCGATTTGTCGCACTTCACAACAACGAAGCACGAATTGTGTCCTTGTCTCAGTTTCTATGATATTTTGAGTCCGTTTGGACTCACAGACACCAAAAGTTTCACCTTCAAGGCATACTACAAAACTTCTACATGTGCACACAGTAAAAGCGGCAGGAGCATACAGACAGGATGGCAGCAGAAGAGATAAGAGCGAAAGCGCCGCCCGTCGGCGCAACAAATGAGGCGACTAAACAAATAAATAGGGTGGCAAAAAAGAAAATAGCCAGAACGCATTTTATTTCTACATATAATAGCATCACTTTACTTTATTGCTGCTTATGTTGGAAAGAGAAAGCCAGGTATGCAAACGTCGCTGAATTATCGCTTGGCTACCAGCGTCATGGCGGCACTTTATTTCCAATACCAAAACTAGCTGAAGTGTCCGGCCCCTGGAATTACCCCTCCAGGTGTAATTAATAGAGGTAACCTTTGAAAAATAAAATAATCAAGTTAATTGTGAGAATAAAAACTTTTGACACAGTTTTTAGGTTTCTGTTTTAATTAGGGTTCGAAATACAGCACCGTATTTTTTGCGTTTATTTTTCGTTTACCGGCATTTACGGGATTCCTACGGACCATGATTGGGCATTTGTGGTGCTTGTACAGAGATAAAACCGATAAACCCGATGTCAAAATGTTTTAACCTAACACCTTCCTCTACTGTGGTGTGTTGTGGACAAATATCACTGGTTTTATTCCGGCGGGGTATAAGAAAAGATGAAAAGTTCGTGTTCCCCTAGGTAACGTTTCGGGGGGGGGGGGGGGGGGGTTGCTGTACTAGGTTTTGCTTGAACCTATTTTACTTGTTGGTACCCAGTTGTACCAGAATACCTCTCAATGTCTGTATCCCCTGCATAGAACCGACGAGGTGGCCTGTTTTTCTGGTAACGGGTCCGGATTCTGGCGGCCATTTTTATTCTTCTGCATGCTAAATGGCTCGATACCCCTTCCGAAGTTGACCAGGATAACGCAGGATATTCTTCCAAAGTTGAGGATATCCTTTCAAAGTTGAGAAGGATAACGCTGATGAAGGGAATTCTGTTCGTAAAAACAAATCTCCGACATCTGAAGAATGCTAATCGCATGCAATCATCTGTCATGGGGCGTGGGTTTGTCCTTAATTTTGCGATATGGCACTAGTACCGGTAATGCAATAGGATGCGCATTGTGAAATGATTCAGCCGTTGGGCACCCTAGCAATATAAAATTTTGTTACTGGTAATTGAGCGGTGCATTAGCTAAAACAGCAACTTTCTTTTTTTATTAAAATGGGTATGTACTTCCCTGTGGCTCAGTGACTCTGCCTCGGATTGTGCAGCAGTGTATGGAGGCTGTTCAGGCCACGGGCTACCGGCCCAAATAGAGTATCTCTTTCATTAGACATAATTTTGGCCATGTCGTAAAATTTTGTCCACCATCCAGTGCCTGCAAGAAACGTGAGCTGTCTCACACTGACACAGATTAGTGAAGAGATGTTATTTGTGTCGCATGTAAAAAGGTCGGCCATATATCGGTCAGTCAAAACGATTCAAGCTCCCTGAAGTGAAAGAAAAATCACTGGAGAAAAACACACATCAAAGACTGTAACTGACTTCCCTTCAACCGGCTCTTCGCACCCAGCTTCGAGCGGAGTATCGAGCCTCCATTGTGGTTCGTCAAAATAATGGTAGAAGACACTTTACCTTTTCTATTCTTCCAACTACTCACCCTGCCATAGTTCAAAATGCCCAACATACACAACACCTTTATGGCTTTCAACAAAGGTTGCAGGATCTCAGAAAAGCGCTTGCATTTATTCGGAAAGATGTACCCCGTAGGCAGTAATTGTCCCCGCCACCACCAAATATGACAGCCACCGCGAACGACGCTGTCCATCGCTAGTTTCAAGCCAAGGGCTAGACCCTCCCCCCTCTCCTCATCCATGCGAAACACCTCCTCGACGTACATCACCGAGCAGATACGTACGCAGCAGGAGAGAGAGAGAGACAGCAGAATTTAAATATGAAAACACTAAATAATGGCAGAATGTTTTCAGTGGCGTTTCTGCTTGGCAAGAGCCGTTTAGCTTGCTAAAGAAAGAAATTAAGCAAGATATTCTGCAGATGCAACGACGATATCAGCAGGCGCACCTTGGGAGACGAAAAAGAAGGGAGAGAGAGAGAGAATAAACTTTTATTTGTCGGACAGAAGCTGATGTCGTGGATCTTGCCCTGTGGAAGAATCGTTATTCCGGGATTCCTTGGGTTCGACTGGATGTCCTTGCTCGGGTCAGCTGGAGCTGGGCATCCGGGTGTGGGCTCGCCACGGAATCCCTTCACTGCTTGTAAAAAAAAAATCAAGGCCACCTTGCACAACAGTGCAGGCTTGATGTCGCAGCAGAGCTTTGTTCGTCTCACTAAGCTAAAAACGACGAGCGCCATATAAGTCACTGTGAACCATTTACTCTGTGCATGTATATGTCGCTCTTCAGCAGAACACCAAATGAAACGCAAAGTGATGTATATAAGTGCTTTATTTATGCAGGTCCCACTTCAGGGTTTACATACTCCATCGTCCGCCGCCGCAAAACAAGAGCAATGCGATGGATATTTGAAATATGGCGCTTAATTATGGAGGAGCCATGTTCCACGTTTTACAACCGTACGCATTCGCAAAAGCAAGAAGGATGCTTAGAAGCTAGAAACGGGAGGGCAGTCTTGTTTCCGCTCTTTTACGAAGTAAACTACATTCGAAAGAACGAGGCGAGCTCAGAAAATCGAGCGCAGTTTGATGAAAAGTCCGGCAGTCATATGGCATATTAGGACGTTTTGGATTACCTTTGTACGCTTTTTGCACTTAAGGGGTTTATTTTTCGCAGAAGCCTGGCAGGAAGTGGGCATACCCTTTAAAGCCAAAGGCCTCAAGCGGTATTCTACAATTGGCGCCTTATGCAAAGGAGCTGCACAGGTTTGTTCAGACTGGTCCTCTCCTTAATTAAGCTGTGACTAAAATATTTGATGCCTTGCTCTTGCTTTGCAAGAAACAATCCAGTTGCTTATGATATACTGAATCGTGTGCCTTTCGGGGTTGCCAAAATTACTCCTCTAAAGACCTTTTTTAAATGCCCTACTGCCTCTGGACAAGCAACAGTCCTTGTACACAAGTCCTACGAAGCAGTTGGACCCCAGTCAAGCGGTGCAAGCGACACTAACCGCAAGCTAGGTGTCGTTGTCTTCAGTTTTCCTGGAGGAAAAGGGGCGATAAATTTAGCGGGATTTGTATCACGACAAGAGATCCGAGCGGGAGGGAAACGAGTGTTGCAGCTAAGTGAAAGGGCATGGCTGCTCAAAGAAAGATAAGCTTGTAACGCTTGCCGTTACTGCCGTGCATAGCTATGGACGTTGGTCGCGCCTTGTGATGCGGTGACATGTCCTTTTCTTGTATTGTTTAACTCGCCGACGCAACGCAGGCGATCAGGCGTGCCGTAGTAGAGGGCTACGGATAAAAATTTTAACCATCTCAAGAAAAATTGTTTTGTTGCCATCTATTTCAGGCACCTCGTTTTTTCGACCTTGCGAACAAACGAGGCACGCAATCTTTCAATTTTATACATACATGCTGTACATTCGATGCTACTGTGGCCTTTGAAGTGTTCTGTGCTTAACTTGTTTAAATCGTAAGGCTTAGAAACTCCCACCAGGAAAGATACAGAAGCATATAGGGCCTGGTGTACACTTTGTGCATGATTTTTACCGCATTATTTCGTCGTGTCAGTCGGGAGAAATGAACCATCCCTTACTCCATTATTTCGTGTCGCTGCTTGGGCTGAGAACACGCAGCCCAATTAGCCTTTAGGGACCACATTGACACGCTACTACTTAAGCTTAATCAGCCCTACTGTCAATGAGCATAGCCGGTTCCTTTGCCCTAAGCGTGGTATTAGTCTGCTGAGGAAATGACTCACTACGAGCGTGTCTGCTCTTTTTGTTGTTTTATACCCGGCTGCTCGGGGCATGCGACTTCCCAAGAAACAGCAGATGCCGGGAGGGATCTGTGTAGTTCCCACGATCCGCATCCGCTTCCATTGAATGCTTGCCGGCCATGCCTTTGGACATGTGCGTCTTTTCTGTCACCTTGTTTACTCAGATTGTGTATGTTCCTACCTTTGATGTCGGAGAGCACTACTTATTGTGTTTGCTAAACAACTTCGCTTACCGGTTAATTGGGGTGATTTTGATTTGGTTCCCAAGCGTATGTGCCCTCCGAATGTTCTGCGGCTCTTACACATCTGCTGCGAAGCTCCCTAGGGGAAAACCAAACCTGCCTTTGCGGAAAACAGCGAAAAAAATGTTAGACGTTTTTTTTTTATTGTGCCGTGATTTGGGCCCTCCGCGAGGCACAGCGAGGTACAATCCTCCGCAGCAAGGGCCAGTTTTCGGTCAGTTCATGTTGTTTGTTTCTTGTACTCATCCGCGTTATTTCCGCTGTTGTCTATATTCTCCACTTTAGCGGTACTATATAAACAGAAATAACTCCAGGAACGGAGCTAATCTATTCTATGAAACCGCCTACCATCTCCTGCACACACACGCCATGACTGGAGCATCACCGTTTGTCCTTCCCTAATTAGGAGGCATTCCACTCTGAATGGGGATGACTAGGAAAGCTTTTTACCACACGACATAGGGGTGACAGAATTTAGGCGAAATGTATGACTAAATTTTATTTTTCTTGGGTGTGGATGGCGGTTATCCCTAAGAAGGAGTTTCATGTCTCAGACACGATACATGCGCGTGTGTGTGTCCCTCCTCTTTGTCCCCGTTTTTTTTTTGTGCGCTTTGAAGTTTTTCAATACGATACATACACGCAGCCGTAGCCATAAGCTTTGCCGTGTTTGAACATGGTTAAACCAAGTTTGTCGGGCGAAACCGCGATTTTCGAGCCCAGAGCACGCAGCGAATACGCACACAATTTACCGGCAAGACAAAACACAGACGCTTGTCGGCGCAGCATAACTATAGGAGGGAATACGCAGTTAACTTTGATGCGGCCAGCGCCTCCTTGTATCATTTTCTGGTGGCATGCACCCGCAATCTTTCCCCCTATGCCTTTGTTCTCAACGCTTCCCTTGGAACGAACGAGTAGTTTACGCTTTCACTGTGGAAGGCGTCGGCACCGCGTTTTGATTCGGTCGGTGGCGCGAACGAGCTTCGGAAGGTGCTGGTTAAGTGGTGGTGGGCGCGGCGGCAAAGTCCGATGGAAAGCCAACAGCACATATCAACAGAAGGTCCAAGCAGGCGTTCGCTTTCACATTCTTAGAAAGTTCTAAGCATCTACGCAATTAGTGTCATAAACCCCACCACATATCGAAGGCTTTACCTGACCGAAGGTGGACCTAGGGAATGTGTTGTTACCTTAGGATTAGAAACGTATGTAAGAGACCGAGACTGAGGCCTACATGAATTATTTGAGCGTAGCAATTACATGAGTGATTAGGCGATTAGAAAAGCCGTTTCCGCAAAATGTCCTGTTTCGTTAACGAAGAAGAAGACACACATTTATTGGCTAACATTGCAGTTGAGGATGGTTCATTGACTTCTTGGTACCAACCAACCAACCAACGATGGTGGCCACCGTTTTGACGGCGACCGCGGACGTCCGGGCGACCTGTGATGCCTGAACCTCTTGTTCTAGGCAGTGCCTCCTCCCACTGCTCGGACGTGGTTATTACTGTGCAGGGGTCTCTTAGGCATCCCCACATAAGGTGCTGAAGGGTGCCGAGGATCTGGCAGGCAGTGCAGTTGGGAGAAGTGTATATGGCTGGATGAATGAGGAGTGATTTGATGGGATTGGCAGATGCATTCGTCTCTAACAGACGCCATGTGTGTTCTTGCTGGGTGGCGAGTTGGATGTTTGCTGGGAGTAAACACGGCGACTGAGGTGGTAACGTGTTTTAATTTTATTGTATGGGGTCATCCTAACTTTTTGCGATAGAATGCCCGTGGACATAAAAATAATAAACTTACTACAGATAGAGATGGGCACCCGTCTCTCGGATGAAGGCAAGAAGGGAGCGGTGGTGGCGTCCCCAGAGCCACGCTGCTGGAGGTCGGGGGTTCTTCCAGGATGGAGGCCTGTTCCTCTGAGGTGTCGACAAATGCCTGGCTCCAATGAAGGACACGCCCATAATATATGATCCGTATCAGCTTGTTCGGAAGGAGCTGCGTAGACGGGGCAGGTGTCTTTGAACGGGGCATGTTAACGTTGTGGCAACGTCCGGGTCACAGCAGGTGAAAGAGGCACTCTAACGCGAAGTCTGCGCAACAAAACCTTTTCCCAGCGAGCAAGTTTATTGGGGAGGTCCGTTTCCCATGGTGGGATGGGGGCACGTGTGGCGCGAACGCGTGTACGTTGCGGTCTGATGTTAGGCCTAACATTATACTTTGAGCTTTAACGTCGTCGATAGGCGTATCGGTTCGAGATTCGCACACTAATGCTTTCGCATTTTAGAATCTCTCTCAATTGATTTTCCTCTTAAAATAAAAACAAACCAACAAGTGGATGTGACAGTACAGCAAAGGAAGAGGAAGAACAGTATACAGCTCGAGAAGAAGAACAAGAACAAGAGGAAGAAGAAATGGAGGTTCAGGTGCATCAAGGTTCAGCCCCGCGGTAAGCACACTAAACAACTAGCTCCATAAGAAACCGTATAAATTTATGCGTCATCAGAGAGCAAGCAGTTCGTATGCAGCTGGGAATTTCTTCCGCAACTGCCCGTTTCGCAGTGGAAGTCTTGCCGTGCGCCAACTTATGCATGTGTAAGGCAGATGTAACCTTTTTGTAGTGTCTATTATCCCGGCAACCGTCAGAATTACCACCAGAAATTTCTCATGGCAGACGCCTCTTATTGGCTAAGCACGCTACGTGGAGATTTTATGGGATAAATATTCCCTAACAAACCGCTTTCGCAGCTGCCCCTGTAGCGTTGTGGTATGGTACTTGGTTTTAAACGAGAAGGCTCAGGTTCGTGTCCGATATTGCGATGTTTTTTTTTACCTTTCAGAATTTTTCCGTCATCGTGATTTTGTAAATACTTTTTTTTTACTCTGGTTTTTACTATATCTACAGGTCGACGCACAGGACTTCTAGAATGGGTTAAATTGTGTTTAATATGTTATGTGTCGTTGGGCTGGGTTAGATTAGGTTTGCTGCAGTTGGGCTGGATTGTGGTAGGCTATGACGCGTTGGGTTAGGTTACGCTAGGTTCGGTGAGGTTATGTTATGTTAACTTACTTTGGAACATAATATCATTCAACAAACTTTAGGCCAGCCAGTGTTTACGAAAACTGCCGTGAGAATTTCCCGGAGTTAATTCTCACGGCTGCCGTGAGGTTAGACGCAGACAATCTTTTTTCCCGAGGTAGTGCCCCTAGTGACTAAATTTGTATTTTTAGGTAAAAAAACAAGCACTATGAACAAAGGGAATCAAAACGGAATGTAACCGGGCAGGACCAGCGGAGCTGCTGCATTTAACTGCTGTGTGGGAACCACACACATATGCATGGAAATAGGTTCTGCGACACGACACGATTCGGGGAATCACAGCTGCGGAAGTAACGGCTCTTCAGGCTTTTGAATCCCACGTGACAGATGTTTGGAAAGCTTTCAGGCCACAGACATGGGGGTAGGAGCAGCTCGTACCGTTATAAATCAAATTGTGCTTTGACATATTAATGTAAATGTCGATACTTCAACTTTTCTGCTCCGGTTTAGTTACGCAAAGATATGCATTTTGCAAGTAAACATCAGGCCATACTTTTGTTGCCGTGCAATTTTCTTTTAAATGTTTGAAAGCTTGTGACCTTTAAAACCTTAAACATTCGTGGGGTAGGAACTGTTTTACTACAAAGCTGCTTATGGTTCATTGATTGGGATATTTTTGTCGTGATCGATCTGCCGAATACGCTTTGCAGCATAGTAAACCTTCTTGGGAATTCATTTTATCTGTCAATCTAATGCAGGTGATGCCTTCGATGACGTTGACGTGGGAGCTTTGAAATGAAATTTCACAACAATACTTTGTTTCCGACCGTATCAATCATAGGGCAGTTCCGTTGGGGGGCAGAAAAACAGTGCATGTGTGCTTAACATTCGTGATTTACCATTCTTAAATAAGTAGCTTTATAAAACCTGGAAGGCTTACTGTTTAATCCTACCAGACAAACATAGGTGTATCTGTACAATGGTGACTTCTTTGCTAAAAAATGGCTGACAGGTGCCTTGATGTTGTATGTACTAGAACTTCTATTGAGAATCATGTATGATACTTGCAGAAATAAACTATGCCATGATTATGTAGGCGTCTATTCAGTCCAACTTGGTATAACTTGTTTTTGAATAGTTGCGATAAAACTGGACTCAAAGTATTTTCAGTAACTTTGCTCTACTGGTAGAAGTCCATGCACTAGCAACAGGTGGGAATTCCGAATTGTTTACAACTCCACGGTGAATATGCGATGGCAAGTAAATGGAACTCGGCGTAAGAAGGAAGTCATTCTTGTGACCAACTGCACTATCGTCATCTTTCCAAGATATCTCCATTAGATTTAGAAGTACGCAGTGTTCGCAGTAAAGTTGGCTTTGCCGCGAAGCGTATTCAGCAGACCGACCATGGCACAATGAAATCCTAGGAGGGGAGCCATTTGCAGCTTCCCTGTAAAATCATAGCGCTAAGGCGACCCCATCCCTACAACGAGCTGCGTTTACTTGTTAAAACTACTTAGCCTTGGAGCTGTCGACAATTCGGAATTTTCAGTCGCTGTCAGTGCACGGGCGTCTGACCCTTGGCAAATTGTCTAGCAGCCCAGTAATCCCACCATCTTATAATTCTAGATAATGTAATTCGGTGACCAGGAACAAAATGTGTTTATGTGAAACCTTCAGTACTAGAGTGGCCGACATTTCAGTCGTATTGTTTGCATGGTTGTATTGGCTACGTACAGCTCAATCGCGGCTCATCCTCGAAGCTTTTGCAGTAGCACTTTCACCAATGTTTCTTGAGAGTGGGTTTCCCGCAAAAACAAGTTTAATGTGATGAGTCCCGGGATCGCCGTAAAATAACTTATGAAATGCGGAGCCAGTCTACCCAGTACAGAGCTTCCGACTAAACAACGAATGGGAAGGGTGGGCCCATCTGAGTACAGGTAAGCAGCTTCAGATGGTTACGGTCAGGTGAACGCCGAAACAGAGTAGTGCCTGTATTCAGCGCTTGAGTTCCAGTGATCATCAGTCGTAGATAAGCTGAGGACTACTAAGACTGGGTACAAAGTTTTTTGTCTTTTCATAATTGTATAGTCTGTGCCTGTTTTTAACTCAGCTGTTCAAAATTAAGCAGTCCGGAATGAGGAGCAAGCCATGACGAGTACTTATCGCACGAAATTATGGCGTTCCCAAAACCGCTATAGAAATGTTTCCTCCTCAACATCGAACAACTTGGGTAAGCTCGCCAAAACTGTCAAAAACATCTACGCTAGCTTTAACGTTTCAGTAACTTCATAGACTTTACAGTGTTCATATAGCGCCACTATGAGGAGTAACAGTACTGTGCTTGAAATGACGTCATCACAAATCCAATGATCACCCTCGGTGGATACCGAGGAGGAGAGCGTGGCAAAACAAGGCGTTTGATTTAAATTTTGTTTTCTTCAATTCCTGGGCATTAAAGTAATATCATTTTAATTTTCGTCCACTTTGCTGCAAGTCCGTCCACTATATTCCCAGAGATTTTATTGTGTTTAATTCTACCAAATTGTAATTCCGCGGATCGCAATTACAACTGCAATGCGCAAAGCAGAAAGTTTTTGGTTTTGTGTTCACCTTGGTGTCTCTCATTCTCAGAAACGGCAATTGCTTAAATCCCTTTGCCGCGTTAATCGTTAGGAACAAGGACACACGGGCCCCGCTCCAAACAATTTTTTTCCAGCTCAGAAAATTTAGGCGTCGTCAGAACGTATGTCTGTGGAATCTGATTTTGTTCTTTTGTGTGGTAATACTTACTGTTGTGAAGGAACTTTCCCACTATGCCCATTTCGTTGCAGCGCTGGGGAAGCCTGCACCAAGTTATGTCTGCTGTTCGCATCCGTGGTCGTCGGAATCGTCGGTGTCGTAGTGATCCTCTTGATGGCTTACAAGGACACCCGCTACCTGCTCAGTAAGCCTACCATCTTTCTGTCGGACAAGAGGGTTCGTTCTCCCTAATCTTGCAGGCTTCTCGCACAGTGCACTAGGTAAAAGTAAGCACTAAATCTCCCTCAACTGGACTGGCCCATCCCGTACACACCTCACAGACTGGGCACCCAGCACAAAAAGGGTGTGCCTATCCTAGGCTGCTTGCAAAGTTTTTGCCTACTCCTGGTCGCTCACTGCAGGGCACAATTACTGGCGTGACAACGCGCTAAACCGAAAAAAGACTGTTTGCTTGCTTTTGTCTCAGAGGCCCAAGTGAGTTGTTTAAAAAGGACCTGCGTAGTTATGTGTGCGCTAGGACGAGACCTGAAGTTGCGGAGGGGATGCAGCTTTATCAGACAAAGATATGCGCTCAATGCTAAACGTTACGAGCATCGAGGTGAAGCAGGGTGAAGAGCCTTTCAGGTTAGCGTTAGCTTAAATGTCAGTGCCATAGATTTCCATACTGGATAAGAGGAGTTCAGAATGGGGGTGGGCGAAAAACAAACGGAATAGATTCAATACGATTCAACGGGAAGCTTTCATTGGGGCCCACTCACGTTCAAATTAACTTGCGTGTGGCATTTTTAGACTTAATGTTCTTGGCGTAGTTTAATTTTCGTAACAGTGAGCAGTGGAAAGTGCGTCGAGAAATATGCATGTAACGAGAAACGTTCAACGTTTCAGTCTCGCTGTTGAAGACGCCACCAGCTCCAAGCGCAGAGAACGTGAGGCACGCAAGAAGTAATAAATTATTTGCGCTTTTAGAAGTCGCGTGGAGACGCCTCCAGACGAGGACTTACCCTAACCCAGGCACTTCCATACAGAAATACGCGACGGTGGATGTAAACACTGTCCAGAGCTTGCAAGCTTTGTTCGCATGCTATGTGAATGGCCCAGTACACAGGGACAAGGCTACAAAAATTCAAAAGTCACGTTTATTATCACTAGTAAGGAGCAATGAGAGGCCGTGCTACCCAACGAAAACCCTGAAAGTGAGCAGTGGGCCATCCAAAGGGTAGACGCCGCTGGAAGGAGCCACAGCATCTGGGCGTCGTCTAGGGAGCCGCAGGCCTCAATAGGCCTCCCCTTCGGACCCCATAAAGCTGTTAGGGGCGAAGCACCTTCAGGCCGATGCTCGTCCGGCGTCCGGCGTCCGTGCTCACGGCACAGCACCGTGTAAATCGAAACATCTCTGAACAAAAGGTTCACAAAAGGTTAACAAGAACAAAATAAAAGGTTCACAAAACGTTAGAGAGAGAGAGAGAGAGAGAGGGACGCATAGTACCATGTAAATCGAAACATCTGTGAACAAAAGGTTCACAAAAGGTTCATCATCGTCATCACCAGCCTATCTACGCCCACTGCAGGGCAAACACATCTCCGAGTAATCTCCAATTATCCCGGTCCTGTGCTAACTGCGGCGAATTCATCCCCGCAAACTTCTTGATCTCATGTGCCCATCTAACTTTCTGCCGCCCCCTGCAACGCTTGCCTTCTCTAGGGATCCACTCTGTTACCCTTAATGACCAAGGGTTATCTTGCCTTCGCATTACATGCCCTGCCCACGTCCATTTCTTCCTCTTAATTTCTACTAATACGTCCTTAACACGCGTTTGTTCCCTGACCAACTCCGCTCTGTTCTTGTTCCTTAATGTTACACCTATCATCTTCCGTTCCATTGCTCGCTGAGTCGTCCTCAATTTAAGTTGAACCCTCTTAGTGAGCCTCCAAGTTTCTGCCCCGTAGGTGAGTACCAGTAAGATGCAGCTGTCATACACTTTCTTCTTCAGGGCAATGGTAGGCTGCCATTCATTATCTGTTATGTACTTTCCAGATAAAAGCCCGGTTTCGTTAACGATTTATTATGCTCGTAAAGTGGCTGTCACTGTGTGAAAGCGCCTGTAATAACTATGTACCATTGCTCTTGATGGCAGGCTCGCCCGCCATTGATGGCAGGCTCACTCGCTCGCCCATTTCCCATCTATAGGCGCTTTTATAGACACCTATCTATAGGCGGTTTTTTACATAGCTGTAGACACTTTTCTATACAATATATTGTGCCCCTAAAGTCTTTGTCCTGAGGTGAAGGCGCCTCTAGATATTCTCTCTATTCCTTATTATGATGACACACACGCTCGTGCGCAAGATTCTCTCGAGAATATTTGACGAACAGGTCTCTGAGAGCATGCTGTTCCGAGGTGTGGTTCTTGATATCATTACGAGACTTGTGCAATACTCAGTACAATAAGGTCAGACCGTGCAGGTGGGAATTCATGTGACACCATCGGTCGATCACTTATTTTGTGAGGCTGTTTTATTATGCATGGTGTGACAAATTATTCGTACACTCTACAAGAATCCCTGTAATGTAAATTTACGGTGCGCGCTAGGAATGTGGCATTTTGTTTTCAATGGTACCGAGGCTTAAGGAGGGACTTCTTTGCAGGCGCCGCTTCCAGGGCGACGACGAGAGCGGCGCGAGGTAAGTTTATCGTCGTTTTTACGCAGGTGTTATCCATGCTCTGCGATGCTTGTTTTACCTCCGTTCCTATCGATTTTTGTTTTAAAGACCATAGCTTTCCCGGGCTACTTACGCCCGAAAAAAACTAAAGCCGTTCTACTCCATGTGAAAGCAGTCGGAAGTGCAGAGCAACGATTCGCCATAATGGGCTGTGGCTCTTACCACCCACCACCCTCTTCGCCACCCTGTCTCATTCTTCTCGTGATGAATTCAGCGGTGATTTGTAAAACGCGCTTCAAATTTCCCCCCTTCGCAGTGCTCGCGCGCCCCCTGCCTGAAACTGCGTCAGCGGAGTTCTGTTCTTTTTGTGCTTGCTTATCCTCCCGCACGTGTCGGCATTGCACTGCCACCTTTTAACGACGATAGTCTTAAACCCAGAAATTTTGGTCTGTCTGTCTGTCTGTCTGTCTGTCTGTCTGTCTGTCTGTCTGTCTGTCTGTCTGTCTGTAACTCGATTCCGCCACCCGGCCAAAGTAAAAAGCTTACTGCGCAATAGTCTTATATACTCACAGCCACATGTAAAGGTCTAAGGCCGGTTTATATGTTCATACTTGTCAACTTTGTTGAACAAGAACAAGGCATTACGCAAATATAAGACAGGAAATTAGTACACAAGAATATTTAGTGTTCCTTTATTAAAAATTCCTGGGTGCTTGTTTTTACGATAGCAAATGATATTCTACATCTACTGCAGAAAACCGCCGCCTCCTGGCGGCATATGAAAAATCACGTGGCAATAGCAACGAATGGTTCCACAAGCTAGGTTCCACGTTCTGCTTGGAACGCACGTGGAGCACGGCCACGCGGTTCAATAAACCTTGTAGTCAGCCGCCTCCATTCACGTGCGTCTCCGCCGTACTGCAGCGCTGGCATCGAGGAAACCCGCCTGTAGCAGTGGAACGCGGTAAATTCAAGTCACCTTGAGCAGGCCTTTAGTGTGTTTACTTTGGGATGCGCGCGACGGAACAGGAACAGCATGAGAGGTGAGCGGGACAGCGAAGGGGTGCATTTCCTTGGCAAATGCCTACAAAGACTATCGTCTTTTGACGGCATTTTCAACGAAAGGAGCAGATACGCGGCCAATTTTTTTCGCTTACTATCGTAAAAACCAACCGAATGAGCATTCCTAACTAAATGAACGCGGGCGCTGGCAGTTAATTACGCATGTTTGCCTCAAATGTGCCTGCAGTTTTCTTTGCGCGAAACAGCGGGGAGATGTATGACAAGCGCCAGCGGTGAACGAGTTTCGAACGCTTATGACTATATAAACAGCCGCTTCGCTTGCGAAGCCTCTCTGGGACGCCGCGACGACAGCCGCTACGTCGGAACACCGTGCGGCTCTGCTTGGGTCCAGCGAGCGAGATACGACGACAAGGGGAGCCCCGAAAGTGCTCTGCACTTAAAATTAGAGCTGTCTGTGTCTCTGGCTGCCTGTCGGTCATAGTGTTTTTCGACTCGACCACCCGACCAAAGCGTAACGAAATTCTTGAAGGAGACGTTTATACAGTAAAAGCTCGTTAATTCGAAACAGGTTAATGCGAACTTAGAGTTCATTCGAACTGACGCCCTGGTCCAGGCACAGCCCTGTATATTTTAATGGGGGAAAACACCCCATAATTCAAACGCGTCGGTATCCAGAACGGTTAATTCGAACTATGATCCGCTGGTGTCCAGTGGGAAGCGATACTCATGGATTTGCTACAGAAGAAACTCAGGCAACATATTAATGATTACTTTTAATTTTGATTGCCTCGGCCTTGCCATGTAAATAAATGTGTTTTCAAGCATAAACAGCGTCATTATTGGGACGTTATGGCTCGCTGCACACATGAATGGATCCCAGTGCCTGTTTCTTGCGTAAAACAGACTCATCAAATAATTTCGTTCGCTGTTCGAGCTCCATGAGCCTTATATTCATGAAATCTCCTGCCACAAACGTGCATAGTAGCGCCGCATTCGCGATAACGAGCACAGAGGTGACTTATTTGCGTTGTGCCCGCGCAGTGTGGCGTGATGCCCATTCATTCTTGTACCCGCCCGCTAATTCGAACTCCGCTTACTTCGAACAATTTCATGGAACCCTGCTGGGTCCAATGAACGAGCTTTTACTGTATAAGTGAAACTTTCCTAGAAAAATAAATATAAAAACACTTCGTATTTGTCAACATTATTCAGAAAGCAGAAAACATTAGGAATATTTGAGGCAAAACATCAATACGTAATTGGCATTGACGATGTTCTTTTATTTAAAAGTGTATGGTGGCCTAATTTTAGCTATAGCAAATAGAAAAATACGCGTTAAAAATCTTTTCAACCCTAAAATACAAAAAAATGTTGATCCCTCTTCCATAGGAACCGGTAAAACATGAAAGTGAAGAGTGCCTTCACAGGAGCAGTTGAATGTTTATTGTGAATCGATATGAACGTGCACATCGCTATTTATATTTCGTCGGTATACCACCGTTATACACATCAACGTTATGCACTGGATTGCACGCGCCGGAGAATTGCGTAAATCCGTCTGAGAGAGAACAAGACTTTATTGAGAATATCCGGCGTGCGGGTGCGGATCAGGCCACGCAGGGCTTCTCCGCACCCTACCTAGCTCGTGGCTATGTAGACCTCGAGGGTGGGCCTGCGTCGCGACGTCGGCTACTAGGTCTGAAACCACAGGCGTTCGCACACCCTCGGCGCGAGCGAAACCAAACGGGTTGTCACCGTCTCGTTTGCTGAACACTTTGTCCGTGTGCAGCGAAAGGAGCAGCGGACCGTGTCACGACCGCGAAATTCGCAAGGCGGCGTCATTGCCTTAAAGGCTCCGCCGCAGCTTACACTACGTGTCCCGCGTACGCGTGGGCGCTGGCATCGAGGCGCCAACTGTCGGCGCTAGTTAGCGTCATGATGTGCTACTTGCTTCACCTCTCCTAGATGGCAGCACTATCTGAAAGTAAGGCTATAAGGCGCGTTTGTCGTCCATTACACGCGTCTGTTCGTAGCGCAGTTGGGAGCGCGATCCGTAGCTCCCTTTGCGGCGAAAACGTTCATGGCTCGAATCCCGGCGCAGCCGCGTCAGACGCAGTTTTTCTGGCGATGTCATTTCCGTGACGGGTATGACGTCAGTGAGATGTAGGTGTACCCCGGCATAAAACACTTTCGTGTTAAAAACGTTCCCACGCGTGCTTAGACCGTTTGACGGCGTTCCAAGAAGTCCAACAGTAACGAAATATTCCAATAGATGATGCGCGAGCAGTGGAACGCGGTCAATATTAATTGACTTTACTGAGCCTCCACAAGATTTTTGTGGGAGAATCCAGGCGAACGAGGGAGAGTTAGAAGGGTGGGAGGGACGGCTGGGGACTATCGTTTTTCGACATTTGCAGCCAATCGGGCAAATATGCGGTCAGTTTTATGCATCCATTGGAGCTCGACACAGACCTTTCCGCTGTTGATCAGCCAGCTATGTCGAAAGTAACCGCGGCAAAATATCAGGAAGCGATTGTACCAGAGCTTCCTGATACAAACAAAAAAGCCAGCTGAGAATTGACACCATCTGTGATGCATCATCGCTTAACGGCACATCGGATTGATATCGCTTTCTTTGCTTCTAGGCCTGCGCGGGCGCGATGCATAGACACGCCCCTCACACGAATTTGCCTTTTGTTTTAAGTGCGAATGCACTTTATAAGTGACCCCGAACCTTCCGCCGTCCGCATAGCAACAGCTGAGGGTGCGCGCGCTCTTCGTCTTCCTTAGCAACGGGGGGAGATGGGCGCGCGCTGCCTGGCCGCTGACATGGCACATACCCACGTGGGAGATTGGCCAGGAATAAGTGCGAATGCACTTCTTAAGCGAGCCTGAATCGTCGCGCTCGCATAGCGCCTCCTCTCCCCCCTCGCCTACTCTCCTAAAGCCCCTTTACTACTCTCCAGCTCGCAACACCCTCTCTCGGCGCGCCAGCCAGGCCACTACACTATATAAAAAAAAACAGCATCCGGCGCCAGGTTTCGATCTGCGGACTTTGCGGCCGCAGCGCGACGCTCTACCGACCAAGCCACGGACGCGACGTTGATATCAGTGTTAGTAACGCGCCTTATATCTTTAACGCATTCAAACTACGTCGTCAGCGGCGTGCGTTGGCGACTCAGCGGCGTTATAGCGGCTTGATAACTGCGGTGTACACGTGATACTACAAAACCGCTAGTTCTGCATTCTCTCACGTGACTGCGCCTCCTCTCCCTTCACTCCGGTCGGCGCTTCGCAGCTGCGGTGCGCTGCGGTGCGGTGCGCTCCTCCTCTCGAACATACACGTTAATTCACCAAGATTTCCGCAGAGGGACAAACGAGGCGTGTTAAGCCGAACGTGATCACGAGGGGGTGTTAATGTAACTAACGGGCAAAATGCCACCAAACTTCAACAAACTCCCCCTCATAGCATCACCCCGTGCTTCGCACTTCCTCATACTACCCTTCGGGGAAATGCGGTTTTTTAGTGCTTTTTTAAGGTCATAAAGCGCGGCCGCCTACATTTCAATACTATAAAATCCAAGACAAATACTGTGGCTGGGTTGTGCTTGCGGCTGTAGCCTCGAAGGTGACGCTCGCCTCTTGCGTGGGCGCTTCTTTTGGAGAGATAAGGATTTTGTGCGCGTGCAGAACAAAGCTCGCAGGATGCTATTGAAAGTGTGGGGCTCTGCCGCATCAAAGCAGCAGTAAAGACATAAATAATCGCACGAAGAGAACAGAAAGTATGCCTCATATATTATGCATAAGCAGATGCTAGTGAGGGCAAGTTCAAATGCGTAAACAAACATAAATGATAACGGGAAAGCAATGCAAAAAGAAATAAACTACATCAGATGATGACTTAGCTCAAACAGATAATCACGCTTTCAACGACTTACTTTCAGTTGTTACAATTTGCTGTAAGTTCTCCCAGATATGCCTAATGCTTAAAGGTTTGTCTGCGTGTGAACTCAAAATATTTTATGCTTGCATGAGGCATCAGCTAGTTTGAGTAAACGTACCAAAGCCTTTGCTATGCAGTCTAGACTGACAACACAATTAAGACACTTAGTGAAAAACTGGACACCGACAACAGTCCCCGGTTAAGCTGCGAGCAGTCCTGATGCACTCTTTCCTTCATTATTCAATTTCAAGATGATGATAGCCAGGGATCGCACGTCTTTGACGTTATGGTCGTCTACTAACGAATGATAAACATACCCCCCCCCTAAAAAAATGATGCAATTTTCCAGGCAAAAGAGGTTGACAGCAAAACAGTGAAACAGTGAAAGCAAAACAGACAAAACAGTGACAAAGGCAATGCAGGTTACCTTGCGTGAAGCATGACTAAGTCCTCTAGTCAAGGCCAATCTCTTACATCTCAAGCAGTCCTCTCTCTGAAGTGGACTAGCTCCTGAGACACCTTGCTGCCGTTTTGTATTGTCCGGAATGATGTATCTCTTTGTTTTTGTATTCTGTCTTCAGAGTGTTGTTTTATTCTGGTTGTCGGTGATAGTTTTTTATTTCTGTTCGTTTTTTGGCTTGCCCTCTTTTTTGGCCTTTGTATGGGCCGTCACGTTCACACCATTATTTGGTGAGAAGTTCATTAAAAGTAGCTCACTTGACTGCCTTTTTTTTGGGCTCAGTATGCGTTGAAAAATTGTTTTCTCAATGCCCCTTATTTAGCTGCGACTCCGCACAACTTCATCAGCTCATCATCCCACCTTGCATTATTTGGCTTAGTTTTTCTGAGAGAGGCCTACCTTGGTTTAGAATCACTTTACAATGTGATTCTTTCCTAAGCAGTCAGAAACCCCGAAAGTGGGATCATATCATGCGTGACGAATGAAGGCAGGCTCTATAATAAGCAGTCCACGTTGATTATGGCGAATACACATGTCGTTTTGTTGATGGTCGCCTGAAAGACTTTATTTCTTTAATACATGTTTACTTCGACGGATCACGGAAACGTACTATACTGCTTCTTCCAAGTCCTTTACAAAGGAGTCAAAATCTACTAGGCTCTGAATCTGGTGGTTAAGCTTTCCAAGGTCATCCTGATTTTTCTTAACAAAGACGCACATATCAATCAGCGCACATCCAATTCAAGGTGACGATTCCAAAACGCGATTTGTTGTGCTGGTCTATTGGAACATGCCCTCTGAGAGTATGACGCGCGGATTTTTAGGTTGGTACATGACCTGCCTGTCATCTGAAGGATCAGGGCATTTGGTCAGGTAAACGTCGCGGGCATATGGCGCCTTGTAGGCTACTACGGGTTTAAAGTTGGTGGATTGCAGGAGCTGCAACGCATTACTGACGTTGCATTTTCTTGGAGAGTCTGTGCCGTGAAGTCCGCTTGTCTATTTTGTGGTGTTCCTCGATAATGTATTGAAGTACAGGATGCTGACACAGGTTCATGGCTGAGCGGAAAATTTTCTATAGTCATCCCTCTCTCCATAAAGGGACAGACAATTGATTTTTGTGGAGTACGCGCTCCCCATCCAAAAAGGAAAAGGTATCATTTAAAACACCTTGAACCTCGACAATTTTTCTCATAGGGCCCTCAAACGTTCCAATGCGCCATTTTTAAATTCACCAGTTTTACCTATGCTACCAAAACGAATGCTGGGAACTGACAGTGAGCCGTACGGCAACGCACTTTTAACTGTACGTGAGATGAAAGAGATATTTAAGATCTTGTCCAATGCTAAAACAATAGTAAAATACAGTATTTAATGTTCCTTTATACTTTTTCTGAACCCCAAATTGAGACTGACGGAGTTGTTTGTATGCGTACGGTAGTGTCGTGTTTTGAGACTACACGGGACACTTTAATGATTTCAGAATGTTTAGTGCCAATTTAGAACCATTCCTACCAGTTTATTTAGAAATTGCTTTTGATTGCCACACTATATAAAACGCTGGATTTCATATGAGCTAGAGGACATACACTCTTCAGATATCAGTTGTCTGCATATTTAATAAGTGAGGATGATACTCAAAAATTACACGTCCTTAGTTTCATTGTCGGGTACTAATAAATTTTAAAGAACACTTTTCTCGAACCTGTTTGAGAGACTTTTGAGTCAGCAATGCTTACGGCATTTTTGTTCACCTTCACATAACTTGAAGGATTATTCATGTCCAGTGTCAATACTTTGGCTCGTCTCTAAACCCTGTTTGCCTCACGAAGCAGTTCACTGTCGTCAATAAAGTAGCCATATTTAGCAGCCGTTATTTTGCATGTGTAGGCACATCTTCTTTGACGAAATCTGTGGATAGGCGGTGCATTTTTCGAGCCAATCAAGAAAGGTTCACACAATAAAAAACTAGTCCAGGGCGCACTTCAAACTAGACTACTCAACACGCTGCTATGTACCGGGGAATGTTTTCACTCATACCCAGACATGTGAACGTGGGATGACAAAAGACTCAAATAAAATAACAGCAAGGTGAATTGAAATATTTTAAGTGCACTTGCTATACAACGAATAACTGAACGCTTCTGAACTGTGTAAGGCCCCCAAGTACAACAATGGGACGCCACCGCGCAAGTGCCGCACCTTGGTATTTCGCAGTAAAAGTGTGCAAGAGCATGTTCCTTTTTATGATTTTATTCTTGTTATTAATGCCACCGTTCCTCGAGGTTATTCCATTGAACGCTCTGAAGTACAGTCCATAAATCTATCTGCAAGCAATAGACAGCGGAACTGAGTTGAGGTTTCTCGTGTTTATTCCAGGCATGCCTTCACAGGTGTTCGTCGTGAATGCATCCAACCGAAGCGTCATCATTGGTACAGTATAAATTTAATACCCCACTCGAGGATCACTCATTTGCCCAGGTCCATGCAGTTTAACCTGAATATTTAAAACGCGCTGTGTACCCGAAATTGTGGCTCACGGAGTCGTCGTTCACCTTCCACATGCATGTCCTTTCTCCATAAAAACTTCACAAATTTCCACTCAATGGTTCTTGTCTCAACTATGAGCTAGGCAAATGGAGATGCTTGAGAAAAGAGTAAAATTCAAGGTGTTCTATTGCCCTTGCATCACTAACTAGACAGGCTTCAAAGTGTTCCGCTTCACTTATTGAAAGGGCAGTGTTTTGTCAGCATCGTCAGCGAATTAGGTCTTCTTCCCGAAAGGGTCCGTGTGGGGAAATCGCACATTTTATTTATTTATTTATTTATTTATTTATTTATTTATTTATTTATTTATTTATTTATTTATTTATTTATTTATTTATTTATTTATTTATTCATTTATTTATTTATTTCAATACCTTGAATGCCCAGAGGGCGTTACAGAAGGGAGTGGCTAAGTTTACAAAACAATTGTACACGGGGAGATTAGGGAAGTTACACTATAAATGTTGTTTGCATATAGAAAATAATAATGTTTCCAGAATTTATACAAAGGTAATAGCAATATACAGGCTCAAACAATGAATTAAATACAAAGCGAGCATATGAACTAATGCAATGCAACTAAAAACCACTTATCACATAACATCAGCATATGGGACCAAAATACAAGCAGAAGAAAATGCCAAACGAACATACGAATACACGAAAAATATACCCATCTACCAAAAAGCAATCAGTATAAAAGATAGGGAGACCGAATACATACATTGATGCATTTTAAACTTACAGCACCAGCTAATTCGCTTAAAAGAGCCCGTAGTTTATTTCTTGCATTCGTGATCATCAGAAAAGCCGGACAGGACTCTGCCAATATCTAATCTCTTCTTGTGTAAGTACGAGTAATCATCAGTCACGCCCCACCGCGTTCTCGGGAGCTGTAGAAATGATCGATTTCTGCGTAACTAATCCCACGCGTACTCGGTAGGAAAGAGACGGCACAAGTGCGCTACACAAGTGCGGTACACAAGTGGGCTTCTGTGTTTTCACCATCTCTGTTAATTATGCGTTCATCTCTATGAAGCATGGAATACCAACTAGGTCAGTAGATCACGCTACAACTGATAAAAACACTCAACTTGAAGCTTTCTGCAGAATGTTTGTTGAAATAACGGAGATCTATGACCGAAAAGCGTGCGCCATTATAGGAGTATTTGACCTGGGATTTTCTTGTGTCTACTTTTAATGCGCTGGTTGAGTTGGCTCTTGTATAAACAAAACGCCATGCAAACACGCCTACTCAAACAGAGTATAATTAGAGCACCTCATTTCTTTTTGCAGCAGACGCGCCAGCCGAAGAAAACAACTGCACGGAGCGTCTGTGCCTCCCGGAAGGTGAGCCAATTATGTGTTGTGTTAAAGTTTCGTCTGTGCTGGGCGGGTCACTGGGTAGCTGTCACTGCACTAGTCGTTTGATGTTGACATATAACCTGCTCGATATTGAGGAGGAGGCATGTGATCGTCATGAGTTACCCAGCAGACTAAACGAGACAAGAACAGCACATCGGCATTCCACAACGCTAGCCGTAGCTGTATCCGTCATCACAGGTGGTAAAATTTGAAGTCCCCTCCGGCTAACGACGATGAGGGTTAAAACACGACGCTTTCTTGCGTGCGAAAGTCAAAGGTTGAAGTGCCAAAGTCAAAACTCTGCAGTCAAAGTTAAAGCGTCAACGTTCAAAGTGCAAACCCCTGAGGGTCAAAGTCAAAACTCAGAAGGCAGCAAAAAAAGAATCCCTTCCGAGAAAGCTGAATGCCCCTTCCCGCCCCAATTCGTCGTTAGACCATCGTCGTCGTTAGACGGAGGGGGACTTCAACTTTGAAGAGGTAAGGCCACGGAGAAAGAAGAATAATTCTTGCTCCGTGGGTAAGGCACTAACGGTGTGTGTGCTGAATGTTGCATGAGTCGCTGTAAAATCCAAACTGCTCCGACCGTTTCGGAATTGCGCACTGCGATTGAAGTCGGCTTCATAACGCGAGAGACCCAGGTTGTATTCACACCACGGAAAGCGTTTTTTCTTCTCTCATCATTATCATCGTCACCATCATGTGCCCTCTCATTGTGTAAGGTTGACTTTTCTGTAGTACGTTTGGGTTACGACACCACCGTCAGTGAAAGCAAGAAAGCTTACTTCGTGACGATGTGTTTGAACGCTACAGGAGTATCTCTGTTTATGGTGGAAAAGAGTCAGGTGAAAGAGCGCTTATGTTCAAATACGATCTCGTTAATTTCTCGGCGTACCGCTGGTCCTGGTTGGGTGAAAAAAATATTTCAGCAGCGTACGCGTATTTTTAAATGTGAGTTTACACAGCTAGCCTCCCCTATGGGACCGCCAAAGCCAAGCGCGGGGGTTGTTGCTTGCACCCGTTGACTCTGCTGCAAATAGAGCTGCCTAATAAAAATGATTCTCATAATTTTATGACACCCTGCACCATTTGTATTTCGAGATGTGTCTTTTCCTTGTAGTGATCGATTCTTTTGCATTCCGGTTGGCAGCGGGCTACTTGATGTCGATGCTGAACTCAAGCGTGGGCCAGTGTGACGACTTTTACCGCTTCGTCTGCTCCGACAGCTGGTTTCGGCACGACGCTCAGGAGCAGCCGTTCCGTTTCTCCAGCATCCAACACGTGTACCGTACGCTGCAGCGATACACCAAGGGTGCGTACATGCTGCCCTGAACGCCTGAGGAACGTTAGACACCGTGCGCGGGTTGTTCGAAACGGGTTAGGTGTGGCCATATAAAGGGACCCTGCCACACTTTTTTCAACTTTTCTTGAAATCTCAAATGCTTGTAGAGCGTAGTCACCCAACACACCCAGCACTTAGATTAGGGGTTTTCACCGTATCTGAGCCAAAAATTACTGCTTTATGCACATCAGATAACTTGTAAACTCGCTCAAAAAAGTTTTCTCTCTTTCCCGGTCTTGACGTTCTTCGACGGCTCGAATTACGTCACTAAGGGCCTGTAGAGGCTTTCGATAGAAACTTTTAGAAAAGCCACAAAAACAAAGCACAAATGGAAGGCGTATCTGGCACGAGCAAATAACGCACTGCCGTTCGGTGCTGGCGATAATTAAATTTTTCGCAGTGGTTCCAGACGCGAAGGAAAGGGTGAAAGCGCTTTTCGAAAGTGTTGCAGGGTCCCTTTAATGTACTCTAACAGAAACGGTCCTCTTGTGCATTGCGTTTCTTGGAGCTGTTGCAGCGAAAAAAGTGGTGCGCAACAAGTACTAGTTGAAATCGTTGCGTCTCTTGTGGTAAAGAATTTGCTTTTTCTCACAAAGTTCCTATTTATTTTATGAGAACACCACGCGGCTTTTATATTTGCTTTATCTAACTTTTTTTTTCAATGTTACGTGATCATATCCGCCGCGTGAGGTGTTCAATGAACTTCACGAGTAGAGGGGGTGCCGGAATCTTCGTGGCTGAGAAGAAAATACATTGAGTGTACATGCTTCGCCCCCCCCCCCCCCCTCTTGTACAATAAATTGACAGTCCAGAGGTTACATCACCCTATGGTCATTATCAGCCTTCCGCGCCATTCTAAGACCTTCAAAGTTACCGTGGCAAAGGATAGTGCGTGTTTAATCTCCCTTCCTATGGTTACACTCAAAATACCTACTGCATATTGAGGCTCTAAACAACGGGGTCCAGAAGAAAGATGTAGAAACAGACAGGGCGCCACTTCCAACTAAACTTTATTTGGGAAAACCCTATGTTAAATACAGTGTTCCGACGCCATCAAATCATCATACCAGCATCGTGTGCAAACCTACACGTGTCTATCTAAGAACTCGATTTCCTTGACTGACAGTGCAACCGATGGTGTACTGATGCACTTGAAGTACATAATAAAGAATACGCCGACCACAAGAGAAAATAAAACAATGACGTTTCGGCACCCCGAACGGGAGCCTTGTTCACACTCAACTTGTTTACTGATGCACTTGTTTTACGCCTTGTGAATGAAGTGCGCCTGTAAAACCTCGCTTTCTTGCTTATCCCTGAATTATTTTTAAAAATTTGTTCTGTTTGAATAGAGAAGTGTGGTTCTCACCTTGCAGAGTGCCCCTTTTGCAGTTCTCCGCCAATGGACACCAGCGTAATTCTTTACTGCACAACAGTGCTCGTGCGCTATCTCGTTGAAACGTCAGCCTGTATGGTGAATATTAGATTTGCAACAGCCCATGGCTTGCTTTGCGTCATCATAGGGCAAACTTCCGCCAAATGGCAGTGCGCGCTAAATAACACATTAACAACACACCTTTGAGCAATTTAATTGAGGTTGTGCGAGATCGTGTGCGAGGAGAAATAACATGAACTTTTTTTCTTTTTTGTTTCGCCCGTCACTTTCCTCGGGTTATCGTTTATTTTTTTTCAGCAGTGTTTCGCAAGCACCAGATACAACTACAGAAGGGAATAGCGCATTGTTTAGCCGGGGAATCCGTTCATAGAAAGCATAATGAATCATGGGTGCGCGCGACTTTGCATGCCATGACTTGCAAAGTCGTGGCCATGACATGGTAAAGGGGTTCGGCCATGACATGCTTGGACGCCTGTCATAGCCACAGCTTTTTTTTGTTGTCGACTTCGAGAGCTCTATCAAGGGGAATCAGCTGCTTATTGGCGCGCGGCTTATGTTGCCAACACACGTGTGTCCCGAAATGTCAGTCTGGGGTCTATAAACCGCAGACTGTTATCGGGTGGCAGCTCCCAAAAACTTAAGCGATTTAGAAGAATTAGCAACCGTCTGAATCACGCTATTTACTAGATCATTCAAGCTGGTTCCGGCAACTTGATTAACCACAACTGGATAGTCGTCCGCATATCTATGTATGGTGAGGTGATGCGCATCTGCCAGTTTCGTCTTTCCGCACTTATCAAAGGCACTCAATTATCATAATGGTAGCTAGCGACGAATTAATACAGATTTCATGCCGTTGAACATAACATCTGTCTTTAAATTCGACAACAATAGACTGAAGGCAAAAGTGAACAAGTTCTCAGAAACTGTCACTGCAAACGCTGGTTTTTCCGTTCAATTTGATTTCACCGGAATCATCAATATTGTCTCTAGCGGCACTGAATAACCCATCATACGTCTACAACATCCATACAGAAGGCATGCACTATATTCCAGCTGCCTTCTAGTAGTTGTACGGGTTCATCCAAACTCCGCACCAGAAATGGATCCTGTAGTAGCAAAAGGCGAAGATTCCGCTATAGGTATGGCCCAACCTGAGCCTGCCACGTAGCCTTTTTGAAACTGAACCCCGAACGGGCACAACGGCTTGTGTGTCTTGGCCGTAAGGAATACTTCCAGGACTCCCGTCACTCTCCTGGTCATAGCCTTTTTGAGGGACTCCAACTTGACGTCAGTGACTAGCCAGAGGTCCTTGCTTCCCGTTTCCTAGGGTCAAACGGGACCTACTTGAAGTCCTTTCCACGGCACTCAAGGCTTTTTCTTCATATGCTCTGTCCGGAAGGATAAAAAAACCACCTTCCTTATCCATTCGCACAATGAACAGTCCATTCCCTTGAGCGCAACAATACTCCTAAAAGGCAGTTTAAATGCCGGCTTGGTACTCACAGTTAAAGGAAAGCACCTATCCTTTAAAGTTACACATAAAGTAAGGACCTAGAGTTAAATAAAGTGTTTAAAGGACAGTACAGAGTTAATGGTAAGAACCTATCCTTTTCGCCCTCTCGTAGAAGTGTAGATCTTCCTGCTATTCCGGCAGTATTAAAGAAAAACATTTCGGGGATAGCCTAAGAACTGTTTTTAATGCTTCCACTGATGGGCCTGCAACCTCGAGGTGCCCATACAGCTGCCCTTTTAAGGCGCTCAGGATGGCCTCGCTGGAAGTAAACCAATCTTCACGGAAGTGTGAATATTTTGTTTTGTTCCCTTTGTGCGAGCAAGCTGTAGTGAAGGGTTTATTTACCTCTTCGTCGATTTACCCTGTGGCGACACTTCGTCATCGACAGCAAGCGCCCACCATCATCATCATCATTGGCCGCTACCTCCATCGTCAGCAGCATAGAGTTTCTCAGTGAGAAACTCTATGGTCAGCAGCGCGTGGCCTCGACGCGCACGACGAGCCACGCGCCATAGAACACCCAGGCTGCTGCACTGCTCGGCCCCATTCCACGGGCGCTCCCCGACTCGCGGACTCCTGCTGCCTTCGAAAATGATCTGAAAATAAATGTAGTCAGCCGCATGACCACATCGGCGCCTACAACCCAATATCGCACTAAAACACAAGTCGTTTGTATTAAGCAGTTATGCGGAAGTGTATTGGAATGCAGATTTATAGGTTGCTTTAACTGAATATTTTAAGCGCACATAGTGAATCCGATATCAGTACTTAGACTTAGACCTATGCTTATTATACTTAACACTTATACTGTCAGAGTTTTCTGTTACTGAAAGCCAAAATATCACACGTAAACAGCAATGCTACAATTGCTTAGTCGCCAGCATTATGACGCAGATAGCATTAGCAACCTAATACTAAGTTTTTTGTCGGTGAGCTGAAATCTTAATGAGCAAAGAATAAAACTTACTGGTATTGTAGCCTATCTGAAAAAAACATTTGTGAAAGGTTTTGGCGCTAAAGAATGCCCGAAGAGCTTTCCCGAAGAATGTTTGAGATAGCGCAACTTTTAGGTTAATGTCGGCAGGTACCTTCCTTTATATTTTATGCATGTTTCATCCCCTATACAGACGCGCTGCTCAATCTCCTGAAGAATGACGGCCTAAGCGCTACCTCAGCTCTCGCCAAGACTCTGGTATTCCTCGAGAATTGCACCTCATCCGGTACGTCATGGGGCGCAACTGCAGTGGGCCTGCGTCGTTTGTGCGAGGGCGGTCGAAGCATGTCACCCTAATAGTAGAAAGTCGAAGTACGAACTTCGATTTGCTTTAGTCGAAGTACGAACTTCGACTAAAGCAAAAGTTTATGGTGTTCCAGAACAGTGTGGCTAGTACAGTGGTTATAAGGAGGTTAAAATTATTTTTTTCTTCATTAAGCCTTCTGCGACCTCCTCGCTTGTTGCTGTTATATTTATAAATTAAAAAAGTACTATCCTTCCGCCGGAAATCTATACGGCGGAGAATTTCTACTCCGGAAATTTCTTTCGTGACACAATCAAGCTGCCTTCAAACATCTTTCCACCTTTTTGCGCTGTCTCCTCAACTGCACTGGTCGGCTGCTATGACAGCCAAGGGTAAAATTTTCCCAGATGTTTCATTCTTTCGCGCCGACACTGGCGCGGTTCTGAGTTGCCATATGTATAATTTATTGCCAGACGACGTTTTTTTACAATGCACCTTGGAAGTAATCCACGATGCTACTGCATTCAATTCCTTTACGTGAAAGACGTTTTTCGTAATGATGTCTTTTTTATTAATTTCGGTGGTAATATTTGCAGTTGAAATAGTAACCGCTTCAGATATATCGCCGCGCACTAATATAATGCTAAAGAAGCCTGCTTCTAACAAAAGAAATATTTTCTCGGTTAAATGTCGGGCTTCTCAGACACGGCCTATTAGACGGCAAGCAGGCACATTAAATCCTTGTTACAACTTTCCTTTCTTCAGTTTCCAACTTTACACTCGGAAGATTGGCTGCACCTGAATTTGCAACCCGCAAAAATATACCATTCTGGGTCACTTGGTGTCGCCAGTGCGGATTACGCAGTGCGAAAAAAATCGTTACTTGGAATGCCTGTGGATTTTAGCTAGTCTTCTTTAGTTCCAAATACACAGTGCATGCTTTAGAGTAGAGATCCGGAAGCTTCAGCTCATTAAGGACCAAAGTATGGTCCATGCTGAGGTGGTATGCAGTTACTCAATTCTTACAGCCACTCTTTTTCTGTATTAGGCGTTTAACCTCCACTATCTTTATTTTAAGGCTTACTGCTAAGCTTTCACATGCAGCCACATCATCGTCTAATGCCACGATATTTAGAAAGAATCTAAAGAGAAATTGTAAGGGCTGAGATTTCAGACAAGGATTAAACTGAACGCTGAAAACAAATGATCATTTCCCGACGACATTTTTGGGGCCCATGATTCAATGAAACCAAAAGTCAGTATCATTAAAGGATGTTGGCAGGACTAACTCGCAATGCTGCGTAATTGCTTTCACAACATGATTGTGCTGTTGCTTCGTACAAAAATAGAAGGCTACTGCAGAAAATGCAAGGGCGCGCTGAACAGAATTTTTTTATTTGTAGACGTGTTTGAGGCCCCAGGCCGCGATGCTAGGCAGTTCATTCCACGTTGGAAGCATTTCTCCGTGATTTTGTAACGCCAAGGAGCGACTATGGTGGAGACAAGCGTGTAATTGACTGTTTTGTGGCAGCCCGCAGCCAAGACGACGACGACGAGATCGCGCTCCCCGGGAACATATCATCATCGTTACATCGCATGCTAGTGGTTTGCTTTCGCTGTTGAAAACCGTTCTTCAGCGCCTCTTGTGTTATGAGTAAAGTCTTAGTAAAGCCTCAGTAAATCCTCCGGTCACGCACTAACTGGCATTAGCTGTACGCGTCAACGTTAATAAAAGCCGCTTTGCATCCTCTAAAGCACCGACATACCATCCCTACACCCAGAGTTACATTTTGGGAAATCATTTTAACTTGGGTGACCTTGCGGTGCTTAAAACGTTTTTTTTTATTATATGAATTACGGATATTTATTTAACCGGGGTGTACCTTTGCAGGGGAGTGAAACAATAGTGCGGGCTGCTGTCACTCCACGTTTCTAGGATGTGCAGGCAATAAGGTTTTGTGCCTTAGTGCAATGCATCATGAATGAACTAGGGAAGAGCTTAACACCCGATGGTAGCGGCAAATAAGGAGATGGTCTAAATCAATGTTAGTACCGAACAGTTTATCTGCAAACAGTTTGTCTTATCGGCAAACTATGTGCATCTCGTACATTTGTGACCAAGCTTGTTTGCGCTAGCCCGCTTCGCTCGTTGGTTCTTTTTTAAATGAAAAGCCGTGAAATGGTGCTCTTCATAAGAAACATTTATTGTACCAGTAAAAATTTTCTACAGTGAAATTATTATGGCAAAAACCAGTATCAGTGTTATTCAGCCACAGTGGGTAATGTAACTGCCTTGTGCCATTGCATCTGGTGCGGACCTCCGCCTTCCATTCTCCTTCCAGAAACATCTTTGTTGTCAATGCCGTTGTTATACATTCCAAAACTGCGACACATTCTACTCTTCGCTGATTTGTGCGTCCACTCGGCAGCCAGCCGCCTGCAGAGCGAGCCGGAGCACTTCGAAGCCGTAATGCGGCGCTTCGGTCTCGGCCTCTTCCCGTACACGCCGCGCCACCCGACGGCAACCACCATCCACTTCGTGCTGGCCATCATGGCGAGGGAGCTGGGACTCTTCCCAATCTTCGCCGTGGCCGTGCTGCCATCTAGGAGGAAGAAGAGAGCGCACTACACCATCGTGGTAAACATGCTTCGCCTAATGGCTTTGGGACTTGGTCGTAACTTCCAGGAGGGCTGTCAATGGGACAAGTTGGTACTGGTTCATGATGGAAACAGCGTGAAGACGACAGACTTCCAGGACAGCATGTGACCGGTCTCCCTTCGTTTTTTCAAGTTCCCCGTCGTTGCGTTGTGTCCATGTTGGTCGTGTTTCTGTGCTTCCATGTGCTTCCGCATGCTTCTGCATACGGAAGGTAGCGCCGCCATTTTACTTTGGCCATAAACGTTCAAGATGGCCGCCGCTCTCCCATAAGGGAAAATAGTTTGTATATGCGCTCCAAATAAGCAGGCGACTGCAGTCACCTTTCTTGGTAATGCACAAAAGAGACCACAAATCGTGACCTTGTAAAAATCTGAGCGCGAACAGAGAAGCCGTTCGCTTAGGAAAATGTTTTAAAGGGACTCATTTATCATAGCAACACCCGGTATGTGTGCACAAGTACACTGGCGATGTTAAATTGTTATACTGGAACCAATGTTCACTCTTCGTCCTCTTCGTTGTTTTGTGCTCCTCAAGTCCCGCCGGTGGCTATATCCTCGCACTACTCTTTTAGTACCAGCCGCTAGCTGATCATCTCTATTGAGAAGTTGCCTGAAGTTTGTTTTATGACCGCTTAATTCAGTCCAGCTTGATGAAGTTGATTCAACATTGACATGTTCGTTTGCTCTCATGGGTTTTCCCTTTATTTGGTTGCAGCTTGTCGCTCGAGCTAGCGGTATGATCAGTGGCAAGCGGAAAAGGTACCGGAGAATTACTTCAACCATTCAACTTTATTTTTTTACGTTCAAGTGAACATGAGTCTCTGTATTTTAACTTACGGCTGTTGTAGTCGTTACAAGCAGGTGCATGAATTTCCCATAGAGCGCAATTTCTTCGCAGAGCGCAGCTGGAGCTGAGCCGTATCACTTTCACTCGCACTTTAGATTAGCTTAGGAAAATTCTGTCAAGAGCACAATTTTTCACAGGCCCTTTCCGCGGCTTTTGTATAAAGAGGATGGTTTTAGTGTCAAGTTAAAACAAGAGGTCACTGCATTTGCGACTGTATACCTTAAATGTCCTGTCACCAGTGCACATATTCATACTACGAGTTCTGTTCCTTTCTTTTCGACGAAGTGCCAAAGAACGGACTCATTTAACGTGAAGTGTTTTTAGGCACGCAGTGAAGGGTTTCGTACAGCTGTGGGGCAGCATTAGTCGCTGACCTTCCGCCAAACCACCTGTGCAGCATACAGACCAGAATGCGTTTCTGAACCGAGAGAGGTTAAATGGAGGACTCGTGGGTACAGTGACGTCGTACGTGCAATCAGTCACGCTCATTGGTCAATCAATCTACATATGCCATAACGCCACGCCACCGACGCGTAACTGTCTTGACGCGCCGCTTTGCCGTCTCGTATGGGTGTCCCCGAGCCCATATTGGCCGGGTAAATTGTGACACAAGTCGGCACTTGCACGCTCCAGTCATTGCCATCATGCACGTCTATATAGTAGGTCATAATGCCACGTCCGCCCGAAAGGATGTTCTAACGCGAAAGTGTTTTATGCCTGGATGCACCAAGATTTCATTGACGTCATATCAATCACGGAAATGACGTCAATACAATGAAGCAAGCGGTCTGTAAAGGATACATCCCTGCACACAGGGTCTTCTGGCGGGGAAGCAACCTTTAAAAAAACTAAACAGTATGTTATACGTACGGTTGTTTGTTTATGCCGGGATACACCAAGATTTCACTGACGCCATATCCGTCACGGAAATGACGCCTGTACACCTTTGCTGAGGCGACCCGCCAGCAGGACGTCACTCGCCAAGCACACCCGCAAGACAGCCGCCGACCCGCAAATCATGCTGATTTCGCTGCATATTTCGCTTACACTTTTCATTTTCGTGTTTTACCGATTCCTATGACAGAGGAATCAACCCCAGTTTCTTATTTATTTGCTATTACGCAAGCGCAAACCAACTTTGAATCTCTTTTACATAACATTTTTCCTTTTTGACTGTCGGATAGTTGTGGTGGCCGGAACGTTTCCCGTGTGCACGTACGAGTTAGCCATACATTTCTTCCGCCTCTTCCCTATTTTCCCCTGCAAGCTGAAGCAGCGGTTTCGCCACTGGAACGACGTGGACCTCCTGAGCTCGGACACGTACCACTGGGTCCTCAAGAGGTCGGCCTCGCTCCTGCCTTCCATACAGCGCCTGTCCATCGCGCAGTATCAGGAGGTCTTCACGTTCGCCCAGCAAATACACATGGTGAGAGAAAAAAAATTAGCAGTGGCTTAGCTCGGCTATGCTAGGATATACGTAGCGCGAGCTAAGGTTCAGCTGGTTATTGTTAGCTTTCCTGATTGTCTAGGATTACCTTGATTATCATGCTTACTGCTGCTTCAAACACACACACAGTATACGCACTATGTGACACATGTATATTTATCAAGTGGCTCAGGCGCAGCGTCACCAATCGCCCCAGCGCTAAGCTGGTTCCACAGGCGCACGCATGCGTTACTGCGACGCATGAGCCATCGGTTGCACACCCCGCCACCCATCCCATGATCATCAAGTGGACCGGGCCGCCACGTGCGGAACGGAGGTCGGGGAAGACACTGGGCGCATGGGGAGTGTGAGAGACTCGGTGCAACGAGTAATGTTCTGTGTGCCGTGTAACGTCACTGCTCCTCGCGCGTGCGCAGCACGGCTCTCCAGGAGCCACGCGAAACTGCTCAACCTCGGCCAGTGTAGCTCACGCTACAAAAGCAAGCTGCACTGAACTGGAGTGGTTACGTGTAGGCAAGAGATCCTAGTATGACTCTCCCAGAGTGGCGAACACACAACGCGATAGAAAAAAAAGCAACTACCGATTACTATACCCCTAATACAAAATTACTATACCCCTCATACAAAATAGAGTATGCTAATAATAACTGATCCCTATATACAGATAAGTTCAGTCTTGATAGCGAACCAGAGAGGCCTCATGCACGCAGAGATAACTTTCGGGAAGTGGACTACGGCGACGGCCGTATTCATTCTAGCACATGTGATTGCAGATGGCTGCCTACCGACCGGCCATTCCAGAGCACACGCTGTTCAACATGTCAGAGTTTCGAACATACCAGAAGGTAAGCAGCTATTTGTGCCTACGTGTTTGGGTGTATTTCTAAACAACCACAGAAATCAGAGCGTTTTAGCGGAATACATTTAAACGTTCTTTACAGCAAGCTTTACATGACGTGACAGATCATCAGCTGTATTTTTTTCGACGTTTTTTCCTCCTGGTCTAGTTCAATGACGAAAGATATTTTTGCCCATTTTAAACACGTCACTGAGCGATGTTGTATATCCCCAGTTGTTACTGGAAAACGGCATCTGGTGAGAGAGAAGTTGGACGTATGTGTTTTTGTCACCGTGATGTACATAAAGTTGTAGAGGGGAAAGTCCCAATGGGCTCGCGTCATGCTTCCCAAATTAGGGCAAGGCCCCGTCACGTGGCCGGGCTGAACACCAGCAACAGCAACGGAAACACCACCGGCACACACTGAGCTGCCGAAACATCCGCTGAACACATCCCTGGCTGGGAAAAACTTGCGCAGCGAAGTCAGTCGTTTGGAAAGCGGTTCACAGGAAAAACGCATGATATTCGGTGATGTATAGGGGGAGCATTAGCGGAAGAGGAGTAGCATTCACGCTAATTATCTCGCCGCTTGGTGAGAGATATTTAAGTTGGGTTCAGAACACAACACAAAAGCCGTATCCTACGATAGTGGGCTCCATCGCATTACGTGGATCGATAACGGTAGTATAAAAAAGCATTGGAAAATAATTTCGAACACCCTTCTCGCACTGACAATTCTCCCTCTTTTTACACACACTCGGCCGCATTCTTCATTAACGTTTAAAGGGACCCTGCAACACGTTTATCAACTATTTTTGAAATCTTAAATTCTTGCGGAACGTAGTCCCGCAACAAATCCAGAACCTAAAATGAGGGTTCATCGACTCATCATGTACCTCAGCCAAACATTACTGATATATGCCAATCACATAACTTGGAAACTTGCTCAAACGATTTTTCTCGCTTTTCCATCCTTGGTGTTATTCGACCGCTGGAGTTTCGCCATTACAGCGGTGTAGCAGCTATTGGCCGGCTTTCATTCAGTTGCAGCAATGAAGGCATTCGATAGCTACTTTAAAAATAAAGCCACAAAAAGCAGAAACGGAAGGCGTATCTGGTGCGACGAGCAAATCACGCAGTGCCGCTCCGTGCTGGCGATAACTGTAGCTTTCGCAGTTCTTCAAGACGAGAAGGAAAGAGCGAAAGCGTTTATCGAAAGTGTTGCAGAGTCACTTTAAAATGTACGGCAGAACATTAATTTGCAGCAGTCTGGTGAACAATAAACTGCTTGACCATAAACATACAAAGAACAAATTTTTGACTTCTAGTGGCAAAAGCCAGTGTCACTAAATAAGGTCTAAAAGTAGCGCCACTGAGGCATGCAAAACAGCAATGGCTGCCAGAACTGAAATAATTTATTTTATAAAACATGTAAATCGCCTACTCATCGGCAGTGGAAAGCGAGCTGAAAGATACGTGCAGTGGCATAATAGTTTACAAAATAAACAAGATGAATAAAGGTTTGCGATTTATATCGCTGGCATTTCGTTGTCCCTAGCGCGGCACCCTGTGATGGCGCTTCCTACGCGCTTCATTCGGTGACGCCGTTCGCAAGCCGCTACTCTCACCGTCTATAAACGATAAAGCACAAAACAAACAAACAAAACATACCGAGCAAGTGTCTATCAGGACCGGAGGAGCACTTGCGCCAAAGCCGGCGCAATCGTCACTTTAGGACCCAAATGGGTGATCGGGATGAAAGGAATGCTACAAAGGCGTCGCTCTGCGATGCTTCAGTGACCATCGCAGCCCCGCTGCAGGAAGCAAGAAAATCTGCGTGCCTGCGAGTAAAACAGGACGTGCATGCGCGCCGCGCCGGTCTCGACAACAGGCGCCGGGCCTCCAGTGTGCGCCTCGGTAGCTTTTTCCACGCGCTCGCGTGGTCTGCAATATTAAGTCCCCACCTGTACATCGACGTTAAGGTTTGGTGTGTGTCACGAGTTTCACAGGATTCTAGGCATCCAAATAAACCGCTATATCTAAGTTCACATTGTGCTGCGTGGTTTGTGTTGTGCGAAGGACCTACCTTCCCAGTAGCATGTACAAAGTCTGTTAGCGCCCAACTGCTAATGTTTAAATCGCTGCAGCTTAGGTTGTGGTTATTTGAAACAGATAACATTACCAGATGATGTTGTCACTAAAATGATAACCGCCTTTACCACTGCAGAACTGCAAGAAGTGATAATTCGCGGCTTGTCTAAAGGAACACACTCGACGTTGTCTTTTCCCAGATCAACCTGGAATCATTTCTGAGCACCCTGTTCGAGCAGTCCCATATCAGCCCCCACGAGGCCACACTCGCCGTGAATTCCATGTCTTACTTCCATCGACTCTTCACCTACATAGAAACCGGCGTCGACGAGTAAGTTGACTCAAGACAACGCTATGCGTGCGTTCGACAGAGGGCGAAGAGCTGCGCTTGCTTTGCTGTGCCCCCCCCCCCCCCCAACTTGTTAATGCGGAAATATTAGTACGCAGGTCAGCTAATAAATATAATAACATTTGTTATGTCTGATAAAATTTACGACGACTGTTAAGCACTCTTAATGATACCATGAATGTGAAAGCATTAGTTCCCGGTTTCCGATCTTGTCCTCTCCATATCGTCATTACCTTTTTTCCCTTTGCGTCTTTTTCTTCCTTCTCTTGGTTTAACTCGGCACATAGCCGCGTTCGCTTTGATCATACCGGAAAATAACAAGTGTTTTTGTAAACCTTTTGTTGACTAAACAAAGGGTCGACGCTTGAGAGGAATGGTGGTTGGGTAGGAACGGAAGGATATGTCGAGTAAGGTTCTTCAGTGGGCACTCCGAAGCGATTTTTCAGATCTTTTAAACAGAGGCTTCGTTTGGTAGTATAACTAAACTGTACCCCTTGTGTTAAACCGCTTTTAGCAAAAATTGTACAATTCATATGGCAGGGTGTTCTTACAATCACTGGCGATGCACCGTCTCTCACTTCTCCAAAGAGGTATGATTACCAGATTTCTCGCTCAAAAGTCTGACCTCTCAGGGACCTACTAGAACCACTGCGGAAAAGTGGTATTTCACATAGAGCAAGGAGTTGACCTGGGCATAAAAACTCTCAGAACACTTTCCGGGAACTGAATATTTTCTGTGTGCAATTTGTTGTCAAAATTTCTTCCCTGTAAATTTTAATGAGATAGTTTTTATGGCTCTGGAGGATGGTCGCACAGCGCGCTACGCTTATCAACTACGGCCAACTGAAGCTTGTGCCGCAAACATTACTCGTGCGAAAATATTTTGCATTCTGTTGAGTCACTATTGCTTGTATTCACTGGCGAGGCGCGCATGCAGGCAACCGTGTGAGTGCGCCGTCACTCGTTACGTCGGGCTCCGCGGGATGGCGGTAGTTGTCATACTAAGCAGATGACTGTGTTGGACGTTACAAACTCTACGCCACCGAACGCAAAGTATTGCCTCGAGTCCAATGTGTCTGCGATTAATAACATCTCTGTTGACGCCACCGTTGAGAATCGGGTTGAAACGGAGCAGACGACGCACGCCGGTGTTTTTTATTTCCTTCGGCGTGCGGGCGCAGTGGTCCAAGCCGCGCCATGCCCGTGGCGTATCGGCCATGTGTGTGGCCGTATCCAGTGTTGCCAAGGGAAGAAATTGACAGCTAAACTTTTCAACGAATACCACCTATAGAGTAGCTACTACTGAAAGGCCTTCAACGAGCTGGAAAGCTACACCTGACCACTGAATTATTCAATGCGAAAGGTTTCATGCCTTTCATTTCCCGCTGGACCCAGGAGGACTGTGCTGAACTACCTGGGCGTGTACCTGTGGGTTCACCTGTCGGCGCTCTTTCCCGACGAGCACAGCAGCTCGGAGCACCTCGTCGGTGTTCCGTATGGCCCAGTGAACGAGTCGAAGCGCTTCCCGCTCTGCCTGCACTACGCCGAGACCCTCTGCCCGCAAGGGATGTTCGCGCTCCTCACCGTAGCCCTGGGCAACACCAACTCCTCAGTGGACTTCGTCCAGCCCGTGAGACATGCATCCCTGCTTTAAACTCTAGCAAATGCTTGAATGTGCGCTGGGCTGGTTGATTGGGGAAATGAAACATAGTAAAAGCAGCACATCCAGAGACAGGGCGTTAAAAAAGAAAGACTTAGGACTAGCGCCGGTAGTGTACCTCTAGTCGTGTGTCTTTCTTCGTTTGCGTCCTGTCTCTGCCCCCCCCCCCCCCCCAGTTCTTGTCAGGCAGAAAACAATGCTTTATTCAGTGAAAAGTTAATCAATTTTCGTAAAAAATTTTATTCTCCCGCCTAATCGTGACGTCTGCGGTGACGTAACCAGGCAGGTTTTTAAACGATGGCGCCACCATACTGTGCAGGACCGCTGTCCACCGTTGCTTTGTTTCTGACCGTATTTGTATGTCATAGGTTCTAGTGCGAGAAATGAGCGAGTGAGTCGCATGGCCATTCCCTTTTAAGTGCGGGGCACTTTAGGCGCTCGCCTTGTCGTCCTAGCTCGCTCGCTCGACCCAAGTATATAGAGCACCAAGGCGGCGTCCCGGGGTAACGCTGTTGTTCGCGGCGTACCCCAGAGGCTTTGAAAGCAAGCGGTTTATAGTCATTAGCGTTCGAAACTCGTGAAACGCTGGCGCTTGTCTTTCCGTTGTTTAGCGCAAAGAGAACTATTGGTACATTTGAGGAAAAATATACGTAATTAACCGCCAGCGCCTGCGTTCTTTTAGTTAAGGACGCCAGTTGGGTTAGTTTTTACGATAGTAAACGAAAAATGTGGCAGTGCAACGCCGGAACGTGCGGGGAGAAAAGCACAAATAGAACAGAACTCCCGCTGGCGCAGTTCCAGGCAGGGGACGCGCGAGAATTGCGAAGGCGGGAAATTTGAATTGCATGGGGTGGTAGCAGTAAGCGGATAACGGTGGTACAGCCCATTATGGCGAATCACTGCTCTGCACTTCCGACAGCGTTGACATTCAGTGGAACGGCTTTAATTTTTTTCCTAATTATATGGCTTATTTGACCGAAGTTTACGTTAAAAGTGGTGTCAGTATGATTCGAACGAGGCAATCTTTCCAATGAGCCAAACATGTGTTTTGTCTGCATGGCCCTTTTAAAATATTGTTTACGCCGGTTGCAGAAAGGGCGAATATCTTGTCCCGTTGCAGCTGGAGTGGTGGACCGGAGATATGAAGGACGTCCTTTTCAACTTTACGAAGCGGCTGACGTGGCTAGACGAAGGCACAATAGGAAATCTCCTGGTCAAGGTGGGTGTGCAAGACCTGTTCAAATCTCTGATTGTTCTGGGGATCACCATATTGCCTGCATAAAGAAGAAACAAACCAAAATTTGTTTAAATTGCTAACATGACTTTGTGTTAAACCTTGCGCTTTGTATAAATTATGTCCCAGAAATTTGGTTTCGTTAGTATTAGGCGCTTAAAGCTGTATTGCTGAATTATTCATTTTTTCACATGACTTGTTTTATGCTGTCTAGCAGGTAGCGTATCCGTTCTGCGGCGTTCACAAGTCAGGGAAGTCGTTAAAAACGGTCCTTTTTGGATTTGAAGCGGGCGTACATGTTTTGGCGCACCCACTGTCATGACGGAATGGTAATGAGCTGTCGCTTCAACGTCCTAAGCGTCGACAACCTCTGGCGAGTAAAAACAAGCACATATATTTGCCACCCTTTCATTGTCATAACGGTTGGTATACTGCGCACATAAGTACAGTGGCTGTAACAGTTTTTATTTATGATAAAATAATTCACATAAGAAAGACAAGCATGCACATTTGCCGTATCGCTTCACGCGACATTCACTGACAGTTGCAGTTATTGGCATGACTATCATTCCAAGAAGATTTGTTTCGACTTTGGCTCAACTTGACTCTGGCTTTAATTCTTATGGCGCCGGTCATCACCTCCTCTACGGTCATTATAAAAGGGGGTATTACAGATGCGCGGTGATATCTGATAGCAATAGAGGGCAGCTGCTGGAGAAAGGTGTTGAACATAGCTTGACCTGTGACGTCATAGTTTAAGTGAAGAAAGCCGCAGCCTTCAAAGTCGTGTCCCGTTGGCCTGTATAAATTGTCCACCTTCCCACAAATTACCCGGTAACCAAATATATTTACAATCCAAATATACAAGCCGCTGAGGCATTGATGGAAAAGGGGGGCGGGGATGGAACGCGCACGGAAGAGTACAAGCCACTACGCGCGTGCGCTAACACAGCTTATCTGCCGCTGATTACCGAAGCAGAGCTTTGGAACATCATATGCGGAATGAAACCGTTTAAGCCACCTGGATTTGACAACATTAGACTAAGAGACGTGTTGTGTCACTACAGCAGATTAAAACATGTACTTTTACAGATTTTTAATAGAACATTTGAAACGGGAAACATTCCCAGAGAAATGAAAGTTTCCATTGTGAGACCGATTTACAAACATGGAAAAAAAGGCGAGCTCGGTGACTACAGACCAATTGCAATATCATTAGTGTTGCTTCATGTAGTGAAGAAGCATATATCGTCTGTAATGCAATCCTTTTGCGAAAAGTACTACTTAAATAACCCTGCACAGTTTGGTTTCACTAAAAACAGAAACAGTATTTTACTTTTAGAAGAATTTTCGGACATTGTTAACGCCTGTATTGAAAATAACGAAGCCGTTTTAGTGTTATTTTTAGACCTATCGAAAGTATTCGATACAGTAAACCATAAATTGATGTTACAAAAACTTAGCTCTTTGTGGCTTCGCGGGCAAGTTCTTTACGAGTTATTTCTCACAACGGTTTCAATGCGTAAAACTCCATGGGGAATACAGCGGACTTAAAGAAATGCAGTGTGGAGTGCCTCAGGGCAGCACGCTAGGGCCCATACTTTTCAATATATACGTTACCGATCTTAGCTTACTCCCACTGAATTCGAACGTGTTCCAGTATGCAGATAACACCGCTCTGGCTCTGAAAATCACCGACTCCTCTAGCGGAACAAACACTTTTCAAAATGACATTCACAAAGTCATGAATTGGTTCAAACAAAATTCAATTTTTGTAAATCTACAGAAAACAAAATTGGTATGCTTCAGGAACCCACATAAATTTGTTTGTCTGAATAGGCCTATATATTTGCATACGTCACAGTGCAGCTCTTCTAAATATAGGGTCCTTGCATTAGAGTCCGAAGTAAAATATTTGGCCTTTTCTTTGACCAGCACTTCACGTGGAATAAACATGTGTTGTTTGTATGCAAGAAATTAAGGGGTGTAGCAGCTATGATTCACAACTTGAGAGGGAAGGCCCCATTGAAATTAAGACAAGCCATATATAAAGCACTGGTGGAAGGGAATATGAATTATGGAATTACCGTGTATGGTTCCTGCTCAGTTCATAAACAACAAGGTTTATACCTAGCAATTTACACAATAGCAAATAGTATAGCCTATGGAACAAAGCTTCAAGATGCAAAAATACAGGTCATGTATTCTTATTTAGATATACTTCAGGTGCGCCAGCTTTTTCGGTACGAGGTACTGATTCGATATTACTTCTGCAACCAGTTCAAAGTTCCTGTTATGAAAAGTAGAACGCTAAGAAAAACAGAGAAGTTCGTGAAGCCGCGAGTGTTCACAAACTACGGGAAAAAATGCGGAAACATTACGTGCCAGAATTTTGTAATTCTCTCCGAAACGATTTGTATAATATAGAAACACAGAGGAAAATGATTAAGAAAAGTCGCGAATATTGTGTCTCAGGTAACTCATATGGGTGAAGAATGGTATATATTTGTGCTGTCCACAAGCACGTTTTTGTTGTTTATATTATGTTGCAGTGCATAATTTTGCTATGTGATTTTCGAGCACGAAGTATTTGCATGTTCAAACTTGAGAGTGTGCTCATTCTCTTTTGTGTATGTTTAACCAACTGCCTGGAAAGCCAACAAGTATTCGGTGCTCAGGCAGACCAGAGACAAAAAGTTAATAAAGGTGAATGAATGAATGAATGAATGAATGAATGAATGAATGAATGAATGAATGAATGAATGAATGAATGAATGAATGAATGAATGAATTTGCATTACCCATCGAGGATTCAGGCTACATATCTCAACACAGCTTGTGTTTTCACTTTGGTAATCACCATTTTTAACCGTGAGCGAAAGAAAGTAAAGCCGGATTTTGTGGTGTTTAGAATTTTGGCGTAAATTCGCACACCTAAAAAAAATAGAACAAGTAGAAGAAGTAGAAGTAAATAGTTGCGTTCAGAGACGATCCTGTGGAAACTGCACGAACGTATTTCGCTGCCAATTACACTAGGCTGGAATGTCTCAGTCTTTATCTTAATAATCACTATTGGCAACCAACATTATCATTTCCAAACAAATATGCTTCGATGGTGCACCATAGGCTGCCTTTCGGGTAGCTCCGCGGAGGTAGGAATACACATTTTCTGCACAAAATTACACGTCCTGTTTGTACGTTAAAATAACAAAATTCTTAACCCACCTTTGCACCAATCCCCTTAGCCCTTGATAAATTGCATTTTGAAGACAATCTATTTTGTATTTAGGACGCGCTAGGTCTATCGCAGCTAGCACCACGCCTCCACACCCGTGGCGGTGCACTTACTAGGGGCTTAACATGGCGGCTAGCTGCAAGCTGGGAATGGAATTTTCTTGTAAAATAAACTTACCAACAAGCCTTTCCCTATTTTCTTATCAGTGTAGCGCGCTCCAATAAAGTAGCCTCTTCGGCAATCTTACGCCATTGAAAGGCTGTATATTTCATTCATTTAAGGACTTTTCAGACAAAAGCACAGCTTTGCTAACAGGCATAATGTTGAACTGGGAATATAGCTAAATGCGCTGTGCCCATTTGGCCCACCTACGCACAATTCGCACTGTTAACATTGGCCTCCGCGCGCGAAAGCTGGGCAGAATTGTCACCACTGTTCACTGGCGCATAAAAAAGATTGGTCGCCATCCCGCCCTAGTGGACGTCCAGCAAAGCTGTCGTAAACTCCTACAGGTGGTAATGGAGGAGGGTATGAAATATTTCTCGTCGTATCGGCGGGCATGTCGTTTGTGGTCGGCTAGTGTCACTAGATAAGGGTACAGGGTATCGGCACTCCTTTCTCCTGTTGTTCCGTGCCGCCGTTATGATCATTGGTCAGTTCGCATTACGTGACATTTGTTTACACTGCGACGGTTCATGGACACCGCCATTTTGTTTATGCGTTCTAGTTGGTGAACTCTGGTAGGCTTAGCTTGTCCTCACTGCGCTGCGGATGCGGGCGACTGATGCCGCTACGAATGCGAGTCAAATATAACGCGTGTAACAGCCTTTCATCAGCCGAAGTATGCCCAAAGATGCGGCAAATGCTGCGTCCCGCCTAGCCTGACGCATGCGCTCGGCGTCTTGGGCAAGTGTTGCCCTGGCTAGGGACACTAGTCCTGCCTAGCCTTCAAAGATAATCTGCGAACGTAGTCTTTACCAGGAGCACATGGTGGTGGATCCCATTGTTAAGAGGCGCCTTGCCATTCATAATGTGGTTTCGATGCTTGTTCTGTAGTTTCCTTAAGCCAATTAGGATCTCCATACTGTGTGCCTGATTACCCTGACGCATGCGGGCGGTGTCTTAGGTCTTGGAGTTTTTGCCCAGGGAGATCATTTTTACCCACGGCGATGAAACCGTTGGGGGGATAGAGGTATACAGCTTTGTTTTAAGAGTTCTGTCAACAGTGAGAGGAACGACAGACTTGGCTGTTTTAAAAACGGTCTGTCTCTTTTGCTCTTTTTCAAGATCGAGAAAATGCAGATCTCGGTAATCATTCCCGCTTCGCTGCTGAACGAACCCAACGTCTTCAACTGGACCTGCGAGGTACAGCATGATGCGTTTGTACCGCAACATTTCTTTTTGAAAATACCTCCTTAGTTTCAATGCTAACAACTCAGCCTTGGTACGCGTCTGAATTACTGTGTATGGGTTTACAGAGTGTGTAAGCAGCACAGTGGTGCTTACACGCGGTCGTATTAGTATCGTTGGCGAAGAAGTGGAACAGTGAGTCTGCGCAAAGTAACTGCGCTTTAAGGGCGAAGTCCCTTAGCGGCTCGGGATTGCGGCGTCTCCTGCCATCGTCGTATCATGTAGTCACGGTACTAAAACGCTGAGACACACGTATGCGAACGCCTCGCGCTAGAACGTAACGCGTACTAAAATAAAAGTGTATAATGGGTAAAACGGGTTCAAAATAACTAACATGTTTTGAAAGATTTGTGGAAGCTCCCTGCCCGTTTCAGAAGCACAAGCAGAAGCCGTTCGTAGAGGGGTTATAATTTGCCCACCGGCAAATTATAACCAGTCTCATCGGTCCGGTTGGTCGGTCGAAGCAATAAAAGGCATACTTACCTGGTTCCAGAGCCTCGAGGATCACCGAGGACGAGCCCCCAGGACTAGGCGCGCGAATTTCACTGCACTCGCGTTGACCCCTGCCACTACCCCAAACTGGGGCAGATGGGGCATGCAAATTGCTTGAATCCGCTTCAACGCAAGAGAGGGCGCCACCGGCTCAGCAAGCGCTCGATTGCTCCTCCCACCGACGCTTTTCGGCGCCCAATCAGCACGCGCCGTCTGGCAAGAACGAGACTTACAATCTTTCAATACACTTATACACGACATGCTTCGCCCCTCTCAAGGTTTTACTGTTGAGGGAAATGACCGGTTTTTTTTCCCTCACCTCTTGATTTAACCTACGGCAGCATTTACTCCGGGAATGATGTAGTTCCTTCGAAACCGCACTACTGAAAGCCAGCTACGGATTACAAACTGAGCCATTCAGTCATTCCTTGGGTTAACTAGGACAAATAGCCGGTCCCAGGGTCAATGACTAAAATTTAAGATAAATATAACAAAATTGCGGACTTTTCCGAACGATGAAGAGGCGTTTACTTTATCTAAATTTTTCCCTGCAGAGCTACGACGTTAAGTTGGCAACTTTGCCGCCAATCCTCCACTTCGTTGAAGCGAAGGCAGCGGTCCTTCGCGGCCACTGGAACAACGCGCACACCGGAACCTCTCTGTAAGCTACACTACTGAATGCCTGAAGAAAGCCTTGCGCAGAATTTTCACTGCAAATTGTAGTTCAGCGAGCATTCAGCGCGCATATATGTATACGGCACATCGAGCCGAATTAGAATATGGCGCGAAAAATCTTACCCTCAAGCAGTTATGACTTGATTACAATGCATCTGCTGCTGGTCCCTCCTGATCGTGGAATGTAATCTTCGGGGCCGAAAATGCCGGAATTCCCTCGAAATAATTTTTATTCCAAGCTGTCTGTACTACAGCTAACTTGTCCCCTTTTCAAATTTTGGATCGCACGTGAACACGTCCTGCAGTTCTAGTGAGTTTTCCTAAGTGCAGTAAGGAGAAGGTGGTTGGTCAGGCTCAACGAGACGCGCATGCGGTGAAGGGAACGAACACGACAGCAGAGCACCAAACTGTCCTCAACTAGCAGACAGACAGACAAACAAAGAACTTTAATTTTTGGCCCTGAGGAACTACGTTGGGGTTGTTGTTGCGGGCCGCTCCCACGTAGGGACAGGGAGGCCGTGGCCCTCCGCTCTTTCGTACGCCATCTGGACGGCCAGGAGTTGGACAGCGACGTCGCCGTTTTTGAGGGCTTTTGAAGGCGCTTTCAGAAAAAGTGATTATTTTGAGAGAGAAGAAAACGTGGCGCAAACTAGCCGTGGACGAAGTAAACAAGGTACTACATATAGAGTCTTCTCTCTTAAAGGGGCACTGACACAAAATTTTGAAGGCGAGATAACTTCGGAGATAGATTGGTGGGAACACATATACATCATCTGCAAAATATCAGCGGTGAATACAGCCTAGAACATATTTAAAATCAATTTTGAAGTGTGCGAAACGCAACCGAGCTGCCAGCAGCGGACCACGCGCAAGTGTAAATAAACAACATCCAAACACGTCACGAGTTTGTGTTTGCCGCTTCCGCACTGCCGGATCGCCGCTCCAATCGAAGGGCCGGAGGGCGGAGCTTCTGCTCTCGAGAACGAACGACCCGGTCGTTGGCGGCGGAGGCGCCGTGATTTCGTCAGCTCATCGGGCAGCTGGCCGCGACCAAAGTTCTACAGCGATTCCAGGCACTCTGTTTCTATTACTGTTTATTACCATTGGATGCGGAAACGCGCCGGAGGCACGAAAAGCCCACTGAGCAAGCCGCACGGTCGCTGTGTAGGCGGCGGCCACGGCCGCGAAGTGGCCCACGCCGGCGCAGGTAGCTCGAGTGATAGCTTGTTACCGCTGCACGAAATTGTCCCCAAGTCCCGACCATAGTGGCTTACATGAGAAAGGAGTTAATGATGCCATGGTGGGTTGCATTAAAAATTGTCATCTGCACCGCTTACGAGAGCGGCACTCGAATATCCGCCGCAGTGCTAAGCCGAACACATCTGTAGGCGGACCTGTAGGCAGACCGGCCGCCTGCTCCCAGCGCGCGTCTTGCCACCCACCGTCTCGAGCGTCGCGCGTCGCTCGTTAGCCGCGGTAGCATTTGCACTCGCAGCGCCTGCGTCACATCCACGGTCGCTTTTTAATTAGGCGCCTTACGAGATCAGTACGGGGGGGCATTCGCAGAAACTGCCGTCGATGCGGATTCGACAGTACTACGGCGGCTCTGCTCTGTAACTGTGATATCCCTCCGACGGTCACGTGGTCAGCTTTGTTCACACAAAATCCACTAAATCCATCGTTTCGCGGCACTCGCTGAAACCGAAACTGCGACTGGCCGCATTGAAAATGCCTCTAATTAAACAACCGTCGCACGCTGAAGCAAATGAGGTTTCTACAGGTTATAAGTAGGTCACTAGCTACTTATCGCAACAAAAAAAACAAGATGCAAAATTTTTGTGTCAGTGCCCCTTTAAAGTATGTACCAACTAGCCCAGCAACAAGTTTTGATTATTTTGTGAGGCGCGGCTCTAAGCGAGGGAAGTGTTGGTAGATAGACGTCCTTTTACACCTGTACACAGCTGTCCCCGCTAAAGCCACGCCCAGAAGTATGCATTTCATTCCTTGAACTATTCGTCTCTGAAGTTGTCATCTACCTTTCGAAAGCTTGGAGATATTCGCCGTGTTGTATTATCGTCTGGGTGCTCTTTCTGGCCACGTATGGGTGGCTTAGCTGTCTACTACCGCATTAAATTTACCGCTTGCTTGGTCCGTCGATCGGAGGTCGCATTTCATAACTACGACTTTGCCAGGGACCGCTCAGTTGGGTATCCGTTGCCCCAAATTTAGTTATATTTGTTTCTAACACCTCGAATACCTTTGCAGTAGATATGGCATGCAGTACCGTAAGGATATAGTTAGCGCAGTATGTTCCGTTATCGCAGGGAGAGCACGGGCCCGTTTACGAAATAATATAACGTCGATTCTATTGCCAGTATGCGAAAGCTGTGTGTTCTACTGTGCGCTTTCTTATTTAGTCACGACTGTCACTGTGTCGACTCTCGCAGGTTGCGTCATATGCAGAGCTTCGAATACAAAATTCGGTACTCGCATGACTCTAACACGCTCAGTAAGTATTTTAATGCAAGAATGTCTTCTTCTCAGCAGTGTAGATTTCTGTTAAATTTTCCCGGACTTAACACAATTTCTGACATTAATTTGTGAGCTCCGTATTGTAACCTCAATCAGCGAACAATTACTTGGGGCTTCGGAAATAAATTTTATTGGGTGATTTATTTGCTGATCCGTTTCGCTGAGATATTGGTGGTGTTATTGTCTCATTGATACGAGGCCCTATGTTTCACACCTCTTTCTCTGCAGGTATACCGGTATCGTATTTCGGCGAAGTCCTGAAAACCCCTTCGGCTATAAGGTCAGTGAGCATTGGATGTGAATTTGCAAAGGCCATACACAGTTACAAATTTTTTATTTTATTTCTCCTTGCGGTTGATCCGTGCGAAAAAATTCCAAGGCATTCACGGCGCCCTGAAAATTGCTGTATGGTTGTTCCACAGCTTGATCTTTACTGCAATTATTGTGTACCGAAGCGCCGATTTGAGTAAAACGTCCTGTTGGGCGCCCAACAACTGTAAGTCCGGCCGTAGTTTACCCGCAAGAGATCAAACGCGTGGCGACAGACTGGAAATTCTACCAGATACTTAGAACGCTAGCACTTCACCACATCCCAGAACACCGCAAAGTCGAGGTTGCCGACAGCTTCGTTGTAGAGTGTGAACGACGTACGCCCCTGGCTCACCGTGACGTTATGTTCGTGTGAATCCGCTCCAAGCATTCCTTCATTCAAGCTCTGACATGGCTTACTACGGGCAATATGGGGCCACTTTCAAATTATTTCGCTTCTTTATGGTACTTACACTGGTACTGACCCCCGATTTATTCCCTGGGTCCTTTTTTTTTTTCATATGACCTTTGCTCTTTTGACGAACACCCCATCACTAGCTGTAGACTTCAAACGCACTGTCTCGGTAGCGTGTCTCCTCCTCAAAGCCTTTAGGTCCTCGGGAAAAGCTGAGCGTACAGTGAAGCTGTTACTCGTGTAGCTTAATGGTTCCAAACATTAGCGTGCATGAAAAGGGCGCTTGCTACGTTCCAGACTTCTTTTATGTTGCTTCTTAACAGTGTAGGTGTTTTACAAGCCGTAAGTTCGCCGTTACAGGAAAAAATACCAACAAAACGTCCAGCGCTGGTGAGCTCGTTCCTCGCGGCGACCGCCGAGTCGCCGGCTGGGGCAGTGGATGTAGCAAAAAAAAGAAAAAAAGCTCCAGCGCTGTCGTCAAACGCTACCGCGCATGTAAAAAAAGAACTCCAGCGCTAATGAACCCTGCTTGTGAGACGCCATCGCGGCCGCCGCGTTCTCTAGAAGCCATTACGGATAATTGGAGACATGGCTACGAGTATGTCAATCCGTCCCGAGACGACTTGTAGACCCCGCCACCGCTGCCTCAAGTCGATGAGGAACAGCTGGTGGAAGTCTACAACGCTGAGGATGACTTTGCATGCATTACTCGCCGTGAAGGAGACGACGACATTTTCGATACGTAGGACGACGATTACTAGCACCGCAACTATGAAAATAAACAATGATACTGAAACTTAAGTACCTGTCCGGTAATGCTCACCTACAACAGCTTCGCCATTTAATTCTTGCTCGTGAGTGCAAGCTTGGCTGAATTTTTTTAGATTGGTTCAGTTTTTTGTTCACATTTATTCTATCTCTTTACCATTTTCTTTGTTTCCTTTTTGTAGTATACGTCAATCATTTACTCTTCCTTATACCAAAGAAATTAAATCTCGCGTAAGCAAGCGCTGCCCAATTGCATTTTCGGAAAACCAACGTATTAAAGTGAGGAAGTTTGTGAAACTTGGAATGATCAAAATTTCGTTGAAGTTCAGGAAAAAAAAATCCAACAACGCCCGACAAACTCGATGGACAGGGCTATTAAAAAAATTTGTGGGCGCTTGCTCACAGATAACGTAGGTGTTCTGGTTAATCTTAGTGTGGGTAATCTGATTGATTGATTGATTGATTGTGTGGTTTAACGCGCCGACGCAACGCAGGTGATGAGGCGCGCCGTAGTGGAAGGCTCCGGATTAATCTTGACCACCTGGGGATCTTTAACGTGCACCGAAATCTCGTACACACGGGCGTTTTTGCTCTTCGCCTCCATCAGAAAAGCGACCGCCGCGGCCGGGAATTGAACCCGCGACCTCGTGCTCAGCAGCGCAACGCCTTAGCCACTGAGCCACCGCGGCGGGTCTCGTGTGGGTAATCATAAGTTATGCGCGTAGTGTTATGTTAAAAACAAGTCCGTGGAACAAAGACCTTCGCTGTTTGACCTTACGATTATCGTACCTCAGCAAATGCTTTGGAGTTTCTATCCTCCAAAATTGCTGGTGGTCCCGTCCTATTAGCAGGAAAAAATATCTATACTATTCCGAGACACTGACCCTTTAGAAATCACCTGAAAACATACCCCGAACTAGCGCTTTCATTGCTTTGTCCTCCTACCTTAATTCCAGTCGTCGCGTGGGCACTATATCGCTGAGCAAATAAAAAGATTACCGTATCGCATTTCCTTTCATCAACAGGCGCTTCTACGCCGTGAAGATCCTTCCAGATGCTTTGGAGGAAGTGCTCAAGCTCGTTACGAAGCAAGGTGCGTGAGAGCGTTCCCTGTGCCAGAAAATTTCCTGTTTATTCAATTCCCAGTCATTTAGTTCATTGGTCGTGCAAGAGATTTATCTTATGCGGATTATCACCGAAAACTCTATGCTGCCACTGATAGCTAGCCACAACCTCAGTCTACTCACCTCGGTTCTTTATTCCACTTTTATCTAACACAGCTGAATGGGACTAATTGATTGACTACAGGGTTTAACGCGCCGACGCAACGCAGGCGATGAGGCGCGCCGAGTGGTGGGCTCCGCATTAATTTTGACCACCTGGGGATCTCTAACGTGCGCCCTAATCTCATACACACGGGCGTTTTTCCTTTTTGCTTCCACCAGGAAAGCGACCGCCGCGGCCGGGAATCGAACCCGCGACCTCGTGCTCAGAGCTGAACGGGATCGCTGTTCTTTGGGGTGTTTCGTCAGCTTCACGCCAAGACACATTTAACGCACAACAATAAGGCTTTATTATTAGAGCGAAAGTTTTCTTAGTGCGACCGATGGCGTTCTGAGGAAAAAAACTAATGCATTTCCCGTAGACCGGTTGGTCGACCGAAAAGTTTTAATTAGATCTCCGGAAGCATGGTGCGTGTGTGAAACACGGCTTCTATTGTTTCAAAACGGGCGCTTGAAAATCGCGAAACAAGAATGCTTCTAGATAACCTAATCTACGCATCGATTATGAAGGAGGATTATACCTCCATCTCATAAACGGCGTATCGTTATACATTTACATCGTTCGCAGATGCGTTTGCTTAGTGCGCGAAAAATCATCGCATGAGTTCTTCGTTTGCGACTTGGGTCTTTACAGGTTTTACGATGATGGGACGCACTTTTAGTGAAGGTTAGACGCACTTTTAGCGAAGGTTTTGACGGACTTTTAGCGAAGGTTTTGACGAACTTTTGTAACAGTTGTTAGAAAGCTTTCGCGCTTCGCTATACTTTCCTTCGAAGGGACGGTAAATTTTTCACTACTTTTAGCTGTGGTGTGTTATAGCTTGCGGTTCTTGAAAGGCACGCTTTCTGCAATGGTGACATGACGACGATTATTATTTGCTTCACTTGTGTACCTGGACCGTGCGAACTGTCCCCTTGCCTTGCAACGCAACCTCAGTAAGCGCTATGATCGCGATTTCGCGCAGCTTGTATGCGGTGGCTCAAGAAGGTATTTCGTTTATCGAAGCATCGACACCGTGTACCACGTATGGCATATATCCCAGCATCGTACACAATTGAACAACAGCGCTTAAACGGGGTTGTGCGATTGTGAAGTATGTACCAACAAGCCCACACTACTACGCTTTCCCAGCATCATATACTCTGTTAACGCTGCCGAAAACGCAAACGGAAGCTAATGAATGATGATCTTGCGTGTTCATCAGTAAAAAAATTACGAATATGTTTGTATGACCTTAAATGCAATGGCGGCAGTCCGTAACAAAACTAGCATATTTGGCGAGTGGTTACGGCGGGTTCTCGTCACAGGTGGTTAATTCGCATGTCTCATTTCATTCCGAAAAAGTGCTTCAGCAGAACTCTGTTGGCACATCTTTCAGAATAGTGCACAATAAATACGTAAAAGTAAAAAGAGGAATTATATACGGTTCTGCTGAACTATAAATTTGGCAGGGGCTCAGCCTCAACAGCTTAGTCCAAGGCAAAACGCCAGAAATTCAAAAGAATCTACGATGGTCTGTGTACTTTAAATCTCTGCGGACTGTCCCACGTGGTGACGACACTGACACACTAACTCCGCGACTAGTACTGCTAACCCGGCTTATTGTAACTGTTCCTTGAGGAGCCATGAAGATAAAATACAGGAAGTTTTATTCGAAAGACTTCGTTTTTTATAGTGTCCCCAGCGCTTGTCCAGATGCAAACGATGTTTTATTCACTCAGAAATTAACTAATTTGCATTAAAATTTTGATTTTCCCGCTACATCGTGCGTTTTCGCGGTCTGCAATGAAATCGCGGGAACCGACCGCTCTGCAGCTGGTTAAAAATCCTTGTTTACAGTTCGTGGACAAAGATGGCGCCAACAAACCGTGGCAAGCCGTTTTCTGCCTCTGGTTTGGTTTTGACCGTATTTGAACCTGGCTTGTTTTTGTTGAGGGAGAAAATAATCGTTTCGTGAAACATAGGGCTCGCTCGACAAAAATATGGTCACGTAAGACACAGTTGCTTGTGTCAATCAGCCAGTGTCGTCTAAAACTGCCCCGAAGCCCCACAATCCTGTGCAGCTAAACCTAGCATAGTGCGCGCAGTAACAACAGCAGTACGCATCGGTACTTCGATGTTTGCGTGTGCTTTCATAACTTCCACTGTCGGTCCCACCATTCTTACTGCTATAAAAAGAATATGGCCTAAATTTAACCGCAAATAGCTCGTTGGGCAAGGTTATAAGCTCTGCCCAATTTGCGTTTTCTTTTGCCGGCCTCCGCCAATCGAAGAGCTGGCTGGTATGACATCATAGGTTTTGTTGCGGGAAATGAGTCGCATGGCCTTTCCTTTTTTCTTAATTTTACAGCTTATTTGAGCGAAGCTTAGGTTAAAACTGGTGTCAGTATGATTCTAACGATGCAATCTTTTGAATGAACCAAACTTGTGTTTTGACATCATGGCTCCTTTAAAACTTAGAGTCAGCTTGGTGGCCACCTTAATTTTCACAAAAGATATGGCCTTTCAGGATAACATAGCCGTTTGTTTAACATTTTCTGCAATTCGTTTTATTTGCTTCGAGGAAATCTACTTGTTTTGCATTTCCGGGGCAATGGTGTTGGTTATACAAAAAGCTGTATATTCCTTACTTGTACCTCCGTTTCCCTGGCACTGTCTCGCTGCCGTTTCGTCCGATTTTGGACAATGTCTCTAGAGAAAGCAGTAGTGGCATAATGTGCTCATCGCACTTTTCTCAGGTGCCTACACACTCAAGAAATCCACTGTTTTGTCTACTTGGCCCGAAAACGCCACTGAACGTTTCGACTCAATGGCAGAATGTTTATTGAAGACATACATGGACAGACTGCTCACACCTCTGAACTACACGGTAAGCATGTATGCTTTACCGTTTAATGCCTGAGAAACATTATCTATGATAATGGTTGGTCCTAATGGATATGCTTGAGAACAAGTCAGCCCGATTGGGAACAAGTCAGCCCTTGGAAAAGTCAGCCAAATTGAATAATATTTTAGGTGTGTGCGGGTTCTAATTTTAGACTGAAATTCTTTCCCTTCAATCAGCTCATTAACATTGTTGGTTAAATGGTGTCATTTGCGTGCCTTCAGGGAAGCGAGATGCTACATTGAAGCCGTGTTCACGATTTGAGGCAAAAACGAGCTTCAGACGAAAATAAATGGCGAACAGAAGGTTACACAAAGCTCTATCCGAAAATACAACTCTGCTGCCCAAAATCCAATTGAAATTGAGTAGCTTTTTTAATGTACCATCAATTGAACATTTGTCATTGGAAAATGTATACTCAAGCAATATTTACTCGCGCTTTTGCATTGAAACAGGGTCAAGGGGAGATCTTTCGTGCACTGACAGCAGAGGCCGCCATAAGTGAAGCAACCGCTGTACGGCTGTGTTTAAGAAAACGCTGATTTGGCTTTATTTTAGATCTACGAGGGGTGTGGTGAAAATGGGGAGAGCTTGCACATTCTAAAAAGTTGAAAAAATGATCGAGATTGATCAAATCACTTGTGCGCTGTAATTGCACCAAAACTCTCATCTGCCGCAGAGACTGTGTTGTACGGAAACGTTCCTTGCAAAAATGGCGTGGATGCCGCTATGCTTTTTTACGGCTGCACAAAGCAGTGATGACTATAAAATGAATTAAGTAAAATGAAAAGCGCCATGCAATACCGAGAAGCACACCAGAAAATAGGTCACACCATGGCGTCATTCTAATCTCCCGTGACGGTATTCAGTGGTGTTCCCCAACGTTCAAGAACCAGTACCGACTATCCAAATTGTCGATTCATGTGCACAAATGCGCGTTGCAAAGTTACAGAATTTAAAGAAACGCAGCAAGATCATTGCCCCTGCAAGATCACTTTATAGAGAACATGGTTATTCTTCCGAACTGTCCTTCGTTCTACGTTCGAGCTAATATTAGCAATGACTCAAATCTTGAATACATTGCAATCGCAGAAACAAGACGTGGTCTAAGAATGATGCACACAGGACGCTCGCCGGACTTAACTGAAAGTTTTACTTTGCACACGTGAACCATACAATAATAATGTTTAAAAACACGAATCTATCGTCAAAGCCACGCACAATTAACCCAACACAGCCCATGCTATGTCTCACGCGTGCGCCTTCGTACGAAGCCCAACTCTTTTAGGGGCGAAGCCCCTTAGGAGCTGGGGCTGTTGGCATCTCCTGTCGTCATCGTCGTAATCGTCGTCACATGCAGTCGCGGTACTAAAAGACCGGTAAACTCACTTACGCCTCGCGCTACAAAGTTAGGCGTACCGAAAAAAACACTGGAGCACTCCAACTGCGCAATTTGAGACGGCCACAGAAAGAGAGGAAACACAGGACAGACGAGGGCTTGCAAACTAACATTTATTGCCCCAAAGACCCATTACACCAATTTATTTATTGCACCAAAGACACAAAATCTTTGGTGTAATAAATGTCAGTTGCAAGTCTGCGCCTCTCCAGTGCTTTTTCTTTTTTTGTGTGGTCATGTCAATCTGCGCGGTTTGTTACTTTACGTTGAAAATGCACCAACTCGCCCACCAACAACTTCTTCTAAACTAGGACACTCGTTTACGCCTCGCGCTGGAGCGCATCGTGCTTCAAAGACAGGAGAGTTTTACAGCAGGGCTATATACCTGCGCCTCCCAGTGGTTTCATCTTCCTTGGCAAACACGCGAAGGCGCCAAGAATACACTTATACACTGTATGCTTTACCCCTCCCCAGGTTTCAAGTTAATGGAGATGGCCCGGGATTTTTTTGTGTTGTCTCCGCTCTGTTATATCCCCTGGTCAACGCTGTCTGTTTCTTTATCTGCGTTGCAGGTAATTAGCGTCAATTTTCCTTGGATATTTGCCCAACTCGTGGATGCACGCCTGGCCCTTGACCTATATCTTGAGGTAATGCGACATTTAAAGAAACGCTGCGCTTAGGTGCACGTGTTATCTTGTCGGCCTGCGGTGTTGGTTGTGAAATAAAATGAGATAGCACATACGCTGGCTGCGAGTCTTCAGGATATTTTAACTACAGAAATGAATATTTCTGGCGCGGTAATGGTCAGAATAGAAACAGGGATCGCGTGTCGTGCAACCGACGCTACAGACTGTGGCGCTGCCTGATGTCGCTGCATGCAATGTTCACATCATAGCGAAAGCTTTATTAGGGGCACCGATGGCGCCCTGTCAAGAAACTAATGAATTTCCCCATAGACCCGTTGGTCGACCGAAAACTCTAGTAAGTTCTCTCGAGACACGGTGCGTGCTTGAAAACCTGGCTTCCATAGTGTCAACACGATTACTTGAAAATCGGTAAAAAGGAGCGGTTCAAGATAACACAATACATGCACCGATCACGGATAAAGATTACAATAGTATACCTCTATCTTATAAATCATGTATTGGTATACATTTGGACCGTTCGTAGATGCGTTTACTTATTGCTCGAAAAATTTTCGCATGGTTTTGTTCTTCGTTTGCGATTTGGATCTTTGGACGATCGATTTCACGCTTTCAGAAAAGGATAGGGTCCACTTTTAGCAAAGGTTTTGAGGCACTTTTGACGCAGTTTCGCTGTCAGAGAGATTTCTCACTTCTCTCAACTTTCTTAGGAAGTCGTGGTAAAGTTTTTGAATTGCACCGTCAGCAGCACATCGTCTTATCAGCTAACCGATTTTTAATGCAAACTGCTATGTACCGGCTTCACTGGTATTTTTTAGATAATCACGTTAAACGCTGATCTCCATGCTGCAGAAATAACTCAATGAAACAAAAAGAATGTAAGAGCCCGTTTAAACACGTGACAAAAACGCCTGCAAGGAATTGGTTCGATGCTGCAGTCCGGTACTTCGATCACGTGGTTCCGGCGTGGACGTCCTCGTGAGCAATGCAGTTGGAGCAGTCCGTCCTCTTTAGGATAGATTGGGGAAAATTCGGAACTATACTTTCAGACACTCGTACTAGTATTTTATTAGTACCGTGACCCATTCCGGCACCTTTTAGCGCCCCCGGGATTTAAAGCATTTGTGGTAGCATTTTAAACTTCATTTACGTATGTTTGAAGTGGCCATCAAGACAAAGTACAAGTTTGCCCATTGAAAAGACTTCTTTGCCCCGATAATATACTACCAATTTAATCACAGGTTTCAAAAAAAAAATGACCGGGGTACTAAAGAAAACAGATGTAGGAGTGGCGATTCTATGACGTCACAGAATCTGTGTGATTGGCGGCCGCCCACCCTAAGCATTCCAGTACGCATGACTCTTGTCGTTTCATTTGCGCTTATCACTTGAATAATTATCAGCAGTGATCACACTGATAACTGTGTTTCTGGTGCTGGCCCATACTACGTCATTCGCGCCTCTATTACGTCACTGTAATGCGAAAGTTGGGTTTTCAATGGGCCTCCTCGGCTATCAGTCCCGGATCGTCTGCAGACTGCCCGAGACGCGATCCTGCGCTCGATTTTCTCACGTAATCCTATAGGACTTGCGGTCCGAACGCAGTCCTAGGACTGCCCACGGACCGTCCAGCACGTTTATATCGAGGAGGCGCAATATTTCTTGAATTTTTCTGTTAAGAAACCGTCTTTTGTTGCTGGAATGGAGCTGAGTCAGTAAACCAGCGGCTGGTGCTTTCAAAGGGAATAAAGTGGTATTTTGCCTTCATGGCCCCTTTAAAGAGAAAATTATTAATAAATCTCGTCTTCTTTCCCTGTCTGCGCCTGTTTCAACCAACGATGGCAACCATGATTCTCCTCCTAACGCGGTTTGTCGCGCAGTCAGGAGACACTGAACTAACGTCACTAAATAAAGGCTTTTAGAGTATCGGCCCTCTTTTCTCTCATTGTTATGTGCCGCCAGGATTTTCATTGGTCAGTCGGCACCACGTGATATATGTTTCCGTATGGGCGCAGCCATTTTGTTTCTGAGCACCTCTCTTCTCTCACTCTCTCTGCTGCACGGACGCTAGAGCGGCCGGTCCCACTCTGCCCGTCACAACCGGCGGCGGTTTCGATGGGAGAGATGGCAACAGTGCAAGCCAGAAACAAAATGGCCCCCCAGACGTTTCCGGGTGCACGAAGTGGCGGTACTCTTAAGCGTAGCTTGTTTAGTGACGCTAGCCTGAACCACTTTCTTCCTCACACGACAAGCCGCCATTTGTAACGTAGTATTAGGCCGGACATAACGTGGAGCTCTTTTGCTTGGTAGATCTGGCGATTTTGGTGTTTGAATATGTGTTCTTCAGCTTTACAGAAAGATCTCCTCGAAGTCCGACCCCAGCGATTCCGGAGTATTCGTACGGGGCTTCAGCCCGTTCCAGGATATCCACATGGCTTTCGTATTTTACGCAGAGGTACGAACAATACTTTTTATTGACCTTTTATTTGTTTTGATGAAACTCCTGCTAGATGTACGGTTGCCTTTCTCTCGTCTCAGTACAAAATATTTCATTACCCCTGATCGCGTTGTCAAAACGTTGAATTATTTGATGAATGGCGGTGAACATGCGGGAGCAAGGTGTTAACATGGGAAATCAAAAAGTAAAAATGAAATAAAACTCGGGCTAACTCACCACCGCAATACACTAGGGTTTTTCGGTTAGTCTTTAGTGGTGAGTTGCGATGTAATGCTACACCGCTCAGGCTTCTGTACGATCGACCTAGTGTTGCATACACCGCCGTTAGCTACGCTGATGTTCTAGAGTACAACATTATAACGAGCATGAACTGTGAACCGTCGCACACCTTAACGTTAGTAAGCTATAGCTTTTGGCAACGTCCGCTGGAGGCATTGGTGACGCTGCAATATCTCAAGAAGCGTCTATGTCTCACCGCAGTATTTGTGTTTTCTTCGTTTTCTCTTGCAGAATTCCTGCGAACCCCTACCTACGCTAAATACAACGCACAGATTTCTGACGCATGGCATTTCGCCTCGAGACAAGTGAGCGTATTGACTTATTAGGGCGAGAGCTCATTTATTCCAGGTAGAAACCTAGAACACGGCTCGTTCCTCGTAGCGTCCATCTGCCCTTCAGGCTCAGCCAAGGTCAAGCCAGCGCCCCGCTAGACGAAGTGACGCCAACACGCAAGAAACAAAAAATAGCCGGTTTATTCCGGGATGACAAAACCATAAAAGACATCCACAGAAGCAGCATCTTGAAACACATAACGGTCATGGGAATAACGCGACAGCGGAGGGTGCCTAAATTGACGCGGGTCCCCCGTACACGAAGGCGCTGGCATCGAGGCGCCAACTGTCGGCGCTCATTAGCGTCATGATGCGCTACTTCCCTTCGCCTCTCCTAGGCGGCAGCACCATCTGAATCACTCGTAGTGAAGGACATAAGGCGCGTTCGTAGAGCTGCTCCACGTGTCTATTCATTGCGCAGTGGGCAGAGCGCCACGTACCTCCAATTGCGGCAAGAGAGTCGTGGGCTCGAATCCGGACGCCGCCGCGTCAAGTTCCCGTTCCCAGGCGACGTCACTTCCGTGACGGATATGACGTCACTCAGATCTTGGTGTGCCCGAGCATAAAACACTTTCGTGTTAATACGGGGCAGAACCATGGTGCACTTCCGACACACTCCCGCGGAAAGTGCATTGCAAAATATCCGCTGCAGTGCAATTAAATGATTATAAACCAGTGCAACGACTGCTTCCCGTGGTCCTTCCGATTGGCCTGGGTTGTTTTATTTCAATGGCGCTGCTGCGGATATTCCTCCCATTCCCAGCTTTCTCGTTCAAAATTCCGATTTCTGAGGTACCTAGAAAAACCAATTCAGGAAAGTATTGGGCATAAAGCAAGAAGTCAACGTGGAGGTGAAAACTTTACAATAACTTTATATCTTTTGTGCAATTCGCTGTCAAATCTTACTCCCCATGCATTTGTATGGGGAGTTTTCATGGCTCTGGAGCTTAACCGCGCAACGTGCTAGACTTAAAACTGCACAAAGCAAGTTTTCACCCCCAATAGCTGCGCGAAAATATTTTACATTTTGCGTACATAGGCTTCCGTGAGAACGCAAGCGCTGCGCATTTGCTGGAAGACACTTCTAACCCTTGCTTGTGCAGATAGGTGTTTGTCAAATCTGCAGCCTTTTGCAGACGAGCACGCACGTGCCGTCGAGTCACTCCATCTGCCCAGATGCAAATATCATCCGCGTTCCTCGTTGTTCCCCTTTCCCCCGTGCAGGATAGCATACTAGGCTTAGGCCGTAGCCTGGTTAACATTCCTGCCTTTCCTTTACTTTTCCTCTCTTTTACATTTTGCTAAACAACTGCAGAGTAATCACTGGCATGAGCAGGAAAGCTGCACACGGAAAGCCGTGTGGCGGTGTTCACTATCCGGCGTGCAAAATATGCGAAGACAGGAAAAGATGCGAGCAGGGTACGGAAACTACAACTGCTCGGGAGAGAGAGGAGGTGAGATGGAAAAAAGACGACGATAAAATTTATTAGGGGTGGAACAAATTGTTTCAATAAACTGGGCAAGACATCCGACCCGCGGAGGCGGAGGGGAAGCCTCTATTCATGATTATTATTCTTACATCATCATTAGCGACATCCGTTTATAAACTGAAGGTTTACACACTTAATGACGTCACAACTCTGAATATAAGTTGGGTTCCGGGAAAGAAATTTAAATCCAATTTGTTCGATATCTACAAATTTTAAGGAAATTGAAATCGATTCGTTTTGCGGGTGGAATTTTTTACATCGCTTAACCATTTCTTCTTCCATGAACGCGGTGCCTCGGTGGCTAATGCGTTGCGCTGCTGAGCCCAAGTACGGGGTTGGATCCCCGGACGCGGCGGCCGCTTTTCTGGTGGAGGCGGAAAGCGAAAACGCCCGTGTATTCGAGATTTCGCCGCACGTTAAAGATCCCAATGTGTTCAAAATTAATCCGGCGCCCTCCCCTACGGGGCGCCTCATCGCCTGTGTAGCGTCGGCGCGTTCGAACTCATAATCAGTGTTCTTATTCCGTTCTCTTTTTGCATTTCCCGCCGCAGAGTGCGAGTGGCCCTGGCGAGCCTGCCCGTGTTCACGACCAGCTTCCGCTGCTGGGGCACCATGCCGATGCGAGCGGCTGTGCCTTCCTGTAGCCCCTGGAATAACGGCTAGGCGTGGCTGCGGCAGCAGCCATCGCGTCCGCCATCGTGCACAGTCACTGCGGCACGGCGGCGACACGTTGCGACAGCGACTGGTTGCGCACACCTTTCATGACGTCGCCCGGCCATCGAAACGACCCCGGTCGTGAATTACGGACGATGTTGACAGTACCTTTGTTTGGCGTGCCCTAGAGCCGTTTTGTCGTTGGCTTGTTTGTTCGGCTGAGGATTGCTTATTCACGCTCGCTTTCGCAATCTGCGGGCTGTGGACAGGACCGATGTATCGACCCTGTGCGTTGCGCAACACTGTTTCACATATATGCGATTGCTGAGCACTGGCCTAGATTTTTGTATTGTTCATTGAGGATACTTATCACAGTAAAGTTACTTTATTCTTTTGTTCGCAACCGGGTATTCCTGGAGAGAAGAAAGTTGTCAAGTCTGAGAAGCGTGCGCTGAGACTGCTACATCCACCGGGAGAATCTCTTCGCGGGTCCTTCTGTCGTTCCGTCGCGTCACGCGGTTTTCAGCGGAAGGAAATTGATGAAAAGTCAGGTTATATTTGGTCAGATTACGTCGAGTTTAGGTTAGTTTTCGGTTGGGTTTAAGTTAGGTAAGGATAGGTTGGACTTAGACACTCAGCCGTCGCGGCAGGTTTTAGGTAAGGTTACCTTGCAACCACAAGTTGCTGATTGCGGCGGAACGACCTGCAAACAGACTCCACCCTGCACAGCGTCTCACTTTGTCATAATCATTATCACCATTATCATCATCGCCATCAGCTTATGTCCTGCCGCTCCTGTCCTCCGTCACCCACCACGGTGGCTCAGTGGCTGATGATGATGGTGATGATACTAACTTTATTTTGCCCAAGACTGGGTGAAAGGAGGAAGGGGAAGTGGGAGCCTTCCTGAATTCTTCCCCCTCAGATGGCGGCCTGCAGCCCTTGGGCGCGAGCGGCATTTTCGGCCAGTTGTACGACCTTGACCTGTATTTCGGGGTCGGAGCTGAGCAAACAGGCCTCCCACTGCTCCGCACTGGTGATTTGTAAGCATGCTCGTATAGTTCCCGGCTGAGCATCACAAGCCCAAATCATGTGAGTGAGTGTGGCTCGCTGGCTGCACCACTTGCACTGGTCATTATAAAGGTCTGGATAAATGTGGCTCATTACTGCAGGACTAAGGAAAGCATTATCCTGCAGTTGACGCCAGGCTACAGATTGACGTCTTTTGATCGTGGGTGCGCTGCGGGATATTTCTGGCGCTCCATACGATAGTGCTGAGCGATGTCCCTGTAGGTCACCAGCCTGTCCCTAGCCCTCTGGTCCGAGCCAGCAGCGTTGTCGGGGCAATCCCGTGGGCTGAAACCTCGGGCCGCCTCGTGTGCTAGCTCGTTGCCTGAGAGAGATGCATGGGCCGGTGTCCAGATTATTTGCCCGTTGCGCATACGAGCGGCTTTGATGGAGCGTAATATGCGTAGGGCGGTATTGAAGATCCTGCCAATTTCGTAATTCCGGAGGGCTGTTTTAGAATCGCTCACTATGGTTTTAGCCGTTGTGGAGGCGATGGCAAGCGCAATGGCGGCCTCTTCTCCTTCCTAAGCGTAATTCGTGCAAATAGAGGCGAAGGTGCTCTGCTGCCTAGCCGAACGACGAGCGTTCTACTCTCGGCTACTCTCGGCTACCACTCTCGCCGCCTTTCTGATGGAGGCAAAAAGCGAAGAAGCCCGTGTGTTCGAGAGCAAGCTTCCTGTCTTGAAACAATATTCTAGGGAATAATTTGTTTTTTACATGCCCGGATGAACTCCGAGTATTTTATTTTCAGCAAGGACCACTATGTTACGCGATTTTTTCCTAGTTCGGAAAGGTTTTTAGGTAGTAGTTATTCAAATCGTTCCTTTCAGTGCGTTTTGAGCCACCTCCCGTTGTGTAGGTGGTTTCCTAAACTGCAGGTTTCCCCCCATAAGTTAGCACCAGAAGTGCGCACTGGTTATATAGTAACAATGGCAGCATGCAGTTTATCACTCCAGATTGCTCCAGATATGTCTTCCGTCGCTACTAATTCTGCACCCAATATAATATTTTGCGGTGAGTGATAGCACGACAACGTTTGAGGTACTCATCCACCTCACACTATTTCGATTTTTTTCAGTTATATCTAAGCCTGTTACTGAGCTAGGCGTAGTCGACCGATTTCAAGTGCGTAAGGCTGAAAAGGCAGCCAGTCTAGCAAGCGGACGGTAGACTGGGTGGATACGTGGTTGAGACACTGAAAATAAACCTCTGCGACCACTTTATTAATGCAAGCATCGCACCAATTCCATCGAACGACACACGTGGCTGATACTGATAAACTTCCATGAAGCATGTTACTGCGGCTATTGATTCATGTCGTACCTCATCTCCATTCACTTTTTCTTCCTCCTGAACGCACATTAACCTCTTACATGCTACCATTCAATTCAAGCTGAAAACAAAAGAAGCGTGGTTTCTTGGGACAGTTGGTTATCCATACGACACAGGTCTTGCTGTGTTCTCTGCCTCCGCCAACCAGCGTTTTTTTTCTCTTTCTCCCTTGAACGCATGGCAGCCTGCAAACACCTTAAAGCGCTAAACAAAGGAAGGCGAAGTAAACTTTATTGAAACAAGCTCTTCACGGTTGACAAGTTCTTGAACCCACGAAGTAAAACAACGGACATGATTCAAAACCCACAAAGTGATGTAAAAATTCCCAAACCTCCAAAGTGAACAACGGACAAGTTTTCAAACCTTCAATAAAAAGAAATAAAGAACAGGACAGCTTGCAAACCACAAAGTAAACCACGGACAAGTTCTCAAATTTAAAGTAAACAACAGTCAAGTCACCATGGTGAAGACGGCCTATTAAGCCTAGGGCGCCCCCTTTTCTGCCCAGCGTTTGCATCCATCGAAGCCCTCCGCGTACTTCATCAGTGCGAAAACTTTGCGACCATCTCTTCCCGGTGCCATGGCTGACTCCTGCTGAAGGAGCACCTCGCGTCCAAGAAAGCAGTCGGAACTGTCCGCTGATAATGGGGGTCTTTTTTAGTCAAGCGGGAGCTGCTCGTAATCCAGAGGCATGGACTCTGGCGAACCCGTCCTCTCCCGTTCACTTCCAGAAGCACCGTTCTCCTGGTTGTTCCCGCCCCCTGACGTGGAAGCATGGGCGGCTCCTTGTCCTTCGCCTTGATCGTCAATGAAAACCTGTCCACAGAGCTGCATGGTGGCTCGGCTGGGGCCAGGATGGTTTGACGGCTCTGAATGGGGATGGTAAGCGTTCCGGATAGCCGGGCGCCTCTGGGGCTGGTTCGGCTGGTTCTGTGGAGGGAGCAGGGCGCCTGCGTTGATCGTATCTCCCGTTCCAGTCAAGGCAAGAAGGGATGAAACGGCGTTGAATCGGCGCATCCTGCTGCGGGCGTTCGAGTTTCCGTCGTTCCCTGCGAACGTGTGAAAAAAACAGCGATAAAATCTTGGTCTTCGACAGGAACATGTATACTTTCCTTCTTATCGTACCTAATTCACGACTGTGCAATCGGTGGAACGAGTATGTGGTAAGCCAAAGCGTACTATTGGTGAAGTAGTAACACTTCAAAAGCTGTATACATTCAGTTAGTGGGGTGACGCAGCTGGGGGGCTGATATTTTTCCAAATACTAGACGCAAAATTTTTCGAGACTATCACGTGAATGCGAACTTTCTTTATCCGGAGACTCAGCTTGTGACTTTCTAGGATAAGTACCGAGTAGTCAACCTACAAAGGAATTACCTTGTCAACACACTGGTTACTTTTCACAAAAGGTAAGCATTTTATAACCTGTGAGAAACAACTTTCTGCCCTCGACGAAAGAAAGGACTGTACGGAGGTTTACTGCCACCCTTTGCACAAGGAATTGCTCTCCTGGTACATTTAGGCTTAAAGTGTGATATGTGGAGACCTAGTATATTGATCCAACGAAGACGCATCAACATAACTTTCTTTAAAGTTTCTAAATAATTTCTCATATAATTTATTTCGGTATAGCTTCAATAAAAGAGAAGTTACAGACGTTTTCATATGCCATACTGTCTCCGCAGACGGCCAGGTAGTCACACCATCTAGGAACTGTGTAACGGTTACAGCTTCATCGTGAACTAAACCACCACAAATAAATTAAACTCCCCGTAGTTATGGATTCGTGATAGCCGCCAGTTTGCAATTTTCCCCAGTATACCTATAATAAACAAGGACTACAAATGTGTTTACACTACCTCTGTAGCGTGAACGTGCGGTATTTATGGTTCATGATTCCAGACAGACGCACGCAACTTTGGCGAGGACAGAGAGAGAGAGAAAGACGTTATTCAATGCCAGCAGAGGACATAGTGCAAGATGAAAAATGTATCCTACCTCAAGCTGAGTGTATTCGAGATAAGAAAGAAGGAATGAGACGGGAACTCACGGCGTCCCCTGTGTGGTGGGGGCCCGTTGTCGTCCTCGTTGTCTTCGTTGTTGTGGTCGCTCATGTCGCTCTCGTTGGTGGAGTGCATGTTGTTTGGCTGGATCAGCGGCATCAGGGAGCGACCTGGTGCGTCCCACTCAATGTCCCCCAGAACAGGCACAGGGTTGCTAGCAATGGTCCGGACGAAGCAATGGGGAGTCTGCTGCCTCTCCTGCCTCGAGGCCGGTGGCGGCTGTGGTGGGGACACGTCTCGGGAGCTGCCGCCCCCCTCCAGCACAGCCCAGGCGTGCTCCACCTATGCGGGTAATGCGGTGCAAAAGGGCCGGCGTGAGTTGTAACTTGACAGCGCAGTTGGCAACCTTCTTGCCTTCTAAAGGGACTGTGCAACACTTGATAAACGCTTTCACTCCGTTCTCTGCTTCTGGAAGCACTGCGAAAGCTGTAATCGCAAGAAGGGAACGGCACTGCTTTATTTTCTCGTCGCAGAAGATACCCCTTTCGTTTGTTTTTAATTTGTGGCCTTTTTTTTTAAGTCGCTGTCGAGTGCACTCCCTGCTTTAACTGAGGGAAAGCCGGCCAATATGGCTACACCAATGAAATGTCATTTTAGCGCTCGAAGAATGTCTAGAGCGTGAAAGAGAAAAAACTGTCTTTAGAAAGAGAGAGAAAAAAACACTATTGGCTGAGGAAGCGACCAAGGAGAATTGAAGTCCTTATGATGGCGGTGGGTAAGGGCTGAACGTCCACCCCACTAGGACGACTCATCCTTGAGTTAAGTTGGCGAGCTCGTGGTGACCGTAGGCCGGTGCCTTTAGGCGACCTCTTCCGCCCTCTTGACCAGGCGTACCTGTAGGTCCGCGTCGGGGCTGCGAAGCGAGGCCTCCCAATTCTCCTCAGAGCGGATTTCGGGGAAAGGGTCCTGGGAGCATGCCCACATGATGTGGGCCAGGTTGGCATGGGCGTCACATAGGGGGCACGCCGAGGTTGAATAAGGGTGGGGTGGACATGGGTCATGGTGGCCGGATTGGGAAATACTCCCGTCTGGAGTTGGCGCCAGGCGTGGCTTTGCTCTAATGTCAGGCCTTTGTCCCCCCGAGGATAGATCCGGCGGGAGAGGAGATAGCAGGTGGTAATATCATGAAAACCGATCAGACGGTCCCGCGAGGACCGGGCTCTGCGGTAAGGATACGGGTTCGGTCCTGCCCGGATAGTAAGTCCTCGGGCTAGGTCATGGGCCGCCTCGTTTCCCCCCGAGCCCGGAATGCGCGGGGGTCCATATCAGTTGTACAGGGGATTTAGGGGGGTTCCTGAGCAAAAGTTTGAGCGCCGTTGGGGATATGCGTCCAGCGGCAAAATTTTGAAGAGCGGTTTTGGAATCTGTAAAGTTGCTAAGATATCTGATGGGCATACAGCAGTAATTTTGTCTGAGGCACTTTGCGACCCCCTTATCTAAGTACTGGATGTGTTGGTTGACTACCTTCTGCCAAAACTTGTTGCTGAGCTAGTTGGTACATATTTAAAGAAAGAAGAAAACGTGGCGCAAACTAGGCGTGGACGAAGAAAACAAGATAAGACAGATACAGGCTCTTTCTTTAAGTACGTTCTGCCACAATTTCGTATTTCGAAAAATGTTTAACAAAGTGTTTCAGGGTGCCTTTACAGCGAAGGTTCCTTCGGCGTTTTCACCAGGTTTTGAACGCCCTGCTGCTTCTGCTGCTGCCGCTGCTCCCTGGCCTGGGGCGCCGTTAGTTTTTACTTTACAACAGGTAACGCTAGCTGGCCTCTGCGCACACCGCGCCCTCTGACCTCTGACTCGGAAAGCGACTTGCGGGATAGGGGGGGGGGGGGGCGCGAGGTAAAGCTGCACTAAATAAGGCTGGCTCCTTCGGACCACTCCTGAGGAGTTGGACGGAGAATCGACTTGAAGGCGGCAAGTCTGCGGAAGCCCTAGTTCCTGAGTGCATAAAGTTATCTGCGCTTCGAGCTGCTGACATCTTCGCGAAAGATGAAGACCCGCGTGTGCTCCCGCTTTTCACCTCTATCGGCAAAACTGTAATGGAGGCGAAAAACGAAAACGCCTGTGTCGAGAAGTTTTGACGCCCGTTTAAAATTCAAAGGTCAAAGGTCAAAATTAATCCGCATCCTTGTACTATTGTGCGCCTCACAACGCGGTGTACCGTCGGTGCGTAAACAAGTTTTTTCTATCTGCAAAACAGCCGCTACGGCCCAGAATCGAACCCACGCCTCTGCTTCCTGCCGTCTCAGGAACCCAATAACAGCGACGTTTCGCTTCACGAGTGGAACACACGTGCACTCTCCACAAATTCTCTTCATATTTACAGTAAGTATGGATTTAAAGACGAAAAATCGAAGTTCTTAAAATGGAAGCAGAGAAAAAGTGCAAGGCAAAAAGAGATCAGAAGACAGGACCGTGTGCTTCTGTCCTTGCCCTACGTTATTTCCGCTAGTTCCACTTTAAAGGGGTCATGAAAGCAAAATACACGTTTGGCTCATTAGGCTGCAGCATGCTTTATCCCGATCAATATAAGCCGCATGTTATCGCAAGCTTTTGACGAACAAATAGTCGAGATGTTAAGGGAAATAATTCAAGCTCCGGTGGCTCGATAACCATTTTCCGGCGATTTCTCAATGACGGCATAGAAGCTCATTTGTGCGATTATCGGCCGCCGTTTTAGTCCACTGCCAAAAAACATGAATGGGAGACACATTGTAGTTAACGCACTCAAATGTGCATTCCGGCCCATGTTGTGTCACTCGTATATACCCATAACAGGTCACTGCACACGCGAAATTTTCAAGTTTTTTAAAATTATTCCCGTATTTCGGGTTAAAAACACTTTCGGCGCCTGAAATAGAGCTGAGTGGTCTACCAGACGCTAGTTCTTTTGATTAGACCACAGCTGTATTCTGTCTTCCGGGTAGATAGGAAGACGAGAGTGTGCGCGCTCACCTTGCGGCGCTCCTTCTCCAGGGCCAGTTGCAGGTGCAGGTTCTCGTCCAGCTGGGTCATCAGGCTGTTCTTGATGTTGCGCCGCTGCACCTCCAGGGCGGCCAGCTCCTCCTCCAGCTCGGTGAAGCGGTCGTAGAGCGCGAGGATCCTGTCGGCCCGTTCCCCGTGCGGCGCTTCCTTGGCCGCCTTGCTGCCGGTGCCAGGCGCGGCCGACGAGCCTCCTGCGGCGCCGTCCGAGCCGAGCAGCTCCTGCTGCCGCACCAACTGCCACAGCTTCTCCAGGGTGTCCATCTGGCGAACAGGGCTGCGCGCACGAAATAGAAGCTGAGGCCGAGTTCGAACCAAAAAGAAAACACTGGCCGTGGAGCGAGCGAGTGAGTGAGTGTTTGAGTGAGTTAGCGAGCGAGGAAGTGATTGAGTGGGGGAGTGAGTAAGTGAGTGAGTGAGTGATTGAGTGAGTGATTGAATCAGTGAATGAATTAATAAGTGAGTGAGTGAGTATGTGAGTAAGTGAGCGTGTTAGTGAACGAGTGGGTGAGTGAATAGATGTGTGAGTGAGTGAGTGAGTGAGTGAGTGAGTGAGTGAGTGAGTGAGTGAGTGAGTGAGTGAGTGAGTGAGTGAGTGAGTGAGTGAGTGAGTGAGTGAGTGAGTGAGTGAGTGAGTGAGTGAGTGTGTGAGTGAGTGAGAGTGAGTGAGTGAGCGAGTTAGCGAGTGGGTGAGTGAGTGAATGAGTAAGTGAGGTAGTGAGTCGGTGGGTGAGTGAGTTGGGGAGTGGTGGTGTCCATAACAAAACATGAAGTCAGATTAAAGAAACAATTTTTCCACGTTCTCGGACTACTGTGAATTGTTGCCTCTTACCACGTCTTCCGCAAACGCCGAAAGTCGGCCAGGCCTTCAAGAAACCACCGCAGGTGGGTTTCACAACAACGGAAAGATGCATGCCTGGCGCTTTTGTGCCACCACAGATTCTAACCATTACTCTGATCGCGTGCTGCGAATCGTCATTCACAAATTCCCACAACAGGTCGCTCTGGTTGGTCGGTCTAGGGCGTTGGGGTGAAGTCCGCTTGGGGCAATTTCTTAGCCTTGACCCGGAAGCTCTACGGTTAAGCAGCGACACTCATGCCAAGCTGCATGAACCACTCGAAGCTACGTCAAGAGCAGGTGAGTCACACTTGAATCGCAAATCCTGCCAGTGTTTTGCTACTGCAGTCTGCACGGTGACGTGAAAGCTCAGAAATATTATACTTTCTGCAGAATTAGTGTATCAAAGATTCCATAAAGCACCACTACAGACACAACATTGCTGATATGCTAGCACGCATCCGCCAGCCAGCTTGTGGTAGTTGACAAAACAGAAAACGGAACGTCCATATTGTCACACCACACCATGTTCGAAGCAAGGACCTTGAAATGAACAATCACTCAACCCGTTACAACTCGTGTTTAAGGTAGTTTTTATCATTACATTAGTATGACTTGTTTACAAAAACGAGACAAGGTGCTGAAACAGTTGTTGATTCAAAATTTCGGGCACATGTTAGAGCGCGCTGAGGAGGCAAACTTTCTTCTCCATGATGTAAATTTGAGGTTACAAACCAACCTAATCCCACAAAATTTACCTAGACTTCTTTCTTAGACTTTGTAGTAACAAAAAAAGGCTCTTGGTCTTGGATTCCAACGAGGTATACCTTCAGTCTGACTTTCCTATATCTTTTTCTGAGACAGGCGTAAAGCAACACCTGTGTGTACGAGGTTTCGGCGTACGTTAAAGATCCCTAGGTGGTCAAAATTAATCCGGAGCCCTCCACTAGGACGCGCCTCATCGCCTGAGTTGCGTCGGTGCGCGAAACCCCACAGTCAACACTACAATTTTTCCATACCAGCTGCACCCTAAAGCTGGCCGTTTATAGTGCCGGAATACTGAGGTTGAGGTGGTACAAGGACAATTTAGTGTCATACCCGGTGGTGAAGTGTGTTTTCGTAAATAAACTGCGCCTCACACCCCAAATTCTGCGCACGGTTACTAAGAAAAAGTAATACACAGCATTCGACGAAAACTTAACAGGCGTATTTTCCGATTTGGGATTCGAAACCTGGGCCCCACGAATTTTGGGTGACTTTCGTTTTTGAATCCTACACCTTTATTTCAAATCAAGGATTATTATTCCTTTACGAACGCCCATGGTGCCAAGAGGTCTCCCTTAAACATGCCGACAAAACGACGCAATAAAAGTGCTTGCCTATCCAACAGCGACATGATTCTTTTAGCAAGAAGTATTACGCCACTTCGTCTTCAAAGATCCTCCGCCTCCATCCTCGACCTGGCGAGAAAAACAAGTCATATTGTGACTTGGAAAGGTTCGCATGTATACGTCTGATGCCGGTTTCCCTGCTTTCCTTACATTCACCAGTGCCCCTTCAAGGGAAGCAGTCTAGCAGGTCGCTTAGGATTATCCTAACATCCACCTAGCACCGAGAGCTCGTCGGGAGGCTCACCTTGAAAACGTACGATTTTGATCCGCGGTCCAAGCTCCTTTAGCGCACGTGGAATCTTCTCCCAAGACGGACACGACCCACGGCGCAGGCTCCCACCGAATTCGGTCTCGCGCATGTGATGCCACGCACCACGCGCGCGCTCCTTCAGCCTCTTCTTTCCGTCAACCTCTGTTTTCAAAAGTTAAGACCATTCGAACGAAAGCTATTTTGGCAATCTGACGACTAAACACTTCTTATGCTCTAAGATTTTTTAGGTTTACCGGGGCAGAGCTTGTACAGTCAACTCCTGTCAGTTTAATTATAATGATAGCAACGGGACTTCGTTGGTCAATCCCACGACTCCATACCAACGTGATGGTGCATGAGAAGAGCAGTGGAAGGCATGTTCCCATTTCTAAGACACGCAGGGCACTGACACTGCGCGGAAAAGGGTCATGTACCGGACGTAGGCGTGGAAGAACGTCTATATAGGGCAGAGGGAGTGCTGCCAACGGTAATAGCCAATATTTTCACGTTATTTACAAACAGCGTTGGCAATTCCTGTCCATCGATTCTCGCCGAGTTTTTAAACCTTATGTGTCGGTGAGTGGGTTGACGTCACTGTTAATAGTAATTGCTAAATCGATCCGGGAAGTCTGTCATTGTCCTCAGTGGTCGACGAAGGTGGAACGTGACATTCGGGGTGGGGAAGTTGTCGTCGAAGATGAATTGAACGTGCGTATAATCGTTTACGGCTTCCTCGCCCTCAGAGGATCCATTTTATCATGGGTCTGTCCTAGCGTCCACCTTGTTATAGCGACCGACAGAATCGCCTAACTGCGCACGCGCAGAAAAGCCCGCAACACTCCGAAATATTATCGCGGCTTCCAGAACGAAAACAAGCATGCACCCCTCAGTGTAATGACGACTACGGTTGAACGCGAATCTTCCTCGTGAAAGATTCCTTGGTTGTCGCCCAAGCTTGAACTTTGACTTGCAGACGATTTGGACATTGACTCGTTCAGCTCTAACATTGGCTTACAATCAGTTGGGACTTGCGATCGGTCCGGCTTTGACTATGACCTTTCGCCATTTTATTTCGCTCGAAGAAAGCTTCAAGTTCACCCATCGTCATCGTTATACGGAGGGGTGCACGATTTTGCTTTCAAATTTTGCACGTCCACGAAATCCTTTACAAATCCTAACTGCTTAGGTCTTGTCGGGATGTGACAATAGGATAGACGTCGGCTTCATACCGTGAGGCACCCGGCTGGGATTCCGACGACGGGAAGCGTTTTTTTCTTCTTTCACGTCACCCACGATCACAATCATCATCACCAGAGAAAGTTGCTTTTCCTGCGGTGCGTGTTGGACGCGAAATACGTCATCAGTAAGACATAGAAAGCTTCACTTAAATGACATTTGACCATTAGCTTACCAGGGCAGCAGAAGTCGAAGTCGCGATTGGCCAATCGCCCGGAATGAGTACGTGGGAATTGTGGGTGCGTACGCCGACATCGCAGCCAAGTGGGAACGGGTGAATAGGACGGACGTGAGCTTCTGACGGCTGCTGTTTCCGTCACTTACCAATCTACCTGAGCTGCTATGTTGTGGTTGTAGGTAAGTGATGAACAAGGGCATACCAAGGCAACACAAAAGTTGACAGCCAGGAACTCTGTGGTGTCAAAATGGACTGGTCATATGTTGTCATATGAATATTTATTTTCACTAGGTTCTGAAAATTTTACATTACTTCCCTCAACTTTTGTCACTTAATAAAGCACCTAGTTTTATTTCTTAATCTTCTTCCGCAGTGCTTTCTTAGTCCGACTTTGCCAATCGCCCACATTGTGAAATCGTAATTGTTATTTTGGCGGAAAACAAACAAAATTCCACGAAGGTGTACCCGGCACCACGGCCGTAGCCAGAATTTTTTTTCGGGGGAGGGGGGGAGGAGGGGGAGGGGGGCGGGGGGAGGGCGGAGATAGCCGAAGGTAGGAGTTTTGCCGAAAGGAATATTAAGCCGCGCTTACGCTCTGCCTGGAACAAAATTCGGAGGGGGCTCGAACCCCCCAACGTCACTACTCGGGACACATGTTTTTTCCGCGAATGGCAAGGAATACGAGGCCAACGATGACAAGACAGAAAAATATATTGTGTCTCGTTATGCACCCTGGCTTGCCTCCTCCGGAGCGTGACTCCTCTATCATGGACACATGGGAATTATTTAATCGGCTGTGAGCTTCAAATGGTTGCGGCCATGCTCACTTGCCAACCCACCTGACTGGGTTTGTTGGAACGCAGTTTCAGCCAATGCATATTGAGGGGTTTCGGTTGCATGCGGGCAAAGGGAATTTTTCGGACAGTGTCTTGTTACGGCGATCTTAGCACATCGATTTCAAAGCGAAGCTTTCAGCCTCTTGCTGATTAGGTCTGTACGCAAAACCGTAGAGCAGGAAAGCCAACATTCTCTACGGATGAGGATGATCGCGGAAGAAGTGTAAGAAAATGAACATGCTTCGAAGATTGGTGAAAGCTCCGTTAGGACCCTCGGGTAAAGGTTGATATGCAGCAGCAGAAGGAGGTGATGCAGTAAATCACTGAGAATTCTGGTTATATTTGGTCAAATTACGTCACGTTTACGTTAGTTTTCGGTTGCATTAAGGTTAATTTTCGGTTGTGTTTATGTTGGTAAGGTTAGGTTAAGTTAGGTTGGCCTTAGCCACTGAGCACCGCGATGGGTTGAAGTTGCTTTTGTTTAGGTTGCAACGTCAAGTTGTTGATGCGATAGAACGACCTGCAGACAGACTCTCCCCCTACACGTCGTTTAAGTTTGTCATCATCATTATTGCCGTTGTCATCGCAGCCATCCCCTTATGTCCAGACGCTCCTATCATCCGCCACAAACCGTGGTGGATCAGTTGCTAGGGCATTGTGCTGCTGAGCCCAGGGATGCTCGTTCTTTTCCCGGCTGCGGCGGGCGCTTCTCTAATCTAAGCGAAAAGTCAAAACGCCGTGTGTTCGAGATTTCGGCGGCGGTTTAAGATCTCCAAGAGGTCAAATTAATCCGGAGCACTCCACTATGGCGTGCCTAATTGCGCGTGTACCATCCGGTCATCAATCCCCATCATTAATCCGGTCATTAATCTAATCCACCCTATCCTGCCCTTCAAAACCGATGATGATGATGATGATTTCTATTGGTTTCCCCTTTGTATCGGTGTTATGACATGTCATCTTACCAAAAAGGACTAATATACCTATGTATTACACTCTTGGTTCAATACTAGCGCTGCTTAGGGCAGGCACAAACAGCTTATTAGGCACAAAATACTTTTTCCCCCTGTTACAGGTGGTAACTGTCTTAGGCAATATTCCCCTCTCTGCTTTTCATCCACCAGCATTCTAATCTTCTTTTCGTCCCCTCGACAGCCTTGAAGTTAACTTCCTCTGCGGTACCCTTAAATCCTAGCGCTTCTGGAAGCCCAATATTCCCTTCATGTAGATTTGGATGGATACCCTCACATTCTAACACTATGTGCCGCATAGTTTCTGTTTCTTTTCCGCAGACGACACATACCCCATCATTTTGTGAATACTTCCCCACAAAACTCTTAGTTCGCAGGCAACCTGCTCTAGCCTCAAAAAGCAAAGCGCTGCCCTGTGAATTATCGTAGAAATTTTCCTTTCTGATGCTCAATTTCTCGGCCCTGTACATCTCTAACGACGTTTTATCTTCCATTTTTTCCCTCCATTTATTTGTTTCAATCTGCCTTGCCTCTTTTTTCGTTACCTTGGCTGTTTTAGATTCTGCACTGTTCTTTCCGTATTTCATCGTTAGCCTTCTAGTCTTTCTTAACCACTGCGTGTCCACGCTTTTAAAGTATAGGTACCTAAAAACCTTAGCTGCCCATCGTCGTTGATCCATTGCTCTCAACCTCATTTCAAAGCATATTTTACTCTGTGCTTCTCTAACTTCAAACGACGCCCAGCCCATATCTCCCTGAACTGCTTCGTTAGTTGTTTTTCCATGCGCGCCTAAGGCCAAACGTCCTACCGTTCTCTGGTTTACTTCAAGGCCTGATAGAACTTCTGATTTTAAGCAGAGTACAGCATTCGCAAACGTGAGACCCGGAACCATTACTCCTTTCCACATTCCTCTTACTACTTCATATTTGTTATACCCCCACAGCACTCTATGCTTCATTATAGCTGCATTTCGCTTTCCTTTAAGTTGCTCCTCGTGAGTTCTTAAGTAGTTATCCCCTTCGTTTATCCACACTCCCAAATATTTATATTCCTTCACTCTGGGTAATTCGCCTTGCTGGATAGGCACTACCTCAGTGGTAGCATCATTGAAAACCATTATACCTGATTTTTCTGCACTAAAATTTAATCCGAGGTCGGTGGCTTCCTGACCGCTAATACTTATTAGCCGTTGCATATCGGCTAATAAGCATCGGCTAATAAGTATCGGCTAATAACCAATATTTTCTCTCTAGTTTTTTTTTTTAATTATCCCCGACCAAGCTTCCTGCTTTGAAGCAGATTTCTTAGGGTTCACTCGTACTTTTCGCATGGCCGGCTTAGCTCCGTGTTCTTTTCCGTGAGCCAGCAAGGACCGCTATGTCACACGAGTTTTCCCTAATTCGGAAAGTTTTTTTATGTATTTGTTACCCAAGTCCTTCCTTTCCGTGCGTTCTGAGCTGACTCCGGTTATCTGGTGGTTTCCTAAACTGCAAGTTTCCGCTCATTAGTTGGCACCAGATATATCCCCCTCGGTACTAATTCTGCACCCAATATCTTTTGGAGTAGGCGTTCAGGAGTTCACAAGTGTGTTTTCTTGGGCGAGTATGTAATCTATAACACAGCGCTGGGGTGGGGCGAAGACACACGAAGATGACTATACTATCATCTTGCTGTGTCTTCGTCCCCCCCCCCCCCCCCCCCACGCCCGCTTTTTTTGAATAGCTTGTAATCATAGTTTCCGCACTCCCTTAAACAAGACTGGGAACAGTTGAAACGCGAAAAACGGAAAGCGACGTAAACTTTATTGGAGCAAACTGCTCACGGTGTACAAGCTTCCGAACCCATGAAGTAAGACAACGGACAACCCAAAAATTACCCACGAACACGTTTTCAGTCCCACAAAGTAACGTACAAATTTTTAAGCCCCCAAAGTAAACAACGAACAAGTTTCCAAACCTTCAAACAAGAAAGAAAGAACGGGAAAGATTAAACACCCATAAAGCAAACCACGGAGAAGTTTTCAGACTCAAAGTAGACCACACTCAAGTCACCACAGTGCAGCAGGCCCTACTCACTGAATGAAGCCCAAAAACAGCGTTTGCGACAATCGAAGGCCTCCGCGCAGTTCATAAGTGCCAAAAGTTTGCCGTCTTCTCCTCGCGGTGCAAAGGCTGACTCGTGCTGAAGGAGGAGCTCTCGTCCATGAACCAGTTCGATCCGGCCGCAGAAAATGCAGTGTCCTTCTTAGTCAAGCGGCAGCTGCTCGTAATCCGAAGGCATGGCCTCTGGCGACCCCGTCCTCTCACGGTCACTTCCAGAAGGAATGTCGTCCTGGTTGTTCCCTCCCGCTGACGTGGAAGCATGGGCGGCTCCTTGTCCATCGACCTCATCGCCATTGAGAACCTGTCCCAAGAACTCCATGACGGCTGAGCTGGGGCCACCATGGTTTGACGGCTGGTGATGGTGGTGGTAGGGGTAACGGATAGACGGGCGCCTCTGGGGCTGGTTCGGCTGGTCCTGTGGAGGGCGCAGGGCGCCTGTGTTGATCGGCTGTCCACTCCCAGTCAAGGTGAGAAGAGATGAAACCGCGTTGCACCGGCGCATCCTGCTGTGGACGTTCGAGTTTCCGTCATTTCCTGTAAACATATAAAAAAAAACCGTGAGAAAACCTTGAGCTTAGAGAGCGATGTACTTTATTTTCCGCCGAACGTAATTTATGACTGAGCAAGTAGCGGAACGACTATGTGGCAAGCTAAAGCCTTCTATTGGTGAAGTATTGACATTTCAAAAGCTGTAGACATTTAGTTAGTAGATGGCGTAGCTGGTGGGGCTAATGGTTTTTTTGAAATAGTCGCAAAATTTTGCAAGGGTATCAAGGGAATTCGAACTTTTTTATCCAGAGACTCCACTTGTGAATTTCTAGTCGAAATACCGATTAGTCAACCGGAAATAGAAAAACTTGTCAAGCAACATTTTGACAAACGTTTTGCGTTTTAAAACCTGTCACAAACAACTTAGGAGCACCGACATGTGGGCAAGTTGGTATGGAGACATGCTAAATAAAAGCGCAGAAAAACGCGGGACAAAGTGAAGAACTACACAGGACAACTTTCTGCTCTAGACGAAAGAAATTACTGTACGCAATTTACTGGCTTCCTTTGCGCAAGTAACGTTCTCCTGGTACATATGCCCTCAATGTTTAATGTGTGGTGACTTAACATATTGATCCAACCAAGACGCATCAACATCACTTCCTAAAAAAAATTAAATAATTTTTTATATAATTTGTTTCGGGATACCTTCCATAAAACATGACTTCATGCCGTTTTTCGAAGCCATATTGCCTCCGTAGACGGCCAGGTATTTACAGCACCCAGGAATTGTGTAAATGTTACAGCTGCACTGGGAACTAAACTAGGACAATTAAATGAAACTCAGCCTCATGATGGATTTGTCTTCGCGGACAATTCTAGGGCGATATTTCCTATATACCTATAATAAACAAGCACTTACAAAGCAGTTTACAATACCTCTGTGGAGAGCAGGTGCGGTTGGTGGTTCATGAGGTCAGATAGAAACACTAAACTTTGGCCAGGACATAGTGCAAATGAAAAAATTACACCATCTTCCCGTAGGTGAACCCTGAGTAGTATGCGAAGCAGCCATGGGGTCGACTGAAGTTTCCATTAGTTTTCAGTTCGTCGTTTCCGTTGACGTTCAGCTTCGCGTGCCTTTGTTGCATCAGTAGCTTCTTGACGTAGTTTGAATGAGTGAATGACATAAGGCGCGTTCGTAGCACATGCTTCCGCCTCAGTTTGTAGTGCAGTGAGAAGAGCGCCACGTACCTCCCGTTGCGGCCAGAGACTCGTGGGATCGAAACCGGGCGCCGCCCAACTATTTCTTTTTACAGTGGACTGCGCTGACGTCAGCCCAAACGCTGACGGGGCTGAAGAGACGCGCATGCGCAGTAGAGTGCGGACGGCGGACCACAAGGGAGGGAGGGACCCAGCTCCGAGCATGAAATGCTCCGCATATAAAAGGACTTCTACCTCAAGCTGAGTGTTTTGTTTATTCTTTACTCTTTATTCAACTTCAGTGCCCGAAGGCGTTATAGCCGGGGGGTTACAGGTACAAAAAAAGAAGCTGTCATTCACAGCAGACACTTCTACATTTGAGAGCCCATTCCACTCATGTAGCGTTATAACAAAAGATGAATTGACAAAAATAACAGTCCTGGAGCGGCATTCCCTGAGTTTAAAGGAATGATCAATTTGACAAATATGGCATCAGTAAATACCTATCAATGCTAATTCCAGTTTTATTATTATGCAATAAATATAGAAGTTATTATCGCAATTTTCTTCGAAGCGACGAAAGCAGCTTCAATTTCAATTCTTGGAGGCGAAAAGCGAAAACGCCCGTGTGTACGAGATTTCGGCGCACGTTAAAGATCCCCAGGTGGTCAAAATTAATCCGGAGCCCTCCATACGGCGCGCCTCATCGCCTGCGTTGCGTCGGCGCGTTAAACCCTACAATAAATCAATCAAATCAATTCAATTCTTGTTTCATAGCGGTACAACTTTCCGCCATTCACAGCGTCACAGGAAGAAATAAGCCGCACTGTTCTGTATTTTTTCTATCTCATCACTGAGAAATACCTGCGCCGGATCCCGGACTGCACATGCGTATAGCAAGACTGGTCGTACCCACGTCAAATAAGCGTATTCTTTAAGTAACTGATGCGAACATCGTAAGTTACGCTGATTAAATTTTAACCCTCGTCACTTTCTCGGCAACATAATCCACAAGTACAATCCATGAAGGGTCAGCGGAAAGAAAACCCCTAAGTATTTGTAAGTTGTCTTCGTGGTAACTGGTACACCATTTACACAATATTTATACTCTGTCTTCTTTTTCTTCTTGGAATAACAAAGGCTTACGCACTTATTAAAATTCAAAGACATTCTCCACGTTGTACACCAGTCATGAATACGCACCAAGTCGTTTTGAAGTTGGGAGTCATCCTGCTCACTCGTAATTTTTCCGTACACTATACAATCATCGGAAAAAAGCCGAATAGATAAAATACCAACAGAAATATACTTGATATCAATACTAAACAAGGGGCCCAAAACAGAGCCCTGTGGTACACCTGATGTCGCGTCAACATAACTGGATGCTTTTCCATTCAAAAGAACGCACTGACGACGATAATGTCAATATTTCCGATTGAGATTATCACATTTTCATCTGTATTAAAGCACTTAAGTTTTTGTAAAAGGTGAACATGTGAAACGAAATCAAAAGCTTTTTTTTTTCGGAAATCAAGAAAACTTCAGTCACTCTGCCCACTTTCACCGATACTAGGTGATAAATCGGGATAAAACTCAATGAGCTGCGTGGTACAGGATAGTCCTTTACGGAATCCATGCTGATGGTCTATTAACAATTTGTACTTTGTTATGTGTCGCATTATTTTCTTGTGCAAGATATGCTCAAACACTTTGCAGGTAATTGATGTTAACGAAATTGGTCTATAGTTGACAGCATCCTCTTTGGACCCACATTTGTGGAGCGGTACAACCTGCGCCATCTTCTGTCATCTGGTAAGACAGCAGTAGATAAAGACTTCGAGTATACTAAGCAAAGATACATGAAAATAGGGTAAGCATAACGTTTGTAAATACGCAAAGAAATGCCGTTAGCGCCGTTTGCTTTCGTTTCATCGAGATTACTTAGACAGGCTTGTATGACGTTCACGCTAAGCTCACTGCATTAGGGTACGGGATATGCAAAGCAACATTACAATGTTCGTCAGTCTTTGGCGAGAACACAGAACGAAAATATTCATTGCGCAAGTTCATTATCTACATCTTCCGAGAGCACTTTATTGTACAATGGATTTTATTAATACCGGTAGTGCCCAACCCACACTGTATTACACCACCAAAACATTTCGTATGGAAGATACGAAAGATGGAATTAGTCGAGAACTCACGGCGTCCCCTGAGTGGTGGCGGCCCGTTGTCGTCCTCGTTGTTGCGGTCGCTCATGTCGCTCTCGTTGGTGGAGTGCATGTTGTAAGACTGGATCAGCGGCATCAAGGAGCTCCCTGCGGCATCCCAATCAGCATCCCCCAGAAAGGGCAGAGCGTTCCGTGCCGTGGTCCTGACGAAGCGTTGGGGAGCCTGGTGCGTCTCCCGCCTCGAGGCCGGTGGCGGCTGCGGCGGGGACACGTCTCGGGAGCTGCCGCCCCCCTCCAGCACAGCCCAGGCGTGCTCCACCTACGCGGGTAATGCGGTGCAAAAGGTCATTTGTAACTTGAAACCGCAGTTGAAGCAACTTGTAGCCTTCTTGACCTCAAAGCCATAGTTTTTTTTTCTTTTTTGAAAACACTCTCCAACGACCCCTATCAACGCTTTCACTCTTTCCTTCGCGTCTGGAATCACTGCGAAAGCCTTAGTCATAGGAAGCACGGAGCGAAACTCCGTGGTCTGCTCGCCACAGAAGATACGCTTTTCATTTCTGCTTTGCTTTTGTGGCATTCTTTATAAAGTCGCTATCGAATATGCTCACTGCTACAACTAAAATAAAGACGGCCAATAGCGCCGACATCGCTGTAACGACGTAATTCCATAGCTAGAAGAACGTTGGGAGGGAAAGAAAGAAGAATGTTTTGGGCATGTTTCTAATTATCTGATGGGCGTAGTAAGTAATTTTGTTTGAGGTGCTTTGCGATCCCTAATCTAAGTACCGGATCATCATCATCATCATCATCACCAGCCCATGTACGCCCACTGCAGGGCAAAGGCCTCTCCCATTATTCTCCAATTACCTCGGTCCTGTGCCAATTGTGACCAATTTATCCCCGCAAACTTCTTGATCTCATCTGCCCATCTAACTTTCGGCCGCCCCCTGAAACGCTTGCCTTCTCTAGGGATCCACTCTGTTACCCGTACCGGATATGTTGGGTGAATACGTTCGGCAAGAATTTAAGATTTCGAAAAAATGTTGAACAAAGTGCTTCAGGCTTTCTTTAAAGCGAAGCTTTTTTGGCTGCTTGGCCAGGTTTTGAACGGTCTCCTGCTTCTGCTGCTGCTCCGTGGCCAGGTGCGCCGTTGAGTTACTTGTGCAAAGCGACACGCGGGATGGGGGGCCAGGGGGGGGGTGCGAAGCTGCATAAGGGTGGCCTCTTCGGGCCACTCGTGATGGAGTCGGAAGGAGAATCGACTTGAAGGGGGCACGCCAGGGGAAGCCCTAGTTCCTGAGTGCGTAAAGTTATTGGCCTTCGAGCTGGTGACCTCTTCGACAGGGATCAAAACCCACGAGGGCTTCCGCTTTTGCACCTATCGGCAAAAGTGAAATGGAGGCGAAAAACAAAAAACTGCAGTGTGTCGAGAATTTTTGGCGCATGTTAAAGATTAAAAGGTCAAAGATGAAAATTATTCCAGATCCTTGCTGCATGGTGCGCCTAATATCCCGCTCTCACTTCGCCGCGTATGCAATTTTTCTATGGGCAAAACAGCGGTAACGGCCCAAAATAAAACATACTCACCTATGCTACCTGCAGTAATGCCTCGGCAACTTAACCACAGCGACGACTAGCTTCACGGGTTGAACACGGAATCAAGAAATTCAGTTCAGAGTTACCGTAAGGATATATGGGAAAATGTAGAATCGAATTTCTTGAACATCACCAGATATAAGAGCAGAGGACAAAACGAGAAGGCACAAAGACAGGACCGCCCGGCTTCGCTTCTTATCGTGCGCTCTTTTCGCTAGTTCCACTTTAAAGGGGCCATGAATAAAAACTACGAGTTTGGCTCATTGAAAAGGCTGCAGGGTGATTTGTCCCTATACATGATACCGATGCCATTGCAAGATTTGAACGCTCCGCAACCATTTTCCAGCAATTTCTCGATGACAGGAAAGAATCTTGTTTGTGCGATTAACGGTCGCCCTCCTAATCCACTGGCAAGAAACATGGCTGGGAGATACGTGCAGTTAACGCCGTTATACCTGTGCATTCCGGCCCATGTTGCGTCACTCGTATATACACACCACACGTCACTGCACACGCGAAGTTTTCAAGTTTCTCAAAATTCCTCGCGTATTTCGAATTACAAACGCTTTTGGGGCCTGAAATGGAGCTGAGTGGGCAACCAGACTCTAGTTGTTTTGAAAAGACCACAGCTGTATTCTGTCTTCCGGATAGATAGGAAGACGACAGTCTATGCGCGCTCACCTTGCGGCGCTCCTTCTCCAGGGCCAGTTGCAGGTGCAGGTTCTCGTCCTGCTGGGTCATCAGGCTGTTCTTGATGTTGCGCCGCTGCACCTCCAGGGCGGTCAGCTCCTCGTCCAGCTCGGTGAAGCGGTCGTAGAGCGCGAGGATCCTGTCGGCCCGTTCCGCGTGCGGCGCCTCCTTGGCCGCCTTGCTGCTGGTGCCAGGGGCGGCCGACGAGCCTCCTGCGGCGCCGTCCGAGCCGAGAAGCTCCTGCTGCCGCACCAACTGCCACAGCTTCTCCAGGGTGTCCATCTCGCGAACAGGGCTGCGCGCACGGAATATAAGCCGAGGCCGAGTTCGAACCAAAAAGGAAAGCGCTGACCGGGCGCGTGAGTGAGTGAATGAGTGAGGGAGTTAGTGAGCGAGTTAGTGAGTAAGTGGGTGAGTGAGAGTGAGTGAGTGAGGGGATTAGTGAGTGAGTTACTGAGTGAGTGAGTGAGTCAGACGATGACTGAGTGAGCGTGTGAATGAGTGAGTGAGCAACCGAGCGATCAATCATGAGAGCGAATGAGTGGGTGAGTGAGAATTAGAGCAAATGCGTGAATGGAAACATGCTGGCTCCAGGATTTTTCCACCTGGAATGGGTGCCGGTAACTGAGCATGAAGTCGGCCCAATGAGTCCCGTCTCCACTAACCTGAAACCTGTGGAGGGGCCAAGCCTGCAGTGTATAAGTATATTCAAAGATTGCAAGTCTCTCCTTTGCCACTTCGCGCGCTGGTTCACTCGATGTCCCAATTACAAAGACGAGGGTGCAGTGAAATTCAAAATGGAGAAGTTAAACCGAGTACGGTGCAAAATAGAAGCAAGCAAGCATGCGCCGACAAAAATTGAGTGTCCCGGCGTTTTAGTACCGCGGCCACATGAGAGTACGACGAACAACGACGACGGTGTCATAAGACGCTGAGAACCCGAGCTCCTTTCGTGCTTCGCCACTAAAATTTCTCAAAGTTCCCGGACTGCTGTTAATTCCGGTCTCATCCCATGTCCCCCTCCCCCCAAACGTCGTAGTGTATCGGCCAGGCCTTCACTTCAAGAAGAAGCCGCAGGTGCACGGGCTTCACAAAAACAGCTAAAATGCACGCCTTGCGCTGCTATACCACCACAGATTCTATTTGTTACTCTGATCGCATGTTGCGCGTCAACGTTCGGCCAATTCCCACATTCGGTCGCGCTGATTGGTCGGTGTGCGGCTTTCTGGTGTAGCCCACCTAGGGCAATTTTGCAATGTTGGTCGGGACGCTCTAGGGTGAACACGATGCCAAGTTGCCTCTACCACTCAGAGCTACGACAAAATCACAGAGAAGTCACGTGTCAATCGCGAATCCAGCCCGTGTTTTGCTACTGCAATCCGGATGCTGCCATAAAAGCTTCGAAATATTTAACTTTGTGCGGTATCAACAAAATCAACATCGAGATATGGAGGGCCTACGCCGCTCCCTCCCACAAGTACCCTTTATTCCAATCTAGTCCACCCTGTCGGCTGCCACATGGCGCCCTCTCTCCCTACCCAGATTTCTGCCCGCGGTCATGGACTGTTCACACAATTTCCAGGCTACGGTACCCGCCTTGGAAACCAATCGGCGCTGCAAGAAGAAGCCACTGATGCATCAACATCAAGGCCATTAAGCTGGCATACCTCTAACCAAATCGTTAAGTGTAGTTAGCGCCATTTAAATACGAAGGATGGTAAAAATGCGCTGGTCATTTTTGGTTATTTTGGCGAGCTGGTAGAACGAAACCTGAAACTTGCACCTTGGCGCTGTTTGGTTTAGGAGCGCGAAGTAGATTTTCTTCCGGCTACAGTGGACAGGCACCCTCATCGGCTTTCCCTGCCTTCAACGTCGCCCCTTCCGGGGAGGCAGTCTACCAGGTCGCCTCGAAATAACCGAACAGCCGCCTAGCGCAGGTAGGACGTCAGGAGACTCACCTCGAAAATGCAAGATTTTGAGTGGCGGCAGGAGCTCCTTCAGCGCCGGAGGAATCTTCTCCGAAGACGGACACGGCCCACGGTGCAGGCTCCCACCGAGTTCGGTCTCGCGCATCTGATGCCACGCACCACGCGCACGCTCCTTCAGCCTCTTCTTTCAGCCAACGTCTGTTTGTAACAGTTAAGACTATTCGAACGAAAGTTATTTTGACAACTGTACGACTGAACCCTTATTTATGCTCTAGGATTCTTTAAGTTTACCGTTGCAACGCTTGTAACGTCCGCCCGCGTCACTTCAATTTTAATAATAGCCACGGGACTTCGTTGGCCAATCCCACGACTCCATGTAGTTAGTGTAGTGGTACATTAGAAGAGCAGTGGAGGGTATGTTCGCGTAACTAAAAGACGCAGGGCACTGACACTGCTTGGTGTAGTGTCATGTTTCAGGCGTACGCGTAGAGGAACGTCCACAGAAAGCAGAGAGAGGCGACTCCCACCGACAATAGCCAATATCATCACATGATTGGCGTCACTTTCAGTAGAAATCGGTAAATCGATCCGTGACGTCTGTCATCATCCTGACTGGCCAAATAAGTTGAAACGTGACATTCAGGGTCGGTAACTTGACATCGAAGACAAATCGGACGTGCGTATAGATGTTTACACCTTCCGTTATCATGGGTCTGTGCTAGCGCCCACTTAATTAGTGCGGCCGACAGGATCGTCTAACTGCACATTCGCAGAAAGGCCCGCAACATTCTGAAATATTATCGAGGCTTCCAGAATGAAAAAAATATGCAACCCTTAGTCTAATGACGACGATGGTTGAACACGAAGCTTTCTCGTGTGGGGTTCCTTGATTGTCTCCTGAGCTTGAACTTTCACTCGCAGGCGGTTTGGACTTTGGCTCGTTGAGGTTTGACTTTGACTCGCACCGGCATTTGGGACTTCTGATCCCAGCGGCTTTGACCTTCACCCTTCCCCATTTGATTTCGCTCAAGTTCACCCATCGTCATCATTAGACGGGGGAGAGGGGGGGGGGGGGGGTATATTATTTTTCTGTGTAATTTTGCACGTCCATGCCCCCGTTTTCAAATCCGAACTGATTCGGTCGTATCGCGATGGGGCAAACGGATAGTGGGACCGATGTTCTATTCCGACGACGGGAAGCGTTTTTGCTTTCACTTCGCCCACAATCATCATCATCACCACCGGAGAAAATTGGCTTTCCTGCAGTGCGTGTTCGACGCGACATGCGCCATGTGTGACACATAGAAGCTTCGCTTAAATGACTATTGGTCGTGAGCTTCCAACGGCAGAAGAATTCGCTATTCGCCAATCACCAGGTGTGAGCACGTGTGAATTGTGAGTGGGTACGCTGACATCGCAGCCAAGTGGGAACTCGTGAGTAGGACGGACGTGAGCTTCTGACGGCTGCTCTTTCGGTCACTGACTGATCTACCTTAGCTGGTATGTTTGGACTGGAGGTGAGCGATGAAGAAGGTGATGCCAAGCCAACACAATAGTTGACAGTCAGGAACTCATATAAATACAGTTATAAAATACAGTCGAATCGCGATAATTGAAACTCGAAGATTTTGTTTGGATTAACCGAAGTTTGAATTATCGGACCTTCTTCCCTGGCCAAGGTGAGCACACATTATCAGTAGACATTACTTTAATCAACTATTTTTTTATATTTTAAGCGTTTTTAAACCCTAACTGCACAATATAAACAGAAATCAGCGGCGTAAGGCCCACAAGCCCAATCTCGTGCGCGTCACTTTCGTAACCACCTATATGAATGATCTGGGTCTGTTCCCTCACACCATGCTGGGCTTTCGTCCTAAACTCTCTGCCCAGGACGTTATGCTGCAGCTTCAGCATCAAATTTTGGATAACCCCCTTATCTCCCGGCAAGACACTAAAGTCATCATGGGCATCGATTTGACCAAGGCATTTGATAATGTCACTCATCAAAGCATACTGACCGGGCTTAACCAACTGTGCGTGGGACCCCGCGCCTACCAGTATATTGCCAACTTTTTTACTGGTCGCACAGCATCTCTCTCGGTCCAAGGCCTTGAATCGGATCCCATGCCCTTGGGCAGTAAAGGCACACCTCAGGGGTCAGTCATTTCCCCGTTTCTGTTCAATGTGGCTATACTCCAGTTGCCTCCCCTCTTGGAAAGCATCCCGGGCCTGCACCACAGCATCTACGTGGATGACATCACCGTTTGGACAGCTGGGGGCAGCGATGGTGACATTCAAGACCGCCTTCAACAAGCTGCCAACATCATCGCCGCTTACGCCCACGAACGGGGACTCAGCTGCTCATCACAAAAGTCGGAGCTTTTCTTCTATCACTCGAAGCGTCGCCATCGCGATGCCTGTGCCCCTGATATTCACGTCACGCTACAAGGCAACCTCATTCTGCACGTGCCCTCCATTCGCGTTCTCGGACTCCGAATTAAAGAAAATGGGGTTAACACCGAAACTATCCGCACCCTTGAAAACACAGCTGACCAGATTGGCAGACTTATTGCCCCCCTCGCCAACCGCAACCATGGCATCAAAGAAGCTAACCTCCTTCGCTTGGTGCAAGCATTCATTACCAGTCACATCACATACGCCACCCCCTTTCTGAAGTTTACCGAGACCGAAATTGGACGCCTCCAATGCATCGTCCGCAAGGTGGTCAAGCTTGCCCTGGGTCTCCCCCGTCACACCTCTACTGACAAGCTTCTTCACACCGGTACATACAATACCTTCTAGGAGCTTTTTGAAGCCCAGCGTGTTGGTCAACTCCACCGTCTGACCTCTACACCGACGGGTCGCTCCATCTTAACAAAACTGGGCATCTCCTTTGCTACGTAGCACGGAGGTTAGTTTGGGTGACTCTCTCCGATCCCGCTACAGTGTGGCCCCAATCCCACGGAATATGAACCCGGCCTTCCACCAAGAACGCCGCCTTGCCCGGGCCAAGGCCTTACTTACACAAGGCCCACGCTTGGCACCCCACTACCCTGTACGTCGACGCAGCGGAATATCCCGACCGTGCAGCCTGCGTCGCCGTAGTGGTCAACTCCCGAGGAGACTCTGTTGCTTCGTGCTCGGTCTCCACGCCTCACCCTGAAGTTGGTGAAGAAGTCGCCATGACCCTGGCCCTTACAGCTGCCCCGGCCACCGCAATACTCTCCGACTCGCAGACGGCTCTGCGGAACTTTGCGACGGGTCGTGTAGAAGCCATTACCGCACGCATCCTGCAGACAGCACCGAATCCGCCTGCACATTGCCCACACCTGATATAGACACCGATCCATTCGTCCTTTCCGGGCAACGAGCTGGCTAACGAGGTAGCCCGAGATTTCTGCTGCCGAGATGCCTCGGATGCTGCCTCTCCACCTCGGGCGGGAGGGAGGGATCGCCTGGTTACGTATCGGGTCATAACACAGCACTACCGCCTTAGTCGGATGCACTTCCCCGGCTCCGCTCCCACCTTAAAGCACAGGCAGTCTGTTCAGTGGCGTCGGCTGCAAACTAACACCTTCCCGCATCCCGCATTGTGCCACCTCCACTTCCCTACGCGATACTGCCACACGTGCACATGGTGCGGCGCGCCTTTCGCTCCCCTCCACCACATAGTGGGCGCGTGCCCCTCCAAACCCCCTCTCCATGCTACTCTGCCCCTGCCCCTTACCACTATAGAGCAATGGGAGGCTACGCTGCTCAGCTCCGACCCAGAAGTGCAAGAGTGTGTAATCCAGCTGGCCGAACTCGCCGCTAGGGCCCACGGGTTCCTGGCCGTCGATTAGGGGACTGTAGTGTGCCGGTGCTCCCAGTCGGCACCTCGTTCTTAACAGCTTTGGATGAATAAAGTTACTACCACCACCACCACCGCCGTGAGGTTTTTCTTTTTCTTTCCTTTTTTTTTTTTTTTTTTGCTGATACGTGACACGCGATTGCGTGGTTGCGCGTTTTTCTTTTTGTTGTTGTAATATGTATTTATTAATCTTTTTGCGTGAGTGGCCCACGTGGTTTCGACCGCTTAAACAAGTGTAAGTATTCAATCGTGTTTAAGATTTTTTTTAGGCCTGATCGTTGTTTTGCTTTCTAATTCGCATCGTTCAAATGGTAAATAAGGCTAGAAGGTTGAGAAACATCACGGTCTACCTTACTTGTGCTTCATTTCTAACGTTTGTTTACAAGTACTCTTGAATGCTTGAGGCTCTTATTTTTCCTTTTTCGACTGTTATGATTATATAAGCACGGAAGCTTTGAAATAGTTGCGGGAAAGCAGTAAATATTTCCCGGTATTCACACGCAAAAAGTACAAATTAACCGAATGACGCAGTTTGAATTATGGGGCTTTTAAATACATTGAAAGAGTAGCGGGCCAACCAAAAATTTCAATTCTGTTTGAATTAACCGAGAGGATGAATTATAAGAGTTTGAATTATCCCGTGTCTACTGTACTTATACTTTAATTTTTTTCTAAAAATTTTACATTACTTCCCCAAACTTTGTTCACTTAGAACACCGCCTAATTTTAATTCTTAACCTTCTTCCACAATGCCCTCTCAGCCCGATTTTGCCAATCACCCACATTGCGAACGCGTCATTGTTATCTTGGCTCCAGCCAATCAAACGATGCCACGAAGGAATACCCGGAACCACGGCCGTAGCCAGAAATTTTTGTCGGAAGGGGGGGGCCTGTGAGATGGTTTAAGGAAGGAGTTTTAATGAAAGGAACACTAAGCCTAGCTTACGTGCTTCCCGTAAAAAATTTGGGAGGGGGTTCACATCGACACCGCCGAAGAAGCAGCTATTGCCGTTGCAGCTACCACTGGCAAAGAACATGTCACCATCATATCAGACTCCCAGACAGCCTGTCGAAACTTCCGAATTGGACGCATTTCATCAACAACAGCAAACATTATATCAGCCCACCCTGATTTACCCGAAATATTTATCATATGGACACCGGCTCATTCATCACTGGAAGGGCCGCAGCCCGAGCTCATACACACCCGGCGTCTCCTTCTGGGAAGCCAGTCCTTCCATAAGCCCAACACGAGAAATAATCCCCAGAAGGTACAGCGACATCCTGGCCCACTACCGCTTGGGACGAAGAACCTTCATGCCTTCACATCCCAACATGTCTCGCGAAGATACGGTCATCTACAGACAGTTACAAACTAACACATTTCCACATGGTACATTACTACACTCAATGCATCCGACATTGTACACATGCACTAGTAAATTCTGCATAGAGCCATGCACTCTCTACCACATGGTATGGGAGTGCCGCCACACACCATCCCTTGCCCCAAATCCCAATCCCTCATTTGAGCAGTGGGAGGGTCGGTTGACTAGCTGCAACCCGGATCACCAACATCTGGTGGACTGGGCGAGACAGGCTGCCAAGACCCAGGGCTTCCTGGACTAAGGAGGTCACCCACCTGGCGGTCAACCCAACAACATTGACTGCTCAATTAAAGGTTTATTCCTCCTCCTCCTTCGAGCCCCCAAACACCCCTCTGGCAACGTCCCTGCCCGCAACACCAATGAAGTGTTACCGCAGATGGCAAGGAAGACGAGGCGAACGATGACAAAACACACGAAAATATTGTGTCTCGCTATCCCATCCGGCTACAACCGGTGGGCAACGGTCACACTCCGACGCATTCGGACGAACACTGCCGTAACGCCGTACATCATGGCCCGCTTTCGTCTACACCCCGGCGACGGTACCTGCAAACTCTGCGAATCACCTGACAGCCAACAAGTCGCTGACCTTGACCATATTCTATGGAGATGCCCTGCCTTGAAGGACCAGAGAAACCGCGCACATGCGCTCATTCCTCCTCAAGTCAGGCCACAAACGCTGCGGGAGTGGACCCATCCCGAAGGCCCGAAGGGTCTACAGAACACAGGAAGATGGTCCTCGACTCTCTTCTCGTATATGTTCGAGAAGCCGCCGTACAGGACCACATTTAGTCGGGACACTCACCGCCCCCCCCCCCCCTTCCTCCTACTCCCTTCTCCCATCTCCCCCTCCGGCGATGACAACGGTCAAGGCACGTAGTGTAATTAGGATTAATAAATACATATGACAAAAAAAATCCGATTTCTTGAATGTAAGTTAAAAGTCGATTCGTGGTAAACATAGGCCTCGGAGTCGGGTGCCTTGGTTTACCCGGATGGAGTGCTTGGACATCGCCAGGAAGAGCGGCACGCAAAAAGAAACAAAGCTGCTTTCAGAAAACAAATCCTGCCCCAACCACTGCAATTCAGCGTTACTATAGTTCCCGCTACTTCGGGCGGTCATACCTAACCCCGACCATCCTGTCATCTTGACTGAATGAATTCAAATTCAGCCATGTGCCATTGAAATAAATAGCTTTACTGCGGTCTCCGGCGAAGAGTCGTCGTTGGTGAGCGATCATTACTGCGCGGTTGTGCCTTGCGGCTGGTGCAGGCCAGGCTTCTTGATCGTCTGTGTCCCGATTTATCCGCATCCAAAGCAGTCTCCAGCTGGAAAAGGCAAGGTGAAAATCAATCGGGAAAGCTGGACTAGATGCTACTAATAGACGCGCCACCACCCAAATCGCGTTTTCCCAGAATTAGTTGTAGTCCGTACGCAAAAGCGTTCTCTTTTTTTTGTATGCTGCTCGCCATGCGCGCAACGGACGACACGAAATGATAAAAAGAACAACATTTCAAGTCAATAGGCTCTCTAAACATTCATGTTTAGTCTTTTTTTACGCGATATTTGGTGCCTTGCCACAATCGGAACCATGAACCATTTCATGCTTTTGGGTTTCCTTTAACTGCCTACACACTCAAAAAGTAATGGTAATGGAGGCAAGCCTAAAATATAAAAGACATTCCACTAGTCCGATCTTCGGAAACATGTAAACAAGTGGGCCGTAATTCGTTTGGCAGTGAAAAAAACGAAGAGGAACACCAATTCTTACATCGAGCATTAAAACGTTTGGGAAAAATGGCATCACTTGCCCAAGCCCTCTGTCTCCTTACTTCACTCTTCCAGTGAAGCTCGAAATCTTAAAAAGGCAAAATATGTCATCGTTTAATAGTGCAACTCTTTTTTTTTTTAGTTTTCCAGAGACTGGTTTGGTTTTCAATGTGATTCCGCCTACGCAAAGAAATACACCATTCAGATATAGTTTGATGCAGAGTTTGCAGGTCTTTACTGCTCAGCACCCATTCACTCGCGCTGAAAATTAAGTGGTGACATGACATTTTCGGCCGAAATCGATAGCCAAAATTCTCATTTGTATGACGTACAGGTCAGCGTAACAACCATTGCACCTATAAACCAATCAGCAGATTGTACATACAAGTTTTAAACGTCAGATGTCGTTTTCTGGGGCTGAGCTTTAAGCTGAACGGGGTGACTAAACGGTTAAGTTGGCAGGACGGTTATTTGTTTGGCAGTGCGTACACATCCAATACTTGCCTGCGTTACGGCAGCCTTGAATTGCTTGAAGTCCTGGGGTCTCATACGGCTCCGGATGTCATCCCTCGTCTCCAGCTCAGTGCGGACTTTAGAAAGGACTTCGTGGGCATCCTTCAACGCTTCCGCAGTCATTTTTTGCTCCTTGCGGTTGGCTCTAGCCGCAGGATGCGCAGGATAAGCACCAACTGACCCGAAGCGCCGTCCAGGCCCACGTGTGACGCTTTCGTCTGGGACTGGGGATGCGCTTGCACGGCGTGGACGCGGTGTGCCGCAACCAGCCCTTGTAGGCTGTGATCGGTTGTCGTAAGCGGTAGTTCTGTTCAGCATGCCGATGCCCGAATGCGCCGTCTGTGCGCAGGTGTCCAGCGGTATGTGCGACAGGCTACGTCGCGAATTGGGCGTTATGCTGCGCCGGCGAGCGGGTCCAATGATCCGCGTAGGAACGGGCGATACGCTGCGCCCTGGAACCGGTGAAATGCTGCGTCTGGGGGAGGGCGGGACGCAGTGCATCTGCGCCGGTTCGTAGGGATGACGCAGGAAGCGTGCCATGTCAGGGCATGCCATCGGGACACGGCAATCGTATTGAGCCTCGGTGACGCCTGCCTGAAGTGAAATTTCGTGTCGAGCGACGCTGTTCCAAGGGGCGTCGTAGTTTGGCCTTGCGGGGACGCCATATCCTGTGGACGTAGGATCGAAATGGCGTTCCGCAGGGGGCATCATGCCACGGGCCGGGATGCCCCCAAAGCATCTCCGAGGTGCGGCGTTGAACACGCCGTCGGGTCCTCCTAGGTGGGGAAGCGCCGCCCCGTTGTTGAAATGGTTCGCACAGTAGCCTCCTCTAGGGTCAACCGGCAGGTGAGCCAAGGGATTCGTAGAATTTGGTAGAACGGTGGCGTTCTTTCCTACTCCGCATGTATTGTTGGCAGGCGGAGGAAAACCTTTGTCCCCTCCGGTCAAGGGAGCCAGCACTTGGCACTGACGAAGAATGGATGTGAGGTCAACTCCGGCCACGGCAGGCAATTGGCTCTTGGTGAAACGCCTGACGTCGAAGCCCCCGTCTGGCGTAGGAGTGAAGTTGAACCCTATCAGTGATACCGTGCCGCCGTCCGAAACCGGTATGGCACCACCGTAGCCGGGCACTTGTATGGGCCTCAAGGCTCGAGGCGCTGGCCCCATCGGTCCCGAATTGTTGAAGGCCATACTTGGAAACCCAGCAGGTCGACCACCGTGACTTCAGGGGAGAGTCGGCGGAGCTTCGGCCTGTGGTTTTGTTCCCTTGACCGGGCGGAATTTTATGCACTATGCATGATCGGGATGATGATGTCGCTAATGATGGAGCTGTTGTTGTTGTTACACGTCTCACGGAGCATACCCACGCGGGAAATTGGTCAGGAGTCGGGCATGAAGGGGGCTAATGCGCCCGCTCACAACTTCAAAGTAGATAGCTAACCATTTACATCCAGAAGCAGCGCGTGATTATAAGAGAGAATTCGTTTAAAAAATTGGCAGTGGCTTAGCTCGGCTATGCCAGGATATACGTAGCGTGAGCTAAGGTTCAGCTGGTTATTCTTAGGTTTCCTGGTTGCCTAGGATTAGCTGATTATCATGCTTACTGCTGCTAAAACGATTTCCAATCCAATCCAGTCCAATGCAGTCCAGTCCAGTCCAGTCCAGTCACTGCTCCTCGCGCATACGCAGAACTGCTCTCCAGGGGCCAACCGAAATGACTATCAAGCGGCTCCGGCGCAGCGTCAGACTTGGCTACTGCGCAACGGAGGCGCACAGCTGGTTACGTACCGGCGCCAGTGCGTCTGCCGCGGCTATGACGTCACTCATCTGAAATGCGCAGCCCGGTGAATGTGCAGACCCATTCTCTACACACCCGCACTCCAGTTGGATAGGATTTCCAAATCAATCCAATACAAACCAATTTATTCCAATCTAATCCAATCCAATGCTCCTCGTGCTTGCGCAGCACGACCCTTCAATGTCCACGCGAAACTGCTCAACCTCGGCCAGTGTAGCTTACGCTACAAAATTGAAAGTTGCGGTTGAATTTGAGAAAACGTGCCCGTAATAATCAAAGCTAAAAGGGCAGACGCCTGGTCTCGGACACATATGCATGAATGGCTGCAGCCACCCGCCTGTTACAATATCACAGTGATGTGGCCCCAAGCGAAAGTAGTACGGACATGGAAATAGGAAGTCCATTTCATTGTAATGGCCTGGAAAGGTGACGTTGTCTGATCATTGTAAAACCACGGCAATGTAATAGGAAGTGCTCTAGTGCCCCATGGTCACCGCAAATACCACATAGGGCGGAGGAGGCGAGACCAGCCAGACCTGTGCATATTGTCACGGGACATGTACGTGGACAATACCCCACATCGCCCGTGAAGACGACGACCAAAACATGTTACGTGGCGGCAGGACACAGGAAATAAACCATGGAAGGTGCGAGTGATGTATTTACACTATTTACACGATGTCGGCCATGAGGAATCCCGCCCAGCTGGGTCTTCTTCTTCTCCGGAGGTTGGGCCGATCGCTTTCTTCTTCCCTTGACACATCCCCCTCGTCTAAAGCGACCGTCCCGGTCGAGGCCTTAGTAAATGTATAGATGCGACGCGATGACGATGCGCGATGAGAGGAAAAAGGGAGTCCTCGCCGCCACGGATGAGGATGATTCGCCGTGGTGAGCACTGGCCCCAAAAGAGCAATGTCCGCCGACTCAGTGAAGCAACGTCCAAAGGCCTCGGTGGTGCGCCGGAGTTCAGGGCAGGGGAACGGTGTCGTCTTCTGTTCAGATCGCGGCTGGTAACGTCGTTTGGTCTCGGCAGGTCACAGGCTGGGGACACGGGGCTGAGGAATGCTGCGTCCATGGCTCACCGGGGCTAGGGCGGGCCGACGCGATCCAAGACCCTTTGAGCGATGTTCAGCAGCTGGGACGAAGCGAAGCTGGGGCCAGGATGGGGATGATCTCCGCAACCTCCACCAAATGTAACGTGGCAGCAGAGCAAATGACTGGAACCATGGTTGAAGATGAAGCGGTGTATTAAACGGTAGAAGAATCTATGTACAGTATATACATGGCGGCCATTAAAGAGTAACGCAGGGTCCACCAGCACTTTCTTCGTCGTCGTCTTCACGGGCGATGTGGGGTATTGTCCACGTACATGTCCCGTGACAATATAGAAATTCAGCTGGAGGACCCAACATCTGAAGTTGGTTAATGTGACCTCCCGTTCACGAGATGCGCAAAAATGGTGATACCAATTGTGATTTAAATGGGCGTACTCTTCGAAATTAGTGATGAACCCTTTGCAAGTGAGCGCGCGCTTGCATTTTCGAGAGTTGATCGCCATCACCATCAGCATCATAGCGTCCAGTAGCGGATGAATTAAGTAGTAATGTTACTCCGAGATTATCGCAATTAGAACGAAGAATGGGGAACAGTAACTTGAAAAACCTCCTCAGGAAACAAAGGTATGGCGACGGGGCAGAGTTGAAAAATACAAACGCCAAGACGTAAAGCAAAACGTTGCTGTGGCCCTTCGTCTTATGATGTCGCAATGCGTGAGTATCACGTTTCGTTGAGTTCTGAAACCATATTTCCAGGTGACTGAATTGAAATTGTTCCCAGTTATCATTGCGGAATCGGACTAGTACCTCCAATGGCGGCTGTGCTCATCAGGGGTTAATTCCCCCAAGTGGGTACGTTGGGCTAAAGAAAAGTGGTAATAGACATGACGCCAGCATTACAACTGATAGCCAGGATTACCAATGCGAGGTGACCTTCACCGAGCTGTGCTGGAGGATTCCAAGGCTTAATTTCTATCTGTTTAGATCAGGACTTACACCTACGGAACTATGTGTGCGGTGCCAGATCCCTGAAACAATCGAACATTTCTTTCTCGACTGCCGCAGTTTCTCAACAGCTAGGCAACTGCTTTTGAAGGGCCCAATTGAGCTTCTGGAGTTGACTTTTTCGATTCCACTTATATTATCTATTGGCGCATCAAATTTGGGGTTTGCAAAAAGAAATATACATAACTGCGTTCAAAATTTTCTTTCTGCTTCACGTCGTTTGAATTGCTGAAGGGTGCTAATTAATGGGTAATTCGGGTTTTATTCAGAACTAAGTTCCCTTTTACAGCCTCTTTCCGGAAATAATTCACTATTTTAAAGTCCCCACGTATTTCAACAACCGATTTAGCCCTGGCCAATCCCCCCTTGAGGGTACGTCCAAAATCTTTGAGGACATCATCATCATCATCATCATCATTAGGCAACCTTACGCTTGCTGCAAGCGACGAGGAAGAGGAAATGAACGAACACGAAAGAGGCGAAGATTTTGAGAAAGAATAGATATTTCTTTATCGAGCAGAGCCTGATGTTATGGGCCTCTCCCCGCGGAGGAAATCCCTAGTCCGGGACTCCTTGGCTTCGATCGGAGAAAGAGGGTATGTAAGAGAAAACGGTGGTGTTAGTCGAGCTGTCTGGCTGGCTTGCTACGCCGGATAATACTTCGACCGGCTGTACTCGCTCAAATCACCAGATTTAGTTGAGTATCCGGGTCGCGTATTACCAAACGCTTCGCTGCACAGAGCACCCACGTGACATGTCGGTTCGTGCGATGCAGAACGGTAATTAAACGTCGTCACTGGCTGCGCCCCAAACCTAAAGTGATCTAAAACATACCCAATCGCTACAATTTACCATAACAACAAGGATATTTGAGTTTTAAAAATAAATTTAGGAGAAAAGTTACACAATAAAAAAATAACAAAACTAACAGATAGACCTGCCGGGGCTATCACAAGCCGGGGCTATCCCAAGAACCCAAGCCGTCAGTGCCAGTACTCAGTACTCTGCATCGAGGCCACAGAGCCAGAACTGTGGGCGCGTTTTAGTTAGAAGGCGCTCAAAAGAATAGCGCGCGCAGTGACATCACACATGTCACGTGGGTGCACTGTGCAGCGAACCGTTTGGAAACACGCATCTGGGTCCAGGCTAGCCAACGAAGCCCAACATATATCTCGAAGGAAGGCTTTAGAACTGGGGAAAGATTTGGGGTGCGTTGGCATCTGCATATTATGTAGTAAGCGAGCCAGCCTGGGGGCAGTAAACGCAAAAGGATGGGTATTACATGTGGAAGGAAAGGTGTAAGCGTACGTCGTGCTATTCACCGCCGGCTTGTATGATTGCAATCAGGGCAAAAGACCCCGGCGGTGTACCGCCTGCGTTTTTGACACATCTGGCGCCTAGAGGTATACCCCACGCACGCTTCTCATAGTACCAGAAAAATTACAGAACTAATTTAACCTTTGGTGGCTGTACCGTTACAGTAATGTCTTTTTTCCAGACCAATCTCCACCAGGTCCAGTGTCGCGTTCGGCGTGTATGCGTTTCCTAGTCAGTACAGTGAGCCGTCACCTGAGCTTGCTAATGGGGGTTGTATCACAGCATAAACGTACCTAAAGCATACAAAACCACCCGTACAGAAATAAATAACAGCCAAAACGGAATTATGCTGGTCAAAAACCACGGCGTTGAAAAATATTCAACAGAAATAGCCGAAACCGACCTAAAAAGGGAAAACCCACAAAAAACGTACAAGAAGCAGTAGCTGTAACTGGCCAAAAGGCAACGAAAATACCGTAAATTCCATTTATAATGCATAAAGATGTCATAAATAGATTATATGCGTGATAATAAATGTTAATATTCACATATGACGAACCCTTGAAAATAAAAGAAAAAGCGGTAACGGTATTTGAACCCTGGTTAGGATTTTTGTTCCGCAGGAGCGGAGCTACTAAACTACGAGAGCAAGCGGTTCTGAGCGAATAAATTGAGGGTCACATAAACGTGGACATAGCTTCAAACATGCCCCTAGATGGCGCCATGCGTCGCTTGGCTGCGCTGACTAGGAAACGCCTTACGCGTCTGTGCGTACCATGACCCTTTCTTAGTAAATACATTAAAATGGCTGAATCGGACGTAAGCTTGTGACGGCTGCTGTCACCGCCACTGGCCAATCCACCTTACTGGATATGTTGTGAGACCCAGGAATTTTCTTTAGGATTTGTGTTGTGTCGTGGCCGGTAACCGACGACAAGGGTCCAGCGTCTGGAGCTGGTGCAACATACGCCGGCAAAAGTCCGCAGCATCAACAGGGAGTGTGAGACCGGACCCGCTGAAGCCCAACAACCGACTGAGCCGTGAAGCGGCTGTTTATTCCCGATGACCCAGGACGGCACACGTACACGCGTTATGGGTTGTCTCCAATCACGTGTGTCATTCGACTACGGCATCTATTACACGCTTTCCACACATACGCTCCGAAGGAGGGCGCCACTGACCTACACCACTGTTTCTAACTACATGGAACCAATGGGAACTTTTACAGCAAAGCTGTCTATGGCTAGGATCCAGCAGAGAGAGAGAGAGAGAGAGAGAGAGAGAGAGAGAGAGAGAGAGAGAGAGAGAGAGAGAGAGAGAGAGAGAGAGAGAGAGAGAGAAAACGTTTATTTTAGCTTTCTAAAGTGGGAGTGGTTCCCTGGTCCGGGAATCCATCAAGTAAGCAGAGAGCCTTCGCTCTGGATGCCAGGAGCTGCTGGACGTCCAGACGGTCACTGGTCACTGGTCACCAGGTTCTCCCACAGCTCAGGGGTGGGAAGAGGGGATCGGAGAGGTGGAAGTTTGGGATTGCACACACACTGTATTATAACATGAGCTAGAGTTCCGGGTTGTGAACAAAACTGGCATACAGCAGAGTATTGAGTTGGAGACATACGATGCAGGCGAACTGGGTGAGGAAAGGTATTGGTTTGTAGTCTGCGGAGCAGCGATTCTTCTTCCTTGGATAGTGCAGGGTGAGGAGGATCGTCTCCGGTATAACCATGGAGGAAGAAAATTGTTAGGAGGGAGCATGACGTCAGGCAGCCCAGCTTTGGCAAGCCAACCTCCTCTGACGCCGCATTCTCCTCTCCTCGGGCTCCCCCCGCGCAATGCATTATGGAAAATCCACCACGCTCAGGCCCGCGGTAGCATTTAGTGGCTCCGGCTGGCTGCCGGTGGAGGTGGAGGCGAGTTGCGTTGCCGAAGGCACCGTACGAGATTTTTCGCCAGCGTTGCGCTCCCAGCCTCGTATCGTGGAAGTACGGTCGCTGTTCAAAGCGACACGATACGTAGATCCCATGCTCAGGGAGCACCTTCACGAGCTGCGAGCCGAATTTGACGCTTACCGCTGGAACAACGACCGGATTTGCTCGAACGCGCCGCTGTAAACATTCACAAGCACGGAGTGGCCTACGAGTGCGTGGTGTTTGCCAGGTGTGCTTTGACGATTGCGTGTCGAATTTTGCTGGGAGTTATCGCGCCACCTTCCCTTTACATCATAGCGCTGTAACGAGTGTCCCATCAGCTGAGAGGTGGGGCGAAAAGCTTTGGTTTCGCTCGCGTGCGCATTCGCATAGATTCGCCTTATCGGTGCTCCGGCATGGTGGCACGTTGTACGTGCCACAATTGTCGTGACGACGTCTTTTTGCGTTGCTGTCTCATTCAGTGCATTAGAGAACAAAGGGTGCTAAACCACTGATGTTGGGTGCGGGCGCGGGAAGAACAAATCATTTACCGCCTCGCGTCGCAGGCAGAACGCGGGCTGGTTGTCCGAGTAGTGCTCAATCCGTGCGATAGGTATATGGGTAACGAACGCTAAATTACGCCTGGGAGGTGAAAATGACCAGAACCAAGGAAGTGAGGTGTGTTTTGTGAAATAAAATGTGAGGCACGGATGTCGTACTCTGGCATCTCCACTTTTGCACTGCGGCGGAACACGACAATTCGACTGCGGCGCACTTCGACGGATCCCAGAGCTCAATAAATAAAGATGTTTTCTGTCTCGCCCGGCCGAACACTTAGCCTGCACGATCAGCCCGCTGCGCGTTTAGGGTTGCAGGCAGCGCTGTAGCGCCACGTGGCGGAGCCCACTCAAATCCCCGGGATCGTAAAACTGCGCACCACACCCCCGGCGCATGGAAAAAAAAATCATATCAAATTAAAAATGTCCTAGAGCCTTCATATTTTAATGCAAGACGGCTTATATTTCCTTTAAAAATTGGCTGGTGATTACGATACTCCCTAACGCAATATTTAGACGCAGCTGTTCGGGCAGCTCGTTTAGTAGCAGCGGCAGACGACGCAGTTCCACCAGTTGCTGAGTAAGAACTGGCTGAGAGCGCATGTGCGCGTTCCACAACAGCCGCTGCAGATGCGCACGACCGGTTGCGTCACTCGCAGTTCAGCACTCACTCCTGATGGCTCCAGTGCGCTGGGGCAGCTCTCACTCGTGGGTTCCCTCGACGGTGAGCCTATGCGGCGGCGGCGCGAAGTGCGTTTTAGGCCAGGTTCAGACTGCTGTCGCAACTGTCGTAATATCTTTGAATAAAGACGTCATTGATGTCTCAGCCAACCAAACTGCATAAAACGCCGTTTTTTTTTTACGTCCATAGCGCACGATACGGCTGTTACGTCGGTAGTCTGAACATAGCATTAAGCGAACGCACATCATTGTCACTCGAACGCCCCCCTCACGTTTTCGCCAAGCGTCGAGCGCCTCGTGCGGGCACAGCATACTGCCCCTTCCCTTCCCCCACCGCACACTTTCGGAGAGCGCTGGCTCGCGCCGCCACGGTGAACCACCCTCTCCTCCCAATTCCGCGACATTCTCCTCTTTTGCTTTCTTTCACTCGTCGGTCTTCCCATCGTTCGCTCGGTCACGACGACGCTGACGCGGCTGAGCCCAGAGACGGGCGACAAAGGGCTCCGCCCTAAAATGTCTTCCCAGCAATTCATTTGTGTTAGGAGGTGAAGCAGACTTTAAGGGGATCGTTGTAAGCTTGATCTTTGCAAGATGGCCTTCCCACATCGAGATTGCACAGTGAATCACGTCAATCTTCGGAGGGAATACCATTACCGAAAGTGGCTCGAAACGGTTGTTTTGTTGAAACTATACCGAAACAAATTATATGACAATTAGCCCCTAAGCCGACTCTAAAACAACGCCGGGTTTTATACAGCACTCACAATTGCATGGTTTACAGTGACGTTGTAAATATTGTGGAATGCTCGTCCGCTGTCAGTACATACGTAATTCTACGGGAGGGAAACGTCCAGCCCCACGTTTGCCCCCTGGAACAAAACTCTAGCTCGTCAAAAGTTCATTCAGTTAATTAACCAGAAGTATGCTCAATCGCAAATTACAAACAAACGTGTTTTGATTTGTGCACCCCTTGGACTATACGACCCAGTCAAAGCTCACATTGAGGCTCGCCACCGCAGCTCTGCTGGTCATCCTTCTTCACAGAGTGGAAGGGCACTAAATTTTTTGTGGGAATTGAGGATTGCGTTAGGGGCGTCTGGGTACGGAGATTTTTTTTTTTTTTTTGTCAAAGGAGCCAAGTAGTTGTTAGGGATGTTCACGCTACACTAAAGTAGGACTTGCTTCCAGGAATCTCCCGAACCAATTTGGGACTTCATTGTTTGCGGGCTTGGGGGACGTCACTCAAGCATTACGGCTGCGACTGGCTGGCTTCATAGAGTTTCAGCGATAATTTAAATGGACATTGTCTAAAAATTTGCATGTTTATAGCATACCTACACGAATGTGCGTACGCTACAAACGGGGACGCCTAGAGCCTTTTTAAAAATCCCGGGACATCTCCACTGAGGTGAAACCTGGGGAGGGCGAAACATACAGTGTATACGTGAATTCTCTGCGAATAGGCGTTTTTGCCAACTGAAATGAAAACATTAAGGGGGGGGGGGGGGGATAAAGGTATACAGCTTTGCTGTAAAAGTGTCGTGTCTTTGAAGCACGAAGCTCCCTAGCGCGAGGCGTAAACAAGTGTCTCGGTGCCTTTTAGTACGCGTCACGGAGCGCTCCAGCGCGAGGCATAAACGAGTTTTACGGTGTTTTAGCACCGTAACAACATGACACGAAGCTTACGACGACGACAGGAGACGCCAACACCCCCGCCCCTAAGGGACTTCGCCCCTAAAATTGGAACAAAAGGTGACTGCTGCGGTGAGCGAATTATGCAGTGACGTTTGTGCTGTCAAGAACTACAGCATTTGGAAATCCTGCATGCTCGAAGGTTAGAGCGAAACCATACATTAGAACCACTGACAAGAACCAATGACCCTGAGCTCGAAGTACCAAGTCTTGCCTTGCTTCAGGCCACTCTTCAAAGGTACGTACCTGGTTAAATCCATCGAAAGAGAAAACTGAGCAAAGAGACTATTTCACGCGTCCGCTCATTGCTTTACTACTGCTTTGCACATTCGCTTTCGGCACATGTGTCGAAATTCAAGTGATCGCTCGACACGACGGGCACAGCTTGAATTTAGTTGCAAGCTCCTCTTGTCATGCTGCAATGGTAGGGTCCAGCTATTGCGCTGGCGGAAACGCAGACACCTGCCGAAGTAATCATAAACTCGCAGTCAGAGTGTAGGCGCTACCTCAAAGCCACATCTCGCACACCGCCATGAATATTCTGCAACAGAACACTCCGAAGGATATTGATTGTTTGGACGCCGGCTGACGCTTTCCTCTGTGGTAATGTCTTTGTCCACGAGACCACTGGACGTCTCGCCAGCCGAGGGCCGTGAGAGAGTTGGCTAGAGACAATGATCCCCTTGACTTCATACCTTGACTTGACTGGAATATAAATATTTGGGTATAACAATTACCTCAAGCCTCAAATGGACAACCCATATAGTAAACGCATGCTCTTCCGCACGTAAAAAACTACGATTTCTAAAGCATAGATTAGCTAATGCCCTAGTTCCTTATAGCTTAAAGCTTACAAAACAATAGTAAGACCCTCCTTGGAGTAGCCTATTTAGTGACGCTAGTACGGGACCCTCACTCAAAAAGCAATGTACAAAGGATTGATAAAATTCAGCGCCTGGCAGTCCGTTTTATTTACAGTAGGTATAGACGTCGCGATTCTCTCTCGACGATGTTGCAGTTGGCCAATCTTGAACCTCTTGAGGACAGACAACGAGCCGCTCGACTTAACTTACTCCGTCTAATATATTTCTTTCTAAACTGGAAATAAAGCCAGATAATTACGTAGTAAAAGATTCTTCCAGGCCTTCCCATCACAAAAACAGCTGCAGCATCAAGCCAATCATCGCAAGAACTAATTTATTTATTTTTTTATTATTTCCAATACTGTTAGCCCTTGCGGGCTGTTACAGGGGTGGGAGGAAAAAATTTTTCCACAAACATGTAACACCAGTTCCGCGGTAGACAAACAATGCATTCAGAGAACACACGATGACGGTTTACGCTCAAATGATTCAGTTGTGGGTGTGTCAATAAATACATCGGCATCAAGGTTGTTCCACTCGACTAGAGTTTTTACAAGAAAAGAAAATTTGAAGACATCAACGCGTGGCACATACGGCATCACAGAGTGACCTGTTCGTGGCGACACTCGCCCTCGGGGGGTACAAGTACAGCCTGGAATCCTACTTGAATTTATTATTATACAGTTGATACAAGAATTTCAGCCTAGCTATTTTTCTGCGCGTTTACAGTTCGGGCAAACCGGCACGAGATAATAACGTAGATACAGTACTTTTTTTTCCGAAATCAATCACTGAGTGGAATTTGTTGCCCCGAAACTGAACTCTACTTTTCATTCCAATGTAAAATGCGATTTCTTTCCTAACTTTCACAATACTTCTTTCATTCAAAAACATGTTGTGTGACTAAGAGTGTGGTGCTTTTTTCTTGGGTTGTGTTGCAGTGTGTGTACTCTGCACTATGAAAACGCGTAAAACTTGATGGTGATTGACATGTTTTTCTTACATTTGATGTATCCTAGTAACAATTTTGTTGTAACTTTGTTGTACCTTTGTTTTACCTTCGAACGTGTTGTAACTTCCTGCTTGGACCTTAAATGGTTCGCAGTATATGATAAATAAATAAATACCAGGAGGTGGCCCAATACTACCAGCCAGCCCGGCTTACGCAACCCCCCCCCCCTCCCCCTGGGCCACCCCTCTCCCATCGGGGGTTCAGTCGAAGGGTGGGTAGGTGTCGAAGATTGTGATGAGCCTCTTGCCCGCCATCTTGTTGTTACGATTGTTGAACCTCCGGTTGAACAGGCTGTTCTCGTTCACGTCGTTGCGGCCAGAGGCGGTGCCAGCTTGCTGCGGGTCAGAGGTCGCCAGAGGAGCAGTGGGTGGAGGCGGCGGAGAGGGCGTTGTCGGGCTTCCGAAGCCGATTATAAGCGGCGCAGACGGCACTGGAGTGCTCGAGCCCCTGTTGCCCGACGTTGGCGAGGTCCTGGGCTTAGATCTGCTCGCAGATACATGTCCACTCCTAGCGCTGGGGGAGCGTCTCACACCTGCGAAGACTCAGCGATGGCCCCAGTCATGAGTAACGACCCAGCAAACCACTAACATCTCTGCGACGTGCCAAAAAGATGTCAAGGTCTATGTCCCAGCAGTATATCTATTAGACATACAAAGTACATAGAAAATTTTTCTCAAGAATTCTTGATGTTAACAATATGTTGCTGGTTCCTTATATTCGTACGTTATCTCGGCTATAATAATAAAGACGTATTCTCGATGTGGCTGATACTTTATTTGTGGACGCTATTTAGACATATTTTGCTGACGTAGTTCATACGTTGTTGGTATATCCGCTTTTTTTACTTCGTACATATGTTCCAATTTGCAGACAGCAGGGCAGTCGGCTTATGAAGCCGTTTTATTAGACGCCTTAAGTGGCAAAAATTTGAACGGTGCTCTGGCCACCACAGCAGACAACATCGTAGCAGTCGTCTTAACAAACTCAAGCCACAGTTTCGTAAAAAATAAGGACCATCATCATCATCAGGTTAGTCAGGTCCACTGCAGGACAAATCTCTCTCCCATTGACCTCCAAACACTCCATGAGCGGTTGGGGGTCGAAATAAAAAGTTATCAAAACGAAAAATTATTTTTGTAAACATTACGCCTTTTACAAAGTAAAGAAAAGCATCTTCACATTTAGTAAATTATGGAAACCATTCCAATTAAAATACGAGTTACTTTGCTAAAACACTATTCTGGAAAAAGGGGTCGCTGGCGTCATTTCCGAGTTTAGGCAGGAAGGTAGCCTGCATCGTTGCTGACTTCTATGCTGTCTCCGCGAATAAGCCTCGTTGCCGGCTTCGATTGAATTGGAACAGGGCTTAACATGGTAGACTGTCCGTCAATGCGGCAACGAGGCTGTCTAAAGGATAACCTGGAACGCACCCTACGTTATCCACAAAAAAGGGGGAATTACGTCCCTCATTTCAATTTTAAGAGTTTCGCGGATCGAAGCTGCACTCGTGCTGTGGGGCGCGTCGTAGTAGAGGGCTCAGCATTAATTATGACCCCCTGGGGGTCTTCAACGCGCGCGCCATATAGTTGTTTTCAAGCACTGTAGCTTTTGTCGCAACGAGGATATCTAAGTAACTAGTAACAAAACTAATTCGGAGGTAGCGTTTGATGCGAGGAGTCGAGTCACATGGGTGAAGAATCAGCCAACACTTGACGTGATTAATAATAAAGGGAGTTAAATAACGTAGCGGTAAAACAAACAGAATTAACGAGTTAAATACACAATTTAAGAGCCGATATTCAGGACATTTCGAATCGCGGGCATCCTTTGAAGTACGAAACTAAAAGAAAGCCATCGATTCACGAAACTATAGCATAGATTACCGTCTACAGTTTTGTCTCACGTTGGGGAAACAAATGTCAATGCCCAAGCAAAAAAATCATGGAAGCTTGCAGCAAACCTCCTTTCCAGGCGGATTATAATGGCAAAGCGCCAGCTGTGGCGCTAAAGATTCTTCCTCCCGAAGATTCTTGCCTTCATTAATAGCAAAGAAATGAGTGAATATAGGATATTGCAGGCACTTCCAATCGCCAGTGTGAATAATTCAAGAATCAACGGTACGCAGGTTTTAAAAAACCACCTACAATAACTCTTAACAGGTACAGTGAAAATTTGTCATGCGGAAGCGCTAAAATTGAGAATTGTTGAGGTAAATTACCGCGACGGTCACAAGCAAATGAATATGTGAGTCAACAAAGCAATGGGACGTATGCGTATTGTTGTTTTGTTTTGTTTTGTTTTGTTTTTTTGCTTTTGTTTCGACCTGTATTTTCATATTTTGATATTTTGTTATTTTCTGTATTTTGTTATTTTCTTTCCATTGGTTTCTGATGACTACCAGGCTCTACCACTGAAGCACTACGTGGTTTTGGCAGGCCAAACTTCAGTCATGTTTCAATAACAATGTAAATAATGTTATCATCTCACCATCGTCTCAGCAATAAAACATAAATGAAGTGACGCTTAAAGTGAATAAATTAAATAAAGACAAAAAATTCAGTATTTAATATACATTTTTGTATAAGTGGAGGCAGGAGATGAAGTCATTGTAATGTACGTGCTTCAAAACCATCCAATTCAGTTCAAAATAAAGCCGCACATTGTCTCGACCATTGCGTCGATGCGTGCTACGACGTACGTTACGCAACAGCATGACTTGTGAAAGGCATCATAGACAGACAGACAGACAGACAGACAGACAGACAGACAGACAGACAGACAGACAGACAGACATAGGGACGGACAGACAGACAGACATACGGACGGACGGACGGACGGACGGACGGACGGACGGACGGACGGACGGACGGACAAACATTACGAAGCAACATGACTGGTGAAAGATATCACGGACAGACAGACAGACAGACAGTCTGACAGAGAGACAGGCCGACCGACAGACGGACGGACGGACGGACCGAAAAAACGAAGAAAAACACGGAATAAACTCCTTACCTGATACGTTACTTGAACTGCGTCCACCTCGCGCGACACCTCGACTTTTTCTGACGCTTCCTGAGGGTCCCGGACTGCCGGTGAGGTTGGCGATGACCCTGCTTGTCGAAGCACTTGTGCCCGGGCCGTCCCGTGCCAGGTCTACAACCGATGGCTCACTGTCCTTGAAGGAATAAAACCTGAAAAAGATGAAAAATCGTGCCCCGCAACAATGCATGCGCATGTGATTTAACACTAAGCTGCCCGACTCGCTCTTCAAGAGCTTCATCCCTGAAACTGGTGGACCAGGGAAATCAAATAAAAATCAAGTTACCATCGGCAAAAATCTTTGCTGCAACACGTTATATTATCAGATATCTTCTTCTCTCATCCGAAAAAAGTACCACGTCAGGTGTACTACGAGCATAATGCGTTTGCAGCCATAAATGTAATTGTGCGTGCTGGAAACGCCGGCAAACCGTATGCCGCTCAACGTCGAGTCTCTGGCACATGGTTCGCCAGTATTCATTCAGGCTTTACGTGTCATGGTCCTTTCGAGAGTAAAAGCGCATTAATTAGTCGCGCGTTCAAAACCTGTGACAAGGACACTTACGTCGCGCTAGCACGGCCAACCGCAGCCAACGGCACTGAGCGTGTGAATTTGCCACAGCATCCCGTTTATGTTTCAATGGCGCGAAGTGAAAATTTTCCCGCACAAACATCCTGGCATCCACATCGTCCCCACCCTCCAACCTCAATTTTTTAACAGCACAGCTGCTTAAGCTTAAGTTTCGCCGTGGAGCGTTACCAGAAGTGAAGTTTATTTGCCGTTGATGAGAAGTACAATTCTTAAAATATACAGACGAGGGTCCCGAAATCCCATGATTGACACGGGACCCTCGATGAGTAATTACAAATCGTGGACGCCTAAAGAAACAGCAATGAAAACTTTATGCAATAGTAAAGCTAAAATAATTATCATATCATCATTACACAGTAGGTACAAACCTTGTACAAAGGTACAATATCTATACACGCTCAAACAGACACATGCTAAACACTAAGAAGTTCAGAATACATAATAGTTCACGCAATAGTGTCAGCACTTGTTCGAAAAAAAAATAAAACTAATCTTTATGAAGTGATATGCTTAAAAGATAGTGTGATGAGACATCTTCAAAGGAAGATCTTTTAGCGCTTTTTTAAATGCCGATAGGGACAAGCCGGATCTTAGGTGCAGAGGCAGTGTGTTCCGCAAAGAAATCCAAGGGAAGTGAGCACTTCTTTTTCCGTAGTCAGTATAAACATTCGGCAGTAAAAAAATTCGTTGACAGGCAAATCTTGTGGGGTTTGGATCACGCAAACATTGATTATCGATAAATTCAAAAGGGAGTTCGAAAGAAAATTCAGCTCAGCCGAGCGCAAATGAGCGTGTCCCTCGTGAGGAACGGCCGGCGTCGTCCAGGCTTGCGAGTGGGCTTGCGCCACGTGAAGCTCGCAGAAAATAAGAAGAAAAATACCCAGCACACGTGGACGTGCGTCTCGTGAGGAGCACCCGGCGTCGGCCAGTTTGACATTCGCGAACACTCTGCCCAGTGTTCGTGGCGTGACCTCCCGCGTACTGTTCTCCTCGCCAGTTCACGTGCGTTCTCGCCTGAAGTTGGGGGCAGAGACGGCGACTTCGCGAAACCGGTTGCTACCGATTCTAGCGCGTGCTACCGCGGTCCATTTTGAAAGAGATGTGAAGGGCTGAGGACAAAACTAACCGGGCCTGCCAGTCATTGAGAACTTTCAGTGGCAAGTCCGTAAATCCACCCGCCGTGGTGGCTCAGTGGCTAAGGCGTTGCGCTGCTGAGCACGAGGTCGCGGGTTCGATTCCCGGCCGCGGCGGCCGCTTTTCTGATGGAGGCGAAAAGCAAAAACGCCCGTGTGTACGAGATTTCGGCGCACGTTAAAGATCCCCAGGTGGTCAAAATTAATCCGGAGCCCTCCACTACGGCGCGCCTCATCGCCTGCGTTGCGTCGGCGCGTTAAACCCTACAATCAATCAATCAAAGTCCGTAAATCCGTGTCAGGTGCAACAGCCGGCTCCCCGACGTGGAGGGAGGGGGGCTGCCAGCGCTGCTGTTTCTCCAGCGTGGCACCAATAGTGCAAGCTGCACCATTTTTTTATGTTTTCCTATATTTACTCCCTTCGCACCGGACTGGTATGAGCGAATGAAGCCATCGGACATGGTCGGTTTTCTTCCCGCAGTGATTCCGAAAGTAAGAAAAAACATTTGCACAACACACGTTTCTCAGATGTGAGGCCACGATACATAAACGGGCACTAACACACCTATCCTCAGGGATAAGCGTCTGCCCGGGGTATCTGAGGAGGGCAGCAAAGGGGTGATGGGCGCTGGCGTGTGAGCGTCTCACGTCACGTGTTGCTGTATGCGATGCGGTTGTTGAGAACGCACTCCATGCTTGGAGTATAAGCCCATGATTTGCTTCGATTTAATTGGCGTAGCATGTTGTTTAGACCAAATCTGCTTTCGTGATTGGCCTTTTAAATGCAGAGCATTTCTTTAACTCACATGTAGCGTTCGCCGTCCGTCCGCAACAGCTCAGCGCGCAGGTGCGCCCTCTCCCCCACTCCTCCTCTCCCGCATCACGCTACCCTCCTCGCTCTCAACAACAGGTCCGCACCCCTCCCCCTACACTATATAAAAAATAATACTTATCGGCGCCTGGTTTCGATCCCACGACCCTGCGGGCGGAACGCAAGGTACATTGTGCTCTTCCCACTGCGCCACAAAGCCGACACAGATTCAAAGGCTACGAACGCGCCTTATATCCTTGACTCATTCAAACTACGTCAAGAAGCTGCTGATACAACGCATTCACTACCTGTGGGCGGAACGCGAGGTACATGGTGCTCTACCCACTGCGCCACAAAGCCGACACAGAATGGGAGGCTACGAACGCGCCTTATATCCTTGACTCATTCAAACTACGTCAAGGAGCTGCTGATACAACGCATTAACTACCACCAACTCCCCAAACACTAAACGTTGACGCAATACACCCACCCCCTATGCGACGCATTTACTCGAGTCCCCCTCGCGGGGAGATGGGCCCAATTTTTTTCAAGCGTTTCAAGCATGAAACACCTCAGCTGCTTACTGACAATGTGCCATGATTTTTCTTACGTGCACCCCCCCCCCCCTATTATGTAATTTCTCGCGAACTTTAAGGCAGTCCTGCGGTGCAGCTTCTCCCAAACTCACTCAGTTGACATGTTCATGTCGCAATGCTCATGTGAACATGTTCATGTTCACAGTGCCAGGCATACGGCTTGACCCAAAAGTTCGGTCTGCCATGTGGAATTACGCAAAAAAAGTAACGTTCTGAAGCATACATACCGCAGAACCTACGCGCAGATCCCATTTTTCGAGTCAAGTAATATCTACCTTGCTGTCATCCGCCGAATTCGCTTTTTTGCAGCGTGATAGGACATTCTAGTGCATTTTAATGAACATGAATAACGGGATTGCCTTAAAGCGCGGACACAGGGCCAATTATTCACTGTCACCTTTCCAGGAGGAGAAAATCCGACTGCCACCTGCTTGTGGTCCCACCTGCCAGCTGGTTGGGGAAATGCGGTTTCGGCTGCATAGCTTTGGTCAGTTGCAACGGCAGCGGTGGGTGAGCGCCAGAACCCACTCTTGGGGCAGCAAATCCCCGAGGGAGTGGCGACGACTCCCTGAGACTGTATGGGCCAGTTCGTGCCCAAGAGACCGAGGCCTGATGAGGATGCAGGCTCCGACAGCCTGAATGGCTTCCGAGGTTGGCTCTTGGAATTGCAACAGAAAGCGCAGTCCCCTCTGCACGGGGCTGCAGCTATTTTCCAAAGGGTTGGCTCAACCCTAGTATCAGTAAGCGTACCTATGCAATAATGTTTTAGGGGCGAAGCCCCTTAGGGCCTCGGGCTGTGGGCGTCTCCTGTCGACGTCGCCGTATCTCGTCTCATGTCATCACGGTACTAAAACACCGGGAAACCCTTTTCGAACGCCGCGCGTTAGAACGTAACGCGTACTAAAAGAACGCACTGGGATACTCGTTTCCCAGCGCCTCGCGCTAGAAGGCTTCGTGCTTCCAAGATACGAGACTTACAGCAAAGCTGTATACCTCTACTCCCGACGGTTTCATCTCCGTGGTAAAAAAAAAACGTCAATGCGCCAACGCCCAAGAGGCCAAGCGCTCAGCATAGATACACTTCATCATCACTTCGAAACCGCATCATACATCGAAACCATAGTAGCCGCGGTCGTCGCGGCGTAACCCAGAGGCTTCGAAAGCCAGGAAGTTTATACAGTCCTTAGCGTTCGAAACTCGTGAGAGAGAGAGAAACAACATTTATTTGTCCAACATGGTTTTGATGCAAAGGAGGCCGAGCCTCTTCACCCCTCAGACGGCGGCCAGAAGTCCTTGGGCTCCGGCGGCGTCTTCGGCCATTTGGACAACCCGGATCTGTACATCCGGATCGGAGCTGCGCAGAACGGTCTCCCACTGCTCCTCGGTCTTAATTAATAGGAAAGCACCTAACGAATTCTTTTTCTGGGGACATTCCCAAATAATATGGCGCAGGTCTGCCCTGCCCGCACATAGCTTACATTCGCTCGTGTAGAGCCCCGGGTAACAATGGCTGTACAGGACCGGATTGGGGAATGTATTTGTCTGCAAGAGGCGCCATGCTACAGATTGCCATTTGTCGAGAGTACAGTGGGGGGGAGGATACTGAACCCGTTCCAATCTGTAATGATTGATTATGTCTCTGTACGAGACCATGCGGTCCCTCCCCATCCCAGCGCGCGAGAAGTGCTCAGATGTTTCCTCGACGTGATCGGCTCGGTTAGCCAAACCTCGAGCCGCGTCGTGAGCGTTCTCGTTACCGGGAAGAGAAGAGTGTGCCGGCGTCCACACAATTTGGACCTTTCTCCGGTCTTTGAAGCCGACCAGAATTCTCAGTGCCTCGGACGAGATCCGTCCCTTTGCGAAATTCCTAATTGCAGTTTTAGAGTCGCTGACAATAAATTTTGCTTTCGTGGAGGCCATCGCCATCGCAATGGCCGCCTCTTCTGCCGCATCCGGCGACGACGTCAGTATCGTGCCGCTAGTTACGGAATTGCCGTTGCAATCGATAGCTACCACGGCCATGGCATCGCGGGCTGCGTATTCCGCGGCGTCCACGTAGACCACGTTCTCAGAGTTTTTGAATCTCTTTTGTAAGGCTTTCGCTCTTTCGCGTCTTCTTTCTTTGTTGTGTTCGGGATGCATATTCCTCGGTATAGGAGGGACGTGTATGCATTCCCATACTTCACATGGAATCTCGCGTTTGGTGCCGAATTGAGATTCGTACCGAATGCCTAGAGTCATTAAAATATGACGGCCCGTCGAGGTCTTTGTGAGTCTCTCTAGCTGGGCAACTCTCTGCGCCTCTATTAGTTCCTCTAATGTATTATGAATTCCTAACGCCTCGAAACGTTCGTTGGACGTGGTAACTGGTATCCCGAGAGCTTGTTTGTATGATTTCCTGATCATGGTATTAATTTTGGTCTTTTCGTCCGCCCTTAGTCTCAAGAAAGGTGTTACGTACGCTATACGACTCAGGACGAACGCTTGTACCAGCCTGATCAAATTTGCCTCCTTCATTCCATGATGTCTGCTTGCTATCCTGGAAATCAGTCTGGAGGTTTGATGGACGCTTTTTCTAAAAATTTAACGGTTTCAGTATTTTGACCGTTGGCCTGAATTCTCAAGCCGAGAATCCTGATACTAGTCACAACTGGAATGAGATTACCATTAGCGAAGAGCTCGATTTTGGGGACTTCCGAGGCACGGTTGCGTCCTCTCATCGTGGGTTGGTAAAGCAACAACTCCGATTTTTGCGGTGAGCACGCTAGGCCTCTCGGCTTCACGTATGTTTCGATTGCGTCGATCGCTGTCTGGAGAATATCCTGAATTCGGCCATCACTACCTCCGGTGACCCAGAGGGTGATGTCATCAGCGTGAAACGCTGGCGCTTGTCAAACATCTCCCCGTTGAAAACTGTAGGTACATTTGACGCAAAATACACGTAAATAACCGGCAGCTCCCGCGTTCATTTAGTTCGAAACGCTTGTTGGGTTGTTTTACGATAGTAAGCGAAAAAAAGTGGCAGTGCAACGCCGGTACGTTCGGGAGGGAAAGCATGCGTAAAAAGAACAGAACTCCCGCTGGCGCAGTTTCAGGCAGGGGGCGCGCGAGCACTGCGAAGGCGGGAAATTTCATTTGAGCGGATAACGGCAGTTAGCGGATAACGGCGCTACAGCCCATTATGGTGAATCACTCCTCTGCACTTCCGGCAGCTTTCACGTGGAGTGGAATGGCTTTAATTTTATTTCACGTGTACTCCAACTTTACGGAGCGATTACCTAGCTGTTCCTTTTGCAAATGTATCATTGTTTGTTATTTCGTTAAATTTCATTAAATTAATTTATCTGGAATGAATATTACATGGTCCAACATACCGGCCAAATTATTGGGGACCCAGACAAGGTTTCTGATTGCAGAAAAACTTGATTTTTTTTCTTCTACTAATAGGAGCCGTCTAGACTGGGATTTATCGAAGGCTCCTTTCGAGGCTGAGTAGTAACGTCTACAATTCAAGATTAGTGTGCGCTGCATAGTCGTCCAAGTATGCAGCGCACGGTAATATTGAATTCTAGACTGGGACTTAATACTGTGGTGTGCGCTGTTTTATACACCTCTCACACGGGCACTTTCAATCGCGATTGAGTCGATCCGGATCAAGCTCAATCCGGATCTGAGGCTGCTACACGACACTGCTACATAGGCGCTGCTCGAGCGGGATTGAGCCCGATCCCGCTCGAACTCAATCCTGGTTTCTCAAGCGCAATCGAAGTTCCCAAGCGCGATCGGACGAAAGCGGCGATACTCTCGTACCCGCTGACTAATGGCACAGAAGTTGAAAAGTTCAACGCCACAAATTGTTTCGAATAACTTGACTTAAATAAGCGCGCAGTAACATTCATAGAGTTACGTATACCTACGACCTCGCAAAGTTACCAGACGCCGGCCGCGAAGTACATTTTTGGAGCCGTCTGGCGTACTTGAGTGCGAGCGGTGCAACTTCTTAATCGGGATTGAAACGTGCCGTGTAGCAGCTACGGTGCGTCGAGCGCGCTCGAAGTCAGTCACGCTTCGCTTTAATCTGGATTGAAAGTGCCCGTGTGACAGGGGTATTAAATGGCGTCCTTCTCCGTACAAGATGGTGGAACGCGTACCTGGGAAGCGTAGGCGGGAATATGAAGGGCCGGATAGAGTTCAGCGCGATGCTGGTGTCCCGCTTCGGCAGGGGTGGAGGCGGCGGGGCGCTCTTCGCGCCCCCGAACGCCGTGGAACTGGCGCGATCCGTGCCCTGCGTCTTGCGGCGCTCGCGCATGAGCGCTCCCTGCAGGTGGGCGTTCTCGTCGGCGTACGTGCGGATCTCGTTCTTGATGTTCAGTCGCTTCACGCTGAGCGCATCAGCGACGGACTCCATCTGCGAGATCATCTTGCTCACCTGCACCAAGAGCGGTGGTGTCGCGCAAGAGAAAGTCTTGTTCGAACTCGTTGTGTTGAGAGACGGCCTCCAGAAGCGATTCAAACGAAACTTTATGAAGATACGCAACTTTTGAACCAAGAGGGATACGCACACCCATTGCCATGTTACTCAGAAGTCACTAAGTACCGTCGACTATACCACTAAGAGCGCCTCCCGCTACGCAAGCAGCCAGGCTGTGGTCCGGCGGAAACTACGAACACTCGTCGATGCCAACCCCTGCTTCGCTAGATGTTTCCTGAAGAGTTAACCAAAAAGTGCCGAATCTGCGATAATTACGCAAACCATACCACGCCAACCATGCCACGCAAACCATGCCACGAACTATACTCGGTTACAACGCAAGAACGGCACCACCTCATGTAGTGTATCACTCCGCCAAAACGCCGGACACGTGACGTCAGTGCGCGCGCGTTTTGAAAGGGGTTTGCTATGAATGCGTGATATCGTCTGCCTTGTCTCACGCAGTTTGTTTGTCGTCACTGGAGTCGTTTATAAGCATAATAAGTCCAAAAAATCACGGGAACGGCTCACGCCATGTTCAAAATATTCCCAGTAATGCCCTACTTGCGCCGCGCGGAGAAACATCCGGCGACGGTGTTAAGGCACAGCGGCAACTTCCGGTGCCGTTCTTAAGTTGCCTCCGCGTATACCTATCGCATCAGGGCGAGAGGTTGCGATACTCGGGTCCAGCGCCAACTCAAGCTCTGCTACAAGGCCACAAAGGTTATTATCAGCCGCAGCTTAAATAGGCAGCCTCCAATCGCGCAAACTAGTTTCCTGGGACGTCATATGCAATGCGAGGAAGTGGACGGTGCACCAACTATATCATTTGTTTTCCTTTTTGCTAGCACAGATGAGACATTGTTGCTATTTTTTCGTGACAGTCCTCCCAAAGAATAGAACTTCTGTCTGGTCTTAATGGCACCTTTAACGCCGCGCAGCAGAAAACAAGGGCTGTGAAATAACTTGAAACAAGTGCCGATAACTTCGCCTAATTTGGAAAGCCCTGTTCTAAACGTTTTGAACGCACTTGTTCACTGGCCACTTCTGCCGAACGTTTACACACTATACAATACGGCCCGTAAGTAGCTATTGCTCAGGAAAATGACTTTTTAAAGGAAAAACCAGCCTCATGGTGCGGGTTATAGTATGAGCGCGTGACAAAATCTGTGCACACTTCAACACCCGTAACTGACGTCTCTTGTCGCGGACTACAAGAGCGCTGTTAACTGTCGCAGTTTCTTCCCCAGCCCTTCTAACGCGCAATCAGAGTGACACTGTCTGCAAGAGCAAAAGGCCCAAAAGAAGCCGCACTTTCTACAGTCACAACAACACGACTCGCCTGAAGCAGCGCCTTCTTCAGCTGGGGGTACTCCTCAGGCATGATGGTGTCCAGAGAGCCCTCGATGGCTACGATGTGCTGCTTCAGCACAGAGACTTGCTCCTGGACAGCAGCCAGGGGTGTGCTCTTAGCCGAAGTCCCCGCTTGAGGCTCCTGGGCAAGTATTTTCTGTGGCTTCGGAACCAAGGATGCTTTGGTATGGAGCGCAGTGCTCGCCGCGGCACTCTGAAGACGCACCGGCAACTCCAGAGGCGGTGACTCCGGTCGTGGCGTCTCGAGGCGCTCCAGGGGCTTAAAAGGACCGGACGCTCGGGGCTGCTCTGGGGCTTCTGATATCTGAGAGGAGGACGGCCATGACTGTAGCAGTGTGTCTTCCTCTGCAGCCAGTTCTGTCGTTGCGTCTATGGCGGGAGCAGGTCTGGCGTCTGGAGGCAAAGCAGAGCCGCCACTCATGATTAAATTCACGTCAAACCATCCACAGAAAGCCGTTCGTCCGGTGCCCTTCCGAGGGCGTCACCTACATCTGGCGATGACGCTTACGATGACGACGACGACGACGACGACGATGATGATGATAAGGAGGAGGATGGTGATTATAATGTTTTTTGATGAAAAGCACATACCCAAACAGGGGATTGGCCAATGACAAAGCTCCTTGTCATCTTCTTTTTGCTTCTGATGATTATGATGCCGTTGAAGTATTGGGCATGTACCCACACGGGTGGACTGGCCAAGTCTAAGGTGTTGACTTGCCCCTACTAGAGCTTAACAAATAAATTTCTTTCCGGAGTAGAAAATATGCGCGTTACATGAAATTAGGTTCACTGCGATGAAATCCCGAATTACCCAATAATTGTGGCCTTTCTATTATAACAAGTGATCTGTCTTAGAAAATCACAACTTTGTATAAAATTATGGATCTCTTTCTTTACGTAACTCATATTTGCGGTATCAAAACGACAATAAGTTGCATATAAAACGGCAGTTCTATACGGCTTATCTCTGCAACTGCACTTGCTTATGTTGTTTCGTTGTCAATCCGGTTGGGCATACTTGCGCAGTGAATTGGCCGAAAGTTGCGCCACGGGGCACTGAAGTACCCTCAAAATAGCAACACAAAATAAATATTCAGAGAAGAATATTATAAATAAGGGGAAAAATACTGCCATACTGTTCAAGAAAAACTCAGCAAATGTAGTAAAAATATGACCTTTTCACTCGCATGTGTGGTCGTCGGAGGTAAGTACGTCGTGACTAATAACGCTTGTAGCCAAATGGTGGGTAGGGGCGGTGACGGCTCATTTCTCCTTGCATTGTCAAAGCATTAAGTAAACACCACGTATGAAGTGCTATTTGTTTAGGTTAGGATACACCAGCGGCTGGGTTTTATGAGGAGGAGCACCTTTTGCGACGGAGGCGGCTCTACGCCCGTTCTGAGAGAAGAGGTGGAGGAAATGAGTGGGGCTGTGTCGGGGCTTTAAGATAAAACTCTGGATGACGCATACGGGTCTGTACGAAGCGGAAGGATGTCCCTTTTAAGACACAGCTTTTCCGTATGCACATACTGCATACGGATGCAGTATGCACCTTACAAGAACTCTGACGTGAACGGAAGGATACGTCAAAATTATCGCTTCTCTCTCTCTCTCTCTCTCTATATATATATATATATATATATATATAGGGAGTAGTAGAACTTTGAAGATGGTAGAGAACACAAGAGAAGAAAAACTTCGAACAAGGTAAAAGCACGATTGTGGCCTACGCCCTGAGGAAAGCAAGTTCTCTTTGCTGAAACGTAGGCCACAATCGTGCTTTTACCTTGTTCGAAGTTTTTCTTCTCTTGTATATATATATATATATATATATATATATATATATATATATATATATATATATATATATATATATATATATATATATATATATATATATATATATATATATAGCGAATCAGAATAGGAAATGAGGGGCTCGTTGAAAATAACACAGAAATAAGGGTTGGCAGTCGAGAAAACCTCGGAAAGCAAAGGGGAGGATGTGGTAGATCATTGAAACAGATTAAGAATTTGGAAAGAAAGAAAGAAAGTGAAGGAAAAATGCCCGCCAGGTGGGATCCGAACCCACGACCTCCAGAATACCGGTCTGGTGCGATAACCACTACGCTACCGGCGGGGCGATTTTCCCATTCACTTTCTGGGGTATTTATGTTAGGTATGTTTGTTTCCTGTGCTTGGGGGTGGTAGCCAGCGCCATTCGGACTAATCGGGGTGAAGGGGACCTTCTTTTTAACCCCCGGGTCGTGACTCGAGTGTCTACGACATGTCCAGAGTGGTCGACCAGCTTTGAACCCTCTTAAGCTCCCTTTGGCAACAAGACTGCCAGAACAGAGGCCCTCGCTATGCATGTAGCGAATCAGAATAGGAAATGAGGGGCTCGTTGAAAATAACACAGAAATAAGGGTTGGCAGTCGAGAAAACCTCGGAAAGCAAAGGGGAGGATGTGGTAGATCATTGAAACAGATTAAGAATTTGGAAAGAAAGAAAGAAAGTGAAGGAAAAATGCCCGCCAGGTGGGATCCGAACCCACGACCTCCAGAATACCGGTCTGGTGCGATAACCACTACGCTACCGGCGGGGCGATTTTCCCATTCACTTTCTGGGGTATTTATGTTAGGTATGTTTGTTTCCTGTGCTTGGGGGTGGTAGCCAGCGCCATTCGGACTAATCGGGGTGAAGGGGACCTTCTTTTTAACCCCCGGGTCGTGACTCGAGTGTCTACGACATGTCCAGAGTGGTCGACCAGCTTTGAACCCTCTTAAGCTCCCTTTGGCAACAAGACTGCCAGAACAGAGGCCCTCGCTATGCATGTAGCGAATCAGAATAGGAAATGAGGGGCTCGTTGAAAATAACACAGAAATAAGGGTTGGCAGTCGAGAAAACCTCGGAAAGCAAAGGGGAGGATGTGGTAGATCATTGAAACAGATTAAGAATTTGGAAAGAAAGAAAGAAAGTGAAGGAAAAATGCCCGCCAGGTGGGATCCGAACCCACGACCTCCAGAATACCGGTCTGGTGCGATAACCACTACGCTACCGGCGGGGCGATTTTCCCATTCACTTTCTGGGGTATTTATGTTAGGTATGTTTGTTTCCTGTGCTTGGGGGTGGTAGCCAGCGCCATTCGGACTAATCGGGGTGAAGGGGACCTTCTTTTTAACCCCCGGGTCGTGACTCGAGTGTCTACGACATGTCCAGAGTGGTCGACCAGCTTTGAACCCTCTTAAGCTCCCTTTGGCAACAAGACTGCCAGAACAGAGGCCCTCGCTATGCATGTAGCGAATCAGAATAGGAAATGAGGGGCTCGTTGAAAATAACACAGAAATAAGGGTTGGCAGTCGAGAAAACCTCGGAAAGCAAAGGGGAGGATGTGGTAGATCATTGAAACAGATTAAGAATTTGGAAAGAAAGAAAGAAAGTGAAGGAAAAATGCCCGCCAGGTGGGATCCGAACCCACGACCTCCAGAATACCGGTCTGGTGCGATAACCACTACGCTACCGGCGGGGCGATTTTCCCATTCACTTTCTGGGGTATTTATGTTAGGTATGTTTGTTTCCTGTGCTTGGGGGTGGTAGCCAGCGCCATTCGGACTAATCGGGGTGAAGGGGACCTTCTTTTTAACCCCCGGGTCGTGACTCGAGTGTCTACGACATGTCCAGAGTGGTCGACCAGCTTTGAACCCTCTTAAGCTCCCTTTGGCAACAAGACTGCCAGAACAGAGGCCCTCGCTATGCATGTAGCGAATCAGAATAGGAAATGAGGGGCTCGTTGAAAATAACACAGAAATAAGGGTTGGCAGTCGAGAAAACCTCGGAAAGCAAAGGGGAGGATGTGGTAGATCATTGAAACAGATTAAGAATTTGGAAAGAAAGAAAGAAAGTGAAGGAAAAATGCCCGCCAGGTGGGATCCGAACCCACGACCTCCAGAATACCGGTCTGGTGCGATAACCACTACGCTACCGGCGGGGCGATTTTCCCATTCACTTTCTGGGGTATTTATGTTAGGTATGTTTGTTTCCTGTGCTTGGGGGTGGTAGCCAGCGCCATTCGGACTAATCGGGGTGAAGGGGACCTTCTTTTTAACCCCCGGGTCGTGACTCGAGTGTCTACGACATGTCCAGAGTGGTCGACCAGCTTTGAACCCTCTTAAGCTCCCTTTGGCAACAAGACTGCCAGAACAGAGGCCCTCGCTATGCATGTAGCGAATCAGAATAGGAAATGAGGGGCTCGTTGAAAATAACACAGAAATAAGGGTTGGCAGTCGAGAAAACCTCGGAAAGCAAAGGGGAGGATGTGGTAGATCATTGAAACAGATTAAGAATTTGGAAAGAAAGAAAGAAAGTGAAGGAAAAATGCCCGCCAGGTGGGATCCGAACCCACGACCTCCAGAATACCGGTCTGGTGCGATAACCACTACGCTACCGGCGGGGCGATTTTCCCATTCACTTTCTGGGGTATTTATGTTAGGTATGTTTGTTTCCTGTGCTTGGGGGTGGTAGCCAGCGCCATTCGGACTAATCGGGGTGAAGGGGACCTTCTTTTTAACCCCCGGGTCGTGACTCGAGTGTCTACGACATGTCCAGAGTGGTCGACCAGCTTTGAACCCTCTTAAGCTCCCTTTGGCAACAAGACTGCCAGAACAGAGGCCCTCGCTATGCATGTAGCGAATCAGAATAGGAAATGAGGGGCTCGTTGAAAATAACACAGAAATAAGGGTTGGCAGTCGAGAAAACCTCGGAAAGCAAAGGGGAGGATGTGGTAGATCATTGAAACAGATTAAGAATTTGGAAAGAAAGAAAGAAAGTGAAGGAAAAATGCCCGCCAGGTGGGATCCGAACCCACGACCTCCAGAATACCGGTCTGGTGCGATAACCACTACGCTACCGGCGGGGCGATTTTCCCATTCACTTTCTGGGGTATTTATGTTAGGTATGTTTGTTTCCTGTGCTTGGGGGTGGTAGCCAGCGCCATTCGGACTAATCGGGGTGAAGGGGACCTTCTTTTTAACCCCCGGGTCGTGACTCGAGTGTCTACGACATGTCCAGAGTGGTCGACCAGCTTTGAACCCTCTTAAGCTCCCTTTGGCAACAAGACTGCCAGAACAGAGGCCCTCGCTATGCATGTAGCGAATCAGAATAGGAAATGAGGGGCTCGTTGAAAATAACACAGAAATAAGGGTTGGCAGTCGAGAAAACCTCGGAAAGCAAAGGGGAGGATGTGGTAGATCATTGAAACAGATTAAGAATTTGGAAAGAAAGAAAGAAAGTGAAGGAAAAATGCCCGCCAGGTGGGATCCGAACCCACGACCTCCAGAATACCGGTCTGGTGCGATAACCACTACGCTACCGGCGGGGCGATTTTCCCATTCACTTTCTGGGGTATTTATGTTAGGTATGTTTGTTTCCTGTGCTTGGGGGTGGTAGCCAGCGCCATTCGGACTAATCGGGGTGAAGGGGACCTTCTTTTTAACCCCCGGGTCGTGACTCGAGTGTCTACGACATGTCCAGAGTGGTCGACCAGCTTTGAACCCTCTTAAGCTCCCTTTGGCAACAAGACTGCCAGAACAGAGGCCCTCGCTATGCATGTAGCGAATCAGAATAGGAAATGAGGGGCTCGTTGAAAATAACACAGAAATAAGGGTTGGCAGTCGAGAAAACCTCGGAAAGCAAAGGGGAGGATGTGGTAGATCATTGAAACAGATTAAGAATTTGGAAAGAAAGAAAGAAAGTGAAGGAAAAATGCCCGCCAGGTGGGATCCGAACCCACGACCTCCAGAATACCGGTCTGGTGCGATAACCACTACGCTACCGGCGGGGCGATTTTCCCATTCACTTTCTGGGGTATTTATGTTAGGTATGTTTGTTTCCTGTGCTTGGGGGTGGTAGCCAGCGCCATTCGGACTAATCGGGGTGAAGGGGACCTTCTTTTTAACCCCCGGGTCGTGACTCGAGTGTCTACGACATGTCCAGAGTGGTCGACCAGCTTTGAACCCTCTTAAGCTCCCTTTGGCAACAAGACTGCCAGAACAGAGGCCCTCGCTATGCATGTAGCGAATCAGAATAGGAAATGAGGGGCTCGTTGAAAATAACACAGAAATAAGGGTTGGCAGTCGAGAAAACCTCGGAAAGCAAAGGGGAGGATGTGGTAGATCATTGAAACAGATTAAGAATTTGGAAAGAAAGAAAGAAAGTGAAGGAAAAATGCCCGCCAGGTGGGATCCGAACCCACGACCTCCAGAATACCGGTCTGGTGCGATAACCACTACGCTACCGGCGGGGCGATTTTCCCATTCACTTTCTGGGGTATTTATGTTAGGTATGTTTGTTTCCTGTGCTTGGGGGTGGTAGCCAGCGCCATTCGGACTAATCGGGGTGAAGGGGACCTTCTTTTTAACCCCCGGGTCGTGACTCGAGTGTCTACGACATGTCCAGAGTGGTCGACCAGCTTTGAACCCTCTTAAGCTCCCTTTGGCAACAAGACTGCCAGAACAGAGGCGTAGTGGTTATCGCACCAGACCGGTATTCTGGAGGTCGTGGGTTCGGATCCCACCTGGCGGGCATTTTTCCTTCACTTTCTTTCTTTCTTTCCAAATTCTTAATCTGTTTCAATGATCTACCACATCCTCCCCTTTGCTTTCCGAGGTTTTCTCGACTGCCAACCCTTATTTCTGTGTTATTTTCAACGAGCCCCTCATTTCCTATTCTGATTCGCTACATGCATAGCGAGGGCCTCTGTTCTGGCAGTCTTGTTGCCAAAGGGAGCTTAAGAGGGTTCAAAGCTGGTCGACCACTCTGGACATGTCGTAGACACTCGAGTCACGACCCGGGGGTTAAAAAGAAGGTCCCCTTCACCCCGATTAGTCCGAATGGCGCTGGCTACCACCCCCAAGCACAGGAAACAAACATACCTAACATAAATACCCCAGAAAGTGAATGGGAAAATCGCCCCGCCGGTAGCGTAGTGGTTATCGCACCAGACCGGTATTCTGGAGGTCGTGGGTTCGGATCCCACCTGGCGGGCATTTTTCCTTCACTTTCTTTCTTTCTTTCCAAATTCTTAATCTGTTTCAATGATCTACCACATCCTCCCCTTTGCTTTCCGAGGTTTTCTCGACTGCCAACCCTTATTTCTGTGTTATTTTCAACGAGCCCCTCATTTCCTATTCTGATTCGCTACATGCATAGCGAGGGCCTCTGTTCTGGCAGTCTTGTTGCCAAAGGGAGCTTAAGAGGGTTCAAAGCTGGTCGACCACTCTGGACATGTCGTAGACACTCGAGTCACGACCCGGGGGTTAAAAAGAAGGTCCCCTTCACCCCGATTAGTCCGAATGGCGCTGGCTACCACCCCCAAGCACAGGAAACAAACATACCTAACATAAATACCCCAGAAAGTGAATGGGAAAATCGCCCCGCCGGTAGCGTAGTGGTTATCGCACCAGACCGGTATTCTGGAGGTCGTGGGTTCGGATCCCACCTGGCGGGCATTTTTCCTTCACTTTCTTTCTTTCTTTCCAAATTCTTAATCTGTTTCAATGATCTACCACATCCTCCCCTTTGCTTTCCGAGGTTTTCTCGACTGCCAACCCTTATTTCTGTGTTATTTTCAACGAGCCCCTCATTTCCTATTCTGATTCGCTACATGCATAGCGAGGGCCTCTGTTCTGGCAGTCTTGTTGCCAAAGGGAGCTTAAGAGGGTTCAAAGCTGGTCGACCACTCTGGACATGTCGTAGACACTCGAGTCACGACCCGGGGGTTAAAAAGAAGGTCCCCTTCACCCCGATTAGTCCGAATGGCGCTGGCTACCACCCCCAAGCACAGGAAACAAACATACCTAACATAAATACCCCAGAAAGTGAATGGGAAAATCGCCCCGCCGGTAGCGTAGTGGTTATCGCACCAGACCGGTATTCTGGAGGTCGTGGGTTCGGATCCCACCTGGCGGGCATTTTTCCTTCACTTTCTTTCTTTCTTTCCAAATTCTTAATCTGTTTCAATGATCTACCACATCCTCCCCTTTGCTTTCCGAGGTTTTCTCGACTGCCAACCCTTATTTCTGTGTTATTTTCAACGAGCCCCTCATTTCCTATTCTGATTCGCTACATGCATAGCGAGGGCCTCTGTTCTGGCAGTCTTGTTGCCAAAGGGAGCTTAAGAGGGTTCAAAGCTGGTCGACCACTCTGGACATGTCGTAGACACTCGAGTCACGACCCGGGGGTTAAAAAGAAGGTCCCCTTCACCCCGATTAGTCCGAATGGCGCTGGCTACCACCCCCAAGCACAGGAAACAAACATACCTAACATAAATACCCCAGAAAGTGAATGGGAAAATCGCCCCGCCGGTAGCGTAGTGGTTATCGCACCAGACCGGTATTCTGGAGGTCGTGGGTTCGGATCCCACCTGGCGGGCATTTTTCCTTCACTTTCTTTCTTTCTTTCCAAATTCTTAATCTGTTTCAATGATCTACCACATCCTCCCCTTTGCTTTCCGAGGTTTTCTCGACTGCCAACCCTTATTTCTGTGTTATTTTCAACGAGCCCCTCATTTCCTATTCTGATTCGCTACATGCATAGCGAGGGCCTCTGTTCTGGCAGTCTTGTTGCCAAAGGGAGCTTAAGAGGGTTCAAAGCTGGTCGACCACTCTGGACATGTCGTAGACACTCGAGTCACGACCCGGGGGTTAAAAAGAAGGTCCCCTTCACCCCGATTAGTCCGAATGGCGCTGGCTACCACCCCCAAGCACAGGAAACAAACATACCTAACATAAATACCCCAGAAAGTGAATGGGAAAATCGCCCCGCCGGTAGCGTAGTGGTTATCGCACCAGACCGGTATTCTGGAGGTCGTGGGTTCGGATCCCACCTGGCGGGCATTTTTCCTTCACTTTCTTTCTTTCTTTCCAAATTCTTAATCTGTTTCAATGATCTACCACATCCTCCCCTTTGCTTTCCGAGGTTTTCTCGACTGCCAACCCTTATTTCTGTGTTATTTTCAACGAGCCCCTCATTTCCTATTCTGATTCGCTACATGCATAGCGAGGGCCTCTGTTCTGGCAGTCTTGTTGCCAAAGGGAGCTTAAGAGGGTTCAAAGCTGGTCGACCACTCTGGACATGTCGTAGACACTCGAGTCACGACCCGGGGGTTAAAAAGAAGGTCCCCTTCACCCCGATTAGTCCGAATGGCGCTGGCTACCACCCCCAAGCACAGGAAACAAACATACCTAACATAAATACCCCAGAAAGTGAATGGGAAAATCGCCCCGCCGGTAGCGTAGTGGTTATCGCACCAGACCGGTATTCTGGAGGTCGTGGGTTCGGATCCCACCTGGCGGGCATTTTTCCTTCACTTTCTTTCTTTCTTTCCAAATTCTTAATCTGTTTCAATGATCTACCACATCCTCCCCTTTGCTTTCCGAGGTTTTCTCGACTGCCAACCCTTATTTCTGTGTTATTTTCAACGAGCCCCTCATTTCCTATTCTGATTCGCTACATGCATAGCGAGGGCCTCTGTTCTGGCAGTCTTGTTGCCAAAGGGAGCTTAAGAGGGTTCAAAGCTGGTCGACCACTCTGGACATGTCGTAGACACTCGAGTCACGACCCGGGGGTTAAAAAGAAGGTCCCCTTCACCCCGATTAGTCCGAATGGCGCTGGCTACCACCCCCAAGCACAGGAAACAAACATACCTAACATAAATACCCCAGAAAGTGAATGGGAAAATCGCCCCGCCGGTAGCGTAGTGGTTATCGCACCAGACCGGTATTCTGGAGGTCGTGGGTTCGGATCCCACCTGGCGGGCATTTTTCCTTCACTTTCTTTCTTTCTTTCCAAATTCTTAATCTGTTTCAATGATCTACCACATCCTCCCCTTTGCTTTCCGAGGTTTTCTCGACTGCCAACCCTTATTTCTGTGTTATTTTCAACGAGCCCCTCATTTCCTATTCTGATTCGCTACATGCATAGCGAGGGCCTCTGTTCTGGCAGTCTTGTTGCCAAAGGGAGCTTAAGAGGGTTCAAAGCTGGTCGACCACTCTGGACATGTCGTAGACACTCGAGTCACGACCCGGGGGTTAAAAAGAAGGTCCCCTTCACCCCGATTAGTCCGAATGGCGCTGGCTACCACCCCCAAGCACAGGAAACAAACATACCTAACATAAATACCCCAGAAAGTGAATGGGAAAATCGCCCCGCCGGTAGCGTAGTGGTTATCGCACCAGACCGGTATTCTGGAGGTCGTGGGTTCGGATCCCACCTGGCGGGCATTTTTCCTTCACTTTCTTTCTTTCTTTCCAAATTCTTAATCTGTTTCAATGATCTACCACATCCTCCCCTTTGCTTTCCGAGGTTTTCTCGACTGCCAACCCTTATTTCTGTGTTATTTTCAACGAGCCCCTCATTTCCTATTCTGATTCGCTACATGCATAGCGAGGGCCTCTGTTCTGGCAGTCTTGTTGCCAAAGGGAGCTTAAGAGGGTTCAAAGCTGGTCGACCACTCTGGACATGTCGTAGACACTCGAGTCACGACCCGGGGGTTAAAAAGAAGGTCCCCTTCACCCCGATTAGTCCGAATGGCGCTGGCTACCACCCCCAAGCACAGGAAACAAACATACCTAACATAAATACCCCAGAAAGTGAATGGGAAAATCGCCCCGCCGGTAGCGTAGTGGTTATCGCACCAGACCGGTATTCTGGAGGTCGTGGGTTCGGATCCCACCTGGCGGGCATTTTTCCTTCACTTTCTTTCTTTCTTTCCAAATTCTTAATCTGTTTCAATGATCTACCACATCCTCCCCTTTGCTTTCCGAGGTTTTCTCGACTGCCAACCCTTATTTCTGTGTTATTTTCAACGAGCCCCTCATTTCCTATTCTGATTCGCTACATGCATAGCGAGGGCCTCTGTTCTGGCAGTCTTGTTGCCAAAGGGAGCTTAAGAGGGTTCAAAGCTGGTCGACCACTCTGGACATGTCGTAGACACTCGAGTCACGACCCGGGGGTTAAAAAGAAGGTCCCCTTCACCCCGATTAGTCCGAATGGCGCTGGCTACCACCCCCAAGCACAGGAAACAAACATACCTAACATAAATACCCCAGAAAGTGAATGGGAAAATCGCCCCGCCGGTAGCGTAGTGGTTATCGCACCAGACCGGTATTCTGGAGGTCGTGGGTTCGGATCCCACCTGGCGGGCATTTTTCCTTCACTTTCTTTCTTTCTTTCCAAATTCTTAATCTGTTTCAATGATCTACCACATCCTCCCCTTTGCTTTCCGAGGTTTTCTCGACTGCCAACCCTTATTTCTGTGTTATTTTCAACGAGCCCCTCATTTCCTATTCTGATTCGCTACATGCATAGCGAGGGCCTCTGTTCTGGCAGTCTTGTTGCCAAAGGGAGCTTAAGAGGGTTCAAAGCTGGTCGACCACTCTGGACATGTCGTAGACACTCGAGTCACGACCCGGGGGTTAAAAAGAAGGTCCCCTTCACCCCGATTAGTCCGAATGGCGCTGGCTACCACCCCCAAGCACAGGAAACAAACATACCTAACATAAATACCCCAGAAAGTGAATGGGAAAATCGCCCCGCCGGTAGCGTAGTGGTTATCGCACCAGACCGGTATTCTGGAGGTCGTGGGTTCGGATCCCACCTGGCGGGCATTTTTCCTTCACTTTCTTTCTTTCTTTCCAAATTCTTAATCTGTTTCAATGATCTACCACATCCTCCCCTTTGCTTTCCGAGGTTTTCTCGACTGCCAACCCTTATTTCTGTGTTATTTTCAACGAGCCCCTCATTTCCTATTCTGATTCGCTACATGCATAGCGAGGGCCTCTGTTCTGGCAGTCTTGTTGCCAAAGGGAGCTTAAGAGGGTTCAAAGCTGGTCGACCACTCTGGACATGTCGTAGACACTCGAGTCACGACCCGGGGGTTAAAAAGAAGGTCCCCTTCACCCCGATTAGTCCGAATGGCGCTGGCTACCACCCCCAAGCACAGGAAACAAACATACCTAACATAAATACCCCAGAAAGTGAATGGGAAAATCGCCCCGCCGGTAGCGTAGTGGTTATCGCACCAGACCGGTATTCTGGAGGTCGTGGGTTCGGATCCCACCTGGCGGGCATTTTTCCTTCACTTTCTTTCTTTCTTTCCAAATTCTTAATCTGTTTCAATGATCTACCACATCCTCCCCTTTGCTTTCCGAGGTTTTCTCGACTGCCAACCCTTATTTCTGTGTTATTTTCAACGAGCCCCTCATTTCCTATTCTGATTCGCTACATGCATAGCGAGGGCCTCTGTTCTGGCAGTCTTGTTGCCAAAGGGAGCTTAAGAGGGTTCAAAGCTGGTCGACCACTCTGGACATGTCGTAGACACTCGAGTCACGACCCGGGGGTTAAAAAGAAGGTCCCCTTCACCCCGATTAGTCCGAATGGCGCTGGCTACCACCCCCAAGCACAGGAAACAAACATACCTAACATAAATACCCCAGAAAGTGAATGGGAAAATCGCCCCGCCGGTAGCGTAGTGGTTATCGCACCAGACCGGTATTCTGGAGGTCGTGGGTTCGGATCCCACCTGGCGGGCATTTTTCCTTCACTTTCTTTCTTTCTTTCCAAATTCTTAATCTGTTTCAATGATCTACCACATCCTCCCCTTTGCTTTCCGAGGTTTTCTCGACTGCCAACCCTTATTTCTGTGTTATTTTCAACGAGCCCCTCATTTCCTATTCTGATTCGCTACATGCATAGCGAGGGCCTCTGTTCTGGCAGTCTTGTTGCCAAAGGGAGCTTAAGAGGGTTCAAAGCTGGTCGACCACTCTGGACATGTCGTAGACACTCGAGTCACGACCCGGGGGTTAAAAAGAAGGTCCCCTTCACCCCGATTAGTCCGAATGGCGCTGGCTACCACCCCCAAGCACAGGAAACAAACATACCTAACATAAATACCCCAGAAAGTGAATGGGAAAATCGCCCCGCCGGTAGCGTAGTGGTTATCGCACCAGACCGGTATTCTGGAGGTCGTGGGTTCGGATCCCACCTGGCGGGCATTTTTCCTTCACTTTCTTTCTTTCTTTCCAAATTCTTAATCTGTTTCAATGATCTACCACATCCTCCCCTTTGCTTTCCGAGGTTTTCTCGACTGCCAACCCTTATTTCTGTGTTATATATATATATATATATATCGCTCTGGTTTTCTTTTGCGGCCTTTACACTAGAGCATATTTCTTTCAACCAAAGAGCATTCTGTGTTGTAATTGCAACCAGAAAACAGAGTAGTACAAAAATGTTCTGGCAGGACGGCTGCCAGACAATTTCTGTTTTTTGAAACATAATTGTCGCCGTGTAGGGGCTGATGGGTCATTAGTAGGGCGTGTGCGAGTATGCGCTAACGTCACGTTATACGCTCAATCAGCTTTCACGATACATTTCCAGTTGTACAATGTTATGGTTCATGGCAAATTATACTACTTTCATAGGTCTGCTCTAGCAAGGTACAGCGCCATATCGCTTCTCCCGCTCACCGAGGGATTAATTAGAGGACAGAGGCCACAGCTAGATTTCACTTATTACTTAATCTTAACGGGAAAGGCGACCGAGCGCAAAGTTGTTCATCGGGGGTAGAGTGGCGTTATGACATTAGTTTTTATGCCCTCAAGATTAAATTCATTTTGGGAGTTGTTATAGAGTAAAGCTTTTGAACTTAATGATAGGGGTAGCACCGTCATATTTATGTCTACAAGAGCACGGCTAAAGGCTGCCGAAGAATGCACGTCTCCAATCCATTACTTCCAGTGCGCATTCTGGAGGGAAGCATCGTAGAAGTATTTACCGTAATGTCTTCTGTGAACGAGAATCGTCCTAAGTTGAAGGAATTGTCTAGGCTCGTTTTTCGGGCCGGTTCTGAGATCGCCTTATCTGGGTTCAGTTAGATGCACCAATTATCGCTTTAATCATCAGTACGAGTTACTTCAGGAAACAATGCACGATCGAGAGCGAGTAATCAAAGCTCTACACCTGAGTGCACATTATTACCAATGTTCTTACATACGAAATAAAAAGCAAAGGCCTCAGAACACTTCCCTGGGGCATACTTTATTCAAATGGAAGAATGTCGAACTGTTATTTGATCGTATTCATCCTATTCACGGCCCCTGGTGCCAAAACATCAGCGTGGGCTGAGACTTCATTTTAGAGCGCGATATTTAGTTGAGCTTGAACGTGTCCGTGCTAGAGGTCTGAGTGGCTGCAAAAAAAAGCATTCGGAAAAACAGGTTCTCTTTCGCTTTTTTTTTTTTTTTTACACCAGTACAACATAAAATAACAAGAGTTTCTCCGGGGAATATGTTGTGATGTAACCAAAATGCAGTAATGGAAACGATTTCTGAAATCACCCGCCGCGGTGGCTCAGTGGCTAAGGCGTTGCGCTGCTGAGCACGAGGTCGCGGGTTCGATTCCCGGCCGCGGCGGCCGCTTTTCTGATGGAGGCGAAAAGCAAAAACGCCCGTGTGTACGAGATTTCGGCGCACGTTAAAGATCCCCAGGTGGTCAAAATTAATCCGGAGCCCTCCACTACGGCGCGCCTCATCGCCTGCGTTGCGTCGGCGCGTTAAACCCTACAATCAATCAATCAATCAATCGATTTCTGAAATCAATATGTTGACGTGAAATCGTGCGCAGATTTTTTGTGACGCAGCATGTAGCAGTTATATTCTTTCAAGTTTTAACCTTGAAACTTATCGGACACCTAAGTCTTAAGTGATTTGAAGGCGAAAGATAGCGATTATCGAAGACTTCTTCACTTCTGCATAATGTTTGCGCTGCCGTCACGTTTAACTGTCAAGCGGCACGCATCCCGATAATTCTTGTTCCATCCTGGCACGGTACAGGGTTGGGGCTGTAGTTGGCTCCCTGGGCTGCGGTCCCTGGCGACCCGGCTTCAAACTCCATTCGAACCCAAATAAGTTTCCATTTATATTTTAGTTAATCTTTTTCTTTACATCAGCCATAACTTGGTTTAATTCGTGTAGTCGGTAGCAAACCTTTCACGTTCGGTGAGACATCTAAGGCTTTCGCCCTAAGAAGTATCCCGAATTTTTTACAGATTTATGCGGAATCGTTTTTTTTTTTCATATTTTTTTCTGAAAGAACAATAATAAGACGTGTTTTTTTTCACGCCCCTCAAAATTTCATGAAAACTAACATCTCCATTCCGTGCACTACCAGCTCCTTTTCTCGTTGTTATCATTGACAGCCGTCACCCTTCACTGCTCCCTGTCTTTCGCTTCAACCTTTTCAGTCTCTTGGTCCTTCATTTTTGTAATACCCCTGCTACACTAGCGTCTGAATGTCATTTGAACCAAATGTCATTTGACTCAAATGCCAAGTTGTGCTGCTACGCCAGGTTTTGAAGTGCCATTCGGCTCACATGACATTCGCGCCAAATGAGCACTGAGAGAGACATTTGGCATTTCAAATGCCATTTCTAGGACTCTCTCTCGGAGCGCCTTCGATCGGCAATAAAAAATATAATCCGTACATAAAACAAACAAAATATTTTTGTTTGTGGAATTTTGTTCCCTGTTCATTTACTTAAAATATGAAATCAAAACCAGTGGGCCAGTCGCAAAAAACAAAAAAACCACGCAAACAGCCACCGCATTAGAGTCAAAACTGACGTCTCTTCTAATTTGATATCATTTTGCTGCCTTAGGCTGCTCCTAATTTTGATTGTTGTATTATTGTACGAAAACGAAACGGGGGACAACAGCGCCACTACAGCACGGCGAGGAATCTTGAAAGCTTTCAAATGCCATCGAAAGTGTAGTGTAGCAAGGCGGATTCTAAATGGCATTCGAAGCACCCCATTTGAGTCAAATGACATTTGGTTCAAATGACATTCGGACCCTAGTGTAGCCGGGGTATAAGCCATATTTCAGTGGCCGGCGCGTTTTATTTCTTCCCCGCGCCATCGCTTTCTTGTTATTTTCTCTGGCATCCCTCAGGGCGCCGATGCCGCGTCCTTCTCTCGCGTGCGGCAGGTCAGTGCCCTCGCCGTTACTCCTTCTTCGCTTTCACCCTGAAAGCCCGTGGGAATGCCCGACAACAAGCTGCGGCCTGCAGCCAGCAGTCAAGTGGGAAGTGCCCTGCGGAGACTTTTGCCCGTAAAGGTCTTCTGGCGGGTTCTGTCCGCAGTATCGCGAAGCGTGGAAGCGCGGTAGAAATAAAATCTGGGATAAGCGATCTCTTCGCTGCAGCCAGAAAAATACCGAATTGCCAGAAACTGTAGAATTAATTTTTATTTATTTGGGTTGTTCGTGACACACTGAACTTATTCTGCAAACGTCGTTCGGGGTTTTAGGAACCTGGTCGCGGCGAAATGTGTACGCTGAGCGTGCCCAGATATAAGTCGAGAGCATGACGGAATACCGTGTGGTCGGGAGGGCATATTCGTAACAAAAAAAGAGACGCCGACCAGTCCAAACAAAATGTGCTGACGTTTCGGTTTCCAGCACGGAAGCCTTCTTCACGATGGATGCATCACCAGAAGTGGGTCGTTTAATTGGGCTTGAGCAATCGCTGCAAAGAGCGTGAGTAGATCGAGTTTAGATTTCCGTCGTTACGATTGACTGTGTTAGTTGTGGTCTGAATGATTAGGGATTCCAGACGAAGCCGTGATGCTGACATTTTTTCTGTTGCGACGATTCTTGCGTTGTCCCAATCAATCTTGTGGTCATTCACGACGGCGTGTTCGGCTAAAGTATTGTTGCGGACGCTCTTATTCGTTACGTCACGGGCATGCTCCTGCAGACGATTCTTGTAATTCCTTGATTCACCGATATAAACACCACTGCAGTCTGCGCAAGTTATCTCGCATACCACACCGGGGAAACGCTCCTTGGGCAAGCGGTCCTTGACTCTTACGAGCTCATGGCGCATATTTTTGGCTGGAACATGGGCCACTTGACATGCAGGTGGTGCATTCTGGTGATGCATTCATTGTTAAAAAGGCTTCCGTTCTGGGAGCCGAAACGTCAGTACGTTTTGTTCGACTGGTGGGCGTCTCTTTTTTGTTCCGCGTGCCCAGATATAATGAAACAAGGTTGGTGTGCTGTTACTGCGGCTGTAAGTGCAGCTAAGACGTAGTAGGGCGCCTCGGAGTAGTCTATTCGAATGCGATGTTTGGAGTGCACGCCGAGTTGGAATAGAGATTATTGTTTCATATTCATTCTGTTCGGCGAAAAATCTACATCGGGGCAAGACAGCGGGGAGGGAGGACCTTGGCAAGCTGTAGTCGGCTGAAGGCCCTAACGTGACGGTACTGCTGCTGCCACTACAGTTCAGATGTCTATTTCAGTCGACCAGTGAAAGGGGAACCCCCAAGGTGAAACGTTTTTTCCTTCGCAGATGCCCGTGTCTCGTATGGTTGTTGCAAGTGACCGCGGAAACCATGGCGGAACCGTGTAAGCACTCCCGGACAGCAATGTACGGAAATTGGTTTACGTCCGCTCCAAATGCGTGTGAAGGGGACCAGACATGGCGATTTTTATTCCATCATAATTGAGGCCTCATATCTTGCAGACCAAGCTTAACATTGAGAAAATTCACTGAGTGTGATCTCAGAAACGGCCTCTATAAAAATGTATGCTGCCAGATAGTCACCCCATTACCTTCCTTAATAATCCCCTGGAGCGCGCCCCTTAAAAGCTCCCCTATGGCTCATCACTATCTCTATAGAGTATGCTGTTAAATTTGTGCGTGTATGGACGTCTTAAGCCGTAGCCTGTCATGGATTCCAAAAGCAAATGCTACAGGGAAATTTTTCAACTTTTACTTAGCGTGATAATCAAGCTAATACTAGACAACCAGGAAAGCTAACAATAACCAGCTGGACCTTAGCTCACGCTACGTGTATCCTGGCATAGCCGAGCTAAGCAACTGCTTTTTTTTTTTCATTTAAATTCAATGCTCGGCCACGTCATTCATCGAATTTGCACACTAGCCATTTTGAATGGTCATTCTGGAGCACCGTGGTGAAGACGCCCGACGGGAACATCTTAGAGTGAAGTCACTTGGTAACGACCGCGGATAACGCAAAGATAATTATATGCTCGACGTGGCGCACTTCCCCAAACGACCATGAAAACCACTACGTTTTGTGCCAGTTAGGGGGCAGTAACGAGTAATCTCGTCCTTTCCATCTATCTCTATCTATTTTTAATAGGTAAGGGAGAGAGGTAGACAGCGTACGACAGACTGTTACAATCAAATAAGCTTTGAGGTGCTTTTCTTTTGTAACTTTTTGCCGCGTTTTCGCGATGTAGATCATGAACCGCAATCATGCAGATCATTATTAACTTGTGTAGTTGCTATTAGCGTTACTGTAATTATAAAACGAAGCGATGTCATTTCTTGTCCCCGTCCAATGTTGCACTGGTCTGTTATAAACTTGCACCAGATGCCCCGCACAACTGCCCTCCTATACGAAAGAAACTGCACAAGCACGTATTCACATTTTACGACAAACTACAAAATGATTTACGTCATTAAGATGAATTTTCCGCGTCTATAACTATAACACCCTTGCAATTTGGCGAAAAATAAAGGAAAACAAGGGTGTTTTATCTTTGATAACACCCTCACGCTTTAGCAAAAAATGCAAGAATGCACCATTTAAAGGGTTTTTTATCGTTTATTTATCCTTTTATCTAAACAAGCTTTGACACTGAATAGTCTTTGTCTGAAAAATCAGTGCCTTTTCTTTATCGTGCTGCTCAATTGATACCCACTTCTTGTCTAGTGATTGTATAACTATATGCTTGGTGTAATTTCTTTTTTTCTTCTTCTTTTATCTTAGACAACTGGTGTTACGTTTTGCTCCGTCTCTAAGTTGTTGTTATAGTTTGTTGCTATGCGTACGCATATCTTCTTGCGATGGGATTTGTGTTCTAATATACATGTATTGTAACTTCGCATGTGTTCAAGTATGTACATGCTTATGTTGGCAGCAAGCCGCTGCTGCCGCTTGCCTTGTACACGGGCCGTGGACCCTGCCAAGCCCGTTTGGTGGCTTTTTGTTCACGGTGGCCAACACTGATGTTGTTGAAATAAATTGATTGATTGATTGATTGATTGATTGATTGATTGATTGATTGATTGATTGATTGATTGATTGATTGATTGATTGATTGATTGATTGATTGATTGATTGATTGATTGATTGATTGATTGATTGATAATTACACCTTTTCAAAGAGTGTTCGTCTGTGTTCTTGGTGAGATGCAAGGGTGTTAGTTATGGACAAAGAGGGTAGAAATTATTTCACACTGTAGTCTGAAACCGCAATTGTTACTGGGGCGGCGATTAATTCCCAGAGATAAGAAGCCAAGGCCACGCCAGAGAAACGTATTAGATCCGCTCCTTAGAACTACCGACCGCATTTTTTGTATTTTTTTTTACTTGTTTTGAAAAGCGCTAGCTCCCTTCAGAACATTGGATGGCCTATTTGAGACACTGTCTTAAATTATACTGCGCGTCGAGCTAGGCGCTGCACGGAAAATACCGATGGAGACACGTACAACGTACTCTGCCCAGCTACGGCGTGTGACAAAAGCAGGGTGGGTCACGAGGAAGCATTATTCCTGGCTGCCTAAGTCGCCCCCACTCCTTAAAGCACTGTCCGGCATTTCACGCCTGAAGAAATCCGAGCGGTAGCGGGAAGTTGCTTTCCGATCGGCAAACTCCACTTCCACGCCGAGGGCCCGGTCTCGCCTTGAGCAGAGCCCGCAACGGGAACAATAGAATTCCGACCGGCCGGGCGCTGTCCAGTCGCGTTTCCGCTCAATCATTCGGCCAGCCGGGTGCGTCAAGCCCCGTTTTGAAACACGGCGGGGCAGCGAAACGAAACACAAAACGAAACACTGGCGAAACCATTTCCCCATCGGAATAGTTCGCTGCCGAAAGCTTGGGAAAGGAACTTGGGATTCCCAGCAGAACGAGTCAGGCTTGACACTCCGCCCTCTTCCTTCACGCTGGGCCCCCGGCAGACGTCGTAAAAGAGAAGCCGACTCGGCGAAAAGACGAAAAGCGGTCCCCTCGCAGTGCACCGATTAGCGCACGCGGAAACGGAACGCAAGGGGGGGGGGGGGGGGGGGGGGGGGGAGTGAGGAATAAACCGCACACACAACCGAGTTTACTCCCTAATGGAGGGCGAAGAGAGGCCAATGTCTGGCCCATCGGCCGGTGCGAGCGGGGCCGGAGGCGGCGAAAATCTTCGCGGCCGTTTCTTCCTCTCGGGCAACGCGCTAAACGCCCCGGCGAGCGAGAGTGAGATCGGCTTTCACCGCCAGCGGACAAGGCCTCATCGCCCGACGACGTTTCGGACCACGAAGCCCGCTCCTTTTCCTCCAGCGGCGGCGAAATCTCGCGCCCGACCGCGTTCCTCTGTTTGGCGCTTTTGAGGCGGCCGGCCTCACCTTTTTATTTTGCCTTGCATGGGGTAGCAGCCCGTTCCTGGTCCGCGAGACGCGTCCGTGCTTCAAATGGGTCACTGGCTCCCGCGGCAGCCGACGGCCGTACCCTCACCAGCCCTCCTAACCTTGGTCCCCCTCTTGAAGAACACTGTCGCTGCCTCGGGCCCAACTGGCGGCGTTGTTCTCTGCGCTTTTTCCCCCTCCCCCTTTCAAGCTTCCTCGAGTGGATGTTTATATAAAGAGATGAGCCCCACTCCGGGATCCTGCCATAAACTACAAACGTCTCTCTTCGCACGTTACTTCATTGTGGGGCACCGCGCAGACTGGACAGTGAGAGCCATGAAGACCGCAAGGTTAGCCTTCGCCTTGACCGTGGCCCTGCTGGTCCTCGCTCTACTCACCGAACGATCGTCGGCACAGAACAGCATCGGCACGGTGGCCATGGGATTCATTCAGTCCCTCTTCACCGGGCAGCTCGGCATCGCCGGCTTGCTGCTGCGATTGCTGACGTCCGGGGCGTCCACGGCCTTCGGTTGGATCGGGCGCCGGGAAGCGGTGGATCCGACGTCCCCTGAGAGACATCCTGAGGACGCCTACTTCAACGCCATCCGAGCCCTGGACGACAAGGACTGCATCTCGGCGCTGTTGTGCCAAATCGCGAGGGCCCCCAGCAAGTTCAAGTCCTTCGGACAGGACGTTGCGGCGTACTTCAGGAGGCACGAGTTCGACGGGTCGCCCAGTGTCGCCCACTACCGCAAGGCATTCGAGAGGGGGCTCGCGGGAGGCGACTGCACTGTTCCCACGTGCAAGGCGGACGTGCTGCTACTCGGAAGTCTCCTGGCCGGCATGGCAGCCAATACGTGAGGTCGGCGGCGTAAAAGGGCCCGGTGATGCTATATGTACACTGAGACATGACGAAAGTTTGAGGTAGTGAACTACCACAGCGACAAGGACGTGCAACAGTGCCGGTGCGACAGAGTTTATACTCGCCAAGTTGGACTTTCCTTCAGTGGCGTGAGCGTTGAAGACCTCTGTTGAGCTTTAAGCTGCGCAGGGTGTTGACCTCCGCTGAGTTGGACACCTAAAACATGTGGTGTAAATGTCCGCTGGGTACTTTGCCTGTGGTACTCACCAAGTTGTCTTGTTACTGATCGAAGTTTTTGTAAAGCTTTGCGATTGATTGGGTAGTTAAAGGCAATCATAAATGCCTGACGCCGGACCAAGCGCAATGATACATGCGTGATAAGCGGGTGAAGCACAACTAGAGAAACGCCTAGTTCCTTGGACAGTCGGTCGGTGCAGCTCTGCACATCAATAACGTATTACTATTTCTTGAAAGATATTCCAAAATTTATGATCCGCTTTGATGCGTTTAACGTTGCGCCAGTGCGTTTAAATCCTTAAGAACGCGTTGCCAATATTCACATTCGGTGCTGTTTTGCGGAACCCTACAACCGGCTTTCTTTGTTTCGACTGCCTGATTTACCTAGATGGCTTTGCTAATCGCATACATTGCACTTTGACAATACGTGGTATATTACCTGTGTTTTGTTCAAATCCCGAAAGTACCAGCAGTGTCATCACCATGTTTTTTGCATCTTTGTGTGAAGAGCGCCTGTGGCTATACCCCTGAACACCTGAAGCCTCCATACACCATGACATCGACATGCAAAGTAAGGCACCCTCATGAGTTCATATGGCGGCGTGATTTTCGATGTATAAACATGAACTTTCCTGTGCCTGACCTCACCAATAGAAGCTACGTAAACCAAAGATACCCATGCCGAACTGTACTTTGCTTCCAAGGCAGAACACACGCAAGTCATCAATGTAGCAGAAAGTCGCTGAAGAAATGACAGTAACCAAAAAAGGCAGGAAAATCTTCCGAACTCCATTAGACGTACGTAAATGTAATCTCCCAATCACAACGATAGCACCGATGCACTGCAAGCCACAAGAAATGCCTTATTTTGGTGCATTTTTGCTGAAGAATCTTTCAAACGTGCTAGTGACACTTGCTGTCTTCAAAACTTCAAGTCCGCTCCTCGCTCAGGTTTTGTACATTACTTGTTTGAACAGAAAGACTTGATCTTTTTCACATATAGTACACCAGCTTCGCCCCAACTTCCCACATTGTAAAAATACGACGTCAGTATATGGATGACCGCACTCAGCATACTTTTGTTAATCATGTGCCGAAGCATCTGTTCCTGTTCCGCATTGTGATGAACCTTTAGTAGCTCAGTGAAATTTTGATGCGACATTTCCTAAGTGACAAATGACGGAACATCGAAACTCTCATCCCATCCACCCACCATCCTGCGACATCTTCATCATGCTCAGCTGTACATAAGCTATTTTCATTCCCAAGGTGAAATTTACCTTGACTTGTAAAGATCAAACACTTGACGTTGATCTTTGATTAAATAAATATTGTTTCCTTTTCTTTGCACCAACCGCTTGCTTTGCGTCTACGGTCTCATATTCTGCGAAAGGTGACGACACTGTGAATACGGTTTCCTGACATGGTTGGTACAGTGAAATACCACCGCTGACTGAAACATCTTTGTCGTGCACTGCAATCAATATTTGTCGAAGAAGCTTCGGCTGGAGGAAAATGTTTTTCGAGCTTTTCGTTATGTCACGCATCCACCGTGCTATCCTTGTCTTTTTATCCTCAAGGGTTCACTAAAAAACTGTGAGCACTGCAATCAGAGCAATGAACCTCCCATGCAAGGCGGTGCTTCATACGGACAACAACGATGGCTTTGAATTTGGATGGCCAGTCACCTAATTTTTTAGCTGCCAAATTGATGAGCACCCCTGAAGAGTCATCCGGGCCTAACGAAGCAAAAATTGCCTAAGGAAGAATCAGCATTCCTTGATTACCGGCAGTCATGCAAGGCTAAGTCCGCCTCATCCAACAATACATGCATGCATACATACCCTTGAGTACCAGCAGCAGAAAAAGAGAAATAATAATTGTCAGGAAATAGCGAACTTATTAGGCAAGCCAAAGCTAACACACCAACTTAAAACCTGACATTTGGGCTGAAAAACAACTCCTAAATTTTAAGAAAAGCTGCTAGATATGGAAAACATGAAAAAAGTGTAGGTACAAGAAAAGAACAAAAACAAAGAACAAGAACAAAAAAGTGTAGCTACAAGAAAAGTAGAGAATGTTGTTTCATCTCAACTTTTTTTCATTTTCTGTGTTCGATTTATTTATATTATATTCACCATCACGTGTAGCGCCACGCGATTTGGGTGCTTTTAGGAGAAATATAGCCTCAAAGCAAGAAAGGAAGGAAACCAGCCGTCGTGCTACAATCTAGCGAAAGCTTCGGCAAGATATAAGCCGGCAGAGCGGCAAAGGCCTTGACATTTTAAAAGACCAACCACTAACCCACTTCGGGGCGGCGACTCTTCCAGTTTCGTGACGAGAGAGAAGGTCGGTCTGGCCGTCACCTGCCGTTCTCACGTCGTCAGAAATGCAAAGGGCCCTTTTCACGTCTATTTCGAGCAACTCCGGCCCGTCATTAGCGCCAAACGTGAAAAGGTACGAAAAGCCGTGGACGTTGGCATATGCATAAAGTTCGAGCCAGACTCATTTTAGACTCGTTTTAACGTACGTGCTCCGTTAAAAATTCAAAATTACCCTTGGAATAGCTTTCCGTGAGCTAAGATAAGGCCCGAGTGGGGAAGGTATGAGAGGGGGCTGTATCCTTCGTCTCTGGCACGACAGCGTCGCCTCACCCTACAAATCTAATGGGAACAATTCCGTACCTACTGACCCCTGTTTGAAATACTGCCCTGGTTCGGCTGACTTGCTTGTTTCCCGTCATAAATGAGGCTGCGCACTCCAGAATAATTTATGTGTGCGTGTAAGAAGCGTCACACACGCCCGCAAACACACACGAATGCACGCCCCACCCTTACTGCTTACTCTTACTTACTTACTACTTACTTACTCTTACTCTTACCACTCGTACCCGTAACACTCGCACTGAATGCCCTACAACCATGCAATCATTTTTTATTCACGTTTTTTCAGTACAAGGGTCACCAAAAACTAAAGGTTGCAAGAAAAAAGCAGACCAAACGACCGCTCGACAAGCCGCCTCACCACCCGTATACAACTCACAAATCAGTAAAATAAAGAGGTGAGCTAGTTGGCGAACATTCGTTACTGAAAATTAATTATCGTTGTCGTCTTTTTTCCTTGTCCGCGTTTCAGTCCGTGCTTAATTTGCAGCGATAAAACTAGGAACAAATCAGTGGCATTGCCGAACAAATAGATTATTGAAATCTTTCCTGTGAACACCCAGAGAACCTCAACTGTGGGTTGTTGTGGGGTTACAGCGACGAACTCCCCCAAGCAAAGAATGTTTTGCATTTACAGGTGACCATCGGAAATTAGTCTTAACCTTCCAGTGAGAAATTTGCTTTTTTTACGCCTTTTTAATTCTTTCATGTCGAATCAAAATCACATGTGACCTGAGACTCGGCTTTTAAGCTGTTAAATATGTATAAACAATTGACACGAGTGAGTAATTAAGAACCTACGTGAGTATATATCGCCTTCTGCCATTTTTGAAGATTTGCGCGCGCACATATTCTAATGCAAGGATCACAAATTTATAAAATTGCGGAATTTTACAATAGTAACGATGAAGACAACAAACCCGCTCGAGCCTCCAAACAGTATCATGATAATGTAAATGCCACGTTCCGAACACACACGAATGTTCGGTTGCGGTCTTTTGGATCTCAGGAGCAGGGGCGGCAAACAGAATTGGCTGCAGGAGATTTAACGGGCGAAGAATGAGGGGACAAAAAGGCACTCAGCATGAAGAACTGAAGTGATGAGCCAAACTTAACAATATTCTCGGACGCAGACGTTCCGCTTCCTCTTCCAACCGACCTTACAGAGAACCTAAAGGAGCGCAGAGACAGGCAATGCGTAGCACCTTGAAAATGCTGTTCAAAAAGTGTCCCGGTTGGCCTTGGCAAATCCGACATCCCCGCCACCACCGTTAGCCGTATTCTCAGCTAAAGACGCGATTAATTTAAGTCGGTAGGCACTAATAGAAAGGATTGTGCAGGCCGTGTAACCTTTACTGGGGCGCTTTTTACAGGGGCATTACTATATAGGAGTCTGTCATGGTTTTGCGCTGTACGCCAAGTGACCCCCGGATTTTCTGTGCACAGGGATTCACTGCAAGCCCGCATGTAATGAGGAAAGGCCGACTTCAAGAACAGGCACATGATTAATATAATGTAGAACAATGCCAACGATTTATAACGAGATTTGTACAAACAACTCCTTGGTACAGTTCTTCAGCAGAACTCCCCAATGGTACGTAGCGTGCCAGGAAATACTACTGCAAACCAAAAGCTACTACCACAAGAAAATTTGCGCACTAAAACGAGCATTAGTATAAACAAAATAACGCTGATAAGTATGGTGCTTTGTCGATGTGTGCCTCACTATGGTTGAAATGAGAACTCCCCGTTACAAAACACGCTGACGAAGCTGAAGTATACGTTGATATCGATCAAATACTACAAAAATGTTTTATTTCAGTTTCAGTTTATTGTTGATATGGAAATATACACACCATGCTAAAAAAAACTTGAGAATCGCGGAGTTTAGCACTGTAATGGGCTGTAAAGGGACCCCTAGGATCATAAGGAACAAGCCAATTAATACCCAATAAAGAAAAAATGGTGCCTGTAATCATCAGCCTACCTATAATCGAAGCCCATAAACTAATGTTTCTACCATCGAAACCTCGGTCGCATGGTTGAAAAAAGAATTACCAGCCTTTTAAAACCCTGTTCGTACTGACCCATAATGGACTGCCATGTCCCTATTGACGTTTGCAAAAAATACCGGCGATCCACAAAAAATTATAAACGCGAAAACATCATGTCCCCACTTCACCTGCTCTAACAATGCCCTGATTCATGCTTTTGTGTAATAAAGATATACCAATGAAACCGCTTTGCCCGCTAAATATTGGTATATTATCTAAGCATAAATGATTCAGTGTGTTCACAATACCACATTTACTCGCGTAATGATCGCGCTTTTTTTTTCAAAAAATTCGGTGCAAATTTTGGGGTGCGGTCATTATTCGGGGTAAAATTTTAGCGAAACATTCTTGAGCACAGAAAACGCAAGCAAGTTGTGGGTCAAAATTTTTAAGGCAGGTTTCATCAACATAATAAAAATAATGAATAAAATATAATTAAAACTCCTCACACCACCACCAGCCGCTTTGCAAAGTGACGCAAAATTCAGTGCACTCTTGAATTACGGAATGCGCCTGAACAAGCTTGTTGCGAACTGACAACAGTTCGACCAATCAATGGCTGCCACTGTCACAGTGCGGGGCATCAAAAAAGACATGGCTGCCTATGCAGCACCCGGAGAGCAGTTTTTCTTTATCTTGTGAGTATATCATGTGCATTTAGTGAGAGTTTCTTCCTCATCAAGAACGAACGCATGCTTGCCGATATCGCTAATATCGGCAAGTCTGCTGCAATAAGGTAGTCAGGTCATCTTTGAAAGGGAAGGAAACAAAGGTACGCACGACCATTATCAGGAAGATTTGGCACGCATACGATATATTGCTGCAGCTTGTTCAGTGTGCGTTTATTGCGCGGGAAGTTAAAAAAATCAAACTTTGGCGACAAACTTCAGATGTGCGATCATTACGCGAGTGCGATCATTATGCGAGTAAATACGGTATGTAACCAGATGATGGGACGTAGCACGCGCTAACAGTTGGGTGAACCAAGTGTTCCTTCTTACCCCGAAACCCTGTTTAGAAAAAAAGCCACGTCCCGTTTTTTTTTTTTTTCTTTTTTTTTTTTTTTAAATCAGCACCATGAATAGCTTCTGGAACTGGGGTACTCAGGATGCGAGGGTGAGCCGAGGGGTCGCTCCCCCTTCCCGTATTACAGTAAAACTCCGTTAATTCGGCCCTGCTAATGCAGCCTCCGTTAATTCGGAATTTCGGGGAATTCGGACGCGCCGTCTTGTCCCGTCCAAATTCTGCATTGTTCTATGGCTGAAAACTATCATTCATTCGGACACATTCGGTCGCAATTCCGTTCATTTGGACTCCCCGCCGAGTTCTGCTGGGGAAACAGCAGCGCATTCCGCCGCGGCCGCGCTTCAGCTAATTCGAATTCGCAGCAGTAATCAAAGGCGCGCCTAAAAAACTTCGAGATCGGAACGGCAGATATACGACCTTGTGTACATCTCGGAGGCAAAAAAAGAGTATGGCACAGATTCACAATCAAGTGAAAGGCTGAATGCCCATCGCTGTGGCCATCATCCAGCCACGGCGACCTCGAATTCGTCAATTTTTTCCCTTCGTGCCAAACCCATTTGTGTCATTGTGTCGGCAAACGACAATTATTGACCTTTCAAAAAAATAAGTTAGGTGACGTTAAAAGCATTTTTCCGTCGTTGTGACCGTACTCGCGATAATTCAGTACTCGATAAATTCAGACTCCCTCTGGTCCCTTGAATATAGAATTAACGGGGTTTTACTGCATTCTATACGAGGGGGAGGGGGGGGGGCGGACGAAATACGAAAACACCTCTGCCTGTCAACAAATAATGGCAACCAGTAATTGTTTTTGTGCAGATAACCTATGCACCAACAACATGTGGCTTCAATGTATGTTCTCATTACGAAGGTCAGCCTTTTGGAAAATTCAGTGAGGAAACATGTACAAAACAACCGGGAGGTTATGTGGAATACGACGTCATCTTGAGGTCTTTATATTTTCTATTGTAAATTCCCCGCTTTGATTTTTATTTTTTTCTTGTTCTGTTTTGTTTTTAATTTTTCCTTCTTTTATGTTTTCCCTTTTCCCTTTTGGGGGCCCGCCCCGCACCCACCTCGGAATGAAATCCTGCCTCCGCCACTGCCCTTCGGTATGTCTACATTGCTTCCGCAAAGATATATACTCACCTTAGAATGCGGTCTAAATCCCTTATTGCGGGTGTGCGCATTTTCGTCCTCATTTTTTCCAGGAACAGGGCTTTTATGCAAAGATATCTAGAGTCCACCTGCCTTTTCAGCTTCCCGCTGTCGACCTCATTAAGGAACTCTGCATTGGGCTCACATCATCTTATCGGTACATTTTTAATGCCAGCGCGCCAGTCGCAATTACTCGAAAAGGTCACCTAATTAAAGCACCCTTTAACTAGTAGCAATCATTCTTCTTGGGCCAATGTTTCCTTCATTTAGTTAACTGCATCAAAATAAAAGCTGTAGGGCCTTCCCACGCCCTTGCAGCATTCACTATGCAGATACGAAAATTTTTGGTCATTTAGGATGCCGAGGTCTTGCGCTTGCTCATTACTCTTTCCTTTGCTGCCTCGCCTCATTATCATTACATTTACGCCTATGTATATTTGTGGGCTTATGTATATTGTCACACGAAGCCGAATATGTGAACTTTTGTACGTAGCACACGGATCACCCAACTTTGATGAAGACGACGCTGTGTGCGGCGCGGAGCTTGGCACATGGCCGACATCAACGTTTTAGCTAGAGGTTTCACTAAAGCAAACGTTTGAAACCTCTAGCGTGAAACCTCTAGTGAAACCTCTTCGCTTCGGTTTTAGAGATTTCAATTCGGAATAAACGACAGATGGAAGAAACTGATGCACAGAGTCGCGTAGCAACATTTTTAAAACGTTCTTTATTTGGCATTTACAATTCGCACGTTAACAAGCATGAATTGCAGTTTGCATATTTTCAACATGAAGCACATTTGGGCACTTTTCATTGATTCTTCTGGGATGTATAACAAACCGACGAAAATAAAACATTCCAGGTCTTGACGTAATTTTCAACGTTGTTTTATTTGATCTCGGACAAATTTCCTGCAATACTACTCCGACAAGCACGTCTTCAAAGCATGCCAATTAGTAGATAATTTTAGGAGCGCATGCTAATAAAATTTTCAGAAACTTGTGTTTCAAGGCACGTATATTCGGCAAGCAAGCATGGGGACCACTTTCAAGCGGCATTTCCAGTAAACTTTCATTTTTGTCATTCAGGGGACTGTGTTTAACTTGGCAGGCAATGACGGCAAGCTAAGACTTCATAACAATTTTGCGGAAATGGTGTTTTCTAAAAGCCAAATATCTATCCGTATCCAACAGCAGCGTCAACAACAACACGTAAGCCACATCGCGGTCAAAGTAGAAGGCTTAAGACTGCCTGAAAGCGAAAACTTTTTTAGTGTGAGATCTCTGGAATGCCATGCGATTACATGCATTATGTTTAAACAATTGCTTGTTCCGGCTAAGCAACAGGTAAAGTTGGTGGTTCCAGACACAAGGCGCACGTAACTGTCGTGAACGGATGCACCGCAAAACATCCAGCATAACCCCTGCCGAACATTTCACGTGGTAACACCTTATAGCAATGATTGGAAATCAGTGTGGCAATCAGTGTGGCATGCGTACGCCATCAGTATAGCACTAGTACAATAATATAGTGTGCACCAAAACGATTTCAGTCTCTTGCTTCTTTCTCATGCTTTTCTGTGGTCAGAGCAGGTACTACAAGAGGTTTTCTTTCACAGGGAAGAAGATAAAATAAATATTAATGCCCATTTTGTATGCGACTTACTGTTGACAATGTGAGCTTACAGGTATGGAAAAAACGAAGGGTGACTTCGACATGGCAAGAACCCCAGTATGCATATGCTTGAGACATCATAGTACATAACAAAAAATTGCTGCAACCACCAATTTGTTGATTTCGCGTGACGATGCATCTCTGGAAGACTGCAATTTCCCTGAAATCTTTAACGATTTGGTAAACCAAACTGATTTCGAGCTATATCTAACCCCAAAATCTTTCGATCTGGCCACTTCCAGAAAGCCCTCTTCAAGCTTTTAGTCATGTATTTTTATTGCAAACCGGTTTTTAAAATCACAAAATAAAGCGGTCAGCACCAAAGTGTATATATTCATTGACCCCAACCCATCTGGAGGAATAGTGCATGGCTGTAATTAGGGCACACAATTACCCTGCCTATTAATATATGAGCGCCCCCATGATAAAAATTATCAGCAGGAGACTGGGAAGATGGTAGCCATATAAGAAGTAAATGTGCGCTATCTTGTACTCAAAATAGAATAAAGATAACAAGTGATGATATACATAAATACCGTGCAACGCATACGAACAACCAGTAGGCATTAAAATATAAATTAACGGTATATATTTCCAAGCACAGTGCGCTATCCAAGCCTTTTTTTGCATTTGTGCTGTAACCTAGACATAAGACATACAGGTTGCAACAAAAATATTCTGAGATACGCAATAACACCCTCATATATAGGTATGACACATCAAGGGTTATCAACAAACTTTCAGTGCATGCGAACATCGAACACGCAATAGCGACTCTTGCAGACTCAATAAATATATTGCGTACAGTTCTCCCCTTTCAACGTTCCACCGGCAACAACACTCTGATTATGGAGTGCAAAGCTTAAGTTAATGCCCAAAACCAACATTTCGTAATTTTGGCATTACCAACAACAGCTGCAAATGAAACTCGTAGACACTCAAGTTAATGTGGTCATTGCTGGTTTCGCACAAGGCGCCAGCGAGCGCGCCTAAAAAAAACGTTCAACGCGCAACGACAGCGTGTCGAAGGATTATTTTACAGGAATAACACAGATTCAACTTATTGCTTAAACTGAAAATTCTTGCAAGCTTGAAAATGTCAGCGCCCCTGTGGTATGCCATGTACTACAACGGATGTCACTAGAAACGAAAACGTGCTTCCGAGACAAAGCATACGCTAGATTAAAGTTATTGGTCAATTGTGGCTGTAATTTTTCTAACAAGCACGTCTAAGCTAGCGCGCTTACGTGTTTAGCCAAAGGTAATGATACACAACATCCAGACCATCCATTATTACAGTCTGTCAGCGTCCCGGTGCAGTGCGCAGCGTGTTGGAAACAGTTACGTTTTTCATACATAAGGAGGAATATGACGCCATATGAACAAGCCAAAGATGTATTATATTTCACTTCTCAACGAATGACAGAGCCATTTATTATCGTTCGCCACTTCTGTTTTTTTTTTCCTGAGCGCCATTGCTAGCATCGAAACCACGTGTGAAAGTGTCGCGATACGAATTCTAAATTTTCGACCTCGGTATTGACACAATAAAATGGCTTTTTCCCTCCGCGTTTTAACAACAACGTAGACAACTGGGCATTCCTTAAGTACAACGTTAAGTTGTCTTCACGACAAAAACTAAATAAGTTTTTTGAGTGATCACTTTCTTCTGAACTGGTTTCACGAGAGCCAACAAGCTTCCAGTCGCAAGAAACGTTTAGTTTATTCACAAACAATCCTTAAGAACAAAGTTAAAGCGGTCCACGCCATAAGCTAGTGATTAGAAGACTACATGGTTGTGCAAGGGTGTCACAATCATTGAAGGTTGCATTTTAATGGCTTTGCAACATTAAAATGAACCATCATCATCACAATCATTAAAACACTCCTTGTATGTAGGCTTTTCCTTATTCATTCAGAGTGTGGGTGCATACCTCGGTTTTTAACCTACGAATGCAGTGACTCACTAAAAGCCTGCTCGAGTACCGTCGCGTCGTTCATTACACTGTGAATGGGAGCCAAAGTAGACAGAAGTGCGAGAAAACGGTTGACAAAGCACCAAACGTGCCATCTTGCAATCTTCTCATTCATGTTTTTTTTTTTCAAAAACACCTGGCACTCACACTGGCGTGCTAACGCCGTCACCACATCCCTACAGCCCTACCGACGCTCGCAGAACATTCCTTTCTTGAACCGTTAGGACAGCGCAAGCCTAAAACGCTCGAAAACGAAAGTTAAAATTACAGAAGCCAAAGTTTCGTCCACCGCCGCAAATGATCCCCACAGGTGTGGTTTGCCCAGCGCTTCTTCCGTTTCTACTTGACCTTGCTGATGGCCCCAGTACTGATACCGGGACCCACTCCGTTCTTCAGGTAGGAGGTCTTCGACGACGTGGACGTCACCGTGTGCATGCTCGACGACGTCCGGCTCTCCGTGGCACCGCCGCCTCCCGACGTGAGGGTAGTGGACGTCGTCGCCGTGGTCTTCTTGCCGGGTCCTCCCGACGTGCTGGCCTGGGGCCCAACTCCGCCGCTGGTGGTGGCTGTGTTATTGGTGGAGCTGGAGCCGTCGACCACGGTGATGGGCACCACCCGCTCTGTGCCGTGGGGCTTGTCGGATCGCTTGGGCGCCTCGATGATGAGGAAGCCGTCCGAGGTGATGGAGCACTTGACGGACTCCGGCAGCACGTCCTTGGGCAGCGTGCACTTGCGTGTGAACTCGCGCGAGATGACGCCAAGCTCGTCAGTACGGTCACCATGCTTGCCGTGAATGACCACCTGGTTGTCGACGGTCTTGACCTGCGCGAAGAAGGTTGGGGGGGGGGGGGGGCGGGGGGGGGGGCGGGGGGGGAATCTAATAAGCACAAAAGTAATAATAGATACACCGTCTTCGGTGGCGCAGTGGCTCCCGCCAAATAGCAGATAGACGTGTGCACGAGTAAGGCGGCTGCACAAAGTTCGCCTGAATCCTACTACGTAATGCAACTGCTGAATATGCCGTCCGTGGAGGCGCTGCGTCTTACTCAACATGCAGAGCGCACAATGCCGGAGTTATGCCACCGACGTTCTGAATGCCCATTGGTAATGTCCAATGAGTTCCAATCAACGCTTTTATGATGATGATAGTGTATAAAGACTTGCTTTGAATCGCAGTGACGACAAATGCATCCTAGATTGCCGATTACTTTACTTGCCGTTGGTTTGACTCCTAACGAAGAGTCACATTTTACTTTTAATACAGAGTGAAACTAACTACAGTTGTGGCTGACTTTTCTGTCGCCGCTCCTTTCTTTCTTTTGTCATAGAATTTGATGCACACATGCCTTACGTATTCATCATTACGTATGCCTGTACCTGCGTGCTAACGTACATCGCGAAATACCTCCCATACTGTTCCATTCTGCCACACATACCCTCCAGCTAACGCAGAGCAGAAGAGGTTAAAAAGCATTTAAGAGTGCTGAAGGCATGCTGCAAATGTGCTTTATTACGCATCTAGGTTACGATTCTGGCCCATAGGTTACTGAAGAGGAGGCTTCTATTTTAGGACACCATGCTTGCCTGCCTCCAAAGACATATTTCTTACCTACCGCTGCATCATCGTAATTATGAGCGTATTACCAGCAGGAAAAGGCTCAGCTGGAACAGGACAAAAAGAAGACTGAACACCTGACCGCTGTGTCCAGTTTTTTTTTTTTTTTTACTTTTTTTGTCCATGTTCGAGCTGCGCTGTCTTTTTCCTCTTGATCATGTCTAACCAATACACTCGCGCCGCCGGAGAGAACAGACCGAGCGACCTGGTGGCGGGCTTTGGTGGCTCACGTTCATCAGGTTCTTTCGTCTGTATAGATATTTTTTCCTTTCAGATCCCCGGACTTTGGGGGTCTTTTTTTTCTTTTTGTGGGTCAATAAAGTTTATCAACAACAACAACAACAGCACGTCCAGATAGCCACTTTAGTATAATGAGTAACCGAGGGCAGCCCAGCACTTTGAAGATGCGCAATTTTAAACCGGGTCAAGGTAACTCTCACGAGAATCCATGATTGTAATAGCATTCTTCCGTCACGCGGGGACGTTTCAGAAAACTCTTCACCAAGCAACCTAATTTTTACAGCTTTAAGACCACAAAATTAGCACTCTGTGTAACCTACAACACTGTTCACAGTGAAAATGACCTAGCCTTTCTTCCATCACGACTGCGATCGCCTCTTGCTAACCTCCACTGCAAGCCAGTTGACGTTTCCTTCCTCAGTACAGCGTGTTGAGGGGCTAGTTGGTGTTGCAATTTTAGACAAAAAATACTGTGCGTAAACGACGGGACAGCGCCCGCCCTGTATTTTATGATAAATGCGTCCATTGCGCGCAGTTTTTAACACGAAAGTGTTTTTTTCCGGGTACACGAAGATCTCACTCCCGTCATATCCGTCACGGAAGTGACGTCGCCAGAAAAAGTGCCATTGACGATGCGGCGCCCGGATTCGAGCCCTCTCGCCGCAACGGGAGGTAGGTGGCACTCTACCGACTGCACTGTGAACTGAGACGTGAGCAGCTCTACGAACGCGCCTTATGTCCTTCGCTATGATTCATTCAGATGGTGCTGCCGTCTAGAAGAAACGAAGCGAAGTAGCGCATCATGACGCTAATGAGCGCCGACAGTCGGCGTCTCGATGCCAGTGCCTTCGTGTACCGAGTACGCGCGTGAATTGAGGCACAGTCCGACGTGGTTTTGACCGTTGTGTTTCAAGTTGCTGTTTCTGTGCATGTCATTTTTGGTTTTGTGGCCCCGGAATAAACCGGTTATTTTTTCCGTTCCTTGCGTGTCGGTGTCACTTCCTCTGGAGGGGCCAGGCTCGCGAACCCTTCGCACATGAAAGAAGTTCCTTTAACATTCAACCGCTCCTGTGAAGGCATCTTTCACTTTCGTGTTTTACCGATTCCTATGAAAGAGGGGTCAACCAGTCTTTTTTTTTTCATCTAGAACGCGCTCTTCCTCCTCAAAGCGCAGTGCCTCAAATTTTCCCATTTGTTGGCAGCTCGTGTAAGTACAAAGAAATATCACTCCACTCTCCCAATCTTACTACCTCCCGAACTAGAAAGTATACGTGCCTCGAGGTCGTCGCAGTCGAAGTGGCCCACGTCCAGTCGGAGGCAGAAGCGCTCCGAGTCGTTGGTCAGCGATGTCCAGACGGACGGCTTGAGCGGACTGCCGTCGAAAAGCCGCCGCCGCATGTCATGGTACCGGTTCTCGTAGCAGCGGTACTCGCGGTCCAGCCGAGAGTACTGGTCGTTCAGCCGGCTCCGGAGGTCGTCCAGCTCGTCCGTCAGCCGACTGCCCGTGAACAGCGAAGACATCCTGGGCTCACTCGTGTCGCTCCTGGTCTCCTTAGTGTGCCTTACTTCGGCCTCTGCGGAAACGAACAAACGAACAGAGCTTGCCGCGGGTATCCAACCTCCGAAAAAAAAAAAACACAATGCAGATGTGAGTACGAGATGCTTCCAGCACAGCCGGACCTAAATTTTTTACAGCTTTATGTGTCAGGGGTGCCTTCCGAAAAAATTTACCATCTCTTCCTAAAGAAAGTTGGGAGAAGCGTGAAAGCTAAAATGGCAGCATCTCCACTCCGTAGATGATGGCGAGGGTGCGGAGTACGCTGACTCGAAATGACATCCAAGTTGCGCCCCGAGTGGCATCCGATTTGCGCCCCGACCGTCATTCCATTTGAGCCGTGAGTTGCACTCTGATTATTCCCGAAATGAAACTGCAAGTCACGGCTCAAATCGAATTCCGCTTGATTTTCGCTTGATGGTGGTGTGCGCACGGATGAGCGCGGACGGACATTGGGAGGTCCTAAGGTACTCCGCACCGTTACAGGCGATAGAGTAAGCCGTTTGACTGTCGGGTACTAACTTACGGTTGTAGCCCAATTGGTAAGACGATTGACACTAACTCTGTCTGGTCTACCGGACACCGGCTCGAATCCTGCCGGTGCCTGTGTGACTTCTTGCGATTGTAAATGCTATGCGCACGGACGCGGACGCACATGTGCGGTCCTAAGGTACTCCGCACCTAAAAGTGCGTCCAATCGATCGTGAAACCTTCAAAGACCCGAATGGCGAACGAAGAATGAACCCACCGGACGATTTGTCGCGCAATAAGTAAACGCGAAGGATCTTAATGTATACGTGGTTTATGAGAAAAAGGTATACAATTGCACTCCTTCTTCGTGATCGATGCGTGTGTTGTCTTATCTAGAAGCGTTCCCTTTTCGCGGTTTCTAAGTAACCGTTTTGACACAATGGAATCCCGGTTTCGCGCAGGCACCGTGTGTCGCGAGCTCTTCTCAGAGCTTCTCGGTCGACCAAAAGGTTTACGGGGAAATGTATTATTTTTCTGACAGGACGGCGTCGGTTCCGCAAAGAAAGCTTTGGCTTTAAAATCGGTAGTCGTTCGTGGTTCATCGGAAACCATCGCACTACCTCTGGGGTATTTACGAACAAGGCAGAAATGGTTGGTTGATATCAGGGGTGATTTTTATCAATTGACAATGAGACAACGAATATGATTACATTACTAGTACCCGCAGCTCATCGCCTTAAAAGCGATGGAGGGCGAGACAAAGGGCTCATGATCGCTACTGCGCACACACCACTCAAAGTATACCCACTTTAGAGTGCCAGTCAAATTTCGAAGCTTTTAAGGAAATCGTTCAGCGTCAAAGAACGCTGAAATTCGCGGCGACCCAATGTGGATGCCCGCCGAACTTATCCCCGTGCAGAGCTTCCGGCAAAGTTCATGCGTGTTCTGGACTACTGCCGCATATGCGCAGTTCGATTAAAGTGTCGAGTGCGCCAATTATATTTCCAGTGCATTTTAAGTGTATTTTAAGTGCATTTGTTTCTTCATCAAACGCCCTAAAAAGCGTTTTAGTATCACCCTCATCCCTAACAGCAAGGGATGCTGCATCACCCACGCGCAGCACAGAACAATGGGTAGTGCCGGGATTCCGCACTAATTATAAATATCAGGCTCCACACTTCAACATTCCTACCACCCTAAATGAACACAAACATAGAGGTCGCTTTTCCCGCAAACATTTGTGGCAATACTTCGTAAACTTCAAGTTTCCATCACTGTTACAGTCATTTCTGATGTTTTGTATTTATGTGCTATTGCTGTTGTTTCATGTCTTCCATGCAATGTGTACAACCGTCTTTCTGTGTTCATTTGTAGCAATTGTGAGTTTTAAAACCGTAATTTTTGTATATTTTCTCGAATTAGCTTATTGTGTTGTATAACTACGTACCAAGGATGTAATCTTTCATTTTCTTTCGTTATGAGTTATCTTTGTTTTCTTGATCCCTGCCAAGTGAGGGTTTCCGGGCCACTGTCAAGCTGCCTTCAGCAGCTTTTAGCCCGGACGACCTTCCAGTTTCTTCTGGAGAAAATCAAGATTATCTTATCTTATACAGCCCAGTCCACTGACAACGTGGCCGCTACCAGGGCGCAGCTGTTGAAAAGGTAGCACGCTTCAGAACTGGGTTAGTCGAAAACAGGCCCATCCTCCGTGAGCTCATTTGAATACCACTTCGATAACACCTGTACTCTTTAAAACCTTAGTTACGAAGTCTGTGCCTTCTGCATCGCTACGACGACATAAAGGATGCAATCGATTCATTAGCAAGCGATCACTCAAGTATAAGGGCAAGTTGATGAGTCGGGAGAGACCGCAAAGAGGTCGTGAACGAGTGTTCACGACCTCTGGAGGGACGAATAAGGGACGAAGAGCAGAGTGCCAGGTTGGACACAAGTTGGTAGGAAGAGAAAGCAAGAGGGTAAGGAAAGGTACAGGAGAAGAAAGTCTCTAACGTTCGATCATTTACAAGTCGTTCCTGCTTGTACAAGAGCCGCTTTACGACTCCAGCGAGCACTAACAATTGAGCTGTAAGAACATTCCACTGGCAAAGTGGCAGCCCACGCAGAAAGTACAAAAGGCGCTAGTGTGATCATTTGGACAGAAGCGACGGCTAGGGACTTCACACCGTCAGCTGCATAGTGCGCTACGCCCCATTTAGGCTTCTTGACCTGAAATCCTCGCTGTGAAGACTGGCCTATCCGGAGAACGTGTTGGCGAACGGGGATGGTTCAAGAAGCCCCCGCATATCCCTGAGGCAAGAGCTAGAAAAACAAGCGGGCGGTTGTGAAGAGCGTGGAGGACAGCGCCTGGACCTTGTTCGGACGACTGGCAGAGGCAAACGAGCCGGTGGCCTCCTCATCGCTGTAAACAAACGAGCCGACGGAAGCCCAATTTCAAAAGCACGCGCGTTCTTTCGGCGACGAAGTTGAACGGGGAAGCAAATACAAAGAGGGTGGAATGGAAGCGGAGAGCGTGTAAGGAAAGGCACGCGAATCAGGAAACCACGCACGGCGGAGGAAGCGCCGGGGAAGGGGCGACGAGAGAGCGGGAAAACAGCTGAGCGCCGACACAAGACTGGTAAACACGGAACGGGCGACGAGGGAGGGGGAGGGAAACGGCTATGGCGGCAATGTCAGGTCGTGCGCGCCTGCACCTGGCTTTTGGCGACGGGTGCGAAAGTTGGGGCGGCAGACGAGGCTTTCTTCGTGGACAGAAGCAGAAAGTGACGCCCAGCTGCATTTTCTTGTGTAACGCCGGGTCTGGCGCTTGTTTGCGCTATCCAACATAACGGGACCTAACCTAAACGAACTGAATAAATGGTTCGAATCTCAGAAAACTAATACCTTAGCTAAACGACCAAAGTAATAATCGAAATAACGAAATCTAGAGAACAAAATGTTGAAGAAAAAAAAAAACCACCAACCCCACTGCACGATCTTCCGCCCTTTGCTGAAACGAAGCTAAGACGTCTACCCTATTCCGTTAAGCCACGCATTCTGCACAGTGTCATCATCATCATCATCATCATCACCAGCCTATCTACACCCACTGCAGGGCAAAGGCCTCTCCCATTAACCTCCAATTATCCCAGTCCTGTGCTAACTGCGACCAATTTATCCCCGCAAACTTCTTGATGTCATCTGCCCATCTAACTTTCTGCGGCCCCCTGCCACGCTTGCTTTCTCTAGGGATCCACTCTGTTACCCTTAATGACCAACGGTTATCTTGCCTTTGCGTCACATGCCCTGCCCACGTCCATTTCTTCTTCTTAATTTCTACTAATATGTCAGCACAGTGTTAGCTAAGCATTAAAAGTACAATTGCTATCGGGCGGCACTTCAGGCCACGCGAACAACAGTCAGACTGGGGAAAGAAACAAGTGAAAAACACTGCACCTCGCTTAACCATCCTGCCTGTAGCTTCTGGCCTTTAATTATCTTGGTAAGAACGCGACACTTCAAATCCCTCCTAACAACATTTTCTTCGCGAGAAATAGCGTTTCCGTTGCCCAGCAGTCTCTCACGTGGAGAGTTTCGAGGGATTTGTGACGCCTTTAAGGATAGCCGCTCCTTCTGCAAACGGCGGCCGCAAATTTGAATTCCTGAACTGGTAGAGATGGGTCGACGCTTGGAAGCAAGGAGTTATTTGAATACCGGGGCCAAATGGCCTACGAACCTGTCCTAAAGATGCAACCGAGAAATTCAAATAAAGAAAAGACAAAACAAAACCGGAAGCGCACGGCCACTGCTGGATCCCGAAGTTGACCGGAACCAAAGAACCGCACGTTATTTCCACCGTGATCACGAACGCGGATAACTCCGAGAGGAGCGCGTACACGCCATCGGTGAAGAAGGAAGAAAATATATATATGAACTGTTTTCCAGCTCTTTCGCCGTATCGGTCGTGATCTTCGCTGCCCTTTATTATCATTATTATTACTATTTCGTGCCACTATCCGACTTTTCGATTCACGGTCAGACGCAAAGCGAAGGCCTGCCCTTTGCGTAAGGCACAGTTCACGACTTGGGGACCGCGCCCACTAAACCGGCGTGCAGCGGTCTCACCTTGTAGATTAGAAGGGCGCCATCACGGCGCCATCTTTGCGAGTGTTGATGAGTCCATATGCATTCCCTTTATTAGCAAGGCTCCGTGGAGCTTTAATACAACCGAGTTCGCTAATCAGCTGACCACAACGAAAAAGATGTGAGGAAGTGTCATTTTACAGTCCACCTTCCTACTTGGGAGGTGTGGGTGGTGAGCTGCCGTCATGCCTGCCTCTTTCATGCGAACTGATAGCACGAACTTCCGCAAACGACGAGAAAAACAAAAAAACAAGTAACGTTCTCCTCGATGGAGGATGTGATCTCTCCCGCCCCTTGAACTTGATCGACATGAACAGCTTCAGCAACGCAACACCAAACGCAACGTACGGAGCTACAGTTAAACCTGGATGTAACGGACCTGTATGTAACGAATTCCTGGATTTAACGAAGTTTTTCAATTCCCCATTGCCAGCCCCATTGAAACCCATGTTTCGTGACCTCCATGTAACGAAGGCGTTGCGACGGTTAACCTTGCTGAAATGAATTCGCTAAGCTAATGAGCCATTGTTTTAAGAACTTTTTCTTTAAAAAATGGCTGGAAAAATTCGCCAACTTAGCCAACTTCGCCCGCAACGCAAGCTACCGCGCGTTTCCAGTGCGAGCGCAGTGTTGGTTAGGTGCTAGGCCTGCCTGTCGGCGTGTAGTCGCGCGTCTCCGCTGCCATCTGTGGGGTCAGTTCATCGATATTGAGTTCTGCTGCCAGAAAACGAAAAGGTTGTTTTTTCAAGACAAGCTGGCAATTTTGAATGCCGTCTGCGCCGGCGAGAAAGAACGTAGCCGCCCGGTGCAGTATCCCAGCAAGCATCCTCTCAACAATTTTTAGTGCGGCAAAGGGCACCAAGTTCACTAAAAGGCACCCTTTCAGCATACAATATGATCCTTGAAACGGGTGAAAAGGCAAACGTGATAATGAAGCTACGTTTGTGAATAAGGGGGAAAGTGACCTTGCTTCTTCGGAGTGCTGTGTAGTGAATAACTTCGTGGGAAAGCAGCAGGCGCACATCACGAAGTTTTTTACTATGAAATAAATCCTTTAAGGGCGAGTTCACCATCAGTGATGTCTAGCATTTCGGTTCCATTTCTGCTTCATTCACGCCAGCCTTAACTCAAAACCTGCATGTAACAAAAACCTGCATGTAAGAAAAAAGTGCGAAATTTTGTCAACTTCATTATATCCAGGTTTAGCCGTAGTTACTCACTCATGCCTCGAATGTGTTTTAGTGCTGTGTGGACAAGAGCGCCCTACGGAAATGACGCAACCAAATAAGACTGATTCGTCTTGCATGCAACCTTTCGATAGTGTCCTCCTTCAGTACCTACACTTAGCGTAATAACTCGCACTATCAATGGCCTCATCCGACCGACGACAGTTTCTGCCAGTGTATTCAAAATACCAAAACCTCGCGCAAGTGTCAATGCAAAACTGTTCTTTCAAGCTACCTTCCATTCGTTCTATTTCTAATATTGAGAAGCTCACAGCAGCATCACCTTAGAGGTTTCGAGCTACCTTTGTGGCAGCAAGGTTAAAGAGGACTTGGCGTAGTACTGATCCCTGAGGTACCCCACTGAGATGGTAGTAAATGCGAGAGGCAAACAGCACAAAAAATGGCTGTTGCAAGATATTTAGCACTGTGCTTTAACGAATGTTGCATAAATTATTTTGTACATAGTTACTGTGCCACACTTCCGAGATGATGCGTTTCTACCGTATATTACGTCTCGAGAATGAACTGTAGCAAATATTTAAATTGTGTTAGTTCTTGGCGGAGAGAACACCTGGCAGAACATATATCGGGGAAAGAGACAAACAGAGCGTTGAAATGTTTCCGGAAGAAAGAAGAATACTACATGAGAGTTAGCTATTGAAGTAACAGCCTCCAGCTCTACGCTCGTTACGGTAAATATATGCCACAACAGCACTCACTCCTGTTTTTCCCCATTCCCAGCAGTCTTTTTTTTCCTTGTCACCAAGAAGCCTACGTATTTCACGCTGTGTCAAGGAAGGATTCTTTCTTTCAATATTTAAGCCTTTCTGACACGATGCATAAAACATCCGCCTGCAGCACTGATGTCTCCAGTGCTGTGCAGTTGCCACCGCTTCCAAGTGCCAGGCGTTTATCGAATGCCGTTCTACATGGTGGGTCGTACTTCGACCCGTAATACGGCGCGGCGGGCATTCGCAGAGCCGGTCGGAATGCCCGATTCTGGAACAATGCCTCTCCCACTATACGCGATCCCAAAATAACTACAGCCACGGAACGCCCTTTTCCTGTTTAGGTTGGCAACACAAAGGGCCATGTCTCGAGGCATATGCATACCAATTCATCCACAGACAAGCAGTTCACGGTTCCCCCTTCCCAGGCTTATTCTGCCGGTGTGCGAGAGTCACGCTCTGCGCTAAACTTCTACCGTCTCCATTGGGGCGGTAGCCAGCTTGGGGTGGTAGCGAGCGCCAGTGGTAACCAGCACCGCCGTTAGCCAGCGCCGCTCCGACAAGCCGTGGTGAAGGGCACCTTCTTGGTAACCCCCGGGCCGTGACTCGAGCGTCTATGACGTGTCGGGAGCGATTAACCAGCGGGGAATCAGCGGCGCTGGCTACTACCGCAATCTCAGGAAATCATTACATCCCAGTAAATACCGAAGAAAGCGGAGGAGAGCACAGTCTCCCCGGTAGCCTAGTTGGTATGGGATCGCACCGGCATTGCCAATGTCGTGGGCGCATGTCCCACCCGGGGAGCTTGTTTTCTCCACTTTCTCGTTACCTTTCGAAGTTTTCTAAACTTGTCTGTTTCAGGAAGAGTAAATAACGCATCACCACTTCTTCTTTGCCTTCCTTGGCGTTCTTGACTGCTAGCCTTCCTTCCTGTGCTTGTTCAACCAGTCCCTCATTTCTAATTATGATTTGGAATGTGCATGTGCGTGTGTGTGTGCGTGCGCGCGTGTGTGTGTGTGTGTGTGTGTGTGTGTGTGTGTGTGTGTGCGCGTGCGTGTGTGCGTGCGTGCGTGTGTGTGCGTGCGTGTGTGTGTGTGTGTGTGTGTGTGTACGTGTGCACGTGTGTGTGCGTGTGTGTACGTGTGTACGTGTGTATGTACGTGTGTGTGTACGTGTGTGTGTACGTGTGTGTGTACGTGTGTGTGTACGTGTGTGTGTACGTGTGCGTGTTCTCGATTCTCTTGGGAGCACACCTGAGCCATTCAGTTCAATAGACGGAAGAGGCGGCCTGACAACGAGTCCTACCAACCAACGCTCCGGAATGGCAGCGCATTCCTCCCAGCGTATCAGCCCGCGTCCGCCGCGGGATACTAATTAAGAGCGGTGTCCTGGGATGAGCGCTGACCCTGAAACAAACAATACGCTTCCGCGACTGCATACCTCGCGATCCACTGAAGACGCGGCGGGGCGAGCTGCTTTTCGACTGCCTCACTGCAGCGCTGCCTGCACTGAACATATGTGCAATTAATATCAAGCCTCCCAGTGCACTCGTACGACCCAAAAGGAATGCAATCAAAACGAGCGAGCCATGCCTTACTACAACAAATATGACGCACTCCGTGCTGAACCACCTCTAGCAGCGTCATGCTTCGGTCTGTCACAAACACGCTGAACTATGTTTGCCGTTCGCCATAATACTGCACTCCATCTTACAAGCTCAGCTGGTAGATTCCATCATAGAATTCACCCTCTTTATTGACCTTTTCAAATCTGTGCATAACCTCTGTTCATTTTGCATATTCAACCACGATTCACAAAAAATTTGAATTCCACCAGGTTCGCTTCGACTAGCAACCTACTTCTATTTAAAATACGCACCAATTATGGCAAGGTGAATACTACTTTTGCGGCTGTAAATAAGTGGAATTCTCTCGCGATAGAAACATCACAATCGCCACCTTTACCAAGCTTTAAGAACAAATTGCCATTCTTACCCCAGCTTTAAGAACAATCTCCGTGAATATTTACTCAACCGCAAATAATTCGCTTAACTGGTTGAACCCTATGTTTTTATGCTGTATTTGTCATTGCACCCCTGACCTATTCATAACTTTACCATTTCTGTAATATCGTTTGCAACTACCTTTGTTGAATTTCGCACGGTGTAGATGTATAACAGCTATAAAAAGCTATTTGAGTTGTATTTCGCACTAACGCATTATACCTTGTTTTCACTGCGGACTTTGCTGCAGTACTAAGTTTTTTTTTTTTTTACTTTCTGTAATAGGAGGTCCCCCTCCAGCCTCGTGCTTTGGGACCTCCTTCGGTATATTTTGTTATGTAAATATGTTTTCGGCAAATAAATTTCTTCTTCTTCAAAATTATGCATCCGTGTGCAAATCAATGCAACTTAGGCCCTCTAGGAGGTTTTAATTTGTCCATGTCAAGCTACGTATTTTTGTGTTTGGCTTTGGTAGTGCAAGCTATTTTTCCATCCGCCTGGAGAAACAGTTCCGCTCTAAGCACGTCTTTTTGGCAGAGAGTGAGAAAACAAATTCCTGTTGATTTTTATGTCGATTCCCGCATATTGATTTTGATATCAAGACAGGGCAGTCAAAGTGCACTATTTATCCCCCTTGTGTTTTGCCTTGAAAATTGCCTTTACAAGAACAGCACAAAAAACAGCCCGAAATAATGCAAAACACATCACAGAAAAGACGCCTTCATTGCACCAAGGCATCGCTGCTCTAGGAGAACAAACCATGCTACATTAACCAGTTTTATTTCGTTTTGAGAACAAATTATAAGTAAAACATTCATAACAAAGCTCTATCATCTCACGGTAAACATCGGTTTGTGCTGCCTGTCAATAGATTAACGAAAGGAATCACAAAGTTATGCCGAAAAAATATTAAAGGCCCACCGAAAATAGCTTCTGATATTTCATTTGTCGTTTTGTGTAGTATGCTGTAAGCAGCTGCCGCCAACGCTTTGCGTCAATGCTATTGTGCAGCCAAGAATGAAATATAAATATAGCAGAAGCCTGTTCTGCGAACGCCAATTTCAAAACTAAAAATTACCACTGAACATTTTTGACGTGCCGCTACCAGAGCATAAGCACACAGCATTACTAAGCACGATATCTGAAAAAAAAAGAAAAACTTTTGCTCACCAAGTTTACATAAAAGCTCGTTAATTCGAGCTCGAAGGGGACCATAAAATTGTTCGAATTAAGCGGAGTTCGAATTACCGTGCGGGCGCTAGAATGAATGGACATCGCGACACAGCGCGGACAGAACACTAAGAAGCCACCTCTGGTCTCCTTATCGCCAATTAGGCGCTACTAGAAGTTTGTGTCAGGCGATTTTGTAAATAATGTCCAAGGAAGTCGAACGGCGACGAAATTAATAAGTCAGTTAGTTATACACCCAAAACAGGCACTGATTTTGCATTCTGTGAGCAGTGAGCTGTAATGTCAAAATAATAACGCTGTTTATGCGCGAAAACAAGTTTATTTACTTGGCAGGGTCCAGGCAGGCAAAATTAGAACTAACCAGTAATATGCACTTGCTTGCGTTTCTTATGTCACGACTCCATGAGCATCGCTGGGAACTTGCGGAAGGGCTCCAGCGCAGCGTCGTCAGAATTCTCATCTACTGAGAAATAATGCTGCGACATCCAGCCTCGACGCTGCTTTGTATGCATCTCAAGTAAATTTGGTCTCGTTTGGATTTGCAACACATTGTAATCACTCTGTGCCGACTTCTTCTGCGAGGAGCAATGAAAACCAGGGGATCTCAGCTCTAATTAGCCGTTCTGGACACCGACGTGTTCGAATTATCTGGAGTTTTCCCCCATTGAAATACACAGAGCTGTACCAGGACCACGGTGTCAGTTCGAATTAACCGAGTTCGAATTAACGAGCTTTTACTGTACTAGTACGCTTGACGAAAAATTGCGAGCACACGTCCGACTTTCCGGCTTTTTTTGATCAGCAAAACTGACTTTCTGCCTCTTCAAGGCGGACGTAGCAGCCTGTGACATTTGCGTACATCAGTAGATAGGTGCTCAGATAAACGCTAGCGGTGTACAAAACCTTCTCCCTTGTCGACTTCGTCCGCTCTACGTGCAAGTTCCGAGAGAGTGTATCAACTTCAAGAGCATTGCGTATCGGTTCCGTAAAAGAAAAGAAAAAAAGACAGAACGTTATCGGCTGCGCGGACTGCTGCCGAGCATACCGTTTGCATTACGCATGCGCTGAGAAATGTGGAACGCACTATTTTTTTCTCCGAAACGTGAGATAACGTACGCTTTCCCAACTAGTGTTGCATGGAAAAAGACGCGAGCCGCGAACAATGAAGGGGCTCAGAGAGAGCGAGACCGGCGCGGTTGGCTGTCGTCCCAGCAGGCGGCACGCGTAGCGCGGTTGCACTTGCTGGCACTCGTCGGGATCTAGAGGAGGTTGCGGGCATTTGTTTTGGAATGTCTATCTAAAGCCCGGCTCCGTCAACACCTTACAGAGTAGAAGGCGCCATCACGGCGTATTCATGAACGATTGCGGGACGCGCCAGTTCACTTTATTATAAGCACAAGTTGAAAAAATGCGCTCATACTGGTTTATATAGTTTTGGCTGGGAACCACCTAACAACAGCAAAGTAACGAGAATGTTATATTAGCAGGCCTACTAATTAGCTAGAAGATTTTTGTTCAGAGGCCGCTAGTTTTAGTGGTAGTGGGAAGGGCAGAAACGAAGAATGTATTGTAATGTGGGAAACGGGTGGGTGTTTCCCAAGCTTGGGTGGCCAATGAGAGTACCAAAAACAGCTAGGGCACAAGCATATTTACGTGCACAAGTGGTTGAAATCTCTGCGCAGTTAACTGTCGGGGTATATTAACCTTACATAATAAATAGTTAACAACTTGACTAATTGCTGGTGAGTGTTTTTTAGCAACGGATAACGCGACCTGAGCGGGAGGTAGAGTTCACGCTGACGCGGAAGTCAGAACTCTTTCGGGGCAATACTGGTGAATAGCCTTTTCAAAGAAGGCTAGCCATTGCAATATTTGTCTAGTAAATGGATTGGCTGCTTTGGCTACGTCGCGAGTGCAATCCAACCTAACACGACCGTGATTGTCGACCTCCAAATATTAGCATGAAAGATTTAGGTCTACTTTACTGCTCATGGTTAACTTCGCCGTCAAGTTTGAGTAGTGTTTGGGTGCAACGAACCAGACATCCCTTTGACGTCATTTGAAATATTAAACTTTGTCATTGACTTTGAGCATGAGCAGAGTACGTGTCCGTGGTATTTATTCTGCGGCTCTACAGCTGCGTTGCTGCCGAAGAGGCGGTGTGTGACTTTCTATGGCTGCCTTAGAGACCACGAAGATAAAGTGCAGCTGCGTTCACTTTGACAAAAATCAGTTTTTGGTGACAAGCTGAACTCAATTGCAATTTCGGAAGATATCCTTTGACCAAAAAAGATAATCATTTTTATATGTTATATACACTTTACATCTTTTTATGGTATATCTTTAAACCATTTATAAGATACATTCGGTTTGGTTAGTTTGCACTCTGCTGGCTGGATGTTGTGCGCATGCTTGTGCTTACTTTTATCTACACTGCAAATATTTTAACAAAAATTACTTTTAGGTTCTATGCCTACCCTTTCCACCCTCGTCTATACTTTGTCTTGTAAACATAAGCGTACTCATAACGCTGTTTAAAGAGAGGTCTACGCTTCGCAGGTACGAATGCGCTACTCGGCAGTTCCCTTTAGCAACCTGCCCCTCCAATGATAATAATAATAATAATAGAGTTTATTTCCATCAATACAAGTGATGGAGGAGGTGGGAGTAAAAGCGAAAAAAATCACTTGACGGAGCTCCTACCACCCTAACAGCTGGCAGCGACAGCAAACCGCAATAGAGGGCAGAGTTTGACATTGTACTACGGTCTGCGTAGTGAAAAAAAAAAGAGAAGAAAAACATGACATGCTTGTACGCTCTGCGAGTAAAAAAAGAAATGACATTCAACTACGCTCTGCGTAAGAACAAATAGAAAAAAATGATATTCCGCTGCTCTCTGCGTAGTGGAATAAAAAAGAGTAATGAAACAAACAAAAACATGGAACGAATATCGAACAGATCACCTACGCGTTCGCGCTGGCGGCGGTAGCTTCCCTACTTGGCACCGAGCCGCTCAGCGCGATAAAACGAGCCTACTGGTTATATAGCCAATTTCTATGTATCACGCAGCTTCTGGGTGCGTTACCCAACCCTTCCCAACCCCTCACCCTCACTTCCTCTGCTGCAGTATAGGATCACGTACGCGGGGGCAACAAGGTTTGCCGGGGGCGCACGTTGTGCGAGTACATACCGTATTTACTCGCATAATGATCGCACCCCTCAAGTTCGTCGCCAAAATACGACTTTTTTATTTCCCGCGCAATGATCGCACCCTGAACTTGCGGCAGCCACATGCCGTATGCGTGTCAAGTCTAGATGACGATGGTCGTGCTTACCAGAGTTTCCTCCTCTTTCAAAGTGGACATGGCTACGTTATTGCCGTGGACTTGATGATATTAGCGATACCGGCAAGCGTGAGTTCATTATTGGGGCGGAAGAAACTCTCACTAAATGCTCATAGTGTACTCACAAGGCATAAAAAAAACGCGCTCGGCTTGCTGCATCGGCAGCCGTGTCTTGATGTCCCACACTGTGACAGCAGCAGCCACTTATTGGTCGACCTGTTCTCACCTCGCAGCAAACTCGTTCCAGCGCGTTCCGTAATTCCGTAATTCCGGCGCGTTCCGCAATGAAAACACTATCTTGCGTCACTCCGTGGTCATTCAGTGGTCGGTGGAGTTTTTATTTTGTTTTTATTTGTTATGTTTATTATGTTCATGAGACTTGTCCTAAACATTCTGACCTGCAACTTGCGTTTTCTGAGCTGAAACTTTTTCGCGAAAAATTTACCTCGCGTAATGAAAGCACCCCTAAATTTGCATCATATTTCTGGGGAAAAAAAGGGGCGATCATTACGCGAGTAAATACGGTATATGCAGGCAGGGGGCCGCGTAGTTATTATGCAGGCGGACGGAGGGCTTGCGTGGCGCAATTTCCTTGTTGACTGAAACGAGACTACATGCATCGTGCCGCTCACGCACACTTGCGTTATATGGCGTGGACGTCATGAGTCAGCTCCGACCACACGTATACACCAGACCAACCTTCTCCCCACCAGCCTGCCTTACTCACTCACTCCTCCACAGTTCTTCACGTTGGCGGCCATTTCCGGAATGCTGTTGCGGCGACCGCGAAAATTTGCCTCGAAACAATGAGGACGCGGATCTGTGGCGCTAGGCTTATTCGTTGCCACGGCCGTGCGCTTGGGCATTATTTCTCTCACTCTTTGGCGGCATGAATGCCACGATTGAGACATATGAGTCTCCTTCATGCGCTTTAAGTAGCATGAACGAGACTATGAGGAGGCTTAACTGCCGCATGCTTATCACGGGTGACTTTGAGTGCAGTGCAAAAATTTTTTAAAATAGAAGGTGTTTAACTGTGCACCATATAAAACTATGCCACTCTAGTCTGTGGCGCCATAACAAACTGTGCCACTATAGTCTATACCACCTCAGTAAAATGTGCCACCACAACAGCAAGGCGTGCACTATAGTCTGTGCCACCATAGAAAACTATGCCATCATAAGTCTATGCCATGCACTTAAGTAAACTGTGCCGCTATAGCTTCTGCCACCATAGCAAAGCGCGCCACTACAGTCTGCGCAACCATAGAAAATTGCCATTGTAGTCGGTGCCACCAAAGCAAACTGTGCCATATATACTCTATGCCACCTTAGTAAACTGTACCACAAAGCCTCTGCCACTATAGGAAGGTGTGCCACTATGGTCTGCGCCACCATAGTAAACTGTGCCAGTATAGCCTGTCCACCATAGCGAGGCGTGCCACCATTCCTAACTGCCACATGCTCGTGAAGAGCGAACTTTGAGTGTAGTACGAGAATACCTTCAAGCAGAAAGCGCTAGCAAAATGTGCCACGAAAGCTTAACTTTCTTTTTTCACTACGCCCCGACCGCAGATGTTCACAAACGTATAGGTCCACTTGGCGCAGTCGCATGCGCCACCAGCGTTGCTGCACCTGTGTGAAATTTCGCGTCATTCTGGAAGTACATACCAACCCACTACTCAATGTGCGGTGCACAAGTGGCCAACAACTAAAGAATGAGGTTCCCATTCTCTGCAATGTGGTTGTAAAGCACGCTTGCTGCAATAGAAACTCTTCCTATCGCGCTCGTCGTACTGCCATGGTCCCTTTAGAGGGTCACGTTGTTTCCTTTTTCGTGCTACGACCGCTTTCACCACTACATCGCTTCATGTAGCCCCTTAGAGAAGAAAAAAACTCTATAACTGCATTTGCATCACAGTAGTCCTCCGGCATTATTGGTTTTTGAATCTCTCATTACAGGAACAAATTTTTAAGAAAAACATGACCCCACCCTCAAGATGAACATGATAAAATACAGTTATTGCAGCCGAATCTGTTTATTAGGCGACAAGCCTTCCGTGATTAGGTGGATACAACTCTTCGCTTGAACATAGTCGCCCAGAAATAACTCCCGGTTGAATCCAACGATGGCCACAGGAAATCTTTGTTGTTCAGTAAAACGAAAAGCAAACAGGCGCCTCGAACAGAGCTTCTCAAGAGACGTGAAGATTTTGACTTTTCGTCTTCCACAATCTTAAAACGAAGCGGGCAACGACGAGATGCCCGCGTCACCCCGTGGGTGACAACACTCGCCGCGTATGGTCCAGCATATCACTTCCCTTCGCATCGAAAGATTAGGCCAGTAAAAGGAAAACTTGCAGTCAATGTGCGCCCAACTCCTACATTCTCATTCAACCATGCAGGGAAACGCGCCCCGTCGAACAGCCACTAAAATTGATCAACGAAGAAAACTGTGCGTGTTTGTACATAATTTAGGCAAAACAGCGCAAAAAAGTCAAGGACAGAGAAAGATACACGACAGGGAGTGCGCTGTACTGTCAACTGGTTTTATTTTGAAAGAGAGACACTATATATAGCCGTCCAACCTCAGGTTTATCTACGCATGCGTAGAAAATATATTTTTTTCTCAGATAGGGTGATAGAAGCCATTCTGACGCATGCCTCACCAAACGTAAGGATCCGTTCTGATTCGATAATTTCACGTGAGAGGCGCGATTTGCACTTTTTAATGATGTAAGTGTGTTGTAATTCTGGCAAACAGTCCTTGCAAGTCGAACAATGGCTTTCCAGGAAGCCCTCAGCATATTTCACCTCCCGCGCATTCTTTGGACTGTTCGCGTGCTCCCTTAGCCTATCGTTGACGCACCTCCCAGTTTGGCCAACGTACACTTTTCCGCACGTTAAGGGAATTTGATAGACTACCCGTTCTGCACATTCAACAAAAGGTCGTCGATGATTTGTGCCGCAGCGGCTTTGCTGGGTTGCCTCCGGGTCAGCCATTTTGCAGAGCAGTGTTATCTGCATCGTGGCACTAAATATTCCCCGCTGCAGTACAATTCTAGCTGCTTTGCATTTGTAATGCGGAGAGTAGGCACGACGTGGGAGAAGATGAGAGCGCGGGAGGTAAATGACGTGTCCGCTGTCGCCGGTGGTAGAAGGCGCAGGGAAGGCCACGCGAAAGGGAAATTGAGTAGGAAGTCAAGGAAAGCAGAGCACGGAGACTAAAAGGATGGTGGCATTTGAAGTCAAATAAAAAAATCGCGCCAATCCACCCCGTGAATGTAGTTGGAAAGCAAAGCTGTAAACGGCCCCCATAACGATTACCTATGCGACGTCACTTAAATTCACTCACATCACTCTACAAATACTAAAACCAGAGAGAAGTGAAATGCACTTAACCACACCATTTATTACTTCAAAGAGATATTCTTGGTAAGGTTAAATCAATGCATGATGCATGAACGGTGTTTGGTTGAGTTGTATTGGTGTAGCACAAGAGTGGAAACCTTTTTTACAAAATTAAAGCTCCAACCCGGTGTTAGACGATCTGACTTCTCCGTCTCTGTGCCGCGGACGGAGGCGACAAGATTTGCGGCAGAGAAGGAGGAAAAGATGACGAAGAAATACTTCTATTCAGATTTCTGAACGGCCCCGAGTGCAGCCCTGGGGAGTGATTCCTTCTTCTGTGGCGCCCATATGCAGTCCGCGCAGCCTGTGTTCTGTCCACCCGCTGAAGCTGGGTAGGTAGACAGGGCCTGGACAGCAGCATCTCCCATTGCTCTTGTTAGGTAGTTGACGGAAAGAGAGGAGGGTGCTCAGGGAAGGAGCCGCATTGTACCAACCCTAGGTTAGTTTGTTGTTCTCTGGAAAGGTAAGGGTAAGGCGAAGGTACGGTCTGTCTCAGAAGGCGATAATGCTGGGTTATCTCCCTGAACGTGGCAAGCGGGTGACTGTCCTCGTGCAGCTCCATAGCCCGGGAGGTAAAAGCGCAGGCTTGTTGGGTGGGCGTATTTGTTGCCCTCCATTGAAGCGTGAGGGGGTGTCCAGATGAGCTGGATGGAACCGTTTGGGGAGTGTTTTTTTAGCACGCGCAGTGCAAGTCAGGACACCCAACCCGACTGGTAATTCCAGTAGGCTTGTTGGGAATCGGTGACTACCTTCCGAACCCCTGGTTGAGTGAGAGCCAAGGTGATGGCTGCCTCTTCTGCTGCCGTCATTTCTTGTGTCCTAAGCGAGGTACACGCAAGGAGGTTGGTTCTGGAGGTAGCCATGATGATGGCGTATTGCTGCCCTCGATGTTTGGAGGCGTCTGTGTAGATAACTGCATGACAACCACCGAGGGTGGTGTTTAGCGCTTGAGCCCGTGCTTTTCGGTGACCCTCCTCATGTGAGGGGTTCATATTTATAAGCAAAGCGAGCATCTTTCGTTTTAGTCGCCAAAAGTCTCGGAGTACGTCAAGCGGAGTGACATTCTGGGCTGCCCAGCCAATCTTGTGAAGCATGCGGTTACCCACCGCAATTCTGAGTCAGTCGGACCTTCTGGTTAGAAAGATGACCTTCTATCAGCTCTTTCACCGTGTTGTGGAGCCCCGTGCTAAGCAGCCTCTGTGTGTACGCACTCATGAGAAGACCAATTGCCTGCTCGACCACCTTCCTAATCATTATATAAAGCAACTCTATGTCTTCCTTGTCGAGACGAAGACAGGGGGTTGACGTAAGTGACTCTCGAGAGGACAAAAGCTTCAATTAATCGAAAGGTACCGGATTCCTTTAGGCCTCGCTTCTTGGTGGCAACTCGCCTGATCATGTGTATGATTTGATTAATGCTGTTTTTGAGGCGCTGCAAGGAGACGTCACTCTTGGTGTTAGCCTCGAGATGTAGGCCCAGTATCTTGATGCTGGGGCTTGGAGTGATGGCCTGGCCATCAAGGAGTATTTGAATGTATTCCTTGATTTGGCGTGAGGGCGGGCGACAATGAGCTGTGATTTTTTACATGAACACTGGAGGCCACAGGCTTTAGCACATTGGTGTACTAGAAGTTAGATGCCATGCATTGGTGTGAGCTTCCTTTAATTTTTGTAATTCTTAGCACATGAGCAAGGTGCGTACAGGGCCGCTAGACGGGCATGAGTGGTCGCGTGACGCTTTCACGTGGCATTCAGCGAGAACGCAGGGGGTAAACCCGTAGATGTGCTTGGTGAGTACACCACCTGTCTTCCCCATCTTCGCGTGGGCTCGTAGCTAAATCGGTAAGACAACGGGCTCTCGCTTTGTTGGTCTATTAGGTCCGGGTTCGATTCCCGGCGGTGCAGTAAATTCTTTTATTTGTTCGCTGGGGTTTTCTGGTGACACCGACGGTCGCGAAAGAACCCTTGGGGGGTAGAGGTAAAAAGCTTTGCTTTAAAACACAATTTCAGCGCTAGGAAAGATAGGCACCGCCCCTTCCTCTCTGGCACTTCTGTTGAAGTATTCCTTCATGAACTCTGATGGAAGCGGATAGCGAAAACGGCTGTATGTCGATGTTTTGATTCCTGGGTGTTAAAACTTCATGCCGAGCCCTCCCCTACAGCGCCGCTCAGCATAGGTGTGGCTTCGGCGAATTAAACACCCAAAATATTGAAAAAATAACTCCTTCGCGAAACTGGACCAGGAACCGAGTGACCAACGCAGGCAAAGAACGCTTCGAGGGTTGAAAAGCTCAAGGCAGGAGGTTTTAGCAAACCTCTTCTCCTCGGAAATATATCTTACCTGACTTCACGGTGAAAACAAGGAATGGTTCGAGCTCTCAAGTCTCTGGGAGATCCCCATCACCAGCCTTGCGTCACAAAGGGGCTTACACGATTGGAGGCAACATTGCTGTACCGCATCCTAACGGGCTCAGCGAAGACCACAGCATGGCTATTCAAGGTGGGCCTCGTGCGATCGCCTCTGTGTTCGTCATGTGCAGTGATAGGGGATGTACACCACTACATAATGTGTTTCCCAGAGCATGATGTCGAGCGGACTGCAGTGCTCTCAGCGATTCGAAAGCTGGCAGCCCCTCGCCGAGCCTGTGAAAGCTATTTAGCGGGCACGGTACCACCCTTGGCCTACAGAATTTTAAAACGAGTTGTGCGGTTCGTAGACCCCGCACCTAAAGAAATTGTGTGGTCTCCGGGGCATCAGGGTCTGAGAGGTAACGAGGCCGCGCACGCGGCTGCCCGAGCGCTTACACACCGGACCTCACCCATGCTCTCCCGGCTCGGAGATTAGCAAACCACTTCTGCGGTTTAGAGAAATCGTAAGACATTACTGCGATAACCGCCGGCTTTACCCAGCCCCTGTAAAGGGTCTGAGCAAGGCCGATGAGCGAATACTGCGGCGCCTGCAGACGAACACATTTATGTGCCCTGCAGTAGCAAAGCATTTCGACCCTAAAACCGATGGACGGTGTCTGCACTGTGGGGAGGTGTCCGACACCTTCCACATGGTGTGGGCATGCCAGCGCAACCCTGCGTTATCCCCCAACCCTTCCCCTACCAGAGAGGCATGGGAGGCAGCCCTGCTCAATTGCTCGGGGCTGGAGTCTCAAAGGGCTCTAGTTCGACGGGCGAGAGTGGCGGCCTTGACCAATGGGGTCCCGGAATAGGGACTGCACCTGTGCGGAGGGCCACATGCCCTAACTCTCTTTTATTCTGATCAAAAATAAAGTTTCACTCCTCCTCCTCCTCCACACAGCACTCTGGACTACATCGTCTTTCCAAGTGGACATTAGATGCTGCGAAGAGACGTGTCACGCCTTCTCCTAAGTTTCCTTGAGGAGACGGAGCTGGCAAACTTGTGGCAAAAGGACACTACCTTTGGCTAATTAGGAGGAGCTTGGGCGGAGCAACTGCCGGCATATCCAGCCAGGCCAACGCTGCCTGATCCCACAACAACCACCACCACCACCACCGTTAAAGAGCGGAAAGTAAAAGGTTTTAGCAGCGCTCAAGGCTCTCTTACCTGATTCCACGGTGAAGACAGACGCAGGATCTTCCGACAACATTGCTTTGTGGCGTCCCAGATACTAAGCGTATACCACTCGGCCAAGACTGCGACTTACCTACCGGCTTGCTCACCGGGCATATACACATCCGGTGTCTCGCGCTCTCTCGCGAAACCGAGAATGCTCTGAGCTTATGAATCCACGCAAGCAAACATTCGCCGCAAGCCCTCGCAGTGTATGTACACAGGTGCAGCAACAGCGGTGAGCCGGAAGGTCTGGGAGGCGAACGCGAGCGGGAGCTCTACGCACAGAGAGTGCGCGACGGACACTTTTCCTGTGACGTCAGCCTATTCATCAGAGCCGCGATCCTGCACAGACAGGGACCGTTTATCTGACACGCGGTGGCCGTGCTTCGGCCCTCCTCTCCCTGCCACCCCTCCGTTTCCTCCGGCCGACAGAAAGGCACTCGAATTCCAGACTCGGCCTAACGACGGCACGCCAGCCGTAGCAACGCGACTGATGTGCACAAGCGCAGGCAAAACATAAGTGATGGACGGGTCTGAGGCAATATAACGTGCAACGTCGGCAGACGTAGCGAACACAGCCTTAGGTGAGAAGACCTGCGGGTTGCTGAAGCCGCGGAGATTTAACCTTCCAAGTGCACCGCCAGGACTGTACAGATCAAAACCATCACCAGTAGAAGGGGGCTAAAGTATCAGTTCATAAAGACACGGGTGTCGCATCAGAAAGGAGGCAAGATGCCTATTGTCTTAGAACGGTCACACGAGCTAAATTTATGTGTCTACGGCGTTGCAACACAGGTCGCGAGGTACAAACGGGTTTGACGGTCACTGCCGTCATGTCAGTTGGAGTTGTTTCCTCAACAACGAGCGACAGTTGACGCACTCGACGCCACCAACAAAATGAACAAAAGTATTTCCAAGGGTCGTCTTTATAAGACCGCACTCGGTTACATACTGATTTCGCCCAGACAGTTGCTCAGATGATCCGTATCGTTTCCCGAAGTTCCCAGGCGAACTCCCCGCCACCCCGACGTTTCATTCAGGTCCAATCCGATATACCTTTCCTATATGACGTTTCTTGTATCAACTGTCTTGATTAAGGCCACAGCGGAAGTTCGCTAAACGGCATGAACCCATTTAGCCGATATCAGTAGAAACGATGTACAGGGAACACCCAAAAGAAAAGTTCCACAGATGGAAAGAAAAATGCTACGAAGAGGAACGGCTTTTGCCTGCGGCGTCATGCCGTGGCTACTGAGTCCTACTTCTGAACTGCATGTCACTCGGCCCATGCCCATTCGAGATGACTAGGCTTTTCATTTAAAACACAAAACAAAAAAACTTGCAGAAACTTTTCAGTGCTATACATATAACTCTTAAAGTCCGTTTCCATATTATAGTTGATTGCGTTGCTGGGAGGACTTCTTTGGGACAATATAACCCGTCTGATAAAAAAAAAGTAAAAAAGTGCCAGTACCTTTTATTAAATACCTCCACAAGACCTATTCCTATGGAGTGTAAAGATCGAGCCTTTTTAAAGTTGGTTTCTCTACTATGCGAAGTTACAGTGATATGAAGGCATTTTTAGGGGCACTATGACAAGTAGGATATCAAAGTATCAAGGTCACAGTGCCTTTTATTAAATAATTTCCCAAAACTTCATGTATCCTTGTAAAGCGCTATACGCCGAACCCCTTTAAATTGGGCTCCGCTTGTTTACACAGATGTATTAGTGGGAATATTTCGCTTTTTGGGTCAATATAATTGGTGTTATGTGAAAACACGAAGGTCATATCGCTTTTCATTCAATTTCATCACCAGCCGAAAGCACTGAGCTTGATAGACGGACCGACGGGTTTCTCATTGAGTCTGTATAGAAATGCTAACGCATTTATTATGCGTGCAGTTTTTGTCAAAATTTTAGAGGCCACGATAGAAGTTCCCGGGCCACGAAAAATTCAAAGAAAAAGCTTAACGTTTAAGAGTGACCCAATTATTTTGCGCAAGCAAGGAAAAAAGGTATTTTCTCCAGAGTTCTGTGATAAAACGTTTCAGCCTCGCTCGGGAGGTAACCTTTTACTTCGAATTTTTTGTGGCCTACGCCCTTATGGCATGGCCTAGAAAACTTTAACAAAGACTATACCTATCGACTACCGCACCTGTTTTAACTTAGTACTATGCCATCAACTACGAAAGGGCCAACTAGTCAAGTCTTCGCCACGCTAAACTAATCGAAACAGACAATCTAACAGAGGAAGACCCGACTGCCATTTTGCCGCAATTGAAATGCGATAGTAGGAACACAATCTGTGGGGGCTATTTTTTCCCCAAATGATAATCGAAAAGCGTAAAACCTGCGTGGTATGACTAAACGACAGAAACAACAAAAAGATTATTACGATAAAAAGAAACCTCAAAGCTTGGCAGTGTTCAATTTCGGAATCCGGGCTGTCATTTGATAAAATTCCGCGCCTACGGTAACATTGCCAAGGTCCTGTGTTTGTCGTGTATCAGCCGAGCTTTACGAAAGCAACCACAATGCCGGATAAAACTCGGCAGCGCTCAAACCACGCCCTCATAGCTTTAATTACTCCCGACTCGCTCAAGATCTGGCCTTATTTAACTTTGTGACGAAATACGGAACTCGATACTTATCTTATAGCATACGGCCTTGAGGCCCAAACATGAAAACCTAAGTGCACAGTGACTGTACGTACCGATATATAGCGTCTGTCGGAAAGTTATTGAAATTTGCACATAAAATTAGACAAGAAATAAAAGTAGGAATGTTTTCACTGTTGTGCGTCATTATTAAGCTAGCATTATTACCTCGCCCCACAATCCCGCATGCGTTCTTGCATGTGATGTTGCATAAACCACCAAACCATCGTCCGCATTGTGCAGTTACCTCCGCACACGCTAATCCGAGCTCCAACAACTACCAATGCAGCCCTACTGCAAGAAGGCATTTTGTTGGGTTTTTATTTTTTTCGCGTGCAAGAAAAGGGGGAGTTCCGCAACTTTCTTTTTACAGCTGAGCAACTTTGTGTATCAGCATACCACGTTCCTGATATTCGCTTCCTACTCGATTCAAGAATTCGAAAACCTAATCTATTAAACATGCCGTGTAAACACGAAACGCAGCGTCTGACCATGCATGTCTAACTGAAAATGTCACGCACTGCCGAACCTGGAAAAGCATCGACACGTTCCATTTTGTTTGTTTATTCGTTTGTTTGTTTGTTTGTTTCTTCGTTTGTTTGCTTGTTTGTTTCTTCGTTTGTTTGCTTGTTTGTTTGTTTGTTTGTGTTTCTTCGTTTGTTTGTTTGTTTGTTTGTTTGTTTGTTTGCTTGCTTGATTGTTTGTTTGTTTGTTTGCTTGTTTACTTGTTTGTTTGTTTGTTTGTTTGTGTTTCTTCGTTTTTTGTTTTTTTGTTTGTTTGTTTGTTTGTTTGCTTGCTTGCTTGCTTGCTTGCTTGTTTGTTTGTTTGTTTGCTTGTTTGTTTGTTTGTTTGTTTGTTTGTTTGTTTGTTTGTTTGTTTGTTTGTTTGTTTGTTTGTTTGTTTGTTTGTTTGTTTGTTTGTTTGTTTGTTTGTTTGTTTGTTTGTTTGTTTGTTTGTTTGCACTTACTGCGATCCGAACGTACTCGTACACTTATAAACGCATTACTGTTTTGACAAACCCGCTAATACAAAAAAAGAATTAAGCATTCGATCCCATATCCATAGCATGTGTTTTTTCTTTTCACATTCTAATTAATTAGAAAATTTTACTATTTGGACGAACAATTCCTGAAATGTACCTAGAAACCCGCCGCGGTAGCTCAGTGGCTAAGGCGTTCCGCTATTGAGCACGAGGTCACGGGTTCCATTCCCGGCCGCGGCGGCCGCTTTTCTGATGGAGGCGAAAAGTAAAAACGCCCGTGTGTACGAGATTTCGGCGCACGTTAAAGATCCCCAGGTGGTCAAAATTAATCCGGAGCCCTCCACTACGGAGCGCCTCATCGCCTGCGTTGCGTCGGCGCGTTAAACCCTACAATCAATCGAAATGTACTAGAAAGGCAACAGCGTCGCATCCGCGCGGGGGGTGTTGCGCCTATTACCTCGCATGACACCGCACGTCGCGCTAGATAAAAGCACACCAAAGAACACGCCCTTTTTTTGTTGGCTAGATACTTCAAACTTTAACACTTTAACCACTTCTTGTTTCTTATGCATGTAACAAAGCCATGAAAGGGGAATCACACCCGTAAAAATAAAATTTAGAGTGACAGCACTTTTGTTGGTAGTTGTGGCCTTGCTGTGCTTTTTGTGGGACGATTTCATTAACCGTATGCTTTTAATCTGTATGCAGCAAGCTTTGACCTGGTACAAGAACACTAAAAGAGGCATGTGTATAACATTTTGGAATCCTCGATTAGTACTCAAAGGTTTATCAAATTAGTAGTCATATGTTTATGCTTACAACCCTACGCCGGGCGGCTTATATTTCTTTGAATCTGACAGTACTATCTTTCAAACGAAATGTTCCGTTGATAATCGTCGGTGAGCACAATTTGGTTGTCGGTAAGTCCGACGAGAAGTGGTCCCTCCAATTCATGGAGGAAGAATTTGAACTACAGTATAATGATTCACATCAACCAATCACTTTAAACGGGTCATGTATAGACTTAACTTCCCCTTATAACTTCGCAAATTATCTCTCTGAAGTTGTAATAATGGTGTGTCATAACCAGGCAATATTTTTATCTGGATTATACTGGAAAAATTTGAACTGCAGGCTATATTGATTCCAATCAACCAACAAATGCCCCTAGGTCATGCATGGACATCGACTGTTACGAAAGCCATAACAGTCATGTCCATAGTGTATATGTCCAGGTACGCCCATGTGTGATGTCGTGAGGATGTTCCGTTGATAATCGTCGGTGAGCACAATTTGGTTGTCGGTAAGTCCGACGAGAAGTGGTCCCTCCAATTCATGGAGGAAGAATTTGAACTACAGTATAATGATTCACATCAACCAATCACTTTAAACGGGTCATGTATAAACTTAACTTCCCCTTATAACTTCGCAAATTATCTCTCTGAAGTTGTAATAATGGTGTGTCATAACCAGGCAATATTTTTATCTGGATTATACTGGAAAAATTTGAACTGCAGGCTATATTGATTCCAATCAACCAACAAATGCCCCTAGGTCATGCATGGACATCGACTGTTACGAAAGCCATAACAGTCATGTCCATATTGTATATGTCCAGGTACGCCCATGTGTGATGTCGTGAGGATTATGGGCGCGTACTTTGCTTGGATTAGCCGTGCTGGCAGTACCCCTGTGATGATCTGTAGAGACTTCAGTGTGTACATTTCAAAACCAGAGAATAAATGGTTCACTGAGTTTGTGCTGAAGAGTTTGGTTTTTCTTAGTTTGTCACTTCACTAATCAACAACGGTCCTGTATACATGAACTTTGCCCAAGAATGTGTCTACCGTTGTAACCGAACCAATCAGTGTGCATCAAAGTAATCACAAAGCTCTCGTCCCTATCACGCCGAACGATTAAAATAATTAAAATAAATGTCTGCACCTTTTTCTAACCCTCTGCGATTCGTTCGCTACAGCTTCCCTAGTCATCCACCTTCATAGAGTGGTCTCTCTTTTTATTTAATTTCACAAGCTCAATTTTCTGCCCTAAAAAACAAAAATAGCTCAGCCTCCTGTCGTAGAGGTCGATGATAAGGCTACATGGCGGTTCATTGATAAAAAACGTAAAAAACAGATAGGACAAGCAGTCAAGGACGAAGGAGAGACGTAACAAAGCGGTGATTGACAACTGAGGTGTCGGGGACAAGCAACGTCCCTTGCTCGTTAGCTTCCGTCTTGACTGCTGACGAGGTGCACATATTTGCAGCTCCCTGTTTGCTTCTTAGAAATGTCACTTTTAAATAGTACGGATGGTCGCAGAGTTTATGCGGGCAGCACTTTTTCACGGCTGTAGAGCCACTGTTGTGTCCAACGCAAAACGCACGACACTGCCTTCCTCCACAATCAAATAAATCCGCAAACAGCGATCGTCAGTTGACATGTAAGCGGCCAAGAGAGTTGAATCCATTTTCATTGTTACTCAAGCTGTCACATGGGCTGAAATACGTTCCTGTAGACACCAATGACCATTATTTATTTTTGAATGAAGCAGTGTACAAACTTCGTTCAGCACCAACTATGTCTACCCTTTTCTTCTCTCTCTCTCTCTCTCTTACTCTCTCTCTCTCTCTCTCTCTTTCCCGTATTGTCCTTCTATCTTCCGAAGTTGCAACTTGCATTCAATTAGCTTTTGCCGTTTACATCAGCGCACAAATTTAAAAGGTCTGCAGCATAAGCACTGCTCTAAGCTCCTGACACATATCCACTCATGCAAGAAAAACTTGTGGGGTATGTGCTAGGAGCGGGGTTTTGTTCGCGGTCGCGAAAAATTCCGTCATCCTAGCCATACACAGCGTCGCTGCAAAACATACACCCAGCATATACGCACTTATGCAAGGTGTATTCGTGTTGGACCGGCCTCAAATTAATACTGGATTCACGAAGCATTTCCGGAATGCCGTTCTCTGCTAGTACGACCCCCGAAGAGCAACGTGCACAAGGTATATTCTTTTTGTATTCTAGTGACGGTAAGGTAAGGCCACGTATAAACTCTTAACGAGTTAACTCAAAGAGTTAAGAGTTAATTAAAAGAGTTAACCCCAAAAAGAGTTTCCTTTTCACTCTTCGAAGGAACGCAATTGCGTTCCTACAAAGAGTGGAAAAGGGAACAAAAAGCAATGTGAACGGGACACTGTGCAAAAAGCGACTAGAAAATCGAAAAGCAGGTGCTGAAAACTGTGGTGATAGTCGTCGCAGACTGCAATGTGGATGTCCGCAGGACAGAAAAGAATTGGTTAGCGCTGTGCACGCTGGAAAAGTTTGAACTAGAGTATAATGATTCATATCCACCAACCACTGCACATTCATAGGAATTGTATATATATTGTGAGCGCTTACTTGTGCACCTGTGAACTGCCCCACACCGTGCCCGTCCACCGTCTACCGGCGTGGTCAACCCCTCACCTGTCCATAACCATTACAATCATCATTTGTACATAATCATCATCTCAAGTCACGTGTGTGAGTGAGTGAGTGAGTGAAAGAACTTTATTGAGGGTCCGGCGATGACGCGAGCTCGTCGCGCACCCGGCTAGTCCCACGTCGGGATCGGCAGGTCTAGCCCACCGGTCCGGTCGCGGGCACGCTGGACTGCCAGGATTTGCTTGTCTAGAGCGGGGCTACGCAGAAGAGAGTCCCACTCCTCCTTGCTGAACTTGGGGTGCGCGGACCCGCACTCCCAGAGCATGTGAGCTAGAGTAGAGGTCTGTCCGCAGGACGGGCAGGTGTCGTCGCGATATACGTCGGGGTAAACTTCGTGTAGAACTGCCAAACACGGATATGTGCAGGTCTGTAATAGTCTCAGGGAAACGGCTTGCGCCCTATTCAACTTGGGGTGAGGGGGTGGAAAGACCCTTCTAGACATGTAGAAAAATTTCGTGACCTCGTTATAAGTAGCGGGAGCATCCCTGTGGCCGTAAGGGGGAGGCGAGTCAGCTCTCCTTACAGAGGAAGCGCGGTCAGTGAGGTCGCGCGCAGCCTCGTGAGCAGACTCATTGAGGTTCGGGGGAGCACCCGCGAGAGATCCTACATGAGCGGGGAACCAGTGAATTGAATGATGCGTGAGAGCATCTGTACGCCAAACGCTAAGAAGGCGAGCAGCTTGCTCAGCTATGCGGCCATTCTGAAAAGCCCTCACTGCCGTTTTGGAGTCACTGTAGATCTCTGACCCACGACCGTCTAGCAGGGCGAGGGCGATGGCGACTTGCTCAGCGACTTGGGGGTCTGATGTGCGAATGGAAGCGCAGTTAGAAATATTTCCGCTGGAGTCGACCATAGCGACGGCAAAGGTCTTCCCATTGCTGTACTCCGCAGCGTCAACGAAGCTTGCTATAATGTTTTTTTGCTTGATCTGTTTGAGGATCGCTGCTGCTCTTGCCTTGCGTCTGCCCTCGTTGTTGACAGGATGCACGTTTCGGGGAACGGGGGCCACTATGAACTTCTCTCGAATGCACCTAGGGATCGGGGTACTGCTCCTCGAGGATCCTGCTGAAGGGTAGCCTAGCTCTTCGAGGATGCGTTTGCCTGCTGCTGTGGTGTTCAGGCGAGCGAGTTGTGCGCGTTCTTGGGCTTCGGCAATCTCCTCGGCGGTGTTGTGTAACCCCAGCTTGAGGAGATCCTCTGTATGAGTCCTGATGGGCAATCCGAGAGCCCTTTTGACTACTTTACGGATGAGAGCGTTGAGCTTGTCTCGTTCCGCTCTGAGCCAGTTGTGCATGGAAATCGTGTACGTGAAGTGGCACAGTACGAAGGCATTGATCAGCCTGAGGAGATTGTCCTCCTTCATGCCCCGGTGTCGGTTTGCAATTCTTCGAACGAGCTGGAAAGCGTTTTCCGTCTTTGCAATGATTTTGCGGAGAGCTGTTCCATTCCCGCCATTGAATTCGACAAACATGCCCAGGACCCGAATGACGTCGACCCTGGGTATCAGCCCCCCGTCACTGGTGCGAAGAGTGATGTTGCTTTCGGAGACTGGCTTCCAGTCTTTGGGTCTGCCTCCCTTCTCCTTTCTGTAAAGCAGAAGCTCCGACTTCGCGGGGGAGCAACGAAGTCCGGTGGGGCGGAGGTACTGCTCGGTCACATCGATCGCCTCCTGCATAGCTTCTTCAACTCTTCCCTCGCAGCCGCCGGAGCACCAGATGGTGATGTCGTCGGCGTAGATGGTATGCTTGACGCCCTCGACTCGTGCCAACCTCTCCGAAAGGCCAATCATACAGATGTTAAATAGCATGGGGGAGATTACGGCGCCCTGAGGAGTTCCCCGTCCTCCGAGGGGCACTTCGTCGGAGCGGAAGTCTCCAATGCGAAGCGTGGCCTTCCGGTCAGTTAGAAAAGAGATAACGTACCTGTGGAATCTGGAACCGAGACCCAGGTCCGAAATTGTTTTGGCGATGAAGGTGTGGAGCACGTTATCAAAAGCCTTCTCGAGGTCCAGGCCGAGCAGGGCCTTTACGTCCCTGGAACGGCCATCCACGATCTGATGCTTGATTAGTTTCATGGCATCCTGCGTCGAGAGTCCGACTCGGAAGCCGATCATGTTGAACGGGTAAATCCCGTTGTCTTCGAGGTACCTGTTAATCCTATTAAGGACGACGTGCTCCATTACCTTGCCGACGCAAGACGTTAGAGAAATCGGCCTGAGGTTCTCGATGTTCGGGGCCTTGCCGGGTTTTGGGATGAGCACCGTGCAGGCCATTTTCCATTCTGCAGGAACAACGCCATTCTTCCAGACCTCGTTGATCTTGTCGGTCAGAAAGGCAATCGATGGGGCGTCAAGGTTTCGCAGCATTCTGTTAGTGACCCCATCGGGACCCGGCGCAGACTTGCGATTGAGCGCGAAGATGGCCTGTCTGACCTCGGCAACGGAGAAGTCTTCATCCAGTACGGGGCGAGGAGGGCCTCGGTAGTCCGGGAGTTGCGTCACCACATCCCCGTTGTGCCGGATGGGCAGGTACTTCTGAAGGAGTTTGGAGACTAGTTCGTCGCCCGTGTGAGTCCTAGTGGCCTCGTGAAGGGCCCGGGCCAATGTGTGCTTCTGGTTTGACTTGGGGCCGCTTACGTCGAGAAGGTGCTTCAGCATGCCCCAGGACTTGCCGTTGCGTATCTGTCCGTCGATGGATTCGCAGAGCTCGTCCCACTGCTGCTTGCACAGCACTTTGCAGTAGTCATCGATAACCTTGTTGAGCTCCGAAATCTTCTTTCGAAGTCTGCGATTGAGTCTTTGACCTTTCCATCGGCGGATCAGGGCATTTTTGGCCGCGATCAGGTGGGCAAGCCTACTATCCATTTGCTCGACGTCGAGATCGGTTACCACTTTCTTGGTGGCCGCGGAAGCGTCCTTGCGGATGCCTTCACACCATTCCTCGAGGCTGTCAGGTGCACTCGCTCTCCCGGGTTCTTCCCGAATCTTGCGAAAATGGTCCCAATCGACGAACGTGAATTCCCTGACCCTACTCCGAGCGACCTTGAAATGCGTCTCGAGAATGTAGTGGTCGCTGCCGAACTCCATGGCGGTGTTCTCCCATCCCACGTCCTCCACGTTCTTGACGAAGGCGAGGTCGGGTGTAGTGTCTCGGGTTGCGGAGTTGCCGATGCGTGTGGGAAAAGCCTTGTCTGTTACCAGAGTAAGGTCCATCTCGTTGGCGTCTTGCCACAAGTTGCGCCCCTTGGTAGTGTCATAGACATAACCCCAGAGGCCGTACGGGGCGTTGAAATCACCTACGACGACCAAGGGTCGAGGGCCGGCCAGGTCGGTCGCTTTTTTGAGGATGGTCTTGAACTGTTGGCGCGAGTCTCTAGGGTTGCTATAGATATTGAGGACGAAGACGCTATTTTTTCGCTGATTCCGCTGTGGCGCGTTGAGCAGTACCTCCACCATGACGTATTCGAGTCTACCGCTCGCCAGCTTGAGGTCGTGGGTGAGATGAGTTAGCCTTTTATCGATCAAAGTACAAATACCACGGCCACCAGGCTGGCCCGATACGGCTCTGTAGCCTTGAAGCGATGCGGCGGAGACTAATGTTTCTTGGAGTGCGATGACCTGAGGTTTAACCGCCAAAGACCTGAAAAACTGCTGCAGAGGGGCTTTCTTGGTAGAATACCCCCTGCAGTTCCATTGCCAAATGCGAAAACTTTCTTTGGACCTATCCATTATGGGGCTGATCGAACTGACTACCGCCTAGCGGGGCAGTTAAGGTTGCGCTAAAAATGGGACATTCTGTCACCGCGTTGGTGGGATACTTAAGCGTAGCTTCCCTCAGTACGGTGGGAGCGGTTAGAGGATGTACGACAGTGGCAGGTGAAGCCATTCGCGCCTCATTGGCGTCGATGCGATCTGCGAGAGCTCCGAGGCCCCTGTTGGGATCCCCGAGCGCAACCTGAATTTGCCGAACGCTGTCGCTAAGAAGGCTGACGTTAGCGGTGACCTGTTTGAGGCCGTCTGCGAGCGCAGTGAGCGTTTGCTTAATCTCGCCAACTTCTGCGGTCAACACTCCCGACTCGCATGTGTGATCGACCACTGCCCTGCGTTTGGAGGATGTTGCAGTACCGTCTACCGGAGCCGCGACTGGAGTCTCGGTGGCCCTGACTGCCTCACCGTTACCCGACGTATTCGAAACGAGTTTTCTGATTTCTGCCATTTCATTAACTAGCCTGTTGATCATTTTCTTAAGGTCGTCATTCTCTTTGCGTAAACGAATGATTTCCGCGTCCCTAGCTTGCTCTGGGAGCGGGTTGTTACGAGCGCCCGGAGCGGCCCCAGTATTGGCGGTGGGGTTGGGACGCACCAAATCGGCCCAAGCGAGGAACGGTTGCCTCCCGCCACGTGTAGAGACGGGCTGATGTCCGGATGCTGGCTGGGTTCTGGAAACCGAACGGCCCCTGGATCCGGATGGGGACCTGGGACTGGATCGGATTCGGGATCTCGACCTGGACCGGATCCTGGAGATGGAACGGCTCCTGCTACGGCCCCGGGAGCGGCGACGAGATCTGGATCTCCCCTTGGACCGGGAGCGGCTGCGGGCGGATGGGCGTTGAGACGGTGATTGCTGAGCTTGATTCGAGGTCTCCATGGACGGAAAATCGTCGTCGTTGAAGGTGACGGTCTGTCTCGAACTCTCCGCGGCGCGGGAGCGTTCCCCCCGTCTGCGCCTGACCAGGTACGGTGTCTGGAATCTTCGCTTGCACTCCTTGGCGGCCGTAAGGTGACCGCCTCCGCACAGCTTGCATTTGGGGTAGCATCTGTGCTGAGCGTCGGGGTTTGCTTCTCCACATCCCCTGCAGACGGCATCGTTAGGCGAAGGGCAAACATCGGAGCGGTGCCCGAGGCGGCCGCAGCTGTAGCACACGTCCATTTGCTTGCGAAATAAAGTGCACCTGATCATTGTGCCGCCGTAGGAGACGAAATTAGGCACCCTGTACCCGTCGAACAGGACCACTACGGTGGTAGTTTTCTTGATTCGTTTGGCGCCGAGCGCCGCGGGGTTTCTTGAATTGACCAGATTTTTTTCGATCTCCGCGGGTCCGTCGCTAAGAGGAACGCCTCGAATGACGCCCTTGCACGTGGAGTGGGGTGCTGCCTCGTAAGCGCTCACCTCGAAGCGTTGACCGGTGACGGTGATGCCCTCGATGCCGACGTAGCATGCAGCGTTGTCCCTGCTGGGTGTGCTTATCACCATGATATTTTGTTGAAAGTTGGGACACATCGTGTCGGTGTCCCGCGTCGCCAGACCGAGCCCGGCAGCTTGCCATATGGCGTCGGCGACGACAGTAGGTCCAACCTTGCTGATACACAGGCCTCCCCGGGGCCGCACGACGATCTTCGCTTCTTCTTTGGGCAGCGGAGGCATCCTGCCCCCTCGAATGATCTTGCTTTTAAGGTCGGCGCGGTCGGCGCGGCCCATAGCGTTCGAATCGGCGTTAGGCTTAAGCCCGCTCGCATTGCCGCCAATCTGGTTGATGGCCGAGTTTCGCACTGAAGAACGTCGGGAGACAACGTGCTGCCACCCGAAGTCTTTAGTAAAGTTCTCGGGGGCCAAGGGCTCCCCTTCCACCTCGCACTCCATCACAAAGTCCGTGAAAAAAGCTCCCGGCGAGAAAAGGCAGGCGAGCGATGCCTCGCCGCACGAGCGCGGTTAGCGTTTCCACAGTCACGGCGTGGTCGCTAGAAAAGCGGCCATAAAAGTCACAAACGTCCACCCACCCATAAAAGTCGGGTATCAGCGTGTTCCTCTTGACTTCACGAATCCAAAAATGCAGAAAGTTCAGGGGAACACTTTCGAAAAATCTCCGGAAACTTTGCAAAAAAGCAGGAGCCGAACGAGCCACGTCCGAACCCGTCACGTCCGAGCACGTCCACGTGTGTGTGGAATCGCGATCTGGCAAGTAAAGGACAGAACCGTTCGCTCTGCTGCCTCCCTGAGAGAGGCGTCCTGTCTCCTTACAATATACATGTATTTTGCAAGAATGTTTTTGAAGTTACAATTCCGACATCTTTACCCCAGGCAATAAGTGCTTCATCTAGTTCGTGTTCGAAGAATTTGGTCCCCGACTAGCAAAACAACTCAAACTGTGAGGATGTCTGCGCTGTAGAAATGAAAGACGAAATTCTGATTTCGTCTGTGTAATACCTCCAGGCGCACCTGTAGATGATACCGAGAAGTTTATGAACGCACACATTGCATGGGTCAGCCGTGATGATAGCACCCTTATGTTTGGTTGCAGCCAAACCGATCAGTGCGTATCGCAGTTACCCCAAAGTTATTATTACTGCCAATACAAAATGATGAAAATAAATACATGCACCCTTGTCGAAGCATGCGCGATATGCTACGTCTATCTTAGCCCGTCAACCACCTTCAAATAGTGGAATGGCTCCTTAATCATATTTTGCTGTCGTTAAGAGTTCTTCAACACATCACCAAAAATGTGCACAGCGCCAAAAATACGCACTGTGGCTGTCCCTGATCTACGATCTTTGCACATGACAAGTGCCACAAATCCACACGACGAATGGAACAAACATGGCAACAACAATAACTCGGTAGTATACCTTGAGGGTCATTTGAGCCAATTCGAAACACACATACGCACAACTGGCACATGGCCGCACTCTAAATTTGTTGTTCTCGGATTAATTGCACGTTTTTCTCCCTCACTCCCTCATTCTAAAGAGACAACGTACGGATATACCCGCCAAATATTAGCCGTGGAGAACCGCCATAATGGGGTAGCCCAACATAATAATCTTTTATCATATGACGCAATCAGCATGAAATAATATCGCATATTTTTTAGACACCATCACTGCTTACAGAACGCTTTTCGAGTGCTCTGCATCGTCTCGCGTCAGTGCACTTAAAGACTTCCAAACATCAGTGGGTTTCCTTAGCTCGTTAACGCAGACAGTCTACTCCCCATCTCACCTTTTTTTTTTGTGCGTGTGTGTGATTACTCCGAAGGGCTATGCGCGCTGTTTGCCGGAAAACGCTGCGTCGCGTACATTAACGCGTGTACCGCATTCCTCGGCTTGTGATCGACACTCGCAGCGCACACGGGCACCTGTCCTCTATGTTTCCGGGCGCCGCGAGTCTCCGATTGTTGGGCCACGCTCGCTGCGCACATGCTGCGGACGAGCGGGGGAAAAAAACGAGCAAGATAGAACAGGCGGCAAACGCGTCCGCCATGCCTCACGGCACAACACACACGCTCGACCCAGGCAGCACACACCACTCTGCTGCCCCGGTTTTGATCGATGGAGAAATGACTCACCCCCAATCCGATGCGGAGAGCACTTGACGTTCAATCTTCCCGCCGTAAATTCGGCAGCCGTCAACTCAAACACTCGTCACTGAAACAAAGGACGCTGTTTCGAGGCGACGAAGCGAAGTTCTTCGGCGGCGGGGCGTGCTCCCGCTGAAGTGTTTGGTCCAGCGCGCTACCGTTCTCTCAGCGACTGTCGCGATGGTGACGGCATTGGGAGACCCCCACACCACCTGAACCTAAACTGCGCAGTGGTTCGGAAGCGAAGAGCTAAGTCTTGCACCGACCTTGCCCGTCAGGTGAGCGTGTCCCAAAACTAGTCCACAAAAGGATCGCTTACGTCAACGAACAAAAAACGCGCCTCAATTAGCGCCCACGACCTACCAGCAGGAGTGAAGCGTACAACTACTACGTCGTCGTGTGCGTCGGAAAACGCTGCGTCGTCTGCTAGCGCAGACGCCGGCGCCGCCGGCGAGAACTCTACCGCTACATGGCAACGTTTCTCCCACGTGACCATGACGCCGCGGCGACGTCAGAGGCCACGTGAGCGTGATGTCACGCTTTCATCAACTCTCGGCCTGTGGCCTTGCACCCGCTTCTCGACGCTTCGACATGCCGGAACCGACCGCCCCCGCCGCGCGGGAGGTTTGCACGGCTCGTCGATGTTTTTTCTCCGCTAATTTAGCCTTTTTCTTGTTTTGACGATGAAAAGCTTCCTTTCCTCGCCATTTCTGTCCCGGTCAAGGTCTCGGAGTGGCGGAGGCAGTTCTTTCGCAAGACTGGGATATGCGGGTCCTGGGGCCGATAAAATAAACATGGCGGTCGTGTCCTCTCCGTGTGAGCGTTTTCGCGCCCCCCTCGTCTGACACGTTGCCTTACGTGCCCGGGACGGAATGAACGTAAGACAGCTTCTTCCCTGCTGTCGGCAGTAAGCCGCCGGAATGAATATTAAAGCGTCATTTTGCCTTCGTGTTCCAGCCGGCGTCAGATTAACAGATTCTTGGGCCAATACAGCTCCAAAGTTATCCAAAGAGTAAACAGTGAAGGAGTGTTTCTTGGTCCCCACTGCAGCAAATTAACAGTTTCTTGGGCCAACACAGCTCCAAAGTTATCCAAAGAGTAAACAGTGAACAAGTGTTTCTTGGTCCCCACTGCAGTAAATGAAGAGCAAGTCATTACCGGTTTTAAAGAAATACCGTTCATAACGAATATACTTTCCTGCCCCGGAAAATTTGCCACAATGTGGGCTTACTTCAGATTTTATTGCATCATACATTAACCGACGTTCACGAAGGTTATTTACACCTAGACTAGAATTATGTTCTCAGAGCCGTAGAATTACTCTGTAATAAAAAAAATACCCGTGAAGCAGTTTTCACAAGTAACTATCGCACTACACTTAATTTACAAGAGATTCTGACTACCTGGGCAATTATTTTGCCATTGCTCGACTACAAGAGATTCATGTGTTGGCCTCGAAAATATCATCGTGCCCTTTAGAAATGTGTTGAGACTTTCAAACTATTTGCTTTGATTTCTTCTGACGACATTAACATACCCCGAAAATTACTAATTGAACATGGAGTGGGTCTGAAACCATATTATGCGCCGCAGTTTATCGCTGACCGTGGACATCTAAGGCCATGTAAATACATAATTATGCGTCTATGATTCTATAACATCTATTTCTGTAGTCGATTTCAACATGTACAGGCGAGAAACGTATTTCTACTAATAACCTTCATCACAAACGGGGAAGAGCATTACCATCAGAAGGTGAGATAGATCGCAGGGTAATGAATTGGGAATCGGTCAACTTTCGCAAGATGGGGAAATTAATGCAGCTTTTTTCATGGTCCTGTACAATCGCATGCCACAAATTGCCCTATAGTATTCGGCAATACACCAATCTGTTATACTATAAATAATTTATTATATCATAAAAGAGGCTTTAACACGAGTCATAAATATACTTTCTATCTTTTTCACACGAAACTGCGCTTTTACTAGTCTCAAGTCGTTCACGAAACTAATATACTATTAATTTTGATGTGGCACAGCGTAGATAGACGGAAAATAGAGTAAGAATAGCATAGCACGAGCACAACTCTCCATATTGTTGTTACTACCGACTACAACCTTTAGTGTTATTCCTATAGTTACTTCCCGAAAGTAGTAGTCCGCATGAGTACACTGGCAGCTGCAACACGCGAATATTTGTACGTTGGTGGCACACGCTATCAAATACAGCAGGGCCTAGTAACAGCGAGCTATCATTTACCGCCGCCACTGAAACCATACAGTCAAGAAACATTTTGGCAGTTCCACTGACAATAGAGCCAACCTTCCGAATCGGTTTAAAATAGTTTGCTAAGTTTCAAAGATCTTCAAATTGTTAATCACTTTGCATGGTGTCGTAATGGAAACGTTTGGCTTTCCCCTCTAATCTTTTCATATATATCCCTTCCCTGATTTCTTGTCAGTCATTCTCAAGATCGATTTAAAAGTTGTGCTCTTAATTTTACTTTGGCTAGAACGTTTTGCTCTGCTTTCGTTAGGTTTCCCAAAAAAACTTTTATATGTGGTTTCGGCGTTATTCTTCTTCACCCTTCATCCTTCCCGAACCGAGTAGCAAACCAGCTAGCTTTCTCTGCATCATTGAACTCTCTCTCTCTCTCTCTCTCTCTCTCTCTCTCTCTCTCTCTCTCTCTCTCTCTCTCTCTCTCTCTCTCTCTCTCTCTCTCTCTCCCTCTCTCTCTCTCTATCTATCTATCTATATATCTATCTATCTATCTATCTATCTATCTATCTATCTATCTATCTATCTATCTCCAGCAAAGGACGCAAGAGTTCGGGGAAGCACGACTGATTTGACCGAAACATCCGAAACTGCATAGTACGTGGTAGAGTTGTATTCGGTTGCTTCTATAAAACTCTACCTCACCGCTGCCTTGCTTGCTTCCTGGTTTATCGGGACGCAAACAGCGGCTGCAGCAGCCGCCGTTTACGTCATGGAAACGCTGCGACGGAAATTAGGAAAAAAAAGGTTGTTTCATTAGTAATTTCCCAGCACTTTTCGGCATCGAATCACAGCTAAAATTGATATGGGAAGGTCAAAAATTTGTTTGAAACCAATTTATTGCTTGTCTTCAGTGTCCCTTTAATGCTTTTTCATCTAGATTTCTCCACGGCTTGCAACTTTCAAAACGGCGCCAGATTTTTACACCGCCTCCTTAAATTTAAATCATTGTAAAACTGGAACAGTAAGAACCCCACAAAGGAGTTGTCGTATCACATCTGTGCGTGTGCACACACCGCACAGTTTGTCCGCTACTGCTATATTTATTTGCTGGGGCACAATTCAGTCGATCGCCAGGTGCATGCATATCTGACGAGTGCTTGACGCATTTTACTGACCTGCCCACTACAAGTAATATTAAAGCAACTAAAAAATCAGATGATTTAATAAAAAGTGCACTCAATTAAGGCCACATTTCCAATATAAAACTAATAACATAGGAACCCGGAAACAAAGGAGCGAGGCGATTATGTTCAAAGCCTGAATTACGTACAAACATCGAGTAATACACCTGCAAGTTGCGAACAAACACTGAGCTATGTACCGTACCATATAGCATATGACTGTACACACATACATGGAATTGTTACTGATGATGCAACCCACGTGCACTAGCTCTTCTGCTGATTCGACCGAGGATAAGATCTACGCCGGATATGAGAATACCGACAAAATAACAATTCAGAGATAGTTTTGCGGTTATATGCGCCGCGATAATAATGTGATATTGGAAAGTATTCTCCGCAAAGACAAAGACCATTTGAAGGCAATGGAGGCAATTCACGCAGCAAATAGCCAGAAAACAAGCACAGCTCGCAATCAGTAATGCGAACGAAAATGGCGCCTAGAAGGGCAACTCCAGCCTAGCGTCACTAAATAAGCCTTTATTTGGTGACGCTACTCCAGCCCAACTTCCAACTTGAGCCAGTTGCCTATTTGTTTGATCCGCGGTAGTTGTTCACAATGATTTTGTTGTTTAGATCTAATAACAATGCCGAGATTAAGTTTAGGGCCTGGGTATTAAAGTTGACTTGGCGTAGCTGTGTTTTTGAGACCATGCACAGCTACTCGAAGCTGAAGTTTATTTCCTGTCATGCACAATGGCTGTAGCAGCGGGAGAAGAAGCCATGGCAAGGCCTGGCAGCAAAAAAGGCAATAAAACAACAAAACCAACAACCACAAAAATGCAAAACACTGGAACAATAATTTTTTGTGTAAAGCCAACTGCATCATATTCGGGTGCGCATGCAATATTGTGTTAACACGTTCCGAATGGTAGAGGGAAGGTTGTCAAAATCATATTTAACTTAGATTCAAAATTAAATTTAATTAAAATTATTTATTCTTGTTTTATTTTGTTTAGTACATACTGCAGTCCTGTGAGGACCAAGCAGGAGGGCAGATGGGAGAGGTAAAGCCACGAGCAAAAATTTACGGACCAGGAAAATGGCAATTTTCGGTTATTTCTCTTCTGGTAGCAGCCCGACAAACTGCCGTGTGCATGCGAGATGTCATATAGTTACTGAAGTGATGAAAAATACCGCACATAGCACCCCGAGCTGCCATGCTGCCGAGAAATGACCCAAAATTGCTGCTTTCGTGGTGCGTAAACGTTTGCTCTTGAATGCACATTAGCGACATTTTAGTGATGAATACATATCAGTTACCATGATGTGGTTACACAAAGTAACGGCGAGTGACGTTATTTAAACAACCGTTACACAATGGGAATTCATTCTACGCTAAAAAGTTACAGAAGACCACACTAAATGTTTACACATCAAGAGAAACAAGAGCCTTCATACAATAGAAACTAATTCTACGCCAAAAAATGTTACATACAAAAAAGACCTCACTATGTGTTACCACACCAAGAGAAACAACAAGGATCAACCAAATATCCAAACGTCCTAACAAAAAAAAAAAAGCCCTGAATCTTTCAGTGCTTTAGCGTGAATGGCAGAATGCAATCAGTGGGCAAACCTTTGACGCATACATGCTTATGATTCTAGGGCAGCAAATATCTTTGCTGAAAAATTGGGCTACAATTCGAGCCGAAAACAGCGAGCTCGGTAATGCTTACCACTCTGAATTGTACGTGGAAAGAGTATTTAGATGGATTTGTGCGGGCTTTGTTAGGAAGAAAATTGCGTGAATGCCGATGTCTGGACGCTCGAGGCAAGAACGGTTTAACGTGTGTGCGCTGAGTTTAGGTGTGAAAGCTCATTAACAAAAGCTTTGTTTGTCTGTTGGTCTGTCTTGTCGATTGACATCTATATGTCCGACTCCCTGGAGGTTCACGAGCAAGTCCACCGGGTTCAAAGAACCGACGCAGGCGATCTTGTCGCTGCGCTGAGCGCCCTCCCGTACGGTGGGAATCGTCACACGCGTTGCCTAAGGCAAGAGTTCACAATGCCCCGAGGAAGATGGATGCGTAGAATATCGGGCACAAAGGCTGCGCCATAGAGAATTCGTTCTAAGAGGCGGTCCGAGAGTCCCCGAACGTTGGGTTCTCTCTTCTCCCGACACAAAAGTCAGCACGGTACTGTAAAAAGACTACTTAAACGGAATTTTCGCTGTTTATAACACCTTAGCAATAACACAATAACGCAACGTTTTTTAAAGGGAGTAAGTTTAGCTCCCTTACACCCCTAGCAAAACTGTCAAAATGGCGTGTCGAAATGGCGCGATCGGATGGACGTCGGATTCATAACTCGAAAGACCCAGCGATGATTTCGACCCCAGGAAGCATTTTTTTCTTCAGGCGCTTGATGCCTTCGCGTATAATTACCATCCTTTTGTAAACTTTTTTGTGTACGGCTGGTTTTCCTGCAGTGCGTTTCGGCGCGACATCACAAGCCATCAGTGTGGGCATAGAAAGTTTGTCTTTAAAACAATAAAACACCATTTTGCAGGGTGTATTGTCGTTTATAACACCCTTGAAAAGTGAGGTTTCTTGTGCTTTTGTTATAAGGTTTAAGGGTGCAATTCTTATAGATAGTGAAAATTCCCCTTAAGGGTGTAAATGAGTTTACGTTGTGGGGCGGAATTTTCAGTTTTGTCCATTTTATGTTCGTTGAATTGAGTCCGCTTTGAGTGAGCCCTGACTGGCTGAAAGAAGACGACCGGATGTGGCGTAGCACAAGGAAGGGGAAGGGGGAAGGGGGGGGGGGGGGGTTCGGTTGGTGCACACTTGGTCAGACGCCTCGCAAGCGCAACTATACAATGCTTGAAAAGAACGCAAATTGGACATTTTCGGAACGGACGCAAGTGAGAACTCCGCTTCTGATTTGCTCGCTACTCAAGGCCCAAGAAGGAAGCTTTGGTCTGGCTGAACAGAACTATGTCAAAAAATCGGGGTGTATCCGCGTTTAATTGTACCATCTTTGTATGACTCGCTACATTTTTTTTTTAAAGGTGGAATGAAATAGCACTTTAACATCATACTGCAGGCTGTGTCCCCGTTGCCGTGCCTGACAGTGTTTTTACAATACGATAATAATTCAGTTATGTAATAGAATACCGTATTTACTCGCATAATGTTCGTACTCGCGTAATGATCGCACCCCTGAAGTTCGTCGTCAAAATATGACTTTTTTTTATTTCCCGACCAATGATCGCACCCTGAACTTGCGTCAGCCATATGTCGTTGTGTGCCAAGTCTAGACGACGATGGTCCTGCTTACGTTAGTAATTCCTCCTCTTTCAAAGCGGACATGGCTACGTTATTGCCGCGGACTTGATGATATTAGCGATATCGGCAAGCGTGCATGAGTTCATTATTGGTGCGGAAGAAACTCCCACTAAATGCACTTAATGTACTCACATAACATAAAAAAACGCGCTCAGCTTGCTGCGTCGGCAGCAGTGTCTATGTCCCACGCTGTGACAGCAGCAGCCACTTATTGGTCGACCTGTTCTCCCCTCACAGGAAACTCGTTCCGCCGCGTTCTGTAATTCCGTAATTTCGGCGCGTTCCGTAATGAAAACACTGCATTTTGCATCATTCGGTGGTCATTCGGTGGTCAGTGGAGTTATGTTTTTATTTGGTATGTTTATTATGCTCATGAGACTTATCGTAAACATTCTGACCTGCAACTTGCATTTTCTGCGCTGAAACTTTTTCCCAAAAAATTTACCTCGCGTAATGATCGCACCCGTAACTTTGCATCATATTTTTCGAGAAAAAAAAAAGTGCGATCATTACGCGAGTAAATACGGTATACATGTAATAATGAACCAGATTATATTTACTAAAAAAATAAAATGAAAATACTTTGATACAATCGGTGATTACGTCTACAAACTGTATAATACATAAAGAAATATTTCAAAAAGATGGATGCTGCAGTTCAAAATATCCCAGTTTGATATTAACTAATTATACTATCTATTCCAAAGGATTTTTACATATATGTATTTGCACAAGCAGTACCAATTTTGTTTGTCAAAGCTCCGACAAATGAAACAAAAGGTAAAATCAGCAGGGGTGACTAATTGCGGAGAACACAGTACTATTTCGCAATGAAACAGTATTCGAACACAATAAGAGTTTGGGGTGCATGTAAACAGCGTAGCCTGTGAGGTTGTTTAAATGAGTTAAGCGCAACACCACGGGAAACCATCAATACAACGCAAGCTTCATTTTGCCCACCACACTGAGCATAGTAAACCGATGACGATGCAAAATTTTGGCCATTAAGAGCAGGCAGCCTGCCGGTTAGCTTTGAAGGAATGGTCGTAAAGACTCGCTAAGAAGTTCAATAATATAGAAGACAGGCGTGTCCATGCAAGGTCAGAAAAGTGTTCTGCCGGATGGATGACACGGCTGGCAGCCGTAGCAAGCAATCTGCTTTGTTCAATGCTAACGCAATCAATTTCAGCATAGGGCAGTTTTATCGCATCTTCTTCATATAAATATAACCTCCCATTCTGCAAAAAGCTGGACATGCACTTTTAAGACAAAAATGAGGCAGCTAATTGCCCCATATTGAAATATTTTCTTGAATGCACTGATTCAGCTCATTGCCTGCAAGGTTTGGCTAGGTGGAATAATTCACTTCGCAACTGTCAGTGCATTCCACCTGAAATCGCAAAACTTACAAAAACTTTGCCAGTCGTGTCTTGTTTACTTGCTAGCTAGTCACACGTTGGGGTTGGTGCTCTTACGATTTCTGAAACAAGCCGCTGATGTTCCTTCTTTGTACCTGGGCCCCTCCGATTCTAGCGCTGTTGTTACCTCTGTGCGTGGAATACATGCAAGCTGTCCCTCTATTCTACCAGCGTAGAAACACATAGCTCTTACTCCTGATGTATTTCATACACTTTGTTGTAAAGAAGCTAAGAGTGTGTGTGTGCATGCGTTTTTGCCGAAAACTAGTAACTAAGGCAAAGGTTCAGGTAGTACTAGTTTGAAAATTAAATTATGGCCAATTTCAAAGTAGTTGTTGCATACCTGAAATATTGGAAATTCACAACACTACTCAGTTAACACTTTACCAAACTTTTTTTATATTCATCGCTCTAAACCAACTGCCCTCAATTCAGTGCACTATAGCACATTGTGTGAGTGTGGCAGCAAACAGCAGACTTCATACCAATTCCCAAGCCCTCTGGCGAGCAGTGGAAGACTTCCTTGGCAGGTCCAGATCCCAACATCCAGCACACCTTAGTTATAAGGGCAAGGACCCCCACCAATAAGCCAAAGTATCCAGGATCAAGGATACCTTCGACATGGCAGTCCCCATAACAACTCTCCCTTGCTTGTTCAAATAAACATTTATTCAGTCAATGAATCCTACCAACAGATAATTCACATGAGTTTCAGGCCAGATAGCCAAGTGTAGTGGGTTGATTTGCCCACATTTTAGCGTTTAAATCGCCAGCCAGTCAGGATTGAGGTTTCGAGGTCAATGGGTCGCACAGGTCCACTTGACCCACGAATGTCAGACTAACAGCCTCGGAATGTTTTAAGGTAATTTGTCGGCGGCAAGCAAAAAACACAGGAGTAGCAGAACATTTTAAGTTAGTGCATAAGTAGTGTCACTAGTACTAGTCTCTGCTGTGCATGGGCGTTGGCCGGGGGGTGCAAAAGGGGAACTTGCCCCTTCCCCCAAACCACACTAGTGCTTTCCCTCACCCGCCTGCCCGCTTCCTCTCCCTGTGATGCAACGGGTTAGCTCCCTTCAAGACGAAATCCTGCCGACGATCATGCTGACATGTTATATTGTGTAACAATAACCATCAAGAAATGCTCTCCCATCTCAGACATTGGGAGGATTACCACAGACATCTGCACTAATGCATATTTAGGAACATGTCCACTTCCAAATTTATGAATGTGAAGAATATATAGCTCTGACCATTGCAGTCCACACCAATTATGATACGCAAAAGTGAGTGCACTAAGATGTTCACAAGGTGGCATGCCTTTCTGTTGACATAGCCGACTAGCAGGACTAGCCACGGGTCCGGAAAAGTGGTCACATGAAGTAAAAATACAGTACCCACATATAAAAGAACTTGACAGTAATTGTTTTGCGTTAATGACAGCAGCTGTTAACACAAAGTATGTTCATGGGGGATCATAGGACTGGCACATTTTCATTTTGAACTGTGCAATGGTTGCTTATCATTTTTATGCAGCCTTATTATCTAGAGAAAACAGGGAGGACAATAAGGGTTGTTTCAGGCATCTAGATCCCTACTTCAAAAGGTATGAGGCTCCAAAATTAACCGCTGAAAAAAAAGTAATAATGCACGTTTATCGAGAATTAAAGAATTAACTGGGCTTGCTGCGTAACTTCTACAGCAACAGAGCTAAAAGTAAGAAGGAACCCTTATTGCACTCCTCGGTTCCTCTATATTAAGACTGTTTAGAAGTCACACACACACCTATTAAACAACTTCTCATAAATGCATGACAAAACTGTTACATTAATTTTTACACGTATTTCAAACTATTCATTCTACATAAAATTTCATTGCATATTTGTGTTCAGTGCCCTGCAACACACCAGCCACCTGTCATGACAATAGCTAATATATACATGAAATCCAGACCGTTGAGTCTCATCAAGCTAGGCTAAAAGCAATAAAAAGAAACACAAAACTTAACACCTACACACTGCACTATTTCTAGTACGAGCACAGCAAACCACTAGTGCCTGTGTTGGACTAAGACACCTCCCAAATCTGTAGTCAAAATTCCTACAGTAACTGTACTACATCAGCTGGATGTACTGGTGCCAAGCTAGCATATATACATACCTCACCTCGTAGCAACAACTTCTCCCAACACATAACTAGCATCTGGTTCTAGTAGCATGCTGAGATTACTCAGTATAAGAGAATACTGTGGACAACTGAAACGTAAAATTGAAAAAAAGAAAGCAAAAAGTAAATACGATATGGAAAGGCAACTTAAAGGGACTAGCACACAGCACACAACTGCATTACGTATTCAAAACTATGCAGCTCATACCTGACAGCAATTTTGTTTCACAGAAAATGTTATTGCACTTACTGAGAGTTTAAAGAGGCAGTGGGGGAGTAGTAAAATATTAACAGTCAGTTCACTGGCTTGATGTTGCCGTGATGAAACCAAAAGCTTTGAGTCACTCATGAAATCTTGCAAAACCTCACTGAGTGCTTCCAGATGTAATAACTATATGTCGTGAAACACCCCAACCATATGTTTCTTCTTGCTTTGGATGCTGGAACTGACTAGAATTGGAGAGGGGCATGCACTTTTTATAAAACAGTGAGTGCCATGTTCATCCCTGTCCCCATTTCCCTCCTCTCACCCTGTTATGAGAGCCGTTCAGAGTGGTCATAGCGTCCTCACCACTTGCTGGCTGCTGGTAGAATTCACATACAACGCACGCTAATTCCCAATTTTGCATTGTAGCCATTTAATAATAATGTTATCACTGCGAAGAAATCTTATTCTTGTTTAGTAGCCCTGGGAGTTGAGCCTCAACATCATAAACATTATTTAAATTAGCAGTTGCTTTCATGCCAGCACCCCCCCCCCCAACAGTGCCAATTAGACAAAACTTTTGTACAACAGCGCCCCCCCCCCCCCCCCCCTTCCACTTCTGTCTGCTTTACCCATTTACCTTGCTTGATTGAAATCTGTTTCAAAATAGGTGACTGTTATTCCAACAAGTCAGTTTTTCAGACAAAGCAAAGTTGTGCACTGTTTTTAGCATCCCTTCAAACTGCAGGAACACAATGAACGAGACCAGTTCACATTTGGTCGAGATTATTTTGAATAAGTAAACCTCCACCGTCCCCACCCTCGTGGAGAAAAAAGGAAATAGACTTGTACAGGGGTGGTCTATGAGATTGTGGTCTAGATAGGTATGTGTACAGACGTCTCGGAGAGTGCGGGGGGAGAACTAGCTACATTACAAACTCACGGAACTCCCATCCCTCTACAATTCTGCTGCCTTTGCAGTAGTCTTGCAGATGCCCAAAATATGTGGATAAAATACGGTGGTCTCGACATGCAAATCAAACAAGAAATGCTGATCCCTTCACAAAAAAATTTGTGGTGCCCGCACGGAATGAAAATGACACTCATCCCCAGTCAACAGACTTTCATTTATGGCAAATTGAGCTGACAGCCATGTCAGACAGGAATGTCAGACAACATAAAACTAATCTCCCTGTAGGACACACAGGTCTTGTCAAACAGTACTGAGTGAAGCAATTTTGACACAAAGATGTAAATAATTGCCAAGGATACAGGATTAAACAAAGCTGTTCAAAATCGTCCCTGCAAGAATAAAAAAGGAATCAAAAAGTAGTAGAAACACAACCTCCAAATGAATTGGACGCGCACAAAAGATGACGGCCTTCATGATGCATGAACATGCACAAGAAACAAAAGTGCTGCTGATGCCCATTTCAGGAACTATGTCAACACAAAATACCAAAAATTAGAATTTGTAAGGGACAAGCAGCAACTGATTTTGAGAAGCTAAATCCCAGCGTCACGTTCTCCAGAAGTGAGCGTCATGCCGAGCCGCAGTTGCAGGGTGCCATAGCTCCAGAACTGACAGCCTGCAAGAGCCGCCACATGCAAGGGACCACCAATGCTGAACGGAGGGTTGTCTTCACAGCCTGGCATCTGGAAGGCCGCCTCGCTGGACATCATCGAAGTGTTGAGGAAGAAGCGAACTTCCTTGGTTGAATCATCCGGGTGGACGATCGAGAGGGTGAGGGACTTGCGAAAGGGCCACTGGAGAGCCGAGTTCTTGCTACCCGGGCATAGCTGAATCTTGAACCTTAGCAAGAGGTCTTCTCCGTCCTTGTTGACGCTACTCGAAGCGGTTGGAGATGAGACCAGCTTGCGTTCGCAGCGGACACCCAGCCTAAGTGAGTAGCCGCAGACGTCTGACGGCGCACTGTACACTTCCTCAGCATACTCCGGAACTTGTTTGGCAAAATAGCGCACCCGACTGACCACGACGGCGAGCCCGTGAGGCCGCCATGTTGTAGCCAGAGACAAAAGGCCGATGGAACGTAGGAGACCGATGGCTGCAGTGAGCAGTTCCGGCTTGGTCACACCAGCGCCTTCTTTATGGTGGATGTGTTCGACGAGTGAGTTGAGCTTGGTCTCAAGGTTGTACTGGAAGTCGACGATCTCGTTAAGGGAGAGTCCCGACACCCTTCCGGAATTGTCAGCCGGAGTCGTCGTTTTAGCCCCACCGGCTTCGGCAGTCACCTCACACGGAGTGCACGTGTACTGATGATCCATCATGTCAGACCTCAACACTTCCTTCTGGCAGCGGTCGCAGGTGACGGTCTGGTACGTACACTTGGAGTAGAAATGCGAGGGCAGTTCGCGCAACGTTCCTCGGTACGGACAACCGTGACATGCGTTCCAGCACTTCACTCCCATGTCCTCGAGCTCAGCTACGGAGGTGGAGAGCCACTTGACCTCACCTTCGGTGTAGGCGGCGTCTTCGACGGGACAGCGCTGTTCCTTGTGAAGAGTGATCGTGAAGCAAGGCTCGCACAGTGCGTGGGAGCAGCCCAGCAACGCCGTGCTTCTTGAGAGCACTTTGCAGGACGCGCAGATCTTGGCGGGATCAACGGGCTCTTCGAATTCGGTCGGCCTCCAATCGTATTCGGCGGAGAAACCAGTGACTGTGTATCGCGCGTTATGAATGTTTACGGCCATTACGCGCAATGACGCACAGCTCGCGCTCGCTTCGTTCGGCAGGGAGACAAAGCAGTGGCCGCGGACGTTAGTGGTCGATATCGCTGTGCCCGAAACTTTTTACCGACCTTGTTTTGTGCAGCGAATGCCAAACACACGTCAGAAGTCAACGACACCGGTGACGCGGGGAACACACTTCAGGCCGTGACATATGCGGAAACCAGCGGAAACGTTGCGCTCCTATTGGCTTGATATTAGACTTGACCGGCAATGGATTCGAAGAACTCTTTTGCTTAACGTGTACATTTGGCAAATTATTGCGCAAACTTGTGAGCTTTTCTGCAGGTTATGAAACTCTATTTCAGAAACTCTCGGTAGGAAACTTAAGGCCAGAAAGCTTAAAACAAAGCGCGACCTTTCGTCCACAATCACCAGAGAGAGCTGTAAACAGTAAACAGTACACGGCGGCAGCTCAAATCCATCCATGCTCAAATCAAACGGTGCTCAGAATACAATAGCTGGGGTAGCCGTTTGTTTCCTTTTGTAAGGTGTTATACCGTTATACCATCGCATTGGTTATACCCCACAATGTGTTAACCAATGACCGTTTATTCGACGAACTTCACAACGAACGTTCAAACATTGAACGTACTACATCGTACTGTAACACTGCCTTGATGCACCGGCGTTCATGATCAAATAAAGCGAAATTGCTTCCAAATGGAGCACTTTTTCGTATGAGCCAAAATGTACTATATAATACCGGTCCTCATATATGTGTGAAGTGAAGAAGAGGACAATATCACGTACGGCAGGGCATCGCCTCCTGTATTTTTACAGGAGGCGATGGGCAGGGGGAAATACATGGAAAATACGTCCACACCACAAGCTAATTCATGTCTTGGCTACTCCTAGGTCACGCTATGTCGCTTGCAGTAACAGTTCTCAAAACGAACAGGAATAATGCAGCCGAATACGGCAAAGTAAAAACAAAACGTCTGGATTTTGAATTTTGTGGACAGCTATTGCCATCTGGCGTCGGCAAAGTGAAAATTGATACAAGCTCACAGTGCCTCTCAGTGGAGCGAACGGCGGTCCGAGTGGGTACCTTGAGGCGCAGAAAATAGCGGCGGCGCTGCAGTCAGCATCCACTGAAAGCGTCGGCTAGTAGTACTCTCGGCGGGCAAAAAACAAATCGATCTGCTTAACTCGCTCCGCTTGTAAAATTTGTTCTGCGCTGGGTGTTGAGGAAATACGATTGCGTAACTATACTCTGAGTAAAAACTAGCTTCAGAATTTAGCCCCTTTCGCTTGAGAAGGGAAAAAAGCTCTTTTTTGTGGGGAGGGGGACGTTGATTCTGGCACAATGTTTGGTGCCAAGGGCGTCCGCAGAACTTTTTGCAAGGGGGGGGGGGGGGGGGCATCCATTAGTGGCAGGGGGTGGGGGTACGGTTGGATAGCACCAAAAAGGCGCTATTTGTGGTTACAAAAAGTACAAAAAGTGAATTAGAAACAGACTTGGAGGATATACATTGGATTTTATTACCGAACAAAGAAATAAAGTTAATAAAGAAAATAAGAAAAGTTACTGTCACTTTGTAAAGAATGGCCAGTCTCGCTGCGTGAGGGTTATCGACTCACGCCAACTGATCACCAGCACACAGTACGTACAATACATTCACATACATAGAACTGCACTCCGTCTATCTTCCTTGAGTAGCAGCTGCAGACGCCTCGGGTTTTTCTGGGCAAAGTGCGAGATGACATGTGTTATGAAGTCTGTTGAAATGCCTCACGCAATAAAGATACTAGTCGCCTCCCTGGTTTTCAATGCAGTACAAGCGTACAAGCGTTTTGAGGGGCTCATTTACAGGTTTTGTTTCGGGGCTTGGGTGGTGCCGACATTTCGCAATTTCGAAGGAAAGGGTGTACAAGGTGATGGGATGGCACGGGAGGATGTTACACTCTCCCTGCTAGGTGTAGCGGTGAAGATTTTTTGCTAGATATAGCTGCAACTTTGTCCGAAAACTGAAGTTCTTGCGGTAAGACTGCATAAATCTAGAGTTTAGAAGAAAAAAAAAAACAGAAAAAACGTCAAACCTTTCAGAATTGTTCGCCTGTTTCACTACCGTCACATGACCGGCAATGTTAGTCAGTGTCTAAAGTGCAATGTTGACCGCAGTCCTCAAAGGCGTTCCATACGGATACGCAGGGCCTGAGTGAGCTACTCATTTGAGTAGCGTGGATTGTTGCCCTAGTTGGTTCACGTACATAATTCAAAAACTTTGCGCTAAAGGACGAAACAAAGGAGAGAACGTCGATGTCGTTCTCTCCTCTCTTCCGTCCTTCAGGGCAAAGTTATTTTAATTATGGGCCAACCAAGCTGAGCAGCTTTTTTGCACTGCATAAAAATATTCGAATTTTCAAGGAGGGGCAGTTGCCCCCCCTTGCCCCCCCTTCCGGACGCCCATGTTTGGTGCTTGATGCGGATTGTATTTGGCGCCACCACAAAATATTTAAATTGTCTCCTAACTTCCCGCCAGAATGTAGTTTGCGCTAAATTATTTAAGCGAGTTCAGGATTGATTTGATGAAATAAATAACGAATTATGGGGACTTCACGAAATTCCACACCAAAAATTGTGACGCTCGGTGAACACTTTTTTAGTATTATTTTGTTGTAGTTTCCATTTGTGTTGCAGGATTGTGCGTTACCTTTTAACGTCACACGAGTTGCTATTTTTTAAATTAAAGAACAGTACGGTATTGGTGCTTCCGCCAATATATATATATATATATATATATATATATATATATATATATATATATATATATATATATATATATATATATATATATATATATATATATATATATATATATATATATATATATATATATATATATATATATATATATATATATATATATATATATATATATATATATAAACATTTATAAAGGATTTGTATTACAAAACGCGACACGAATAAAAAAATAACTTATGAAATCGTACACAAAATATTGAATAAAATTAGGCGCAAGAATGGTAACATACTTCACGAGCGAAAAAATATTCATGTGCAAGCGTATGTTTCTCATTGCAAGGGGAAAGGATCTGTTAGCGCAACGAGATTCACGCAACAAGGAGTTGGACAACTTCTTTACCATACGTTTGTGTTCGCAAAAAAAGTACGTGTTTGAGAGTGCACAAAAGACGACGGAGGAAAGCACCACGAAAATCGAGCTCTCGTTATAGTTTGCGCGGATGTTGCAGCACGCGGCCGTCGATCGGGTTGCCGCCGCGGTTTCCCACGGGAGTGCCAAAGGCGTTTATGTAAACGTTGGCGAGTGCTACCTGATCCCTGTGTATCGCTTTTCCCGGCAGCCGTCACGGAGCTTTCTTATCACTGGTATTCTCGAGCTCAGTCCTTCTAGAACCTTGAAATTTATTTCCCCATGCATTAACATTGTGGAATGCTCCGCTCAGTCAAAGCAAATTGAGTGGAGGAGGGACTCAGAATGTCTCGCTGACGGCGTATGTCGCGTCGAAAATTCACTGCACGAAAGTCAACTTTTCCAGACGATTATGACGATCGTGAGCCAAGTGAAGAAAAGTTAATACGCTTGCCGTGATCAGAATCTAACTTGGGTCCCTCCTGGTATGAAGCCGACGTGTATCCGATTTCTCCATTCTGACGCGGTCGAAATAGTTTGGATTTGGAGAGGGGTTCACGTGCAAAAGTAGGCCGAAAAAATTCCCGCATCTCCACAAAGTAAATCACGACAAGTGGGCGAAGCACTGGGGATCGTTCTTACCGTAAATCACCCGTGGCATTGCCCACTCGCGCATGCAAATCAGGGACAATGCGTGAATTCCAATCCAATGCAATACAATTCAATTTAATTCAATACAATCCATTTCAATCCAATCCAATCCAATTCAATGCTCCTCGCGCATGCGCTAAGCTAAGCTAATAGGTTTTGAGGGGGGGAGAAGAGGGGGAGGAAAGGGCCCGAAACTATCTGGCGTGGGGTGCCGTACACGGACGCCAAGCCCCGGACAAAGGAGGTCCTAAGTTGCTTCGCCCCTAAAATCGTGCACCCCTCCGTCTACGATAGTTGAACGCGAAGCTTCTTTGTGTAAAATCAAATGGCAAATGGTCAAAGTCAAAGGCGCTGCGATGAAATGTCCAAGCAGTCTTCGAGTCAAGCTACAACCAAGGAATCCCTCACGAGAAGCTTCGCGGTCAACCATGGTCCTCGCGAGACGGGCGGGTGGTGGTTAAACCTTTTATTTGAGCTTGAGGGGAAGGGGAAGTGATCAGCCTTCCATGTAAAAATAATTGCTTTTCACAACTATACCTGGTCTCAAATAAATTTTATTCATCATCATCATTCACAACTACCTCCAGTGTCCGCGAGCCCACGAGCCCGCGCCGATTCCAACGCTCGGTGCGTGATTTTTGTAGCGTGAGCTACACTGGCTGAGGTTTAGCAGTTTCGCGTGGCTGCTGGAGAGCCGTGCTGCGCATGCGCGAGGAGCAGTGACGTCACACGACGCACAGAACGCTGCTTGCTGCCCGGTGTCTCTCACCACGGCCAGGCTAGAGCGGCGGCAACACAGCGCGTGCCGCCGCTCTAGCCCGGCCGCGCTCTCGCACACCCCACGCGCTCAGCGTCTTCGCCGACCTACGTTCCGCACGTTGCGGCCCGGTCCACTTGATGATCATGTGAGGGGTGGCCGGGTGTGGAACCGATGGCTCGTGCGTCGCAGCAACACCGGCGTGCGCCGGCCTGTGGAACCAGCTTAGCTCTGGGGCGATTGGTGATGCTGCGCCTGAGCCGCTTGATAAATATATGTCACATAATGCGTATACCGTGTGTGTGTGTCATTGAAGCAGCAGTAGGCATGATAATCAGGCTAAACATAGACAACCAGGAAAGCTAACAATAACCAGCTGAACAATAACCAGCTGAACCTACGTACATTCTGGCATAGCCGAGCTAAGCCACTGCTAATTTTTTTCTTGGGCAGCCAGCATGCGAATTGACTGCGGTCTGTGTCTCCACAATGACAGATATATTTATGATTTTTGAAAGTGAATGTTACTTGCGAGTTAACATAACTTTAAACTTAGGCCAACCTATTTGTTCCACCTTTATTCACTGTGTGTGCTTGTCTTGTTGCGCTAACCCTTTCGTTAACGATGTCAGGGTTTGACTTATGCCGAAATCGCGATGTTTTTCAGGTGAAAGCTTTAGATCTATATGCTTCATGGAATGCGTGAGGGTCAGAAAAGGTACAAAAATTGGTGGTGCAGTAAATCGGAACGCTAAAGGAGCACGCGCCGGGAAAGGATCACCAGCGCCGGAAGGGTAGGCAACCAGGAGGACCTTGGTGATGCTAAAGTCCATTCGGTGGCTGATGAGGGTACTTCAGGTGATGCCAAGCGAATGGAACGAGTTTCAGAGGCTGCTACCTGGGAGCTGATTCAAAGGTGACGGACGCGGCTTTAACGTACGTACGATAGAAAATTCAACAGCAGATCAACGAAAGTTCCTAGGCTTTCGCCTTCTCATTGTTAGAAAGTTTTGAGCATCCATGCAGTTTTTTCGCCCCGTATCTGCGCCCTGTTGCGCGAGACAAGTGGAGGCTGGGAAAATTATTCCAGGTGCCTGTCTCCTGGACAGAAATCACGAACACCTTCCCAAATCAAACCTCAGGAAGTAATTGGATGTCTGGTAGTCCCAGTTGAACATTTTCACAAGCCCAGTCATAACGAGTTACGTGGTCTTTTTATTTGTCAAAAGGGCTGACCAAGAGCAAAACATCGCACCAAACAGCTCAAATCTTGCCGCTGCGGGCTGTCCTAAAGCAGTGACTCTTTAGTGGTCGGCGACAGCAGCGCCACCACCTCGCCGCTATTCATTTCGGCGAAGACAGGACTGAATATCAGAAACCGCCGCTCGGTTCACTGGAACCCATCCAGTTCCCGCAGTTCCCGTGCTACCTGTGCAGCAGAACATCTTCAGCATGGAGGAAAAATTGATTTTCAGAATGAAGCCGCAAAGAGTGCAGCGAAGGCAGGGCACCTACACTTTTCCCTTCGATCTGCCGACGGTGCAGGCTTTCCGTGCACTGACAGTTGCAAGAAACGATATGGCGCGCGGAAGCAGACGACAGAATGCAGGGCCGGTTCTGCACTGTGGTGTAACATGCGCGGCTGAAATATCGCGAACCGAATGAGGGAATGCACGAGAATGAAGCATTCGCCACTGCAATGCGTTTCTTTTCGTTTTTGTTGCCCAGTTTGAGCAACAGCCAAGGACGCCTGCGCGTCGGCCAAAAAAACAGCAAAATAACACCCCACCCGAACGCGCGACAATAAATGCTACTCAGGAGAGTTGCCGCGCGAGCTACCAGGAACACTCTCGACGACGCGCCTCCCCGACCATCTTACAAGAAGCCCCCCTTCCCCGACCCTCTGCTTCCGTCGGTTGCCAATAAAGCAGCGCACACACACAGGCCAAGAGGGGCGAGGGGAGAGCTCATAATAGCCTGCCATACCCCGGACGAGCGTCGCTGCAAAAACGTTCACACTCGAGCGCTCGTTCTTCTGAGCTGTGCGCTGTATCAACGTTACGGTGTTTCATCATCTTCAAACGTGCGCGAATAGGAGCAGCGATGCGATGCGATGAGGCTTTGAGGGGGGGAGGTAGGAGGAGAGAATAGGAGCAGCAAAAAAAACGTGAACGGTGACATGGGGTCCGCTCCGGCCGCCGGAGAGCGCTGCGTCCATTGTCGTGCCCGCCGAAGGTGGAGGCCTTGAGCTAGAGCGAGCACCACCCCCGTTCGCCGGCGTCGCCAACCAGTGCGCGTGACGGTTGGCCCAGCCGGCCCAGCAGCGTCAGTGCCGCTTTGCTTGTGCGCGTGTTGCATCCGCACGTGCGGGTGCGGTCGAACATAGGCGCCAACGGAAGCCCGGTGAAAGAGGCGTACTGCGCCCCGTGAGGTAAGCCACCCCTTCATTGCTTTTCGGCCGACACCAGGCTTTGTGAGCCACCTGACTAAGCGTAGAAGCTGTGCGGCTGCGCGCTTTCCGCGCAGCCGCACAAATCATCGCTCGGATAGCTCAAAGTGACAATCCGGAGATGGGATTTTCTCAAAAAAGGGTACTTGGAAAGTGCGGGAATTTCGGATGTGTTTCACCAGTTTCACTAGTCAACGTCGCCTCGCTCTGTCCGCCGTGTCAGCCACTTTCCCGTTGTCCGGCTGGTTTACGCTTGATCGTTTTTCCGTGTAAACAACCACGTTTCTAATCCAGTGGGTGTCTCACCAGGAGTCCACCAAGGGTCTGTACTAGGCCCTTTACTATTCTTAATTTATATAAACGACATACGACATAGCGGGTAACATTTCCTCGTCAATTCGTCTCTTTGCCGATAGCTGTGTAATTTACTGAAAAATAGTAACTTCCGATGACGCTTCTGCACTCCAGCATGATTTATTTACTCTAACTGAATGGTGCGAGAAATGGCCGATGAAAATAAACTTAAAAAAAACTAAACATGTGCGATTTTCGTCCATGACAAAATTAGAAACTAATATTACTTAATAGATAATGCCAAAATCGAACCAGTTTCATCCTTTTAATCTCTTCGAGTTACATTCACCTCCGATTACACTGAGCCCCCCATATAGAAAAGATCACATCAGAAAGCTCGGCCTGCTCAAGCGTCGCCTCTATTTAGCTAGTTCAGTGACACAGAACAAGCCCGCGCGCTTCATTATGTCGTCTTACTCAAGATACCAGAGCGTATCTGCCTTGAAGGACCAACGCAATCTTCCCCCCTCACACCCAACGCGGGCAGTTTTCAAGATTAACTTTTTTTTTTCACACCCTGTGCCACCACCCAGCACCGTTCGCTCGCAAATTTATCCTTCGGCACCCTATATGTCCACCCGCACAGACCACGCTCATAATACTATTAGCCCAATTTTTGCCCCCAACAAAAAAAAGAACTCACCTGGCAGTCAATGAACGGAATTCTTTACCTACTAGCGTAGCGGACCAAACAGACGCCTCTTCTTTTCAAACCGCACTCTTCGCATTCTAGCGATTCAAAATAACTCTAACTTGTCCTTATCGTGCTTATCTTTTCGAGGCTGTAAATGTGTGTTCCTGCTTTTAAAATACCCGATTTCTGTCACGTTTACATCCTTGTTTGTGGGTACAATGTTTAGCGCTGTGTTTTGCGATTGTACTGTATACTTCTTGTGCTTTTATGGTATTCCAATGTCACTTTTGTTGTGTTGATTCATTTCTTTTTGCAATATTGTATGTTTCGTCTTCTTTCAACTCATACCCCCGCTATATCCCTATATGTAATGCCTACTTGGGAATTAGGGTACCTAAACCAATAAATGAATAAATAAATGCCAGTATATGCCTATAAAGGCCCATTTTTCATAATCCGCGCCGATATGAACACTATTGAACCTCAAGTACTATTGAACACTATTGAACCTCAAGAACCTCAAGGCTCTATCTCTCTCTTTCGAGTGCAGTTTGAGATAGCAGTTCACGTTACCGCACAGCTAACGTTGACTTTTTGCAACTCTGTTGGGTTCAGCCCAGTCCTGTAGCTAAACCAGCTACCGTAAAACAGCCATTAGCAGCCGTGGAATGGGACGCAGTGACAAGAGGAACAATGTTGAATCCAAAAATCTGGAGATGGTGGTAGTTGCTATTGCTTCCGCAATTTTCACAGTGATTCTTAGGCCATGTTCACACGTTCCGCCTGCTCCCGCACAGATTTCTTCAGGTATGTGCAGTCGCATCCTCGCAATTCTTATAGCAAACTCAATCCAACTCTATTTTCAAACGCAACGGTTGAGCATCGGACTCGCCTTTGTTAGCATGAGATTACGATATTGAAAAGTCCATCATTAAAGGCGTCCCCCACCTCCTCCAAACACGAAACATCACTGCACAGATTCATTTCCTTACGCCTTAAAATTCACACTGCCGACGTGCTCTAACACGTGTTCTTCCATCAAAAAACTGTTTGGCTGTTAAACACCTTTTGCAAATTTGCTCTTCAAATGTGCGGAAGTGTATTTGGCCCTGTTTGAACAATTCGGATAATATCAATGCATATGACAAAATTGCTAGAGTTGGACAGGTGCCGTCAGAAGTAATTGGAGCACAGGAGTTGTGGCCGAACTGGATGGGAGCGCCGTGTAGCCAGTGTAGCTGCACCGGCGGTAAACGAGAGGGGCAGAATACGCATGCGCGCCTGCCGACGGTGATAGCCCATCTACACTTCTCAACCCGCGGCTTCGAGCATTATTCGCAGCATACTGGTATCAGCGACGGTGACGCTTATAGCAGAGGGCAGTGATTTCCCTACAACCCCCCTAGGGGGTGTGTAGACCCCCCCTAGTTTTTGTGGACACCCCCCCTTGAATCCCCAAATTTCACTCTTGTCAGTCCTTGAATGGACCTTTTTCAGTATCGACCTGCGCATGCGCGGGCTGCCCGTCTGCTATTCTTGGCAGTAGCCTCGGGCAAAATAAACAAAAGTGCGCCCCCCGAGCTTGCTGTTAGCGTTGCACGTATTTATTTCCTTTTTTTCGACAGCTGGTAGCAAGTTCGTATGTGCACACAAAAAAGGCTTTCAAAGGAAAGGGGCAAAGTGGTTTGAGGCTGACCACGCGGCGAGCACATTGCTACCAGCCAGGGAGTAGCGAAAAGCGCTACGGAAGCTAATCCTGGCGTTTTAATAAATCGGGAGCGTATAATCGGTGCCTGATTTATAAGTGCTGCATAATTCGTGTACTACCTAAACATTGTTTCAAGAACTCAAATTTCGTCACTGGCCCTGGTAACAAGTTCGAAAATGTCCTTATACGTTGAAAAATGGCGAGAAATTAAAAAAAAAACTGAATACGGACCTTTCATGGTAAAAAATGAATTTCTCTAAATTTGTTTTTTTCTTAGATTGAATAGACAGCACCGCCTCTCAGGTGTGTATATATATATATAGAAAATGAAAAACGTACGTCACGGGGATGAGCGTTTGGTTAACAGACGTCTATTATTTAACTAGTGGGATAAAAAAAACAGCTTTTCTAGTTTATGACCCCCCCCCCCCCCGGGGCCATTGAGACACCCCCCCTTGATTCGATGCCTGGGGAAACCCCTGGCAGAGGCGGTATCTGGCAGCGTCGCTCACACGCTTTCAGCGCACGCGAGCTGCTGGGGATGCGTCGCAATCGCAGGGATCTGAAGTGACAATTTTTTTCTTTTATAATATTTGTAGGTGGTTCGGCTACAGCACCATTGCCGAAACCAGTATGCTGCGAACAACGCTCGAAGCCACGTTAAAAAAATTGGGTTGAGAAGTGTGGAGGGGCTATCGGCGTCGGCAAGAACGCATGCGTGTTCTCCTCGTTTCGTTTACCGCCGGCGCAGCTACACGGCGCTCTTATGCGGTTCGGCCACAGCTCCCGTGCTCCAATTACTTCTGACGGCACCTGTACGGAAAAGTCCTCATATAGAGCATGTTAATTTCTTCATAAATCGTCGTCTCTTGCGCGTATTATTTGTCTGTTTTTGTGTGGCGTAATTAAACTGCGTCAGGCAGCCATAATGTAGCGCTCTTTTAAAAACAGTACTCCCAGCTGTGAAGTATTCTTTTTCATGCCTGTTTCACTATATGCGATTCTCGAGCAAGCGAGTTCTTGTAGATTTACGGCAGTGGATCGCCATTAGTGCAGTTGTTGTATGGGACAATTGAACGGCGGTGCTCAACTGGTGGCGCCTTGGCGCCATCATAAACAAAAACATTGTTTTGTTTTCCTGTCGGTGTTCTACACCTCATCTGAGCATGCTCAGCTTACTCAACTGACCGCGACCAGTTCCTCACAACGGGAGTTCTGAAGAACGTCCAATTTGTCAGAAACAACCCCTAAATGTTATTATGTATGTATTTATTGTTCATTGGAAAGGGAAGATCCACCAACAGGCGTAAATTGTCTCGCCTAGGGGGCGGACACCGGAACGCCTGCTGGTGAAGGGGGGGGGGGGGGATAGCGAGGAAAGAATACATAGGAATAGGAGGATAGGGGAGAAGGTTGACATTATCATGTATATAACACACTGAATGTTACAGCAAATTACAGAATTCGGTCTAAAGGACAGGTCTCTATAAAGCAGTATGATGGCGGATCGTCACCCCCTCTCTAGATGACCCGTCAAGCACACCCTTTCTGGCTCCGAGCGGCTCCCTTTGGATGCCCGGATGATCGTCGTATCAGTGTGACTTCTTCAACTGCGCGTATGGTACCCCAATGGGCGTAACCAGACACAATTTGTTAAGCGAACGTTCACAGTGCAGTGAAAATATTCATATGAACTATCTTCCACTACCTTCTTTCCCATATCCCAGAACAGGGCTTATTGGCTTCAAAAGCTTGATCAGGGCTAGTTGGTTGAACATACTGAATAAATTTGAGGCGCTAAACAACGGGGACCAAACAACGGGGACAAACAACGGGGTCTGTGTCTACGTGTTTCTTTGGTCCCCGTTGTTTAGCGCCTCAAATTTATTCAGTATTATTGGCTTCCTAATAAAGCCATCCATTCCTGTCGTATATACAGACCGCGCTCGTCTACGTTTGAAATTATTTGCATATGTGTAGGAATTTATGGTCCCTATATTTACGACGTTGCGGGCATAAAACGTTGTTTTTCCAGCCTATCTTTGGCGCCTAAAACGCTCTTTTCTAATGCCTAAAAGTCCGGCCTCTAGTCATTGGACGTACGTACGTACACGATCAACTTGAAGCTGATCGCGGTAGCATCGGCGGGCCTTTGGATGGATGGGATATTTTGCCCGTAGCCGGAATTCCCGCCGCCTGCCGTCAGTGTCGTTCGATTGGCGGGCTGTTTCTGTGACGTTGAATTGCCGTCTCCGTTTTTTTTTTTCTTCTTTTTTTGCCGGCTGTATACCGGCTTGGCTCTATCAGGACCAGCTTGCGCCCCGTATCTCCCATTTGCACGTGGCCTGGGACTGCCACTGATAACCTGATGGCGTCGTCGCACGCCGACTCCGTCGAGGCATTCTTATCGGAGTCCCAACTAGGCTACCAAGCCCCCCGTATCGTTAATAAAGTTTCATTCATTCATTGGAGTACGGAACCTGCGCGGGCTAGATAAGGGCATGGAAACATTTTACGGCCAGTATGACAGACCTGCGGTAAGCTCCTGTGACTGGAAATCAGCAGCACTAAACCGTTCCGGATCTCGTTGCGAATACTATTGTGATATTATTTGAGACAACTAAAAACGGTAAAAAACCTTTTTCGCTGTTAATCGACCAGATTTAGGGGAAATCCTCAAGGTGGAGTAAGTTTCTGTGAAGGAAAGTTTTCCATTGTAGCCGTATTGCAGCATTGTGGAACTTTCCTTCGCAGAAACTTTTTCGCTATTCGAAAATCACAACTATTGCTAAATTAGGAGTCATCAGGGACCCTATTCTCGGATTAATTCACAGTGAATTCGCCATGTTTTTGCGTAAGCAAAACGTAAGCGATTAGTGACGTGTGCGCGTATAGCTATGTCAACATGCATTGGAGTCATTCCATGCCAAACGTCCCAGCCGTAAAGTCGACCACCACGGATTTGTTGAGTAAAAATTGTGGGTCATTCTCGCATGGCCCACAATGCTCCCTCAGTGTTCTTGTCCAAAAAAAAATTTTCGTCTTTTTCTAGCCGCCCTTAAATCTCCAGGGTTTAAAGCAAAATTACTTCTGTAAAAATATACATAAAAGGATCACTTCTTTTTCAATCGCCACCATGTTTTGTGGGCATCATATTGAGGTCCGGGGCGGGCTGCTCTATGCCGCATTTTAAAAATATTTCTGCTTTTTTTTTGCTGTAATTTTACGCCATTCGGAAAATACACGATGTTGAGCATTTTCAAACAATTTTAGCAAATACAAGCACATTGTCTCAGCCAAGGAAGCTATTGTTTGTGTATTTCATTATTGCGGACAATTTGTAAAAATATATTGACATTGAAAAAAGAATAATTGTTCGAGAAAACATTTGTCAAATTTGGAAAAATCTTCTTTCTGGCTCATATTCACCCCAAAACATAGCCCCAAAATTGCGTATTGTTGTGCTCGTAGTAAAAATATCAAATACAAGACTAGCACAAATGATCGTAGTTTATTTCAGAAAGTTTAATCAGAACAGTTTTTTTTTTCAGCAGAGAAAAAAAAAATATTTGAATTTGTGCACCGATGCACAAGCGTCTTCTCTGCATGACATGCGCCTGCCTGCATTTAAACCCGGTTCGCGCTGCAGGATTACCTTTCCCTGCGATGGTATTTCGTAGCGTCAGTACAGAAAAAAAAAAAAAAAAGATAATTCCCGTGTTGGCGGGATAATTACAACGTGGAGCTAGCGGTAGTGCGCCCATTATATGAGCATGTGCAACGCAATGGCTGGGTTGACATCAGATGTGCATTTAAAGCATTCGTTTATGTGATTCCCGCTAACGCATACAAATAAATCCGTGCAACTGACTACGCCGCCGTTTATTTCGTTCCGTGCAACTCGATGACTCCGCCGCTGTTTATTTCGTGGTGTTCGGCATTCTTAAGATACCACGTTACGTATGACATACCAGGTCTGATGCTTTAAATGCACGTCTATGTCCTGCCAGCCGTTGAGTCTACACGTGTTCATAGAATGGGTGCACCGCCGCTAGCTCCACGTTGTACTTTTCCCACCAACACGCAAATTATCCCGTTTTGACGAAATTGCATTGCAGGGAAATGCATTCTTTCAGCGCGAACGCGCTAGATCGCCTGTCTTTCATGCAGGCGGGCGCATCTCGTGCAGAGAACATGCTCTGGGTAACAACGTTGTGTCCAGTACTGTCGGTGTACAAATTCAATTTTTTTTCTCTGCTAAAACAAACTTTTCTGATTAAACTTTATGAAATTAGCGAACATGTCGAACAACCCGTTCGGTGACAAGTTAAGCCTATTCGCTTCGTGAAGGGACGCCCGCTGCTTGCTTAGGAACGAAATAAACTGTGTTTGCGTCGAACCTACCCTTACCAGTACATTGCCCGCGAAGAAATTCTGTCGGACGTCTTTAACATCTCCACTCGCCGTAATGTCTTCGACAGCTATCAGCCGCGCCAGGCCGAACGTACATGGGAGCTGCTTCGCTTGGGCCGGATGCGAGCAAAGTTCGAATGCCATCGCGATTCTTTATTAGCAACTAAGCAAACCAACTCTCGGCGAACCGCGATCTGTAACCACCGGCGCTTTTTTGCAGCGCGCGGTTCCGCGTTAGCGTCGACTCGGGCGGTGTCGAGCGACGCTTGAGCGGCAGTTGATACGGAGTGGCGTATAATTTATAGCATTTTGCATGCGCTTAAGATTATAAATTGTTCACACTTAATTACTTTTACCGCGGCGTGCAAGTAATGACTGGTAATGACCACTGGCAGCAGCGGCAGCGTGGAAGACACGTCGCTGAAATTTTTCTTCAAATTTTCGCAGCTGCCTGGCGACTGGCGGATCATCACTACGTCACCTGCTATCAGGGGTGAAAAATAGGAGCATATTCTTCGCGCAAGGCCAGTACATCGACCTCAGCAGATTCTACTTGACCTGCGCCGTGGCCTATCTCAAGCGGAGCACCACGCCTCCCTGGGCCCTTGCGCTCCCGGCAGCTATAAAGCCAGCGAACAACAACTCCTACCCACCACTGGCAGCAGCGGCAGCGTGGAAGACACGTCGCTGAAATTTTTCTTCAAATTTTCGCAGCTGCCTGGCGACTGGCGGATCATCACTACGTCACCTGCTATCAGGGGTGAAAAATAGGAGCATATTCTTCGCGCAAGGCCAGTACATCGACCTCAGCAGATTCTACTTGACCTGCGCCGTGGCCTATCTCAAGCGGAGCACCACGCCTCCCTGGGCCCTTGCGCTCCCGGCAGCTATAAAGCCAGCGAAGAACAACTCCTACCCACCACTGGCAGCAGCGGCAGCGTGGAAGACACGTCGCTGAAATTTTTCTTCAAATTTTCGCAGGTTGGTGTATACCTTTATCCTGTCCTCAAAGTATGTTAATTTTTCGCTCGCTGCTGCTGCTGCCACTTGCTGTCTGCGTGCCGTTTTGTTCGTAACTCGATCCCTACGCCCTAGCTAAGCAATAGCCATGGGAGAACCGGACACCATATGTCATAAGTGCTCGGATAATATTGATGTGAACAACTGTTTCATTCAGTGTAGCGAATGCTCGTGTGCATACCACCTAGGGGCCTGTTGTGGGCTTTCGGAGGCGACTTACAAGTCGAAAGGAGAAGAATACAGAAGGTCCTGGAGATGTCCTGACTGTCGAAAGCCCAAATCAAGTGCAACTAGTAGTAATGAAACTGAAGGCCTCCCGATTGCTGCATTGCTCCTGGAAATAAACAGAAAACTCGATGAATTGCTTCCCTTGAAGCAAACTGTAAACGACATAGAAGCATCTATCAAGCATGTGTCCGAACAGTATGACAAGGTTGTCGCAGATGTTACTAAGAACAGCAATGAAATCAAAAACATGAAAACGAGACTCTCGAAGCTTGAGGAAACAAAAGCAGATGTGGAACTTCAAAGAGTAACTGAAGCAATCAATGAACTAGAATACCACAGCCGCAAGCTAAATGTAGAACTACATGGCCTGCCAGTGAAAAACGACGAATGTCTGATGACCACGATGAATGAAATAGCGTCTAAACTGAACCTTCCGCTGCTCATTGAACAATCTGTTACGGGGCTTCACAGGCTACCGTCAAAGCCTGATAAGGTTCCCGGTGTTATCATTCGTTTTTCTTGCCTGTCAGCAAAGGAGCGGTGGTTTGCTAAACGAAAGGATCTACCGACAGCGCAGCCCGGCCTTTTCATGATGGAAAATCTAACAGCGTACAACCGGACCTTGCTAAAGAATGCAAAGGATTGGGCTCTCGACAATCAGTTCTCCTACGCATGGCACAGAAATGGAAAAGTGTTTGTAAAGAAATGTGAAGGCGCACGACGTCACCTGATCAAACATGTTTCCTACTTGGACCGACTGAAATAATGATCATGTCAGCAGTCAGAAATTGTACATGTTTACGATGTCTTGCCAAGACTGGGTAGATCCGTCTTGTTTCTTTAATTTTGTTGGCCCAGAACACAAGCGAGCCACCCGATGCTTTCACCTAAATTGTCAATCGGCAAAAAATAAATATGATGACCTAGATCTGTTCTTTAGTAGTCTCAGCTTCCAATTTGATTTTATCATGTTATCAGAAACGTGGTATGGTGAAAACACATCGCCCTGGAAATTACCTAGTTACCAATGTTTCAATCAATGTAGGACGGCGTCAAAGGGAGGAGGTATCAGCCTACTGGTCCGTGAGGTTTTTAACGTAAGTCGTGTTGATGAGTTTTGCCGTGTTACGGATGATTACGAAGTTTTGTCTGTTCTCCATGCACGCACTGTGTACTCTGTATTTTATCGTCCGCCAAGGGGAAGGATTGAATCTTTGTTGTTGTTCATTGAGCAGTTCTTGTCTCATATTTCTGACCTAAACTACAATGTGGTATGGGGTGGAGACTTTAATATTAATATGCTAGCCGAAACTCCAACAAAGCGTGATCTAGAAATACTACTCCAAACGTTTGGCTGTAGAAGCGTAATATCAGCACCCACAAGAGTAACATGCAATACGGAAACAACCATCGACCTGTTTATAACGAATTTTTGCCCAAGTATTATAAAAGCAGGTGTCCTTGCTAATACTGTGAGCGACCATATGCCAATTTTTCTTAGTGTAAAACGCCGACCGCCTCAAACGAAAGGGAACAGTGTTATGATGCAATCGATAACACCCAATAGTCTTGAAATGTTTAGCTTTGATCTCTCTTTTACCGACTGGCAAAGTGTTTATGGATCCCATGAACCCGACACTGCGTATGAAATTTTTCTGGACGAATTTTGTGCACTTTATGAAAAGCATTTTCCGCCACGTCCTATCCGAAACCACTCTTCAAAAATTAGGAAACCATGGATTACACAGCAACTGTATGTAAAGATAAAACATAAACAAGCCCTCTATAAAAAAATTTTGAAAACACGAGACAAGGCAGATTTTACTATATTCAAGCGATTTCGTAACCAGTTAAACAATGAACTACGTCATGCCAAAACTCGTTATAACGAAAACTACTTCGCCTCCTGTGCTAATGATAGCAAGCAGCTATGGAAAATTGTAAATTCCTTACTAAATAGAACGCCAAACAGCCAACCAATCACATTTATCAACAAAAATGGCCTCGAAATTTCTGGACAGTTACTACCTGACACGTTTAATGATTACTTTACCGAAAACAACGATTCTGTTACTAGCACGGATGCCTGTCGCTATATCTCTTCTGAATGCCCTGAAACCATATTTTTACGTCCGACAGATGTTAAAGAATTGACGGTTCTCTTTTCTCAATTAAGCAACAGCTCAGCTTGCGATGCTGATAACCTGCAAATTAAGCCCATTAAATATGTGTTTGACATAATTGCACCTATATTAACGCATATATATAACCTCTCTCTCTCCACAGGTGTTTTCCCACTCAAAATGCAAAAAGCTAAAGTACTGGCAGTGTTCAAAAAGGGTGACAGAACTAAGTTGTCGAATTACAGACCGATATCTATCTTACCGGTATTCTCCAAAGGTCTTGAAAAAATTATTTTTTGGCGCCTCTCGGATTTTTTTGAAAGTAAAAATATAATCACACATAACCAGTTTGCTTTCCGCAAACATCTGTCAACTCAGTCTGCCCTCCTTGATTTAAAAGAATCTATCTTAAAAAACCTAGATGAACGCTTATTAACGCTTGGTGTTTTCCTCGACCTAAGCAAGGCATTTGATTCTATTAGTCATTCACTGCTCCTTAAAAAGCTAGCTTGTTATGGTGTTCGCGGTGTTGCCTTAAAACTTATCGCTTCATACTTAGCAAATAGAACCCAGTATGTACAGTTAGACACCCCCTCAAAAATTAAACCGGTGAAAATTGGCGTTCCCCAAGGAAGTATATTAGGCCCTCTTCTTTTTAACATATACATCAATGACATAGTAAATGTAGATTATGACACTAGATACGTTATTTATGCTGATGATACTACTCTGCTATTTAAATCCAACAAAGTGAGTACCCTAATACAAAATGCAAACTCAGTGTTAAAAAGCATCCATGAATGGTGTGTTGAAAATTGCCTGAAAAGAAACACAGGCAAAACTAAAGCAGTACTATTCCATGCAATAAACAAAAACATCACAATTGAAGCAGATGTAACTTTGGCCTCCTCAAAAATTGAAATCGTGAGCTCAATGAAAACATTAGGCGTTTGGTTTGATGAACATATGACCTGGAGTCATGACGTACACTCTCTTGCTGGCAAACTTTCCCAAATCGTAGGTACACTTTTTCGTCTTTGGTACCTCCCTCGCAAAATCAAATTACTGATTTACAATGCCTTATTTTTCAGTTCACTAAGTTACTGCAACCTTGTTTGGGGTACAACATCAGCAACAAACTTAAATTGTCTCTTCCTACTTCAGAAAAAAGCAGTTCGAATAATTTGCAATAAACCGTACGATTTTCCTACAGAACAACTTTTCAGTGAGCTCAGGGTATTAAAAATTGTACAATTATTTTCTTATCGTTTGGCATTACTGTACAACAGGGAACAAAAAAATAATCTAAACTATATTTGTAACATAGCTTCTCTGGAGCGTCATAATACTTGCTACAACACACGATCTCCTGATTTCTGGCAAATACCCCAATCAAGAACTAATGATGGAGCACAAATGCTACGCCACAGATTACCAACCTTGTTAAATTATCTTATTGATCAAAACGTAAATCCTGGACCCCAATTAAACCTACTGGAATTTTACCTTCAGCAGTGATGTATACTTCGTCTTTGATTGTATTTCTTCCTAGGTATTTTTTGTAATCCTACTTCTCCCGCGTTTTTCCTGGCACTATGTGGTGACAAAAGTGTAACTTTTTTAACTACATTATACTGGTGATTCTTGTTTGTATTTTATTTCTGTGATGACAAGGATGTCAATTTCTTTTGATTACATTGTACTGGTGGTATTTGTTTGTATTTTTTTTAACTTCTCTTCCCTTCTCTTCTTTCTTTTTTTTTTTTTTTTTTTTCTCTTCTCGCTGTCTTGCTGCCCTGTGAGTCTACCGGGCTTTTGGGCTGGTCAAGTTGCCTGCGAGCAACTTTTTCCCAAATCGTCCGTCGTACTGTTTTTGTAAACTTTACGAAAAATAAAGTCATTCATTCATTCATTCATTCATTCATTCATTCATTCATAAAACTATTTATCCTTATTTTTCTTTCATCATCACTTCCTCTGGAGAAATGCATGCAAAGTGAGTGACCTCGGTCGCGGCGCCCGAAATCTGTGGCCGGTGCTCGCCGATCTGGTATATCTTCGTCTCGATTAAACTGAAGCGCTGAGTACGCACCAGCACGCCGCCTCTCTTATGCTTTAATTGGGTCATTTCAGATAAGATCGAACAAAGCATGGCTGGTCGACCTCTTCAATTCGCTTGAATATCTTTTACCTCATTCCCGCATGTATGTAATGTGCGGATTCACAAATATTTTCGGCGGAGAAAATTTTGGCCGACTGAAAAAAAAAAACAAAAAACAAATTGGAACGCACCCGCGTGAACCCCGGCCGTTACATGCCACTGCGCCGCGGCCAAATTTAGCGACGTCTGCCAAAAAGTATACTCATCAGACGGGAATGGTAATTTTTATGCTTAATCTACGCCGGGTGTATACATTTTGCCCCCAAATATCGTTGGCTAAAAAAAGCATATTTTTTGTAATAAATTTTCGAATCTTGCTCAGAGCGCATTTTGTTCTGTACTTTGTGGGCGAGTATTATCGTAAGTACTTGAGCTGGAGCGTTCAAATTTTAGTGAGGGCTGCTCCTGGCAAGCACAAATAAGGGCCGTAAATATCGTGTTTGTGCAAGCTACCGTTAAAAAGCAACTGGCGCATAAGTTTCAAGAAAAAAACGAAAACACTCCAAGTTATTAAAAAATTTAAATTATTAAAAAAAAACACTTCTTCGATTTTGCTTAAATTCTCCCCAGATGTTCACCTGTGCATGTACTTCAATGATCATTAAAACATGTTGCATTGTTTTGTTCCTGACGCTCCTAAAGCGAGAGAAAAAAAAAGCCTCGTAGGCCGGGTCTTCACCAGGTCCTGAGACACGAAACAGTGAGAGAAACTTCCACCGAATGTGCAGACATTTTATCATTTTTTTGGTACCATTTTACTGTTTTGATTTTTGTACTTGGTATGCGCCATATTTTTACTGTGGCCATGTCGGAAGCGTTCGCTGTAAATGTAAGACGCTTTGAAAAACGTTCGGTATATGTGGACGCAGTTTCAATGAGCAGCATAGAAAATTCGTTAAGTGCACCGAAATGTGGTCGTTATAACCGATAGATTGGTATATCAGGGATCGTTATATATGAGTTCGACTGTAATGCCAAAACCACAGGTTTTGGTAATACTGTCACAGTCTTCTACAGCCGACACCTGATTCATAGAAAAAAAAAAAACTTGCAAAAGGGGCGTAAAATTAGAATTGTATTATAATTCTTTCTCAAAAAATTAAATAGTAATTTTACGCCCCTTTTACGCGTTTTAATAAACAAGCTGTGACTTGTTGAAGAGAGTGCAAGGAAAAATGAAAGGAAAGGGGGAAGGCATTCTGATATTTCCTTCGCCACGGAAGGTGATTTTAAGTTAATTTTAAGTGCACAGCACTTTAGGGGCTCGCCTTGCCGTCGTAGCTCGCTCGCTGGACCCAAGTAAAGCCACACGGCGTTCCGTCGTAGCGGCTGTCATCGCGGCGTAACCTGCAGAGGCTTCGAAAGCCAAGTCATAGCGTTCGAAACTCTCGAACCACTGGCGCTTGTCATACATCTCCCCGTTGTTTAGTGCGAAGAAAGCTACAGGTACCTCTGAGGCAAACATATACGTAATTAACCGGCAGCGCCCGCGTTCATTTAGTTAGGAACGCTCGTTGGGTTGGTTTTTACGATAGTAAGCGAAAAAAAAAAAAACATTCCCCGCATTTCCCCGAGGGGAAGAATGTGAAAGTGCGAATGCACGAGTTGAATTTGCGCGGTTCGGTAATGTTCGCGAAAGAGAGATCACACACACACACACACAACTACAAAGAAAGAAAGATGCATTTATTCACAGACACCTATTTGTGTTGTCGTTGTACTTGATTGCTAGAGCGGATCTCAGCTTTGAAATTTCGTGTCAGTACTCCTTTAAGCGAGTGCATTAGCCCTTCTCACACCCGATTCCTAGCCAATCCCCCACGTGGGTATGTGCCATGTCAGCGGCCAGGCAGCGCGCGCCCATCTCCCCCCGTTGCCAAGGTAGACGAGGAGATTCCTGGCCAATCCCCCACGTGGGTATGTGCCATGTCAGCAGCCAGGCTGCGTGCGCCCATCTCCACGTGCGCGGACATCGCCGGTGGACGCAGGTTCAGGGTCGCTTAAGAAGTGCATTAGCACTTAAAAGTGGCAGTGCAACGCCGGCACGCGCGGAGGAAACGAAAGCACAAAAAGAACCCAACTCCCGCTGGCGCAGTTTCAGGCAGGAGGCGCGCGGGCATTGCGAAGGCGGGAAATTAGAATTGCATTGGGTGGTAGCAGTGAGCGGATAACGGCGCTGCATCCCATTATGGCGAATCACTGCTGTGCACGTCCAACAGCTTTCACAGTGAGTGGAAAGGCTTTAAGTTTTTTTTTATTATTACAACGCCAACTTTCCCGGGAATCCGCATACTCAAGGCTGTTTGGTTTGTGAGACCCGGGAAATCTGGTTCCTGTACGCTGAATGAAAAATGGTATTAAGTTTGTATAGAAATACACTCACATACACTCGTCCTTCCTTATTTCTCTGGAGACTGTGATGGAACATACCCGCGAAGGGGAATGACGCCACATTCTACGCGAAAAAGCCGAAGCTCAAGTCCAAGCGCCTGCTGATGAGTTGGAAGAAGAAGAGGTGAAGGAGGCACGGGCGCAGGGAGCGAGACCCCAGCCAGGGAACAAGGCGGACGGAACTCTCTCTTTCATTAACCTAGACCAAATTCTTTCTTCTGCTCCATTATTTTGCCTCGCTTGATTGATTGTAATGAAAACATAACTCTTCTTGGCCAATCCCCCTAAGTGGGTATGCGCCATTTTTCGGGCCACCACCACCACCCCCCAGCCAGGGAACAAGGCGGACGGAACGGGGCACGGCTCTGTGCGACCTCACGGCAAGACGTCCGGCCTACGTGCCACAGTGAGGCAAGGCCGTCGCCGGTCTCCGCTACGGTTCCGGGCGTCGCCGCCAAGGCCCGGGACATCGTCGCCAGCACGGGTCACCGTCGACCGGGCTCCGGCGTTCCGAACGGCGCGTGACCGGGCGCGAGGCGGGAGCAAGGCCGTTAGCGGACCCGGCTAAGAGTCTTCTGGCTTCGGAAGCTGCGGTGCCAACCTCAACGACGCGAACACCTCTACGAGGGCGACGTCGGCACCCGCGTCCCATACAACCGACTGTGAGCGTTCCCTGCCCTCGGGACGTTTACGCGGGGACGGTCGCGGACTTTGTAGTTGCGGGCGCCGGAGCGGGCCGCGTGGGCTGTTTTTATTAGCTGAGTTTCTCCATAACGCTTCGTGAATTCCCTTTTGTCATTGCTTAAACCCTCCGTGCTGTCAAGTCTGTAAATATAATGTCATTTCCTCATCCGCACCAAGAGCGTTCCCTCCGTTTCGTGTGATAAGGCCCATTTCATTACAGATACATTACTGGCATTAACTGTATATCTTTTGGGTGTGGAATTTGTGAAGCCCGTTCTTCATGTTGCGAATTCGCAGCAGTGGTGCTGCTGGGCGGAAAAACGATCCGTTTATCCTATTTTAACTGCTGCGACAAATTGCCGAATGCCAAGCGGGCCGCGGCGTTCACAGGAGAAGTTCGACTGTTCCAGGCATTTGACACTTCGCCGCAGCAATGAGAATAGGTCGTTTTACCGCACGACCGCCGCCGCAGCTGCTAATTCTCAGGCGAAATTGGCGCCATGCATAGAACGGGCTTGAGCGTCGCGAAAAATGAAACGCCCGTGTCCGATGAAGACCGATTAGTCCGGAGCCACGCCTCGTGTAGCTTCGGCGCGTTAACAGGCTCGGGTCGCCGGACTAACTTTTCTCCCGGGTTTTTAGCAGGACCCGGGCCGAATCAAATAATGCTTTGGTCGGGCCTGACTGACGGCTTGGGTTAGACCCGGTAAAGTGAATCAATTAAGTTCTCTTTAGTAGCAGAAGTCCTTCACGTTGGCTACGTTTATAGCAACGTCGTAGTCGTACGTCTGCATGCGAACTTACGCTAAAATAAATATTCCCGCTCTAGATAGTTTATTTTTAATAAATACTTTCCGCCAACAACTTGCAAATTTTACTGGCGAAAAAAAATATTTTGTTTAGTATCGATGGCAGGACCCGGGTTGTGACCCCTTGCTGTGTAAAATATAAGGTGTAAATGTGTTTTTTTTTTCCAGCTGGATTATTGAACCAGAAATTTCTTCTAGCTAGAAATATTCTAGCTAGAAATAGGCAGAATTGACACCGAGAAATTCAGTTTCTAGTTTACTTCCCTAGCATTTTTCAGTCCAGTTAGAAGAAAAAAAAACCCAAGCTGGAAGTAAACGTCTTTAGCTAGACCCAGAATTTTTCTAGTTAGAAGCTGCCAATTCCAGCTAGAATCTAATAATCTAGTCATAAATAAAGCCGGAAATTACGATTTCTTTAACGGTGTTGTTACACTTGTACATACTGTATATAAATGTTGCTTCGACTTTTCGTCGGCTCGAGAACTTCATCGCTTTGCTCTGCGGCGATAGCGGACGGAATAAGGCGACGCCGCTACACGGGTGACCGAGCTCGGATGGCCTGTCGCAACAGCGTTCAGCAGCAACATATCATTGCGATACTAATGCACGGTCTTTTCCCAATGTAGCAACCACGAAGAGACCGTTGCTGCTGGTGTTTTTATTATTCTGAATGGGAAAAGTGCGCGAGAGATTGACAAGTTGAAGGTGCGCAACAGAAAGCAGCCTCTAATGACACTGACCCTCTATGACAGTAATCAACAACGGAGTGGTCGAACTGTTTTGTCGTGAACCGGATAACCGAGATAACGGTTATCCGGTTTGAACCGGATAACTGAGATTCAAAAATAACCGTTCGGGTTCAGTTCCGGCGGAAATAGCGGTTCGGTTCGCGATTCGACATCCTGATTTACACGAAACCCTTTCACCCGATCGAGCGCGCGCAGGCCGAGAACACGATGCAGCTGCCGGCTCTGGTAACTGGAGCCTCGTGACCGGCGGCGAGTGATAAGTCGCCTTGGACGCATGCAGGTGCGTAGAGCACTGCACGGGCCCGGGCCGGCCCGAAAGCCCGGGCCCGACCCGGCCCGCGGGCCGGGCCGGGCCGCCCGAAGTCGATTATTGGCGGGCCCGGGCCGGGCCCGGGCTCAATGCCGCGGGCCCGGGCCGGGCTCGGGCTCGACGCCGTGGGCCCGGGCCGGGCTCGGGCTTGAATTCATAGTCACGGCCGTTAATAGGTTCGACGTGAAGTGTAGAAAAGAGCATCAAAATGAATATTCTTAGTTTATTTTTGCGCGCTTCTTGCTGTTAGTTGTACGCATTGTTTTAAAAACGTGTTTTGCTAGGTCTTATGGTCACTATACTGCAATTTTAATGATATTTCTTGTACAGCATCAAGATTTTCTATTTTGTTGTATAACATACCAAAGATACGATTACAAGGAATGCCCAAGAGGGGAGGGACTTAATTCAGACATTCTGGAGCTGTGCACCTATGTCTATGTATGTACACGTGTGTTTTAGATGCCGCACCAATCAAAATGCGGCTGCCATGGTCGGGAATCAAACTTGCGTTACAGAGAAACACCACCTCTTAACATCCACTCCAGGGAAAATATTTCAACGCGCTTACATACTCGTTGGTTCAAATGCGGATCGAAAAATGTCAGCAATACCAACTTGTGGCCGAGACAACCACTTGAAGTTGCCAAGAGTCTGGTCATCAAAGGTGATGATGTCTCTCGTGTAAGAATACGAGCTGTTATTACGCCGATGTGGCGTGAACTGCAGACGGTGCTAGCTAAACTATGTGCACTTTTAAACCCTCATTTTTTGCGTTTCAGTTCATGGCGTGCTTGTACAGACTAGATGCTCCGTCTGATCGCCCGGAATATAATAAACAAACTTTCTTTAGCGTCAAAGACCGGGCCTGGTCACACACGCGCGGGCCTTCCCTAGGCCAAAAAATAAATTACCGGGCCGGGCCCGGGCTTCAGATAGCGGGCCCGGGCCGGGCTCGGGCCAGGCCCATTTATGAATGCCCGGGCCCGGACCGGGCTCGGGCTAGGTGTTACGGGCCCGGGTCGGGCTCGGGCTTCGCGAAGCGGGCTCGGGCCGGGCTCGGGCCTTAAAATCAGGCCCGTGCAGTGCTCTACAGGTGCGTCCAAGGTGACTGAACGGGTCTTTATCGCTGATAAGACCCGTTCAGAGCTGTTCCAAGAAGACCCGAATCGTGCCCACGTTTTCGCGGAGGCGAACGTGCAAGGTACCGGAAACCGCGATATCGGCCTTTCTTTCCAGGTAGCGCTGAAAAGGGTTCTGGGGCACCCTACTTGACTGCTCCGATACTGCGGTCGAGCCTGGTGTCATTTATTTATTTACCTTAAAAGCCCAGAGGGCATTACTTAAGGGGGATACATAAACCGGGTAGTCAACTATACATTTGGTGAGGGATCTGTAACAAAGTGGGGAGTCAGCAGCACGTAACAAACTTCAAGAGAAGCGAGCACACATTGTCAACGCGCGTAATACATGAAAAAAAGGGCCCATCTCCCCGCGAGGGGGACTCGAGTAAATGCGTCGCATAGGGGGTGGGTGTATTGCGTTAACGTTTAGTGTTTGGGGAGTTGGTGGTAGTGAATGCGTTGTATCAGCAGCTTCTTGACGTAGTTTGAATGAGTCAAGGATATAAGGCGCGTTCGTAGCCTCCCATTCTGTGTCGGCTTTGTGGCGCAGTAGGTAGAGCACCATGTACTTTGCGTGCCGTCCGCAGGGTCGTGGGATCGAAACCAGGCGCCGGTAAGTATTATTTTTAAATGCAGAGCATTTCTTTAACTCACGATGTCACCCGGCGTTGTCGGCGTGCCTCGGCGTCCGCAACAGCCGTTCCAGGTGCGCCCTCTCCCCCACTCCTCCTCTCCCGTATCACGCTACCCTCCTCGCTCTCAACAACAGGTCCGCACCCCTCCCCCTACACTATATAAAAAAATAATACTTATCGGCGCCTGGTTTCGATCCCACGACCCTGCGGGCGGAACGCAAGGTACATGGTGCTCTACCCACTGCGCCACAAAGCCGACACAGAATGGAAGGCTACGAACGCGCCTTATATCCTTGACTCATTAAAACTACGTTAAGAAGCTGCTGATACAACGCATTCACTACCTGTGGGTGGAACGCGAGGTACATGGGGATCTTCCCACTGCGCCACAAAACCGACACAGAATGAAAGGCTACGAACGCGCCTTATATCCTTGACTCATTCAAACTACGCCAAGAAGCTGCTGATACAACGCATTCACTACCACCAACTCCCCAAACACTAAACGTTAACGCAATACACCCACCCCCTATGCGACGCATTTACTCGAGTCCCCCTCGCGGGGAGATGGGCCCTTTTTTAAGATTCTTTTTTAACATTTTTAAAAGTTGGAGAGGGTGCAAAAAAGGGCTGCCAGGTTCGTAACAGGTAATTACGATTTTGCAATAAGGTCTTCTGGAATTCTTCAGGCCTTGGGATGGAAACCCCTTTCTGGATGACGGGAAGTTGAACGACTTCAATTTCTTTATAATATATATCATGGTAAGACTGGAATAAATACAGATCGGGATTTAAAGACGCCTAGTTATATGTCCGAATGGAAAGATAACTTATATAAAATTAGAGAATATACCTGTGGATTGACTGTCCTTAAATAATCTTTCTTTCCAAACTCTGATTAGCGACTGGAATGCGCTAAAACTACCAATATTCTCTGATTCTAATTTCCTAACAGCCGTTAAAGCAGCATTTTGAGTTGCTGAAATAACCCATATATTGAACGTTGGCTTTGTACTTTTCTTGGTTGTTGATTTTTGATATGAATAATTACTGCTTTCGTTGTATAATCCTGTGTTTTGTACTTTTGTTACAATGCTGTACTGCAAGCGTGTAGATTTCTCATGTATAATGTTATGCATGATTTTAGTTCAGTTATAATTTTGGTGTTTGTATTCTATTTTCTACTCTAACCCCCCTACAACAATGCACATTGGGCGATGTAGGTACTTGTAATAAATAAATAAATAAATAAATAAATAAATAAATAAATAAATAAATAAATAAATAAATAAATAAATAAATAAATAAATAAATAAATAAATAAATAAATAAATAAATAAATAAATAAATAAATAAATAAATAAAATTTTATTTTCTGTTCTCTACCTTCCTTTCTTATTTTGGCATCTAAAGCAAGCTAGGTCGCATCCTACTTTAGCACACAGCTTCTTTGCCAATCCCCCGCGTGGGTATGTACCATGCTTGGAGAGACAGACCAACCAGTCATGTGGCGTCAGCGTCGCAGTCCTGAACGCGCCCAGAGCGTGCACCTGTGCCACTTCAGAACACCCCAGCGCTTCGTCGTGAGTGGAATGAGGTTGCGGCCCTCTTCCATCTGGACCGGCACTCGGATCGTGCACGGACGACACCCCCAGACCGGTGACTGACGCCTCATGCGCATTTCTTTCGCCGCAACAGTGTCGATTCTCCCGCCAAAGCCCGTGTTTCTTGCGCCTTTTTTAACATTTGGGCACGGCGAGCCGTTAGGCTTAGCGAACGCCTTCCGCGTCACTGGGCGCAGGCCTCTAAAAGTGCATCGCCAGGACTGTGTACCCGAATTTGTACTCACTCGCGAGAGGCGTTCCGCTCCCGTATCCTTAGTAAAGGCATCTTCCGCCACGAAAGTTGTTTTTTCCGTCTTTCTAATTTCTCGGCACGGGCTGTAGGCTTATACCACCGCGGTGTCTCAGTGGCTAAGGCATTGTGCTGCTGAGAACTGGTCGCAGGTTCGATTCCCGGCCGCGGCGGCCGCTTTTCTGATGGAGGCGAAAAGCAAAAACGCCAGTGTGTACGAGATTGCGGCGCACGTTAAAGATCCTCAGGTAGTCAAAATTAATCCGGAGCCCTCCACTACGGCGCGCCATCGCCTGCTTTGCGTCGGCGCGTTAAACCCTGCAATCAATCAATCGGTTGTTAGGCTTAGCGAACCCCTTCTGCATCACCGGGGCACATGTATCTGGGGAAGTAACATTTTCGTGGGGACTGTGTACCTGGGTTTCTTTTTGCTCTCGAGACGCTTTTTTCAAAAAATCTGCCGCAACCAGGTTGACCTCTTATCCTTTTCAAAATACATTTACTCTCTCTCTCTCTCTCTCTCTCTCTCTCTCTCTCTCTCTCTCTCTCTCTCTCTCTCTCTCTCTCTCTCTCTCTCTCTCTCTCTCTCTCTCTCTCTCTCTCTCTCTCTGCCGCAACGCTGCAAATTCCTTCATCCAAGCACCTGCCCCTTGCTCCTTTTGACATAATTGGGCACGGGCAGTCATGCCTAGCGCACAGCTTCCGCGCCCACCGGGACCCGGGAACCTCTGAGCGCATCACTTTGGCGGTAACTGTGTATTTTCTGTGTTTTGTTCTCGGAAAGCGATTGCTTGTTGAGGCCCCCTTAAAAATGAGTACGGAGGTTCCCCGATGTTTCTTGCCGCCAATTAAGAGGCCCCCATTTTACCTCTCCAGGACGGTACTGACGGTGAACCCGAGAAAGGTATAAGATACCTTAGCTGCTCGCAAGGCCGTAAAGTAGCTCCGCTCGTGCAGCCTATTTTATCGTGTACCTCACGTTTGGTAACATTGCGTGGGTAACCTGCGCATACCGGTTCACGCTTCGGGGCTCGGTCTTCCCGGCACGAGCTAGCTCCTCGTGTTGTGCCCAAATGAATGATCTTCCTCTTTTCCTTGCCCGCTCCGGCCACTCATTTGTCGGTTCCCGCCTCGCCTTCGCTCAACATGGCTGCTGGCTGCTACAATACTGCTTTGCTTAGTTCTTGAACACCAGACTGAAGCTACCATCTTTTGTGTTTCCGTGATTTCGGATAACGCTATATATGTTATATTGCTTCTCTCCCGGAGATTTGTGGGACTTAAACACAGTGTACAGGAAGGTTTAAAAGAAATGCGAAAGGAGCGCACAACCTCCGACGCATGCTGCACCATCTGGCTGCTGAGTCAGTAAACTGCGTGCATGCGCACTTCTTTGAGAGCGTGGCCTACATTTATGGGAAAGGCTTGATCAAGAAGCAACGACTGTCGTTTATTTTGAGGCGCCTTTTCACGCTGCATCGCACTGAGCAGGATGGTCGTTGATAGGCATCATGCTAGCTGCAATCAGCCTGCTTCGCGCTTGGCTCCCGAATGTAGTAGATAACAGGAGCTCAGTGGCGACATAGCATGAAGGACGCCTAAAAATAAATGACTGGCGCTGCTTTTAAATGCAGAGCATTTGTTAGCCTCCCCTCTTCCTACGTCGGACGGCGTGCGCAGCTCCGCGTCCGGAGCAGGTGCGCCTCTCCTCCTTCCCTCCTCTCTCTCAACAGCAGCTGGCGCGCGCATGCGTCGTAGTCAGCCCGTTCACTCCGTCGCGGTCTCGGCGTAACAGGTGCGTGGTAGCAGCGTGGTGGGGCGTGGAAGGGCGCGCCCTGCTTGCGCATGCGCGCTCTCCCCCCCCGTACTACTCTCCCTCTACTGCGCGCGCTGCAAATATAAAGCGGCTAGCGGTCGCTCGTGCTTCAGTCACTGCGTTGCTCCTTCCTTCCTTGGTTGACGCTCGCTCCACCCTAACGCGACTTTACTCTCCTCTCTCTACCCCAAACCAAAACCAACGCAACTACGACCCAACTACCCACCCTAACGCGACTTTACGCGGCGTTAACGACCCCCAATGCTCTGCATTTACTCGTGTTCCCCTCGCGGGAAGGCGCGGGAATTTTTTTTTATATAGTGTAGGGGGAGGGGTGCGGACCTGTTGTTGAGAGCGAGGAGGGTAGCGTGATGCGGGAGAGGAGGAGTGGGGGAGAGGGCGCACCTGGAACGGCTGTTGCGGACGCCGAGGCACGCCAACACCGACAACGCCGGGTGACATCGTGAGTTAAAGAAATGCTCTGCATTTAAAAAATTACCCCACCTTCCTGCGAGGGGAACCCTGTGGAGATGCGATGCATCTTGGGGGTTCACTTGGTGTTTCCGTTGGGTTGATTCTCTAATTACGTGAAACGAGTGAAGAACGCGTATGATGTATTCTTTATTTCTTTGGCCGGTGCTGGAACGACCGCGGCTATGACGCAACGTGGCGCGGCTATGACGCGACACAATCCACTTTAATCCAAATCCAATCCAATCCAAGCCAAACCAAGCCAACCCAACCCAATCGAATCCAATCCAATGCCCCTCTCGAGAGAGTGTTCGCTATCAGAGAGGAGAGGGGGTGAGCGGCGGAGAGCGCAGCTCGCGCGGCGAGGAGAATGGGGGAGGGGTGTGGACGGGCAACAACAACGCCGTATGGAGGGACAAGGCGAGTGAATGAGATGCAGTCGCATCTAATAATCGCTACCTATCATCACCGGATTCTAAATAAGGCAGTAAAGCAGATTTGAAACATGATGGATCAGTGAGGGAGACGATGTTCGAGGGTAGGGCATTCCATTCGTTTATACACAAAAAAGAGGTGGAAACTGGTCTTTACTTGTTAGTGCGCAAAAATATTGGTTTAATCTTATGCGCATGGTCAATACGAGCAGATACGTGAAGAGCAGGGTGAATGAAGCTTCGGGAAAAGGTTGTGTCACTATTATAGACCTTTTCAACTTCTTCGTCCTGGGAGCTGCCATTTTATCAGTGGGCTGTTCTAGCGGCCCTAAAATTGGCGCAGTCGACAGGAATATGTAACTACGCATGTGCAACACAGCCCAGGACATGTCGCGATCTTATGAAAGATTAACGGATGAGAAGGTTTATACAAAGAGTGCAAAAAAGGAAAGGCGAGACAACTTTCTGCACGTGGCAAGTGAAGGACGGTTCAAATTATGCATCAGTAATGAGACGCTTTCATACCTAGAGTAACAAGAACAGATGAACCTGGCTGCTTTATTTGAACTGATTCCAGCATATCAGTCAATACTGCCGTATGAGGGTGCCAGATTGTTCACGCGTACTCCAAGGAAGGCCTACCAAAGTTTTATATGCCTGAAGTTTAGTGTCCGAGATCGCGCACTTAAGACGATGCTTCAGGAGACCGAGTTTTTTAAAGTATATTAGTAATGTACTCAAGATGACTGTTCCAGGTTAAATCACAGTTTAGAAAAATCCCAAGGTATTTTATTGATGAGACCTTCTCAACTAGAGTGTCACTAACTGCATATGTGGGAGCAGGGTGGGTTTTACCGGAAGAAAATCTGATGTTTGGTTTTTCCAATGGTAATTTCCATTTGCCACAATCGGCACCACTCCGCGAGTTTCATTAAGTCCGACTGTAGGGTATAAACGTCGGTTGGTTCAGTTATTTCTCTATATAAGTCACAGTCGTCCGCGAATAGACGTATTGAAGAGGCAGTGTTAGATCTGATGTCGCTAATGTAAACCAAGAATAATAATCAAACGCGATAACTGACCGTCGTCATCAATAGGAATTGCACAAAACGGCTGCCACTGGAACAGTTTTCTCCGCTACGCAAGAACCGGTTTCCCGTATAGAAAAAAATTCACACAAAAAAAAGGTCCTAGGGCCGTCATATTTTCATATGGAACGGCTTATATTGCCCCTGGAAAAGTACTCCCAGCAATGCATATGTGTTTAGAGGTGAAGCCGACTTTAGGGCGATCGCTATAAGCTTAGCCTTTGCAAGCTGTCTTTTCCACACGGGGAAGTATGGCCATCTGCAGATCGATTGTATGATTAGAGAAAACGGCTCTAACTCTTGCATTATCAAAGTATCTCATAAGTATCCTGAAACAAATTATATTACAATTATCGGCTGAGATGACTCTATACTATTACGCCGAGTTTAAATGTAATTCACTTGTCAAAATGAGTTAGTTCACGGTGAAGTTAAAAACGTTACGTAATTACTATCTGCTGACAATAGTTTTAGCAGTCTGTCTATTCCGTCGTGTACGTTGTTACCAGGTTGACCGGGACCCGTCTGCGCCTGCGCGCGGGAAGGGCGAGGAGGCGCGGACATGGCGAAGGCAGGCCCGCGGAACTAATCCCCCTACCGCGACGAATCCCCGATTGCCCAGACGGGTCCCCGTCAATCCGGTCACAACGTACACGACGGAACAGACGGACTGTTAAACTCTCCAATACATGGCCATGTACGGAGGGAGCTAGTATGGTCACAGAAAACCGGTGTGACTATCCAGAAACATTACATGACAATTGGCCGCTGAGATTACTCTAACGTTATGCGTACCACGGCTTGGCTGGTCATCCTTCTTGGCAGAGTGCAAGGGCACCGATTTTTTTTAATTCGCGAATTTTTGCTGCCACATGAGTACTGCCACAACAGGTGTACTACCAGTGAGGGAATGTTAATATGGGGAACTTTCGCAGAAGGTTTAAAAAGGACATATATTGTTCGATGTTGAAAGGTGGCCACTGGACTCGTGAGGTTTCTGGTGGTTCCGCCAAATCACCGGTCAGTCCGCTCGACCCGCCCTCCTAAAGATGTGAGCAGCAAAACGTGTCTTCAGAGTTTAGCGCGCGCACTTTGGAGAGCGCACGTACAGAGGCTTGCAATTACACCGGCCTCGCAGCTGAGGGAAGGCGCACGGATTGTTTTTAAATTTTCAGCCCCGCCGAGTTGAAAGTGCTTTTCTTGTTCCCAGCATCCGCTCAAACAGTTGGCTGATACACTCTGCATCTTTAGCAAAGCTGTATGCAAAGAAAGTTCATCGTGCCACGATTTCCGCAGCGTCGCCAGCTGGAACAGCAGTAGAAGCAAGGTGACCCCTTGGCATTGAACTTCTAGGGGCTGTTCGAACATCTGAAGCGGATGCTGCAAGCCTACTGTTTTTTTTGTTTTTTTTTTGTGTGTGTGTGTGTATTCATTGGTTAGGAGCTGCCCCTTCTCACACCCTTTTCGCAGACATTAGATGTATTTGCTCGTCAAACACGACAAGCATAGGGGCCGCACTATGTCCAGTAGACTACTGAGGATGCATGGCAAAAAACAAACAAAAAACCCACCACCCAGCAGCAGGTTTCGCCTTGGCTCCGAGCTAGCTCTGTCCTGCCGCAAGCCGCTATCCACCATATGAAAGAGAAAAGCAAACACAAATGCTCATTTCTCACTTTGTAGGTAAGGGTTGAAATTTAAATTTAAATTATGTGGCGTTCTGTAATCTCAAAGTCGACGAAAAAAATGGAGGACGGGTTGCGAAGATGGAAGACGAGGGGGTGTCGGGTTTCTTTGGCCGGAGGGTCCTATGTATAGTTTGAAAGAAAGCAAAGTTTCTGCAACCTGCTGAAAAATGACAGATCCGGAAAATACATCAGGGATGTCAAAAAAACGCAAGAAAAGTAGCTGAGGACATCTACATTTGTAAGTGCCACTTCTATAGCTTTAAATACTCATCGTCGAGGAAACGCTTTAGAACGAGGGCGTGGCATTCAAAATTCATACTCATCAAGGATTGGCTGCAACGTTTTTTTTTTTTAAACGCCACGGCACGGAAAGGCAGGCCATGTACGCTTGCAGCATGCAGATGCAGGTGTATTTAAAGATTAGGCGGCGGTTACAGTGTACGTGAGTGTTATTCTGCAGCATAATGGCGCGGCAGTACTAGAGAGAGAGAGAGAGACAGATTAATTTATTTGATGCCCGAGATTGGTTCTGAATGGTAGACGACTTGGGCGGTCTCCCTCCCTCAGCCAGAATTCTTTGGATCCTCGCGGCGGCTTCAGCCATCCGGACTGCTGTGAGTTGTGGTTCCGGCGTGGAGCTGAGAAGTCTCCCATTCTTCTACAGTCTTAATTTTGTATCTTTTAAGTGTATTCATAGCGGACTTGCTATCATAGCCGGTCGTATTTTTTTGGAGCTCATGGCAGGACCATATCATGTGGTGTAGGCCCGCTCTGCTGTTGCACAAAGTGCAGGGGTTTGATTAAAGGTCTGGATAGCAGCGGTTGAGGGAAACAGGCTTGGAAAAGTGTTTGTCTGCAACCGTCCCCACGTGACCGCCCTTTTTTGGTAAGGGTGTGAAGGGCCGGTGGATATTTGCATGTGGCTAACCTGTAGTGATTCATAATACACCTGTTTGCGACTAGCCTGTATTTGTGAGATAATAACGTGTGCTTGTTCTTGGCCTTCCTGTGCTGTCTGATGTGGGGATGATGGTGGTTGTGGAGGCGGCGTCGGAAATATAGCTCGGTTGGCAAGGGCTTGAGCGGTTGCGTGGGCTAGTTCATTCCATTGTCGACCGCAGTGGGCTGGAGTCGTAGTCCATGGTTTTGGATTTTCGCTGCTTCTGCTGCTGCTGCTGCTGCTGATGATGATGATGATGATGGTGATTTATTGGTTGTGCCATCCGCGACGGGTTGGCTCTCATAGTACACTGAAGTGCTCTGGCATGATGATGATAATTGTGGTCACCCTGGTCACCGAATTGTCCTAGCAGAGTAAAAGAAATGAACAAAATACACATAAAAGGCACTTAGTCGCGTGGCATCATCTATCTTTTGCGCAACAGAGCTTGCGGCGACACCGGGTTGCGGGAGTTACGAAACTGGCGAATTCGTGCAGTTAGCAAAATGCACTACACGTAATAAGACACATTGCAATTATTTTCTACTTATAGTGTAAGGCTTCCATTAATTTTTTCAAAGCCTTGCGTTAATTTTTTGCCATCTCGTTTTCTTCCTTTTCACTTAATTTAAGTACTGTTGGTGCCGGCGTTACTACCGCTCGGTTCGAGCGGACCGCTAGTGCCCCTGGAAAATCGCTCAATGCACGTAAGAAATTTGGCCGCGTCCGCTTCACTTACTCGTGAAGCGGAGCCTTTCTTACATGCTCATTCCATGTCGTCGGAAATGACTGTTACAAAGCCACTATTTATTTAAGAAATACTGCGGACGTATTTTCACCGTCCTAGCAGGAGAGAGTTACGTAAAGTTTCTAACACATGTAGATGTCAAACCTTTCAGATGTTGCAGCATATACGCAGTCAGAAGGCAGGGAATTACTCTCCCACAGTTCGTACAAAAAAAAAAAAAAAAAAGAGTACTTATATGTGTTATTTTTAGTGCAAATGGTCGAACATTTTTTGAATGATTGAACCTTGCTGATCGCTCGGGAAGTGGCAGAATATACAATTCTTGGTTTAAGTATGATTCATTATGATATAGTTTATAAATGAAGTTTAACCTTGCAATTGTTCGCCTGGTTTTGAGTGATTCAAGACCAATTTTTTTTTATCATTTCAGAGACTGATGAGAAGCGCCTAGTCTGAAAAAGCGAATCTGGCACTTAGTCGTTGGATCCTTTCCATTCTCTCTATCATTTAAGTATGGGTACCAGACTTAATTTTGACGCATATATTCCATGACTGGCCGAATTGATGTTTTGTAGGCTGTAAGTTTCACGGTCCACTCACACGCGCCCAGTTTCCTCTTTAATTAAGAAACACAGCTTGGGGACACGCGCCATTCTTGTCCCAACTAAGTTTCGTGTTAATCGTAAAACCCAAGTCGTTCACAAATTCAGTGGATTTATCACCTACATGGTATTTGTGTTCAAGAGGAGTTTTATTGTGTGTTACAGTCCATCTGCCACCTCTCGCACCTGTCAGCAATTTTACACAGTGACAGTGAAACGCAGTGATAGTAATCTATTGAGCATGTGAAAAAAAAAAAAGAATTAAGCTCTTTAGCTCAACGCGAGTGTACCAAGTTTGGTTAAATGAGTTGATGGGAAATTATGAAATCCTCTGTATGCGGATGGCACTTGGCAGATAAACTGAAAGAAAGTCGCTTCAATTTTTATGCTGTTGGCAGCGCGCCATACGTCTCTCGTTGACGAGCATGCAGGGTTGATGGGCCGATCGTGCACTGCAGCTGCAAACGTTTATCTTGCTAAATTACGGCTTCATATTTTTTGCAAGAAAAGAGGCTCTAGGGTTAATTTGCATCGCGCACAATGAGTTGTAACGACGGGGCCGGTGACGGCCGGAATGCACCACACTGTAGCTGTGACGTGCATACGCTTGGCTAGGTGGTATAATCGTACGTTTTCAATTTAGTCTACTCATATAACACGTCACCACCGCACAATGTGTGCAGTACGAACATTTATCATTGCTAAATCGCCAGATGGTTTTAGCCTCCAGACGAGGAAATCAAGCGCGCGTCGTCGTCTAGGTGCTGGCTTCTCTCCTGGGCATCGCATGATAACAGAATGAACACGCTTTCCTCGCGCCGTCGGCAGGCGGCCTCCTCCACTTGACCATTTCTTTTCTCTCTGTTTCTGCTGATCTAAAGATAGAGGCACCCTAGTACACCCTCAGGCGTAATCATATCGCTCACGCTATTGTCTTCGCAACCCGCTCGTCCTGTTTGTGTTATCGTCCTGTTTGTGTTGTCTTCTCAACCCGCTCATCGGTGCACCCAATGCGTTCGCATTTCTGCACGATTCCCTTCGGGGAGGTGCGGGGGAATTTTTTGTTTATGTGTTGGCTTTTCTGATGCCGGTGGGCTGCTGTGCTCTCGGCTACGCAAATCTTACGAGCAGAATCAGCGGCATCAGACTTTTCGCAGTCACCAAAGAGGTAAATTCGGCGTGTATTGTGGATGCGCGCAATGTGCCGAAGAGGCTGGCAGCCAAAGCAGTGACATGGTCTGCTCTTACTCATAGCAAGATTTCCCATTCTCGAACTTCTGCTGTTCTAGCGCAGTCATACCGTCTACATTGGCAGTCCGCGCTGATTCGTGTCATGAAATGATGCTGTTTACCAAACATCTGCTATCATGCAGCACAGCAGAAATTTTGTCAAGTGAAATAGTGCCGGGGGGGGGGGGGGGGCAGAGGGAAATTTTCTTGCTGCGAAATATTGTCATGTTTTTAGGAGGTAGAGTAGTGTATTAAAAACACAATGAATGCCTAACCTTCTTAGGCGACGCGAAATAAATGTTTCGACGACGGATCCGCGATAGCCTCTTGCCGCCAGATCGACAACGACAAGTTTGGTCTTATGGGGGGATCTGCTCAAGACGAACCAAATTCATTGCTTGTAAATGCAATAAATTTTTACCTTGATCAATTATATTCTGCCTTGAGAATGCGACAAATCAGAGATGCTTGCCGTGCTCACATGTATATAGCATCGTGCCTTCGGCGCGAGATGGGCCGCTCACGCGACTCCAAAAAACTCGAAAAATGTGTTTGCCCTAAGCGAACAAACTCAGTGAATGTATTCTTTTGTTGCGGACTCCCGACGCTGGCGTATGCAGCGGGCGTACAAGGACACTAACTTTAACTATCATGAAATAATGACTATCGAAAATTATTTCAGTGCGCTGTCGCAAGCTATACGCAACTAACCATATGTGGCTGCTATGTTACTCTCACAATGACGATGAACCATTTCGCGATTTCACTGGGGAAAAAGGTAACAATACCATCGGTCAACCACGTAGAGAATTACATCATCGCGATATTTTTATTGGAATAATTTTTGGCTTTTGCTCGTCATATTTTTGTTTCGTTGCTGCTTATTTTACTTTTTAATTCTTTCATGCTTAATTACCTTTCCTTTTTCCCCTCGACATGAAATCGTGTGTATGGTACTGTCTCCGGGCTACGCAAAGGGACCAAGAACAGGGAGCGTATACGCTGCCCGAGGTACCGCGCTTAGCTTAGGACCTCGAAAGCAACAATGGGCCTCTTCGATTTTCCACTTCTGGCTGCCCGCGGGCTGCCCGCGGGTAGTCCGAGGATTCCCCGAAGCCATAGGGATACACGGGAAAATCGAATGTTGGACTGCTTCTCGGGGAGTCCGCGGTGAGCCCGAGACTGTAAATCGAAGAGGCCCAATGATGAGCTTTCCTTGGTATGTGTCCGAACACAAAGAATCTTAAAAAAAGCATCCTTGGAATGCGTCCAGCCCCAACCTTCAGAATGACTCGTTTAGGCTGTTCTGTCGCACACTGATTATCCGAAAGCGTCGCCCTTCAGTTGACCTTACGGTAAACGAAAGTGTTGCGGAGGTTGTAGATGCGGAAAGCTACGTGGAGGTGCGACGGCCACAGCTAGGATAGCTAGACCGCCACCTGCAATGTAGGCATCCAGTGACGGCCCAAACCAACGGCACATCGTTCCTTTCGGGCGCCGCGCGGCCAGGCCGGGCCGTCGGCGCAGGCGCGTTCTGCCAACCGCCACCGCACTTCGCGGCCGCCAGCAGGCGCCACCCGTCGCGCACGTGTGCTTCGTGACGTCACGGTGTTTACATACAGGGAGAGGTCCATTTATCTTGCTCCGTGCTCACAACCATTGGACAAGACGAAGCGATTCTGGCGGGGAATTGAAAACGAAGAGACGCACTTTCGAATTCGAATCAGACCTAGATGGACGCCATAGTACAGTAACAGTGTAGCCATAGCGCATGTACGACCCGAGCGGTGAGTCGTCGAAAAGATGCTATTTTCAGTCTATTTTAGCGGTCGTGGGTGATACAGATTGATATGATGGCTCAAATACGTACTCCCGGGTTAAGATATTTGGCTTTCCGGATGAAAAAAAAAAAAAAAAAGCTCTACTTTCTTTTCCCGAAAATTGCGAATTTAAAAAAAAAATCGACTTCTTGGCCAAATGTCGGTATTTTAGTGACGACCCGCGTCCCCCCTTTAAAGAGTTGTCCCCACACTGTGTGTTACTTCAACTGTATTGACATTTATATTTTATCTTATTACACCTGCAAACCAATAAAATGATAATATGTGCGCAGTATGCATAAATTTCACAATGGTAGCTTCGGTATTGCATGCAATAAACATGGATGTGTGATCTTTTTCACTCCAGCATGATGCTGTCGGCGAGAAACCGGATATCCTGCAAGGTGGTCGCCACCATTCTGGTGCTGACGTGCGTGGGCCTGATTTGGCTCGCCGTCTCCAGCTCCTCGTGCCACCGTTTTTTGTACGAGGTCCGGATATCCAGCAAGGAGGAGTCTCCACTGATCGCCTATGGGCTGCTCGGCCAGTCACCGCCCAGCAAGTAAGCACAATGCATTTCTTCCAAACACAATGTGGGTTGGGGGCAAAGGGGGCCAAACTCTGAAGGCACTCTTCATAGGCAAGTGATGACTGTGCCGAATGTAATGTTCTTCTTTATTGGGCCAAGTTCGCGGTGAGCGCAAATAAAAGTTTGGTTATCTTCCTTTCACACTCTCCTCATCATCTTCTTTCTCTTGAAGCTCACCTTTCGGTCAACCTTTCATCTTGACGTAAATTGTTTTTTCGTCTTCATGGCATATCTGGCAAGTACGGACCAAAACACATCCCCTTCTATAAACATTCAACTTGCACTTGGTACTGTCGCGTCATCGTTGGGCTTACAGACACAGCTATAAAGACAGCCTGGTTGCATGAAATTTTAGATCGTTGCAGAGGAAGTTAATGAAGTCGATATTTTATTCTGAAACTGCTTTTGTTTTACCAGTAAGATTTACTTATGTTGTGAACATTTATAATGCAGCCTCTTCCCACTGTGTAGTCCAAATAGCTATTCACTTCTCTTCCTGGGCTCATACACTCCCCCAATAAAGCCTGGCTTGGGCACTTACCTCATCGATTCTTGCGTGCGTGCACGGAATAACAATTGTAGAAAAAGTGGTGGCAGGAATTGTCTGCAGATGCTTGTTGCAGTTCAGGAAAGATGTAATGAAGTTGTGCTTCTAAGCGTCGCAATGGCCTACAGCCTGAGTATTTAGGTACATATTTTCGCATGTATAGCCCGCACCATAAATGCAAAAATTTCAGTGGCAAAGTAGGGGTGCAAATAATACGCTGGGTTTTTCCCTTAGTGCAACTTCACGGCAATGCGGGTTGCGCCCTGAAGATCCTACGCAGTAACACTGACTAAGCCTTCCATGGCAGCGACGGCGCAAAACATTCACGGACAAGGAAGAAAAAACAAGGGCGAGCGCACTGTAACCGCTGACTTTTATTAGTGAATTGGGACTTGCCTTGCAGTCAGTATATCGTACTTGCTAAATATATACGCTTTTTCGGTCTGCATAGTATGTGATGTGTTGCTTGAGCAGTAGATTTGGTGCAGCCGTTCCTGTATCAAATGTGCGGGCGATATCCTGGGATTTTTCTTTCCCAGCGGGCTGAAAGTGGGGGTGCGGATTATACGCGCAAAAATACCGTATCACGCTAATTATGACAGTGATGCGGTCTATAGAGCTGAGTTCGACTCTGCCAATTTTAGAGAACAGAACTGAGTTAATCTAAACAATGGACCGCCCTTATAATGAATGGAGGCGAGCAACCTGGAGTTGGGCTTAAAATCACATAAATTGTGCGAGTGAAATTTCCTTGTTGAGCTGACTTAGTAGGCGCTAAGTATTGCAGAAGGAAATGACCAAGGGAGTACCAGGCAGTTTGAGTGAATGGAATGAATTGCACCCAAACGTTTGGTGAATTTGTTTAAACGAGTACTGAGCATAACTTTCAGCGTTACTTGTGTACAGCTAGCTTTCTTCACTCACTACAGTGCCTTTGTTGAAAGAGACCTGTGCCATGCAGAACGTATCTTAATTTGAGGTCTGATGGAATGCCCAGGCATTGGCCCACTGGTAGTGAACACGAGCATGACATACACCCATACCAGGGAAAACAAGATGACATAGCAGAGTGTCTCCATTGCAGGGTAGGAATTCGCCCACATCACTTGGCAAGTGGTGACACGGGGCTAGCAGCGGTCACGAAATGATGCAGGCAGCCACAGCGACAAGTTAGGGTGACCATTTCACGAGGCTGTCCCGCATTGAGGGTCATTGCCCCCTGTCCCGCTATAGATAGGATAATCTTCAAAGATGTCCCACATAATACTAAGGTCCCTCGTGGAGTCAGCAAGTACTGTCCCCCGTTTTGCCTGTAACTGGGAAGGAACGCATTTGGTGGGTCGTGGCACACAGAGATTCCTGCAAGTCCAGGAAGAAGCTCAGTGAGTGAACGGCCCCGCCATTGTGGCCCGGATAGTGACACGATTTATAGTAATACCTGGAGGTGTACTGCAAAGAGGGGCTAATAGCTCTAGCAGAGCACATCAGAAGCCGCCTGGTGCCGAGAACTGAGCGGGAAGTCCGACATTATCTTTGGGGGCATTGTCTAGGGGAGATACAGTAATCCCTCGTTATAACGAAATCGCTTTACTCAAAATATCGCTTTATTCGTAGTTTCTTCTGGTCCCAACCCAAACACATACATTTTAGGTCACATTACTTGAAGCGCACGAAGAGCTTGACCCTCTTAGAGCGAAGTGGCGAGCAGAGGCGTCGCCGATCGGCGGCAAGTCAGACTATCAACATGGCGGGTTGAAGCTGGTCTGAAGCTGGTTGAAGCTGGTCTTTCCCCGGCGATTTTCTTGAGCATGCTCAATTCACCCCATCCGACTTTAGACAGATGGTCCAAATGCATAGTAGGGTCATTGAATTTTGTTCCTAGACATTGGCCAATGGCGTGGACGCAACGGTGCGCGAACGCCGACACCAGTTCTATAGAATCAGCAGTGTCGTCGACAACAGGGCGCCAAAAAACTCTTGTGTCGCAAACTTAACAACTGCACAGCTCGAGAAAAAATAGCCCAGTGATAATACAAAGCCCCTAGTGCAAAACCCGTCAGTTTTCATGATTGCGCTGAGTACCCACAATGAGCAGTTAACCGTTTTTTAGTTGAACAAGCACAACCTCCCACGTGAGCCACTGCATTTGCGGTGCTTTCCAGCGCAAAACTCTCGTAGCGTTTTGTGAAGCCTGAACGCCCCCTATAAAATTGGCCACTGCCACTTTTATGCGCGGCGATGGCAGCGTCATGCAATGCTTGGCCGAATTGGAGCAGGCCTAGGGGGTTGCTCACGCCCAGCAGGAACTTGAAACAGCCAAAGCTCACTGCCTTTTTTGCACCTGAATAAAGTTTTGTTTCACTGAATACATTGTGCTTTGATTCCTCACAGCTGTGGTGCAATTAAAGCTCAAATGCTTCAGCTTTTCTCAAGTGGTCGCTTATATCAAAGCCTTTCTTATAACAAAATTTTTGGCCGTCCCGCTGGCTTTGCTATAACGAGGGATTACTGTATTTCCTTGCGGTGATGCATACTGCGGGGATGCGATTGCAAAAAAATCTCCCCGAAAGTTAAAAAATAGATTATTGTAGCCAAGTTCGCATTCTGCTATCTGTCACTGTGCCTTGCATTTTTCTCGTAGAAAGGTGGTCACCCTACCTACACCGCTCCATAAAGTGGTGCCCTTTGGGAAAACAGTTTCACATGTGAGAAAAAGAACTGATTATAATTGCAAGAACCACAATAGAATTTAGGGTGCCTCTAGTAAAAGCGGTCATCAAATATTCTCTGTTATGGCAGGCCTAAGCACCTTCAGGCAGTGCAGTAAAATGGACCTTCGCTGCTCGGAGTTGGCTGCTCTGATTGTGCCCAAACAGCCACCAAAAGTGCGTGCATTCCTATTGGCCCAATTAGCCAGGCTGCACACATGGAGCAGGATGATTGGCACGAACTGTCGTGGTCGAAACAATGCACATGCAGTTGCGACGTCAACGACATACCAGTGATGTAGTGTCGGGCTTCGGTAGTATGCGGTCTTCTGGTATTGAAGCGATTGGAGGTGAAACTGACAATGTTCATTGTGTTGTATCTAATTATTTTATGATCTCAAGGATCTAAAGCACTGTTTTATGATTTCCAGGTTAGTAAGAATTAATCAAAGCAATAAAAAAAAATTCCGGGCCTTCTCCACTAGTGTGAAACCTGGGCAGGGGTGAATCATGTAGTATTTGAGTGTATTTTTGGCGCTTTGGCGTTTTTACCTACAGAGATGAAACTGTTGGAGGGTACAGGTATACAGCTTTGCTGTAAAAGTCTCTTGCCTTTGAAGCACGAAGCGTTCTAGCGCGAGGTGTTGGAAAACGAGTGTCCCGGTGTGTTCTCTTAGTATGCATTACATTCTAGTGTGGCGAGGCGTTGAAAAATGAGTTTCCCGGTGTTTTAGTACTGGGACGGTATGACACTACAATGACATGAGATGACACCGACATGAGACGCCGACAACCCAAGCCCGTAAGGGGCTTCACCCCCAAAAGAAGGACATAAAGATTTGATGTCTCCAAACAGGTGCATATATGAGTGCAGTTAATTGACCAGATTTAGGGGAAATCCCCAAGGTGGAGTAAGTTTCTGCAAAGGAAAGTTTGACATCCACCTGAATGCAGCCATACAGCTTACAAAGGAAAGCTGGTCTTGGTCCCGGGTTTGTCTTGGTCCCGGGTTCGAATCCTGGACCAGGACGAATTTTTCTTCAACTGAGAAGTTTCTGAGAAAGCTGTATAGCTTTCCTTTGTAGACGTACGGCTGCAATCAGGTGGATGTCAAACTTTCCTTTGCATATATGAGTGCAGCGCTCGAGCGGAAAGCAATGCGGCACCTCAGCCTTATGTTTAATTTTGCTGTGCAGTTCAACGCAAACGCCTTCAACCTCAAATATCAAGTCGACGGTGCCTTCTGGAGGCGGAAGGGTCTTCGATTCTACGATGCTGACTGGTGAGGCTCTCTTTGGTTTCATCTTTTTCTGTTTTCTTTTTACCCTTGGCCCCAGTGTTCATGTGATCAGCAGCTAGTTGTACATGTGGCTTTGGCGTGGCCTTGACGCTTTTATGTTCCTGACATTCACACAGTATTCTCCCATCGAGTACAATGGGGAGGTGTGCTGCTGTGCTTTTAAAGACGATAGTCTTTCTTGGGCCACTTAAACCGAGAAATTTTAGTCTGTCTGTCTGTCTGTCTGTGACTCAATTCAGCCGCTGGGCCAAAGTGAAACAAAGTCTGCACAATAGTCTTATATATTCACAACCAAATCTAAACTTCTAAGTCTGGTTTCAATGTTCACACTTGTCAACATTGTTGAACAAGAACAAGACATTACGCAAATATAAGACAGAAAATTAATACACAAGGGATATTTACAGTGTTCCTTTACAAAAAATTCATGAATGCTTGATTTCTGCGAAATGAAGTACTACATCTACTGCAGAAAAAAAAATTCACACTGTCGCCTGCCGTCACCCACGCAACTATGCTTCTGGCGGCATTTTAAGAATTCAAGCGGCAACAGTTATGAAAGGTTCCACTAAATAGGTTCCACGTTCTGTTTAGAACGCACCTGGACTAGGGCAACACGGTTCTATAAACGTCAAAGTAGGGCGCCTCGATTCATGCGCGTCTCTGCCGTACCGCAGCGCTGGCATTGAGGCATTCGGCCTGGAGCAGTGAAACAAGGTAAATTTGAATTGACTTCAGCAAAACTTTGGCGTTTTTACCTTGGGAGGAGCGCAACGCAAGAGGAACAACACGAGAGGTGAGCGGGAAAGCGAAGGGAGGCATTTACTTGGCAAAAGTCGACATGGTCTTTTGTTGACATTTGCAACGAAAGGAGCAGATACGCGGCCAATTTTTTTAACAGTCTTCCACCCTGCTTTGCTCGTGCTTTGCAATAGCTGCTGCTGCACTGCCAGCAGAAATCGTGCAATCTGGCTTGGTTCCAGAACACATTACAGCACTAGGGTTGCAAAGACTAAGAAAAGACGCAGGACAAGCACTGCGTCGCGCTCTGCTTCTGCACGATGCAAAGCAGGCTTGAAAAGAAAGGTGACCAATGCATGAACGACACTTTTATTGAATTGCATGATGCAGGGCAGCTTTGTTTAGTGCACTTGTTTGAATGTTTCCCATGTGCATCTGTTGGGAGACGATGAGGGGGCTTGGGTTGTGCAAGATGGCAGACATTGGGCACTCTGTTTCCTTTGGTGAGTGTGCGTTTTTGCAGGATTGATGTACGTGTGTTACCCGTCAAATTTGGGACTGTGATTGGATATGAATAGTAAAAACTGATGGTGAATCGAAATGAATACCTTCCAATACAAACACTAAAGACTGACTGCCGACTGAATTGAGTAGTTTTGAATATCAATACATTTGCTTTTATATCTATACTTTCAAAAACGAGCTTAAAAAAAGATAACTTGTGCAGTCAGGACTAAGCACATGTGGGTGTTGACCCGCTGCGGTGGCTCAGTGGCTAAGGCGTTGCGCTGCTGAGCACGAGGTCGCGGGTTCGATTCCCAGCTGCAGCGGCCGCTTTTCTGATGGAGGCGAAAAGCAAAAACGCCCGTGTGTTCGAGATTTCGGCGCACGTTAAAGATCCCCAGGTGGTCAAAATTAATCCGGAGCCCTCCACTATGGCGCGCTTCATCGCCTGCGTTGTGTCGGCGCGTTAAACCCTACAATCAACCAACATCTGGGCGTTCATGCATTGGTGCTTGATAAGGGAATGGTGCACAAAATTAAAAAAAAAATATCAGTACAAAATGGCAACACAAGGGAACAAAAATTTGGCATAAATTACCATGGAGAGATGTAGATCCCGCAAAATTTTGGGCATACAGGAAGTAATATGTATTTGTACCATAACTGTTTATGAAAGTGCTGACCCTACTCTCTCTTTTGTCATAAAAAGAGAGTTGAAATAGTGGGCTTCCTTAGCAAACACACATGATGTGTAGTTTACCAGCTGTGTTTAAACAGTGTTTGTGGAATTTTTTTTCTCGTATTTATTTTTCACATGATGTTACGGGAAGGTTCTTCTGAATGTCACAGGACAGTTTGTGAATCCACCGAGAAACTGCACGATGCACAAACCTTGGCCAATGTCAACATACATTTAATGTGTCTGAAACGTGTTATTCATTAGACTCGTAGTAAAGATTATGGCTGCACGGGAAGCAATTTCAGAATGATGCAAAAATATAGGTAGCAGGTTCTTTCTTGCTTTAGATGCTTCGTTAGCATTTTGCTAGAGCATACAGAGTGCCGTGAACACATTCTGTAGCTCTAAAATGAGGTTTTTGATGCCTGTGCAGAAGTACTTTCAGCAACATTTTCACATTGTATAAATAAAATGTGGTGTATTAATTTCTATTGACACCTGTAGCCATGTTATACAATATCATCTGTTCTTATTTATTTTTTTTCATAATAAGGCAACTCCTGATCAAAGCACCCTTCTTTTCAAGGCATGGCGGCGAACCATGCCTGTGCCAAATTGTTCCTGCGGCGCATAAAATTTAGCCCTTTCGGTGTACTTTTTTTTTTCTCATGTTACGAAGCTCACCCATACGTCTAAGCACACTGCTGTGGTGTACTGGATTCAAACTGGCCTGAATTTCTGTGACTAGGACAACCGTCTTCTGCGTAAACTCTTATAAAAAAAAAATGGCAGCATCTCCACTCCGTGGATGATGGCGAGGGTGCGGAGTACGGGGACTCGAAATGACATCCAAGTTGCGCCCCGAGTGACATCCGATTTGCACCCCGACCGTCACTCGATTTGAGCCGTGAGTTGCACCTTGATTATTCCCGAAATGAAACTGCAAGTCACGGCTCAAATCGAATTTCGCTTGATTTTCGCTGGATGGTGGTGTGCGCACGGATGGAGGCGGACGGACATTGGGAGGTCCTGAGGTACTCCGCACCGTTACAGGCGAGGGAGTAAGCCGTTTGACTCTCATATACTAACTTGCGGTCGTAGCCCAATAAGGTCAGACGACTGACACTAACTCTGTCTGGTCTACCAGACACAGGCTCGAATCCTGCCGGTGCCTATGTGATTTTTTGCGATTTTGAATGCTATGCGCACGAACACGGATGGACATTGTGCGGTCCTAAGGTACTCCACACCTAAAATTGCTCTCTTGATGAAAACTATTTGTTTCACCATCTCTCTCCACCTCCAGAAGAGGATGACCGTCATGTGGAGCGGTTGTCGAGGCTCGAGGCGACTGTAGCCGGCATGCGCGACTTCTTGGTGCGCCACCTAGGATCCTCAAAGTGCGACAGAAATTGCAGCCAAGCGACCCTTGTCAAAGCACGTGAATACCTTAGGTACGTATAGTAAACTTCTTTTATATTAAATGTTCTCTTTCACTTGCTGTAATAAATGAACTGCTGTGAAGGTTTGTGTTTTTAAGTGATGCTTAAGTATGTTCCTGTGAAAAGACATAAGTACCGATTTAACAAAATTTGTTACTGAGCTAGTTGCCGTATGACTTATAAGACAAAAAAAAATGGCCTAAACAAGCAAGGATGAAGAAAACAAAAGCTTGGTTGGAAGTTGGCACTTGCATTTGTCGTTTGTTGTTTTCTTCGCACTATAGTATGTTTAGCACTGCGGGTTTTTATATAAGTATTGATTTTATCGAATGTAGTTATATTTAAACTACAGTAATACCTCGTTAACTCGAACTCTCATATCTCGGAAAAATTGGCTAAGCTGAAATTTTCCGCATCACAGAACCATTTCCTGTGCGTCCCATGTATTTGTTGCCCTTTATTTCGAAGTATTTTTGGGCCGTACAGCGGATATCTCGAAATCTTGACTGAGAGTGGAGCGAAAATTTCGCTGCTGCGGGCCGTTTCCCTTTTTCAGTCCCTCGATTTTTCGCTCCTGTTTCACGTTTCAGTCCCTTGATTTTTTTTTATTCATTTAGCCGCGACTACTACAAAGCAGATGTTTTCCCGAACGTAAAGCCTGAGCCTAGAGGCATATCAACTTCGTCAAGCAAGCCTATGGCACGTCATGTGAAGGTAGACATGCCCATAGGTATAGTGTACTAGAGGATAGAGGTTCACGTGATAGAGTGGTGGGGAAGATCAGCTCATGCAATGTGTCAAGCAGCTAGAGCACTCCTTACTATGCCCAAGTGCGACCGCAAAGCAAACCAGCACCACGCAGTTCTTTTCTGTTAGGTAAAATTGCAATGCCACAAAACCCAGCCGCTGGACATCTTTTATATTTTTTTTTTCTTTCAAACCTTTATGAAAAGCAAGATTGGAAGCTGCTGTTGAAAAGCTGGTAAGTAGTAGCGCCTTTTTTGCAGAGAACTCAATATTTCATGGCAATTTGAGCAACTTTGCTTTTCTCGAAATTCCACTTATCTCGAAATATTTCCCGGTTTTTACTGCTTCGTGTTAACGAGGTATTACTGTACTTCTGTGGTATGTGTATGGCTCTAGTACTTTGGGAGTTTTGTGGGAATAAAAATGAATCAGTAGCAGCAATCACGTTAGGTTTGCAAAGTCCTCCAGCATGCTGTGGACTTCTGCAGCTAAGGTATCCAGTGTGCTTTGCCTGTGATATAGTGGGAGATGAGGCAAACTGAAGTTTCCCGCTTACCCCACAGTTCTAGGTTGCAAGTTCGTGGCACTATGAAAACGTGCCCATTTGGTGGCATTGTTTATGCAGGGAGTGCTCTCTAAAGATCTCAATCAGGGCTGCATTTAGAGTATTGCGGTACTAACTGTAACAGGTTGTTTTTGGGTGAGGAGGTTAGGTCGACCCGGTGGAGAGGAAACGAGGTGTGATGACATTGGATGCAGACAGAAAAGCACGTGTATTGAACGGTGAAAATTGCATAACATAATGCACAATATACACAAATGAACATCAAAGCTAATCTAATCGGTCCAGTCCCCTATAAAAAAGTCCTGCCTACATAGATTTTGACTCTCGTGCAGTGGTCGCTGTGATGGTGCGCTGGCTGTTGGTGAGGTTGCGTTTAGCTAATGTCGTGACTGGCCCGTACACTTGCTGGTCAAAAAAAAAAAAAAAAAACCTGGCGTTTCCGAAGCTGCCAAGCCATTGCTGGTCTTGTAGACCAGGAAAAGGATGTTGCTTGACATTGAGGTCCTCCCAATGTTCGCAGCCAGCCGAGAGCTTGCCGATCACTGCATTCTTTTCTGCCTCCACACTGCCACCTGTCTTCCGCGGCTCGGCTTTCTGGAATTCAGGGAGTCTTGAGAGCCAGAAGGAAGATGCGGTTTAGCTTTTGAGGTCTCCTCTGTGTCTGTGTCCAGCAGAGAACTCTTTGAGGACCGTGCTGCTCTTGCCTTGCCACGCTTCCCTCCGGCTTTTTCTTTCTTCTTTTTCTCTGGCCGCATGCTGTTTACCAAACATTTACTGTTCCTTCCTAAATAAAGTTGAGAAAAGCACGAAACTAAGTGCGTTCACCCTTTACTGAAAGTACGTCCAATCGATCATAGAACCTTCGCAGACCTTAATTGCAAACGACGCGTAAACCTAAGTGACGACTTTTCGTGCACTAAGTTAATTCGTCTACGAATGATCTATATGTATGCCTACAGGTGGTTTATGAGATTAAAGTATACTAATTGTTCTCCTTCATAATCGATGCGAGTATGGTCTCGTCTCGAACCGTTCCTTTTTCGTGATTTTCAAGTGTGTTTTGAGGCAATGGGAGCCCAGTTTGCAGAGATATTATCAGAGCTTTTCGGTTGACCAACCGGTCTTTGGGAAAATGCACTAGTTTTTTGATAGGACACCACCGGTACAGCTAAGATAGCTTTCCATTTAAAACATCGGCGTGCATGCTAATTCTTCAGCACTTTTATTTCTCCAGGACTGCTGGCACTGCCATAAGTTCCCTCTCACACCAACTACAACTGGTTAGCTTGTAAGCATGGGTGCAAGCGTGTTGCCGGTAAAATAGTTTTTGTTTTGTTTATGATGGTGTGAAAAGTCATAAATGGGGTGACACTAATACGTTCTCTGTAGGACATTTCATTTTTTTTTTTTTGAATTGAAGCTGTTTGTGTCTCCTGATCATGACTTCTGGCAACCATTGACATAAATTGAAACAATAATGCCTGTGTTCTGTGGGGGCAAGTACAAACTTCTTGTTCATTAGCCTGGTCAAGATAAAAGTGAAAGCATAGAAGCTTTGCTGTGACATCATTTGTTGATCTGAAATCTATGTCTACTATATAATTCTTCCTACTCATGTGCATCAGCTTTCAGCTGATGACCAACCATCACTGATGGCCGTAAGTTATATACTCCATATGTAATTTTCATATGCACTCAAAACTACTGATTTATCTATGTATTGCTTGAGCCTCACCTGTGGTGGCTTAGAAAAAATGGTCTCAATTCAAGCTACACTGTTGCAGCCGACGGGGTTACAGAATGGCTCTGATCTTTGCTGTGGGTACATAATCTTTGTTGGGAATCAGCTTGAACGTACACCTTTTGCACCCATCGTTCCTGCTTGCAAAGTGCTCACTTTGGAGTTGCGAGGCGCTGTCTAGTCGTTGCCTATGATTGCGGTACAGCAACTCTACCGCAAAGTCGTTCTTAAACGCCTACCGTGCTTGCTCTGGATTCCTGAAGTATACCGCCTTATAGTGGATCAATGACAGGATTGCTGTGAATGAGAGTTGAAAAGTACGTCCTTTAGGTCATAAAAGAAACATCATGACTCCCCAACATGTGAAGCAGCTTCATTTTTTGCACAACAACCTGTGAGAACTCGAGGCTTGTAAAAAATTTCTGATGTTCGATATTCGATTCAATATATTAGTTTTTTTTTTTCCTAATTCGATTCAATATTCGATTCGAAAGCTAGTATTTGGTACTGGCGCGCCCCTGGTAACAAACATTGTGGATCTAAAGGCCACAACACATTCACTAGGTTCGCCCTTAGTAAGCTTGATTTTCTGAGGTGAAATGGTCTTGGGGACACATTTCAGTCCCATATCCCAAAGGACTCTGTTTCATACAAACCTTTACGCATATTTACCAAACTTTTTTTTCAGAGCACAATTATTCTGTTTTTATCCCAGCTGTGTAGTTATCCCATCATTGATGTACCGGTCCATTCTTGTCCCCTGCGACTTTGTGCCGACAATTTTTAACCCTCTATATTCACGTGCTTTTTTAGGGTTATGGAGGCGGACATTGATGTAATCAAGGAAACTGACCAGGCTACCCGGAGAAGTGTTGCAAAAATGCAAAAACTACGCAACTTTGTTCAAGCATCAATTGACCGTATGCAGGTAAGCAGGAAAAAAAACTCAGTGGGAAAGGTTTTTTAGTTTTTAAAAGTGGTGGTAAGAAAAATTCATTGCTTGTTTTTCCCAATACTTACTGTTCCAACGTATGAGGTTGCTGCTTAAGTTGCAAATTTCACGTGTCCATTTGTGCATGTACCAATAACTAATAAAGAATAAAGGGAAGCATGGACAATTGATGATGAGAGCTACAAAGAGTTTGGTTGCACACAGGCCGCCAGCGGAAAGCTTGACAAACGTTGATTGGTGGGAAGAAACTATCAATATTGTAAACAGGCAACTATGGTGTCCATCCATTTATTGGCAAAGCTGCCTGGCAACAAAGGCACAGTGGCAGCCCGTAGCCACCCAGAGAGGAGACGGTGGAGTTATTATGCCACAGCTCCGGTTCTTGCTCTGCTATGCTCTGCTAGTGGTACTACTACTGATAAGAGCTCTGTGAGTGGGGACGGTGCCTGGTGCCTAAGATGGCAGATGCTACACGCTGAAAGGAGTTAAAGGGACTCTGCAACACTCTTTGTGCAGTGCAAGTAAACCTGCGCTACGTTTAGATTACGCCGCCAGGAATACTTGTGCCAAATATTACACGTGTACATGAAGCGGTAAGCACACAAATCACCGTGAAAGACGTGGAAAAACCAATCGCGTTCTATTGAGTTCTCCTCATTATGCACCCCTGGCATGGCCTAAATGACATCATTTTGGCTATGGCTGTCCTATTGGCTGTCGCTGGTCAACTTCGGGGCTTATTTCTCACATTTCCTGTCACGATCCACCGTCGTCGGCGCTGTGTACCAACCTCTTCTATGCCTGAACCTGCACGCATACTTTTGGTGTTTCTTTTGTTTTAGTGCGTGCGGAGTTTGGGTAATGGACTCAATGCTTTCCTTTCAACGAGACCACTCAACAACAAGCGTTTATTGTTGCAAAAACGCCCTACGAGCCTGAGTGCTTGCTTGCGAGCAGGCAGCCATGCCTGCTTTTTGTGGTACCAAACTGGAAACAGACCCCTCCATGTTGCGGAGAAAAGGAGAAAACTTCCCGGAATACGATATATCGAAGGCCACCGAACAAAAAGCCGCGAGCCGCCCCCCTCTCCGGGAGAAAGCGCGCAGCTTTCGTCGCGTTGTCCGCGGTCGAGTTGAGATGGAACAATTCTCATCGCGCGTAGTTTCGGTGATAGTGAATAAATTTTCATAATTCTTGCGGGAGGAGATTGCTGGGACAATACGCCTCGAGCGCTGCCTGTAGGGGTGCCACTGAAATCCCCCTAGCGGCCCGTTTCGAAAGCAGTGGCGGGAGTTGCCGGCCCGCTCACCACTGTTGCCGTTGCTTTTGAGGCACGTTCGCAACTGATATTTTCCGTTGGTATGCGTTGGAAATACATATTTATGTGGAGCAGTCACTCTGTTTGCAAACGTGGTGCATTTACGATAGTGTAAATGCTTCTGACGCGATCTTACTGCCCTTACTGATCTTACTTACGCAATCTTACATTCGGTCTGCATAAGCGCCAGGTATGTTTCAAAAGCCGGCGTCACGAAACCGGCATATATGCATGGATCTCATTGTAAATGCACTGCCCTGAAATTTGCTAACAGTAACTCCGTAAGCAGCGTTCGTTCAGGTTCTCATTCTACGGCTATACACTGCGATGTAAATCGGTTTCGTGTGGTTCCATAATCTAGTGGAGCACTCATACCTGACAGCCCGCCAGTTACGCTTCATATCTCGGATATTGATCCCTACCCTGAACAAGCCAATGTGGCGTAAATATCTTGGACATTCTACGCAATAAGTAATATTGATAATGCAAAATTACACGCGAGAGTCAGCACAAAGAATTTACGGCTGGGTCGTCTTGTCGCGAGGTGAGCTTCCCCAAACAGTCATCGGTTACATATATCCTCCGCTTATATCCGCAGCCGTGACTAAACGCTTTTTCGAAACATCATCATATGACACAGGGCGCTTGCAGAATTTAGCACAAGTGAAATTAGGGGGCCTTATCAGATATCACAGTCAATCCAACGACACCTTTTATCGCTTGTGAACTTCCTTACTGTACTTAAAAATGTGTCCGCCGAGTGATCCCCCTTTCGTTAAAGTAGAAAAACAAAATAAAGGTGAACGCGCAGCTTGTGTGTGATTTACTAAAACGGCCTTTCCTAGATTTCAACGACAGTTAAGCGCACCCTCCTCCCCCTCCCTGTCTTGGAGAACATCACTGCATTTCGCATCTAGTTTGTCTAGTGAGTTCAACCTTGCTTAAGGTACCCGCCGCGGTGGCTCAGTGGCTAAGGCGTTGCGCTGCTGAGCACGAGGTCGCGGGTTCGATTCCCGGCCGCGGCGGCCGCTTTTCTGATGGAGGCGAAAAGCAAAAACGCCCGTGTGTACGAGATTTCGGCGCACGTTAAAGATCCCCAGGTGGTCAAAATTAATCCGGAGCCCTCCACTACGGCGCGCCTCATCGCCTGCGTTGCGTCGGCGCGTTAAACCCTACAATCAATCAATCAATCAATCTTGCTTAAGGTAAGACGAACGTCTCTAGAATTTGCGAAGCTGCAGTGTTTTTTTTTGTTATTCTCGCATGAACTATTACATTGCTTCCGCACTTGGCAGACCATTTATTTTTCCGTGATTTCATTAACTCCCTTTGGTCCGTTCTATCAGGCGGGAGTGGGCTCATATTTAACGACCCATAGACTTGGAATATACTTAACATGTTCGTGTGGCCTCTATTTCTGCAAAATGCACTAGTTATTGCCAGGTATATTAGGTATAAGCACCTCCCCGAATTATATTTATGGACGATGTATACATTCAAAACAAGGCCGAATTCGTTGTTCGCGCTGCAAAATGAAACCTGCCTCTCACTGTGCCAATATCAGGTCTAAACGAGGCGTCAATAGAATTCACTTGCGCCTGAGATATTCGGAGGTGACAGTGGTGATATGCTGCTGCCGTTGCCAACGCGAAGAAGCGCGCAGTACCGCGTCGCCGGTTAGCTCTTGTTGGCGTTCGAGCACTCAACAACTATAATCAGGACGCAGCTGTTTTTTAAAGTGCCCTAAACGTACTATTTACTTACAGACATCGCAATAACACGATGTTTATAGCGCGGAAAGGCAAAAAGAAGTGAAAGAGAACCAAAACACTGCATGAGCCGCTATCAGCTGCGCTGCGGACATCCCGTAAGCGCCGCGGCGAAGCGGCGGCAGGTGGCGCAGCGATCGCGAAGCTCGAGGCGTATAGACTTTACCCCAAAATACATTCCAAGTAGTCAATCGTAAGTGCTGCAGGGTCCCTTTAATTAAGCTAGGGGAGATAGCAGGGCACTGTTGAAAAATTTTTTTTTGTGGAGTTTTATAGAGAAGCCCAGGAAAAGATTTGGAGGAGGGTGTGTGTCAAAAGGGTGTCAAAAAGGAGGGTGTCAAAAAAGTCGAAGCTCCTTTCTGAAGAGCAAGGTGATTGAAACACGACGCTAAACTAGTTCGACCGTGTTCAAATGGTGCAGTCAGATAGACGTCGGCTTCATGACGGGGCGGACCCAGGTTCGATTCTAACTATGGGAAGTGATTTTATTTTGTGGCGCTTGGTGTGTGTTTGTGCTTACCATCGTCATTTGGGAAACCAGTAGTGTAAAGTTGGATTTCGTGCAGTGTGTTTTGGCATGAATTTGAATGTCATCGGTGAGGAGACATAGAACACTTTGCTTAAAAAAAAAAAAAATGCTACACATGCTTTTGAATGCAGGGCATGCTGCCTTAGCACTGGTTTTCTTCTCAGGCACTCAGTTTTTGACTGGTATGTGGGAATCAAGTACAATGTTTTTATAAAAGGGAAAAAGAGAGAGAAAGGATCACACCATGAAAAAACTGCAGAAATAAAAAAAATACGCTAATAAGAATACCACAAATAAATGGAAGCAAGAAAAACTAGGCAGATAAAATAAAAAAATAAGATATATACCTAACCCTTTCTGAGCTGGCAGTGTTCTCACAGTTCGCGAGCAGTTGCACTTCATCGACAACCTGGCAGCACTGCTGCGGTGGCTCAGCGTTGCACTGCTGAGCACGAGGTCACGGGTTCAATTCCCGGCCGTGGCGGCCGCTTTTATGATGGAAGCGGAAAGCAAAAACGCCCGTGTGTACGAGATTTCGTCGCACGTTAAAGATCCCCAGGTGGTCAAAACTAATCCGGAGCCCTCCACTACGGCGCACCTTATCGCCTGCGTTGCTACGGCGCGTTAAACCCTACAATCAATCAATCAATCAATCAACCTGGCAGTGATTTCTGCTGAACTTCTCAGTGTTCAGAGTAATAATTCAGTGTTGAGAGAGCATAAAACAGGATGCGGACCAAAGAAAGCGAGCACTGCAGGTGTTGCATTCATTTTACCGGTTCTAATTGTCTCCTCCATTTTTTTGATCCTTGTTATTCTGTATGTGACCCGCCGCGGTGGCTCAGTGGCTAAGGCGTTGCGCTGCTGAGCACGAGTTCGCGGGTTCGATTCCCGGCCGCCGCGGCCGCTTTTCTGATGGAGGCGAAAAGCAAAAACGCCCGTGTGTTCGAGATTTCGGCGCACGATAAAGATCCCCAGGTGGTCAAAATTAATCCGGAGCCCTCCACTACGGCGCGCCTCATCGCCTGCGTTGCGTCGGCGCGTTAAACCCTACAATCAATCAATCAATTATTCTGTATGTGTGTCACACCGCCAACCGGCCACCGTCAAGTTGCAAGAAAATCTGCAAAGTTAGTGAATTGTTGGAGAATTTTTTTTTTACCAGAGGTTGCCACGAAGAAAGCTTACAAAATGAATCACACCTTTCAAGTGCACGAAGCTTTATTTAAAACGCATCAAAGTTTTCAAACCCTGCGTGCAATTCTTTGTGTTCTTCCGTCATCCAGAATCCGACGAACTGCAAGTCAGCTCCCAAGCTGCTCTGTCTTCTGGAAAATCCGTGGGGATTCGCGGCCAGCGTCCACGACGTGCTGTGGTGCTTTGTCGCAGCCCTGCAGATGAACCGCACGGTCATTCTGAACAGCACCAAGTGGCACTACGCACCAGGGACTCGGGGCTGGTCCTCGACTTTCCAGCCGGTCACCGGACCAACTTGCGACAACGCGGGCTCCGAAAACATGATTATAAAGGGCTACCCTGGTTATGATTCCAGTAAGTGGAGTTTTGAAGTCAGTGAAATCCCCAGCGGCGGCTTAGTGGCTATGGTGTTGGGTGGCTGAGCTCAGGGATGCCGGTTCGAACCTGGCTGTGGGGGCTGCCCTTTTGATGGATTTAAAAAGCAAACATCTCCACTAATGTGAAACCTGGAGAGGGGCAAAGCATGCAGTGTATAGGTGTATTCTTGGTGCCTTGGCGTTATTGCCAACGGAGATGAAACCGTTGGGGGGTAGAGGATACAGCTTTGCTGTAAAAGTCTCTTGCCTTTGAAGCATGAAGCGTTCCAGCGCGAGGCATAGACGAGTGTTTCGGTGTTTTTTAGTACGCATTACGTTCTAGCGCAAGGCGTAAATGAGTTTTCTGGTGTTTTAGCACCGTGACTACATGAGACGCCGATTGCGACAACGATTAAAATGACGACAGCAGGAGACGCCAACAGTCGCAGCCCTTAATTAAGGGGCTTCGCCCCTAAAATGCCTGTGCGTCGAGATTTCAGCGCGTGTTAAAGATCTCCAGGGGGTCAAAATTAATCCGGTGCCCTCCACTTCGGCGCAGTTCATAGTCCAAGTGTAACTTAAAGACTGTTTCAGCCCTTAAAGGCCAAGTGCACTCAAATTTCACTTCAACCAAATTTATTTTTTATGTGTAGTAAGCACCACCAAATCAGCTGGGACACGAGTGGTAGCCCTGTGAAATGCCTTGTTAACCAGTCAGAAGATTTTAAAAAAGCTCCGCCGCAGACCACGCTGCACCTGCCTGCGGATCGCGTAAACAGCCATGACGCGCCTGTGATGCTCCAGCCGACGGGGGGCTTCTTCCTCTGGCCAGCCACGCAGCTGGAGAACCGGTCGAGCTCTGCTGCAAACGCTTCACCCATCTGCTGCCCTGTGTGCATGTAGAGCTTGCACGCAGGCTTGCTCCCGAGCTGCTGACCGTCTGGCTGCTCGTTAGACGGCTGCAACGTCATTTTAATAGCCGCGCTGTCCTCGATTCCGGTTTCAAAATGGCCGATTTTTGCTGACCGCTTGTTGCGTCCACGTGTGTATTTCAGCTGTTGTATTTTGCATGTTGCTTTCTTTTTCAGCTAAGTGTTTTCAAGAGGTCGAAATTTTGGGTGCAGTTGGCCTTTAAGTTTTCTTGCTTTCTTGCAGTAGTGTGGGGTTCACGTTGAAGTAGTGAGCAGGCTTGAAGGTGCCATCGGATTTGCATTGAAAATTGGCAGTGGCGATCGCGTCACTTGCTTCTTGAACTCATTCGAGGAAGGGAATAGAAGTGTCCTTGTTATAATGCTGATACTCCTCGGTGAAATTAGTAACCAGAATGCATGATTTTCTTTGCTTCAAGCGCAGAATGCCTCTTGCAACGGAGACACCAACTCGGGTTGCTTTTCACAAGTGCGTTGCTGTCAGGATCAGTATCTGAACAGTAGATGGCGATCTGAGCAGTAGAGGCTTGCACGGGAAGGCAGGGTGACGTGTTCATCAGCAATCCTTAGAACAGCACGCTGTTTGGGTCTTGGCTTTGGTGTCGTGGCGGGACTGGCAGAAAAACTTACTGACTTAGCCTGCAGATCAATAATAGCACGGTTGTACCTCCGTGTAAACACGAGAGAGGCTGGAGAACTGTCTGCATTCTTTCTTTAATGGCTGACCAAATCGAACGTGCCCCCCACGTTCATTCCTAGTCTGTTCCAAGAAATACGTCACGCGAACAGTTTGGAAGTATGACGAAAGCAGCGGGGTATGTGGTGCTATTTATGGTGGTGCACGATGTACACATTCCACTTGGCGTGACGAGGTGACCTCCTGCTGTATGGATGTGCGGACCATCTCAGCTGGTCATAATTTTCTTCAGCTTTGTTGTGAGTGATCTGTTCATCACTGAGTAGTTGGCTCCCATGTTTATTAGAGCGACCACGTCAAGGCCGTCGATGGATATCTGTAGGTGAGACGTTGTCACGTTCCGAGTTTCGGGTGCTTTGGGTCGTCGTATCTCGGCTTGTGCGTGTTGACGGTCGGGAACCATGCGTCTCCATTGTTGTCGTCGTGATAATGATGGGGTAGGTCATGTTGGGTGGCAGTGTGCTGGTCGTCGTGTTTGGGTGTCACACCAGGGTTAGATCTGGTCATCGGGCTGAGGGCGCGTCATGAATCTTGGTCTTCGGTGCATCGTTGCGTTGTTGTAGGATTTTTGGTTTTCCTCCATAGTGTAGCCCCTCACCTCCAGAAGATGCTGCTATAGTTTCCGCTTCCTGGGCTGTGGGACCTTTCACGTGCGAGAGGTCAGCATTGCTGCGTCGGCTTGGCGATCCATATGGATAGGGTGATCGCGAACATATTGAAACTCACTGGGCCTCAGCTGCTGCAGTTCAGGTCATCGTCAATCTCGTTGGGGTGCTGTCTGGGCAACGGATGAGGTGCGTTGGCGGGGAAACCTCGCAGCCTGAGTCGCTTGTGCGGACAGCATCACTAGATGCGCTCGGCTTCTCCACAGTGATAGCAGAGCGGACGACGATCAGGAGTTCGCCATAGGTCGGTCTTCCCGGGATCGTGGCGCTGCACTGCTGGTGGCCAGGCGGGCAACATTGGATGGCAAAATGGCGGGACCTCCTGGCAATGAACGGCAGGGTGGCTGGGATGGTGAGCAACTGAGGCGTAGGTCAAGGCTTTAGGTTCTTGACTCTCTTCTGGCGGGGTAGATATTCTTAGTGTTTGTTGCTCTTCTTCCTGGATAATGTCAGTGAGGGAAGCAACCTAGGTTGTGGCATCGTTGCGAAAAGTTTCTGGAGTTCTTCACATGCTATGGCGCGGATCGTTTCATGCTATGTGTCTGTTATGACACCAACTGGATCGATTGGGTTTGCAGCAAACATGCCAATTTGCCGGTCGTAGGGCCTTGAGCACATGTCAAGCGTCTGCTGAATCATGGTGCCCTCTGAGAGGAATTCATTGCCGGTTTTTATTGGGCTGTGCGCAAGGCCAGCTAAGAGCTCCTGCTTAACTCTGGTCATCAGAAATTGCAGTATATCTTCTCTTTGCTGGTGTCCGGATCAGCTCAGCGAAACAAAAATGCACGTTCTTTAATGTGCTGTGAATGCAAGTACAGTAAAACCTTGTTACAGGAGACATTGTTACAAGAGACACTTGGTTATAAGAGACATTTGAATGAGAACAGTTTTGTTAGTTCTTCTATGCCTACAAGATGCCTTGGTTACAACAGACATGAGTCCTGGGTCCCTTGAGTGTCTCTTGTAACAAGGTTTTACTGTATACCACTTGACTGGTCTCCCCTAGTCGTTGAAAAGGGCCACCAATTGACTGCAAACAATGCGCGTGATGTCTCAACTACTGACTCATACCACTATAATACTGGAAGCTTTTTTTCGACAAATTTTACACAAGCAGTGTTCTACACGAACTAACGCACACTCGTTTCGCATAAAGTTTACACGTGTTAAGCTTTCATGCACAGCTTTAACGTTGTGCAAAAGATTTAACCCCAAGAGATGTGTTGTGTGGTGAAGCTTAGAAAGCTTGTATGTTGTGTGGCAGAGCCAACTTGAATTGCTCGGTCATTCATAACGCTTCACAGCATGCAGACAAAGAGGAAGAAAAATGACACGCACAAGCACTTGTGTCTGTTAATTTCCTTGTGGGTGTCACTTTTATTCGTCTTTGTCTGTTTGTGCACGGTGAAGCACTATGAATCACCAACTAGCCAGGTACCCTTCTTTCAAATATTTGAAAACTTCAAATACTTCAAATGGCAAAACATTACTGCAAATCGAATCAAGGTGCAAACACTACTTGCAAAGTAGTCAAAGTTTCGCTTAGGTATTCTCACAGTTCTGTTAATAACTTATTCAGCTTGAAATTTGATCTCCCCACTTGCTTTACTTGCGTTTAACTTCATGTCGCCAAGAACGCGGAAAAAAATGTTACTTTCTTGCTTGACTCCTGCCTTTGAAAGGTGTTTGTTAACTTTGAATTGACTATAATCACTGCATACGGTGTCTTTCAACTGTAAATGCAGGCCCAAAGGAACGCAGCAAAATTCTGGATATGCCATCTTCCATCATGACGACGCTAGCCGCCAATCATGGGGACCCTTACGCCTGGTGGTACGGGCAGGTCATGGGATACATTCTTCGGCTGCAGAACTCCACACTCCAGACAATAGAAGACTTTAAGAAGAAAAGTGGCTACAAGCATCCCATCGTGGCGTGAGTTTGGTTTTTTGCGTTTGGCCCAGTTGATGTACGAACCTTGCAAAGCGAGGGGGAATAATAGGATTTGTGTGCATACACACATGGTTGAGTATGTACCATATTTTCGGGTGTATAAGTTGCGTTTTTTTCCTGAAATTTTCGTTGGTGCGTCTTATCCACCGGTGCGACGTACGTATGAAATAAATTTGCTACGTCGTGGTCATGTGTGGTCCGCGCTTAAAAAGGTGCCTGTGTGCTGCGTGATGTCAGCGCACGTTAAGAGACACAGCTGTATGATCGAAATGAATTAATTATTTGTTAGCGAGTCGGAGCAAGAAGGCTTCGATGGTTTTGCCTAATTGCCGTCTGTAAGTACATGCCATCTGTGTATCAATAAACCATTTTTGAGGAGTTCTGTCTAGACTTTGGACGGTAGATGCACGTGTTACCGGGGGATGTGTTCAGAGGTGGTGGTTGCCGCAACCATGTACTTTCACCACACTTTCTAACGAAATGATCCTTTATCAGTCTATCTGATTGACAAGTGCGTTTTGTACACTGGTGCATCTTATACACCAGTGCGACATATATACGTTTTTTTTTTTGGAAAAACTGCCGTTTTGAGGGGGGTGCCGCTTATAAAAAAGTGCAGCTTATAGACCGGAAAATACGGTAGTGGTGGGAAGAGTATAGCCTCAGGTGGAAATGATTTCCAGTCTTGGCTGTGTTATGAAACAGTCTTTCAGCCTGAAATCATTTCCAGCCTGGACTGGAGTGAGGTGTCTGCCGGAACCAGTGGCTGGAAATCGAAATTTCCAGGCTTGTGTCCAGCCAGAAATGACACGTCTACTGGCTGGAGTTTGCACCAATCCCAGCTAGAAGGATGCACACTTGTAACTGAAATCCTTCTTTTCTTCCTAAAGAAATGCCATTATTTCCAGCCACATCAGTGCAACTTACCAGCTGGAAATGGCTTTATTCTTGCTGGTTCTACAACACGTTCTGTCTGGAAATTGATTGTTTTCTTGCTGGACTGTGCACCACTTTCCAGCGAGAAATCGCTTTTTTCAACCTGGATTCTTCTCCATTCCCAGCCAGAAATCACTTTTTTTTGCTAAGTTTTGCAGTAGCCCACATTGCCAAATGTAACTTTTGTGTACACCATTTTGACCTGAAGTCGTTTGTAGCAGACGCCAAAACACCATCAGCATTTCGGAATAAAAGAACTCTTCTGGGTGGGCTTTTGTGCCCTGAAGCAGTAGCACAAAGGGCAGATTAAAAATTTAAAACTATAACTGTCGTGCCATATATTACATATTTTCAGCCTTTTCGCTTGTGTACCCAGAACAACCATAGGGGAATCTCCACCTTCTTTTAGTAAATGGTCCTCCCAGTGATTCAGGTAGCCTATGAAAAATAAGGCATTATGAGTAACCGCGACGTCAAGGGATTTTGTGAGCTTTGCAAAACTGCCACTCAAACCATTTCCATCTCTTTATATGCTTACCAGAGTTCTCGATGCCACTTTTTGGTCCTTCCACCTGCAGTCTTCTGGGTTGCAAGCCTCGTGTATCCATTCTGCTATGTAGATGTTGCCTCACAGATATTTGAAAAGCAGAAGAAAAAGCAATTTATTATAGATTGGTTCACCTTGTAACATATCACAGGTGACTGTCTGCTGCACTTCAATTGTTGACGTCGTCGTTTCGGAGCGCAGTTCCTAAGCGCCCGCTCTTGTGGTTGGGCGTTGCCATTGGCCTTGTCACAACCGAGCGAACGAGGAGGACGTCGAAGTTGGATGAGATAGAGTGAGCATGAAAGTGGAAAAGGAAAGTATGGTGAAAGCGTGAGGGGGAAAACGGTATGCCGAGGTTGCATGAGACATGCTCGGTGGAGGCGATGTGCTGCTAGGTGATGCCAGAGTGGCACGCGCCATCATGACGCAATGCTTTCCAAGGCACAGCAGCTGTCCGCAGTTCACGCTGCAGTCAAATTTCACATTAAGGAGTATCGTAATTGTCGGCCAAATTTTTTTTGGTTTCGCTTTCATTGTATATACTGATGGAAGGGCAACGAAGATTTGTGCATTGCAACAGCCTAGGCCATGTGCAATGTACAGTTGATGACAGGTGGTGCTGCTCCACCACTTTTTATGCATTTCCTTCATCTCGGTTGTGCCCTATTGCTTGTATTTTTAAAGGGAACCTGCAACACTTTTTTCAACTTTTTTTGAAATCCTAAATGCTTGCAGAACGTAGTCGCGAAACACACCCAGTACTTAGATTAGGGGGCCGCAAAGTACCTCAGCCAAAAATTACTGCCCTATGCCCATCAGATAACTTGTAAACTTGCTCGAAAGGTTTTTCTCTCTTTCCGGTCTTGATGTTCTTCGACGGATCGAATTACATCACTAAGGCCCATTAGCGGCCGTTAGCCGGTTTTCCTTCAGCTGCAGCAATGAACGCTTTTCGATAGCAACTTAAAAAAAAAAGCCACAAAAACAAAGCAGAAATGGAAGGCGTAATGGTGCAACGAGCAAACCACGCAGGGCCGCTCCGTGCTGGCGATGACTATAGCTTTCGCAGTGGTTTCAGACGCGAAGGAAAGAGTGGAAGCGCTTATCAAAAGTGTTGCAGGGTCCCTTTAAATCTGGTTTGCCTTCCAGGATGCACATTCGACGCACGGACAAGAAGCGCGAGGCGTCCTACCACGACGTGGGCGAGTACATGCAGCACGCGGAGGACTTCTTCAGCGGCTGGAGCTGACGCGAGCTGCGGTGCAGAGACGGGTGTTCGTTGCCACGGATGAACCCAGCGTCATCAAGGAGATCAAGAAAAAGTGAGGAAATCTTCCAGCGTTTTAAGTGAGAGAGAGTGTGGATGCCTACTTATATTAAAAGGGGCCATTGAGACAAAATCCAACCTTGTTTAGTTTGAAGGAACTGGTCTTAGGTACAGTAGAACCTTGTTACAGGAGACGCTGTTACAAGAGACACTTGGTTATAAGAGACATTTGAAAGTTGTTTGGTTGGTTTTCCCATGTTCACCATGTTAGCAGCATCGAATACAAGAGACATGGTTACAGGAGACACTCTGTTACTAAGGGCAACTTTTTTGGGTCCCTAGAGTAAATTCTTCACTAATTAGAAGGGACCCGATGAAAGGGAGTTTTATAAGAAGGACCTTGTGGGAAACTGTAATGAAGATGAAGTTTGGGCCTGCATCCAAGAGACTTAGGAGTTTGTGTCTGCAGATGTGGACCTTGTGTGTTTGAGGAGCCTACAGATCATGTGATCCTCGTGCAAGTAAATGGTGCCCTAGAAGATGAACCAGAGGAGTAGGGTGATGAGGGTATTGTAGGACAAAAAGTGTCGGCAGTTATGGCTGACATTTGTCTGAGATCACTTCAAAGGTATTGTGAAAATAGGAGCGCTTGAAAAGTGAAGTGCTTCACCTACAAAAGTTGGGAAAGAAGCTAATATGCACGCACACACACGCACACACATCCAATCATATCTAACTTCTAAAAAAACACCTGTCAGTTCGATATAGTGGATAATTCAATATAAGCAAGCTGAGGAATTGGACGCTATATAGCCTTTCTAAAAACATTTTATTGGTGAAACTGCAGGCCTTACTTTCACACGAAATAGTCCTGTATCTTCTGCTTCAACAACCTCACTTCCCAAGACAGTACGCACTTCTCAACATTGTCTGAAGGGTCCGAGCAGCTGAGGCTGCAGCCTTTATGATGCAAAGAAGCGCTGTACTAGTGCGAGTGCACCATTTACTCCGGTGGTTGTGGGCAAAGGATCGTCGTTGCTTTCCTCGTTGCGCCCGCTTTCACTTGCGCTCGGTACAATGTCGGCAGTGTAGTCTTCCAACCCTCCCATTGTTGTGACACCATTGTCCTCGCAAACTCGATGACCGTTGATTTGGCAGTGGGGTTCGGAAATTTCAGCAGCTCGCTCCACACTTTGGCAACACCGGCGGTGGCTTCATTGCATTCCTCATCACCAGTACGCACAAGCCGGCAGATTTGAAGCAATTTCGGGCAGTTTTTTGGTAACTTACTTTGACAAGGTGTTGTTATCCATTACCTGGTTATTGATTTTTTTTACACATCCTTGTTTATATACATTATCATCTGCATTTGCAAGAAGTCGGTCTCCATTTAAGACCTGTTCGATCGTTGGAACATATCTCTGCTCTCGACATCACAGCTTCCATTAGCTGGGTGTCACGTGAACGGATGGTGGGGTTGTCTTTACCAGCTCAGAGAGATGGACGCGGGAAAGCCGTTGGCATGTTTAACCAAAATATACATTTAATGCACACTTGGAAAACCCTAAAGGAAACCACTTAAGAAATCAATTGTACACACCCAAGAACAATCAAACCTCAAACTCAATACAGTCTACGACCGTTACAACGACCCTCTGAATTCGGAAAAAAATGTCCGCTGTAGCCGAAGTATGCAGTATCCGACAGGAAGGGGGGGGGGGGGGGGGAGTATGAGCCCTGAAGTGGGTACTTTGACCGATATTGCACATACATAGTACATACACTTTGTTCTTTCTACAAGCCTCCAGCACCTCTGCACAGTGTTTGCGCAAGGGCAAAGAATCATGTAAACACCATTTCCAAAGTTTAGAACCGGCACTTGGAAAAGGCCTAGTGCTTGCGGTCAAGCGTGTAAAGATGCATGATGAGCTGAGCAAATAAAGCAAAAATATACTAAGCGCAATTATTAACCAGCTATAAAAAATCAGTCGTGGCCATCAGCATTAGCTAGGCCCTTTTAAATCCCCTCACAATGAGGCAGGTTTGCCTCGTCGTGAGGGGATCGCTGCCAGACGTTCCCTCAAGGCAGCTTCCAGGTTTTTAGCGATTTTTACTCTGGTCATTGAACAGCTGTAAAATCGAAAGTTAGACCAGTTGGGACTGCGCACGGTTACCGGCAGATTGTGTCGCGGATCGCGACGTAAGAAAGGAGCCAGACAGCCGGTCGCCCTTTCGCTGCGCTGATCACGAACCAACTGCCCCGAGCACGAGGCGCGAGCTAAGCCGTACCCGCGTGCCCGTGCAGCCCTGCTCTTTTATTCATTATCCACAACACACTCCCCCCGCCGCCAAGGGTGCGCATGTGGCTTCCAAAGGGAGAACAAATGTACCCATGAACGATGGCTGAAAAAGGCAGTCAGACGCACACTGCGAATTTCAGCAGGGGAGAGAAACGGAACGAGTCACAGGGAAGGAAAGGTACTTGTAGAGACCATTGTGAACATGCCTGCACCCTGAGTCCGCCGACACAATGAGGATGCGCCGGCAAACGGGAGCAGGACGCAAACGCAGACAAGGGGTTCATAACCTGTCGCCTAGTCATCCTTATCCCATTGCACCGCGGGAACAGATCCGTCACTATCATCTTACTCAGCTTGCGGCGGCCAGATTCTTTTGGTCCTGCCTACAAACATCCCTTCATCATCCTAATTGGGTGATCTTGGTGTGGCTGATGGCAACGGAGCAACGAGGTACTTCTGGTCATGGCTGGCAGCAAGATGATACCGGTGTCTCTGTCGCCGTCCTTGTCGCCTCCCGGTTCGCCGCCGCCACCAGGATCGTACGGGAATTCGTACGGCATCCGAAGTGCCAGGGTGACCACGCAGTAGCCAACCGCGAGCGCGCTCACCCAACGTAGACCACACGAACGATGTCCGGGAACTCTGTGTCCCGTCTGGTCACCCCCTATCCGTCCGTAGCCACCAGGATGCGGACGCCTGCTGAGATTCCAACGGAGAAGCAGCGCCCGGAGCGATACGGCCACCGTCGTACAAGTGGGAACGGCGCCCGCTCGCGACACTTAACAACCACATGCTCTCTCAGCAAGGCACTCCCCCGAGCGGCAGCGATGTCCGAAGCGTCAAGGAGCATCACGCTGGACGGGTTCGCATCACCGTACATCATGGTCATGGGGGTCCTTGGGAGAGGTCAGTTCCATGGCCGTCCTGAACGACGACGCAGTCACCGCAGGGCGGGCGGCTGGGTACACCCACTTGTGCCTCAGTGGAGATCTGTCGTGCTCTCCGCTGGCCTCACTGGGCGGTCAGACTCGTCGACAGCTGTAAGGACGTTCCGATGGTCAGAAATGCACGGCTCACACGCAGCGGGAATGTTCGCCACCTTGTCAGCCTCCGCGGCTATCCTGCTCTCACCGGAGGGCACCACGGTGTTGCCGTGCTGGATGACGGCGGAGTAATGGTTTGGTGCTCCGGTGCTCCCAGCAGCCAATGGCGAAGGATGGCCCGGTGCGTGCGACGAGGCGTCGAAGACGACTCGAAGTTTAGTCGTGACTGCATCTTGTCGACCACTCCATGATGCGGCATGTAATATGTATTCGGCGTCCCGCGCGTTCCTTGAGCGGGGTACTAGCTCCGCATGGCCCTCCTTAAAATAATCACGTATTGTCTTGTCATACTGTGACAACAAGTCCGGTCGGCTGCGGAAATGCCTGAGCTGCATGCGCAATCGCTGCTCCGCAAGTGCATAGTTGTCATGGTGGGCCTCCAGTTCTGGCTCTTGAATCAGGAGTGGGACTTCGTAGCGCCCGTCCTGCTTGCGGATTTCCCGTTCAAACTGCTTCGTGGCCTCGGCGTCAAGTCCAGGCCCTTCTGCCGTTTCCTTGATGCCAATGGCTTCTAAGCGCCACAGATCTGACGGGTGCATCTCCTCCTCGGGGTTGCTTCCCGAAGGGTCCGCGTGAGTGATGAACATTGCGCAAGAGGGTTCGGATGCGCCATGGCTGCCGGTTGTCAAGGTCGGCTCCCTGGACAGTCCACCCGAAGATTGTTTCGGCTGCCGTAAGGTGAGGGGTAAGGCGTGATATTCTTCCTGACGACACCTTCCAGTACGAATCGGGAGCCAATGAGGATGCTGACTCGATCCTCCATGTGGGTGTCCGTCAGCCGAACGTCTGCAGCAGTCTAGGTTGCGCCCTGCCATCTTACTCAGGACTTCTGCGTTTACAGGTGGACTTGTCACCGCGCAAATTTCGGGGACCTCCAAAGCCTCGATGGTGATACGTCTCCCGCCGTGCTGACTCTTCAGAGTGATTGCGACGCGATTGCATCGCACGGATGACCTCGGACGGGAGTCTCCAAAGGTAACGAGTGACAAGTCCTCAACACCCCGAACTGGGCAACGCAGTGTACGTGACAGGTCACGCCGAATAACCGTGCGCTGACTGCCGGAATCCAACAGTATGCGGACTATCAGCTTGTGGCTGGCTCCAATCGCCCACGCCCTCCCGGTTTGCAGGGTAGATACGCGCCGCGGTGCAGTCCCCGGACGATGCGGACGTGACGCTAGGAGTTGCCTGTCCGTCGTTCGGCGCGGTGACCTGACCCCCTTCGGCCATTTGAATTCGTCCATTCGCAGCTGCCTGCGGCGGGAGTGTGCTATGTCGCATAGAACTGTGAGATGCCCTTTGGGAGCAACGGACGCAAACCAACGACCTCGACAGCCTGCAGCACCGGGCAAAGTGACCCTTCGTGCCGCAACGGAAGCAGCGTCCCCCGGTTCGTAACTTGCGGCGCTTTTCTTGAGGCGACATCGGTAGCGTGCACTCTGCTATACGCTGGTCTGCCGCACATAGAGGGCACTGCCGCTGTGATGGTTGTGACCGTGGTTCCGCCCTCGTCGGAGGCCGCGAAGCACCCGCTGGTAAGGCCGCAGCCAATGGAAGGCCCGAATCGGAAGTTGGGGCCTCGCGCTTTTCGTGAGGGTGCCGCTCTGGAACCCTGGGAAGGTCGAAGTGGCCTTCCTCGCGGACTTCTACCTGGATGCGCAGGAAGTCCAGTATTTCGTCAACTTGCTTTGCCCTTTCCGACGAGCTGGCTCTCTCGCTCACTTGCCTCGCACTTCCGGACGAGCTGGCTGCTCCGTCCGACGAGGATGCCCCTTAGCCCTCTGCCGGGTACAGGATCCCGAGGACGGGTGGCAGGGCCTTCATCAGTACACGATGGAGGACCACCGCGTACTCCGTCACCGCCACTCCCAGACTCTTCAGAGCGTTGACACGGAAGGATATCTGGTCGTAGAGGTCTTGTAGTTTTCCGACCTCTGAAGAGCTCCACACAGGGGCCAAGGCGAGCAAGCTGGCGATATGGTCCTCAACGAGCAGGTCGGTCCGGCCAAATCGGCGGTGAGGGTGCCTATCGCCACATCGTAGT